>NC_141693.1:1999923236-2001210736 GCF_964263255.1 Lissotriton vulgaris | reverse complement strand
CAAGATACGACTTTCTTCGAAAGGACTTCACGATTTCTTCATCAAGATTCTCCCTTGTGGCTAAGGAGTAGTCACCCTGCATCAAGCGGGCAGCATCCTAAGAAACACTGCGGTCTGCTGCAAGTCCTTCTGCACGAATCCGACGACCCAGCTCGACGAGACCCGGCTTCCCTGGCACCTCTGACCTCTACTCACCTCTACAGCAAAGCTGAGAACCGTGAGTGCGACGAGACCTCGAGGGACCGACGATCGCCAAGACTGCACGACATCTTTACTGCAAGCCCACCGTGTCCTCCACTGGTGAGTGCTTTGGGGTCCGAGAAGCCCCGACCCTGCGCAGCTCCAGCACCCAAGGTCAGCCTCCCTGCATCTCCCGATCTGCGTGGGGCCCTTCTGCTGTTTGCTGTGCACCGCGTTGTTTGGCTACTAGCCGGCTGGCTTGTGGCCTTCTGAACGACGCCCGACGACATCACTGCTGCTGGTCTGGTTGCTCCAGACTGGCCCTTGCTTCCTTCTTGAAGAGAGGCACCCCGGACCCTCCTGGTCCACTCCAGACGCCATTTTGAGTCCACCGCGTGGGCTTGAATTTGCCAAGGCTTTGTTGCCCAATCCTGGGTCCAGCGACGCCGACAGCTTCTATCTTCGTGGGACAGCTCGATCCTCCATCCTGGTCGCCGACAACGCCTCCTGGTCCGTGAGATCTTCGAGTACAGCGTCACCCACTCACCTTGTCGAGGTGGCTACCATCCGGTGCCCTCCTGGTGCCCACTGACTACTGGCTAGTAGTCTCGAACTTGGTCCCCTCTGCTTTCAGGTGTCATCTTCCATCGATCCAGGCTTGGATCCACCGAACTTTCTTCACTGGTCGCCTGCCAGCAACTTCTTTCTTCCAGGCTCCTGGTCCGCCAACGAGGATTCCCGACGTCTTTTGAGTCCTATGCAGCTGCAGCCCCTGGGCTAGGTAACTTCGGCATTTCGGTGCCCCAGCATAGCCTCACTATCCAAGGGTCAGAATCTACCTTCGTTTTCTCCCTACCAGGTCGGGTTCGCCCGAGAACACTAACTTTTCAATTCCTAGCTACCATAGACTTTTGTCCGCATCTCGCGTGAGAGTGCACACACTGCACCCGAGTCCCCTAGGCCTCCTAGAAGTAATCTAACGATTCCCTAGTCAAGTCCTAGCGATTCCAAAAGCTATTAGTACTGTACTTACCTGCTAGTAATTTCGCATTCCACTTTTCAAGTATATGGTTTCACGCGCCCCTCGGGCATTTGTATATACTGTGCTAACTTAAGTATTTTTGTAAGAGTTTTGGTTTGTGCTTAGTACCCTGTCCTCATAAAGAGTACAGGGCTGTTGTGATCTTTAATAAATAACTGTTTATTTTCATAACACTTGTGTGGTGTCCTTTCACTTGGTGTTCAAGGGGTATATGTGTGGTAAACAGCTGGCTTAACACGCCCTCTCGAGTCTTTAGCCTTAGACTGCTCGTATCCACGCTACTAGGATAGCTGGTCTATAAGGTTGACTTACAACCAATCATCAATAAGGGGTGCTGGACTGATACATAGTGTTCACTAGAATAGTGAGCACTGCATATCAGGCCACCTTCTCACATGTATGTATGTGTGTATATATGTATGTGTGTATATATATATATGTATGTGTGTATATATATATATGTATGTGTGTATATGTGTGTGTGTATATATGTATACACACACATACATACACACATACACCCCTTTTTGCAGGCTGAGTGTCTTTGTGCAGAACTAAAGAAAGAGTCGACATGGCACACATCCCTGTGTGCCTTGCCCACAACACCCCCTGCCCTGGCATACATCAGTCACCCCTCTAGCTTTGTCCACTATGCCAGTGGTGTGGGCACAGGTGCATGCTCCCTGTGCCCCTACAGTACCCAGGGCCATTCCTGGGCACTGAAAGTGCAGTGATGCCATTAAGAGTATATAGTGCTGGGAGGTTGTCATTACGAACTCCACAGCGCCATGATGGCTACACTGAAGACTGAGAAATTTGGTGCCAACCTTTTCAGCACATTAAACCCGCACTGATGCAAGTGGGGGATTTAATGCCAAATGCGCGACAGAGGGCATCTGTGAGATGCCCCCTGAAACCTAACCAACTCCCAGTGTCCTGACTGCGTGGCTACCGAGGCTGCCACCACCAAACATGTTTCTGGACCCCTGGGTCGAGAGCCTGCCGCTCCGGGGCCCTGAAACAATGCACATCCTAGGACGACGTGCCAAGCCGCCTCCCCCCAGGATGGGCAGGGGAAGCTTCAAAGGCATGCGCCTTTGTGAGCTTCTCCAGGCCACTTGCTGTACACAACTGGCCCCACCAGTTCAGACCCCCCAGTTCTGAGACACACTTTTTTTCGGGAAGACAGGTGGGAAAAACTAAGGAAGGAAAGGGGGTGTGCCAACCCCACCCCTCAGGTGGGAGAGGCGAGATGAAGCACAACTCCGGGCTATCCCCATCTTGAGGATGGGGAGCCCTGCCCAATCGGAGATATGCTCCTGCCCCCCCTCCCACAGGAGAGGAGCAGGATAGGGGGGGTGCTCGCCCCAGGACAGGGACCCATTGGTCCCTGCCCTTACCCTACCTGTAACGCCCCGAAATTTAGTATTTAGGGGCACCCTGAACCTTCCTTCCTCCGATCCAGATTTGAAACAAAGAAGAACAAGAAACAAGGCCACCTGCCGTGCAGCTGCCAACAAGAGGACTACACCAACTGACTTGACCCCAGCCCTACCGGTCTGTTGATCCTTGAACCTGCTCCTGCTTAAACCCTGGCGTCTTCTGCAGACAGCAACCTCGAAAACCGCGGAGGACCTGCCTTCCTTGCTCATCTAAAGACTGGGACTCCCACAAGCAGTGGTTCAGCTCAAACATCAACAACCCCTGGTGCCAGCTAGGAACAGGAACCGCGACTCCAGCACACACTGCACCCGCCCGGCCTGTGCATGAGTGGACAAGGATGTCCCCCCGGTGACTGTGACCCATAATCCAGTGCCCAAAGACCCTCCTCGAAGATCCTGACGACGCCTGCAGCCTCACAACAAGGGACCCCTCCAACCGCGACCAGCTGAGGGTAAGATTTTCCAACGTCCAAAGACACCCCGGCGCCACACGGCCCCCTGTGCCCAACTCCTGGGTGTCTACCTATCCTCCAAGATTCCAACTTACCTCTCGAAGTGGTGGTCGCACCTGAAGAATCTCCGCCCCGAGCCTGCAGCCTATCTTAAACTTCCAAGTCTCCCGTTAAATGACATTGGCCGCCCGAAGGCCCAAAAGCACCCTGCACCCAGCTGCCAGAGTGCCGCTGGAAGTGCAGCAACTACCCTACTCTACTTCCCACTTGCCCCTTGTGTAAGTGACCAGGAGCTCAGCTCCCACAGCCGCGTGGCCTGCCTGCTAGCAGCTACCATCCAAAGGCTCCCTATCCTTCATATGATTACAGTGGGCCTACTCACTCTGCACCCGGCTGCCCCTGTGCCGTTGAGAGTGTAGCAAATGTACTTACCTGATCCTTGGAGACCCCTGAGTCTAC
This sequence comes from Lissotriton vulgaris, assembly GCF_964263255.1. Classification (NCBI taxonomy): domain Eukaryota; kingdom Metazoa; phylum Chordata; class Amphibia; order Caudata; family Salamandridae; genus Lissotriton; species Lissotriton vulgaris. The sequence goes on along the minus strand of NC_141693.1, from coordinate 2,001,207,161 downwards.
CCCCTGGAACCTTACCTCTGCCAGCCGAATACTTACCCAAAGACCGATAACTTCATGTTCGAGGCATGTGGGCTGCTGAATTCATATCTGTGCATAGATCGCCGCCTAGTGTTGGATCCGGATGATTGCACATTGTTGTCCTGGAAGAGTCTTCGAAGTATCACGAGATAGGTGGCTCCTCCTCTGGACTACAGTGCGCATGGGCATCCTCTCCATCCTCAGATTGTTTTTTTCCGCCATTGGGTTCGGATGTACTTTCGTTACTCGGAGTTTGGAAATATATTTCTAACTTTCTACAGGCCAAAAGGCCTTAGGGGCGTCTGTATTGTATCTTCGATCGGTACCTACAACTTATTCCTGTTCTTTCTACTCAGGACGTCGAATCGGGCCGCGTGGCCTTCTCGACACCAGGGCCAATCGTCGATGGAACGAAGTCCTTTCAAGCGATGCCCCAACTGTAATTCTAAATACCCACACATTGATAAACACCCAGTTTGTAATAAGTGTTTATCTCCTGAACACAACGAAGCCGACTGCCTAGCTTGTGCTCAATTTAGGTCAAAAATACTCTTCGGGTTCGACGTGTGGCGCAACAGATGATGCAGAAAGTTCGTCGACCCATCGAGGTCGCTTACAAAGGTTGTCGAGGCCAAAGCAAATTCTCCCACGTCCGCGATTAAGCGGAAGGCAGTCGACCCGACGACATCGACGCCTGGCATGACTAAAAAGGGACTCGAACGGACAACGGTTGTCGATCCGAAGGTACGCGTCGAACAACCAAAGCAAGTGCACACAAAGACACTTATTCCAAAATCGAGACTCGAGCCGAAGAGCTCCGTCGAACTGAGGGACAAAAGAATCAATCCGAAGCAACATGCTCCAAAGTAGACGCCGGACCACAGAATGGTTATCGAACAACCAAAAAATGTCAGATCGAAAACCACGGCTCCAAAAAAGTTAATACAGGCTACTAAACCGGTCCAACAACCTCTCTGACCGATAAAATTCGGACTCCATCCGCATGTCAAGCCAAGGGTGGTCGAAAAGGATAGCGGATTTGAACCAACACAGCCAAAAAGGCTGAGATTGGGGGGAAAACCTACAGTAGCACAGGAACAGGATCCCTCAGCTGAAGAACAGTCTAAACTGTATGTCGACCCAGACACTGGAAGGGTAACCCTGTTAAAAAGGAAAATCAGGCCTGAAACTACCGTTGAGTGCTACAAGATACCTCTAAAGAGGAAAAGAGACACTTCAACATCTCCAGTTCTCTTTGAAACTATCACGCCATATGTACAGGAAACATATATGTACTCGCCCACACGCACGACTATGGGGAGTATGAGGACAATGAGCAATACAATTATCCAACGGATACTGGCTAGGACACACAAACTCAGCCATGGACTGACCCTGTGGATCCTGGAGATTCTCAAACAATTCCTGACACCTCTGCATACCCTGTTATAAAAACAGAGGACACAGCTGCCTTTAACGCACTGATAGAAAGGGCAGCATATAATCACCATGTGGAGATGCACGCAGATCCCATTGATGAAGACTTCCTCTTTGACACTTTTAGCACCTCGGAGAAAAATGTCAAAACATTGCCAATGCTGAAAGGGGTGTTTAAACATGCAGGGGACATATTTAAAGACACTACCAGGGCACGGGTCATTAACCCTAGAATAGAGAGAAAATATAGACCGGCCCCGGTTGACCCTACATATATTAAGGGACAACTGCCTTTGGACTCTCTAGTTGTCTCCAATGCACGTAAACGTGCTAATTCTCAAACATCTGGCGAAGCTCCACCTCCAGACAAAGGGTCCAAAATTCTGGAGGCATCAGGAAAAAGGGTGGCTTCTCAAGCGGCTAACATCTGGAGAATTGCAAACACGCAAGCCCTGTTAGCTAGGAAGGGCGCACTATGACACACTGGAACAAATCTTTCAACACCTACCTGACCGTTATAAGGAACAGGCAGAATTCCTGATACAAGAGGGCAAGCTCATATCTAATGCATCCATAAAATGTGCCTTAGATGCAGCAGACACGGCAGCCAGGGCTATCAACACTAGCGTCCTGCTCAGACGACATGCGTGGCTACGCATCTCCGGGTTTAAAAATGAAGTTCAAACCACTTTATTAATCAACCCGTTAACCCTGACTATTTATTTGGTCCTGATGTGGACACCATACTGGACAAAATGAAAAAGGACACCGAGACAGCCGAGTCTATGGGTGCCCTGCAATCACAGCAATATAGAGGCGGTTCCTTTCGTCGCTCCGGCAACAGAGGAGCTCTTAGAGGAGCCTCAACACAGCAAACCTCTTATACTAAAAGCAACATGCAAAACACCTACAACCAGAACAGTAGAGGTGGATACCGTGGCAATAGCACCAAGGGTAGAGGACGAGGAAATAACAGCTCCAGATCCTCCACCAACACCAAACAGTGACTTCTTGCCACTGCCCGCTGACCATGTAACACCGGTCGGGGGAAGACTACAGCAATTCCTGCCTGTCTGGGAAATCATAACTACAAACAGGTGGGTGAGGCAAATTATACAACATGGATATTGCCTAAAGTTAATGTCCACACCACCCAACATACCCCCAAGACACCGTCCTATGTCCGCAGAACACCTACACTTATTGCAGCAGGAAGTAATTTGCATGCTACAAAAAGGGGCCATAGAACTAGTACCCTTAGAACACCAGAGTACAGGGGTGTACTCTCTGTACTTCCGAATCCCCAAAAAGGACGGGTCTCTCAGACCAATTTTAGACCTCAGGCCCCTAAACCAATACATCTTATCAGAGCATTTCCACATGATCACTCTGCAGCAGGTGTTGCCACTGTTGCGTCAAGGAGACTTCCTCGCAACCTTGGACCTCAAAGACGCATATTTCCATATTCCTATACACCCAGCACACAGGAAATATCTCAGGTTCACAATTCTAAACCAGCACTACCAATTCAACGTCCTCCCTTTTAGGGTAAAAGCCCCAAGGGTGTTCACCAAGTGCCTGGCAACAGTAGCTGCACAACAAAGAACAAGAAACGAGACCCAGACCAAATGATGTGGTGGTCCTAACAATAGGATCCCAATATATATGGGGTGATAGGCCTAGGAGTTAACACTGCACATAACAAAATTAGGTCAATCCAATTATACTCAGGAGAAAAGTTTTAGCAAATATATATGTATTTTTTTATATATTCTTAGATTTGTTGTAGAAAAAACTTACATAAATAAATAACATTTTGGATCCACATGGTTATCTTTAGAACATCAAACAACATACATAAGCAAAAGATAGGGGATAAGAATAACAGAAATTCATTCTACTTTAAAGCCCACCCAGTGATAATTCACACTTCAGTCATACTCTCATGCTCACAGATTTCCTAGTTAGTCTGCCTAAAATTCTATCATTCAACTTTCATTCTTCCATGCATTCATTCCGATCGTCCTATCGCGGGGGCAGAGTGGGCTGGTCCGGAGCTTCCTGGCTGGTACCAGGGGGGTTGTTGCAGCAGAGCCTCTGCTGATGGGAGTCCCAGTCTTCAAGAGGGTCAAGGCAGGCGGGTCCTCTGGGTGTCCCAAAGTTGCTGTCCGCAGGAGTCGCCAGGATTTAAGCAGGAGCAGGTTCCAGGATCTACAGAACGGTAGGGCTGGGGCCAAGTCAGTTGTGGTCGCCTGTTAGCAGCTGCACGGCGGGTCTTCTTCTTGATCTTCTTTGTTTATCGGAATCTGAGGAAGGGAGGTTCAGGGAGCTCCTAAATACTGAATTTAGGGGCGTTACAGGTAGGGCAAGGACAGGGACCAATAGGTCCTTGTCCTGGGGTGGGTACACCCCCTAATCTGCTTCTCTCCTGTGGGAGGGGGGCTGGAGCCTAGCTGTGATTGGGCAGGGCTCCCCAGCTTGAAGATGGCCGGGGCCGTGCTTCACCTCGCCTCCACCACCTGAGGGGTTGGGTTGGCACAGGCTGGCACACCCCCCTTCCACACGTAGTTTTTCCCGCCAGTCTTCCAGCCAGAGTGGGGCTCAGGACTGGTGGGGGCTGGTTGCTGGGGACAGCAAATAGTCTGGAGAAGCTCAGAGGCGGCATGCCTTTGAAGCTTCCCACTGCCCATCCGGTGGGAGGAGACCTAGCACCTCGCATTGTTGCCGGCCCAGGAGAGCGGGGGCTCTCCTACCCAGGGGTCCTGCAACATGTCTGCTGTGTGGCAGCTTCTGCAGCCACTCAGCCAGACGTAGATTGTAGGTTAGGTTTTCAGGGGGCTTCTCTAAGATGTCCTCTGGTGCATTTTACATTAAATCCCACACTGGCATCAGTGCGGGTTTAATGTCCTGAGAAGTTTGGTTCCAAACTTGTCAGTCTTCAGTGTAGCCATTATGGTGCTGTGGAGTTTGTGATGCCGACCTCCCAGCACCATATACTCTTAATGGCAACACTGCACTTGCAGTGCCCAAGAATGGCCCTGGGGGCATAGAGCACCCAGCTAGAGGGGTGACTGAAGTATGCCTGGGCATTGTGTTCTGTGGCCATGGCACACAGGGATTTGTGCCATGTGGACTCTTTGGGTCTGTACTTAGACACTCAGCCTGCAAAGGCTGTGTGTGGGTGTCAGGGTACATGGCCCCTAGGGTGGCACAATAAGTGCTGTAGCCTTCGGGGGTCTTCCCTGGTCACCAGGCCCTGGGTACCTAGGGTACCTTTTACTAGGGGCTGACAGGTGGCCAGAGATGCCAATTGGGTTGTAGTTTCAACACAGGCCCTGTGTACCTGGTTGGCAGAAACCCAGGGCACACTTAGTCAAAGCACATCAGCAATCAGAAAAAAGTGGGGGCATACCCATGCAAGAAAGATGGCACTTTCTCACACATGAAGAAAACTATTTCCTTGTGGAGACTTTGTAAAAGTCTTAGCGAGCTGCACAGTTCTTCGCTATGATGCAAGCCATGCTAAATTCAGCCCCTGATACCTTGAAGGAGTCAGTCAAGGCAAGGTTGGTAACACCACAGGTTGAAACGAGCATTAAAAATGTAATAGGTCTCGCCTTTTATTAAGTTAAAGCCATTTGCTTTGCTATACAATACCATTAGCAAAGCAAATGGCTTTAACTTAATCAAAGGCGAGACGCATTTGCAGTTGCTGGTAACAGCGCTTTCGCAGCCTACTTACTAGCTGCTATCTTTGTGCGTCTGTGAAGTTAAACCTGCAGCAAATTTAGACTGCCCGTGATAGTATACACCAGATAAACTTATGAGTTGGAGTGCAAACTTACATCCAGACAAACCTACCATTGGCAGGTTTAGGATATAAGCTTCAATTAACCCCTATGGAAATAATGTTAGGATCCAGATTGGAGTTTGATATGAGGCTGAGAAGACTGTTATCTATACTTATAGTATCTGCCAAGCTCTGCATAGCTAGTTCTTGGGTCTTGGCCATTCCCCCATGGACTACTGAATGGTGGGCAACAATTCAGCAAATACATGATTCAGCGCTGGCTCTGGGCAGAGTAAGGGGTGTCCGGTCACTCAGGGTGTTTGATAGAATAGGAGCGCAGTTTAATTGGGAGCTGTAGACTGATTCCTGTTAATGTTTGCAATGTTAGTGGGTTTTCTCTGCTGCAATGGAATGTATCTATGATTTTTAGGTATGTTGTGTTTCTTATTTGTAGCAGCCCTTTTTTTAGGTCTTGCCTGAGCCAGCGCATACGTTGCTCTGGCGAGACATTTAGTGTGTGGGCTTTAAAAAGCCTACCACAGCTTTTTGTTTGGCATACTGCGAGCTGTTTTGTGCACAGGCACGAGCAGAGGCGCTATCTGGCTTTCCTCTCGCTCTCCCAAGCGCGCGCACCTCGCTCCGCCTCGGTCTTGCTCGCCCCTCCCCCACCACAGACAGTGTTTCGCGGCCGCGCGTCTTTTCATATAAGTGACCACTGTCCTCCATCTTCCCTTCTTTCCTTTCTTCCTTCCTCTCGCTATTCCATTCTACCACCCTACTCCTAACATCGCTCACCCTCGTACTCTTTCTTTCCCTTCCTTTCTTCCTTTTTCATTTCCTCCTCGTATCCCTTCGCACATTTGGGTTGATGGTGGCACCTCCATACCTCCAACCCTCCTCTCCCCCCACCCCACCCCCAAAATCCAAACGTGTTGTGTTGTCTCTTCTAAAGTGGTGTGTTCTGTGTCCTCAGACTGTTTTTTTGTATTTTGAGATGGCGCCACATTTCCTCTCTCCCTTTTCGTTCAGACAGGCCACTTATAGGTCTTGATTTGGTGGTGGGGAAATGTGACGTGTTCACGGTCTGTCTTGTTAAATAATGTCACTTTAGAGATAATTGCTTCTTGTAGGAATGTTTTCAACAAAAGTGATCCAAAAAACTTTAGCGTTATTGACTACCGCTCACCTGCTGCATATAAAATTTTTTTTTGTGATATTTGATGAATTTTTTTCTTCTGTATGTATGCTTTTATGATTGTAACACTTAAAATAGAATAAAGCTTGTTTTGATTTGACTGCCGCTCCAAGAACCCTTTAAATAATAAATATAACTTTTTGCCTTATTTGGGCATTTTGCCATGAATTTTTAATTTTTCTTTATTATGCGCAATAGCGGTTTTATCTGCAGCTGCGTACTGTTCCGGGAGAATGCCTCCAGGCTGTTTGCTTGCTTTAGTGCACACTGCTATTCCTATCTACGTTATCTATGCAGCGTTAACTTGTAGGCATACACTACTGGAAGCCATGTTATGTCGCCATTCTGCTGTTCGAGTATTGTAGGCATTTCTCCTCTCTAATTTTGCCTCTGCTAGGGTTAGAAGATTTCCCTCTCGGATTCAGACTGCTACAAAATAGCTTCTTTATTTTTGAGAAGTTTTATACAGCGCAAACCTGACCCGACGGTATTGGTGCTTTACATGAGCATCAGTTACATTATAGACTGACACATTAATTTGTTATTTGTTACAGGGAGGAGTAAGTGATTAGCCCAGAATCAGAGGATGATGAACCCGCTTCCCCATCGTCTATGTCGACCGCTCTAGTAGTTAGGCCACATCCTCTGGTTGTCACCTCTGCGCTTCTTCTTGCAATCAGCTTCATATGGGGACTCGGGAGAGGGGGGGTTGGGGGGTTCAGCGTGGAACACATCAGCATCAGTACTGGTATGCAGTGTCTGCATAACAATGTGTCCGGAAGTAGGTGGATGACAACAGTGACACATTGAAAATTCTGCAACAAAAAAGTTAGTAAATCTATGCAATTGTGATCTTGTGACAAGGCAGCGATGGGATTCAACACTAAGACTGTGACTGAATTCGTTAACATCTGAGATATATCAGACATGACATATATCCAGCAGCAACACGGCCACACAACAGACTGAGAAGGTGGGTCAGCAAAAGGTAAAGCACTCCCACCTGTCCTCTCAAACACCACATCATGGGCCCAAAAGTCAATGACTTTGGAATTACCACCAAACCGGGAGACTGAGACAGACATTATCTGAAACACGTCATCACCAGTCAAATCAGACCCTTACTGTCGTAACCAAGCAGGCCAGGATAAGAACGGCAGACTGTGCTGTACAAATGGCAACAGCATAACATAACCACATAACACAACTTGCTGCACGAATCTTTCCAGCTGTAAATCTGTGCTGTGTCAACAGAACACTGGCATCCGAGGATGATGAGGACTGAACAGCAATAATTAACAAGCATTGGCATAGCCAATAGGTCTTGCTTTTGGGACCTTATAAGTGTTTACCCATTCAACAGTTGATGTTGTTGCACCAAGGAAATTGTGCTGCATAACTTAATACTTCTAAGGTCCCAAAAGCGAGACCTATTGGCTATGCCAATGCTTATTTATTCTATGGCTTACTGATTGCATTTCTGGAGCTGCAAGCCTCTTGGTCTGGTTCCCGCTTAAGGCTTTCTTGTTTCTCTTTTACTCCCACCTGCGCACTTATGATTTCATACATTCTTTTTGCCTGAGATGTAAATAATAATTGTATAAAGTATGAAGCACAAAGTTAAATGTGCCCTTTGGATTCCGAATGGGGTGTTTCAGCTGATTAATACTGACTCAATAAAAATAAATTGACCACATCAGCGCCATGCAGGACACTACTATCCTACGTGAACTAGTCAGCAAGAAATATGAATTTGAGAAAAAAAGATGGTGACTGATTATGCACAGTTGGTGCTGGGCCAGTCTGTACCCAACGTTGGTGGAAATTGATAGTGTTACATGCTTTTTCACTTTCTAAGATTTAGTAAAAGGACCTCCTGGAATTGAATATGATTTCTGGTGTATGGTGGCTTCTTTTTTCGACTTCTTCAACCACTGACTTGACTATATCACTGATAAGGAATTTGATGAGGAAGAGAGGAGGATTAATCCCCACTACCCTTTCTGTGGAGGAGGTAATCTCTGTTACTCTTTCTCCGTTTTACCCCTTTCCTTGACTTTCCTCCGGTTGGGGGTATGCTTGGCACGTACAAGAAGTGTTTATAAAAAGGATTACTTATAAACGTCATCCCCAGGAAGGGGGTTAAGCAAAAAGTGAAAAATAGTACAGATTTTAAAAAAAGGATTTGTCTGATGGGAGGCAAAGGGTTCCATTTATGAAGAATGATTCGACGAAGAATGGAGAAAGTGCAATGGAGATTACCTTAAGTAATCAACGTGCTACATAATTAGACAAAACTATTATTTCATATGGAGCAGACTTATGTTCTTTTAAGCCACATAAAAGGTAGAATATGGATTTAGAATAGTTTACACATCTTAACCAAGTTCGTTCTTGGTACTCCCTAATTGGTCAGTTCCAGAACACAGCAAGGGAAAAAAAGTTATTTTCCTGTACTCGCACAATTAAGTGAAAAGGAGAGGCAAGCATACCAGCTCATATTTCTCACACAGTCAACAGTTCAGCCACTGCACATTTACTTATCAACACTTGTACACAAATGGACAATGTTGTGTACTTCTTTTCAAGAGCGAAGTTCGGTTCAACAAAGCCGACAATCAGCGTGCATGCGCCACAAGCAAAATCAGTTTGAGACATTTATAAGAAATCTTTCTAGATACAAGACTGCAAACCTGCTAAGACTCCCTTTTTAAATGGTTCAAGGCTACTAAAAAGAAAGTGCATTTTACCATATAAAGTAAACCAATAAACGACCATCTCTGCTGGTTTCCATGACACAAAGTTAAGTGTGAGGCAGGGCAGGCTATTTATACATATACACGAATGGCTTCGTCTTGCTTAGCAAAACTGTTTCCGGAGAAGCCCGGCACCTAATGGAGGCCATTAATTAAGCCATCAAAACAGTGAGGCCAGAGGGCTTTCACTCAGACACGCTCTTCGTGCGTCATGCCGTTAAGTACGTACATGTTTTGCATTCATGCTACAATCTGAATGTGAAAGTGTTGAAGGAAAAGCACATATCTCTGCTCCAGGCATGCCCATTCCTGAATACTTGGATACCTTTTTTCCCTAGCAGTGCCTGGCTGGGAGGCGGTAGTGCCTGCAATGCTGGACAGGGTGCAAAAGTGCCTTAGTATTCTCACAGGACAAGAGCCGTCACGAAGCTAGACCGCTGACCTGAGAAAAACCTTAGACAACGCTGAGTCGCCGATCTCTGACGTACTATTTACATTTCAGTCGATTTTAGTGATCTGTTTTTACACCATTACACTGGATAAAAATTATAAAAACAATTAACTAATCCAGTATATGCACAGATTACAAGTGTTCTAACTAAAGCAGCCCTGAAAACAAAATCAATGAAATAATCAAGTCTTACAAGCAGGCACACGGAGGAACAGAAGACAGTAGATGTGCTTGCGGGGATTGGATGCTTTACTAGTGGCGGAAAAAAAAGTCCCCAGAGTGTCACGCCGCCATTATAGCATCCAATCCCCGCGTGCACATCTACTGTCTCTTCTGTCCCTCCACGTGCACGCTTTGGAATCCGTATCGATTCCAAAAGGCCCTTGTCATGGCGAGAGCAGCGCGTGCGCGCTGCGAACGCCAGAAGAGACCTATAAAAGCACAAACTTTCTCCCAACGATTCATCCTACATCCGGGGTCATTTCCACCCTGACTCCCTTGTTTATACAGCACACAAACAGTCTTCCACTCAGGCCGTAAGTGACACTCCTCTGTGCAACAAGGAGAGCAAAATGTTGCACGGTAAAAGGGTAAATTATGCAAAAAAGTGTTGGATGGAATGCTTGAATTAATCTCAGCCTTTGGTAATTACTCAAGGTTGCACTCCAATCCTTTACTTTGCACACCATCCTGCCTCCATTTTTGGTTGCTTATTTTCAGGTTCAAGGAGGGTTTGGATTGGACTGTTCCTATTGGATCACAGACCCGACTGATTTGCATACTGCTGGGTCCAGACTTGAGGTGATATGGTGTACAAAATAACGATGGACTGGGATGGGGGCCTAAGTAATTACCAGTGGCTGAGAATGATTCAAGCATTCCACCAATCACTTTTTTGCGTACTTCAGCCAGTATAAGGGTAGCAGTAGGAGCCACTACCCACTGGAGGATAGACTGCTTCATCTGCCTCCTTCCCCCCTATATCAACGCTTACTGAGACAAGATGCAAGAGTTAGTCGAGCATTTCACAGAGCAGTTCAAAAAGAGTGATAAGGAGATAGAGGGTCAGACTATCTCCAATGCTGCTATCTGCAGGTTGATCAGATGTTGGAAAAAATTAAAAAAGACTGCAAAAGCCACGGGTGCCCTTCAGCCCCCATCACCTTTCGGAGACAATACAGACATGCACCAAAGCCACTTTGTCAGAACCTACTCCCTCATACCAGGGGCCATAGCAACCAAACCACCAACAGGTGGTACAAGGAAACACCGGTAGGGCCTATAGGAGCAACAACATTTGGGCAGGCAGAAAGGAGGTTCTGGCAAAAGGTCCTCCACCTCAAAACTTTGACTCCGCATACACTACCTGTCAGATGAGACTACAGGATTTCCTTCAAGGCAGGCAGGTAATCACATCAGACAAGTGGGTGTTGACAGTGGTTCACTATGGCTACTGCCTAAAGCATCCCGCACCCCCTCCCAACCTCCCTCCCTGCAGCCACACCCTCTGCAGCGAGAATCTTGCCCTTGTACAGGAAGAAGTACAAGTGCTCCTTCTAAAGGGGACTGTCGAACCAGTGCCCCCTCGCCATCAGTGCTAAGGGTTCACTCTTTATGCACTCCTCCCCAAAGGCTTCTCCCTCATGCCATCCTGGACTTCTGGACCCTGAATCACTACATGCTCTCCAAACACTTCTATACGGTAACACTACCCAATGTCATCCTTCTGCTTCAGCAAGGCGATTACATGATGGCAAAGATCTCAAGGGTGCCTAATTGCGCATACCCATTCATCCTCCCAGCAGCACAACCTCCACTTCACGGTAAGAGGCCATCATTATCAATTCAAGGTACTCCCCTTCGGTGACACCACTACTTAAAGTGCCTAGTAGTTTAGCCACCCACCTGAGGGGGTGGGCATCCATGTTTCTCCTAACCAGACGATTGGCTGATCAAGAGTACATGTACAAGATACACAGGCTACCATCTCTCTCCTACACAGCCTCTGGTTCACATACTTTGCACCAATTCCAGCAGTTCGTACCTATTTTTTAGCTAAATGTTCTGTTCTCAATCAGAACATTTGTGCACCTACTGGGCATAATGGCTTCCTGCATCGCCACAGTACCCCAAGCCCGGCTCTACATGCAGCCACTAACATGAGCGCCTCCGCTGAAGGACCACAAGCGGAGGCTCAATGGGAAGATCGAGTAAGGGTAAACGCCAGTGCCCATTGCTCTTTGCAATGGTGGAACAGTGACAATCTGTTGCAGGGCAGCCCTTTCTAGATCGCATTCCACAATTCACAATCACCACAGACACCTCAAGCCACCTGGGGGCCGTATCTCCCCCACCACATGACCATCCAAGTGGTGTAGGCTTGCCATGACCAGGGGCACCACATCAGCTACCTCAAGCTCATAGGCAGTCATGTTTCCCCTCAAAGCCTTTCTTCTCCTTATTTAGGGCAATGCCAATAGCTCAAACAAGAGTTTGAGCTATTGGCATTGTAAACCTTTTGAAACGGCGGCCCTTAAGCGACCCGGTTCCACAGATAGTACTGACATCAGACGCATCACTGGCTGGTTGGGGAGCGCCTCTCCAAACCCACACAACTCGAGGCATGTGGAGCTTGCAACAAAAACAGTGTCATATAAATCACCTAGAACTGTTAGTGATTTTTTTCTGGCACTGAAAGCTATTCAAGCTCAGCTAGTACACAAGACTGCTAATTCGTACAGACAACATGACAGCCATATATATATATATATATATATACAATAACTATACATACATATGCAACCCAATATAACCATACTACGCTCAAACAACTGCCCCCAAATGCCTGTAAAATCTTTACATTTGTTAAATAAGACATATAAATTACATTATATGAAAACGCAAAGAAGAAAGCACTGCCTTTGTTGTCTTTGAAACACACAACCTTTATTTTCAAAGGTAAAAACAGGCAGGATCATGGATGCAGCTTTAGCCTAGATAGGCTGCATTGTAATAACAGAAAAAAACTGGCGCCGTGCCTTTAAGACCTCTGCGAGCCTCCAGGCTCCCATCATGCACCACAGGTGACAGTTAGGTCAGTTCTTTTTTCCGGCTCCTTCTGTGAGGATCCTGGAGCATTGAGCTCGCCAGTTGGTGATATTTTTTCATTTTCTTCTGATAGTTCTTCAAATTTTTCGTCTTTACTTGACGTCTTTAGTCATTATCTGACTAAATCAACAATTTTTGGTGGTTTTTTGGCCTTTTTTCCAGTCCCAATGCCGGCCTTATTTATTAAGTGCCCGGCCAGTGGTAAAAAAATGTCCAAGACAGACCCACATCCGGTCTGTGTGGCTTGTCTTCCATCTACACACAAGCCAGAACTCTGCTACCATTGCAGCAAGTTGTCAAACAGAACTTTGAGAGAGAGAGAGAGAAGAGCAGGCTTCAGTCCCTGCATGACAGAGGAGAAACCGTGAGTGGAAGAGAAGATTTTCACTCCAGGAAACCTTCTTCTCAGCAAAAAGAACATAAGGAAAGAGGGGAGAAGAGAAAACATTGTTCCCCTTCAACTTCGAGGGACAGATCTTCTAAAGTTCCAGTATGTTCAAAATCGTCAATCAGCGTCACGGCATCCGTCGAAGTCGCCGTTGAAGAAGAATTCGCCGTCGATGAGAGGTGAGAAGCATCATGAGCGTAGGCGATCCAAGTCTGGCTCTTCTACGACTATGAGAGGACGGGACTCGACGTCTCATCAACGTCGACGGTCACCGCCGAGAGGCTCGAAAGATCAGTCAAGGTCGCCGTCGAGAGGCGCTAGGACGTCGACGTCGAACCGGGCAGTGGAGGTTTCAACGTCGAAGAGCCCAAGTCATGTGGCGTCGAGGCACACGACGCCGAGAAAATCATCGCCGTCTAGGCGCATGATGTCAACGCCGAAGAGACACTCTACGCCGAGGAGGTCGTCGCCAAGGAGGTCGTCGCCGAGGAGATCGCCATCAAGAGGATTGCTGTTGGAAAGATCAATGTCGAGGAGACTGTCATCGACGTCTCCTGCAGCTAAGAGGCCTAGAACGGTGTCCAAAGACCGATCTAAGGTTTCTGTGGTGTCTTCTAGGAGTTCTTCTTCCTCCCCTGGGCTGAAGATTGTAGAAATCTCTCCAGAGCCCTCGAGCGCCTTCACCTACAGGGGCTAATATCTCTCCACGATGGCTGGAAGAACTCAGAGACTGGAAGATAAGAATCAACCTTCCAAGGTTTAAGTCCAGGTCTCCTGTGTCGAAAAGACCTGTTTCGAGATCAAGGTCACCTCTTATACGAGTGGTCCATTCTCCGAGAAGGTGTGAGCGTACTCCGCCGAGGAAGTCTCCATCAGTGAGGAGGCGGACTTCACCCTCTCCGAGGTCTTCACATCACCGTTCATCCAAGAGACGTGATGCGAGATCTTCGACAAGGTCTACAGATTCGAAGAGGTATTACTCACCGACGCTGTGATCAACTTCTCCAAGTTGGATATCACAGATTGATGACGTAATCACCTTTAATGAAGTTCTCTGTCGTGGAGCAGCGAAACTTAATATCGAGATGCCTGTCTCTACTGCGAAGACAACGGTTATCTTCGAAACATTGCATCAAAAATTATCATCGAGACCTTTACTTCCTCTGGTCCCAGCTCTTTTTGGAGCCTGCTGAGCATAAATTCTTGACTCCTGCATCTTTGGGAGCGGTTCCTTCACGGATCGCAAAGAAGTATAAGGCTCCGGACAATGACCCATTATTTCTAAGATCTGAGCCACAACCTGATTCGGTCATCGTCTCAGGGGCACGTAAAAATCAGACAGGAACGACGTCATCCTCTGTTCCTCCGGACAAAGACGGCAAAACTATAGATTCGGTAGGGAAGAGAATGTGTGCCACTTCTGCTTCCTGCATGAAGGTCGCCAGCGCCTCCGCTTTATTGGGTCGCTATGACCGCGCAATATGGGATTCCTTATCCCGGTTCGCTGAAAAAAATTCCCAAAGAAGACAAGAATGATTTTCTGGAAATCCTTCATGAAGGTGGGCTAGTGGCTTATCTGTTGATTAGCGCAGCTGCGGATGCTTCCGATCTGTCTACGCATGGCTATGCTCATGGTCTTTGTGCAAGGCGCTCAGCTTGGCTAAGGCTTACGGGTTTTAAACCTGAAGCCCAACACCGAATTCTAAATCTGCCGTTTAATGGTAAATCGCTCTTTGGGTCTCATGCTGACGATGAGATGTCACGAATGAAGACTGAGCTGGATACTGTGAGAGCTGTTGGTCTCGAAAAGAGAAAGGACAACTTTAATAAGAAATACCGTCGGAGACAATTTGAAAAGAGTTTTGAAGTTTTACCTTGATAAAACTAAAAGTGTTAGAAAGACTGATCATCTGTTTGTGAACTACGGTCCTCTGAATATGGGCTTGCCTGCTTCTAAGAGGTCCATTTCTAGATGGATTGTGTCATGTATTTTGTTATCAGTTGGCACGGAAACAGACCCCGGTAGACCGAGAGCGCACTCCACTAGAGGAAAGGCTGCTACTACAGCAATGCTTAAAAATGTTCCTGTGCATGAAATTTGTAAGACCGCTACGTGGCGGTCGGTTCACACCTTTGCTCGCCATTACTGCCTTGATTCTGATACTCAGGCGGATGCCCAAGTTGGTCAGGCATCACTGAGGAATTTGTTTGGGTAATACATATAGTAGTGTACTGTCTAGAGGGTCTGGTATTCGTCCGCAGGGTATGGGATGGGCTTGCTACTCTATTCAGTGCTTATGACTATTGATGAGGATCCCCTGGAAGAGAAGGATTAGTTACTTACCTGTAATCCTAGTTCTCTTCCAGGGGTATACTCATCAAGGTCATAAGCACACCCACCCTCCTCGCCGGTCGAATACCAGAACTGGCTATTTTACATTACCCATGCTGTAATCACACTGTTATACGCCGTCCAAAAGAACTGACCTGTCACCTGTGGTGCATGATGGGAGCCTGGAGGCTCACATAGGTCTTAAAGGCAGGGCGACAGTTTTTTCTGTTATTACAATGCAGCCTATCTAGGTTAAAGCTGCCTCTATGATCCTGCCTGTTTTTACCTTTGAAAATAAAGGTTGTGCGTTTCAAAGACAACAAAGGCAGTGCTTTCTTCTTTGCATTTTCATATAATGTAATTTACATGTCTTTATTTAACAAATGTAAAGATTTTACAGGCATTTGGGGGCAGTTTTTTGAGCCTAATATGGTTCTATTGGGCTGCATATGTATATGCATATTATCTATATATATATATAGTTATTTTATGCGTATTTATGTATATATATATATGTATGTAGATATATGCATATTATTGGCTATTGTTCCGGGGTCCCGCACGAGGGCGGGACTATTCAGTGCTTATGACTTTGATGAGTATACCCCTGGAAAAGAACTAGGATTACAGGTAAGTAACTAATCCTTCACAACCCTATTGGAACTCTCACAAAGAGCCATGGAGACCTAAGAACCCCAGATCCCAGTCAACTCGATCTGGCACCTGAAGTCCTAGAGTTTGGCTATCTTAATCTACCACCAGACTGCTTGAATATTATCAGAGGCTAGACGTCCTGTCCTACCACATGAGCCTGCTATGAAGCAAAGTGGAAGTGGTTTGTGACTTGCTGTAATAACAACCACATCAACCCGATTGATCCTTCTCTCAAAAACATTATATGCTATTTGTTACATCTACAACGTGCCAATTTAGCTAACACATCCATAGGTTTACATCTAGCTGCTATAGCTGCATACCTCCAAAATAGACCGCATCCATCTCTTTTCAGAGTATCTGTTATTAAAGCGTTTATGGAGGGACTCAAGAGTTATTCCCCTGAGGCGTCCACCTCCTCCAGTGTGGAATCTCAACATTGTTCTCACCAGACTAATGGGCCCACCCTTTAAACCATAGACACAGATGTGAACTGCAATTTCTTGCGTGTAAAGTTGCTTTCCTAGTTGCCATCACATCACTCAGTAGAGTGTGAGAACTTCAGGCATGGAGAAGTGTGGCTCAATGGTCAGAGCGGCAGACCCTGATGCAGAGGTCTAGCCCGGGACCAGGGTTCAATTCCCCGCCTCGGCAGGTCTAGGGCTCAAAATTCCACGGACCTGATAATTCTCGCCTCGGTGCCTATTCCAATCATGGAGTCCCACTCTGCAACTCTGGGCAATAGCTTGCTTAATCTCCACAACGGCCCCCACAACGCTAAGGATGCCTGGCCTCCACCTTGGGGGTGGCCAGGGATGGACACCTCACAGGGAAAGCCAGGACGGGTTCCACAGCGGTATTCGTACAAGCGCCTCGAGACCCTCGCGGGTGAGTAGTGCGCTATACAAGTATCAATTTACTATAGAAGAACCTTTTTTTACAAATGCAACAAAATAGTGCTTCTTCGGACTAATCCTAAATTCCTTCCTAAAGTCATTCCTGCTTTTCACATCAATCAATCTGTTGTTACCTGTGTTCTTCCCTCGACCAGATTCAGTGGCAGAACATGCATTACACACACTGTTGTGAAGAGCATTGCTCTATTACATTGAAAGGACAAAACCTTTCCGTAACACAAATCAGCTTTTTGACGCTTTTGCTCCTCCACACGAAGGCAATCCTATATCAAAATCAGGTATTGCAAGGTGGATAGTCGAGTGCATTCAAATATGCTATTGTTGGAAAACGAGGCAGCATCTGTGAGGCCTGCACAAATAACATGACCACATTTGTCCTTCACTGGGAACCAAACACCCAATTGTAGCGCCTGACTCTGAGGGTAGCGTTGCAGAGCAGTCTGAGGCTTACTCAAGGGAGGTGGTGTGGGCTAGTAATCGCCATTTGCTGGTGCGCAAGAATAATACTCAATAATGGATTGTCCAGTCTGTACTTTGCTTCCTAAAAGTAAGAGTACATTTATTAAACATGCACACTACTCAATACAATGCACCAATTTACAAATATACATAGCTGTTGGAATTACTTTGTTACATTGCATAACATCTGCACCCCTCCCCCAATGCAGTTACTTGAACATCACCTGGAGTGAGGGCCCTGCGCACTGGCACCATCCCAGTGGCGACCCACCCCATTACCTCAAAAAGCATTAAAAAAGGGGTATACCTGCCTCTGTGACCTAGGCCCCTGTCTGAGCATCTCCTACTGCCCATGAAGTATGCACCTCTATATCTTAAGGGCTAATAGTCTGGGGTCTTCACCTAAGCGCAGCAGCAAGAATCCATGTTGACGCACACTTTAGAATGACATTTGGGTTTCATTAGAATGCTTTGCGATTACAGCCCCTAAACTAATCAGATGAAATCACAGGATTACGCATACACAGCCAGACACCCTAGCAGGAATGTCTGACCACATAACTCCACTTTTTTTATGACCTCTCCTTACACCAGTACTTCACATTAAACATGGAAATGCAGTCCCTCTAAAGGAAATAACCAATAGTAAATGCATTTCAGTTCAATTCCACCATTTCACCTCCAGGGGATGCCCTTCTCAAGACATCCCCAACTCAGCCCTTCACGCCATGATTCATCTCTTAATGCACCCCCAGCTGTAAAACATAAGTTCCAGCCTAGGAGGTGATGCAATCTTGGCTGATCCCTTAAGGGGGTTATTCTTTTTAAATCCTCATATGACTTGGGGTGACTTGTCTCTTCGTGCTGGGGGTAGACTGCGCTTCTCCAGCAGCTCCCCTACCACCTTTTCACCATTGAGGGTGACCCTCCTCTGGGGGGCCATCACACACCAAAACGAGATTCCCCATGCCTTGCAAGGCATTATGGGGCGCTCGGGCTTCTCTCCGTGACTATTGTATGCGCGGCTCTCCCGCTGTGCCGGGGAGAGCCGTGCTGATGCCGGCGGTGGTCTGCCCCGTTACAGCCTCATTGGGGGGGCCCGGTCCCACCCAGACCCCCATGTACTGTCCCGCAGCCCGGGGAGCCCACACCCCGCCACTCGCACTGATTTTTCTGGGGCCCGGGCACCTCGCCTCTTCTTGGAGGTTCTTTTGGGGGTCCCGGTCCCACCCGAGACCCCTGCATGCCTTCTCGATGGAGGGCAGCCTTGGGAGCCCGCCCCCGCCGGACCCCCGCACGGTCAGCACTCTTCTGTGCTGCCGCGGTAGCCGGCATTCATTTTCTGGTATGCCCGCTGCAGATGAGTCAGCTTCAGCGGGTCTTCAGGAGAGTGCAACGGCGCTCCCCCCCCCCATCTCCTCCACAGTTGGGGCCTGGGGATGGGATCCCGGGTCCCCGAACTTCTTTGGAGGGGGGTGCGCACGACGGCGATCCCTCTCTCTGCCACCTCGAGGCCCGGAGATGGGGTCCCGGGCCCCTCCTCCTCTGGACGGGTTGCACGACGGCGCACCCCATCACCATTTTCGGCGGGGCCAG
Organism: Lissotriton vulgaris; assembly: GCF_964263255.1. NCBI lineage: Eukaryota > Metazoa > Chordata > Amphibia > Caudata > Salamandridae > Lissotriton > Lissotriton vulgaris. The sequence continues at coordinate 2,001,188,060 of NC_141693.1, read as the reverse complement.
GGTGGGTTCCTGGCACCCCGTGGGGGCATTTTCATGGGGAGCACGATGGCGCTCCCCGGCTTTTCTCCTCGCGGGGGGTGCGACGGCGCTCCCACGCCTCCATCTTCGGTGGGGGCCAAGGTGGGTTCCTGGCCCCCATGCAGGGCAACTTCACGGGGAGCGCAACAGCGCTCCCAGTCTTTACCGCTCTTTGGGGGCAGCTCACGGGACCTGACCCACCCCGGGGGCATTTCTGAGACCGGCAACGGAGCCTCACGTGCTTCGTCGGCGGTCTTCTTAGGGGTCAAAGATCGCCTACCTTCCGGGTGCCATAGGTCAGCCCCTGGGGGGGTCCGATCTGCCCCATTATCCGGGTCTTCTGGCTCCTGGTCGCGTCCCCCAGCCACTGGGAGCACTCTCCTTTGCCTCCTGGGTCTCCAAGAGGGTGCTTTCTGCAGGGAGCGGTCTTCACTGGCTCCCTGCGCAGAGGCCCCTGCTTCTGCACACCGGTCCTGGGCTCTTCTGGCGCTGTTAGGGGCCTGGGTGGGGTGGGGGGGGGGGGCAAATCATATGGGTCCTCCCAACTGCCCATTGCTAGGCTCTAGCACCTTACGCCTCAGCAGACCACACCCCAGAGAGAGCTTCTCTTCCTGTCCAAGCACTTTTTAAAAGTTGAGTATCGGGGCTGGCGGGAAGTCTCTGTTGGTCCTATCAAACAGTGACACATCACTTCCCTGCTCCCTCCTTGTCCAGCCTCTGGGTTTGTTCAAAATGGTGTCATCCAGTGTCTCTGGCCACATGGCTTCTGAAATCCAACTCCTTCCCCCCTCACTGCCTTCCCTCCTTGGTGCAGCCAGGTGCCTGGCACTCTGCGACACCAGTTGAAGGGTTGGCCTGTAGGTCCACCCATCTCCTTTCCTTGGAGGGAAGATATTCGCTTTGGGAAGAAAGGTCATTAATCTAACCTGCCAGGGCCAGACCCCAGCCAGGGACTTGGAGAAATATGACATTTTTGGATGACCCAAAGGCAGTACAAATATGACTTTGGCCTCTGCAGAATACTTCTTTTCACATCCGCTACAATGGACTTTAGTGCGTGTCTGGAATCTGTTGGCCTTGTGTAAGTCACTCTAGCCATGGGCCCCACATCTCCATAGGGGACTAATGAAGTGAAAACAGAGTAAAACACAGACTTTCCCTGGCATGTTTCTTTCCAGTGTATAAAGCCTATTCAATGTCACCACCCAATTCTGCACAAGTCCTGCCACACCATTCAATTTGTAGCTGCTCCTGGACTGCGCACGCTAGGAATCTCCCCTGCGCAGCCCCTACACGTGTGCTCGCATGTACATATTGTAACCAGCCCCATACTCCAGCTGCCTAGTCAAGCCAGCAGGACACCAGTAAAATCTACATGCAGTCTCCTTCCTTATGCATTTACCGTGGGTGAGTCCCAGATTATGAGGCTCCCCACAGTAAAAGCTCAACAATCAGGTGCTCAAAAAGCAAAAAATCCGGGCGGCCCCTAGTGTCAGAACCACCTTCTAACAGCTATGCAAAGGCTAAACTGACATTAACAGTTCCCCCTAGAGCACACCCTACACGCAAACTGGAGGCTTCTATGGCATTCTCAGGAAATATACCCATAGATGATATATGCAAAGCTGCAACATGGTCTACACCTCATACATTCACAAAACTCTATTCTGCTGATTTTTTGGCAGTACAGCAAGCTAGAGTAGGCCAAGCAGTTTTAGGTACACTATTTTAGACCACTGCAACAGCTACAGGTTAGCCATCGCCTTGGGAGATAATTGCTATGTAGTATATGAAAAAGCATGTGATCAACAGCTCGTATGCCTTGAACTGAAAATGCTACTTACCCAGTATGCATCTGTTACTGGCATATAGAGCTGTAGCGTTGTATGTATCCGCCCTCCTCCCTGGGTACCTATACCTGTTTCAGTAACATCTTACTTAGGTACATGCATTCATGGACATCTCCTTCTACTACTCTTACTAACTCCATTAAAACACTCTGCGGGAAAACAATCTAACAATGGAGTCGATGCCCATGTGCACGATCACCAAAAGGAGTCCCCTACCTTGTGATTGGAAAGACTTCTTCGAAGATAAACTAAGTTTAAACATCCGGACCCGACACTAGATGGCGATCTATGCAAAAGCATAGAACTACAGCTCTATGCCAAGAACAGATGCATACTGGGTAAGTAGCATTTTCCTTTCTCACACCCTCCATTCAGTTTTGTGGATGCTAGTTTCTCCTGTGGTAGTCACATCTTGGATGTGTTAGTGAACTACAAGCACTCACAATACAAGAACCTTGTCATAAAGATAGTGGTACGGAGGACTAACTTAAAGTTAATTCCTAAGGTGGATTCCACTTCATCTCCAACCATAAAGTACCCAGTTTTTTTCCCTGAGGTAGAATAGCAAAAAAAGCTCTTCACACCCCAGATGTAATGCAGGCTGTTGTGGACTACATTGATTGCTCCAGGCCCTTTCACAGAGTTAACCAGTTGTTCATAGGTTTTGTTAAACCCCACAAGGGCTGTCCCATCTCCAAAATGGGCATCGCAAGGTAAATAATCAAATGCATCCAATCTTGCAATAATAAGGCCAAGATAACTCTCCCTTTTAGCCCCCTGTATGCAAACTACATGCCGAGAGGCAGCAACCATGGTTTTTCTCGCCAATATTCCTTAAGCGGACTTGACATAAAGCAGCTATTTGGTCTACCAAACAGACCATCACCAAACGTGTGGATATCTCAGATAGAGAGCAGACATCTGAATCATCCACACGCTAGCCACTGCTTGTAGAAGCGTGCTCTTTTACAGTATATGCAGAGAATGTGTATTAACAGCAACACATGAGACAGCTGAAAATGTTACCCTGTAAGCACCTTTTTGTAGCATCAAGTGCTGTAGATTCACATGCGCCCACTCTTCTTCAGAAGGGTGGCTCTGATCACAGATCTCTTCCCAAAGCCCATATCTGTCATATGTTTCTTTAGTCACTACTCTTACCTGTGACAAACAGCCTAGCCTGGAATTGATGCCCATCTGCATAGCCAACAAAATTGTGCATCTTGTGATGCTAGAGACTTTCTTAGAAGAGAAACAACTTTTATACGTCCAAGACCGACACAAAGTGGCAGGAGTATTCAGAGTGCATGAATGTACAGCACTAAAGCCTGTGAGCAGATGCTTACAGGATAAGTAATATTTTCCTTACTCCAGCAGATATAACTTTGTTCTTTCTGGTTTAAGATCCTGTTTCACTTAAATTGGGCAAATGGAAAATTCTAAAGTTACCGTCTTGAAATATTGTATGAAAGGCTGTAAGTATTACCTACCTGAACTATCAACAGGAATTATATATTTGATCTTCTGCTTTCCGGCCACCTTTAGTGTGTGCACTTGTTCTGGGAAAATAGTCTGTACTAAGCATTAATTTGTAAAGTCTGTAGTTAATGGCCACCAACATCATGTAGCAACAAAGCAAGCGATGGAAGGAATGTTTGAATTAATATTAACCGCCGTCTAGTCCACTCTTTTTCCACACACCATGCTTCTTCAGACAGACCACCTTTTGAAAACCAACCTTAATCTTACTCCAAGAGGAATAGTTTATCCTGAGCTGCCAGGCCAGGCCCCTCAAGATGGGAGCACAAGGAACTCCAGACAGATTCAGTCCTCCTAGTAAGAGATGCATAGTTGAAGTCCTGTAGTACAGCAAGCTTGGAACCCATATATGGGGATTACCCATTTCACTTAGGCCTTCTGCTGAATTAAACAAATGGATGGAAGAATGCTTGAATAAATCGCTGCCACTGGCAAATGTTCGGGACCCTGTTCCAGTCAATCATTTTTGGCATATTGGGTGTCAAGCATTCCTTCCATCATGTTGTATATTGCAGCCAACATCATGTAGACATTTCCTTAGGAAATTAAATGCTGACTGAGTAATATACTGCCAGCAGATCCACTTTTACCGTAGGATTTTGTTTTCTAAATGTGTTGCTATCTTAACACAGAAGTATGGGTGTTTGCCGGTTTATGCATATTTTCTGTTTTACACTGGTCTGTGGCTCCTTTTGAAAAGATTGGTGTAAGACTCTGGAATCGGGAAGTTCCAGTGAGTAAATGAGGCAGAGTTTCTGCAATCCTGTTACAGAGATTTTGGAGCAAAATGTAGGAGGGCAGTCTAATTTTTTTAGATTCCATTGCCATCTTGAGTCTGATTACTTAATAGTTGCAGATGGAGATTGTGATGCGTTTAGTGGAATCTCTACTAGATGCCAGACTTTCAGGTAACATGTAATCCAGACATTTTTCCTGAAAGTCACTGTCTTGGCATACCACTACAATGTTTTTATTGTGACCCTTTTGACAGTGCCCCAAAGTCTGCCTTCTAGGACACTATCCATAGTAAGCTTGGGCGTACTAGCTCTTGCTCCCTTTGCTTGCCAGCTTGTGTTCATGTCTTGTGGTGTTTTCATTCTGAATGCCTCCCCTTTTGTTTTAAGGCCTAGCTCTGCTAGCCCCAGTGGGAAGCCACCTGGATCCGGACCAGCCACCAACATGAGTTCTGTGCACGGACACTATGCTCAGCAGGTATAGTACAGCTCCTTTCCAGGCAGCAGAGCATTCTGGCCTTCACAAGCAGAATACAGTTACAGTACTCAAGCACCACTAGACTTTCATATAAGGCTTTGAAAAAACGTCTCCATCAGACTGTGTGCCTATTCTTAGAAGCAGAGACTGCAGCAGTTCTCCATGTTAATCTGTTTCTTTGTAGCCCTCTGACCCTGCTGTGCTGATACAACCTCACCACTGAGACTGCAGTGACTGAAGCTCTTGACATGTGCGGAGTCCAAGCTGCTGATTTCAGAATTAGTGTCTAGTGCTGCCCCCTGCTAGGCTTGTCGTTTTTCGTATGAGAATTGTCCCCTCCCACAAATAATTAAATTGTATCATTGCTTTAAGTTTTTCCCTCTGTAAATCTTTACATTAAAAACGTACTGCATTGTTAGGCATAGGTCTGAAATGCAAGAGTGAAAGTTTTTGCTGAGATTTTTACTGGCCAGAAATTGGAAGGAGAGTACGGCAGGGCCTTTGGGCACTTAGGGCCAGATGTATCAAACTGTTTTACCCATTCTGTGTCTATGGGAAAATGTGTTCATGCACCTGGTCCTTAGACTCGGTCATGGAGCATAAGAAAGCTCTCAGCGGACACCTTACAGAGCCCCTCTGTTACTCCATGTACTATAAAGTTCAAAACCAGTCTAATCCAATTCTGTTGTGACCATCCTGTTTTGTCTGCTAACTTTAATATTATTTCTTCTATGTCCCCACCATCATTCCCTTTCCAACTCCACCTTTTTATTCTGTCCACAACAGGTAAAACGAACTGAGGAAATAAAGAATGGCTCTGGATCTGGCAAACTGCAAGAGCAGTCTTCGGGGAACCAGCTGAAGCCAACACGGACAGGAGCCATAAAACCACAAGCAACAAAAGTGGAGGAGAGTAAAGCTTAGACGTCATCTTAATATTGGACCGTCCTGTCTAGCCCCTACTGGGTACTCAAAGCAAGAGGCATCTGGGGCTTGACCGTCTCGCCGGATTCATCGCAACGATGGACCTACACCGAGCGTGCCCCACAAACTTCAATCCCTTACTAAAACGGATCATTGACATGACATTGACTTGCATATCCATGGAGGGCATCTGTGTCACGAATTATTGACTTCTGCTCTACATTTTTTCAACCCTGAACCCTTCATTATCCCCTCTTCCTTGTGGCCCTCCATGCAGACGCACTTTTAGTTTGGAAAAGTGGTTCCTGCGCTCGTCTCAGATTGTTTCTGACATAAAGAAATGTGACAGACTGTTTGTGGCTGACCTGTTGCCCCTTTCCTCTAAAGGCATTTGTTGATCCCAAGCACGGCAGTGGTAGGTGTTACACCGACATGTGCGCGACATCCTTGTGTTTATAGCAGGACTTTTTATACTCTGTTCTCCTTGGTCCCAATCCCCACTTTCCTAGTTCATTTTATATCCAAGTCTGTTCTACTTTTAAGGGCAGAGACTTTTAAAAGAAAGTGTTTCTTACCGCACCCACCTCACCTCTGTCCTGATGTATTTAACCTTGTAGAATAGTTGAGCGGTCTACAAAAAGTTCATTTTTTATTTTATTTTGTCTTCACTTAGACTGTGGCAGCATTGACTTTTGTGGAAAGTTTGTCTGAATAGGATGCTTTCTGGCTCTAGAGTTGCTGCAGCAAAGTAGGAATCATGCATTTAAAAAAAAAAGTACAGTTCTTTTTTTTATTTTATTGCGCCCTGAACTCCATCAGAGACACACAGAACCAGTTCACAGTGGGTTTTTAGGAGTGAAGAGAACTTTTTTTCTAAACCTTTCTTCACTCCTCTTTCATTTGTACTGTTTTGTAGATCTAAATGTTGCTTGTTTGTGTCCTGTGCAAGGCATGCTGGTCTGGTTTTGACACCGCAAATCGCATGACCAGCTAGAGTCTCATTGACAAATAATTTCTTCAAGAATATACCCCTCCCCTTGTTTGTCAAATTTGCCAGTTAAAGAAAACACTATTTTATTTACTTCTAGCACAGATCAAATTGTGTCCATTAATACAAAGAAGTCAGTGCATGCGATTCTGTTCATGATGCTATCTTCGTATGACTTTTTGTGGCGGGTAAGCCTTTTACGTTATGTGCACAGAGCGACGCTGGACAGCTGCAAGATTTCTTATGAGAGCCAAAATATTTAGACAAGTGATCTAAACCTCTGGAAAGCTGTTAAACTTATCTCTGCTTCAGTGCTGTAAAATGCATTGCTTCCTGTGTTAATCAGCTTGAAGTAGCTTGATTAGCAAATCAGGAAGTCTTCAATCTGCTGATGGTAGAAATGTGTGCAATCAATAGTTTGATCCACCACCACATTTGTGTTCTGACATACGTTTTTGTCCCATTAACTGTAAACTTGTTCAGTAGGGTTGTATGGGATGTACTTCCATCAGTAGCAGGTTTTGTTTTCAGAAGTATTTGCAGTTTTTCTGTATGACAATGAAATGCTCTAATAGGTTCTTTGCAGTACAGTTCCTTCACAGCATGTCGAATAGCTCTGATGCAATATCAACTTATATAATCTTGAAAGGATGCAGTGCCGAGCAGATGTTATCTGTACAACATTATACTGTTGACTTCTTTGGGATAGGCACTCATGGTTCTCACGGCACTTATCCATGTGCCCCTTGCCTGCCCTTGAAACACTAGGAACACCTGCCTCTCCTAGACTATGCCATTATTGCAACCCATTTATCAGCAAAGCTTGTCATTGTCTCTCCTTTGGAGCACGAGGAAGCCTGTGTTTGGTTGCTGGCCAAGAAGCCTATTTGAAGAGCTTTGGTGGCCACCACAGGTCTAGAGAGGGCAGTCTGTAGCTGCAGCACTGTACCGCCTTTCTGGGATGCTTCCACACACCTTAGCATTCCAGCTTGCTTCTATTAGTGAAGCCTGCCTCTCAATACTGAGCAAATTCCAATGCCTCCCCTCCTTTGCTTTAAATGAAAATGAATCACTTTTACAAGGCCCCATCTCTCCCTGTTGTGTCTAACAAAAAAGCAAAACTTTCTTTACAACTATTTGATTTTGTAGGGGATTAAAAGAATTCTCAGCTGTTTTTATCTGATAGTTTTTTTTGTTGCAAGCAAGATCAAGAGATGTGTAGCTTGTCGCCCCTTCCTTCAATCACTTTACTTTGTCTAAAATTATGATTTTTGCATTTAAGCATCACTGTAGTTTCAAAAGAAAAGTAGAACTACTGCTAATGTCTTCATCTATTGTGTGTGAAACTGGACTACAATATATCAAGAGCTATGACTGCCTCCTTACTTAAAGACCTGCTTTTAAAATCAGAGGAAGTGGAAGGTTCTTAAATTGATATTCCTCTCGTTTTCACCTGCCCTGCCTCCCAACCCCTAATGCATCACCTGCAGTTTCTTTATGAAGGAGCTTAAGCGCCATGCGGTGACTGCTATCAGCCACGGTTCAGTAGAGGCTGCATATTCTGAGAAGGTACTTCCTTTGTGTTCTTAAAAGTTGTAAAATATCTAAGTACTTTGAAGCTGACCTTTGGAAAAGACTGTTTGCGGGGACCAAATATGACCTCTTTTAATGAAAATTCCCCGTTTTCTTGGAAAATGTTTTGCTGAAAACATTTCAAGTGGTGAGGGAAAGGGAGCTAGTGCATTACAAACCCTTCTGTGTTGGAACCACAATTGCATTCCTTTGTTTATTCAGATGCAAATATCTGCTTGGGCTTCACTTAAAAAAAATTGTGTTTGGCGTGACATCTGGAGAAAGGCTCTGTTCAAATGGTGACTGCTGATTTGATGCAGACAGGGTTTTCCTGTTCGTAACCTCCATGAAACGGTTAGTGGTGACATTGGAGGTTCCTGGGAGCGGAAATCCTTTATGGCCTCTTTGCACTTCATATTCGGAAATAGTTGTATTTAAATATTTTTATTATGAGCACTTTGTTTTTGTAACTGAGTGCCTGGCTTAATTTTAGCTGGCTGCATTCCCAGCACCTCAAGCCCTTGAGTGTAGAACATTACGTTTTATCTGTTTCAAATTAGAGCAGTACTATTTCGCTCAAGAGAAAAGGGTTTCTGTTTCAACCCATGGCGTGTCCGGCTGACTTAGCTAGCTGATGCACTGGCTTTGTGTGGGGGAGGGGGAAATGCAGGGGTGTGGTGTGGGGGGAGGGGTGCGGGGACTTCGATTCCTGTAGAGGTGCTGCCCTAAAATAGAGATTATGAGGTAGGGTGGGAGTGAGAGCGAAGGTATCACCATATATGTTACTGTAGAGTTGCAAAGTAGATACTTTTGGTCTGGTCTTTCTGACTTCAGTTAAGTGAGTGAGGCTTTCTGCTTTTAAGAACTCCTGGTATTGCCACAGGCCAAAGATGCATTGCAGGGCTGTGCACATGACACTTGTAACCCAAACCAAGAGCACCTGACTTTCACCAGGAAAGGATGTGTGCAAATGTACACTCACCAGTTTGCAGTCAGTCACAGGTGCCATTTTTTAAATAGTTTCAGGGCTCCCAGCCTTTAGGTAGGCGTTGTTTTGAAGTGTCCTTTCAGTCCTGCTGGGTCCATCCACCAACACCTTGCTGCCAGATCTTGTAGAGTCACAGAGGAGCACTCTGCATGCACTGTGTATATGTAAATAAAAGCTGTATTTTCTTCCATTTGTACTTTTATCATAATCTCTGCTTTTGGTCAGTTCTACAGAGCTCTGAATTTTCAGATGATGCAGCTGTAGAAACTTCTCCATAGCGGCTGTGAAATGTTTGGGAGGTTAACTGTGTTGCAGGTTTGAGAGAAAGATGCCAGGTCTCCCTGTTTGACTTACTGTTGTCCTACCAGAATGAAATGAAAGTAACACTGCTTGGCTAGTATCCCAAGCCAGGATGATCTGCCTGCCTAAGCAGGTATTGACAAACCTTGTTCACCAAACCTAGCTAGGAAACGGTGGGCTTCGAAACCTAGCTGTGTGGTGGCTCTTAGCCATCCCAGCATGTTACAGGTCTCCCTCATTTTCTCTGGCTTTGTACTGATGTACCTGAGGTTTACAACGAGGATATTGTACTGTAGAGTTCTTGCCCAGATCTGATGGCTTTTTCCCCTCTGTTTTATCCCTTCACTCCCTACCTGCCCTTCCTTTACAACAACAGGATGTTTGAAAGGGTAGATGTTGGATGTGTAACGTGCAGCTGTTTATACATAAAAATATATATATATATAATTTAAAAACAAACTTTTAACTGACCTAAAATATTCTCATTCTAGCCAGTCTCCATGTTGGGGTTTGTCAAACCCATCCCCTAGCCCAATCCCTGTTATTAGTATCACCAATTGTTTTTCCTTTCAAATGTGATTGTATTAGATCTTTCAATACGAAAGAACTCTCCTTATTTAAATAAAAAAAATAAAAATAAAGCAAAGTATGCTTTTCTCAAATTCCTTATTGTGTTTTGTTTGGGGGCGGGGAAGGGAGGGAATATTGGTGGTTCATACTTGTTACTGTGTTTTTTGGAGTGAGGACCTGATATTTGTGTAGTTTGAAAAACTGTGTGTATGTGTGTGTATATATATATATATATATATATATATATATATATATATGTATATTTATGTTTGTGTGTATGTTTGAGGAATGTGTGGCTGTAGATACAAATACTTGGCATAAGTCCTTCATCTAATGTTGGGGTCGGATGTGTGTAAGTCGTTTTTCTTGGAAGTCTTTCGAGTCATGAGGTAGTGGGACTCCCTCTCTTGCTAGTAATGTGCATGGTCATAGGCTCTAATGTTAGATTGCTTTCTTCCGCCGTATGGTTTGGACATGGGCCCTTCTACTCTTGTTTGACACAGACCTGTTCTGGGGTGTGGAATTTATTAAAATATCTACTTACTCCAGTATTAGAACTTTCATAGATTCACATGCCTGAATCCTTCCCCGTCGTCGAGACTGGAGTCTCCGGTATATAAAAAAGCAATGCTTAGCAGTATAGCAAACTAAAAAGAGGCCTAGACCCATTTCCCTTTTGCAACCCATAGCCTTTGTTATGTAAAAAAGGCCCAAACTTTTCCCTGAACCAATCAGAGCTCCTCACCCTCTAGAACACTCCTGAGAGAACCTTCTGCACCTCAGATTTTTCTACCGCACGTTGTGCTAGGGAGTCTCCTTTGAGCTTTGCTCAAACTCTTCATTTCTACAGTATTTTGACTGGAATTTGAGTTTTCTCATCTTCTGTTTTCTTCTTATTGGAAGCCCTTATTCATCTACTATGTCTGGGAAAGAGAAAAAAGGATTATTTAGAGTTTGTGCCACCTGCTCTAAGAAGAGACTTTACACAGACGACCCTCATAAGAATTGTATATACTGCCTTTATCCAGACCATAAGGGAGTGGATTGTAAGGTATGTCGAACCTTTTCAAATAAAACCTTGAGGGATCGTGAGGGAAGACTGCGGATTTGGCTCCAAAAGGTTAAAGCCAGAAAGGAAATCCTCTCAAGTGAGAGTGGGGAGGAGTCTGGTTCGTCTAAGATCTCAAAAAAGAGGTAGATCTCCTCAGACGCATACCTCAGGGGAGAGACCTGAGAAGGCCCCAAAAAAGACCACTGCAGGGTCTTCAGGGCGCAGTCCCTCAAAATCTCCTTCAGGCAAACCTAAGGAGAAGAAGGGTTCTGCTTCTGAGGTAAAACAAGGAAAATCCACATCAGAACCTTCAAAATCGCCTCAGAGTAAAGATTACCATCAGGAAAGTTGCCTCTACGCCTTCTGAGGAGAAAGGGAAGGTTTCAGCACTGTCGACGGGATCGTCAATGAAAAAGGGGTCATCGCCGACGACAACCATCTACACCGTCGACGAGAAAGGAGGTAAAGGCTATTGAGCTGATGCCGTCGACGCTTTCACGGTTGACGGCGGTATCGTCGACGAGTTAATCGTCGACAAAGGCGTCGACGAGCATAGCTGTATCTACTTTGTCGACGACGGAAGCGTCGACGACAAGGACAGCGTCGACAATAACGCCGACGACGATAATATGGTCGATGGCAGGAATCTAGAGAAAAAACACCAGAAAAAAGATTGGTACCCTGGAAAAAGCCTATAACGCCAAAGGTTATGTCTCCAAGCAAGATATCTCCATTAGTCCCTTCTCACCTGCTGGAGGAGGAAGACTCTGGGGATGAATATGGTCCTTATGGTTTTGCGAGTAGTCCTTCACAATTACAGGTCAAGTACCAGGATGACGAATCGGAAGGAGAATATGGGGGTTTTCAAGCATCCCCAGGAGCGGCAGCAATATCGCCAACAGCAGCGTGAGGACATGACAAGTGTGCCATCCTCTTTATTGAATGACCTCCAGGGCATGTTGGAGGATTATAGAAGAAGGGATCCGACGTCTCAAACCACTCAGGACATACAGGAGACAACTCCTCGTCCACGGTCGGTACCAGGTACGCCTGTGCGTAGGAGGGAAATTTTGCCGGAGCCCAATACTAGGTCTCAACCACCAGCGTCACATCACGATCCAGACACCTCGGACGATGACCACGAGGATCGAGAGATTGCGAAACCTAGTTGAGAATGGAATGACTCATTCCCTCACCTTCAACTCCTACGCCAAGGCCGGTAGATACTCCACCCGAGGACATTGGTGGTTTTCATAATTTGATGGAAGAGCAACAAAGAGATTTGCACTTACCATGGTTTTCATAATTTGATGGAAGAGCCACAAAGAGATTTGAACTTACCATGTCGGAAGAGAAAGCAGAATACTTTCTAAATGATTTCAAGGAATCCTATCGCAGGTCTGTTAGGTCATTGCTTATCGTAAGTCATATTTGGGAGGAAGGACTAAAAGTCATGGATACGCCGGCTACGGTGACGCCGGTTCTGGCCAGACTAGACAAAAAATATAAGCCACCTACAGATGCTCGAGCATGTCTTTTGGGTCATCCCAAACCGGATTCGGTGATTACTCAGGCAGGGCAGCAGAAGTCAAGGAATCCGACTGCTCCAATCACAGCACCTCCGGACAGGGAGGGCAGAAGACTGGATAATGAAAGGAAAAGGTTTTCCTTAATAACGATGCTACTAGTTAAAGTCGCTAATGCCCTCGCTATTTTGGGAAGGTACAACAGGCAAATGTGGTGCGGCCTGTCTCCCTACATTGACCAAGTGCCAGAAAGATTCTCCTGGAGGGGGAAAGGACTTCAGTGGAAGTCATAGACTGCGCTATGGATATAGCGACGACGGCCTTTAGATCTTTGGGAGGAGCAGCAGTTCTGCGCAGGCAAGGATGGCTAAGAGCAACGGCTTTTAGGCCGGAGGTTTAAAACAAGATCCTAGACCTCCCATTCAATGGAGAAGATCTCTTCGGAAAGCACATTGATGACACTCTGCAGAGTATCAAAAAGGATACCGATACTGCAACGGCTTTGAGAACTTTGCAGTACAGAAAAACCCCTTTTCGTGGCTCCAGAGGTAGAGTGCAGTCATCTTATAGAGGCGGATATCAGCAAGGGAGATATTCCTCTTATTCTGCCTCTATCAGCAAGGGAGATATTCCTCTTATTCTGCCTCATCGCAGACCTACCGCCAACAGTACAATCAGCATCAATCAGGAGGATATATGAAATCAACTCCAAGAGGAAGGGGAGGCCATCAGGGGAGGGACAACACCCAACGGGAATGACAACCTTCATCTTCCGGTTGCGTCAACTTTCAAGAGATCAAGTGCTCCCCTGGGTGGAAAGATTGCTCACCATCTTCAGAATTGGCGAAAAATAACGACAGAACAATGGGTCATCAACATTATTCGATTCGGCCACAACATAGAATTTCTACAAACGCCCCCTTGTACGCCACCGATGCATCAGAAAGCCAGCCATCTGCATCAACTCCCGCAGGAGATTCGGACAATGCTCCGAAAGGGAGCAATAGAACCAGTACCGAATGCCCAAGAGAACAAGGGCTTTTACTCCCGTTTTTTTCTTGTCAAGAAAAACAAGCTCCAATGGCGACCCATTCTGGATCTCAGATCCCTAAGCACCTATCTCAAAAGCAATCTTTCAGGATGGTGTCTCTACAGGACATCCTTTCGTTATTGAACCCAGGGGATCATAAGACTACGTTAGACCTACAGGACGCACATTTTCATGTGCCGATCCATCCCGCACACAGACGGTACCTTCGGTTCTTGGTGGCCGGAAGACATTATCAATTTAAGGTACTGCCATTCGGCCTAAAGTCAGCGCCGCGAGTGTTCACAATATGCCTAGCTCCAGTGGCGGCTGTGTTAAGGAAGCAAAAACATCAAATATTTCCTTACCTCGACGACTGGTTAGACAAAGCACCATCGAACGCACAGGCCAGGGCGTCAACACAGGCTTGCATAGATTTGTTTGCCAAGCTGGGTTTGACTCTACATGAAGGGAAATCAAACCATCAACCAACAAGAGTGATCACATTCCTGGGAGCAATACTAGACACGGACAGCAACAAGGCGTTTCCCTCCGAAGAAAGGCAACTGAGGATCGTGTCTCTCTTCCAGGACTTGTAAGAAGAAAGTCTTTCAGTCCGCAGGTACAAATCCTTGCTGGGAATGATGTCATCTTGCATTCCCATCGTGCCTCACTGCAGATTAAGAATGCGCCCATGGCAAGAACAAATCGATCTTCAGTGGCGTCAAGCAGAGGGATCCTTCGACTACACAATCCGAGTAACGCCAGTTATGGTTCAAGCAGCGGCATGGTGGACACAAACAGAAAATGTAGCTCAGGGTCTGACTTTTCTTCCACGAGCGGCTCCATTGGTGGTGACGACAGATGCGTCCCTAGAAGGATGTGGTGCTTTCCTTCAGGACCTTCAAGTCAGCGGTCGTTGGAAGGTACACGAACAACAATTACACATAAATCTACTGGAACTCAGGGCGATCCGCCTAGCATTACAGGCCTTCCTTCCACGAATACGAGGTTCGCCAGTGTTGGTAAGAACAGACAACACCACGGTGATGCACTATTTAAACAAGCAGGGAGGAACCAGATCTCTCTCCCTATCTCAGGAGGCCTAGGAGATATGGGAATGGGCTCTTCAACAAGGAATATCATTGTCAGCAGAACATCTCCCAGGAGATCAAAATGTCAAGGCGGATACTCTCAATAGGCTCAAATCGTCCTGCCACGAATGGGAGCAGGACCAGGGTACCCTGGACAGCATTTTTCAAAGGTGGGGAACACCAAGAGTGGACCTATTCGCCACAAGAGAGAACAGGAAATGCCGGTGCTTCGCAAGCTGGCTTCCCCAGAAGGGATCTTGGGGGAATGCGTTTTTGATGGCATGGTCCGGCGTCTTTGCTTACGGTTTTCCTCCAATTTCTCTCCTCCCCCGCATACTGTTGAAGATCAAGAGGGAGCCGTGCAGGCTGATCCTCATAGCCCCGTGGTGGCCCAGACAACACTGGTTAACGGAACTCTTGCTGCTGTTGGAGGACCGTCCAGTTCAGCTTTGACCAATTCCATCGCTTCTGACAATGTTCAGGGGTCAGGTGCTCCATCCGGACCCGAAATCCTTGCGATTAGCGGCCTTTCTACTAAACACTGAGTTTAGTCATCTAAATCTCACACGAGTGTAGGAGGATACTGTCCAAGGCTAGAGCCGATAGTACAAACAAAACCTACAAGATGAAATGGAAGAGGTTTTGTCTGTGGTGTAAGAGACCTAGCATTCACCCTCTTACTGCTGCACATCGTCAGATTATCCCTTACATTCTGCTGTTAGCAAAGTCAGGATTGGCTCACGCCTCCATCAAGGTGCATTTGGCTGCGTTATCCCGCTACAGGAGGTCTTCATCTGGCCAGTCCTTATGGTCATCAAGGATTATCAAACAGTTTATGAAGGGATTGTTTAGGGTTTTTCCACCAGTAAAACCTCCACCACCACTATGAAATCTGAATATAGTACTGTCACAATTGATGAAACTACCGTTTGAACCTATACATAGAGCAGACCTTAAATTCTTGTCCTGGAAGGTGGCTCTTCTCATTGCACTAACTTCAGCGAGAAGAGTTGGGGAACTGCAAGCGCTCACGATTCAGGAGCCTTTCCTACAGTTTCAGGAAGACAGAATGATTCTGAGGTCTAATCCAAAGTTCATTCCAAAAGTACCCACTGATTTTCATCTGAATGAGCCGTTGGTGTTGAAACGTTTCTTTCCTCGTCCATCAACGGCAGCAGAGAGAGTATTGCACTCTCTAGACGTTCAAAGATGTCTCAAGTTCTACTTAAAGGAAACTAAGAGCTTTCGTAAATCTTCTCAGCTCTTCGTCGTCTTCAGCGCACCCAGGAAGGGTTCCCCTTTATCAAAAAGGGAAATTGCCAGATGGATTTCCAGTGCAATTGTCTACTGTCACCAAGCGGCTGGAAAACCTCTGAATGCACGAGTTCGTGCTCATTCCACGAGGGCAGTGGCCACATCCACTGCACTATTTGGAGGAGTGCCAATCCAGGATATCTGCAGAGCAGCGACCTGGGCATCTAGGCACACCTTCACCAAGCACTACTGCTTGGAGGCAGCCGCAGTCGGATGCGGCGGTGGGAGAAGCGGTACTGTGGAATATCATCTAGTAACGGTGAGCCTTCTTTCCATCCCTCCATCCTTTATTTCTCTTGTTTTACAAAGTCACATTATATATATATATATATATATATATATATATATATATAATGCTTGATTTTCATGTATTACATGATTATAAAATGTATTGGAGGAATGTGCTTTGTAATCTCACTGCACGCTATTCTGATTCAGGCATGTGAATCTATGAAAGTTCCAATACTGGAGTAAGAAAACAAGTTACTTACCTGTAACTGTAGTTCTCCAGTATTCTTTCATAGATTCACATGCATCCACCCTCCTCCCCTGAGAGGCTCACATCGATTTAGCACAGTGTTTTATATGCACAAGTGCGCGAAAAATCTGAGGGGTGTTCTAGAGGGTGAGGATCTCTGGTTGGTTCAGGGAAAAGTTTGGGCCTTTTTTACATAACAATGGATATGGGTTGCAAAGTGGAAATGGGTCTAGGCCTCTTTTCAGTTTGCTATACTCCTAAGCATTGCTTTTTTATATACCGGAGACTCCCGTCTCGACGACGGGGAATGATTAAGGCATGTGAATCTATGAAAGCTTCCAATACTGGAGAACTACAGTTACAGGTAAGTAATGTGTTTTCTTGTCCATGGGGCAGGTTGCTTCATAAATCTACTTATCCTGCAACAAAATCCACTTGACCCTTTGGTGCTATGTCGTGCTGCCACAAATTATGGCAGCAGTCTCATTATATAAGAGCTCTTATATAGCCTCTCTGATTATGCCAGGGCATATCTGTTGGAAAGTGGGTTATTAGTAGGGGCAAATGTAGGTCTGCCACTGGCAATAGGGCCACTAACACATGATAGGACTCAGCATAGGTCTTAGAAAATTATTCCTTTGCTCAACCCTTGGTAACATGGCTGTGAGCAGACAGGCTTAACTTCAAAGACAGGTATGTAGAGCATTCAGAAACACAATTTCAGTAAATAATTAAGACACAACACAAAATAAAAATCCAACACCAATTTATAAAAATAGGTAATATTTTTCTTTTAAATGACACCAAAACAAAAATAATCGACTGTAGGGAACCAGAGAGATACATTTTTAAAGATTAGTCACTTTCTAGTGCTTAGAAACCAGCAGTGCCCCCCATTTCGTTTTCTGTCAGGGACACACCTTTACAAATTGTTCTGAAGAATTCTCACCACTTTAGTGGGCCGCCTTCTTCAGCAAGCGGGGTCCAGTTAGAGCACCTTCCTGGCGTTCTGCTTGCGGGTCCCAAAGTATCCAACACGCAATCCAAGGTTCTGGAATCTCCAAGAGGGTCCTTGAAAGTGTGAAACTTCAATTCCGCAATCCACTTTAACAAAACCCTTACAAATCCACTGGTACTACAGTCTTTGATTTCTTTGTGGGGCTGTCCAGGTGAGCTCTGTTAACCTGTAGCTTACAGGGAGTTTCCACTCTTGAGTCTTTTGGCAGCAAGGTAATCCACGGGGCTGTAGTTTCAGATGGGTCAGGCCTTGGAGTTCCTTGCACATCAAAACCTTCAGCAGGGCACTTCTTGCTTCATTCAGTTTCAAGCAGCAGATCTGGAGGGCTCTGCCCATCTCAGGATATTTATTCAAAATTCTCTGGGTCAAGCACCAGGTCACTGCTGACCAATGAGAGCAGGGCAACTCATCATGGTTATGACCACATCCTGTGGAGTGTGGCATTAGTTTGACCCAGAGTGCATCATTCTTCCAAATCCATAATGGCTGATTTTCCAGCAAGGAGGTAAGAGCTGGCTAAACACACCCCCTAACATCTGCACATACCTTTCTTAAGCCTAGCCCTGACTCTGGGTCACGACTGTCTTAGTGGACTGAAACCCAGGCCTCCCTTCTGCCTTTGAAGAACGTAGTTTACGACGCCACTTCCTGTTCTGGCATTCCTTTAGAACAGATCACTGCCCTCCCAGCAGCCTGGCTAATCCACTTAACTCTGACCAATCAGGGCAGACCACTGAAAGTCTGAATTTGGACTTACAAACAAGAAAGACTCATAACTTATTGTATGTACCTTTTAGGAGAAATTCAACAATATAATATCAATGGATTTACTACGACCATGCTGGGAAGTCTTTGAATGGTCCGGCTAGTCCTCTCCTATCAATATTTATTAATCAATCACTTCCTACCATGCTAACCTATGGGCCATGGGGTTTGCAATGGGGAAAATGGCTTGTGCCACTTTTGTAGCACCTGGGCTTATAAAACCATATTTTATAAGTATTGCCCTAATTTCTACCGGACCCCCCACCACCTGTGCAATTAGGTGAGACTTCAGGGGTTCTGAATCTGCAGAACTATTGCAGATCATCCTTACCCAATTCCAGCATCAAAGTCGAATTTGAGCACCTCTTTAATACAATGTGGGGAGTGAAATGTAAAATGTCACTTTACCCAGGCCTATAAAAACTCATTTTATAAGGGCGCTCCTTATAGATAACTTACCCCCCACCCCTGGGATACCTGGGGGTCCCTAATGTGCAAAAACATGGTAGGTTTTTAATTTTTAAGGGCCTCTTCCCCCAAAGTCGAGTTTGGGCACAATTTAAGGTTTAAAAGCTGTCCTGGCCACCAGTGCAGCTTTTAAACTGACCTCAGGCTTCAGTACTGCACACATGCTGGTGCAGAGACTCTGCTGGCCTCTAAACTGCCATTCCCCAGGATACTGGAGACTTCTAGGTAGTTTCAGTCCCCTGCCCTATTACATACTAGAGGCTTAGGTGGTAGGTCATGCCAACTACAGGGGTACCCCACCATACTATAGTGTACCCTAATGTATGTTGGGTGTCTTAACTGTTTTCTAATGTGTTCCTTTTAGCTTGGCCCTGGCCCTGGGCCTGGTTAAACAGAGCCCAGGGTCAGTCAGAGTCAGTTACCACCAGTTCCAGTCAGCAAAAAGTTTGGGGGTGCCCAGGGCACAGGATGACTTTGCAACAATATCTCATAGTAGTGTTTGAATACTATTAATCATTTTGTTACCACGTTTTTGCAGATCCACCTACTGGGACTGAAGATGGAGGTAAGCAGTAGTTCCAGGGTAGGCATGCCATATTGAGTCTCTGCAAACCTACTACTTGCATGTTTTAAGGGTTTTCTACAAATCTTCTCTAATCTTCCCATACTGAGAAATGTTGGAAATTTACTCCTGATCGTGGCAGACGTAAACCTTCTTTCAGAGTTGGGAAAAAAGAAGTTGGAGGGAAAATGAACTTTCAAACATCCAGGTTTTCACATGAGCAAATCTACACATGCATATTTGCTCATGCTAAAATGCAATTGACAAATATTTTGTAGTACAATTTCTTGCCCTACTAATGTAAATTCTTGTGAATTCACAAAAGCTATGCACTTTGAAACTTTCTTTAATATTTGGGCCCCTAATTTGGTCTAGCATTAACCATGACCTTTTGTGTTTATTAAAATTCTCTCTTTCTCTGAATCTGCTAGCTTCACTGTGAGTGACCGCATTCTGCTCTTTCACAAGGAGCATATCAGTACACAAAATAGTTTTGTTCAGTGCCAGTAACAAATGTGGCAGTGTGTGCTTTTTTGAGACCACAAACAATTTTTGCATTTGCCAATGTTTGTTATAATGCTGAGGGCCCGGTAGCTCTCACATCAATAAGGTTTTACAAAAGCTGTGCCAAAACAAGTCATGCATTGCCAAAACTAAAAGCTGACCACCAATGTCAGACGTACTAGCTTTGCCAAGGCTTGTTTATTTTTGTTTCCCATAATCTTATTGAAACTGGTTACACAAATTTTCCAATATGAATATTTTTGGGAAATACTAGCATGCACCAACATATTTTACTAAATGATGCTGCAAAGAAATGGTACCTGAAATCTTACAGTAGTTTAGTAGTGTACACATTTTCATACTGGAACCACTATCAGTAGTGCAGTCAGAATGTACATTTACTTGGAGCGCTTTCCCTAATAATAAAGGCTTTCAATTAATGAACCATAAATACAAGTTTGAACAGCATTAACACATGCACACAAATATTAACTTAACTACAGGCAGTACCTTTCCCTGACCCTCAATGTGGTACTGCAAACTGGCAGCCAAAGGGTTTGTGCTGCAAGGGGTTGGGTCTACTTGTCCCAAGGACAAAATACACATTAAAACGTGTTGCCCTTGACCCCAAATAATATGTCCTGGGCGTCGGGCTATAGGAATTCCACATTCCTGCATGTTGCAGCATTATTGGCCTTTACCAGCTCCTCGTCGGTATGGTTTTCGATCACGGTCCCTTTTTCACTTACGCTTCGAGTCAATAACAAGATCGTTGGGGCAACTTATGTCGACCGCTACCTTATCGATGGCCTTCGCAGTGCTGATATTCATCATTATGCAGTCCACCTGCAATATGTAGATTTGGTGATGAAACGGATGCCTTTTTGATTTTTGCCCTCATGTAGCTTAGTGTCCATGCACCAACCTGTATCATGTCTGTAATTTTTACCTCTCCTTTGAGCACAACGAGGCCACCTGCAAAGCCTGCTGCTCCTTCAGGTCTAATAAGAGACTTCGTGATCGTTGGACTCAGCGTGTCATGATGTATCGAAGGAGCGTGGGCGACACACCAGACCTCTTAGAATCCGAGGACCTCCAGGAAGATATCCAGGCCCATGCATTAGCAGCAGATGAAGGAAGCGACTGTCTCCTAAGATACAATCTCCGGCATCAAGCTGCAAGACCTGCCTCCAGCTCAACAAGCCGTGAGTACTGTGCCCCCACCATCTCGGCATCGACCCCCAACAACCCATCATAAAGGGACAGCAGGCTTTCACAGAATGACATTAAGCAATTTCCGGGCCACCACTGCTTTCTGGCCATGGTTGGCACCTAACTGTTATTTGGGACACGCTCTGTAAAAATCACCAAAGATGTCCGCTCCTGCAGAGTCTACTTTTGGAGCTGAAAGCCTCGGCGTCTAAACACAAGCAAATGGCAGCACCAAAATCTGCAGCTTTGGAGCACAAGCCAACTTCACCTTTGGCACCTAAAACTTTGGCATCAGAGTTGAAAATGTACCCACCTCCCAAACCATTACGTGGGATGAAGACTGTGGAACCTGCGCTTGGAAAAACTGTTTGATTCTAGGCCGAAGCACATTATGATGCATCCTGACACAGCACATATTATTAAGACTCCCCGCCCCCCAGACGACACGAAGGATCGCTCCATTATTGCATGGGTGAAGATGATGGGGACACTTGACATTACACCACAGGATTACCCCTGGAATACCCAGGATGTGGATATCCCCTGCAAATACAGACCCCAATGTGTATCCCACTAAGGTAGGTGACTTCCTTTCGGTGATAGTGTGCATGGTCATCTGCTTCATTGTTTATTTTTTTCCGCCATCGGGTTCGGAGGTGAATTGCTGTGCTCCGGTTCGGCACAGTTTTTCTGGTTCCCTTCGCGCAATCCACTACCCTCAACAGTATTGTTTCACGATCGCGTTTCCCATTCTCCGCGTATCGTTTCGACTCAAAGACCTTCAATCGGAAAACTTGTGGAGGGCCATTGGGTCTACCTGAACGGGCTCGCTAGCATTCAATGGAAAGGACTCCATTCAAACTCTGTCCTGGGTGTCACGCCTAGTTTCAGCGCACCGAAGTGCATGAAGTGCAACCTCTGTCTATCCCTAGAATATGACAAGAAAGACTGTAATGCGTGCCGATCATTTAGATCAGAGAAGATCCTTTGTGACCATCGGGCCCGACGTCACGAGATGCAACATCAAGGCGGCTCTGTACCGGACATCTTCGGTGAAGATTCCGATCGAGAAGAACTACAAGCTCAAGGAGCGGAGGAAGCAGAACCCCTCCGTGACCGAGGCCAACTGCGACATGGAATAAGAGGAGCAAGTTACACCGGGTCAGAGTACCATGAGTACAGAAGCCCCAACAACACAAGACCAAAAAGGCTCTGGTCCATCCTCTGCCTTTGGGCCAAGGTCGGCACAGAGAAAAAGGTTTGAGCACCCCGCCCCCAGGCTCGGTGCCAAGACACACAGAGAAGCCTTCAAGCTTGGGCTCGAGTCTGCCCCATGCCGACGCCGAACCGAAATCCTCGGCGTCTAAATCAAAGCATGTCTTGGTCCACATCACACCTTTATCGAAGACTAAATCTTCGGAGCCGAAACATTAGATGCCAAAAACGGTGAGCAAAGACAAAAAGATTCCACCAAAGGAGCCTTGGTCCGATTTTCCACCTTAAGATCTGAAACAGAAAGAGCTAGTTATAAACCCAGACACTGGACATATCCATGCCAAATTGTCTGTAAAAAGGAAGATGGACCAACAGGAGAAGTACCACATTCCTTTGAAGAAAAATGTGTGTACTAACCCTTCACCACCTTATATTCCACCTCCTTCGCCCATTGATCCCAACCTACTCCTCAAACCCACAAATTTACCACCACCATTGCCTGACCCCCAGGATGAAGGGGATGGGGATAGGCCACTGGATATTGACCCATGGGAGGACTGACACTGATGTGTATAACAAAGGAGAGAGTAAGGGAGGTTTGCACAGTCTGTGTGGTGGGAACTCCTGGTCCCCTAAGGTAGAGTTAAACAACAATGGAGGAGTACCCCCTGTGGGCGAAAAATACAAAGAAGAAAATCCTTCTGTATCAGGAGCTTAAGGCTCTGGTTAGCAAAAGATTGCCCCAACCTTTATACAGGACAGTAGTAGTCCTTAGAGAAGACCCCTCACTCACCAACCTGGTTGGTGACATGCTTCATCATTGGGGTCCCACCCCATAGGCCGAGTGCCCATAGGGTGTGCTGCGACACCTGGTTACAGTGGAGCGGGTTTCTTTGTTATTATATGTGCAAAGGATAACTGTGAAAAGTGTGTTAAAAAGGGCCAAGTCTACTCACACCAAGAAGTTATTCTGGAGTGCTTGAGCCCTGTTAAAATATATTTGTGGCACCAGTGCCTATTTAGGAAGGTTTAGGTGCCTCGAGACGTGTGAAAAACTTAAAAGTAGCCAAGTGTGCTATGTGAGTTAGTTAAAAGTAGGTTTACATGTTTCAACCATCTGTAAGATTTATTGGTTTTCGTCAGGACCGTGTATCTTGAACGGGGTGGTCCACACACGCTAAGGCGTGTCCAGCCCTCGTTCAAAAACAGACCATAAATAGTGGTCTGGTGTAAAAAAGTGATTTTTCCTGGGTCAGGAGAAAAACACTTGAAGCGGTAATTCGCGCTTCATGGGCATTGAGTTGGCCAAGACGGCAAGTGTCCGTCACTTGCGGCTTCTGCTCGTCTGGCGTACAAACCTACTTGGTTCTTACTCGTTAATGCCCCACGGGGCGATGCCCATGAAGCGCGAATTACCGCTTCAAGTGTTTTTCTCCTGACCCAGGAAAAAGCACTTTTTTACACCAGACCACTATTTATGGTCTGTTTTTGAACGAGGGCTGGACACGCCTTAGCGTGTGTGGACCACCCCGTTCAAGATACACGGTCCTGACGAAAACCAATAAATCTTACAGATGGTTGAAACATGTAGACCTACTTTTAACTAACTCACATAGCACACTTGGCTACTTTTAAGTTTTTCACACGTCTCGAGGCACCTAAACCTTCCTAAATAGGCACTGGTGCCACAAATATATTTTAACAGGGCTCAAGCACTCCAGAATAACTTCTTGGTGTGAGTAGACTTGGCCCTTTTTAACACACTTTTCACAGTTATCCTTTGCACATATAATAACAAAGAAACCCGCTCCACTGTAACCAGGTGTCGCAGCACACCCTATGGGCACTCGGCCTATGGGGTGGGACCCCAATGAAGAAGCATGTCACCAACCAGGTTGGTGAGTGAGGGGTCTTCTCTAAGGACTACTACTGTCCTGTATAAAGGTTGGGGCAATCTTTTGCTAACCAGAGCCTTAAGCTCCTGATACAGAAGGACTGACACTGACCCACACACGGATAATGATTCTGACTTTTATCCGTCCAGACCCTCACCACCCGACGACAATATAGGATACATTGAGCTACTTAACGGGGATGCTCATTATCATGCGGTGGAACTGCATAAGGAGGCTTTAGAGGAGGATTTCTTATTTGAGACCCTAAGTTTGTCTCAAAGAACTACCCATACACTGCCAATGCTTAAGGGGATGCTTAAACGTGCAGACTAGGTTTTAAAAGATCCTGTAAGGTCAAGAATCAATATGTCTAGGTTTGAGAAAAAATATAACCCTGCACATACTGACCCTTCCTACATCAAAGGTCAGCTGCCCTTAGACTCTCTTGTGGTTTCCACTGCTCCCAAGAGAGCTTCCTCAGACCACAGGTGAGGCACTCCTCCTGATAAGGAGTCGAATTTAATTGATGCCTCTGGCAAAAGGGTAGCGTCACAAGCGGCTAATCATTGGTGCATTGCTAATGCTCAGGCATTGTTAGCCAGATCTGATAGGGCTCATTATGATGCGTTAGAAAAGATCAAGAACCGGATGCTACCACCATAGTTGCCCCAGACCACCCTGACGAGAAGGAAACAAATGAGTCAAGGCAAGACAACACTCCCGAAAAAAGAGGCGATAAAAGGAAGACAAAATATAGGAGAGCGCAACGACCAATCTATGATGAAACCACTGATCAGGGTAGCAATCCTGAGCAAATTAAGGCTAAGAAAAGACATACAAAGAAAAACTCAACTCCTAAATTAGATGGGAGACCCAATCATAAACAACTGCCCAACGAAGAAGGAGGAACCGAAAGCATGGATAAAGAGAGTATGAGATTAGAAAACCATTCAGAAACATCCTTGAGCGATGTTCTCAAGTCTATAAAGAACTTTCATGCGGATTTGAAAACAGACAATCAACGTAATCATGCTGCAATTCAAAAGTTACAGGGCTCCATTCAAAAAATCGACAATACTTGTTCTGAAATAGTGGACAGAATGAAATCAATCGAATCTCGTACAGAGAATCTCGAGTCAGATGTACTCAATCTACAAACCAAGGAAAAGCAACAGTCAGGCATAATTGATAATCTTATGTCCAAAGTGGAAGATTTGGAAAATAGAGGGAGGAGAAACAACTTACGAATTCTGGGAATTCCAGAAGGAGCAGAAGGAAACGATCCGAAGGCGTTCATATCGGAACTCTTAAAGACAGCCCTCCCAGAAATACAATCGTGGGATCTAGAGAGAGAGATTCAACGGGCTCATCGCTTTCCCCTGACAGCCCCGAAACATTCACATAAGGGAAACAAATACCCAAGAGCTATGCTGGTCCACTTTGGGAACTTTCTTTTGAGAGAAATTATTTACGATATTGCCAGACCGACTAGCAAAAGAGAATTTAAAGGAATCATCTTCTTCGCACGCCCTGACTTTGCTCATGCGACCGTAGAACGCCGGTGGAGGCTGCGACAACTTTTCGCCCCTTTTGAAAAAATAGGTGCCACTGTATATTTACAAAACCCGGCACGTCTGAAAATCATCTATAAGGGATCTACTAGAAGCTTTACAAGTGAAATCCTGGCAGAGGCATATTTGAAAGAACTTATCAAGATTGGCTCTCATTGCTCCCCGAAAATCACAACTAATCCTAAAGCGTAATTAAAGATAGAGACTATAAATCTCCGATATGATGTTAAATCTAAAAAGGACTCAATGATTCTTCAAATATATTTGGGCGGGAGGTGGATGTAAACCGAATAATGTAACTCTCTACACTATGCTTTTTCATCTCTTTTTTATACTTTTGAATTGAATTTAAATAGAGTAGGAATAAATAGTCGTATATTTGTAAAAGCACTTACCTACTAGTATATTGGGCCATTTAAGGTATAGAAGCTGGGTCTCGGAGAGGGCAGGGAAGACCAGACCGCCCAGACACACACACTTGGGGGACCCATGACCCAAGACGCCTCAAGTAAGGGGGGGGAGGGTTTGTCCACCTTGAACGGGGAGGGATGGTAAGGGCGAGGGGGGAGGGGGGGGAGGGGGCGGGGCTCACCCAGCTTACATTACTAACTACCGATAAAATTACACCTACTAGTAACATGTCGTCAAAGCCACAAATACAACTTAGACAGCCAGAATACTCTGAAAAAAATCCCAAATTTCGATGGCCACATTAAAAATTGTTTCCACTAATATCTGTGGATTGAATGATATACGTAAAAGGCAAAATGTAGCTATAGCTCTTCGATCAATTGGAGCCAATATCATTTGCCTTCAAGAGACGCATATAGAAGGACGGGAAAAAAAAATATTACAAACTTTGGGGTACACATTGATCACAGCCACAACACAAGCTACTAAAACCCGTGGTGTTGCTATCCTGGCATCAGATAAAGAAATTAAATTTCCCCGCAGTGAAGCAGATAAATTCGGGAGATGGGTGATCGCCGAATGCATCTATGGGGCTGGGAAGCGCATAACTATCTGCTCCATTTATGGATATGTTACTGACGATCCAGATCTCTTGGAATTTATCACCAGCAAATTATCCGACTGGCCACTACCGATCGTTATGTGCGGGGACTTTAATCTAAACCTACCGTCAGATTGGACCTATGATCAAAATTTTAAATATAATGGTAGGAAACCTAGGGTGTTTGGGGAATTTGTAACACTATGTAAAACACAGGGATTAATAGATTTATGGCAATATAATTTCCCCCAAAACACGGGATACACCTATTTTTCACATCCCCATCAAACATTCTCAAGATTGGATTATATGCTAGTCTCAAATACTATTGTAACAAAGTGCCACTTGGAAAAACTCCCTATGGTGTTTTCGGATCATAACCCCTTACTTTTAACAATAGATATTGATAGAATACAACAAGATCAGGTTAATTGGACATTTGAAAGGACACTATTAATGAACGAAAAATACTGCCAAATGATGGAAAAATGGATACCAGAATTCCTGGAAGATAATATTGGCAGTACATCATTAGATGTGGTCTGGGACACACTCAAAGCTGCTATCCGGGGTGAAACAATCCGATTTTCCATAAGAAATAACAAAGAAAAAAAAAAACAATATCTGAATTAAATAAGAAACTAGCCGAAGTGGAGGAGGAACTTGTAAAAACCGTTGTAGCGGGTCAAAACACTGACAGAGTATTACAAAAGGTGTCAATAGCCAAAAACAGAATAATTGAAATCTTTGCCACAAGAGCTATTGACAAAGCTATCTCAAATAAAGAAAAGGCATACGAACTAAATGAACAAGTAGGGCACCATTTAGCTATCCGAACAAGAAACCAAAATATCACCAATACTATAAAAGAAATCAAAGATAAAAATAATCAACTAACGCAAGACCCAGAAGCTATTAAAACAGAATTTCAGGCATATTACCAAAATCTATATACAGAGTCTGATAAAAATCAACATTTAATTAACACATACTTAGACCAAGAATCAAGACCTAAATTCTTGCAAAATGATTATGATAGCCTTGAAGCTATACCCCAATGGATCGAGATTCTACTCTCTATCAACAGCTTGCCTTCGGGGAAAGCTGCAGGACTGGACGGTATACCAGTCGAATTTTATGTAAAATTTTATAAACCACTAAAAGTAATACTCACGGCCCTTATGATTCAAGTATTTATAACAGGAAAACCACCAAAATCCTGGTCAATGGCAAAAATAGTAGTCTTCCCCAAAAAAAACAAGGATCCAACTGAACTTGGATCATACCGTCCCATAACTCTGATTAACTGTGATTCAAAAATCTACTCTAAGATGTTAGCCACCCGATTAGCCCCGATCATCCATAAAATCGTATCGGTACGACAACATGGATTTGTCCCCGGTCGCTCAACTACCGATCATGTACAAAGGGTGATTACACTATTCGATATAACAGAGGTTACGGGAGACCCTATGGCACTAATATTATTGGATGCAGAAAAAGCATTCGATAGGGTCTCCTGGCAATATCTTTGGACAGCCATGATAAAAAGTGGAATCGGTGAGCAATTCATTAATGCTATTCAGAGTTTATATTATAAACCAGAAGCCGTTGTGATGATAAATGGCGGAATGACGGGCAAGATTAAAATAACCAGGGGAACCAGACAAGGATGTCCATGCTCGCCCCTACTATTTGCAATATTTATCGATCCCTTTATCAGTAAACTAGAATGTAATCAAAATATTTTACCAATAAAAACATCGAACGGAAATACTAAAATATTAGCTTACGCCGATGACATTGCGATCACCACAAGTAATCCAGATGTTACAATAAAGCAGCTGGAAGAAGAGGCCTTATGTTTTGGAAAAATCTCTGGATATAAAATAAATGAAAATAAAACCCAAATAATAATCAACAAGAATATACATTTAAGCGATGAAAGAATAGTCAGAAATGCTACATATCTCGGCGTTAATATCACATCTAATTTGGACGAACTCGTCAAAATTAATATAGATCCTCTCCTAAAACAATCAGCGGACAGCTTGAGCAGACTAAACAATTTACATTTAACTCTTATAGGGAGATGCAATGTAATTAAAATGATTTACTTACCGAAGTTTTTATATTTTTTTCGTACTATATGTTTAAATTTTGATACACTAATATTCAAACAAATTGAAACACTTTTTTCTCGATTCATATGGGGATATCAAAAGACACGTCGAGCATATAAGCACATCTCACTTCCGAGAATGAGAGGGGGTCTTGCAGCCCCAAATCTTAAAATATATTGGTGGGCTTCTTTGCTGAGCTATAGCAAAGGCTTACTTACGTCGGATGATTCTGCGACTATTAAAGGGGAAGTCCCTTCTCCTTGCAGACTTATTCTGGGAACAGAAACAAGTGACCATTTATGGCGACTAACATATGACAATCACTTCAAAAAAGTCCGATTTAAAACACTGTTAGGTATCTACAGCGCTTGGTCTAACATCCGTAAACTAATAGGAATTGGTAGATACTCGTATTACACTAGTCTCATCCGAAATCATAACCTCCCAGGAATATTTCATGATACATGCACGATCAGATGGATCAATACAGGAATTACACATTTGGGGGTATTTTTTTCACCATTGGCCATTAAATCTTTTGAGGAATTAAAGATGGAATTTGGGCTTGAACATAGGGATTTTTTTAAATACCTCCAAATTAGAGATTTCATAACTAAAAAAGGGGGAGGTAGGGCTGAGTTCCATAAAGTCTTGATTATAGAAGATATTATAGGCAAGACTCCTATTAAAATAGGAGATATCTACAAAACGTTAATCTCACTGCTACCAGATGACCTGGATAGACATAGTCTCAAATGGCTAAATAAACTAAATATCACTATAGACGGCGTACAATCAGCATTTCAACTATCTCAAACATCACTAATATCTACGAAATTACAGGCTCAATATTATAAGACTTTCTTTCAACTATACTACACACCGTTTCAGATTGCAAAATGGAGTATAGGGAAAGGTACGAACTGTCCAAAATGTGCTACACATGCCGCCGATATAGTACACATATTTGCCACATGCCATTCACTAACTACTATCCGATTAGAAATCTCTAAATTTCTTTCTGAAATCTTTCAAAGTCCAATCGTTATCACGACAACAGAAATAATGTTGGGATTAGAACAAGGCTTAAGATCCAGAGAAACACAAGGCTTGATATCCATATCTATGGCCATCTTCAGTATCTGTCTGGCAACTGGATGGCTGGATCCAACGCCTCCGCTATTTCAACAGTGGCGATCAAGACTCCTAGCTAGCTATAGCCTAGAAATAGCTATATACAGGAGGAAGGGGCTACAAAGGAAAAAAAGGGGTCTCGAGATTTGGGGCCCCCTAATTAATTGGCTGCAAAATAACGAATAATGATAGGCAGCAAGTAACTTATAAATCATGTGAAAATAACATGACTTAATAACATGCTAATGAATGGACGAATGAGTATGGAAATAAAAAATAAATAAACCTAACTTATATAATTTATCGATCTAATAATCTAGCTACTTTTCTTTTCTTCTTTTCTTCTCCTCTTCCTTTTTCTTTAACAAGGTGTTAATATGTTATTTAGTATATGTTGTTATATTCAGCAAGAACTAGCGAAACAATTGTTTATATTTATGCAATGAAATTTCTGACCAAAAAAAAAAAATAAAATAAATAAAAATGTATAAGCTGGCTGGGCACGGGTGGGGAGGGATTAAATTGGGAAGGGACAAATGCAAAAATGTACCGAATAAAGAATTGGTTAAAAAAAAAAAAAAAGAAAAGCTCATGCAATTTCTGCATGATGAACATAAATCTAAGGCTAATGATCTTATTCAGGAGGGCAAACTAATCACCAATACCTCCCTCATGTGCACCCTAGACACAGCACATACAGCAGCGCACGCAGGCAAGACCAGCGTACTGCTACGCAGGCATGCTTGGTTGAGTATCTTGGGTTTCAAACCTGAGGTGCAGGCCTCTATTGTGAGAAGTTGGCCTGATATGTAGTGCTCACTATTCTAGTGATCACTGTGTATCATTCCAAACAACCCTTATTGATGATTGGTTGTAAGTCAACCTTATAGACCAGCTATCCTAGTAGCATGGACAAGAGCAGTCTTTAGGCTGAACTCTAGAGGGCGTGTTAAGCCAGCTGTTATACCATCACAAATACCCCTTGAACACCAAGTGAAAGGACACCACACAAGATGTTATGAAAATAAAAGGATATTTATTTATAACAAGTCTACCCTGAACTCTTTATGAGTCAGGGAGCTAAGCACACAACAAAACTCTTAAGAAAATACTTTAAGTTGCACAATTTACACAAATGCCCGAGGGGCACGAAAAACCATATACTACAAAAGTGGAATGCGAAATACTAGCAGGTAAGTAACAAGATCCAGAGGCTTCAGGTTCGCTAGGACTACACTACTGAACCTTCAGGTTAGGAGCAGGAGGTCTAGGGAGATCGGTTGCAGAGTGTGCACTCTCACGCGGGATGCGGGACAAAGTCTATGGATACTAGTATTTCGTAAAGTTAGTTATCGGACGAATCCGACTAGTTAGGCTGAAAACGAAAAAGGATCTGGACACTTAGATAGTGAACCTACGTTGGAGCACCGAAATGCTCAGGTTACCTAGCCCAGGGGCTGCGGCTGCATAGGGTTCAAAAGACGTCGGGAATCCTCGTTACAGTCTATGGAGCCTGAAATAAGAAGTTGCTGGCAGGCGACCAGTGATGAAGTTCGATGTGATCCAAGCCTGGATCGGTGATGGAGACGACCTGAAAGCAGAGGGGACTCAGTTCTTAATCACTAGCCAGTGATTAGGTGGGCACCAGGATGGCACCGGATGAAGTCACCTCGACCAGGTGAGTGGGCGACGCTGGACTCTGCTGTCTCTCGGACCAGGAGGCGTTGTCGGCGACCAGGATGGAGGTGCGAGCTGTCCCACGAAGGTGTCTGCTGTCGGTGATGCTGGACCCAGGATTGGGGCAACAACCCTTGGCAAAGGCAAGCCCACGCGGTGGAGTCAAGATGGCGTCTGGAGTGGACCAGGAGGGTCCGGGGTGCTCCTCTGTTGGAGGGGAGCTAGGGCCAGTCTGGAGCAACCAGACCAGCAAAGTAATCGTCGTGGTTCGTCGTCAGGAGGGCTACAAGCCAGCAGGCAAGTAGCCGGACAACGCGATGAGCAGCAAAGAGCAGAAGGGCCCCACGCAGATCTCGTGGATGCTGGGGGGCTGGACTTCGGTGCTGGAGCTGCTCAGGGTTAGGGCTTCTCAAACCCCAAAGCACTCACTCGAGGATCCCTCGGCGGCCGTGCTGGATAAGTGTTGTGCAGTTTTGAAGATGGCCGGTCCCTTCAGGTCTTGTCACACCCACGAATCTCAGCTGGGCTGATGATTTAGGTAGAGATCGGAGATGCCAGGGAATCCGGGTCTCGTCTAGCTGGGCAGTCTTGATCCGGAGGATGGACTTGCAGCAAACCGCATGCGCTTAGATGGTGCCCGCTGGTGAAGGGTGGCTACTCCTTAGCCACAAGGGAGAGTCTTCAGAAATGTTCAAGAGTTCTTTCGTGGAAAGTAGTCAAGATTCAGAATTATCTAATTTGGGAAGGGGGCCCGCTCCTACCTTTATTCTAAGAAAAGGGGCTGGCACGCGACTAGGTCCTGCCCATGGGTGGGACCAGGAGGGGGGTGGTTACACCCCTCTCCCTTGTCCGGACTTCCCCCAGCTCAGGGGCTGGTGTGCCCCTGGAACTGGTTTAAGCCGACATATGCACAGTGAGCACCGGGGTGCCACTTGCAGTCACCTTCCTCTCAGCCCTGCCTACCAGGGATACACAAAACCCTGTCTGGGATGGTGCTAGCACTGCCCCTGACAGGAAACCCTTTGTCCAAGCTCTCCTCACTGGAAGGACTACCAGCAGCAGGAGGTCAGACTTGTGTCTGTGGTGGCAGCATCCATTTTGTGATGCTGAGGCTCGAGTTAGCTTTAACCGGGGTTCACAGTTACATACATGTTGTGTCCCTCTAGGAGGGTGGAATGCTAACCCCGTCGCCAGAATTGGCGAGGGGTTAGTATTCCAATTCGTATGACACCTTACTCGACATGTTTTGATAAAGCGATACCGAAGTTGGCAAATAACCGCGAGGATTATAAGGCACTTAAGAGTATATGGTACGCGTTATCATGGAACAGCTATTAGGACTTGGTTCCGCAAGCTGCAAACGGGCTCAGCTCATGCCAGAGCACCATCTCACATAATTCCAAGCACTCTGCCTTCAGGATTGATAAGGCCTGCCATAGGAGTGACTGATAGGAATATATGTGTCCATTTTAGGGTTAGATATAGGAATACTATATCTGAAGCAAAGGGTGATTACACCACCTTGCCCCAGCTGTCGTGCAGTCAGTTGTGTCAGATTTGGATGGCCAGCCAGGGGTGGCATAATACATGCTGCAGCCCCTGGGTACACCTATGCCCTGGGTACCTAAGGTACACTGTACAGGGACTGATAAGGCGGCTCAATTTCCAATTAGATATGTACCTAAGGTACATGGAATCCAGTTTACAGAGAGAGCAGTGGGCCTGGGGCCCTGAATAGCAGGGTCCCAGGTCAACTAAGTCGAAAAACCAGCAAAACACCAGGCAAAAAGTTGGGGGTAACCATAGTCCGATATCCACCTTCCTACATCTATTTTCAACCAGCCTCTTTAGTCCAGCAGTTAACACCTCTAACTTAGATACATATATAGATGGACATCTCTTACTAACTCCATTATCACCCTCTGCGGCAAACAATTAACAATGGAGCTGATGCCCATGCACACTTTCACCGAAAGGAGTCGCCGCCTACCTCGTGACTTGGAAAGACTTCTTCGAACAAAAACAAAGTGCAAACATCCAGACCCAGCACTAGATGGCAAGCTATGCAAAGCATGTGAATCTACAGCTCTACATGCCAAGACCGCTGCATACTGGGTAAGTAGCATTTTCCTTTTTTTCAGGGAATATATAGATTTGTCTCAGAGGTCAACTAAACAAGCCAATTTGCAAGCATCTGGTGAAACACCTCCTCCAGATAAGGAGAGTAAAAAAAGTAGACGCAGCAGGAAAGAGGGTATCTGCGCAATCTGCCAGTCATTGGCGCATTGCAAACTCAATTGGCCTTCTATCAAGGTATGATAGAGCTCACTCGGATGAGTTGCTGGAGATAACTCCAACATCTCAAACAATAATATACACAAGCATTTGCTATGCAATAGGTCTTGCATTTACGAGAGTTTTTTGCTATTGGAATTTACAATTCTTGCAAATGCAAGACCTACAGCATTTCAAATATGTTTCGTCAAATCGCCCCATGCTGCGCTTTCACGTGAATGTAGGCAGCGCCCCTTTTTTTTGTGACAAGCAGAGTCTAAACAAAGGGAAGTGGCTGACATTAAAGTGAAATTGCCGCATTGGGGCTTTGACAAAAAAAAGCATCTGTTTGTCAAGTTGACAAATGTTTTTTTTGTAAAAGCCCCCCATGCCGCACCTTTACTAATAGTGGCCTCCATTAATGCCAAAGCGCCACATGGGCACTAGTAAAAGAAAAAATATGAATTACTAAATAATCGCAGTCGCTTTACTTAAAGTGGACTGCACTACTAAAATGAATTGAAGAAAGGTGGCACTATAGTTAAATCGGACCGCCATTAGTAATTAAAATAAAGCGGGCAGCGTGCTGAGACGTAGTAGGTGGAAATAGGGGCAAATCATTGAACAAAATTGTGCTCACAGCCAAGATAAAGCAGACCGTGTAACAAGACCAGTAAATGGTCCAGTTGTTATGAGAGGTTACAAATGCAGACAAGGCGGTACCAAGGAGGGACTAACTAGCCTATTCAGGAATAAAAATCAATCATTTCACAAGGATGGTAACAGGAGCCAATTGAGAAGATGGGCGGAGCTTCAAGTCCCTAACTCAATGCAGCATGCCTCACAGAGCAGCGCATCTGCTGCCCAGGCTCGACCTAAAATGTGCACTTGTGATAAATGGAATCAAGTGGTCGGTCTACAATGCAAAGAAAAATAAACTACCCAGAAACACCATCATAGACCCAGGAAAAGTGAGAGGGTCTCCGAGAGGCCCACTGTAAGATTCTGTTCGTAAGGAGAGTGCGCTGGGTGGGAAACAGGCAGAAAAACATATTAGGGGACTGCATTGTTGTGAACTTCAAAGAACCTAAAGTAGCACAGCATGTTATTCATGGTCCCCAGATATGCACGCGATCAAATATACAGGCCTAAGACCTAAGTTATTTTTACAAGCCTCAAAACAATGGGTCTATCGGAGAGCACTGGGAAGACCACACTGGGTGGATGGTGCAGCCAAATGGAGGACGAGGAAGGACCTATAGAGAGAGGAGTGAGTACCTGGGTAATGATGCTCAGGAAGCATACACACACGAGAGTCAGGCAGTCCAAATGAGGGAAGGGTATGATCTCCCACTGTTTAATAAATATGCGCCATTGGCTGGGTAGACATCTCCGTGAAGTAGACGGGTTACCCGAGGATAAGATAGGTAAGGAAAGGGAGCCTCAGTTAAGAATACAAGCAGTGGAGTCCCTAAAAGGAGTACATCTAAATGCGGTCCATTTGGCACCATGTAACTTACAGCAAGCTAGGCCTACAGACACCCAAACATCCAGTGAGCCCATTATGACCGCTGGATCCCCAACCAGTGGTCACTGGAGCACCCTCAAATTAGTGTCCTGGAACGTGGCGGGTCTATCAGCCAAATTCCAAAACACTGAGTGGTTGAAATACATCAACAGATTTAACATCATTTGTGTCCAGGAAACCTGTAAAGTGGAACCGACTAATTTTAATTTATCGGGTTTAAATCCTTTGCTGTCCCAGCGGGTAGATCCACGGCAGGCAGATCGAAGGGTGGTCTCCTAATATGGGTTCACTTGAGTTTGGAAGGGGTCTGGAAGGATCTAAATTGGAAATCGGACTGTATGATAGCTGTACAGTTCAAAAGTAAGGACCTTAATCTAACTCTAGTCAATTTCTATAATGCGGGAGGACGTAGAGTTGGAGAAGTGTGGCTCAATGGTTAGAGCGGCAGACCCTGATGCAGAGGTCTGGCCCGGGACCAGGGTACAATTCCCGCCTCGGCGGCTCTTGGGCTCAATTTCCTCGGACCTGATAATTCTCGCCTCGGTGCCTATTCTAATCATGGGTCCCACTCTGGGCAATAGCTTGATTAATCTCCACAACGGCCCCAACAACGCTAGGATGCCTGGCTTCACCTTGGGGGTGCCCAGGAATGGGCACTTCACAGGGAAAGGCCAGGAAGGGTTCCTTAGCGGTATTCGTACAAGCGCCGAGATGCCTCATGGTGATTCGTGCGCTATACAAGTACCACAACATTATTTTACAGAGCTGAAGGAAAGACTAAGGTTACAGAGACAGCAGGATCAGGGTGCTAGGGCACCATTGATTTTAATAGCAGGGGACTTTAACTGTCATTTGTGTCCGAAATTGATACCACTCACTAAAGACTGGACATCCTGTAATGTAGAAGAGGGATCCCACTTCCATCATACGGTGGAAGGAAGGGAATTAAGCAGGGTGCTGAAAAGTTATAGTATGGAACACTCAATGGATCTGTTATCCATTAAACCTAACAAGCAGGTTAACCCTACTTTCAAAGTAAGAGGACATAGTTCATATATTGATTTTATACTTGTATCTCACCTGTTAAAACAGCGAATTTTGGCTTTTACCATTGATTACAGTGGTTTCAGTGATCACAACTCACTAACAGTGACGGTGGCAGCGTCAAGTGCTAGTAAGGTAACAAGGAGGGGGGGCAGAAGGAATTAGTGAGACAGTTACGGGCCAAGGTGCCACAGGGCTCATCCTGGAGTCCCACCCTTTTTAACTTTTTTTGTGGCCCCGCTGGCAGCAATCATTAGACAATACGGTTTCTCATTTATATCATATGTTGATGATGCACAGGTGGTGATTTCAGTATCAAACAATATTGAGGAATTGGCTGATCGTTTCAAAACCTGCATGTTACAGATCAATACATGGATGCAGAAGAACTGCCTTAAACTGAATGGCGAAAAGACAGAGGTTTTGCTGTTAGGCCCTAATACTTCTTTCTGGTCCCCAAAGTGGTGGCCGGCTGACTTGGGCGACTGCCCAACTCCAGTTTTAAAGGTTAGAAACTTGGGGGTAATATTTTACCAAAGACTGACTTTCGAGGGTCAAATTAACAAACTTGCCTCCACTTTCTGGGGCATTCTAAAAATTATTCGGAAGATCCGTCCGTTTATTCCTACAGACACTTTAAAAACGGTGGTAATGGCATTGGCTATATCCCGGCTGGACTACAGAAATGCTTTATACGTGGGACTTCAGGCGCAGCTTTTGCTCAGACTCCAACGGATGCAGAATGCAGCGGCAAGATTAATTTTGGACATCAGTAACTAATTGTTTGAGGGATCTCCACTGGTTGCCGGTAGGGAAGAGAATTATATTCAAGGCCCAGTGCCTCGCATTTAAGGCTCTACAGGGGAAGCGACCTCTTTATCTGAGAACACATCTAAAGAAATACTCCCCTTCCAGAAACCTAAAATCAGCACACACTTATTGGTAGTCCCGAGGTACAGGCAGCTACGCTGGGGGGGGAGGAGTTTCATTCTCTGTACAGCTAAGGTGTGGAACTCCCTTCCTTTAGATATTAAAACCAGTAACTCCCTGATATTTTTCAGAAGTAGTTTGAAAACCTGGTTGTTTAATAATTAAGTTTCACATAAATAAGATGAGTTGGTATTCTGGATTCTAGGCTGTTTTTCAGCACCAAGATGCCCGTGGGCATACGCTGCGCTTTATAAAATGTAAAATCATCCTCCATCATCATCATCAAGGTCGGCGCTTAAAATGCTCCAAACTTAACGGAGATAGTTTTTAAAAAACACTTTTGGAAGAGGTGAAACAGCACTTAGAGGTGTGTTTAAACTTAGAGGTTAATGGGCCCCCGCTCGTCGAGGCATTCGAAGAGATAGGGCGGCTAGTAGATAACCTAATGCATACGACTGGGCGGGGTAAGAGAAAGATCTAGCCCAAATGGTTTGATACAGGGTGTTCCCTAGTCCAAAAGAATCTAAGAGCTGCTCTCAAAGATAAGCCAAGAGATAATCAAAGGGTTATGCACTGTAGATTAACCTACAAACAGGCAGTAAGGCGCAGGAAGAATGCGCTTTAAACCCAAAAGTGGGAAGATCTTAGAGGAGCGGCAGAAAGGAGAGATCTTTCCACTTTTTGGACGATAGTTAACAGTCCTTGCTTTCAAGACGGAAATAGCCCATAGATATCGTCTAATGTGCTCCCTGAACAGTGGGTGGAACACTTTAGAGGATTATATAATAGGGGTCCACAGAGACTGAGGGGCACGAGGTGAATGGCGGGGTGGGATAGAGGGGCTAGAATTTACCCTAGAAGAGATTGTGGGGGAATCAAGGGCCTGTCCCCAAATAAGGCCCCAGGCCCGGATGGGATCCCGCCAGACCTGTTCTTGAGCAAAGTGGAACTGTGGGGCCCAGTCTTAACAAGAGTGATAAACGCGGCTATAGTTTCTGGGCTACCCCGCTCATGGTCAATGGCTACAATAGTGCCCATCTTTAAAAAGGGGAGTAGGGATAGCTCTCAGTGTTGTCTCCCCATCTCTCTGATAGATGTAACCGCTAAAGTGTTGAGCAGGGTTGTTTTGAACCGTCTGGTGAGCTGGGAAGAGGAACATCACATTCTTACTGCTGTCCAGTATGGTTTTCGGGCCTGTAGATCTACGACCGACCGATGCTTAAACTTATATCTATTGGTGACAAAATATACTGTAGCCATCAAGGAAAAGGTCTATTTAGCATTTATGGACCTGGCAGAGCCTTTGATTATGTGAATAGGGGGAAGTTGGGGGCCATAATGTACAATTTAGGGGTAGGCCCTGGCCTTATTAAGATCTTGAGAGCCCTCCACTGAAACACATCTGCAAAAGTGAGATATAATTTGGAGGGAGTGAACAGAGTCCTTGAAGTGCACCATTGGGGTTAGGCAGGGGTGCATCTTGGCCCCCTTTGTTTTCTTTATATATTAATGGCCTAGAGCAATTTTTAACCAGACTAAAGGTGGACTCACCCAGAATAGGAAGCAGACCGATTTCTGTCTTGCTTTATGCAGACAACGCGGTCTTGCTGGCACGTACCCCACTCGGACTGCAGCGTCTGATAGATGGGTTTGTAGATTTTATGAATAGCTTAGATTTATCTGCCAACTTGACCAAATCGTATGTTATGGAGGTGGGGCCCAAAAATTTAGGAACATTTTTTAATTATAAAATAGGCACAGCGAGCTTAGCGGAGGTACAGACCTTTTCATGCATGGGAATTTTATTTGATTGGGCCTTAAATTTTAAATCATTGATTGAGGAACGCTGTAACAAGTTAGTATCAAGCTCAGGGGCAATAATGAATTTTGGTCGCAGATTGGGGCGTTGGTCACCTGAGCAGATGCTGACCCTATAGAACTCTATCTGTTGCGCAAAAGTGGCATATGGGGCAGAACTGTGGGGGATGATGGAGGTATCTAAATTGCAAATAGAGGAAAATAAATACCTGAGAAGGCTCCTTAAAGTCCCCCAGTGTGTACCCTCTCATATTTTACATGAAGAACTGGGCTGTGAGTACCTAGAGGATAGGGTTGGGGAGTAGGCCGCTCGTTGTTTGGTAAAAATTTGGGTCAACCCAGAAGCAAGTCTGACAAAAATTATTGACTGCCTGGGGAGGGAGAAGGGAATGTCTATTCCATGGCTCAAGTACTTGAAGGGTGGCTTGGAAAGCATCGGGTGTTAGGATCTTTTTCTGACGCCAGCCCGTATAACAAAACAGGATCAGGTCAGAGTAAAGGAGATGCTTCGCAAACACGAAGCCATAGCATGAGAAATCTGAAAGAAACACGTTAGTGTTAGATTCCTTACCTTAAAATATCCCCAGGCGTCAGTCTGGATCCGGAAACTTTTGCGTAGCAGTACCCCTGCGCGTCGGTAGGCGTCGTCTGCAGGCGTCCCCTGCGGCTCCGCGTCCGTCGTCGGCGTCGTGCGCCGTGATGACGTCGCTGGAGTATATAGACGCCGCCTCCGCGCTCTGACGTCAGTTCTTCTTTTTTCCGCGCCAGTGGACGCAGATCTGAAGAGCAGTACTCCGGTCTTTGACCAAGTTTTTCGAAGTTAATTACTCACTTTGTGCCTGATAGGATGCCTGGGTTCAAGCACTGTGATGACTGTGAGCGCACGATGTCGGTCACAGACCATCACCGCCTCTGTCTCCGGTGTCTGGGCCCCGACCACGACGTGGACTCCTGTGTCGACTGCCGGGCCCTCACCAACAAGGCTAGGCGGGAGCGGTCCCGCAAGCTACTGGAGCTCCGGGTGTCGGCCCCACGTCGGGACCGGGAGCGGTCCCGGTCCGGCCGGAGGTCGAGAGAGCGTTTGAGGGAACGATCGCAGAGCCGCGCCGAGCGTTCCGGAAGTCGACACCACTCGTCAGGTAGGAAGCATAAGAAGTCGGGGCGTCGTCATCGTACCCCCGACTCCCCCCCGACGCTCGCGCGATGCGGCCGGGGGCTCGGGTGACCCCAACCCCGCGGCTCCGCGAGAGTCGCCGGCGCGGCCTGCCTCATACCCTCCGGTCCCTGGGCACGGTGCGACGCCTGAGGAGATCGAGGCGTTCCTCATGGCCATGAGGGCGCTCGGTTCTCCGACGGGGCCTACGGTGCCTTCGGGCCCAGTGCTACCGTCTGGGGGTCCTGGCGGTTCGGGTGTCCCTGCCTCGGCGCCGTCGGGTGCTCCGGCCCCGGCACCGCCGATGGCTCCGACCCCGGCACCGCAAGGGCCTTCGGGATCGGCGCCGGCTGGTCTTCCGGCCTCCCCGGCGCCGTTGCCATCGGGGTTACCCCCGACGCCGCCCCCGCGCGACGCCGGTTCTCCGGTGCCGGCTCCGGCCGGCGCCGGCTCCGGGCGGCGCCGTCCCCTTACCTTCCCCGACGCCGGACGCGGCGCCGGACGGGCGTCGCTCGACGCCGGTCCCGGCGCCGATGGGGCCCATGAACCCCGAGGAGCCGGTCTACATCGTTGACTCCGAATACGGAGAAGATGAAGAGTTCGGTGAAGGTTGGGAGGGGTCCGAGGACCCTCTGTCACGCGAGTGCCAGTATGACCCGGACTGGACAGGTGACTTGGGGGATGCCAGTGGTCTGGACGACTCTCCTAACCCTGGTTTGATCTCTCCTCCTTCCGTGGCATCGGTGGAGGGAGCTGCATATTCTGTGGTGCTGATGAGGGCTGCCAAGGCCTTACACCTTGAGCTCCCCGTCGCGGCCGTGAGGCCTAACATCCTCACCGAGGTCTTCAAACCGCAGTCATGCCCACAGGAGCCACTGCTGCCGTTTAATGAAGCCTTGTCAGACGTTCTGTTGGGCACTTGGTCCAGGCCCGCTTCAGGTCCGCCTGTTGATCGGAACGTGGCCAGGCGCCACCGTCCTTGTCCGGACGACCCCAAGTTCCTGTCTACCCACCCCACTCCTGAGAGTCTGGTGATCCAGGCCTCGACCTCCCAGTC
Source organism: Lissotriton vulgaris (assembly GCF_964263255.1). Lineage (NCBI taxonomy): Eukaryota > Metazoa > Chordata > Amphibia > Caudata > Salamandridae > Lissotriton > Lissotriton vulgaris. Next base: position 2,001,146,649 of record NC_141693.1, on the reverse strand, counting down.
CGCATTCCCGTCGGCCCCGCCCGACCGGGAATCCAAGAGGTATGACCAATTTGGCAAGAAGGTCTTCTCGTCCATTAGTTTGGGCCTGCGGTCTTGCAACACCGCCTGCCTCTTGGGCCGCTACACCCACTCTGTGTGGGATACGGTCGCGGAACTGCTGCCAGAATGCCCCATGGAGGTGCGGGCAAAACTCGGTCAGGCTGTGGCTGAGGGCCGAGATGCAGCGAAATATTCGATACGGTGTGGTCTTGATACGACCGACTCGCTGGGCAGAGCTATGTCAACGACAGTGGCGATTCGTCGCCACGCCTGGCTGAGATCCGCCAATTTTTCGGCAGACGTCCAAAATACACTGATGGACATGCCGTTCGATGGCTGTCACCTCTTCGGTGACAAGGCGGACCACGCGCTGGAACGCTTCAAGGACTCCAGGGTCACGGCCAAGTCCTTGGGTCTCTCGACCCAGCGTCAGCAAACGGGTTCGTTTCGTCCCTTTCGTGGCCAAGGAAGGGGCGCCCCCACACGTGCTGCCAGCCACGCGCCGCAACAATCCTTTCAACGCGGTGGCGGCCGTGGAAACCGCCGTGGCGGCGGTCGGGGACAACGGCGGGGTCAGACCACACCTTCCCCCGCAGCATCTACCCCAAAATCCTCCTAGTCCGTGCTTTCGGCCCCATGTGACGCCAGTGGGTGGCAGGGTTCGCCATCACCACGCTCACTGGCGCACGATCACTTCGGACAGGTGGGTGCTGCAAATCGTCCGAAGGGGCTACTCCCTCCCCTTTGAGACCTCTCCTCCAGCCATGCCACCGCAGAACCACCGTGTGTCGGGGGACCACTTGACACTTCTGCAGGAGGAAGTTACGGCCCTCTTGGCCAAGGGGGCCATCGAGCGCGTTCCTGGGCCAGAAGTAGGGCGTGGTTGTTATTCCCACTACTTTCTGGTGCCCAAGAAGGACAAGGGGGGCCTACGTCCTATCTTGGATCTAAGGAACGTCAACGGCTTCCTCCGGAAGGAGAAGTTCAAGATGTTGACGTTAGCTCAGGTCTTGGCTGCTCTAGACCCACAAGACTGGATGGTAGCGTTGGACTTGCAGGACGCCTATTTTCACATCCCCGTCCTACCGGCCCACCGGCGTTACCTGCGGTTCACGGTAGGCCAGGAGCATTTTCAGTTTATCGTGCTTCCCTTCGGCCTTACCAGCGCCCCACGGGTGTTCACAAAGGTGATGGCGGTGGTCGCAGCCCATCTGCGCAGGTTGGGGGTTTCAGTCTTCCCCTACCTAGACGACTGGTTGTTGAAGGCGGGCTCGCCCCAGACAGTCGTCCACCACCTTCAGATGACGGCAGACCTCTTGCACGACCTGGGGTTCTCCATCAATGTGCCGAAATCACACCTGTGTCCCTCTCAAAAGCTCCTTTTCATCGGAGCGGTTCTGGACTCGGCGCAGTTTCGGGTTTATCCTCCGGAACGGCGGGTTCGAGATATTCAGGCTTTGATTCCCATCTTTCAGCCGCTATCCCGGGTTTCGGTCAGGTTGACGCTGCGGCTGCTGGGACTGATGGCTTCCTGCATCCTTCTGGTGCATCACGCTCGGTGGCGGATGCGGGCTCTGCAGTGGGACCTGAAGTTTCAGTGGGCCCAGCATCAGGGCAACTTGTCCGACCACGTCTTGATCTCGGAGGGCACTGCGAGACAACTGCAGTGGTGGCTTACGGACCGCGATTGGGTCAGGGGCAAGTCCCTCTCCCTTCCCCAACCGGAGCACGTTGTCGTGACGGACGCGTCCCTCCGGGGCTGGGGTGGCCACTTGGGAGAGGCAGAGATCAGAGGCATCTGGTCTCCGGCGGAGTCCCGGCTCCATATCAACCTGTTGGAGCTGCGGGCGATTCGTCTGGCACTGAAGGCATTCCTCCCCTTTGTCAACGGGAGTGTGGTGCAGGTGTTCACCGACAACACCACCGCCATGTGGTACTGCAACAAACAGGGCGGTGTGGGGTCGTGGACCCTTTGCCAGGAGGCTCTGCGCCTCTGGCAATGGCTGGAACGTCAGGGCGTGACTCTGACGGTTCAACACCTGGCAGGTTCTCTGAACGCCAGGGCGGACGAACTCAGCCGTCGGTGCTCGATGGATCACGAATGGCGTCTGAACTCGGACGTGGCGCAAGGCATCTTTCTGCAATGGGGAGAGCCTTGGTTAGATCTATTCGCCACCGAAGAGAACGCGCAATGTCATCAGTTCTGCGCGTTGGAGTTTCCAAGACGGCACTCGCACGGCGACGCCTTTCGGCGCGAGTGGAGTTGCGGTCTGTTATACGCCTTTCCGCCTATACCACTTCTGCCCAGAGTGCTGAAGAAGATCAGGCGCGACCGGGCCCAAGTTATCCTTGTGGCTCCGGACTGGGCTCGAAGATACTGGTATCCCGAGCTACTCAGCATGTCAGTCGGTCCCCCGATCTGCCTGCCCCTTCAGGAGGACCTTCTGTCGCAGCAGCAGGGGACGGTCCTCCACCCGAACCTGTCCAGTCTCCACCTCCATGCTTGGAGATTGAACGGCGGCAGTTGAGGCCATTTGACTTGCCTCCTGAAGTCTGTGATGTTATTCTGGCAGCCAGGCGTCCCTCCACTAAGTCGGTATACGCCTGTCGGTGGAACAGATTTGTGGCATGGTGCACAGCAAAGGCTGTGGATCCTCTTTCTGCCCCTCTTTCGGAGGTTCTTCTGTTTCTTCTTTCTCTTGCCCAGCAGGGCTCTGCTCTGGGCACTATCAAGGGCTACCTTTCTGCCCTTTCAGCCTTTTTAAGGCTTCCTGATCAGCCTTCTTTGTTCAAATCCCCGATTGTAACTCGATTCTTGAAAGGCATCACTCACATGTTTCCACCTGTTCCGTTTGTGATGCCTCAGTGGGATTTGAACCTGGTTCTGACCTTTCTAATGTGTGCTCCCTTTGAGCCCCTTCATTCTTGTCCTCTCCGTCTCCTGACTTTAAAGACGGCTTTCCTGGTTGCCATCACCTCTGCCAGGAGAGTGAGTGAGCTCCAGGCTCTTTCTGTCCAACCTCCTTTCCTGTCCATTCATCCTGATAAGGTGGTTCTGAGGACTAGACCTTCTTTCCTGCCCAAGGTTGTTTCGGCCTTTCACATCGGGCAGTCCATCACCCTCCCTTCCTTCTTCCCGCCTCCGCATCCTTCAAAGGATGAAGAGCAGCTCCATCGTCTGGACCCAAAACGTGCGCTTTCGTTTTACATGGATCGCACACGCCAGTTCCGGGTCGATGACCAACTGTTTGTTGGCTACGTGGGTGCGAAGAAGGGACGGGCGGTCTGTAAACGAACCATCTCTCGATGGGTCGTCCTCTGCATCAAAGCGTGCTACTCTTTGGCTCGGAAGGAGCCTCCTGTTGGGCTGAGGGCCCATTCCACTCGGGCCACGGCGGCTACCACTGCCCTGGGCCGGGGAGTCCCCTTGCAGGACATTTGCCAAGCGGCTACGTGGGCCTCGCTGCACACCTTTGCGAGGCACTACTGCCTGGACAGTCAAGTCCGGAGGGATGGCTTCTTTGGCCGTTCTGTCCTCCAGGACTTTCTGGTGTAGTTTGTATTGGTTCGCAGACCCACCACCGGGGTTGGTATTGCTGGGGTATGTATTCTAAGGTAAGGAATCTAACACTAACGTGTTTCTTTCAGATGAACAAGTTACTTACCTTCGGTAACGATATATCTGTAAGAAACATTAGTTAGTGTTAGATTCCTTACCGATCCCACCCATCCTCCCCGTTCTGCGAACTGATACCTAGGGTTAAGGACATCCCTTTCAGGGCCCTAGTTTTACATGGCACCAGTGTTGGTTCTCTCATGGCTCTGCGTCTCCTGGCGCGGAAATGCTGTGTGCAAAGAACTGACGTCAGCGCGCGGAGGCGGCGTCTATATACTCCAGCGACGTCATCACGGCGCACTACGCCGACGACGGACGCGGAGCCGCAGGGGACGCCTGCAGACGACGCCTACCGACGCGCAGGGGTACTGCTACGCAAAAGTTTCCGGATCCAGACTGACGCCTGGGGATATTTTAAGGTAAGGAATCTAACACTAACTAATGTTTCTTACAGATATATCGTTACCGAAGGTAAGTAACTTGTTCGTTAAGGACAGAAATAAACAGTCAGTTAAGGCACATGCCGCAGTGAGGTCCTGTAGAGGTTTGGAGCCTTACCTCGCCCTGATACATAACGCCCAGGATAGATTTTTATTTACATGTTTTAGGCTCAACCTTTTACATCATCTATTAGCCGAGCCGGCGGGTTTTACCAATTTAGTTGAGTCAAAGGGTCCCTGCGGCTGCGATCATCGATCTCCGCTGGATACCCTTCATTTTGTATTAATATGCCCATTTTATCTAATGCCCAGGCGTCGCTTTTTAATACACTTGTTTAAAAAGGCCAATCTCAGACACTTGAATGAAGCTCTCTTATTTCTACAAATTGCCCGAGATCCCCTGACTCTATTTTGTGTGATAAACTTTTTAACAGCATCAGCTAAACTAAGAGACACTAGAGGAATTTGTTGAGCAGACATTACCCAATTATAATAGAAAGGTGGAGCGGAGAATGTTTGTCCCACATATGAATTGCGTAATTAATAGTACTGTATCTCTTTGGATGTTCTCTTTTAACTATATATGTTTGTATTTTTTAAACTGTACTTTTATGGTGTTAATGAAAAATGCTGAATAAAGAATATGGATAATGAGGAGAGGGTCTCAATGGAAACTCGTCACCCAATGCGCCATGAAGCCTACAGGCGTACGTGCGCTTAATAAATAAATAAATACAAACATAACATAACAATGACTGCTTGTGAGGTTAGTTTTGACGTATCATTAGAAGTAAGCACCTCAAAGGAAAGAGGGCCACCAGGTTGCATGGCCACTTCACTCCATGTCATCAAGGACACTAGCCAATCCTGGATTTTCAGGTCCCAATATGTTGCATTGTTGTTTTTTTAGTATTGGAGGGCTTTCATTAAAGTAATAAGACCAACACACATGATAACAGCGATTTGAGGGTTAGGCCGCCAAAATTGGAAGCCGTGTCCATGATACTATGGAAAGTGGAGGTCGGTCATCCTGCAGTGACAATAAACGTACTATTACTCTTCGCATTGTGCGTTGCTCCCATAAAACAATGGTTGTATCCTCCGACATCAGGGTAATTTGGCAAATAAAACTGGCCTGTAGCACGCTCTGCAGTCTTGTGGGATTCATAGGATGGCCCCTGCTGTCAGGTCCATGGGCATGCCTTCCTCAGTGATGGAATTACAACCCTTGCACCAGCCACACACTGCAGACGTCTGGCCCTCCTTGCTTTTATTCCAACGCCAGCTGGTAGGCCGTGGCCACTCACCGACCAATTAGGAGGAGGAGAGGGTCTGGGGGCAGGTGAGAGAGAATGAGCACCTGCCGGGGCATAGCTGCATATAAGGACAGGCACAGAGCAAATCTGGTAATAGGCGATACAACAAGCAAGCATTGCACGAAGGACTGACGAATGCTCAGCAGTCGCGCTTTTGGGCAAATGAGAGCAAGCAGCGAATAGTCACCAAGGATGGACTGACTGGACACCAAAATCAGCCCTGGCATAAAGGTTCAAACCAACCTCCACCAAATAGGATGCAACAACTAGAATGAGGTTGTGGCTCATGGCAGCCCATCCTGCTCTGAGCACACACCCCTAGCCTCCAGTCCACCAGGAAAATTCTAGAGTGGCCACTTCAGTCCCAGTCACCCACACAGGCTGGTTGGGTATTGACGATATTGGTAGTGGGTAGAGGACAACGAGCAGCCATGCGCAAGGTATGAGAACCCCCTCAGCAGCCTCACCTCGTTGAAGGACAGGCATAGAGGGGTGTGATGATCAGGCATGGAGCAGCCATTCAGGGGAGCGCAGTCCAATACTGGGGAGCCAGGCAGATAGCCAGCGTTCAAGGAAGCAGGCACTGAGGCACAAACTTGCAGCAGGCACATACAGGCACTGGTCAGCCAGTCTTTTGGCAGTGAGGAAAGAAGGCACAGAGTAAGCTGGGAAAGCGGACAATAATAGCCCTCTGGTAGGGAATGCTTGCGTGTGTGTCTTGCAAGCAGTCCGGTGGGGTCGGCTTGTCGATCATTCTCCCAATGTTGGATAAAAGGAGGAGCCTTTTCCAATTCGTAACTTCGGTTTAGAACGTGTTCTTTGTGTGTTGCATTAAATAAACGGTGCCTTATTGTAGTAGGTATTGAGTGTGACCCAGCCTGGCTCGGGTCAGGGATGATAAACGTCTCGAGTTGATGTTGGCGTGCAATGAAAGAAGTCGCAGAAAGCCACCCGATGGCTGCCAGTGAGGACTCCCTGTAGTATTGAATCGGTGGCGCTGCGCGTCCGCTGTAGTAAATATGTACATTAGTAAGCACGCTGCATGTTGGTGCCTGGGACCCAAGTTCATTGATTCATGGTGTTTTATTATCTGCTCTTAAATAAACAAGTTATGTATATTCTTGTGCTGTGCGTGACAAAATCTGTCTGTCGTGCAACCTGGGGTGTAAACCTCCAGAGCCAGCTCTATGCCCCTCATTGCAATGTGCGTCTCCTGGCTGTACAGCAGGCATGGACAAAATAGTGCTCACAGCCAAGGTAAAGCAGACCGTGTAACAAGACAAGTAAGAGGTCCAGTCGCTATGGGAGGTTACAAATGCAGACAAGGCGGGCCAACAAGCCCATTCAGCAATGAAAAGCAAGCATTTCACAAGGACTGTAACATGAGCCAATTGAAAGGATCCGTGGGACATGGGCGGAGCTTTAAGTCCCTCACTCAATACAGCATGCCTTGCAGCGCATGCACTGCCCAGGCTCGACCTAATTGTGTCAGAGGGGAAAGCAATCTCAAACACTACAATTAGGTGTGCACTTAACACTGCCAATGCAGCAGCTAAAGGAAGAACTCCAGTATGCCATTATGCAGGCATGCTTGGCTTCATATCTCCGGTTTAAACCTCCGGTACAACAAAATCTTCTGGCCCTAACATTTGATGGGGATCAATCGTTTTGGACTGCAAGTAGATATCCTTCTTAGAAAAATTAAAAATAATAATAATGAAACAGCCAAAGCTATAGGGGCACTACAGACACCATCTCATCATACCTTCTTTCTCTGTTCCTCTTACCGTGGAGGTTCCAAAACCACCACTCCCGAGCCTCACCTCATTACACAGGGCTTTGTCACAGGCTACCTCACCTAGGGATTACAACAGAGGCTGCTATAGGGGTAATAGCTCTAGAGGCAAGGGCTGATTTACAAAGCCTTGACTCCCTAAGCATTCCCCCCGATCACACAACACCTGTCTGGGTTGGGTGGGGGGGTGGGGGTGGGACTACAAGGTTTCCTTCCCAACTGGCGTAATATCACTTCTGACCAGTGGGTGTTGGACAATGTCTGGAGCTCACTTCCACACCTCCCAACGTTCCCCCTCACAACCACACCTTCCCCACAACATCCGTTGCTCAGGGAAGAAGTACTAGCGCTCTTAACAACAGGAGCTATAGAACCTGTCCCAGTCCACCAACAAGTGTACACAAGTTTATTCACGAAAAGGATGGGGCCCTAAGACCAATCTTGGACCTCAGACCTCTAAACAGATACATTCTCTCAGAGAACTTTCACATGGTTACTCTGCAAGCCGGCATACCTCTGTTACAACAAGGCCACTTCATGGCAGCACTTCACCTCAAGGACGCCTTCTTCCACTTTCCAATTCACCTGGCACATCAACAGTATCTCAGGTTCATGTTATGTTATGTTATTTTTTGTCTTGTATAGCGCACGGCTACTCAGTGTCCCGGCGCTTTCTTGCAAACCTGTATCACAACATAACGGAAGAAAAAACAGAAAAAGTGGGGAGATCCATAACTAACGGTGAAAACTGGTATCTACAAAGTAAAAAGCCAGGTTTTAAGGCCCTTTCATGATAAACGGTCAACAATTCAAAGTGCTTCCATCTGGGTCACAACTGCTCCCAAGGTCTTTAACAAATGTCTAGTGGTCTGGGCAGACAAAGCATACATTTATTTCCATATCGAGACGATTGGCTTGTCAAAACCACAACACAACAAAAGTGCTTTCAACACAGCCAAGCCACCATAAAGCGACTTCACCTGCTAGGTTTTACCTAGAGGCGAATCTCAATTTCCAACTAATTATAGTTTACCCAAATAGTGCGAAGATACAAATACTTACTTCAATTCAGTTGTATTTGTATCGCGCATAGCTACCCCAGCAGGCCTCACATTGCTAGATGACACACAGCCCTTCCACTCAATCTAACTGAGTATTTCCTTAACTACTTTAGAATAGGTGGGTCTTCAGTCTTTTCCTAAAGCAAGCTTTTGACGGCTGATTTCTAAGAAAAGCTGGAAGAGCATTCCTGAGCCTAGGAGTAGGAAATGCAAAGGAATGGCTTTCTTTTGCTCTTTTGAACTTGAGCACCAGCAGGAGTCTTTGGTTGCTAGAGTGAAGGGCCTTTCCTGGCTCTTAGGGATTGAGCAGAGAGCGAATAACGGGTGGGCCTGTTCCGTGGATGGCCCGGTATGCCATGCAGAGAGCTTTAAACTGAATTATTTTCTGAACTGGCAGCCAATGCAAGACAACCAGAGCTGGAGTGGCTGACTGATGCTTTGGCATTCCTAGAAGGATTCTTTTTTTTTTATTATCAAATTTATTGTCTTTCAAACACATAGAACAAATCAACAAATGCACAGAGGACAATAAATCAATTCCATTATTTTAAGCAAAGCATCCCACGGTTTCGTACCCATAAGACATACACAAGCAACGTAGGGAATCAAATTAATCAGTACCCAACCACTCCCCCACACCCTTTTTTGCCGCACACTCTTGCCAAATAAAGGGCTATCTCCTGGGTCGCACACGAGTCCACCCCTCTACGCCACCTCCCAAGGTCAGGACTTTTCCAAGCAGCCACTATGTCACGCTTGACCACAATCATAGCTGTATTAAAAAATATCTCTTCATTTCTGAACCCATCCAGCCCGTCCGTGATCCCCAATAGTGAATGACGCGGATCATGGGGAACCCCCCTTCCCGGGATCTCCGTAAGCACTTCCTTAATAGCCCCCCAAAATCGCTCCACGCAGGGGCAAGACCAAACCACATGGAAAAAATCCGCCGGGGCGTGATTGCATCTCGCACATGACGCGTCTGGGCGCAAGCCCGCTCAGTGAAGGCGCAGTGGAGTGAGGTACGCGGCATGCAGGTAGTAGAGCTTGGATCAGTTTAAGTTTGGCGGACGCAGAGACTGTCCTGGTTGCCATGAGAGTATTGCGCCAGTTCACCTTGTCAAGGGGGCCTACCCATTTTACCCATTGGTCCCTCAACTTATCCGAGGAGGTGGGGGTGTTGTTAACTAAGGTGCGATATATGCGGGAGATGCCCCCACTGCCAAAGTCTCCCAGCATTGTCTGTGCCACGGTAGAGCTATATTCTGGAAGCCTTGTGTTGTCCATAATGTGCGTTTAGAGGGCATGCCGCAACTGCAGATACTTATAGAATTGGGATGAATGTAAGGATTAGCGGGTTTGGAGCTCTTGAAAGAAAAGCATATGGCCTTTAGCCCATACATCCCCTAGCTGTGAGATGCCAATGAGATCTCGTGATTTAAACCCCTGCAGCCCTCTAACCTCCCGGAGCCAAGCCCCATGCCAGAGGGGTGTACATTGGGTCAGCTTTCTTTGAAGAATTCTTGCAGTGGCATTTTGTTCTGCTTGGAGCCTTTTGATCATGTATTTTGGGCTCCCAAGGTACAGTGAGTTGCCATAATCAAGGTGAGAATGTATTACTCTGTGCACCACTATTCTAGTGGGAGAAGGTAACATCTGCTAGAATTTTCTTAAAGATCGTAGAATGCCAAAGCATGAGCCAGACAGTTTCTTTACTTGCGTCTTCATAGTAAGCTTGTTATCAATCCAGACTCCCAAGCTTTTCACTGCTTCTGCTGTCTTTTGACGATTGCCCAGATGGTCTCAGCATGAGAGTTCCAGCCACCCGGGACTGTTCTTACCTACTACTAGAACCTCTGCTTTCTGGTCATTGAGCTTTAACCTACTGCTAGTCATCCAATCAGTAAGCACCCTAAGATAGCAGTGTAATTGGAAAGTGATTTGGGTGGTTTTAGAAGAAAGGGCTAGGATGACCCGAGTGTCATCAGCATATGACCTTAATACAAGTGCATGTGAACAATTTCCGCCAGGGGGCGTACATATAAATTAATCTGAAAGAGATAGATTCCTTACCTTAGAATATCCCCAGGCGTCAGACTAAATCAGGAAAGTTTTGCTTAGCAGTATCCCTGCGCGTCAGTAGGAGGCGTCCTGCAGCTCCGTGTCCTTCACTGGCATCATAAGCGCAGGGATGTCACGGAGACTACTTAGGCGCCACCCATGTGCGCTGACGTCAGTTCCTCTTTTTCCGCACCAGCAAGCGCAGATCTGGATTGAGCAAGTACCGAAGTCACTTTTTGACTACTTTTGAAATAGTTTTCTCCCTCTTTTTTCTCCAAGTGCACGTAGGGATTCCTGGCTTTCAGTCCTGTGGGGCCTGCCGCCGTAGTATGTCTGTGACGGACCCCCACGATGTTTGCCTCTACTGCCTGGAGACTGATCACGACTCCCGGGACTGTCGAGCCATGGTCCCGAAGACCTTGAGGGAGCGGCGCTGGAAATTGCTGGAGGTCCGGCATTCGTCAGACTGCCACTCCGGGTCTAGGGGCCCTTCACGGGACCACTCGCGGGCCCGGATCCGTCGCTCCTTGGGGTCCAGGTCTTCACCTTCGGATTCTGGTAAGTGACGTCATAAAAAGTTGAAGAAGCGTGTTCGCTCTCCAACGTCCCCCCCGTCGCTCCTCGGAAGTGGGCGAGGGGGACAGGGGATCCATCCCTGCGGCTCCTCTGGAGCCCGGGAGTCCCACGGTCTACCCGCCCTACCGGGGTCCGTCAGCGACTCCCAAACTGGTGCAAGACTCTCTTGCTGCCATGGACCGCCTTTTGAGGCCTCGGGCTCCCGCCGGCACGCCTTCAGGCCCAGTGGTCCCGTGTCAAGAGCCTGGCGGCTCCGCCAGCGGATCCAGTTTCAGCGCCACAGGATCCTACACTGTTGGCTCCGACCCCGGTGCCACGAGGTGCAGCGTTGCCAGCTCCAGTCCCGGCGCCGCCTTTGGCTCCACCCTCGGTGCTGCACTGGGTGCCGTTCATTTTGCCCTTGCCCCGGTTCCAGGACCATTTTGTTCCAACCTGGGATCCACATTGGGTGGCAGTGCTGGTCCGGCCCCGGCCGGTGGCGTTCTCGGTGCTGTGTCCGACGCAGTTTGTCCCTTCTCCAGCTCCAGCCCTGCTGCCGCGACCGGCCTCTCCTGTGCTGGAGGCAGAGGAGGACAGGGAAGGATCCAAGGACCTCCTTGTCCAGCAGTGTGACTCTGAGCAGGATTGGGTGGACGACCTGGAAGACACCGGCGACCTCCATGTCTCTTCTGACCCGGGGTTTGCCTCTCCCCCACCTACGATGGAGGAGGGCGCTTCCTACATGATGCTGCTCCGTCGGGCTGCTGAGGCCCTCGACCTCTCTACAGTGGCCTTCAAAACCAACCTCCTCACCGAGGTGCTCCCGACGGCGCCTACTTCATCAGAGCCATTTCTTCCCTTCAATGACACCCTTACCAACGTCCTCTTGAGCACTTGGTCGCGGCCTGCTACGGGGGCTCCAGTGGATAAAAATGTCTCCAGACGCCACCTGGCGCGTGGCGACCCTGCCTTTCTGACCACCCATCCCACGCCTGAAAGTCTGGTCATCCTGGCCTCAACGTCGCAGAGTGCCTTTACCATGGCTCTGCCGGATAAGGACTCCAAGAAACTAGATCAGTGTGGTAAGCGGTTGTTCTATTCGGCCAGCTTGGGGCTGTGGTCGTAGAACACCGCCTGCTTGTTGGGCCGCTACTCTCACGCAGTGTGGGATACTGTTGCTCATGTGTTGCCTCAGTGTTGGCAGTGGTCGCAGCTCACCTGCGCAGGTCAGGGGTGTCAGACTTCCCCTACCTAGACGACTGGTTGTTGAAGCAACGTGCCCCATCTTGGATCTCCGGGACTTCTCTGGAAGGAGAAATTCAAAATGCTGACTCTGGTTCAGGTCCTGGCTGCCCTCGACCCTGGAGACTGGACGGTAGTGTTGGACTAGCAGGACGCTTATTTTCACATCCCTGTCCTGCCGGCCCACGGACGTTACCTGCGGTTCACGGTAGGCCAGGAGCATTTTCAGTTTGCCGTGCTCCCCTTCGGCCTTACCAGCGCCCCTCGGGTGTTAACGAAAGTGTTGGTGGTGGTCGCAGCTCACCTGCGCAGGTCAGGGGTGTCAGACTTCCCCTACCTAGACGACTGGTTGTTGAAGCAACGTGCCGAAGTCGCACCTGAGTCCCTGTTAGAAGCTCCACTTCATCGGAGTGGTTCTGGATTCGACGTTGTTTCGGGTTCACCCTCCCGAGCAGCGGCCTCTTTCCCTGGTTTCAGTCCGGTTGACCCTCCAACTTCTGGGCCTGATGGCCTCCTGCATCCTGCTGGTAACACATGCCAGATGGCATATGCGGGCTCTGCAGTGGGACCTGAAGTTCTAGTGGGCGCAACACCAGGGCATCCTGTCCTATCATGTCCAGATGTCCGCGGGCACTGCTCAACAATTGCAGTGGTGGCTCACGAATCGAGATTGGGTCAGGTGCAGATCACTCTCCCTTTCCCAACCGGAGAACACAGTGGTGACGGATGCATCCCTCCTGGGTTGGGAGGCCACTTGGGAGAGGCGGAGATCAGAGGCCTCTGGTTTCCGGCGGAGTCCCAGCTCCATACCAACCTTTTGGAACTTCGGGCGATCCGACTTGCACTGAAAGCATTCCTTCCCTCCCAGAGCCGCGTGGCCTGCTAGCCAGCAGCCACCAACCGAAGGCCCCCTTTCCCTCATTGGATATCATTGGGCCTACCTACTTCTGCACCCGGCGGCCCCTATGCTGCTGGGACGGATCTAACTGTACTTACCTGACCCTGGGGGACCCCTGAGTCTATGCTCAGAACCTTACCGTCAACTACCAAGTACTCACCTGGAATCCGGTAATTAACTTACCTGCCGTTGGATAACATTGGCTCATTTTGACTCGAATATTTTCTAAGTGTGAAGTTTTGAAAACTGAAAATATTCCTATAAAATCAACCAAAGTCCAAATTCCGAAGTACTCATCTGGGTTAAGGGGAGAAGCCAGTACTGTACCTTTCAGCCCAGTACTGAACCGCAAAAGTAATCCCTAGTGGGGTTACTAGTAATCTGTATTTTCTCCATAGGAACCCATTGTCTGCTTTTCTATGAAATTTCTTCTTAGTGTCTACTTTTTAAAATTGCAAATATTCTTTAAAAATCCTACGGAATACTGAAATGCAATTACCTACCTGTTTTGAGTTAAGACCCCAGCGCTGGCCCTAGGAGACCAGTGCTGGGTTACTAAAGTAACGCGATCGTACTTTCCCTGCAACCTGAATTTCCTCCCATTGAATAACATTGTGAGATTTACATTGAAAGGTTTCTAAGTGTGAACTTTTAAAACAGCTTTATATTCATGAAAATTCAATACAGTAACTAAAAAGTTTTTGCTAATCTGGTTTCAGCTTAGACCCCAGGACTGAATCGAAGACCTAGTCCAGGAACTCCCAAAGTAATCGATAAAGTAATCAACTGTACTTATATGTAGAAAACCGATTGAGCTCAATGCTAAAGTGTGTTTCAGGACTGTCTTGCTTACTATCAATACTGTAATCCTGTGTGCACAACCTTTATTGCCCCTTGGCAAAGTATTTACATGAGAGGACTCATAACCAGAAAAGTATATTTTTATAACTGTTGGTTCTAAAAATAAAACAACTATATCTGTGTATGTTAAAACAATTGGCCTGGAGTTCAGTCCTTGAGTGTGTGAAACCTTTTGCTGACTGAGTGTGTGCAACAAATGCTTTACACTGTCCTCTGGTACTGGCTTACTGCTCGACCAACCTACCAGAGATGGTCGATATCCATGTTTATGGGTTTGGTTGGGGGTGCACGTAGTAAAAATGTCTTCTTTATTCAAGTTTTCTTATCAAAGAACAGCTCCACATTTATCAACATACATCAGCCAACGCGTTTCTCTCCCTCAAGGGGAGCTTCCTCAGGGCTGAAATGTAAACAAATAAAAGTACATAAATATCACGTTTTTTTTTGTTTGTTTGTTTTAAAACAGCACAGGGCATATACAATCTATACATTTCTTACAGTTTTACACATACACAAGAGACGGCGCGAAAAAAGATTTATCAAAACCATTTAGGACACAGAAATAAAGGTCCACATACCAAAACAGAAAAAGAGTATCTGAAAAAGTAAAGTCAGAAAAGAAAGAGAAAAAGGGAGAACAAGGAAAAGGATGCAGAGAGTGAGTGAAAGCATAATAAAGAATTTAGAAAGTTTAAGAGAAATATAGTGTGAAACCCAGGGAGGGGCTCGACCGTTAGGTGTAGTCTTCATAAATCTTAGATCAGATGGTATATCCACAGCCAAGAAATACAGAGCGGCTGTGCGAGATGTGGGTTGAATGTCCTAATATCTATTGAAGGAAAGTCTATTTTTTACTCTTCAGTATCATATGAGTTCCTTACTCTCAATAGTATAACTCTATTCTAGTGGCACCAGTTGATATAGTATAAAACCATAAAGGCTTATATCTTGGGTGAAGGATCCTGTCAGGCGACCCTTAAAGTTCAAAGAGATTCTAAATCAAATAGAAATACAAATACATATATCCCACTATGGTACCGGAAGGCTTACCAATTAGATTATAACGTTCTTTCTAGATGAAAATGCGTAGAGTATATTGGAATGTAGACAAACGGTTTATCCTGAGCCCGGGATAAAAATAATGTCAGTCAGCCGTGGTCTTATCTGCAATATTTAAAGACAAATACAAGGATTTTTTTAGGGAAAAGCCAGTCAATGAATTGCAAATTAGGGCATGACCAAGTGCATACAAAGGACGAAGTGAGCGGTATTTAAACTTTCGGTTTTATTATTCTATACTATATTAATCAGAAAAAGTAATGATTTCGCTCATACGGTCCTTATGCATTTTGACTAGTAAGTTGGGAACGGAAAGGATGGAAAGGTGGAAAATGTATCGAGCTCGCGTGATAAACCACAATAACATAATTTGGATAATAGTGACTCCAAGGTTCCCCCGCTGAAGTCTAGATATTCACTATGACCACTTCTCGAGTAAATGGTCCCACAATGGGTAGACCAGAATAATATAGCAACATAACATGAGGTCCAAGATCCCACCATGGCGTTCAATTACTTTTTTGGTACATCTCTAAGTTGTGCGATCACAAAAGTGAGTCAAACCCACCTTAGTAGTTTAGTTGGGCATCAGACCATGCAGAGATGTGTATTGGATCTCAAACAGCAAGAAATGGTGTTCTCTCATATGAGTCCTTCATCTGTAGATTGCTGGCGGCATAAAGTAATAAGGAAGGCCGGTCCTTTAAGTGAACAAGAAAGATCAAGGTAACATATACAAAGGATTTGTAGTTTCAGTACTGATAACATACCCTACAGTGTTATTCCAAAACCGTATTTCACAAGAGCAACTCACTTTGTTTCAAAAGATCCGACGAGATGCCGCCTCGTATTTCTTCATTAACGTCAGTGTTTTGTCTTGGCCCGGTCCCGTGTATAAGAACATAATAGGGTTTGAAAGAGTCTTTTTTTATAATTTTGAAACGCATATAGGACTATGAAGTTGAGGGATTTTTTTATTTAATAAAGAGAATAATGCTGTTTAGTCAAGAAACTATCGATTGGCGCATTCACCACTACACAGAAAAAACGAACCACATTAACTGGAGGCATCACACCCCGCTTTAAGAGCCAGTCCCATTCAGCATGCGATCATGTATTTAGGAAGGGTCAGACAATCATAGTTTGCAATGTCCAAAAAGCATTAACTTGCCTTGCAGAATTTTTTGTACTCCAAGTCCCATAGTGCATCACAAAGACCATAAAACGTTTTTATCGTGTAAGGAGGTTTAGAGTTACTACATATTCAAGGTTTCTAGATCCAAAATTACTAGAATTGTTTTAAACCAGTTTATATGTCAATTTGAGAATATATATATATATATATATATATATATATATATATATATATATATATATATATATAATGTAACTTAGTCCCCTTGTTATTTAATTCTCAGTATTTGAGCAGAGGAGAGAGCCCAAAGTATCCCTTTCCACACTCACCGAGTTTCCAATTTTCAAATCGTCCGAGCGGCAGGTAGCGTGTAGATCCCGAGTAAGAATTGTAACATTTGCTGCCCAGTTTAAATAGGCCCAACTAAGGGGCCTAATTGATTAATTGCCCCAATCAAAAAAGGTAATTGACAGAGCGGTAGTAGTGCTTTTGCGTATAGTAGCGCAACTGATAGGTCGAAAAACGGCGCCATTTTGGAATGGTGATTTGAATAGGCTAGAATTGAGTATTGGGAATAATGTCACGGCATTTGTTGCCATATATCAGTCCTTTGATTCTATGAGATATCCTACGTATAGTCTAGCTCTAATTTCGATATGACGCCCATTTCTAAAAACCAGGAAATCCTACACAGGTAACGGAGGGTGGGAATAAAGTCAAGAAGTCTCGCGGAGGAGCCCGGGTTGTCATAATAGCCGCCATCTTAAAATGGTATAAAGTGGACAGATTATCTCTCTACCAAAGCATAGAATTATAGGAGCCTGGGTTGCCATACTGACCGCCATCTTGAAAGGGTGTAAAGTAGTCAAATTATCTCTCTATTATGGCAGATAGTTGTTGAGCACCTCCACTTATTGCACCCCATGTAGGCAAAGAACCAAGTATTATTTGAAGGACACCTATCTAATGGCGAATATCGCGAAAAATAAAAAGTATATATATCTATAATTGTGGGAAAATGGTCCCAGAATTTTATCGCCGTCATGGTGAAAGACTCCCCATGTTAGTATGTAGTTATTAGGAATTTCGTGGATCGGAATGCTCCTTATTAGGGCAAGAATTGGTATGTCTAGACCTAATATTGACATAATTAGTTCAGAATTGATGTCGATGATAAATAGCACAAGAATGACATAGTCTGAACAGATGTATAGAAGGATATTCATTGGCTGAGATAGATGTTGTTTATAATTGTCATGAGTAGGACGCCTCTTGTTCTGATGGGTGGTGGGATGGGGATGTATTACTCATTTGTTAAAGCTGTATATTTGTCACAGACATAGGGGTTACAGAATTTATATAGATAGGCAGTGGGGCTGGGGTATATTAGAAGTACATAATTAGTTCTAGTTAGGGTAAAGGAAACTGTAATGGTAGAAAGAGATAGTTGCAGTTAGTTTCG
The DNA here is from genome assembly GCF_964263255.1 of Lissotriton vulgaris. Taxonomy (NCBI): domain Eukaryota; kingdom Metazoa; phylum Chordata; class Amphibia; order Caudata; family Salamandridae; genus Lissotriton; species Lissotriton vulgaris. The sequence continues at coordinate 2,001,129,109 of NC_141693.1, read as the reverse complement.
TATGTCAAGGTATTTTATCATGCAATGAGATATAATACATTGTATTCAAACATTTACACATCAGCATATTATTATTGGCACTAATTTCCTGGTAGTATTGTTAAAAGATGTTTTACCCTTCACAGTATTTTTCCTCATATTCATCTTAGGTTAGGAAGTAGTGCATCTCATTGTCTGTGTTCAACCCGTATTTGATACCTTGTAGCTTACATATCCATTTACATTCCCTTTGTCTGAGTAAGAGTTCCCGATCCCCACCCCTCATTGGGTTGTGTACTTGTTCCAGCGCATGAAACCAAAAGTCTGGTTTACCATCATGTGTCTTTATGATATGCTCGGTCAGAGGATATCTCAGGTCCCTATTGAGAATTGCCCTCCTATGCTCCTGAATGCGTGTTCTGAGATTCCGTTTTGTGCTGCCAACATATATTAGCCCGCAGCCGCAGCCCAATACATAGATTACAAAAGTGGTTTCACAATTTATGAATCCTTCGATGTTATATATCTGGGATCCATTATAAGAAAAACTCTTTGTTTTATCTTTTCCCAGATCGCAGATATTGCAATTTTTACAGACAAAGAAATCCTTTGGTTTGGGTGGCAGCCCCGTTATGCTGTTGGTGTTCTCTGTTGTTACATAACTTGGACATAAGTCATCTCTCAAAGTCCGACCCCATCTGAAGGTTACAGATGGATTGGTCCTAGTCACTGTTTGCAACCCTGGGATCTCATTCAAGAGATGCCAGTTTCTCTTAAAATTTTTGAAGATAGCGTTGCTGTGTCTTGTATATTGTGTCACAAACCTCACCTCATTATTATTGCTCTTTTTTCTTTCCGGTGTTCTTTTAACTAGTGTGGATTCTCTGGTGATTGTGCGTGCTCTGGCTTCCGCTCTGTTCAAGGTTTCTTGATTGTAACCTCGTGCCAGAAATCTGTTCTTGAGGTTATCCATATTGGCATCAAACAATGTGTCCTCACTGCAGTTGCGTCTTAGGCGTACCATTTCCCCGTACGGGATATTCTTAATGGTTGCGCTGGCGTGTGCACTATCTGCATGCAGGACTGCATTGCACTCTATTTCCTTTCTAAATAAGGTACTTTGAATTCGTCCATTTTTTATGTAGAACTGTAGGTCCAGAAAGTTTATTTATTCTTTGTTGTATTCTATTGAAAGCTTGACATTGAGGGCATTCTCATTTAGGTACTTATGGTACTCAAGTAAGTGTTTTTCGGTACCCGACCAGAGGCAGAGAATGTCGTCGATATACCTCCCCCAAAACTCGATGTAATTTGTCCAGGGGGAGGCATATCTGTTCCAGGCATGTCCCTTCTCAAATTGTCCCATGAAGAGGCATGCATACGATGGGGAAAATGTTGTCCCCATAGCAGTGCCCCTCTTTTGGTGGAACCATCTGCCGTCGTATAGAAAATAGTTTTTGGTAAGGACTAAGTGAATCATCTCAAGAACCATTTGGTTCTTGAGTAGAGTCCGCACCCTCCCTATCCAGGTAGACCTCCGCTGCTTTAAGCCCCAGATCGTGTTCAATACATGTGTAGAGGCTAGTCACATCCATTGTCACAAACCATAAATCGTCTGACCATTCAAAATCCTGACATTTTGTAAGGATATCCTTACTATGTTGGATATATGAAGGCAGATTTTGTACATGCTTGTTCAATTTAAGATCAATGAATTCTGATAGTTTTTCTGTAGCTGAGCCAATGCCGGATATAATCGGTCTTCCGGGGGGGAAGTTGCCACCCTTATGAATCTTTGGCAAGATATATATATACAGGGGGATCTTGGATTGTTGACCTGTAAATATTTAAACTCAAGATCAATAAGTAGCCCCATATCTCTCCAGTCAGTAAGTTTAGAATTTAGTTTGACCATTAAAGGTCCCAGAGGATTACCAGAGATCCGTTCGTAACAATCTGTATCACCCAGTTGTCTTTCAATTTCAGTTTGGTAGTCGGAAAGGTTCATAATTGACTAGAGAATTTCGTAGCGCTGGCGCTTGGTAGCAAGTAGGACTGCTACAAGCGTTTTCTTGTATTCCTACTTCTGCTCTGCTTTTAGCTCTTTTTAAAAATTGTTTAAACTGTGTAAATTACCTGAACTGGGCTCGCTCACTCCCCGGTCCACCGCAGCAACCAGTGCTGTTTGTTGTGGAGGGAGGCAAGCGGCACCACTTCCTGGTTGCTCCATCTGAGGCGGCCATCTTCGGTGGGTTGACGCGCTAGTCTCCCACTCCGCCCTGATTACTTAAGGGCTGGACAGTATCGCGCTCGAGATTGACATGAGAATTTCGTAGCGCTGGTGCTTGGTAGCAAGTAGGACTGCTACAAGCGTTTTCTTGTATTCCTACTTCTGCTCTGCTTTTAGCTCTTTTTAAAAATTGTTTAAACTGTGTAAATTACCTGAACTGGGCTCGCTCACTCCACGGTCCACCGCAGCAACTAGTGCTGTTTGTTGTGGAGGGAGGCAAGCGGCACCACTTCCTGGTTGCTCCATCTGAGGCGGCCATCTTCGGTGGGTTGACGCGCTAGTCTCCCACTCCGCCTAATCTTTTTAGCCCGCAATTGTTCGCGCAGCGGTAGCGCCGTAGACGCGCCGAAGAGGCGCCAAAGAGAAGCCAGTCTGCGCCAGTCCGCGTCCAGACGCTTCCTGCTGACCGGTGCCTAGTTTCGTTCACCATGGTAGGCCCTCCGCTGTCATATGATGTAACTTCGCTTCATGCCCTTCGTCCTTCCATTAATCCGACATGTGTTCACACTTTCCTTCCTTCTCATACTGATTATGTCTGCAAAAGCTGTAACTGGCGTCCATCTTCCCCTCTTACTCGCCCGTTACCTCCCACTCAGGAATGGAAAATGTTTCTCCTAAATTGTAGGTCCGTCTGCAAACATCATACTGAGCTACACTCTCTGATTGAAGACCTTAATCCTCACGCACTCTTCCTAACGGAAACGTGGCTCCATATAGACAATGATCCAGCTATCGTCTGGGCCATTCCTCAAGGATTTACGTTAAAGAGACTAGATCGCCAGACTGGGAGATGTGGAGGAGTGGCTATTGTTTATCGTGACAGCTACAAATGCCGATTCACCCCCACAACCTCGCCAACTTGCGAAAGTTTACACTTTTCGCTCGAATTCTCCCCCACTACCACCTTCTCTGGCATCCTAGCCTACCGTCCTCCTGGCGCTCTCAACAATTTCATTATTAAAATTACGGATCTTGCTGCAAGTATCGTGTTATCCTCACCCAACTTTACTTTGTTGGGAGATCTCAATTTGCATCTAGATGACCCCCACGATACTGCAGCCAATACCCTCTGTTCCAACCTTCAAGCGCTGGATCTACATCAAAAGGGGTTTCATGCTACTCACAATAGAGGTCATTTGCTGGACCACATTTACAGCAATATTGATGATCTCATGATTGAACCCCCTGTCCCACTACCCTGGACGGATCATTTTTTGATACCCTTCACCTGGCGTACCAATCTCTCTCCCTCCACTTGCGGCCTCGTTAAACATCGAGGTAGGAAATGGTCCTCACTTCCCCTCCCCGCTTGGGAAGCTGCCCTGGTTAAAGACATACCCAGGAAGGCGCCGAATTCCAATACAGCAGCCAACAACTTTGATGACTGGATCTCCTCCACACTTGATACGGTCCTCCCTGTACAGGCTAGTAACCTTACGAAAAGACCTAGAGCCGCCCCATGGTTTACTCCCACTCTCAAGACCATGAAATTAGCCTGTCGTAAATATGAAAGAGCCTGGAGACAGGACTTCTCCAAACCTAGGAAGGATGAATATAGAGCTGCCATTAGGCTCTATAAACAGGAGATAAAGACGGCACAAGCCTCTTTCTACGGCAGCAAAATCAATGCAGCCGCTAATGCCCCAAGGGAAATTTTTAAAATTGTCAAATCACTCATCTCACCCCCTGCGGAATGCCCCTCTGCTGATGGTGCCCAAAACCGCTGCAATGAACTGGCTGTTTTTTTCTCTGAAAAAATCCAGACTTTATACTCCTCTTTTGGGGACGCTAACAACGATTTGGAACCCCCCGTTTCCTCCACCTCGGATGCCCCTGTCTTGTGTAGGCTTGACACAATCCCACCCTTAGACATTCCGGCCCTAGACAGACTCATTCCTAAAGTCACTTCAGGCTCCCCTAACGACCCAGCACCCCCTCAGACCCTCATTAAGGCTATGGACATAATTCGCCCGGTCATATTGGACGTTCTCAACACTTCCATCTCCTCAAAATCCGTACCTCCTTCCTGGAAGTGCGCGATGGTGAGGGCCTTATTGAAGAAGCCCAATCTTGACCAATCCAACTTGGCGAATTACCGTCCTATTTCCCTGCTCCCTTGGCTGAGCAAACTGCTTGAGAGGCACGTAAATAACACCTTGATGAACTATTTGGAGTCAAATAGCCTTCTACGTGCCTCTCAGACAGGGTTTCGCCACCTACATGGGACCGAAACCGCCCTCCTAGCGGTAACAGAGGAAGCAAGAGCAGTGTTAGACCAGGGTGGCAAAGTCGCCATCATCTTATTAGACCTCAGCGCCGCGTTCGACACGGTCAACCATGTCACGCTATTACAACGACTGGCGGACATGGGCGTGTCGGGCCCGGCTCTGGACTGGCTGACATCCTTCCTGGCTGACCGCTTCTTCCAGGTCTTTGAGGGCGAGGCAGTGTCACCTAAACATCCACTCAGGTGTGGGGTTCCTCAGGGCTCTTCCCTGAGCCCCACCCTGTTTAATGCCTACATGGAACCCCTAGACAGGATTGTCCATCCCTTCGGTGTGCGTATTGTCACCTACGCGGACGATACCCAACTGGTGGTCTCCTTAGACCACTCGGAGGTATCGTCCAACACCCTAGGCCCCTGTCTAGAGGCTGTTGCTAGATGGATGCAATCTTCCCGTTTAAAACTCAACGGGGAGAAGACAGATGTCATCTTATTGGGTAACCCCTCTCCCTCTGTCTTTGCATCCATCTGGCCACCATGTTTGGGCTCGCCTCCTGTTCCCAAGTCCCAAATAAAAAGCTTGGGGATTTGGTTCGACACAGCCCTGAACTTCTCAGCCCAAGCCACAAAGACCGCAGCTACCTGTTTTGGATTGATGAGGATGCTGCGGAAGGTGCTCCCTCTGCTTCCATTTCAGGCAAGGAGGATCCTGGTCCAGGCTCTTATACTATCTCGCCTGGACTACGGGAATGTCCTCTATATGGGAGCCCCCTCCTTTGTCATCCAGAAGCTCCAAGTCACCCAAAAACAGTGCGGCTCGTTTACTCTACAACCTCCCTCGCTGGCAGTCAGCAAGGAATGCCCTAAGGGAACTTCACTGGCTCCCCATAGCGGCTAGAGTACAATTCAAGGCTATGTGTACTCTACACAAAGCCTTCCATCACCTTGGCCCTGCAATTTTACAGCCCTTGGTCACTCCCTATGTTCCGTCACGCTCCCTCCGATCCTGTACCCTCCAGCTGGCCTCCTCCATCAGAGTCAGGAAAGCCCGCTGGGGAGGCCGCTCCTTTTCACACACCGCGGCTAAGTTCTGGAACACCCTTCCTTTATCCCTCAGAGGAACTACCAATCATCTTTCCTTCAGAAAAGCCCTGAAAACTCACCTGTTTGCTAAATCCTGCTGATCTGCCCGAGCCCGCACTAAGTAAGTTTCCAGTCATAAGCGCTACAAGGCCTCCGGGTAGATAGCGCTATACAAGTGCAGTTTCAATTCAATTCAATTCAATAATAACGACGTTTCCACCCTTATCTGCCTCCCTAATCACTATGCTTTTGTCATTCTTCAATTTCCTTAGGGCATCCCTTTCTCCTCTGGACAGATTATACTGTATGTTGCGGCGGTCCCTGCTGTCCCGTTCCAGTTTATATAGTTCAGCGCCCACCCGTTCAGTGAATAGATCAATGTTATGGTGAAAAGTGCCAGGCATAAATTTCGATTTTGGGCGCAGGCCACTATCAGTCAACATGTTTTCTACAATATTATGTTCCACACATATTGTTTCCAAATCAACTTCTCTTTCCTCATTAAGTTCAGTCAAGCATTGTAAGTTTTTTACCTCAGCGATAGACATAGAAGAGATACCTCCAGTGTCCCCATAGATCACATCACGTTGAGTTTTATCATGAAAAAAATCTTTAAATTTGAGTTGTCTAGCAAATTTAAACAAGTCAACATGGATATTTGCAAAGTCCCCATCCTGGGTTGGACAAAAGCCTAAACCCTTACAGAGTAAGTTATTTTTATCTTTGTCTAGTACCCTGTTTGACAATTTTACTACTTTCAACTCAGAGGTCTGAGAGGTAATGTTGGTATTTTCCCTTTCCATAGGTCCTATTGTTTCCCCTGTTCTTTTGTTTTGGTTTTTGATCTCTCTGACCTTCTCAGTTGATCCTCTGTTTTTTCTCCATCTGCCCCCTTGCCCCCTACGGCCCCCTCTCCTTGTCTTCTTAGTTGTTGACCCTTTTTGGCCTGGTTGCCACTCATTCTTAGTTTGGCCATTTCCTTTTGAAATGTGGACGGGCCTTCCCCTAAAGGGAGTCCACCCGAGACGTTAATCGAGGATGTACTCTCTACAGAGGAGAGGAAGGTGCTACTCGCTGTTTTTAATTCTTCACTCTCCTCCCTCATTCTTTTCTTGTTGGTATCATCTGACAGGGTGATACTGTCAAATCTTTTGGCGAATGTGTAAATGCTCCCTTCCTTGTAATCTTTATCATCACGTTTTATTTTGCGTAGTTTTTTGTCTTTCAAGTGAACCTGATGGTTTTCTATTACCTTCTTGAGAATTTCAACGTTTTTTTCAACTAGCTCCCTATTTTCCTGAGATTCTATTTCTCTTTCTATGGCTTCTATCTCAGTTAACAACTTAGTTCCCTTCTCTTCAGCGTGTCTGATCAGGATTCGCATCATGATGAGTGACGCTCCTTCTAAGTTGGCCTCCCATTCTTTAACCCCTTCGAGGCAGATGACGAGCTGGGCTCGTCATGGTGTAGCCTCCTCAAACACTGATGACGAGCCCAGCTCGTCATGAACAATGGGTTTTTAAAAACATCAGCATAGCAGCAGAATCAGAGCAGCGCGCATGTGGTTAAGGAGCTCGTCACTCAAATCCTCGAAGGTGGGGAAGATGAGAATGCGTAACCCACGTGGTATTTTGTATGTTTCTATTGCAGGGTTACGCCGTCCCACCATCTCGAGAGTTCCTGTTTTTTAAGTCTCTCCAATTTTAAGAATAGTGAGCGGAGTCCCATAGAATTCTGTCCTGGTTGTACTGTTGGTGTACTTTCTTTGTTTTTTCCCAGTGCCGATCCTAGGCCTTCTGAGGCCCTGGGCGAAAGGGAAGATGTGAGGCCCCTCTAAGTGACATCACAGAAATTGACTTCGCAAATTAATTGGTGAGAATGTACGGCAAATCACCAACATACTCAAGCATCACGTGGCACACACTGTCATCTTTTTCCTCACAAACCTAAAGCTACAAGCAAAGAGGTGTATTTATGACATTAGTGGCCTTGAGACACGTGCTTAACACTCATCATGCTCCACAGTCAACTCGTACTCTACTTCATCTGCAAAGGATACACCATTTGAAACATCCAGTTGGTATATCATGCTAATCTATACATCATGACCTACTCTACATACTTCTGGGGTTTAGGACATGAGACAACCAACCATCCTGGGCAACAGTCAGATTTAGGCCATACACGTTGCAGCATCGATTAGGCCACTTAGGAGCTGACAGTGATATTTCATTTGCCAAAACAAAACAAGCCAATATAGTCTGATTTATAAAGGATATTCGCAGAACAGCTGGGCTGCTGAATCCCACAGTGTCTACTTAGCACAGCACACTCTGCACATTGTCATGTGGGAATACCAATGCTGTGACCTCTTTTTCTATGCAGCAAAAATAGCCTAAAAAAAAATAATATCCTGTATTATGTAATTTTCTGTAATAATGTACAGCTCCTTTCAGAAAAGCTTCCCCTTGCATTAATGAAAAAGAAATACATTTTGAAGAAGAGATTGCTGGTTCCCGCAGCAAACATGTCAGTGTAGTGTAGCTGAAAATCCAAAATAATCCGAAACAGTGCCTTAAAGGCCTCTAAAGTACATAACACAGACAAGCAAATAAAGCCTAATTTCTCCCGGTAGTGCTGGCGATGCCAGTCAGCATTTGTTGAAAGACATGGATAAGCTTCAACTAGAATTAAAGACAAAGGCAAGTTGGCAGAAAAAATGCATAAACTGGCACTGAATTTAAAGACACCAACAAGAGGACAGCAAGACACTTTACTCAACCACGAAAGTTTCCAGTTTAGTATTCCAGTAGCCTTAAAGATGAAGTAGTGTCAAAACTTGCCATTTGTGGTAAATACCCAATTGTCTTATGAAGCACAGTGTAGTGGCAAATAGTGCTTACAGGTGTGCAGAATATAAAATTAAAAAGCTGAAATAAAAGACGATATTTAATAACACATGGTGCTCAGATGCACCCAGTATGGTAGGGAAAGGGCTATTTGCACTCTACATGAAACACTACTAACAAGCATTCACTTGCAGAAGATGCATCATGCATCCTAGGGGAATATATAAATATGCGTGTGAATTATGAAACTATCAGCCACTTCCTCCCCATCAAACAAAAAATGATTGATATTGTTAGATAAAAAACGAAAGTACAATCAACAGCTGTAATCTTTCAAATTTCTTTTTTGAGCTTCAGCTTACCTGATATTGACTCAACGCAGGTCAAAATTAGGTCCACTCGCTCCTAAAACATGCCCACCACGCTGCCCTAAATCTAATGTGTAATGTGTGCTGTTCCCAAGGTGGTTCTGCATATTTATATAGCTAAATGAATAATTAAAACAGACCCTCCCACTGAACACCTGTGTCCCAAAAGCATTCCACTCCAGAGCACCTTCACAATATTTGATATTCCGCTCAGCTCCATTTTGAAGTGCAGCATGGCTCACAAATACCAGTTTATTTCTCAGCTGTGCATCGTAGTTGATTGAGAAGACAACAGCCTCCTTGGCTATCAGAGCTGAGTATGATAATTCACAAAACCACAGCAGAGTTTGCCCGGAAGAGCAGAGTGCGAGTCTCAAACTAAAATCTAGGGGACATTTGGCAAAGAGTCTGGGGTGGGGGTTGGTGGAGGGCAATCTGGGCAGATGGGAGGGTCAAAGGAAATTGTGTATATTTAACAAGGACCCCCTGAAAGTATGAATCATATAATTCCTAGGTCAGGGAAAACAGTGTATATGGGAAGTAACAACCTAGGCAATCAAAGTTTTCAAATACCCTATTGTTAAAAGGTAATAAACGAATAGCTACAACTGACTAAAATACATCATTTTTTTATTATTTAATAATTAAAACAGTAAACATTTCATTCACATAACAAAAAAATTAAAAATCACAATGTATTGTAACATAAGCATCAACAGTTAAAAATTAGTGAACAGTAGACAATGAATTCTTTATCTATAATAGATAAGTGGCGAAATTATATGACTCTACGCGCGTTTCGGTGGCCAGCGCCTTCTTCCTGGAGTAGCCACGTAATATCTATAAAAATAAAAATGCATTTCATTTCAAATTCATATATTTATACAATTTAATAAAGAAGAAATCTAACATCTAGAGGTTTGTCTTTTAGCAGCCATAGTTTAAAAAAACATACATGATTTTAAGAAACAATCCAATTTACATTTTCCTCTCTTGTTGTGATTTCCTTGTACAATTCTAGATGGTAAGGATATGAAAAATTCATAAATAATGGGTAGGAAGGTTAACTTAGATATCTGTAGATATCTGTAGATTCCACTATGACCAATGAGATTCTCTTAAGGTCATATGTTCAATATATATTATAGGGTCAGATGTATAATGTAGGCAATTGCTCTTTCAGATATACAAAAGACTCTGTATTGGTTTAAGAAATACAGAAATGGATACATGATAAAGGACAACATTATTATTCTTCATCTATTCAAAGTTAATCAATCTGGAAGTACTTATTTTGTCTCATTTCTTGTTGAATGGATACTTACTAATAGAAATTTTTCTCTTTAAAGAAACGACCAAGTTAAGATGTCTGCTTCTTATTATGACTTCTATTCGCGTCAGGGGTTGCCAAAGCTTTAAAAAAAAGGGGAAGAGGTCATATTGGCTGTTAATTTTTAGAGTAATCTAGTTATCGTCAGTATTGAGGAGATCATTTTCAGGTAACTTTACCTAGATGATATGAAGGATAGATATTAAATGTCCGCCACCGGAACCCTTAATGTGGATTTGAGCTCTGTAGGATCCCCGATCTGGCTCTTCTCAAGGTGTCCTAAGAATCTAGTTTTCAAAAGATACATATAAAGGGGGGAGATAAGAAGATATTCCTTATTCTATTCTCAGTGGTGGTAGTAGATATAGCGTTACTCATAAACATATGAAAATGGGATAAGGTTCCATTATTTATAGTTAGTTTTCGTCTTACCTATTTAAAATTATAATGTTCTCATAATCTTTTGGATGTATTCTTCAGTTTTAGAAGGTAATCAGGTAAGGTATTGTTTTAGCAAACTTCCTATTTGCCTATAAAAGAGAAGTCAATATAAAGAGTAATTAACTGTCTTCTATCTTATAGGGTCTAACTCTCTAAATATATTGTTTGGCCATCTTACCTAGAAGCACGAATTCCTTTGCTTCTCAGCTGGCGATGAAAATATAAAAGATTCTAGAATGCTGGACAGATGGTTGGTATTTAAAAGATCTCCCTGCCTGTACAAAATAGTGAGATAGGGTAGAGAAATGTATTATCTCTCCTTAAGTATGATTTGAATGTGGTTTCCCGAGGCTTAATTCAGTCCTGAAACTTACCTGAGGATAATCGGCAGGGCTCTATATGTCCGGTGGCGGGTAACTCGATCTGGCAACTGCAAGCGCGGGAAAATGATGAACCGACACCAGTTTGGACCTCTGGTATATATACACGAGTTATTGGTTTGGATTAATATCACCTGTGTTTACTTATTTGTTACGTCATGTTGCTAGAGGGGCGGCAATATTTCCGCGTGGTTGTCGGTGTATTCACGGAGTTTTAGATCGATCTCACTGATTGGTGGATTATGTTTGCAGATTTTTGTCTGTACTTTAGCGATAGGATGACATCCGTTCGCCGATTTTTATATACAAAAATAAACCACATTTTAAACATGGTATTCGCACTTGTCAGTGTATTCACGGAGTTTTGGATCGACCTCACTGGTTGGTGGATTATGTATGCACAGGTTTGTCTGTGCTCTAGTGATTAGATAACATCCGTTCGCCGATTTTAGTATTTAAAAATAGACCGCATTTTAAACATGCTATTCGCACTTTATATTACCAGCGTATTTTCATATTTTCCTGGGACTCGAGAGGTGGTAATATCATCACGTATTTATCAGTGTATTCGCGAAGTTTTAGATCGACCTCACTGATTGGCGGATTTTGTTTGCGGAGTTTTGTATGGACTCTAGTGATTGGATAAAATACATTCGCCGAGCTTTATATTTAATAATAGATCGCAATCTTAACCTGATATTTGTACTTTATATTAGTAGCGTATTTTCATATGATGATGTTCAAAAACAAATTAACAATAGATTGGCAATGTTAATGTGTAGTGTGGTATTGATGGAATTTTAAATCGGGTTCCAGGAATGGTGATCTTTCACTCCTGGGATATTGTGTGAGCTCCATTGATTGGAGAATCGACACTTACAGAAAAAAGTGAAAGAAGACTACCATTGTGTAGTTTCAATATTCTGTAAATTCGATATTAAGGGAAGAAATAAGAAAATTGTGTATTTTTATATGTAAAAACAAAAATCGGCGAACGGATGTTATCTAATCACTAGAGCACAGACAAACCTGTGCATACATAATCCACCAACAAGTGAGGTCGATCAAAAACTCCGTGAATACACTGACAAGTGCGAATACCATGTTTAAAATGCGGTTTATTTTTGTATATAAAAATCGGCGAACGGATGTCATCCTATCGCTAAAGTACAGACAAAAATCTGCAAACATAATCCACCAATCAGTGAGATCGATCTAAAACTCCGTGAATACACCGACAACCACGCGGAAATATTGCCGCCCCTCTAGCAACATGACGTAACAAATAAGTAAACACAGGTGATATTAATCCAAACCAATTAACTCGTGTATATATACCAGAGATCCAAACTGGTGTCGGTTCATCATTTTCCCGCGCTTGCAGTTGCCAGATCGAGTTACCCGCCACCGTACATATAGAGCCCTGCCGATTATCCTCAGGTAAGTTTCAGGACTGAATTAAGCCTCGGGAAACCACATTCAAATCATACTTAAGGAGAGATAATACATTTCACTACCCTATCTCACTATTTTCTTACAGGCAGGGAGATCTTTTAAATACCAACCATCTGTCCAGCATTCTAGAATCTTTTATATTTTCATCGCCAGCTGAGAAGCAAAGGAATTCGTGCTTCTAGGTAAGATGGCCAAACAATATATTTAGAGAGTTAGACCCTATAAGATAGAAGACAGTTAATTAATCTTTATATTGACTTCTCTTTTATAGGCAAATAGGAAGTTTGCTTAAACAATACCTTACCTGATTACCATCTAAAACTGAAGAATACATCCAAAAGATTATGAGAACATTACAATTTTAAATAGGTAAGACGAAAACTAACTATAAATAATGGAACCTTATCCCATTTTCATATGTTTATGAGTAACGCTATATCTACTACCACCACTGAGAATAGAATAAGGAATATCTTCTTATCTCCCCCCTTTATATGTATCTTTTGAAAACTAGATTCTTAGGACACCTTGAGAAGAGCCAGATCGGGGATCCTACAGAGCTCAAATCCACATTAAGGGTTCCGGTGGCGGACATTTAATATCTATCCTTCATATCATCTAGGTAAAGTTACCTGAAAATGATCTCCTCAATACTGACGATAACTAGATTACTCTAAAAATTAACAGCCAATATGACCTCTTCCCCTTTTTTTTAAAGCTTTGGCAACCCCTGACGCGAATAGAAGTCATAATAAGAAGCAGACATCTTAACTTGGTCGTTTCTTTAAAGAGAAAAATTTCTATTAGTAAGTATCTATTCAACAAGAAATGAGACAAAATAAGTACTTCTAGATTGATTAACTTTGAATAGATGAAGGATAATAATGTTGTTCTTTATCATGTATCCATTTCTGTATTTCTTAAACCAATACAGAAAGTCTTTTGTATATCTGAAAGAGCAATTGCCTACATTATACATCTGACCCTATAATATATATTGAACATATGACCTTAAGAGAATCTCATTGGTCATAGTGGAATCTACAGATATCTACAGATATCTAAGTTAACCTTCCTACCCATTATTCATGAATTTTTCATATCCTTACCATCTAGAATTGTACAAGGAAATGACAACAAGAGAGGAAAATGTAAATTGGATTGTTTCTTAAAATCATGTATGTTTTTTTAAACTATGGCTGCTAAAAGACAAACCTCTAGATGTTAGATTTCTTCTTTATTAAATTGTATAAATATATGAATTTGAAATATGCATTTTTATTTTTATAGATATTACGTGGCTACTCCAGGAAGAAGGCGCTGGCCGCCGAAACGCACGTGGAGTCATATAATTTCGCCACTTATCTATTATAGATAAAGAATTCATTGTCTACTGTTCACTAATTTTTAACTGTTGATGCTTATGATACAATACATTGTGATTTTTAATTTTTTGTTATGTGAATGAAATGTTTACTGTTTTAATTATTAAATAATAAAAAAAATTATGTCTTTTAGTCAGTTGTAGCTATTCGTTTATTACCTTTTAACAATAGGGTATTTGAAAACTTTGATTGCCTAGGTTGTTACTTCCCATATACACTGTTTTCCCTGACCTAGGAATTATATGATTCAAACTTTCAGGGGGTCCTTGTTAAATATACACAATTTATCCCACAGCTTGACTGTGTAGGGCTATTTTTTAACTATAATTCATTAGATCAAGTCCTCGTTTGTCATTTCCTTGTATCCCTCCACATTGACATTAACTTTCATATTCTTAAACTCTTTCCATTATCAATATGGCCCTCCAAAAAACATTTGGATTTACAGATGAGGAGTTTGAAACCCTTGTAGGAACATCATCTACTTTCGGTAGCACCACCACGAACTCTAGTCAACATAATGATGACACCAAAAAGCTAGTAGAACTAAAGAAAAAACTAAAAAGAATTGAAGCGCATGGAGAATTCATGCTGGCCTATTTACGGCTAGGCATTATCCCCATGGGTCTCAGAGTGAGAAACATCCCAGGTCTCTTTGTCCACTACAAAGCATTTCTAGACAAGTGGAGTAGAATTGCAAGTAGATGTTCAAGAGACCTGATGATGCTCATTGTGGAGACCGCTAAAGAACTAGCCGCAGAAGTAAGATCAGAAGTAGAAGATTTAGAAAACAAGATCAAAAAAATAGGTGATATAGAAGAAGCCATAAAGAAAATTGTAGAGTGTAATAAAGAATTAGAATCATTCACCAATTACCTAGAAAAAAGAAAAAACGATAAGTTATTGAAAGACAAAAGGTTTGCCACCATCGAAAACACCTATCCCTACCTGAGATCAGATTTCCACCAGCAGAATCATTACACTACTGAAACTAGAGATCAGCAACAACAAAAACAACGTGTAAACACTTTTTCAGAAACCTCAGACTCAGAAAATGAAAATAATGAGGGCTATTACGAACCTGACTTGATTTATAACCAAACTCCTAATAGAGGAAACCGTAGACAGCCTTTTTTAGGGAACCGAGGGGGTGGACGGGGACGCCCGAGAGTTCACTTCCAGGGCCAACCGAGAGGGAATTACCAACCCCAACACCACCACCAACAGGAAGAACCGCAATTCATTCGCGAGACCAGGAGTCGACAATATTGGAAGCAGGGCATGTGATTCCAATTTTCAATTTATCCAAATTAGAACTAGACAAAAACAGTACCAACTTGTTATCTAAAGGACTATCTTATGTTCCCCACTCTACAGTTAATCTGTTCGAACTATATTGTGATGTAATCTCATTTTTTCGCAAAATCCGTTTGAAAAAAATTCTTTGGATCAAATACCACCTTAGAGGAAGAACATCCTTCTATAAAACCCCTATGTCTCCCATCAACCTTTTGCCCAGGCCTTGAACAATTAGGACCTGAGGTAGCAACCTTTGAACTAGTTGTCTTAAAAAAATTAGACCAGGCTTTAAGATTCATTCCTAAACCGATCTACAACTTAGATAAGGAAGAACATCAAGCCCTAATATCTCTTTCAAACAACAAAGATCTCACCTTCAAAGGATGTGATAAAGGAGGAGGTATAGTGATTGTTGACACCTCACAATATGAAGTTAATATGCTCATAATGTTAGATGATCCAACGTTTTATGTCCCCCTAAGATCTCATTCCATAACAAATTTGTCTAAGAAAATTATGCCCTTAACTAAATCTGCCTTAGAGGATGGATTTATTAACACCAAAGAATTTGACTTCCTAAATCACCATCAAGGGAAAATTGCCTGTATCTATGGTCTCCCCAAGATTCATAAACATGCTAGTAACCCCCCATATCGACCCATAGTGTCTACAATAGGAACGCCAACTGAACCACTTTCAAAATATGTGGACAATTACTTGCGTCCATTTATTCCTAACATAACTTCCTACATACGCGATACAGGCAACATGATACAAAAAATTGAAGGAATCTCTTTCAATTCTAACAATGAACTGTTAGTCACAATGGACGTTGAATCGTTATATAGCAACATCCCATTAACTGACGCAATGAAAACCACCAGTTGGTTTATTGATCTACATCAGATTCCTTGCCCGAAAGAATTCTTTCTTGCCTGTCTGGAAATTGTACTCACGGAAAATGTTTTTGAATTTGGCACCCATATATACCGCCAAATCAAAGGTGTTAGTATGGGGGCTTCCGTGGCCCCGTCGATAGCTAACATATTTATGGCAGCTTTCGAAAAAGAATTTATCTACAATGAGATTGCCCCCTTTTATGAGTCCATCTCCCATTGGTCCAGATACATTGACGACATCTTCTTTGTCTGGACCGATGGGAGAGAGACTTTGGAAGAATTCCTTCAATCGATAAACGGAGCAAACCCCAATTTACGTTTTACTTCCCACGTCAGTAACGAGATGGTAGAATTTTTAGACATAGAAATTACTAATGACGCAGGTAACCTAAAAGTAGATCTCCATACAAAACCCACTGCAAGGAACACATTACTGCACTATCGAAGTTTCCACCCCAGAACTCAAAAAAACAGTATTCCTTTTTCCCAGTTCCTACGAGTCAGGCGCAACTGTACAAACTTGAATGACTTTGACAAACAAGCTGCGATAATGAGAACAAAATTTATCGATAGAGGTTATCCCCACCGTTTAGTAAGAGATTCTTACAAACGAGCACGATACTATGATCGGGATTGTCTTCTAAGAACAAGATCCCCCAAATCTAGCGATCAGATAGTCTGCATAATAAAACACTCTATCCTAAATGAAAAAGTAAAACAAGTCATGAATTCCAAATGGCACATTTTAAACAGCAACTGTCAGACTGACCAAAAATTAATGAAACCCCTCTACGCCCACAAAAGAAACAAAAATATTAAAGAATTCATCGTTCATTCACGCTTAAAAAAAAATGCAAATGAAGAAGCCTTGAATCAGAGATCCATTTTAACAAATAACCCATTGAAAGGAACATTTCCTTGTTCCTCGTGTAATTCATGTGGAAGTATTTTGCGAGGAGAGGAATTCGAACACAACGGACATAAAACCAAAGCCAGGGAAATGTGGAATTGTAAATCAAGTAATGTGATTTACTTCATACTTTGTCCTTGCCACCTAGGATACATAGGTGAAACTTCACGTAATGTGCAGACACGCCTTAACGAACATCGTTCAGCTATAAGAACTAAAAAAAACTGTATGTCCCATGGTAAAGCACTTTATAGAAAAGGGGCACAGTGCTGACGATTTTAAATGGAGAATTTTAGAGAAAATCCACACTGCAGACTCTAAAGGAGGCACAACCATCCGAAAAAAAAGAGAGGTTTTCTGGATTTTCGTTTTTAATACCTTTCGTCAAGGTCTAAATAATGAAATACCATGGGAGCACGCTATTTGCTGAGAAATGAATACTGAACATATTAAATGTATGCACACACCACTTGTTAAATATCTATTAGACCTCTGAGTTAAGAATCCAGAACTGTCTACTAAGCCTCTAGGTAATAACCCCGTACATATAATAACACACCCAGAAGATAGAAAAAACTGAGCCCTTGAGAACAATGATGAATTCTGCTTTTAATACCTTTCGTTAAGGTTTAAATAATGAAAAGAATACCTAAATGTCCACTAAGTCTCTAAGTAATGACCCCAAGGATATAACAATAGACCCAGAAGTAAGATAAAACTGAGTTTTTAGGAATAACGATGAAATAATTTATGATTCCACTAGGACTAAAATATTTGTTACCCAGAATCTTTATAATACTAGAGAGATTTTCTGTACCCCGTTTTTTTGTAGTATGAGTTTAGACAATAAGCATTAGTAGTAATAAATGAAAAATAAATAAATTCCCTTTTTATTTTTAGATACAAAAATACACAATTTTCTTATTTCTTCCCTTAATATCGAATTTACAGAATATTGAAACTACACAATGGTAGTCTTCTTTCACTTTTTTCTGTAAGTGTCGATTCTCCAATCAATGGAGCTCACACAATATCCCAGGAGTGAAAGATCACCATTCCTGGAACCCGATTTAAAATTCCATCAATACCACACTACACATTAACATTGCCAATCTATTGTTAATTTGTTTTTGAACATCATCATATGAAAATACGCTACTAATATAAAGTACAAATATCAGGTTAAGATTGCGATCTATTATTAAATATAAAGCTCGGCGAATGTATTTTATCCAATCACTAGAGTCCATACAAAACTCCGCAAACAAAATCCGCCAATCAGTGAGGTCGATTTAAAACTTCGCAAATACACTGATAAATACGTGATGATATTACCACCTCTCGAGTCCCAGGAAAATATGAAAATACGCTGGTAATATAAAGTGCGAATAGCATGTTTAAAATGCGGTCTATTTTTAAATACAAAAATCAGCGAACGGATGTTATCTAATCACTAGAGCACAGACAAACCTGTGCATACATAATCCACCAACCAGTGAGGTCGATCCAAAACTCCGTGAATACACTGACAAGTGCGAATACCATGTTTAAAATGCGGTTTATTTTTGTATATAAAAATCGGCGAACGGATGTCATCCTATCGCTAAAGTACAGACAAAAATCTGCAAACATAATCCACCAATCAGTGAGATCGATCTAAAACTCCGTGAATACACCGGCAACCACGCGGAAATATTGCCGCCCCTCTAGCAACATGACGTAACAAATAAGTAAACACAGGTGATATTAATCCAAACCAATTAACTCGTGTATATATACCAGAGGTCCAAACTGGTGTCGGTTCATCATTTTCCCGCGCTTGCAGTTGCCAGATCGAGTTACCCGCCACCGGACATATAGAGCCCTGCCGATTATCCTCAGGTAAGTTTCAGGACTGAATTAAGCCTCGGGAAACCACATTCAAATCATACTTAAGGAGAGATAATACATTTCTCTACCCTATCTCACTATTTTCTTACAGGCAGGGAGATCTTTTAAATACCAACCATCTGTCCAGCATTCTAGAATATTTTATATTTTCATCGCCAGCTGAGAAGCAAAGGAATTCGTGCTTCTAGGTAAGATGGCCAAACAATATATTTAGAGAGTTAGACCCTATAAGATAGAAGACAGTTAATTAATCTTTATATTGACTTCTCTTTTATAGGCAAATAGGAAGTTTGCTAAAACAATACCTTACCTGATTACCTTCTAAAACTGAAGAATACATCCAAAAGATTATGAGAACATTATAATTTTAAATAGGTAAGACGAAAACTAACTATAAATAATGGAACCTTATCCCATTTTCATATGTTTATGAGTAACGCTATATCTACTACCACCACTGAGAATAGAATAAGGAATATCTTCTTATCTCCCCCCTTTATATGTATCTTTTGAAAACTAGATTCTTAGGACACCTTGAGAAGAGCCAGATCGAGGATCCTACAGAGCTCAAATCCACATTAAGGGTTCCGGTGGCGGACATTTAATATCTATCCTTCATATCATCTAGGTAAAGTTACCTGAAAATGATCTCCTCAATACTGACGATAACTAGATTACTCTAAAAATTAACAGCCAATATGACCTCTTCCCCTTTTTTTTAAAGCTTTGGCAACCCCTGACGCGAATAGAAGTCATAATAAGAAGCAGACATCTTAACTTGGTCGTTTCTTTAAAGAGACAAATTTCTATTAGTAAGTATCTATTCAACAAGAAATGAGACAAAATAAGTACTTCTAGATTGATTAACTTTGAATAGATGAAGGATAATAATGTTGTTCTTTATCATGTATCCATTTCTGTATTTCTTAAACCAATACAGAAAGTCTTTTGTATATCTGAAAGAGCAATTGCCTACATTATACATCTGACCCTATAATATATATTGAACATATGACCTTAAGAGAATCTCATTGGTCATAGTGGAATCTACAGATATCTACAGATATCTAAGTTAACCTTCCTACCCATTATTCATGAATTTTTCATATCCTTACCATCTAGAATTGTACAAGGAAATGACAACAAGAGAGGAAAATGTAAATTGGATTGTTTCTTAAAATCATGTATGTTTTTTTAAACTATGGCTGCTAAAAGACAAACCTCTAGATGTTAGATTTCTTCTTTATTAAATTGTATAAATATATGAATTTGAAATGATATGCATTTTTATTTTTATAGATATTACGTGGCTACTCCAGGAAGAAGGCGCTGGCCGCCGAAACGCGCGTAGAGTCATATAATTTCGCCACTTATCTATTATAGATAAAGAATTCATTGTCTACTGTTCACTAATTTTTAACTGTTGATGCTTATGATACAATACATTGTGATTTTTCATTTTTTGTTATGTGAATGAAATGTTTACTGTTTTAATTATTAAATAATAAAAAAATGATGTCTTTTAGTCAGTTGTAGCTATTCGTTTATTACCTTTTAACAATAGGGTATTTGAAAACTTTGATTGCCTAGGTTGTTACTTCCCATATACACAGGGTCAAAGGAAATGACATTGAGGGCAACCACCCCCCTCTAAGTCATTGCAACACTCTTTTACCGTCCTGGATGTTTTTTGTGTGATAGCCTTATGCATTCCGGGTATTGTAGTACTAGTCTTGTTTTGTTACCAATACACTAATTAGACTAACACACCTAAAATCAATGGCGAGGGCTGGAGGCAGTGACCGTAACGAGTGACAGTGCCCATATCGAGTGAGGGAGTTACCCTATCTTAGAGTCACCAAAGTGGTATTATATCTGACTTTGAACGCTGGTATTTGGTGATGATGGTGGATTGGCACCCCAGGAGTTGAGTCAAATGTGTGGGGTGACTCTGAAGTGGCTGAACTCATGCACCTCAGTATCTGAAGGTAAACACCTTACCTCGATCCTCCAAGGGGTCCAGGTCCATACAATCAAACAGACTGGACCGGTACACCATCTCCGGTGTTCCCCGGTAGAATTGAAGAAATCCCCATTGAGGGGTGAGGAGACCGCTCTGGTCACCACGGAGCTGACGTTTACAGATCTTATGGCGGTCATTGGTGGGGTCCGGGTGGCCTTGGGTCAGCAGATGGAGGCCTTGGATACAAAACTGGACACCGTCACGATCGAGATGTAGTTGATAAGGGCAGACCTCTCAAAGGCCAATGAGAAGGTGAAGTCATTGGAGCTAAAAACGATTAGCCTGATTGACGATGTGAACCAGCTGCAGCAGGAGGTGCGGGACCTCAGGGCCTCGAGGGTCCTCACGGATCGTAAATTGGACGATTACGAAAGTAGGGCTAGACGCAACAATGTCCGTATCCTCGGAGTGCCTGAGAAATCAGAAAGCCAGACACCGGATCTGTTTGTCGAGGATATTGTCTTAAAGCACCTCAAACTTAAAGGGCTCAGCAATTTCCTCACGGTTGAGAGAGCAAACAGAGTCCCTGGAGGTAGGCCGAGGCCGGGAGCGCCCCCCCCCCGCCCTATGATTGCAAGGGTCCTGAATTTTCACGATAGGGATGTAATTCTGCAGGCGGCGCAAACCTGGCCCCCTTTGAAGTATGAGAATGCAACTCTGTCCTTCTTCCCGGACTTCACTCAAATGGTGCAAAAGCCGCATCTGGGGTTTTTAGCGGTGAAGAACAAACTAAGGGACAAGGGTCTCAAATATGCTATGATGTTTCCAGCCCGCCTCCGGGTGGAGCTTAAAGGGAAAGCCTGGTTCTTCGATAACCCCGAGGTGGTGGTGGACTGGCTGGACAACCTGCATGAGACCGAGCCGGAGAGCCGGGACGGAGACGAAGCAGAGGAACAATGAGCTGGCACAAACGGCGTCAGAGAGTAGGGGGAAAGGTTGAGGGACTGGGGACGGGGGGTTGGCGGGGTTTATTGGGCCCTCCTTATTTTCTACCTTTAGTTAATTGTAGATTGGAGTTGGGGCGACAGGCACACTGCTAGTTTGGGATGAGCGTAAGCTACATGCAGGGGTGCCGGGTGGAGGGAGGGGGGTTAAAGGTTGGGTTGCGTTCCTTCTTATGTGCTTCATTGTTAGCAAGATGTTATTGTTTTTTTTGTAGCGTCAGGTGACCTTGATATGCTTTACCATTACAATGTCTACTGGTTGAAAGGGACTGGGTGTATCCACGCTCAGCTGGAACGTAAATGGATTGGGAGATAAGATAAAGAGAGGGATGGTTAGTCAGCTGATCAAAAGGCATTCCCCGGATGTGGTGGTGTTGCAAGAGACGCATCTGGTTGGTAATCGCTGCATAGGGAGGACTATAAGTTGATAGCGCATGCCGGTTTTACCACAGGGTCCAGGGGGGGGGGGGGCATCCTTGTGAGAAATTCCTTCCCACTGACAGGGGTAGATATATTGGCATCTCTGGGTTGTGGGAGGGGAAAACTGTTACTTTTTTGTCTGTATATGTTCCGCCGGGTATGCAAAATGACACCTTCCGTGACCTGTGTGCAGTTTTCTTACCCCTACCTGTGGGGGTGCTGATTGTAGGTGGAGATTTCAATGCGGTAATGGATGGTGGCATGTATAGGCACCCTGCTTGATCTCTGCCGCCCAGAGGTGGTTATCAGACTTTGTAGAAACGACTGGGCTCACGGATGGGTGGAGAGCGAAGAACCAGGGTGAAATACACTACACGCACACCTCCGCATCGCACACTGTTGAGGATAGACTAAGTATTAGTGCCAAGGTCGCAGGTTGCATGGGTCCGTGAGGTGAGACATGTGGGTAGGGGGATCTCCGACCACTCCCCAATCTGGCTATGAGTAGAGGTAGGATGTGGGTAGGATCACTCCCATAAGTGCCTGGCATTTAAGAGACCCCGACACCCTTAAAGAGGTGGTGCAGGCCACTATATGGTATTTCCATGAAACGTGGGAACAGTTAAGTCTTCGCAATCCCTTTGGGAGGCGTACAAAACTGTTATCAGGGGAGAAGAACTATCCCTGGTCTCGGGGAAAAAGAGGAAAGGTCGAGAGGAGGTGGACAAGTCGGAGGCAGACTTGGTGGATATGGAGGGGGAGATTGCGAGGGCTGCCACCCCTGAAGGGACACACCGTTTGAATCTCCTAAGAGATGAATATAGGAGCATAGCTGGATAAAGGGCCAAAATACAACATGCCGATACCCAGAGCAGGGTCTATGAGCATGACGACAAGGCAGGGAAGTTGATCGCATGGTTAGAAAAAGGGGAGTGGGGATCAAGGTTGGTACCGGAGTTGCATGTCAGGGGCTCAGGTAGGGTGACAGACCCGCAAATGATCGTCGATGAGTTCTCGGACCATTTTCAATTGGTTTATACATCTGTAAGCATGTACTCAGAGACGGATAATGCGGCTATGATTCATGATATTCCAATGCCCACCCTGTCGGAAGAGGATGGGAGCTACCTAGACTCCCCCCTCACGAACGATGAGGTGGCACAGGCTATAAGAGGGTTTCATTCCGGGAAGGCCTTTGGCCCGAACAGAATTCCCAATGAATTGTATAAGGTCAACGCCAACAGGTTAGCACCATTCCTCTGGGGCATGTTTGTCGAAAGCAAGGAAAAGGGTCAGCTCCTGTACGATCAGCGAATCTCATTGTCATCCATAAAGATGGCAAGTCTAAGACGTCGTGCTCCTCGTACAAGCCAATCTCGCTCCTAAACGCTGAGCCTAAGGTACTGGCAAAGCTGCTGGTGACCAGGTTGGCCATGTCATCACTACTTTGGTCCATCCAGCTCAGTCCGGCTTCATGCCGCACCGAAATACAGCCATTAATCTACGAAGGTTGCACAATATTCTGGGAGGCGCATCCTATATACATGAACCGGCGGTTCTGTTGTCACTAGATGCTACTATGGCCTTTGATAGGGTATAGTGGCCCTACTTCTTTGCAGTTTTGAGTAAGATGGGTATTGGCCAAGATTTCATCTACTGGCTAAAGTTGTGGTGAACAATCACAAATCCGCCGACTTCTCGTTGGAGAGAGGCACACGTCAGGGGTGTCCTCTATCCCCATTATTATTTGCGCTGGCGCTCGAGCCACCGGCTGCATGGGTCTGTTGAGACCGGTCGATCAGGGGACTACGTTGGACGCTAGAGTGGGAGGATAAGATCTCACTTTACACAGACGATATACTGCTTTATCTCATTACCCCAAGGGAATCGCTGATTAGTTTCCTAGATGTCTTGGCTATGTTCGGGAGATATTCGGGTTTTGCCATTAATCGGACGAAATCGGTGCTCTTCGTCTTAAGCGGGGACCCCCCAGTCCTTCCGAGTTCCTGTCCAGTGAGGGTTGAGCCGGTGGGTTTTCGGTACCTGGGTATGTGCGTCACCATGGATGCAAAATTGAGATATGACAACAACCTGGGGCCTCCTCTGGCCAGATTCCGCCGAGATGTGCTTCGGTGGAAATCGCTGCCGCACTCCCTGCTGGGTCGAGCGGTGTTGTTTAAAATAATGGCCCTTCCCCGCTTCCTATATGTGCTCCAAAACAAGATGGACCTAGTGCCTACCGCATACTTTACGGAGATAGAGTCCCTTCAAAGACAGCTCCTCTGGGAGGGCAGGCCCCGCATAGCTTTTTCCAAGCTTACTCTTCCCTGGTACGACGGAGGGATCGGACTACCGGATCTCCGGAAATACTACTGGGCCTCCCAGCTGGCGGGGGTAAACCACATGATCTACAGGTCCCCGTTGTAGGAAGGTGGATACCTGACTATGGTTGCCCCCAACTTTTTGCCTGGTGTTTTGCTGGTTTTCCGACTTAGTTGGCCTGGGACCCTGCCAATCAGGACCCCAGGCCTACTGCTCTCTCTCTAAAATGGATTCCATGTACCTTAGGTACATTTCCAATTGGTACTGGGCCACCTTATCAGACCCTGTAACTCAGGGCATAGGTGTACCCAGGGCCTACCAGGGGCTGAAGCATGTATTATGCCACCCCTGGATGGCCATCTAAATCTGACACAACTGGCTGCACGACAGCTGGGGCAAGGTGGTGTAATCACCCTTTGCTTTAGATATAGTATCCCTATATCTAACCCTAAAAATGGACACACAGATTCCTATCAGTCACTCCTATGGCAGGCCTTGACAATCCTGAAGGCAGAGTGCTTGGAATCGTGTGAAATGGTGCTCTGGCATGAGCTGAGCCCGTTTGCAGCTTGCGGAACCAAGTTCTAATAGCTGTTCCATGATAACGCATACCATATACTCTTAAGTGCATTATAATCCTCGCGGTTAAATGCTATCTTTGGTATTGCTTTATCAAAACATGTCGAGTAAGGTGTCATACGAATTGGAATACTAACCCCTCGCCAATTCTGGCGACGGGGTTAGCATTCCACCCTTCTAGAGGGACACGACATGTATGTAACTGTGAACCCCGGTTAAAGTTAACTGAAGCCTCAGCTCCACAAAATGGATGCTGCCACCACAGACACGAGTCTGACCTCCTGCTGCTGGGAGTCCTTCCAGCGAGGAGAGCTTGGACAAAGGGTTTCCTGTCAGGGGCGGTGAAGCACCATCCCAGGCAGGGTTTTGTGTATCCTGGGTAGGCAGGGCTTTACAGGAAGGTGACTGCAGAGTGGCACCCCGGTGCTCACTACGCATCTGCCGGCTAGAACCAGTTCCAGGGGCACACCAGCCCCTGGCCTGGGGAAAGTCCGGCATGGGAGAGGGGTGTAACCACCCCCCTTCCTGGTCCCACCCCTAGGGCAGGACCTAGTCGCGTACCCACCCCTTTCTTTAGGATAAAGGCAGGAGCGGGGACCCTTCCAAATTAGATCATCTTTGAATCAAGAAACTACTTTCTACGAAAGGAACTCTCGACTTCTTCTCAAGATTTCTCCCTTGTGGCTAAGGAGTAGTCACCCTGCACCCGCAGGCACCATCTAAGAACTCTGCGGTTTGCTGCACGTCCTTCCTCAGGAATCCGACCGACCAGCACGACGAGACCCGGCTTCCCTGGCACCTCTGACCTCTACCTACCTCTACAGCTAAGCTGAGAACCATAGGTGCGACGAGACCTCGAGGGACCGGCCATCATCAGAACTCCACGACTTCTATCCAGCACGACCGCCGAGGGATCCTCTGGTGAGTGCTTTGGGGTCCGAGAAGCCCCGACCCTGAGCAGCTCCAGCACCGAAGTCCAGCCTCCCAGCATCTCCACGATCTGCGTGGGGCCCTTCTGCTTTTTGCTGCTCACCGCGTTGTTTGGCTACTAGCCCGCTGGCTTGTGGCCTTCCTAACGACGCCCGATGACATCACTGCTGCTGGTCTGGTTGCTCCAGACTGGCCCTTGCTCCCTTCCAAAAGAGGAGCACCCCGGACCCTCCTGGTCCACTCCAGACGCCATTTTGAGTCCACCGCGTGGGCTTGAATTTGCCAAGACTTGTTGCCCCAATCCTGGGTCCAGCGACGTCGACAGCTTCATCCATCGTGGGACAGCTCGCACCTCCATCCTGGTCACCGACAACGCCTCCTGGTCCGTGAGACTGCAGAGCCCAGCGTCGCCCACTCACCTGGTCGAGGTGACTACCATCCGGTGCCCTCCTGGTGCCATCTGACTACTGGCTAGTGGTCAAGAACTTGGTCCCCTCTGCTTTCAGGTGTCATCCATCTTCGATCCAGGCTTGGATCACTCGAACAATCTTCACTGGTCGTCTGCCAGCAACTTCTTTCTTCAGGCTCCTGGTTCGTCTACGAGGATTCCCGACGTCTTTTGAGACCTATGCAGCTGCAGCCCCTGGGCTAGGTAACTTCGGCATTTCGGTGCCCCAGCATAGCCTCACTATCCAAGGGTCAGGATCCACTGTCGTTTTCGATCTACCTAGTCGGGTTCGCCCGAGAACACTAACTTTGTGAAATCTAGCTACCATAGACTTTGTCCCGCATCCCGCGTGAGAGTGCACACTCTGCACCCGAGTCCCCTAGGCCTCCTACTAGTAATCTGAAGGTTCAGTAACGTAGTCCTAGCGATTCCAAAGCCTATTAGTATAGTACTTACCTGCTAGTAATTTCGCATTCCACTTTTAGAGTATATGGTTTTTCGTGCCCCTCGGGCATTTGTGTAAATTGTGCAACTTGAAGTATTTTTCTAAGAGTTTTGTTGTGTGCTTAGTACCCTGTCCTCATAAAGAGTACAGGGCTGTTGTGATCTAAATAAATACACTGTTTATTTTCATAACACTTGTGTGGTGTCCATTCACTTGGTGTTCAAGGGGTATATGTGATGGTATAACAGCTGGCTTAACACGCCCTCTAGAGTTTAGCCCGAAGACTGCTCGTATCCACGCTACTAGGATAGCTGGTCTATAAGGTTGACTTACAACCAATCACCATAAGGGTTGTTTGGACTGATACAAAGTGCTCACTAGAATAGTGAACATTATGTATCAGGCCAACTTCTCACATTGGTGAGCAGCGGTGGGGATTTGAGCTTGCTATTGTTTTACCACACGTATCCTAAGAATATCTTGTGAAAGATCACATAAGTACTCCAGGTACATATAACTTAGCTTAGAATACTCTGAGTTCTACTGAACCAGCTGTTGTAGCTCCTCAAGGCTTAGCACACCTTGGCTACAACTCTTAGCAAGGGATCAGTAGGCAAACATATAGTGTAGGTAGGTGCATCACTTACACCACACTAGAAGCAGCATGTCAGACAAAGGAGGAAACTCTGAGTCTCCCCTTGTGTCAGTTGACCCTCCACAGGTCATATCCAGATATGCAGCACTTAGCTTCCAGGAGATGAGACAAATCTGTACATCCAGGAAGCTAAAACAGGGTGCAAACCCTACCATTCCTTTTCTGATTGGTCTCTTAGAGACTTATGATGCCAGGAGGTCTGCCAACGCAGATCCTCCTCATCCAGATGGGAATATGCCCCCCTTACAGGGTCCTTTTGATAACCATGACCATCCCCTCCAGGAGGCAGATGATGCTGAGGATGAGGATGAGTTGTCAGGCGAAGAGGCAGACAAAGGTCCAGAAGTAGTTAGCCAGCTAACTAGGGCCACCTTAAGCAGGCATGAGAATGGTACTAGGAGATCCCTGGGGCCCCTCTCAGGCCAGCTTAACATTGGGAATGGACGAGTTAGGTCTCTATCCAGAGGCTCTAACAGATCCATTCAAACCAATAGCTCTCAGGCCTCTTCTCAAAGAGGGATGACATCCCCCCAGAGGAGAGTGTATGAAGCCAAAGTGAGGGAAGTCAATCTGAGGATTGAAAGGGAAGAACTTGCCCTGGCCAAAGAGAGACTTGCCTTTGCTAGAGAGCAAAAGTTAAGTGGACTAGATTCCACTGGTGGCAGCATTCTCCCAAGAGAAAAAGACAGGAGTTTAGACACTAGACACCTGAGTAAGATAGTGCCCTCCTTCACACAAGGGGATGACATCCACAAATGGATGACTGCTTTGGAGAGGGCTTGCACTGTACAGTGTGTCCCCCAGAGTCAGTGGGCAGCTATCTTGTGGCTCTCCTTTGAAGGTAAAGGTAGAGATAAGCTCCTCACTACTAGAGCTGAGGATGCTAACAATTACCAAGTCCTGAAGAATACACTGATTGATGGGTTTGGTTTAACCACTGAACAGTACAGGTTGATGTTCAGAGACACCCAGAAAACTCAGTCTCAGGATTGGGCTGACTTTGTTGATTGTGCCACTAAGGCTTTTGAAGGCTGGCTACTGGGAAGTAAGGTTACTGATTTTAAAGGATTGTACAATCTAATTATGAGAGAGCAAATCTTAAGTAATTGTCAGAACCAGTTATTACACCAACACCTGGTAGACTCTGATCTGACCTGTCCACAGGAATTGGGTAAGAGGGCAGACAAATGGGTCAGAACCAGGGTCAGGCCTAAGAACCAGGGTGGTGACCAAAAGAAGGAATCAACCAAGCCTCAAGAGAAGGGTGGGAATAAATCTTCTGCTCAAACCACAGGGCCCCAAAATTCCTCTGAAAAGGGTGGGTCCCCAACTTCTCCCAAAACCCAAAAGAAACCTTATTATCATACCTGCAAACAGGTAGGCCATCACAAAAGTGACAGCAGTTGTCCCAAGGCCAACAACAATAAGGAGAACATACCCCCAAGTAATACTCCCAGACCTCCTGTTACCACTAGTGGTAATCCCCCAGGTGGTGGGAGTGCCCCCAAGAATGTGGTGGGCATTACTTTGGGAAACCAGGTGGACTATGGCCTAGCCAGGTCCCCTAACAACAATCTTGTCTGTGAGACTGGCATGGGGTTTGCCAACTTCACTACTGGTTCCCACATTTTGGGAAAGTATAGACAAGAGCCCTTTATCAATGGTCAGAAGGTTCAGGCATACAGAGACACAGGGGCCAGCATCAACATGGTGATTGACCATCTGGTCCCCTCTGCTCAACTGACCCCTGGTTTTCTTTATCAGGTGACAGATGTTCATGAAGTGAAAAGAAGGCATCCCATGGCAGTAGTCGAGCTCAGTTTGGGTGATGTCACAGGGTCCATGAGAGTGGCAGTGACAGATAACCTACCTGTAGATTGCTTACTGGGGAATGACCTGGAACTCTCAGCATGGGCTGAGGTGGAGCAAGAAACTCACTCCAGGATGATAGGCCTACCCAGAAAGGTTAGTGGGGCAGTAATAGCTACAGCCCCAGTCCAAGCACCAGTCCTCCCTGAAAAGGTTGGAAGAGCAGTGGTAGCCACTGCCCAGGCTCAGACAGACTTTCCTGAACAGGATAGGAGGGCTGTGACAGTCACCGCCCAAACACAGACTGAGTGCCCTCCTGAAAAGGTTGGCAAGGTTGAAATGGTCTCAGCCTCTACTCAGACAGATAGTGGGGTTGTGAAGCCTGAAACAATGGATCACTCCACCCAAACTGAGAGCATTGAGGAGGAAGACAAGTCTTCCCCCTCCCAGACACTAGGTGAGAGCCAGCCTCCTCAGGGAACTGACTCTACCCCTGTTGAAGGAACTGCCCCAGAGGTAGTCAGGCCTAGCCTGGCAGAGCCCCTGATGGCAGTGGACCCTTCCCAGGTGGGACCCAGTCTGGAGCAGGTAGCCTGCACCTCTCAACCCTGCCTCCATCAGCCCAGGGCTGTAAAGGTCAGGAAGGTCAGTGGTGGACCCCAAAGGGCCCCCTGTCCAAAAATCCCCAATCAGCAGATTAGGATCACTGAAGCTAGTAGTCCTAGCCAAGTGAAAATAAAACAGACTCCTGAAGGATCCCCCTTAAAAGTAGTTAGGGAACTCCCACAGCTGGACACTGCTGGGCACAGCCAAACCTGGGGCCTAAAAACCCCAAACCTGACCTGTCCCTCCAGTAAGCCAAACAGAGGGACTCAGCCTCCAGCTTTAGGTAGCCAGAGGTTGACCCTGAGAGCTCATAGCAACTCAGTACTGGAAAGAAAGGCCCATATGGTGGATAGTGATTGGAGGAAGTTGAGCCCAACAGTAGTGGAGTCTCACTTCAGTACTCCATTCCCCCACCAGCCTTTTACTTTGCCAAAGCACACCACAGGTAGTGATTCCCTATGGTGGAGACCCTCAGATACCCTTAGGGTGAGGGGTTGCTTAGTGGACCATGATACAGGGGGTAACCATGCCAGTGCATGTACCACCTCATATGGCCACTCAGGCAATATAGGCTTGCCTGGACAAGGATAGCCTTATCTCCTTTCGTTTGGGGGGGGGGGGGGTTGTGTAGGAAGGTGGATACCTGACTATGGTTGCCCCCAACTTTTTGCCTGGTGTTTTGCTGGTTTTCCGACTTCGTTGGCCTGGGACCCTGCCAATCAGGACCCCAGGCCAACTGCTCTCTCTCTAAAATGGATTCCATGTACCTTAGGTACATTTCCAATTGGTACTGGGCCACCTTATCAGACCCTGTAACTCAGGGCATAGGTGTACCAGGGCCTACCAGGGGCTGAAGCATGTATTATGCCACCCCTGGATGGCCATCTAAATCCGACACAACTGGCTGCACGACAGCTGGGGCAAGGTGGTGTAATCACCCTTTGCTTTAGATATAGTATCCCTATATCTAACCCTAAAAATGGACACACAGATTCCTATCAGTCACTCCTCTGGCAGGCCTTGACAATCCTGAAGGCAGAGTGCTTGGAATCGTGTGAAATGGTGCTCTGGCATGAGCTGAGCCCGTTTGCAGCTTGCGGAACCAAGTCCTAATAGCTGTTCCATGATAACGCATACCATATACTCTTAAGTGCATTATAATCCTCGCGGTTAAATGCTATCTTTGGTATTGCTTTATCAAAACATGTCGAGTAAGGTGTCATACGAATTGGAATACTAACCCCTCGCCAATTCTGGTGACGGGGTTAGCATTCCACCCTTCTAGAGGGACACGACATGTATGTAACTGTGAACCCCGGTTAAAGTTAACTGAAGCCTCAGCTCCACAAAATGGATGCTGCCACCACAGACACGAGTCTGACCTCCTGCTGCTGGGAGTCCTTCCAGCGAGGAGAGCTTGGACAAAGGGTTTCCTGTCAGGGGCGGTGCTAGCACCATCCCAGACAGGGTTTTGTGTATCCTGGGTAGGCAGGGCTTTACAGGAAGGTGACTGCAGAGTGGCACCCCGGTGCTCACTACGCATCTGCCGGCTAGAACCAGTTCCAGGGGCACACCAGCCCCTGGCCTGGGGAAAGTCCGGCATGGGAGAGGGGTGTAACCACCCCCCTTCCTGGTCCCACCCCTAGGGCAGGACCTAGTCGTGTACCCACCCCTTTCTTTAGGATAAAGGCAGGAGCGGGGACCCTTCCAAATTAGATCATCTTTGAATCAAGAAACTACTTTCTACGAAAGGAACTCTCGACTTCTTCTTAAGATTTCTCCCTTGTGGCTAAGGAGTAGTCACCCTGCACCCGCAGGCACCATCTAAGAACTCTGCGGTTTGCTGCACGTCCTTCCTCAGGAATCCGACCGACCAGCACGACGAGACCCGGCTTCCCTGGCACCTCTGACCTCTACCTACCTCTACAGCTAAGCTGAGAACCGTAGGTGCGACGAGACCTCGAGGGACCGGCCATCATCAGAACTGCACGACTTCTATCCAGCACGACCGCCGAGGGATCCTCTGGTGAGTGCTTTGGGGTCCGAGAAGCCCCGACCCTGAGCAGCTCCAGCACCGAAGTCCAGCCTCCCAGCATCTCCACGATCTGCGTGGGGCTCTTCTGCTTTTTGCTGCTCACCGCGTTGTTTGGCTACTAGCCCGCTGGCTTGTGGCCTTCCTAACGACGCCCGACGACATCACTGCTGCTGGTCTGGTTGCTCCAGACTGGCCCTTGCTCCCTTCCAAAAGAGGAGCACCCCGGACCCTCCTGGTCCACTCCAGACGCCATTTTGAGTCCACCGCGTGGGCTTGAATTTGCCAAGACTTGTTGCCCCAATCCTGGGTCCAGCGACGTCGACAGCTTCATCCATCGTGGGACAGCTCGCACCTCCATCCTGGTCGCCGACAACGCCTCCTGGTCCGTGAGACTGCAGAGCCCAGCGTCGCCCACTCACCTGGTCGAGGTGACTACCATCCGGTGCCCTCCTGGTGCCATCTGACTACTGGCTAAGAACTTGGTCCCCTCTGCTTTCAGGTGTCATCCATCTTCGATCCAGGCTTGGATCACTCGAACAATCTTCACTGGTCGCCTGCCAGCAACTTCTTTCTTCAGGCTCCTGGTTCGTCTACGAGGATTCCCGACGTCTTTTGTGACCTATGCAGCTGCAGCCCCTGGGCTAGGTAACTTCGGCATTTCGGTGCCCCAGCATAGCCTCACTATCCAAGGGTCAGGATCCACTGTCGTTTTCGATCTACCTAGTCGGGTTCGCCCGAGAACACTAACTTTGTGAAATCTAGCTACCATAGACTTTGTCCCGCATCCCGCGTGAGAGTGCACACTCTGCACCCGAGTCCCCTAGGCCTCCTACTAGTAATCTGAAGGTTCAGTAACGTAGTCCTAGCGATTCCAAAGCCTATTAGTATAGTACTTACCTGCTAGTAATTTCGCATTCCACTTTTAGAGTATATGGTTTTTCGTGCCCCTCGGGCATTTGTGTAAATTGTGCAACTTGAAGTATTTTTGTAAGAGTTTTGTTGTGTGCTTAGTACCCTGTCCTCATAAAGAGTACAGGGCTGTTGTGATCTAAATAAATACACTGTTTATTTTCATAACACTTGTGTGGTGTCCTTTCACTTGGTGTTCAAGGGGTATATGTGATGGTATAACAGCTGGCTTAACACGCCCTCTAGAGTTTAGCCCGAAGACTGCTCGTATCCACGCTACTAGGATAGCTGGTCTATAAGGTTGACTTACAACCAATCACCATAAGGGTTGTTTGGACTGATACAAAGTGCTCACTAGAATAGTGAACATTATGTATCAGGCCAACTTCTCACACCTGTCTGATCCTGGATATGCGATGGATCGTGGCCAGATGCCTGAGGGAGACTTTACTAGGGTGCTATACGCTAAGAGCGGCCGATTTCCCCTTGTGGGGCCGGCGGCGCATACAGAGATTTACTTTAGCGACCCCTTTGTGGAACGCAGAGAAATTGGGCAGTCTGTGGAAATCGAAGGGCTTTTGACAAATGGGATCTCATTGGGATTTCACAGGTTAAGGACATCTGGGGGAAATTATGGGATCCTCACATTTGAAGCCTTGCAGGGAAAATACCAGTTGCGAGAGAGTGAGCGTTACCGTTACCTCCAGGTTCAATCAATCAATCAGGAGTTTGTTAAAGCGCGACTACTCACCCTTAAGGGTCTCAAGGCGCTAGGGTTGGGGGGGTGCAGGTTCCATTCCATCAAGGAGGGGGTCTGTCGAAGAGCCAGGTTTTGAGGTTTCTTGCGAAGATGGGGAGCGATGTTGTCTGTCTGAGGTGGAGCGGCAGGGCGTTCCATGCTTTGGCCGCGAGGAAGGAGAAGGAGCGGCCTCCCGATCTGGTCTTTCTGGTGCGGGGGACCACGGCGTAGGAAAGCTGGGCTGATCGTAGGGTCCTTTGGGGTGCGTGGAATTTGAGTCGGCTGTTCAGGTATGCTGGTCCGGTGCCGTGGAGGGCCTTGTGTGCGTGGGTGAGCATCTTAAAGGTGATTCTCGCCTCAACGGGGAGCCAGTGGAGTGTGCGCAGGTGCTGGGAGATGTGGCAGTGTTTTGGCAGGTTGAAGACCAGTCTTGCGGCGGTGTTCTGGATGTTCTGTAGCTTGCGGATGAGGTTTTTGTTTAATTCCGGCGTAGAGTGCGTTGCCGTAGTCGAGTCTGCTGGTGACCAGGGCGTGAGTGACTGTCTTTCGGTGTTCGAGGGGGATCCATTTGAAGGTCTTACGAAGGAGGCGGAGGGTGTGGAAGCAGGAAGATGAGACAGAGTTGATCTGGCGGTCCATTTTGAGCTCGGAGTCCAGGATGATTCCCAGGTTGCGTGCGTGGTCTGTGGGGGTTGGCGGGTTTCCGAGGGCGGTGGGCCACCAGGTGTCACTCCAGGCGTCGGGGTTTGGGCCCATGATGAGTACTTCTGTTTTGTTGGTGTTTAGTTGAAGGCAGCTGTTTTTCATCCATTTGGCGACGGCTTCCATGCCTTCTCGAAAGTTGCGTCTGGCGGTGTTGGGCTCGTTGGATAGGGAGAGGATGAGCTGGGTGTCGTCTGCATATGACACGATGTTGAGTCCGTAGGTTCTGACGATGGGGGCAAGTGGAGCCATGTAGACGTTGAAGAGAGTCGGGCTGAGGGCGGAGCCCTGGGGGACTCCGCAGGTGATCGGTGTGGGGTCCGAGAGGAAAGGGGGGAGTCTGACCCGCTGCGTCCTGCCGGAGAGGAAGGAGCAGATCCAGTCGAGGGCCTTGTCCTGGATTCCTGCATCGTAGAGTCTGCGTATTAGGGTGCGGTGGGAGACTGTGTCGAACGCCGCTGATAGGTCGAGGAGGATGAGGGCTACTGTTTCTCCTTTGTCCAGTAAGGTGCGGATGTCGTCTGTTGCGGCGAGGAGGGCGGTTTCCGTACTGTGGTTTTTTCTGAAGCCGGATTGGGAGGAGTCGAGGATGTTGTGTTCTTCAATGAATGTGGCGAGTTGGCTGTTGATGGCTTTCTCGATGACTTTCGCTGGGAACGGGAGCAGGGAGATGGGTCTGTAGTTTTTGAGGTCGGTGGGGTCCGCTGAGGGTTTCTTTAGGAGGGGGTTGACCTTGGCGTGTTTCCAGTCGTCGGGGAACGAGGCGGTCGCCAGGGAGCGGTTGATGGTTTGGCGGAGCATGGGTGCAATGGTGTTGGCGGCTCTGTTGAAGATGTGGTGGGGGCAGGGGTCCGTGGGGGCCCCTGAGTGGATTGACTTCATTGTCTTCAGTGTGTCTTCGGTGGTGAGGGCTGTCCAGTCATCAATCGCTGGTTTCCGGGTCTCGGGGGTGGTTGGTGAGGGTTCAGTGTGTTGGTTGTCTTCGTCGAAGTTGTCGTAGATGCTCTTGATTTTGTGGTGGAAAAAGATGCTGAGTTTGTCGCAGAGGTCTTGTGAGGGAGGGATGTCGGTAGACTCGCTGGTGGGTTGGGCGAACTCCTTGATGATGCTGAAGAGTTCCTTGCTGTTGTGTGCGTGGGTGGAGATTCTGTCTTCAATCGCTTTTTTCCTCGTTTCTCTGATGAGTTGATGGTGGGCGTTGGTGGCGGCTCTGAAGTTGTTGTGGGCTTCTGTGGATTTGGTGTTTCTCCAGGCCTTTTCAAGGCGGCGGCATGTGCGCCTGGACTCTCGAAGTTCGGTGGTAAACCATCTGGCTTTCTTGGCACGGGTATTGTTTTTCTTTAGGGGGGCTATGGTGTTGGTGCTGTCCAAGATCCATCTATGCAGGGTTCGGGCTGCGGTGTTGGGGTCGTCGTTTTCCGCGATGGTTGGGGTGGAGTTGTTGAGTGAGGAGGTGAGCTGTGTGAGAAGGTGGCCTGATATGCAGTGCTCACTATTCTAGTGAACACTATGTATCAGTCCAGCAACCCTTATTGATGATTGGTTGTAAGTCAACCTTATAGACCAGCTATCCTAGTAGCGTGGATACGAGCAGTCTAAGGCTAAAGACTCGAGAGGGCGCGTTAAGCCAGCTGTTTACCACACATATACCCCTTGAATACCCAGTGAAAGGACACCACACAAGTGTTATGAAAATAAACAGTTATTTATTAAAGATCACAACAGCCCTGTACTCTTTATGAGGACAGGGTACTAAGCACAAACCAAAACTCTTACAAAAATACTTAAGTTAGCACAGTATATACAAATGCCCGAGGGGCACGGAAAACCATATACTCTGAAAGTGGAATGCGAAATTCCTAGCAGGTAAGTACAGTACTAATAGCTTTTGGAATCGCTAGGACTTGACTAGGGAATCGTTAGATTATGTCTAGGAGGCCTAGGGGACTCGGGTGCAGTGTGTGCACTCTCACGCGAGATGCGGGACAAAAGTCTATGGTAGCTAGGAATTAGAAAGTTAGTGTTCTCGGGCGAACCCGACCTGGTAGGGAGAAAACGAAAGTAGATTCTGACCCTTGGATAGTGAGGCTATGCTGGGGCACCGAAATGCCGAAGTTACCTAGCCCAGGGGCTGCAGCTGCATAGGTCTGAAAAGACGTCGGGAATCCTCGTAGACGGACCAGGAGCCGGAAGAAAAGATGCTGGCCGGTGACCAGTGAAGAAAGTTCAGTCGGATCCAAGCCTGGATCTTGAAGATAGATGACACCTGAAAGCAGAGGGGACCAAGTTCGAGACTACTAGCCAGTAGTCAGTGGGCACCAGGAGGGCACCGGATGGTAGCCACCTCGACTAGGTGAGTGGGTGACGCTTGACTCGAAGATCTCACGGACCAGGAGGCGTTGTCGGCGACCAGGATGGAGGATCGAGCTGTCCCACGAAGATGGAAGCTGTCGGCGTCGCTGGACCCAGGATTGGGCAACAAAGCCTTGGCAAATTCAAGCCCACGCGGTGGACCTAAAATGGCGTCTGGAGTGGACCTGGAGGGTCCGGGGTGCCTCTCTTGAACAAGGAAGCAAGGGCCAGCCTGGAGCAACCAGACCAGCAGTCGTGAAGTCGTTGGGCGTCGTTCAGAGGGCCACAAGCCAGCCGGCTAGTAGCCAAACAACGCGGTGCACAGCAAACAGCAGAAGGGCCCCACGCAGATCGTGGAGATGCAGGGGGGCTGATCTTGGGTGCTGGAGCTGCGCAGGGTCGGGGCTTCTCGGACCCCAAAGCACTCACCAGTGGAGGACACGGTGGGCTTACAGTAAAGATGTCGTGCAGTCTTGGCGATCGTCGGTCCCTTGAGGTCTCGTCGCACTCACGGTTCTCAGCTGGGCTGTAGAGGTGAGTAGAGGTCAGAGGTGCCAGGGAAGCCGGGTCTCGTCGAGCTGGGTCGTCGGATTCGTGATGAAGGACTTGCAGCAGACCGCAGTGTTCTTTAGGATGGTGCCTGCGGATGCAGGGTGACTACTCCTTAGCCACAAGGGAGAATCTTGAAGAAGAAATCGTGAAGTCCTTTCGAAGAAAGTGGTATCTTGATTCCAAAGATGATCTAATTTGAACAGGGGGCCCGCTCCTATCTTTATACTAAAAAAGGGGGCTGACCCGGTGACTAGGTCCTGCCTATGGGTGGGACTAGGTGGGGGGTGGTTACACCCCTCAGCCATGCCGGACTTCCCCAGGCCAGGGGCTGGTGTGCCCCTGGAACTGGTTCAGACCGGCCTATGCGTAGTGAGCACCGGGGTGCCACTCAGCAGTCACCTTCCTGTAAAGCCCTGCCTACCCAGGATACACAAAACCATGTCTGGGACGGTGCTAGCACCGCCCCTGACAGGAAACCCTTTGTCCAGGCTCCCCTCGCTGGAAGGACTCCCAGCTGCAGGGGGTCAGACTTGTGTCTGTGGTGGCAGCATCCATTTTGTGGAGCTGAGGCTTCAGTTAACTTTAACCGGGGTTCACAGTTACATACATGTCGTGTCCCTCTAGAAGGGTGGAATGCTAACCCCGTCGCCAGAATTGGCGAGGGGTTAGTATTCCAATTCGTATGACACCTTACTCGACATGTTTTGATAAAGCAATACCAAAGATAGCATTTAACCGCGAGGATTATAATGCACTTAAGAGTATATGGTATGCGATATCATGGAACAGCTATTAGGACTTGATTCCGCAAGCTGCAGACAGGCTCAGCTCATGCCAGAGCACCATCTCACACGATTCCAAGCACTCTGCCTTCAGGATTGTCAAGGCCTGCCATAGGAGTGACTGATAGGAATCTGTGTGTCCATTTTAGGGTTAGGTATAGGTATACTACACCTACAGCAAAGGGTGATTACACGACTTTGCCCCAGCTGTCATGCAGCCAGTTGTGTCAAATTTAGGAGGCCAGCCAGGGGTGGCATAATACATGCTGCAGCCCCTGGCAGCCCTGGGTACACCTATGCCCTGAGTTACAGGGTCTGATAAGGTGGCCCAGTACCAATTGGAAATGCACCTAGGGTACATGGAATCCATTTTAAAGAGAGAGCAGTAGGCCTGGGGTCCTGATTGGCAGGGTCCCAGGTCGACTATGTCCAAAACCAGCTAAAACACAGGGCAAAAAGTTGGGGGCAACCATAGTCAGGATGTACCTTCCTACACAACCCCCCCCCAAACGAAAGGAGATAAGGCTATCCTTGTCCAGGTAAGCCTCTATTACCTAAGTGGCCATATAAGGAAGGACCAGCTCTGGCTTGGTTTCCCCCTGTGTCATGGTCCACTAGGCAACCCCTCACCCTAAGGGTATCTGAGGGTCTCCACCATAGGGAATCTCTGTCTCTGGTGTGTCTTGGGAAAGAAGAAGGCTGATGCTGGGATGGAGTACTGAAGTGAGGCTCCTCTACCTTTGGGCTCAACTTCCTCCAATCACCATCCATCATATGTGCCTTTCTTTCTTTAGCTGAGATGCACTGAGCTCTCAGGGTCAGCCTCTGGCTACCTAAAGCTGGAGGCTGAGTCCCTCTGTTTGGCTTACTGGAGGGACAGGTCAGGTCTGGGGTTTTTAGGCCCCATGTTTGGCTGTGCCCAACAGTGTCCAGCTGTGGGAGTTCCCTAACTACTTTTAAGGGGGATCCCTCAGGAGTCTGTTCTATTTTCACTTGGCCAGGTTTACCAGCTTCAGTGATCCTAATCTGCTGATTAAGGGGTTCTTTTGGACAGGGGGCCCTTTGGGGTCCACCACTGGCCTCCCTGGTCTCTTCAGCCCTGGGCTGACTGAGGCAGGGTAGAGAGGTGCAGGTTACCTGCTCCAGACTGGGTCCCACCTGGGAAGGGTCCACTGCCATCAGGGGCTCTGCCAGGCTAGGCCTGACTACCTCTGGGGCAGTTCCTTCAACAGGGGTAGAGTCAGTTCCCTGAGGAGGCTGGCTCTCACCTAGTGTCTGGGAGGGGGAAGACTCTTCTTCCTCCTCAATGCTCTCTGTTTGAGTGGAGTGATCCATTGTTTCAGGCTTCACAACCTCACTATCTGTCTGAGTAGAGGCTGAGACCATTTCAACCTTGCCAACCTTTTCAGGAGGGCACTCAGTCTGTGTTTGGGCTGTGACTGTCACAGCCCTCCTATCCTGTTCTGAAAAGTCTGTCTGAGCCTGGGCAGTGGCTACCACTGCCCTTCCAACCTTTTCAGGGAGGAATGGTGCTTGGACTGGGGCTGTAGCTATTACTGCCCCACTAACCTGTCTGGATAGGCCTATCATTCTGGAATGAGTTTCTTGTTCCACCTCAGCCCATGCTGAGAGTTCCAGGTCATTCCCCAGTAAGCAATCTACAGGTAGGTTATCTGTCACTGCCACTCTCATGGGCCCTGTGACATTACCCCAGCTGAGCTTGACTACTGCCATGGGATGCCTTCTTTTCATTCCATGAATGTCTGTCACCTGATAAGTAAAACCAGGGGTCAGTTGAGCAGAGGGGACCAGATGGTCACTCACCATGGTGAGGCTGGCCCCTGTGTCTCTGAATGCCTCAACTTTCTGACCATTCACTAAAACTTCTTGTCTATACTTGCCCAAAACGTGGGGTCCAGTAGTGAAGTTGGCAAACCCCATGCCAGTCTCACAGACAAGAGTGTGGTCAGGGAACCTGGCTAAGCCATAGTCCTCCTGTTGGCCCAGAGTAATGCCCACCACATTCTTGGGGGCACTCCCACCACCTGGGGGATTACCACTAGTGGTAACAGGAGGTTTAGGAGTATTACCTGGGGGTGTATTTCC
Organism: Lissotriton vulgaris; assembly: GCF_964263255.1. Lineage (NCBI taxonomy): Eukaryota > Metazoa > Chordata > Amphibia > Caudata > Salamandridae > Lissotriton > Lissotriton vulgaris. The sequence goes on along the minus strand of NC_141693.1, from coordinate 2,001,088,969 downwards.
CTTATTACCATTTTTAGGGCAACTGGCATCACTTTTGTAATGGCCCACCTGTTTACAGGTATGGCAATAAGGTTTCTTTTGTTCAGAAGGAGTGTTCTGGGACCCACCACCCTTGTTGGAGTTTTGGGGCCCTTGGGAAGTCTTCTCTGTGGATTTATCCCCACCCTTCTCTTGAGGCTTGGTTGATTCCTTTTTCTGGTCACCACCCTGGTTTTTAGGCCTAACCCTGGTTCTGACCCATTTGTCTGCCCTCTTACCCAATTCCTGTGGAGAGGTCAACTCAGAGTCTACCAGGTGCTGATGTAATAGCTGGTTCTGACAATTATTTAAGATTTGCTCCCTCATAATTAGATTATACAATCCTTTAAAATCAGTAACCTTACTACCCAGTAGCCAGCCTTCAAAAGCCTTAGTGGCACAATCAACAAAGTCAGTCCAATCTTGAGACTGAGTTTTCTGGGTGTCTCTGAACAGCATCCTGTATTGTTCAGTGGTTAAACCAAACCCATCAACCAGTACATTCTTCAAGACTTGGTAATTGTTAGCATCCTCCACCCTTGTGGTGAGGAGCTTATCTCTACCTTTACCATCAAAGGAGAGCCACAAGATAGCTGCCCACTGACTTTGGGGAACACCCTGCACAGTGCAGGCTCTCTCCAAAGCAGTAATCCATTTGTGGATGTCATCCCCTTCTTTAAAGGGGGGCACTATCTTATTCAGGTGCTTTGTATCAAAACTCCTTTCCCTATTGCTAGGTTTATTGCTGCCACCAGTGGGAACTGTCCCACTCAATTGTTGCTCTCTAGCAAAGGCAAGTCTCTCTTTGGCCAGGGCAAGTTCTTCCCTTTCAATCCTTAGTTTGACTGCCCTTTCTTCAGCTTCATACACTCTCCTCTTAGGGGAAGACATTCCTCTGTGAGAAGAGTTGAGAGAGCCATTGGTTCGAAAGGATCTGCTAGAGCCTCTTGATAGAGACCTAACTCGTCCATTCCCAATGTTAAGCTGACCTGAGAGTGGGCCCAGGGGTCCCCCAGTACCAAGCTCATGTCTGCTTAAGTTGGACCTGCTTAGTCTGCTGACTTCTACCTGTCCCTTATCTGCCTCATCCCCTGATAACTCATCCTCATCCTCAGCAACATCTGCCTCAAGGAGGGGATGGATATCAAAGGGACCCTGTAAGGAGGGCAAACTTCCATCTGGATTAGAAGGGTCTGGGTTACCAGCCCTACTGGCATCATAAGCCTCTAGGAGACCAATCAGAAAGGAAGTGGTGGGGTTAGACCCCTGTTTTAGTTTCCTGAGAGTACACACTTGTCTCATCTCATGGAAGCTAAGAGCAGCATATTTAGAAGGGACCTGTGGAGGGTCCACTGACACAAGGGGATACTCAGAGTTTCCTCCTTTGTCTGACATGCTGCTTCTAGTGTGGTGTAAGTGATGCACCTACCTACACTATGTGTTTACCTACTGATCCCTTGCTAAGAGTTGCAGCCAAGGTGTGCTAAGCCTTGAGGAGCTACAACAGCTGGTTCAGTAGAACTCAGAGTATTCTAAGCTTTAGTTATATGTACCTAACAGTACTTATGTGATCTTTCAACAAGATATTCTTAGGATACGTGTGGTAAAACAACAGCAAGCTCAAATCCCAACCGCTGCTCACCAATGTGAGAAGGTGGCCTGATATGCAGTGCTCACTATTCTAGTGAACACTATGTATCAGTCCAGCAACCCTTATTGATGATTGGTTGTAAGTCAACCTTATAGACCAGCTATCCTAGTAGCGTGGATACGAGCAGTCTAAGGCTAAAGACTCGAGAGGGCGCGTTAAGCCAGCTGTTTACCACACATATACCCCTTGAATACCCAGTGAAAGGACACCACACAAGTGTTATGAAAATAAACAGTTATTTATTAAAGATCACAACAGCCCTGTACTCTTTATGAGGACAGGGTACTAAGCACAAACCAAAACTCTTACAAAAATACTTAAGTTAGCACAGTATATACAAATGCCCGAGGGGCACGGAAAACCATATACTCTGAAAGTGGAATGCGAAATTCCTAGCAGGTAAGTACAGTACTAATAGCTTTTGGAATCGCTAGGACTTGACTAGGGAATCGTTAGATTATGTCTAGGAGGCCTAGGGGACTCGGGTGCAGTGTGTGCACTCTCACGCGAGATGCGGGACAAAAGTCTATGGTAGCTAGGAATTAGAAAGTTAGTGTTCTCGGGCGAACCCGACCTGGTAGGGAGAAAACGAAAGTAGATTCTGACCCTTGGATAGTGAGGCTATGCTGGGGCACCGAAATGCCGAAGTTACCTAGCCCAGGGGCTGCAGCTGCATAGGTCTGAAAAGACGTCGGGAATCCTCGTAGACGGACCAGGAGCCGGAAGAAAAGATGCTGGCCGGTGACCAGTGAAGAAAGTTCAGTCGGATCCAAGCCTGGATCTTGAAGATAGATGACACCTGAAAGCAGAGGGGACCAAGTTCGAGACTACTAGCCAGTAGTCAGTGGGCACCAGGAGGGCACCGGATGGTAGCCACCTCGACTAGGTGAGTGGGTGACGCTTGACTCGAAGATCTCACGGACCAGGAGGCGTTGTCGGCGACCAGGATGGAGGATCGAGCTGTCCCACGAAGATGGAAGCTGTCGGCGTCGCTGGACCCAGGATTGGGCAACAAAGCCTTGGCAAATTCAAGCCCACGCGGTGGACCTAAAATGGCGTCTGGAGTGGACCTGGAGGGTCCGGGGTGCCTCTCTTGAACAAGGAAGCAAGGGCCAGCCTGGAGCAACCAGACCAGCAGTCGTGAAGTCGTTGGGCGTCGTTCAGAGGGCCACAAGCCAGCCGGCTAGTAGCCAAACAACGCGGTGCACAGCAAACAGCAGAAGGGCCCCACGCAGATCGTGGAGATGCAGGGGGGCTGATCTTGGGTGCTGGAGCTGCGCAGGGTCGGGGCTTCTCGGACCCCAAAGCACTCACCAGTGGAGGACACGGTGGGCTTACAGTAAAGATGTCGTGCAGTCTTGGCGATCGTCGGTCCCTTGAGGTCTCGTCGCACTCACGGTTCTCAGCTGGGCTGTAGAGGTGAGTAGAGGTCAGAGGTGCCAGGGAAGCCGGGTCTCGTCGAGCTGGGTCGTCGGATTCGTGATGAAGGACTTGCAGCAGACCGCAGTGTTCTTTAGGATGGTGCCTGCGGATGCAGGGTGACTACTCCTTAGCCACAAGGGAGAATCTTGAAGAAGAAATCGTGAAGTCCTTTCGAAGAAAGTGGTATCTTGATTCCAAAGATGATCTAATTTGAACAGGGGGCCCGCTCCTATCTTTATACTAAAAAAGGGGGCTGACCCGGTGACTAGGTCCTGCCTATGGGTGGGACTAGGTGGGGGGTGGTTACACCCCTCAGCCATGCCGGACTTCCCCAGGCCAGGGGCTGGTGTGCCCCTGGAACTGGTTCAGACCGGCCTATGCGTAGTGAGCACCGGGGTGCCACTCAGCAGTCACCTTCCTGTAAAGCCCTGCCTACCCAGGATACACAAAACCATGTCTGGGACGGTGCTAGCACCGCCCCTGACAGGAAACCCTTTGTCCAGGCTCCCCTCGCTGGAAGGACTCCCAGCTGCAGGGGGTCAGACTTGTGTCTGTGGTGGCAGCATCCATTTTGTGGAGCTGAGGCTTCAGTTAACTTTAACCGGGGTTCACAGTTACATACATGTCGTGTCCCTCTAGAAGGGTGGAATGCTAACCCCGTCGCCAGAATTGGCGAGGGGTTAGTATTCCAATTCGTATGACACCTTACTCGACATGTTTTGATAAAGCAATACCAAAGATAGCATTTAACCGCGAGGATTATAATGCACTTAAGAGTATATGGTATGCGATATCATGGAACAGCTATTAGGACTTGATTCCGCAAGCTGCAGACAGGCTCAGCTCATGCCAGAGCACCATCTCACACGATTCCAAGCACTCTGCCTTCAGGATTGTCAAGGCCTGCCATAGGAGTGACTGATAGGAATCTGTGTGTCCATTTTAGGGTTAGGTATAGGTATACTACACCTACAGCAAAGGGTGATTACACGACTTTGCCCCAGCTGTCATGCAGCCAGTTGTGTCAAATTTAGGAGGCCAGCCAGGGGTGGCATAATACATGCTGCAGCCCCTGGCAGCCCTGGGTACACCTATGCCCTGAGTTACAGGGTCTGATAAGGTGGCCCAGTACCAATTGGAAATGCACCTAGGGTACATGGAATCCATTTTAAAGAGAGAGCAGTAGGCCTGGGGTCCTGATTGGCAGGGTCCCAGGTCGACTATGTCCAAAACCAGCTAAAACACAGGGCAAAAAGTTGGGGGCAACCATAGTCAGGATGTACCTTCCTACAAGCTGGTCATCGGTGATTTTGGTCCAGTTTCTTTGTGGAAGCAGGTGCTGGTGTCTGTGGATGGTGGGTGTTCTGAAGGTGAAGTGGACGCAACGATGGTCGGTCCATGGGAGTTTGGTGGTGTGGCTGAAGGTGATGGAGTTTCCTGTAGTGAAGAGGGGCTCGAGGGTGTGTCCTGCTGAGTGCGTGGGCTCGGTCACGATCTGGCGGAGTCCAATGTTGTGGAGGTTGTCCAGGAGGGATGTGGTATTGGGGTCCAGTTGATTGTCGAGGTGGAAGTTGAGGTCTCCCAGCAGGGTGTAGTTGGTGGATGCGATGGCCTGCGGGGAGATAATGTCCGTGATGGAGTTGGCGAAGGGTCCGCGGGGTCCAGGGGGTCGGTAGATGAGGGTTCCTCGGAGGGCGGCGGTGGGGCTGGCCAGTATCTTGAAGTGAAGGTGTTCCATCAGTTCTGTGGACTCGTCAGGGAGTGTGCTCAGGCGGAGGCTGGATTTGTGGACGATGGCGATTCCTCCTCCTGGGTGGATGGGGCGGTCCTTCCTGGAGATCTTGTATCCTTGGGGGATGGCGATGGCGATGGCGATGTCCGGTCCCGAGGTGGTGTTGGTCCAGGTTTCGGTGAAGAATGCTACGTCTGGGGTGGTGCTGTCGAGGAGGTCCCAGATTTCTGTTGCGTGTTTGTGGAGGGATCGGACGTTGAGGAGGATGCATTGCAGAGTCTTCGGTTCGGTTGTGTTCTTGTGGGCGGGTTGTGCTGGATCCGTGTTCTTGGCGGTGCTGCAGGTGTGCCGGCAGCGGTGACAGCTGAAGGGTCCATGGGTGTCGGCTGGTGATGCTACCTTGCAGTTGTTGTTGCAGCCTGGGTTGAGTGCGTGGAGTGCTGCTGGGTCGTAGCGTTGGCGGGGCGGAGGTCCAGGGTTCCTGGTGCTGGTTGCGGACGGGTCGCAGACGGGCGCAGACGTGCTTGCCTTTGACGCGCCTTCGGTGCACCAGCGGCGCGCCCGCAGCCCGCGGCCGCTGAGCGGCCGCGCAGTGGCCGCCATTAAGTAGGGGTCGGGGAGGGCTGGACAGCTGGGAGGCGGGGAGGGTGATAGAGCGCGCGGGTCACCCGGGTCACTAGATTACCAAATTTTCCACGCACTGGGCCCTGGCGTGCATATGATGACAGTGTTTTGCATGAACCGGGTGAAACCTCTCCACGCTCCTATGAGTAATCGAGTGGGTGACTCTTTCACCACTTACTATTCATGTACCTGACTTACCACAGGCACATTACTCCTGACGGATCAGGAGCTAGCAGTGGACAGGTGATAAGGGTTTCCTAAAAGGGAGAAAATTCTACTTTACACGTTTAATACTTTTAATATCCCTTTAATGTATAATGACCACAGACACCTTGATAGTTTTAAGGGTTTTATATAGTATAAGTTTAGAACGAAAATGCCATTACAAGTAGGCAAATGCAAAGTTATACATCAATGATAAGTATCAGAACTAGGATATAACTATGGATTAAAGTGAGTATCATAGAGTAAAAGGGAACACTATAGGGCATGAATCACAATAAACATATTAACTAATATGGTTTAAACTAGGGCAAGGACGTGAGGAGGACCTAATGTATGTCCTAATAATTTTATACTAATTCCTAAACCTTATGCTATCTTTACTAACTTCACGACAACCATACTAAGGGAAAGGGAATAAGTGGAACAATCTAGATAAACAGTCGGGTTCAACAATGTCCTAAAGGAAGGGTAAGAAGTGGAACATTTACTAATAATCAATTGCATGAAATTACTTTCAAAGGAGATATGGAGAATATCACAGGCAAGATTGCTTTAATCAGAGGAGGAAAAGTTAAGGATATAGTATAGACAGACACCTATGCCAATATTTACCTAGGTGAGAATGAGGACTAACCCTGGTCGCGGGTCAGTTTGGGAAAGAACGGGACAAGGACCCTCAAGGATTCAGGAAATACCAGGAGGTGAGCAGGTACAGCTCATGGACAGTCAGGACAGGATACCCCTCAGGTCTGGGTCAGGACTGGGTTCACCAAGGCACGACCAACCCCTCACAGCTTTGGATGCAACGCCAGCGTTACCCCCTCTTCTGCACGGAATCCGCCAATAACCCCGATTGGGTTTTCGAATCTCCCAGCAAAGTGCTTCGCTTAGCACTTAGGACTAATTTCCACCCCTTGGAGTTTGTGGAAAGTTTCAGGCAGAATGCTCCGCAGCACTCTGTATCAGACACCTATAGAGTTCGTAGGGTCAGTGACAGGTCTGCTACTCGGACAAGTCGGACAATTTCTCTAAGCTAAGCTAGGCTATATATACAGTTTTGAGTCCCCAAGACCACCCATAAATGTTGCAAAAATGACAAAGTCCCATCTTCTGATTGGTCAAGGGAGGTGGTTAGGTCATAGGTACCACCTATATTCTTTTTATGTAATTCACGTGACATTTTCCCTCCCCCTAGCATCTGGGTTCCCAGGCATACGTGTGGGAAAGTACAATAGTAAAGAAAAGGTTTGCAACATTGTTGCGCATTTCAGAGTAAAAATAGCAAGTCTTCAAGGGCGAAGGTGCGTCAGGAAAGGACAGTCCCCTTTTCAATGGCCAACTGGCCAGGTTCCATTGCTGCACGTCCCAGATCTTAGGTCACGTGATGAGGGATACGTCAGCTTCAATATGGTTCTGGTCACTAAGTCCAGGCCCTCATTTACGCGGTACATGAAAAGTAAGCGAAAACAAATTAATAACACAGAATAAAATGAATACACTGTACACCATGACCAACTACTCTTAATCCCTTATTTCATAATACTTATAGCATTAAGAGTTAGTGCAGAAAAGATGCATATACAAAAGCGGCTTAAGATAGCATGAAGCATGATTAGTGACAAGCGGCCATTTTAACACCACTGCGCATGAGCGAACTTTTCCCTCCAGATTGCGAGTGCGTCACATCACATGGGTATGACCGACGCATGCGCAGACTGGATTTCTGCAAAGCGGCCATTTTATTAATGTGCAAGCTTGATTATGATGAAAAACACATAGGCAAGCCTCCTAGGGACACCCGTGTGTTGGGGAAATACAAATAAAATGACAAACAATCGGAGTTAGTACAGTTATGATTCCGGCGAGGTTCATGAAGAGAGCAAGTCGCGTTACGTGCGAATCCTTGCTCCATCAATCCCCTCTTTGATGATATTTACTATCATCACTACACATGAAAACAGATGCCAACTTCATTCATCCAATTCATCCATCTCAATCTCGACGAACTTATTGTTGAGCTTTCTCTCCGCCTCTCTGTGTGTATGATTGTTCTTTATTTTCTTATATATCTGGTTTCTTAATTCTTCTAATTCTAATTCTTCAGCCTTTCGCTTTCCTCTTTTATTCACTATATATTTTCTGCATTTCTGGCATTTGCAACAGATGAATATGATCAGAACAATCAAACCTATTCCAGCTATTGGCATCAGTATTTTCCATATAAGACTTTTACCTAAATTAGAGAACCAACTACCTACAGAGGAGAGACCATCAGTCAGTCTCTTCCAGGCACTGTCAACCTCTAATGGTTTGAGTTCTTTTTCCAAATTAGTAATGTTTCTTATATATTTCTTAATTTCGACACTTTTATCAGGAATGTAAGTGCAACAATGTTGTGCCCTCAGCATCCTGCAGACTCCGCCCTCTTTTGCCAATAAGGTATCAAGAGCAAGGCGATTCTGTAAAACCATTGATCTGATCGCAACCATTTCAGTATTGATCATCAGAAATCCAGCAGCAGTGTCAGTAGATAACCGATCCACTACTGTAGATAATTTGCAGATTCTGTGAGTATTCAGAACTACCCCCATTCCAGGTATCAGTGCACTAAAAATATCACCTACAATTTCTCCTACACTTTCACGTTTGCTACGCACTAAGCCATTAGTAATTTCATTGCTTCCAGCTGCATTGTTCACATGGTATATTTTCGGAAAGACAATGCCAAAGTAGCAGCTTCCATACCAGTGATCCGGCAATTTGAAATACGCCTTGTTTCCACATATATAATAAATTCCTGGAAACACAGGTTCTGACCCATTTTTGAAACCCCAACCTCCAATTACCTTGTAATTATGTTCACACTCGCTGGAACCAATGAATACATTGTTATAATAACTAGTCTTTTCTCTATGAAGACAGAGTTTCCCTTTCCGTTCAAAATCCAGCAACAGAGCAGGAGTAACTTCGCTTTGTGAGGTGTTATCCATGTTTTCTGCCCATCTAGGGGTCCTGTTCTTTTCGTCATTTGCCTTTTTCTGAAACTTTTCCCTTCTCTTCTCCGCCATTTTCAAGAACATTTTCTCTTGTGCATGTAAGGAACACGTCAAGTTGTCTCTACGAGCTTCATTCAGATCTATGTCACCTATCGTCAGGAAGTATTCTCCCATGTAGCGAGTCACTCCACCAAGTGTATGTACAAGGTTCAGATTCCCTCTAATAGGAAGTTCTGAAAAGATAACGTCCGTGTTTGAGTAATAGTACTGTAAAGTGCTTCTATAGAACAAGCTAGCTAGAATACTACAGGAGATTCCATAGGTCAAGGGTAAATGGTGGTATGTCACGCCTTCAGCTACTGAAGTAGGTAGCATCATGCAGACATAGCAATCTTCTATTTCCATAGCTTCTACATAGTGCACTAAAAGATTAGCGAAAACATTTAAGTGTGTCCTGTTCTTCATTTCGTGATAATGTAGTTCTCCCTCATCTGCTGTTTCTAAGTCAGGTCGTGTATGTCTCAGCCTCATTGAATTGTCACGTCTTTCTACTCTTCGTGGTGTTTCTTCGGTATGTACAACTTCTGCGTCTGGCGTCATCGAGTCCGTAGGATATATGTTAGGGTCTTTGCTTATCATAAAAGGTATAAACACTGTTAATCCTATCCATATCACTATCATTAGTACTATATTACAGATGCATATTTTACAGCATGTTTTGCAACAGCTAAATCTGGACCTTCCAGTGACATTGGAATCAGACATTTTATCTTACAGGTGGCTTTCTCAACCCCTCTTTGTTTCTTTTTCAGCAGAGGTTATACTTCGCTTCACCTCAGGGAGGGTCTTCGTCAGAACTCCGATCAGCAATGGACCCTTCGTCGCTTTTGCCACAGGCTTCGGGCTCATCAATTTCTTCCAACACCAGATAAGTCCATTCAGGGCTCTGATACAGTTTGTTCTGTTTCTTTACTCTGCCGCCCTTTCGGATGGATTTTCCTCGGGCTTCTTTTCTTTCACTTTCAGCCCTTTTTCGTTCTTTCAGTTTTTCTTCGACTGTTTTTATTCTTATTCTTAGTCTTTTTACATATCGGGGTTCATCCTTCTTCTCGATCCTTTTTGTAGTCGAGGAAACTTGCTCTTCCTCGTGAACTCTTTTGCTTTTTCTTCTTTGTCGCACTATTGCTTCAGCAGTGTCTTTTTCCCTTCCTGTCTGACTAGTTCCAGGTCTTTCATCTATTTCTTCTGCCTGGTCCTTAAGCTGACCTAGTTCAGGTTTAGACTGTATTTGATCTTCGTTTGTGAGTGATTCACTAGGCTCTTCTTCCTGAACACGTTCATCTATTTCTAACTGGCCTAGTTCATGCTCTTCGATCTCTTGATTTTCTTCCGCATGAACTTCCGCTTTGACTACTATCTGTCCCTTTCCAGCCTCCTCTGTCTGAGAAGGAGTGTCGATGACTTGATCTGTCCCTACTTGGCCTATTCCCTGATCAGATTTGATGATGGCTTTGATGATCTGACCTTCTCCTTCTTGTTCTGACTCACCTGCACTGTCCCACTCACTACCTAGGTAAGAGTATTTTCTGGTTCTTATTGGGTCAAGAACCTGGTCATCAGCAGGAAACCATTCAACTTCTTGACTTGTGCCTGGTAGTTCGATGTCAGCGGGATCCGGACCCTCTTCTGGAGTCTCCTCAGCTGGACTACCTTCGGCTTCAGTCGCGTTTTCTCCAGTCACCTTCTTCGTGTGACTTGCATGGATCCACTTTGGCACACCAGCACACTTCACAGCAGTTGTGGTGACAAGGATCACTTGTCGAGGCTTGCCCCACTTTGGTCCAAGGCAACTCTTCCGGGTGTGTTTCTTCAATACCACCCAATCACCTGGTTTCAGTTTGTGTGCTGGAGTTGTAGGCCATTCGACAGCAGTCTCTCCAATCTGGTGAGAGATAGAACGCACTTGGTCACCCAACTGCCTGCAGTACTCTAGCACCATATCATCAGAAATACTTAGCAGTTTGTGTCCAGGTACCCATGCCTGTCGCATCATTCTTCCCATTAGCACTTCATGGGGGCTCAGGCCTGTCTTCCTGTTTGGAATACTTCTCAAGCTCATCAGCACCATGGGCAAAGCCTCTATCCAATTCATTTTAGTGAAGTCACACAGTTTTGCCAGCCTGGACTTGAGAGTGCCGTTTATCTGCTCGACTATCCCAGAAGCCTCTGGATGATAGGCACAGTGCAGCCTTTGCTCCATTTTGAATGCTTTGCAGAGTTCTTTTAGGACCTCGTTTGAAAAATGTCCACCTTGGTCTGTTTCAATTGTCTCAGGAATTCCAAAGCGGGGGATCAGTTCCCTAAGTAACAATTTAGCTACCGTCAGGGCATCATTCTTCTTTGTTGGATAGGCCTCCACCCACCGGGAAAACAAGCAAACTATGACTAGGACATATTGATATCCCTTGCACAGGGGCAGTTTTATGAAGTCTGCCTGCATCCTTATGAAGGGACCTTCTGCTCTCCCAATGGTACTTTGTTCCACTACTGTCTTCTTTCCTGCATTGAACTGTTGACACACTAAACACCTCTGACAAAGTTTGTCTGCTGTGCTCCTGAATTTTGGACTGTAGAACACCTTTTCAAACATTCGGCACATGGCATCTCTCCCAATATGTGTTGGTTCATGTATTATCCGTGCCATTGCGGTAACCAGTCGTTCAGGTAGTACAGGCATACCAGTCACGTGGACCACAACACCATCCCCTTTCCTGGGTTGACATTCATCCTGCCTCCACACGTCCCTTTCTTTCTTGTCTGTTGTCTGCTGTAGTTCTCTCAATTCATCCCATGTTCCCAACCTTTCAAACAACATCAGTTGGCAGCTGCTTTCACCTCCCCATAATTTAATTAGGAGAGACATTTTATGTCGGGCGCAGTACTGGGCAATTTGGTCAGCATATCTGTTTCCGGCTGTCACCTCGTCATTTCCAGATCGGTGAGCCGCACACTTGACCACAGCCAATTCTTTGGGCAATTGGATGGCTTCTAGTAAGTTTTGTACTGGTTTCCCATTCCGGATGGGAGAACCTGAGGAAGTCATGAATTCTCTTTGCAACCATAGTTGGCCGAAGTCATGAACAACCCCGTAACAGTACTGACTGTCAGTATAAACAGTTACTCTTTTGTTTTTCCCAATTTTACAAGCTCTTGTTAGAGCAATGAGCTCCGCTACTTGAGCAGATTTAACTTCGAAAAGATAGGAAGCTTCCAGGGTCTTTTCCAAAGTGACTACAGCATAGGCAGCACTCAAACCTCCATTCTCATGTCTCAAGCATGAACCATCCACAAACATTTTGAGGTCTTCATCAACCAAAGCCACTTCTTTGATATCAGGACGGGGTTTTGTGTTAAATTCAGTCAAGTCTATGCAGTTATGCTCAATTTCATCTCCTGCCTCTACATCAATGGGAAGGGGCAATAGAGTGGCAGGGTTTAGAATGTTGCATCGGGAAATTATTACGTTTTCTGCACCAATGAGAATCCTTTCATACTTAGTCAGCCGACTAGGGGTGAGATACTGTGTCTTGGTTCGGGTGAGCAAGATCACAACTGAATGTGGAACAAATACAGTGACAGGATGTCCCATCACAATGTTCTCACTCTGCTCTAGACTTGTACAGGTAGCAGCTACTGCTTTCAGGCATCCCGGTAATCCAGCAGCCACTGGATCTAGTGTGGCCGAAAAGTAGGCCACAGGACGTCTAATCAGACCATGTTCCTGGGTTAAGACCGAGAGCGCACAATTGTCTCTCGTGTCACAGAACAGCTCAAAGTTCTTAGTGTAGTCAGGCATTCCTAAGGCTGGAGCTGTGCACAGACAATTTCGCAATTTTACCCAAGCAGTCATGCATTCATCATTCCAACAAACTGGGTCTTCTGCTCCTTTCTTTGTCATGTTAATCAAGGGTTTAGCTATAGCCGCGAAACCCACGATCCACTGTCTGCAGTACCCAACAACTCCTAGGAACATTCTTACTTCTTTCTGGGTTACTGGTAGTGACATTTCTCGAATGATCCTGATCCTTTCTGAAGTGACCTTTCGGATCCCTTTCTCTATCTGGTGCCCCAGATATTTTACTGAGGTCTTGCAGAACTGTAGCTTGTCTGGTGAAACCTTATGTCCTCCCTTTCCTAGGTGATTCAACAAGGCAATGGTATCAGTGACACAGTCGTCTTGACTTCTAGATGCTACCAGGAGGTCATCTATGTACTGCACCAGGACAGGCTCTTTTGGAAGAACTAGAGATTCAAGGCATTTCTTTAGAATCTGGTTGAAAATCGATGGACTTTCGGTGTACCCCTGGGGGACACGATTCCAGACATAGACCTGGCTGTTGAATTCAAAACTGAAAAGGAATTTGCTTTCTGGATGCAATGGGATGGAAAAGAATGCATGGCACAGGTCAATGACAGTGAACCATTCCGCATCCCAAGGAATTTGATACAGTATTACTGCAGGGTTTGGTACTATGGGACAGCAAGGTACTACAATTTGGTTTACCTTGCGCAGGTCCTGCACTACCCTGTACTTTCCGCTAGGCTTCTTAATTCCAAGTATGGGCGAATTACAGGGACTGCTCATCACTTCCTGAATGATGTTTGCTTTGAGCAATCTGTTTAATTCCTTTGCGACTCCTTCTTTCACTTCTGCACTCATTTTATACTGTTTGGTATTTGGGTATATCGCATTTACTTTTATAGCTATTTTAACTGGGTCTACATTTGCCATTAAGCCTACATCTTTTCCAGTAAAATCCCAAACTTCAGGTATTACGCTCGATTGTAGTTCTTCAGGTAGACTTTCAATGGACATGGGCTTAATTTCTGTGTCGGGTCTCAGTAACATCAATTTATACAGGCCATCTTCATCTGGGGTCTGAATTTCCACACCATTCGGTGAGCAAAAGATGGTGCAACGCATTTTGCACAACAAATCTCGTCCTAATAGGTTTACAGGACTGGAATCACAGACCACAAATCTGTGCATTTCCTTGAAATTTCCTATGGAAATTTCCATAGGTTCTGTTACCGGAGTACTGATTATCTGATTTGAAACTCCCACTACTTGGATAGCTTCTCCCGAGAGGGGTAGGTTAGGAACGTCCGCTGTTCTTACAGTGGAACGGGTAGCACCAGTGTCCAACAGAAAGGTGACATCTGTCCCTTCAACCTTTCCTTCAATGTATGGTCCAGTCTGGTCTACCGGTAAGGAAGCGCCAAGCACGCACTCCTTGTCCTCCCCTCTCAGGCCCCGTCAGTATTGATCATCGCAGAGGAAAGTATCATTTAACAGGTACTGAGGAATGGGTGCATTTCTTTCATTCTCTCTTTCCCACACTTCGACCCTTTCATTCTCTTGACCCTGATTCCTATAATTCTGTCTAGGAGCGCGTGGCACTGGGGGTTGATTTACCTGCTGTTGGGTCTTTCGGATCCCCTCTTTCTGCACCTGTGGATTTAAACCATTTACGGGGGCATTACCAGCCTGCAAGTGCGGACATTTATCTCTCCAATGCCCCATCTGACCACATCCGTGACAGGGGAATTTTTCCATAGCATCTTCTCTGCTCATTTTTACCCGGGGCCTGCCTCCACCCCCAGTATTCGGATTTGTAGCATTATTACTGTTAGTCATTTTACTTAACTGTTTTTCTTGTTGTTCAGCTAATTTCACCTGAGCCCACATTACTTTCTCTTTTAGGGCTTTCTTTTTGTTCTCGATCTCATCTTCGCAGTATTTGGCATATTTGAGAACATCATCAATGGGTTTCCCTTGCCAACTGATTTTGTTATCTCTAATCCACTGGGATATTTCAGGTCTTAATCCCAACACGAATCAATAACTGAAATGGGTCATATCCTTCATGTCCACATTATCGATTCCACTGTAAGTTTTGAACACCTGAAGTAACCTTTCATAAAAGGAGTGGACTGATTCATCACGCTCTTGGGTAGTTCTATCTATACGGGTCCAATCAGTTTCTTTTGCAGGTACCTTTTTCTTTAGGTATTGTATGACTTGATCATACTTTCTCATTACTTCAGGTGAGGGAGCTCCTGTTCTGTCATCTCGGGCATATTCCTCATTTGGCCAATCAATTTCAGTTTTGCATTCGGTCCACAAATCTACAGGTACTACAATGTCGAAAAACCCATCCAGGTCTTTCAGGAGACATTTCTGAACCTTTATGAAGCGTTCAACCTGTCGGTACCACTCAACCGGCTTCTCCCTCAATTTAGGGAAGTCATTGGTAAATGATACTATATCTTGTCTGGACCAAGGGACATGGACATATTTTCCCCCTGGGACTTCCCTCATGGGACATAATTTTTCTGGTTTGTCAACTTCTTGTAGGACGTACTCAGCAGTCCGTGGTCTCTCCTTGCTATCCTCCTTTTTCTTTGCCCACCTGGCTTTCCACTTGTCTAGATCTCCCCATTTTTGTGCTAAGTTTATCAGTTCCTTAATCTGCGTTTTCTTCCCTGCGGTATTCAGGTTTTCTAGATCTTTGTCTGAAAATTCTACCCTGTAGGATTTCTGTAGTACCTTAGATCTGCTGATATCTATTCCCATACATACTACTGTGTCCATTAATTTGTCATAGTACATTTTTGCGTTCCGAGTAAGGTGTTTGCACATGAACAACAACTCATCCTCCTCCCGGACATTCAATCGGTCTAAACTCACATTCCCTGCGCTCAGTTCCTCTAGCTCTATTCTTAGCTTATAAATATCTAATGGTTTCGGATGAGGGGTTCCCTTTTCTAATTCTCGGGTCCATCTTTCTATTTCCTCGGGAGTTACCACTGTCGCACTTTGAGTTCCTGATGAAGACTCTATTAGTACGTCTTTGTTCCTAGTCTGAGGTCCAGTTCGAGACATACTAGGTCCCTGTTCCCTGTTAGGTAGATCCATCAAGGAAACCATGGACTCACATTCACTTGTTTGGTCATCAATAATGAGTGGTTCCCTTCTGGGCGGGGGCATCATCGGGGTTATGACTGGAGTTTTTGGAGTATTCATTCTGTCCCCATATAGAGGAAAAACTGGACCAATGGTTACTGGAATCGTCAGGGCTTCAGGATTTGGATTAATCTGAGCTATAGCATGTATGAGATCATTCCGCTGTCCTCTCAGGGCATCCCTTTCCTGCTCGTGTAATACTCGATTCATGGGGGGATCCTGTATCATTTGGGGTACTAGAGAAGGATAAATATTCGGAGCTGATGGAGTCGATAAAACTAGTCCCTCACCAAAGGGGTTGTAATTCGGGACCACGGGGTCGGGTCTACCAAATCCCTCTCCTCCCGCTCTTCTCGGTTCTATCCCTGTGGAATCGGCTTCACTAGTACTTCTTCTTCCTGAAGGTCTTACTGGAGTAGTTAAGCTTTGAGATCTGGTTTCTTCATTATAAGGCGGGGGACCTTTCATAAATAAATCCTCTAAAAATTCATCTTCTGATTCACCCAGGGGCATCATATGTCGTGTTTTTTCAGTACATTTCTTCCCTCCCATCATTTCATTAGCTCCGAACATGGGAAATAACCCTTCTACCATCATATTTTGTCTCCACTGTTTTAATTTCTGCTCCTTGGTTTCTTTTACCAATTTTGGATACCATCGGGTCACTCCCTTGTCCATTCGGGGTCTGTCTCGCTCTAGAGCCTCAATCTCCCATTCCTCTAAAGCTTCATACTGAGTTAATCTAGGTCTGGGATGTAATTCATTCATTCGGGTCCTCAGGTTAAATAGGACTCTCCCGTTAAAAGTACCATCAATGGGAAAGGCTAAAACTCCATCCTCCGCAGTGTACTTTACCCAGTTCTCTAACCATACACAGGTATGATACCCTTTTTCTAACATCATGAAAGAGGCGGGAGTATCTGGCGGAGGAATGATCACTCCCTCCCTAGTTCGTACGGGTTTGTCAGTTTTGAAAAAATTCTTTATTTTGCTGGTAAATGACATTTTTCTCTTTCCTCCGTACATGTTGTGAGGTCTGCCTCTGCTCATCAACTCTTTATGACACCCTAGATTTCGTGGATCAGGCAGAAAATCAGGGTACCACATACACCGCTCGTAACAATCTATAAGCTCGGTGCGGAAAATTTTGACTACCTCGTTTGTGCTTCTAATGCTAACGCGACTCCAATTTCTTAACAACCAATCAGTGCAGAGGTTGCAAAAGTTCTTGACCAATGGGTGTGCGGCCTTTTCGCGAGATGCGTTCTCACGCTCAGGCACTCACCCCTCCCTTACAATTTCGGCTTCACTACACACCCGCTGGTTTAACCAATCCCAGCGCGGCACGGAGTGACGTCAGAGCAGCCCTTCGGCTGTCTCCCTCCTTTACAAGGTAACGGAAACTTTGTATTTTCTCTAAGATGCTAATATTAATTTTAGTCAACAACGTGTAACATTCGCCATTGTGTAGGAGTGTTCTAAAGAGATAGAAAGTTCTTTTTTTTTTTTTACTGCAAGTAAACCACTTCTGTCTACTTTTCATACACTTCGGATAGACTTCTCTTGCCTACCCTCACGCAAGCATTAGAAAACCTGCTATTACCCAGTCTCATCCACTTCTTTCCGGGATATATACTAAGCCTGGGGTTCGTCAGCGTTTCCCTTTGCTATCATACAAGCTCCGATGACTCTATTACTCCCTTAGTGTGACCCTTACTAGGTGATATCAGACCAAGGTTTCTATCAGCAGTCCCGTCACTATCATTCATACAGTTTTCCGAAAAAGACCTAATTAGCGCTTCCAGTTCCACTCGAACCATGCACTAACCTTTCCTCCCTACAAATGACCTCAGAACGCGATGGATTCTACTCACCATCCGTTTATACAATTCCCCGGGGATTTCAGACAACACTCAACAGTCACACACAATTGGTTAATAAAACATATAATATTTAGCAGCAATACATATGTATAAAATTTTCTCAAAACATTTAAAATATTTTAAAAACAGTTGCGCAATAAAATATTAAGTAACACAATCAATATTAAAAAAAACAATTTTAGCAGCACATTTATTTTTCGCGGTTTTATTTCCTAACTATCTTATCTACCTATCTTACTAGTCCTAACCATTCCTCTGCTTACCAGAAATTACTGATAGAGCGCGCGGGTCACCCGGGTCACTAGATTACCAAATGTTCCACGCACTGGGCCCTGGCGTGCATATGATGACAGTGTTTTGCATGAACCGGGTGAAACCTCTCCACGCTCTTATGAGTAATCGAGTGGGTGACTCTTTCACCACTTACTATTCATGTACCTGACTTACCACAGGCACATTACTCCTGACGGATCAGGAGCTAGCAGTGGACAGGTGATAAGGGTTTCCTAAAAGGGAGAAAATTCTACTTTACACGTTTAATACTTTTAATATCCCTTTAATGTATAATGACCACAGACACCTTGATAGTTTTAAGGGTTTTATATAGTATAAGTTTAGAACGAAAATGCCATTACAAGTAGGCAAATGCAAAGTAATACATCAATGATAAGTATCAGAACCAGGATATAACTATGGATTAAAGTGAGTATCATAGAGTAAAAGGGAACACTATAGGGCATGAATCACAATAAACATATTAACTAATATGGTTTAAACTAGGGCAAGGACGTGAGGAGGACCTAATGTATGTCCTAATAATTTTATACTAATTCCTAAACCTTATGCTATCTTTACTAACTTCACGACAACCATACTAAGGGAAAGGGAATAAGTGGAACAATCTAGATAAACAGTCGGGTTCAACAATGTCCTAAAGGAAGGGTAAGAAGTGGAACATTTACTAATAATCAATTGCATGAAATTACTTTCAAAGGAGATATGGAGAATATCACAGGCAAGATTGCTTTAATCAGAGGAGGAAAAGTTAAGGATATAGTATAGACAGACACCTATGCCAATATTTACCTAGGTGAGAATGAGGACTAACCCTGGTCGCGGGTCAGTTTGGGAAAGAACGGGACAAGGACCCTCAAGGATTCAGGAAATACCAGGAGGTGAGCAGGTACAGCTCATGGACAGTCAGGACAGGATACCCCTCAGGTCTGGGTCAGGACTGGGTTCACCAAGGCACGACCAACCCCTCACAGCTTTGGATGCAACGCCAGCGTTACCCCCTCTTCTGCACGGAATCCGCCAATAACCCCGATTGGGTTTTCGAATCTCCCAGCAAAGTGCTTCGCTTAGCACTTAGGACTAATTTCCACCCCTTGGAGTTTGTGGAAAGTTTCAGGCAGAATGCTCCGCAGCACTCTGTATCAGGCACCTATAGAGTTCGTAGGGTCAGTGACAGGTCTGCTACTCGGACAAGTCGGACAATTTCTCTAAGCTAAGCTAGGCTATATATACAGTTTTGAGTCCCCAAGACCACCCATAAATGTTGCAAAAATGACAAAGTCCCATCTTCTGATTGGTCAAGGGAGGTGGTTAGGTCATAGGTACCACCTATATTCTTTTTATGTAATTCACGTGACATTTTCCCTCCCCCTAGCATCTGGGTTCCCAGGCATACGTGTGGGAAAGTACAATAGTAAAGAAAAGGTTTGCAACATTGTTGCGCATTTCAGAGTAAAAATAGCAAGTCTTCAAGGGCGAAGGTGCGTCAGGAAAGGACAGTCCCCTTTTCAATGGCCAACTGGCCAGGTTCCATTGCTGCACGTCCCAGATCTTAGGTCACGTGATGAGGGATACGTCAGCTTCAATATGGTTCTGGTCCCTAAGTCCAGGCCCTCATTTACGCGGTACATGAAAAGTAAGCGAAAACAAATTAATAACACAGAATAAAATGAATACACTGTACACCATGACCAACTACTCTTAATCCCTTATTTCATAATACTTATAGCATTAAGAGTTAGTGCAGAAAAGATGCATATACAAAAGCGGCTTAAGATAGCATGAAGCATGATTAGTGACAAGCGGCCATTTTAACACCACTGCGCATGAGCGAACTTTTCCCTCCAGATTGCGAGTGCGTCACATCACATGGGTATGACCGACGCATGCGCAGACTGGATTTCTGCAAAGCGGCCATTTTATTAATGTGCAAGCTTGATTATGATGAAAAACACATAGGCAAGCCTCCTAGGGACACCCGTGTGTTGGGGAAATACAAATAAAATGACAAACAATCGGAGTTAGTACAGTTATGATTCCGGCGAGGTTCATGAAGAGAGCAAGTCGCGTTACGTGCAAATACTTGCTCCATCAAGGGGAGCTGGATTGGGCCAGTCGTGCTGGGGGGGGGAGGGGCCGCGGGGGCAGCAGCGGCGGGGAAAGGTAAAGGGAGGAAAGAAGGGATAAGGGAAAATAAGCAGAAATAAGGCACAAAAGAGCAGAGATGCAGAAAAGAGCAGAAAGGTGAAAGATAGAAAGGGTAAAAAAACGAATGAAAACGAGTGAAGGAGCAGAGGGAGAGAAAGGGAAAATGGGCAGAAATAAGGCACAAAAGAGCAGAGGTGCAGAAAGGTGAAAGATAGAAAGGGGAAAAAAACGAGTGAAGGAGCAGAGGGAGAGAAAGGGAGAATGGGCAGAAATAAGGCGCAAAAGAGCAGAGGTGCAGAAAGGTGAAAGATAGAAAGGGGAGAAAAACGAGTGAAGGAGCAGAAAGAAAGAAAGGAGACAGAGGTCCACTGGACCACCAGGGATGAGGCGCAGGGAAACCTGTGGGTGGAGGATGGCCTCGATCACCAACACTGAAGAGTGCAGGGGCAGGGGCACCTCACTTAATGGTGGAGCTGCGAGGGTGGGAGAGCAATTTCACTGACAATGAGTCAGTGGTCTTGCTCCAGGTTAGACACGCCCTTTCAACAAATATCCCCCCCACCATACTCCCGGAGGCCTCTCTATTGGAGGACCTGGTCTTGGATGGCCATGTCCCAGAAAAAACTATCTCGCTAATATACAAGAAAGTGATCAACCACACCGGGGACCCGTTGATGACTCTCAGGGAACAGTGGGGCGCCGATGGCCTGGTGCTGGATGATGAGGACTGGAGGGAGGCGGTTGCCTCCACGAAGGTCGTGGCCATCCAAATGAGACTCAGTTTGGTGCAACTGAAGATCCTCCATCGGTCGTACACCACGGGACCCCGACTAGTGAGAATGGGGCTGGCGGCGAATGGGGAGTGTCGGAGGGGTTGTGGAGAAATCAGGACTTTCATGCACATCTTGTGGCACTGCGTAGAAATACAGGACTACTAGGGCAAAATCCATGATAAGATATGCGAAGTGATGGGGGTGGAGCTAGCGTTGGAGACCCGACAATGTCTTCTGAATATTTGGGAGCCTACTGGCCTGACCTCATATAGGAAACAATGGGTGACCCTGGCGTGCATGATTGATAAACGTAACACCGCTCAGCTGTGGGGTGCCAGGCAGGCGCCTCAGTTTGGAAAATGGACAGAAGACCTGGACTGGTACATGTTCATGGAAAGATCCGTCTATGTTGCTAGGGGGTGCCCCCTGAAGTGGGGGAAGGTGTGGGGTGCCTGGAATAGTCACAGGGGGGATATATGTACCCCTCCGAGTATTGACATAGAGCCAGTGGGGTTGGAATCCCCGTGATACCTTAAAGTTATTCTGCAGTATTTTTCTGTACATGGTTTTGTATATTTGATTACTGTAAAACGCCGCTTGTCGCCTGATCGCTTTTATTTTGTTTCTTTAAATAAAAGGAATTAAAAAAATAAAATAAATAGCAGCTCTAGTTAGAATGGAGGCAACCAGGAAGTGACTCTAAACACGGCCACTCTGGAGCAAAACGCTAACAGTGGAGTCTCCTTTAAAACAAGTAAAAGGTACTAAAATATCCCCACAATTCTAAGGATTGTCACCGCAGTGTAAAGGTTTTACAGTGTCCCCACAAGTAGCGGCAATGCAGTTTTAGCAGCAAATTCACAGCAGTCACATTCAAAATCCTCTTCATAACGCCTCCACCCCCCCAATTCATTGATAGCAATCTGGAAAAAGTTATTCACTTGTGTTTCCCGAGTGTACGGGAAGTTCCAGACACTCCTTCCTCAATTTCGACCAGGTCAACAACTAACAGAACAGTCCTGTGTCTCCGACCTCGGCATAATGGCTTCATGTTTAGCCATAGTACCTTATGACAGGCTCAAAATGCATCCGTTATAGGAGTGCTTATCGCACCAGTGGATTCAAGCAAAGGGTCAAATAGAAGATCTAAGATTGGCCAAATCGGATGTTTATCCTGATTACCCAGTGGAGCCGCACACATTACGAGCCTTGCAGATGATGCTTACCAGGGAGGAGCGCAAGGGCCTAATCACCAAGTTGCACGCTGCGTCCCTTCGCAAGAGAGAGCCAGAGGAGCATCCCTCATACACTAAGTGGAGTGATGTGGTGGGCTGTCTGTAGATCATTGGCAATCCTGTTGCAAACTGACTGGGCGCCTCATGGCTAACTGTAACCTTCGAATCATGCTCTTTAAATTTTTACATCAACTCTACTTCACCCCCGCACAATTGCGAAAATGTGGGCTACGAGATACTGATTGTTGTGTACGGTGTGGAAGGCCAGTCGCTGACATTTTACACCTCTTCTGGGGGTGCATGGGGATAGCTGCTTTCTGGGGGTAAAGTAGCGGGTGTGCTCACTGATGTTGTGCTAGAACTGGTGAAATGTACGCCTGAGGTATGCCTGCTGGGGGATGTATCGTCTTTGAAACCTTGCAACTGGAGGTTGGTAGCTGTGGCAACGCTTCTGGCAAAAAGAGCTGTGGTGATGTGCTGGGGCGCGAGGGGACTACAATCAATCAATCAATCAATGACACTTATAAAGCGCGCTACATACCCGTAGGGTCTCAAGGCGCTGGGGGGGGGGGGGGGGCGCTACTGCTCGAACAGCCAGGTCTTCAGCTTCTTCCTGAAGGAGAGGTGGTCTTGGGTCAGGCGCAGGTCGGGAGGGAGGGAGTTCCAGGTCTTGGCGGCCAGGTAGGAGAAGGACCTTCCTCCTGTAGTCGCTCTTCGGATGCGGGGGACGGCGGCGAGGGCGTGGTTGGCTGATCGGAGGTGGCGTTTGGGAGCGTAGAAGTTGACTCGGCTGTTGAGGTAGCTCGGGCCTTGGTCGTGTAGGGCTTTGTGGGTGAGGAGGCGGAAGGTGATTCTTTTGTTGACGGGGAGCCAGTGAAGGTCTCTCAGATGTCCGGAGATGTGGCTGGTTCGTGGGATGTCGAGGATGAGTCTGGCTGAGGCGTTCTGGATCCGCTGGAGTCTCTTCTGGAGCTTGGCGGTGGTACCGGCGTAGAGGGCGTTGCCGTAGTCCAGTCGGCTGGTGACGAGGGCCTGGGTGACGGTCTTCCTGGTCTCGGTGGGGATCCACCAGAAGATCTTTCGTAGCATGCGTAGGATGTTGAAGCACGCCGAGGAGACGTTGTTGACTTGCCTGGTCAAGGAGAGGGAGGAGTCCAGGATGAAGCCCAGTTTGCGTGCGTGGTCTGTCGGTTTGGGTGCGGTGCCCAGGGCGGGAGGCCACCTGGAGTCGTCCCAGGCGGAGGGTGAGGGGCCCAGGATGAGGACCTCCGTCTTGTTCGAGTTCAGTTTCAGGCGGCTGGTCGTCATCCACTCGGCTACCTCTTTCATCCCATCGTGAAGGTTGGCTCTGGCGGCGGTGGGGTCGTTGGTCAGGGAGAGGATCAGCTGGGTGTCGTCGGCGTAGGAGATGATGCTGAGGTTGTGTTTGCGTACGATGGCCGCGAGGGGGCTCATGTAGACGTTGAAGAGGGTGGGGCTCAGAGATGATCCTTGAGGGACGCCGCAGATGACTTCGGAGGCCTCTGACTTGTACGGTGGTAGGCGGACTCTCTGTGTTCTTCCGTCGAGGAAGGAGATGATCCATTCCAGCGCCTTGTCCTGGATTCCGATGTTGCCGAGGCGCCGTACTAGGGTGCGGTGGCAGACCGTGTCGAATGCCGCGGAGAGGTCCAGGAGGATGAGGGCCGCTGTTTCTCCATTGTCCATCAGGGCTCGGATGTCATCGGTGGCGGCGATGAGGGCGGTCTCGGTGCTGTGGTTGGCTCGGAAGCCAGACTGTGAGGGGTCGAGGGATCCGTTCGTCTCGAGGAAGGCGGCCATCTGCTTGTTGACGGTCTTCTCGATGACTTTGGCTGGAAACGGGAGGAGCGAGATGGGGCGGTAGTTCTTGAGGTCGGTGGGGTCCGCTGTTGGTTTCTTGAGTAGAGCGCCGAGTTTGGCGTGTTTCCAGCTCTCAGGGAAGGTGGCGGTGTCGAAGGATGTGTTGATGATGTCTCGCAGGTGGGGTGCGATGGCAGCGTCGGCCTTGTTGAAGACTACCTACTGTACCTAAATGGATCAGAGATATGGTTTATTGCCAGGAGCAACTGGAAGTATATGCGGAAGAACTACCTGAATCGTCCCGACCCAAGGACTTCTGGGCTCCACTGACATTGTACCTCTTAAGTCATCCGGATCTGTAAGGGTCACGCGCCCGTATTTATACCAGGATGGTGTCCGCTGTTAGACCCGCATCACTGTGTCTTAACGAATGTGTATCTCTAGAAAGTAGTGACGCTTTCTTTATATAGGTCATATTTTCCTTCTTTGAGAGTACATGCAAAAAAGTGTTCCCTGGAGATGAACTAAAAGAATGGGCAAGTTTTGAATTCCAGGCAATAGCAACACAATCACATTTTGATTTTGGGACTTGGAATGTATAAAGACTTGTTGAAAAGTATTTAAAAAAACTCTTGGTCCTGGGTGATTGTGAAACATCAGAAGATGTTGTTCGACAATACAGAGAATATAAATATGTGGTGGCAGAACTTGTAAAGGGTGGGTATTTACCACCTTTCAAGACCTGGTGAATTTCACTGTACGCAATGCTGCTCAGTATAGTGTGGTGTCTCAACTTGTTAATGTTTGCGCGACATTTCAAGCATCTAGTGCAGATTGTGAATGAGGATTTAGCCTCATAAACACTATCAAGAGTAAATTGAGAAATTGAGAAAAACACCTGAGAAGAATCATTTGGATATGCTGATGAGGACAAAGGTCTGAATGGGAAAATTGACCTCGATAAAGTTTATCAGCACTGTAAAAATGGCAAGGATCGACGGGAGATGAAACCATGTAACCCATCTAGTGATGGCACTTGACTTGTCTGAACGGCCCTCTCTGACAGTCCATTTTTGCCTGGATGTCACATATTTCAATAACTATCTCCCAGACCGGATATCCAGGATTACTCAGTAGCTTGCACATCAAATTGTAAATTTGTTATGTAATTGTCTAACTTATTATGCATATGTGATCTTGTATAGGCTCAACACATTTCACCACCCAATGAACAGTGCTCCAATTGAGAATCTTTAGAAAATCATATAATGGTATCACCATTGGAGTCCTTAGCTTTTCTAAACCCGAAGTGTACTTGCCTGTGTAACTAATTCAAGTCAAGGAGTGTGTATCTTAATTGCAAACCTTCCTTAAGACCCTTCACGCTGCACTGTATATTTGGAAATGCACTGTTTTTACACTTTGTTGAGCAAAAGTTTGGATTGATATTTGCACTATTAGCTGCACCCAGTTGAGTTCTTGGCGCAAATAGCCTTGGCTGCAGTGCACAGAGACCTTACTCTGTCCCACACAGAGGAAAGGCATTAGAGGGAACATTGTCCCCTGTCCTGAGGCCCATTTGGCACCCGGACAGGAGGGAAATTAACTATGCAGTAGGTGTGTTGCACCACGCCTCAAAGGTGGGGTACCTGATGTGCTTCACAAAAGAAGGGTTCCATCATCTTATTTTTGGTGGAATTAGAAACTCTAGGACAAGGTTATGCTGAATCCCCACATGAACTGGTCAATAGTGGGTGTGTGGGGGGAACATCCTTTACAACACAACTTTTACCACGCAGTGCCTTTACGATGCAACTTTTACAACGCAAACCATTACAACGCATTGCTCTGGGGGATATGGAATAGATTTCATTTACTATCCAACACCTTCCCTAGTGTCCACGGGGACTGGAGTTGGAATAGTAAATTAAACTATTCACTATCCAGCACCCCAAAGCGCTATGCGTTGTAAAGGTTTGCGTTGTAATACTTACGTTGTAAAAGCATGCGTTGTAACGTCATACATCCGTGTGTGGACCCCAGGGGTAAGTAGCTCATTGGCTACAACCATCAATCCCCTTAATGCCCCTAAATTTAGTATTTGCCTGAAAGAAGATAAAGAAGAGCCGAAGAAAAAAAAAACGGTGGACCAGCACCTAACATGACGCAAAACCTTACCTGGCTGCTGCTCCCTCGACAATCACCAACACTGACTCGTCCAGAAGCAGAACAACCTCCCCAAACCCTTGGAGGTCTGCCCAGCAACATTACCCTTGGGGTGGAGGTCCCACTACCCTGCACCAGCAGGCACTGCCAGCATCTGCCCGGTAAAGTGTTCTGTCGCCCCTGGGCCCGCTGAGGGAGCAGCATCTCAAAACGAAGTCTTTGTTGCTTCAGGTGGTCAGATCCCGCTCCCTACCGAGTTTGGAGTTGCCCTCCACCAATACTCAAAGTACCGGAGCCATTTGCAAGCACCAAGGCATGTTTGTGTTCAGTCAGAACAACACCACTGCCAGAACTTACCTGCACGTCGAGGGACTTCGAGAGAGGCCAGCTTCACAGTGAAAGTGGCCCTGCTGTGTTTCTTTTCCCTATTCTGCAGGTACACCAAGAACCGTGAGAGCCTCTCACCGACCTGCCGGACAAAACATCACTGAACCTGAGCTCCCCAGCCCGGGCTCACAAAATCCAATGGTGTCCCTGTGGTCCTGAGACCCTCACGAGCTGAGGTCCGCCTTGGGTTCTGCCGTACTGGTCCCCCATTCCTCAGTTTCAGCCATTTTCTTACATGTACTTTTCCCCATGGACTTTAGCATGTAGAGTTCTGGACCACCTCTGCGTAAAGCACCTCTGTTTCCGGACACCCCAGGGCAGGTAAACTTGAACTGTTGGTGCTTTCTCGAACCTTGATCTCTACTTACCATAAATCCAGAAGAACAGTCCTGTAAGTCATGTAGTGAATGTTACTGCGTTCAGGGCTCTTGCCTCAAAACTGACAGTTGTAATTTTTTCTGTTATTACTGTAAACATTGATAACATCTAAAGTACTTACCTGATTCTGATAATCTTGGCGTCAACATTTATATTAAAGTCTTTGTTATTTTTCTATATTGGTCTCGAGTTTCTTTTTGAGTGTGTGTCACATTTATTGATTCTGTTTGTACAACAAATGCTTAACACTATCCTCTGATAAGCCTAAACTGCTCACCCACATTACCACAAAGAGAGCATTTGGGATTATTAATTTAAGCCCTGTAAACCAATAAGGGTTGTCTGGACTTTCAACATAGTGTATCTCATTTTGGTGCACTACACAGAAAGCCAGTTTCGTACATGAACCACAAAAGTGATGCAACCTGGGCGCAAAATCATACCAAATCTGGGCCATGGAGTCGATAAAAGAACGCAGAAACAGAGAGCAGTGGTTCCATTAAGCAGGAAAGACATATGGTCTGAGCTGTCCTTGTCTGATAGAGCAATGTTTAGGTGTACCACTGTCGCAGGATGTGCTTGGCAGTATCTCAGAGATTATCCTATTGACTAGCACAGGGGACAGTTTGTGGTCTTCACTTATGTAGTGCTGCATATAGTTCATCTGTTTCGCATGTCCCACCCCTGTTAGCACGGTTCAGTCAGCATCCTGATGATCTCTTACTAAAGGAGATCGAAACGCAGTCGACTCTTACAACCAAAACTCCCTCATTTAACATAATACCTTGGAGTTTTGTACAATGTTCTCAATGCGATATAAGAATTTTTTTTAAGCCACAAGCACCTATCACTTCACGCACTTTTTTCACTGTATATGTGTGAGCACTAGGGCTACCTAATTACTAGTGGATGATATTCTGTTTATGATGTCAATAAATTTGATGTCATTCCAACAACCTTGTATCCCGGCATACATTGTCTCCCTGGTCCGACCTGCACTCTCTCTTCATTAAGAAAACCCAGACTTAAGACAGAATTTAAATAAATAGTAGCCCAGGCTACCTGAGAACCCTGTGGCCTCTCCCAGACCCTTGTTCTTACACTACACTTATGACCCCTGGTCTTACTACTGGGGTATCCTTGTTCTCTTTACATTTAGGTACATGGCCTTGGAATTTGTCAACACGAACTCCACAGCCCCATGGTGGATTTACTGAAGACTGAGGTGTTTGGTATCAAACTTCTAAGTATAATAAACCCACACTAATGGCAGTGTTGGATTTATTATAAAATGAACGCAGGGACTATCTTAGAGATACCCCCCCTCTGAAAAACGACCAGCTACTAGTGTATTGGCTGACTGATCCCTGCCGTCCAGCCACCACCAGACAGGTTTCTGACATAATGGGGTGACAGCCTTTGTGCTCTCAGAGGTCAGAAACATAGGATGCTCTGGGTGGAGGTGCTTCACACCTCCTCCTTACAAGAACAGCAAAACTTTTCACCTTGTTTTATGCTGATTTGGGCAGCTATAAATAGTGGAGATGCCTGCCCCCTGCCTAGTCCCCCTGCCTAGCCCCACTTTTGGCGGCAGGGCAGGCAGGAAAATTAGTGCGTAAAGTAAGAATTTTCACTTTGGCTTGGCACACCCCCCTAGGGGGCCAGGAGCTGAGGTTAACCCCTCTCCTCAAACTTTTCAATGTTGTTTCGGAGAATTAGGCCCATAGGAATAGGGCTGTGCTCCTCTCCCCAAAGGGAGGGGGCACCTGAAGGGTGTAGTCACCCTTAGGGCCAGTGGCCATTGGCTACTGTCCTCCGACCTCAGTAAGGCCCTTAAATGTAGTATTTAAGGGCTCACCTGAACCTTGCTCCTCAGATTCGATGACCTAAGAAGAAGGACCGAAGAGCCGTGCAGCAGTGGAGAAGAAGACAGCGACTCACTTGGCCCCAGCCCTATTAGCCTGTCTCCTCTAGCGATCCTGCTTCAAGAAACCGGTGTGGCTAGAACCAGCAACCTTGAGCACCCCAGAGGATCTGTGCTGTCTTTCATAACAACTTTTGTCTCCCGTGGACACCGAATTTGTCCAGCCAAGATACCAACACAAGTACTCTGGAACCAAGCGGATCCGAGACACTTGCACCACCCTGCACCCGAGGCTCTCGGCCCGAGTCCACATGGCCCACCAAACCAGTGATGTCTCCCTGGCAATCCTGACCTGGAAATTACATTGGATAACCTCTCCTGACCTCCCCCTCGACGCCTGCAGCATCAACCTGAAGGGTCCCCCCGACCATTACCGGATCTGGTCAGAAAACCAGACGTCGAAAGACACCCCTGCAACTGTCTTGTGTGCCCAACTGATGGTGTCTCTGCTTCCCCCTACTATACAACTTACCTCTCCAGTTGTGGGATTCCTTCAGCCTAAGTCTGGACTGAGCCTGAAGATGTTTTCCCCAGCCAAGGATCTCCATTGATTACAAATGGGGCCCCTTACCCCTCCTTTGCACTGTGCACCAGGCCCCCCTTCTGCGCAGCTGGTGGTGCAATCTCTGTGCTCTTTTATCGCCCCTCCAGTGCTGACCTTAACACCCAGGGCGTGTGTCCCTGTAACCGGTGCCTTGTCGAGGTGCCCCCAGCCTCCGTAGGATAAGATTGGGCCCAGTGACCGCTGCACCTGGCCGCCCCAGTGCCGCTGGTGGTGCAGTACCTATCTTGGTCAGACCCTCACCCAGTGTTGACCAAAACCCCCGGAGACTGAACTTGAAAACCGCTTACTTACCTGGAACTTACTCATCTGTCTTTTCCCGTAGGATTGCATTAGTTTCTCACTGTATTGTACTAAGTGTGATCTTGCAAACAGCATATCTCTTTCTGTATTGAAAAGCATTTCGTGCACATGCACAGTATTGTTTGACACTATACTAAACCTATTGTCACTAATTGAAAGTATTACATAAAAGTCTACTTACCTGTAACTGATTTTAACTTGGTTCCTAGAAATAAAACAAAAGTAAAAATGTTCTACAAACATTGGCATGGAGTCAATAATTGAGTTTGTTCCTGCCTTTAATGAGTCAGTACACCAAATGCATTCACACTATCCTCCGATAAGCCTAACTGCTCAGCCACCTCTAAATTGAGAGTAAGGTATCATCTACTTTTAGCTCTACCTACCTTTGTGGAGTCACTGGACTCTGTGCACACTATACCTCTTCTTTGTATAGTATATACAGATTTCTACAGATGGATGTTTCTATCAATGAAGAAACCCAACTATAGAGTATACACAAGGTAAATTCACAAACTGAATCGCCTTCTGTAGTTATTGTTGAAGTTTTAGCACCCCGTCCATCATCTTCTGGTGTGGTATTGGGTTCTCCAGGCCTCCATACTCCGCAGAATACCCTCTACACCATAAAAGATGTTGGCACGGAAACTAGAAAATGCAAAAGACAAGTTTATTAAGACCCCATGGGGTGGTGGTACATTCCTACAGCACCCTTCGGTAAAGCAAGAAGTATCACACCGAACATCGGTGCAAATCCTTCTTTTATACAGTTTTAAAGTAATAAAAAGGTAGGCGGTACACAGTTACAGAGTTTTAGGTACATATATGGTCATTTTTGGAACACAGAACAGGTCAAGCAATGGTGTGTAACTGTATCAGTGACTGAAAAACAAATAGAATGCAAGTGTGCATCTGTGCCGATGGTAATAAATGGCAACTTATAGCTAGAAATAATCCCATCAGACCACCCTTCTTGGTGGAGTTTGCGTCATGTGGGAGTCGTTGATCATACCATAACACATATGGCCATGTAGTGCCGCAGTGGAAATGGATGTCAGTGATCTAGCCATAGTGTATGCCATGAGGTGGACATACTAATGTGCAGTGCTCAAGTGATAATAGTGAAATAAAATTGACTACCTTAGTTCTGACAAAATGTGCATACATAAACCTTGGTGTCAAAAATTAAAAACGCCTGGTGAGAAAATCTACCCTATGGCGCTGTGCAGGACGGTCGACATGTTTCAGCCTATGGGAGATTCTCCCGGCTTCCTTCAGGACCATAGATATAAGAAAGCTACTGCAACTGTAACCACAATCAATGTGTTGGGTAAGAAACTGATACTTATCTATCAGAAATCCATACGTTTTGGGCGTCCAAATGCTTGACAGTATGTAAGCTTGGCTTACATACTGGGGCACCGACGGACTGAGCGGGGCCTCTTACTCCCGAGCGGTTGCCGGGTGAGGTGAGGCCTTCACCCACACAAGGCTGGGAAGAAGACAGTCTTCTCCCACCAGTGGACGCCCAAAACGTATGGATTTCTGATAGATAAGTATCAGTTTCTTACCCAACACATTGATTGTGGTGTGCTTGACCTGGTCTGCTTTGTTGTATGTTTCATAGTTTGAATAGGGGTGTTAGCAGACAGGTCGGTAAATATGCCCCTTGACCCTCCACACACATTTTTGTTTTTGTTGCATTTTTGGAACACAGCCAACTCATGGGAGGAGCTATGTCAAGTCAAGTCAAAAGATTTGTATAGCGCGCTACATACCCAGAGGGTCTCAAGGCGCTTGAAGAAGGGTGGGGAGTTACTTGTCGAATATCCATGTTTTGAGTTGCTTTCTGAATGCTAGGTGGTTCTGAGTAAGGCGAAGGTGAGTGGGAAGTGAGTTCCAAGTTTTAGCTGCTAGGTAGGAAAAGGATCTACCTCCCATGGTGGTTTTGTTTATGCGAGGTACAGTGGCAAGGGCTTGGTTGGAGGATCGTAGCTGGCGGGAGGGGGTGTAGAAGGATAGTCGTGTGTTGAGGCATTCAGGTCCGATTTCGTAGAGTGCTTTGTGTGCGTGGGTTAGGAGTCGGAAAGTGATTCTCTTATTGACGGGGAGCCAGTGGAGGTTTTTCAGGTGACCAGAGATGTGTTCTTTACGCGGGATGTCTAATATGAGCCTGGCTGAGGCGTTCTGGATGCGTTGTAATTTTTTCTGGAGTTTTGCGGTGGTGCCGGCGTAGAGGGTGTTTCCGTAGTCCAGTCGGCTCGTGACCAGAGCGTGGGTGACTGTTTTTCTAGTTTCGGTAGGGATCCAGCGAAATGTTTTTTTGAGCATGCGAAGAATGTTAAAGCAAGATGAGGAGACGGCGTTGACTTGTCTGTTCATCGAGAGTGAGGAATCCAGGATGACGCCCAAGTTCCGTGCGTGGTCCGTCGGGATGAGTGCTTGTCCAAGGGCCTCTGGCCACCAAGAGTCGTCCCAGGCGGAGGGGGAGGTACCTAAGATGAGGACTTCTGTTTTGTCCGAGTTCAGTTTCAGACGGCTGTGCTTCATCCATTCGGCTACTTCTTTCATTCCTTCGTGTAGGTTGGTTTTGGCTGTGTTAGGGTCTCTAGTGAGTGATAGGATCAGTTGAGTGTCGTCGGCGTAGGAGATGATGTTGAGGTTATGTTGACGTGCGATGGTCGCGAGGGGGCTCATGTAAACGTTGAAGAGGGTGGGGCTGAGAGAGGACCCTTGGGGTACGCCGCAGATGACTTCAGTAGCCTCTGACTTGAATGGTGGAAGGCGGACTCTCTGGGTTCTTCCGGTGAGGAACGAGGTGATCCAATCCAGTGCTTTTCCTTGGATTCCGACGTTTCTGAGGCGCTGTAAAAGGGTGCTATGACAGACTGTGTCGAAGGCTGCGGAGAGGTCGAGGAGGATGAGGGCGACTGTGTCTCCATTGTCCAGTAGAGTCCGAATGTCGTCTGTTGCTGCGATGAGGGCGGTTTCGGTGCTGTGCTTGGCTCCGAAGCCGGATTGTGAGGGGTCGAGGGATTTGTTGGTTTCGAGGAATGCGGCGAGTTGGTTGTTGACAGCTTTCTCGATGACTTTGGCCGGGAATGGAAGGAGTGAGATAGGGCGATAGTTTTTGAGTTCGGTGGGGTCAGCTGTGGGTTTCTTCAGGAGGGCGCTGAGTTCGGCATGTTTCCAACTTTCCGGGAAGGTTGCGGAGTTGAGGGAGCAGTTGATGACGTCTCGGAGGTGCGGTGCAATAATGGAGTCTGCTTTGTTAAAGATGTAGTGAGGGCAGGGATCTGTGGGGGATCCTGAGTGGATAGAGTTCATCAGACGGATGGTGTCCTCAGTAGAGATTGGCTTCCAGTCATTGAGGGTGTTCAGGGGGTGAGGGGGTCCTGCAGGGGAATGGGTGGGTTGATCTCCGGGTTGGTTGTCGAAGCTGTTGTGGATGTCTGCAATTTTGTTGTAGAAGAATGAGGCTAGGGAGTCGCAGAGGGCTTGAGAGGGGGTGATGTCGTTGGAGTTGGCTGATGGGTTGGTAAATTCCTTGACGATGTTGAATAATTCCTTGCTGTTGTGGGCGTTGTTATCTAGACGGTCCTTGAAGGCTGCTTTCTTGGCATTTCGGATTAGTTGGTGGTGTATGCGGGTGGCGTTTTTGAAGGCGTCCTTGGTGCTGGTGGTTGGGTCTTTTTTCCAGGCCTTCTCGAGGGAGCGACAGAGTTTCTTGGATTTCTTAAGGTCATCGTTGAACCAGGAGGCCTTCTTGCTGCCTAGTTTGATTTGTCGTTTTTTCAGTGGTGCTAGGATGTCGGCGCTGTTGGATAGCCATTGGGTGAGGTTGGTGGCTGCTTGGTCGGGGTTGGAGGATTGGGCGGGGGGCTTTTGAAGAAGCGATGAGGAGATCTGGTCGATGGTGATTTTGTTCCAGTTTCTTTGCAATGTGGGTCGGGGGTGGTTGTTGGATGTAGGCTTGTTGTAGGTGAAGTGAACGCAGCTGTGGTCCGTCCAAAGGAGAGCTGTGGTGTGGCTGAAGGAGACATGTTTGCTGGAGGTGAAGATAGGGTCGAGTGTGTGACCTGCGATGTGGGTGGGGGTAGTGACAAGTTGTTTAAGTCCGAGGTTTGCGAGGTTGTCCAAAAGGGTGGTGGTGTTGCGGTCGTTGTTCTTTTCAAGGTGAAAATTGAGGTCTCCCAAAAGGATGTAGTCCTCGGAGGGGAGCGCGTGTGGAGTGATGAAGTCCGTGATGTCTTCACTAAATTGTGCGCGGGGTCCTGGTGGCCTGTAAAGGAGGGTGCCTCTGAGTGTGGTCTTGGGGTCGATGTGGATCTGGAAGTGAAGGCGTTCAGAGTTGGCGAGATTGACGTCTGAGCTGGTTGAGATGCGGATGGATTTCTTATGGACGATAGCGATGCCTCCTCCTGTGTGGCCGGTGCGGTCCTTGCGAATGATCTTATAGTCTTCCGGGATGGCAATGGTGATGTCTGGGGCTGAAGAGGTATTCATCCATGTTTCTGTTAGGAAGGCGACGTCCGGAGAGATGGTGTCGAGTAGATTCCAGAGGTCAATGGCGTGTCTGTGGACCGAGCGGGTGTTGAGCAGGATGCAATGTAGGTGGTTGGGGGCGGATATCTGTTGTGTGTTCTGGTCAGTTTGGCGAAACATTCCTAAGTGATGACTGTTCAATCTTAACTGCGCATGTGTAAGCTTGACCAATACTAAAAATAGCCTGTTGCTGGGCAAACTCGAGTGGTCAGTGGTACAGAGGAAGGACAAAGGGCATGCTGACCACGAGGAAACGCATTCAACTAAAATGGCCGCCGATACATACAAAATGGCGTCCGACAACTATAGTCAAGATAAGGGGAAAATACGTGTAGCAAAGCTTAACGCTAACCTGATCACCGTCAAATTACGACAGACGACCCTTTTAGCGTTTAGCTGAAGCTACCTCATAGTGGACGTAATCAGGGTACTCATCTTCAATATCGATAGACATAATTTGTGCTACTTCTTTATGAATCATTTGTTCATTTTTAGCAAATGCTCGTTTGGATGGAATACAAGCAGAAAGGCACATAGAACACAATACAGGACGATTCTATATTAGACATAGAATCGTCAACAACATCCAACCCCAAGTACTAAGTATTGACCAAAACCACCCTGAGAATGTCCATGTACCATTATCAGGATGTATCTCAGCAGCAATTTTATGTAGTTTAGATATTGCATCATACACAGAAGGTGAATTATCTGGCACGTATACGCAACAACTACTTCCGATAATGCGGCATGCTCCTCCACGATCAGCTAATACTACGTCTAATACCATACGGTTTTGGAGGGTTACAATTCTGGTAATCTGAAGTTCCTCTGTTAAGTTTCCTAAAGCGAAAGCTGTATCATTAGCAACAGCTTCTACAACACGAGTTAACCGTCTTATTTTTCGACTGTTCAAAGCAGCTCCAACAAATGAAAAGAGGCCCAAATTAAAATCGACATATTGTTGCAACGCAGTGTCAGTCTGATCAATGTCTTCAAGGACTAATGCTCTCTTCGCCCTATTCAATATAAAGTCGTGGTACAGGATGTAGTTATTATGATACATAGGTGGGGCAATAAACACTGGGGGCAATACAAAAGATATATAACATGTTCCTAACCATCCTATAGGGAGACGATGATAGCCTTTATTTCCACATATAAAGTACGTATTTCGGGAGGCCACAAAAGAAATGCCATTCGGAGTGTCAAAGGTAAGAGTGGTGTTACATTCACTTCTGCCTACTGGGATTGTACCTTTATTACGAACACAAAGATCAGCTTTAGTATCGATAACAGTAATCACATGTGAACTGGACATATTTACATTCCTTTGATTATTATAAACTCGTGGTGCTGACGCGTTGTCGGGCGGTATTCCTCCCATTCAAACTTAGTTCCTTCAGCTTGCGGATACCCATCTCGATCATTGAAGCAAATTTTGTTGAGTCGAAAAAGCAGCCCACCTTTCGTTGGCCATCGCAAAGTGAATAAAAGTGTGTACCAGGCATTGCAAGAGCCATTATGAGAGAACGGGAGTGGGATAAGTGGTGTGCCCCCTTTCTTTTGATGTCCAGGCAACATCCCACATACCCAGCAGTTCGAAGTGTTAGTCATATTGTGGGTGTGATGCAGAATCTGAATAAAACTGTTGTTCAAATAAGTCTGTCGGTGTCGTTCTTCATGATAAGGCAGAGTAAAATGGAAATGTTCAGATGGAATCGGGGTAGTTGGCAATAAATGTTCTCGTACCGGCACCACAAGTTCTACTACCCAAGCTATCACAGCTATCACAACAATTGTCAGAACAAATAGTACTGCACCAAGAATTCTCTTGTCTCGCACTGCAGAAGATGCCATAGTTCAAAGTTCAAAAATGTCTCAAAAAACACAACTAAAAAAATAAAAATATGAGTGCTGAGCTCCGAGGTAGCCGTTGGTTTCTTCTCCGAGATTCAAGACGGGTGTCGCTACACTTGGCAGAACAGATCCCCCCCCTTGATATTCCCGGCTTACGTTTCACAAACCCCAGAGCGGTAACTCAACCAGTCTCGCACAAAAAAAAAACAACTGCTTATCGTGGTCGTAGGTTGTATCTCTCTCTCTTCCAGAAACAGTGTGGTCCGGGAAGGCTCCCTCCGATTCAGCAGACGTTACAGCTGGGCTCTTCTCCTCGTCCAAGATGTCTCGATAATCAGACAGCACAGTTGGGCTCACCAGATCCGGAGAGACACAGCGGCAGTGAGTGGAGTGCACCCACCGTTTCCTGTTGGTGACTCGCACAGCCGTTCGAGTTGCAAGCAGTACCTGCTCGGGGCCACGCCACCTCGGCTCCAAGCTGCTTGTTCTCTCAAAGGACCGGATCATAACGTAGTCGCCAGGACGAAGATTGTGAGCCTCTCCAATGGAATTATCAGGGAGCGCTTCTCGAACCTGTTGATGAATAGAAAGTAAATCATTTGTTAATCGTGCCAAATAATCGTTCATCATTATACAAGGCACATCATGTAACAATCGAGGCTTAGGAACTCCCCATATATTCATAGGCCTTCCAAACACCACTTCATAAGGTGTGAGGCCAGTTCGGGAATGGGGCACTGATCTGATAGATAGTAATGCCAAAGGCAGGGCATCCGGCCATTTCAAAGACGTGGCTGCCACGATCTTTGCTAGCTTTAATTTCAGAGTAGCGTTATACCGTTCAACAAGACCTGCTGACTGAGGATGGAACACAGCATGAAATTTCTGCTGAATTCCCAATCCCTTCATCATGTATTCCACAATTTTCCCAACAAAATGAGGACCATTATCGCTCCACAAAAATTTACAAACGCCGTATCGAGGGAAGTACTCTTTGAGCAAAACCTTAGCTGTTGTCAGCCCCGTATTATCCTTCGTGGGGAAGGCCTCAATCCATTTACTGAAAGCACACACCACCACTAAGACATACTTAAGGTTATTGCAACGCTCAAGCTGGATGTAATCCATTTGCAGTACTTCAAACGGTGCAGTAGGTGGAACAAACCCTCCTTTCGGAGTATGCGTCCCTTTTGCAGGATTGTGCTGTAAGCATATCAGACAGGTCTGCACTACTCTTTTGGCCGTATTGGCAATCTCAGGATGCTCCCAAACTCGCGTTAGCAATCGAGTAATTGCAAGAGCTCCAACATGTACCAATCCATGTGTCATTTGGACCATCGCTTGCAAGTAAGCTGCAGGCAATTTCCATCTTTCCATATCTTTGCTTCGCCAGCAACCCTCATCATCCAGCACTCCCTCTGCTGCCCAGGTTGCAAGTTCTGCTTCAGACGCTGATTTCTGAATGTCTAATATCTCCTCTCTAGCATCGTGCCATCGCTCAGCCTGTGATTTCACTACATACATTGGCGAGTCATTTAGTAACATAGCCGTTTGTCTTGCTATACTATCTGCAAAAGCGCTACCGTGTCCCACTTTGTCAGTGACCTTTTTATGTGCACTGCATTTGATTATCGCCACTTTCTTTGGACAAAGTAACGCATTCAAAAGATCACGCACTAGTTCTCCATGCATGATGTGTACTCCATGCGAAGTCAAAAACCCACGCTCTCTCCAGAGTAGGCCAAAGGTTACAACATATTCACTTGTGTGAACTGTTGTTATCAATTGTAGTTATTTTATCAACTGTAACATGACCTGGTTTTTGTTTTCAAAATCTCTAATAAGGTGTATGCTCAATGTCTGTTTGGAAGGCCACCTAACATAGAGGAATGTTATCTTGCAACCAGTGTACATTATTTATGCTTCATTGAAACAATTAAGCTGTATTAAAAAACTCATGTGGCGAGACCGATGACTTCTATCCCTGTATGGCTGTGTAGACAGTCAGATTCAAGTTCACTTCCTTTGCATGGACGAGTATGTACTACGCATTAAAGAGGGCACACATGCATAAGGTACTAATGCCCTCAACTCACTGGTCAACTCACCTGATTTTTAGGTCTCGCCTGTCGATGCGCATGCGCATCGAGCTTGCGAGACTATGGGGGCTTAACCACTCTTTAACTAACTTGCAAGGAATCGTGGCGATTCCTTGCAGTGCCCGTGACTTTTAAGCTCAATGCGCATGCGCATCGAGCTTAAAAGCGCGTGCACATGCCCCCAGCTGCCTGCCTTGCCCACTCTCTCTCTCACTTCCTCCCCCAGCTCCGCCCCCTCACTTCTTGGTTGCACGGCCGCTAGGCCGTGCCTCCCCTACTCTCCTCCCCCCTCCTCCTCCTACTCTCCTCCCCCCTCCTCCTCCTACTCTCCTCCCCTGCCTGCCGTGTCGCACCTCTCCCCGCTCCGCCCCCTCCCCTGCAGAACAGTCCAGAGACACCAAACAGATTTTTCAATCAGACTTTTAAATTAAATCACAGCAGCAATTTACTATTAAAACAAAACAATTTTGGAGCCTGCATTTCCTGAATTTTAGCAGCAATTTACTATTAAAACAATCTTAGAGCCTGCATTTCTGACTTCTTTTGGGCGCGCTGAAAGGCTGCATTTTCAGTTATTGCGAACATCACATTCAGAATGATGTTTAACTTATGCAGCGCTCTGACACCCTCGAGGTGCTAGCCTCATGCATACACACAGCCCTCACACATACAAGCATACACGCGCCCCTCCCCGCCGCACATACGAGTACACAGAACACACATCTTATGGTGCACACACTAGCACAGAACTGAAGGCGCTAGCCTTCACGTGCGCATGCATATACACCGCCTCAATCATACAGGCGCCCCTCCCCTTCGCACATACGAACGCACATAACACAGTTCCTACGTCTCAGATACTAGCGCATAAAGATACAAACATCCGCCTTCCCTTCAAGCCATACTAACCTCATCAGTGGAACTTAAAACTGCAGGTGACACCGCAGGGCTCCCCCTTCAGCATAGAAACGCCGCGCCATTGCTGCTCCTTTAGCCCGGCACTCCGTGGGCGCTTGCTTCCATTAGAAAATGGAAGTCCCGCCCTACTAGTTTCCGGCAAAAGCACGCGCACGTCTTGATATAAAACTGGTTTCTATGCTTTTTTTCGAGACTTGCAATTCCCAAAACACTTTTACAGCAGCATTACTCATCAAGTGTTTGGCACAGCATCAGTGCAGCTTATACTGTATGCCTCTAACATTCATGACCAGGCAAACGCGTTTGAAGAAAAAGCTTTTATAAATGCTCCTTGCACATCTATGCTCCTGCCTGCCACATTTGCATTGAATAATGATGAGATGTTATACATAAACTAATCATCTATAAAACTTGTCTGCTGGCATAACTTCAGTAGCGATAGTTCTGCCAGTATGTTAATTAACTATACAAATGCCAGTAATAATCGTGAACAGCCTTTAGACCGCAGCTTTCGTGCTGGATGTAACGGTAACATGCCAAATTCACTACCAGAAATTAGTAGGAAAAAAGTGGGTTAGCTAAGTAGAAGCTGCTTACCATCATTTGCTATCCCAAACAAAACAAACTTGTTTTAATTGCCAGCCTAATTACCAGCATATATTCATCATGCTTCTTTAGTTGATGAAAAAACATGTAGAACGGTTAATTATGCAGACTCCACAGTATGAGTCTATATCACAAACACTTATTCAGCTTTCAACACTTTTACAGCAGCCTTACTCATTTAGTGTTTGCCAAAGTGTCACTGCAACTACTATTTTGTGCTTTTTACATTTATAAGCATGCATATGTATTTCAACATTAAGCTTTTACCTACCACACTTTCATTGAATAATGACAAAATGTCATATAAACAGACTAACCATCTATACAGAGGTTAGATAAAATTGTCTTTTTAATGACCATGCTGTTTTAAAGCATTACAAGTATTAGTAGCTTGTGCATCCTCTTCATATATTCGCTCAAAAAATGTATTTTTTATGACAATGCTGATTTAAAGCATTATAAGTTGTAGTCATTTGTGCATCCTCTTCATATATTCAATCACTATCACATCTTTCTACCCTCACCCCTGTCACATTCTCACCTCCGTAAAAAAAG
This sequence comes from Lissotriton vulgaris, assembly GCF_964263255.1. Classification (NCBI taxonomy): domain Eukaryota; kingdom Metazoa; phylum Chordata; class Amphibia; order Caudata; family Salamandridae; genus Lissotriton; species Lissotriton vulgaris. The sequence continues at coordinate 2,001,048,817 of NC_141693.1, read as the reverse complement.
TGTCACCGTACCTTACACAATCCCAACAGTAACAGCTCATACTCTCGCAATACATGAACTCACCCTCATTCCTTCACTCTCCCTTACAAACACACCCTTTACTTTCACACCTCTCTTCCACATACAGCTTCACACGTCTGTCATCACACACCCTTACATATTCATAGAATGATTTTTAATGTAGAAGCTCCCAACCCACGACACATATCTCCCAATATGCACAGAACTAGCGCTTTGCGAATGCACACAATAGGGCTGAGAATGCTAGTCTGCAATTTTTAGACCACCCTTAACTTATGAATACCACACACATACATAACACCACACACATAAGACCACACACCACACACATAAACCACGCACACATAAACCACGCACACATACACCACGCACATACCACACGCACATACACCACGCACATACACCACGCACATACACCACGCACATACACCACGCACATACACCACCACATCCACCACCACATCCACCACATCATCCACCACCTCATCCACCACCACCTCATCCACCACCACCTCATCCACCACCACCTCATCCACCACCACCTCATCCACCACCACCACATCCACCACCGCATCCACCACACCCACCACCATCACTTCCACCACCACATCCACCACCACTTTCACCACATCCACAACCACCACATCCACCACCTCCACCACCACCACATCCACCACCACCACATCCACCCCCTCATCCACCACCACCACATCCACCATCACCACCACACCCACCACCACCATATCCCCCAGATCCACCACTACCACATCTATATGTGTGTGTGTGTGTGGCTCTGTGTGTGTGTAGGTGCAAATGCAATGTTCTTGGATTTTTGTCACAATAAAATACACTGAACATAATCTTCACAAAAGTTATTTACAAACGTTTAAGCTATTGCCATTATAAATTACAATAACTTTTATTTAAGTATTAATTATTTACAAAATTAAAAGCCATTGTTATGTGTAATATCAAGACATCCAAGTCACGTAAATACAACACACATTGCATTACAAATGCTATAGGTGTCACATTTGCAAAAGTTAACACTATTGACATTGTAACTGACAAAGCTATTAATTTTGCTACTTTCAAAACCAACACATAAATAAAAAGTGTCATTTACAATACCAATAGCTCAAACTTTCCTAATGCGAGACCTGTTGCATTTCCAATGCTTGTTAGTTCTATCCACCAGTCTGACAAACAAAATGTCTCCATATACTTTAATGGAGTCACCTGCTTTTTAAATCTTTATCGCTTTCAAAAAAAAGTGTTCAATCTCCATTGCTCTTATTGGGATCAGCCCCTTAAACGCCTAACTTGACCTGCATTTTTAGGGCAAGAGGTTGACAGACATGCCTTCAGGCAGCAGAGGCATTTGAAAACACGGGTTAGGCTACATCAGTACATAGCTGACACATTTTCAGATTGCTTGTGCGTGACATTTTCATAATTTCAGTATAATTGTGAGTGACATTCAACGACTGAGTGGTACTTTCATGAAAGCAAAATCAAGCAATGAAGTCAAGGGAAACATACATATCGTAAATTACACATAGCTGAGAAACTCTAAGACTATATTAAAACTGCTTCGAAGCACCAGAAATGGAAAGACACTGTGGGACCCGACTGTACCAAACAGGATGTGAGAGGCCCCAACGCAGATGAGCTCAGCTGCCTGCTAATAAATTATCATAATTACTGAAGAGTCACTACAGTCAGCTGACTCAGAGTGCTACTCAGCCTGTGAGAGGCTGAGAGAGACAGGCTGTCGTTGTTTCAAAAGACTTTAGCTCAGCTGCTAGCTCTCTAAAATAAATCAAATTATTTTTACTGTAGGCAGTGCTTGATGTGAAAAGAAGTTATTGTGAATGGCTGCAGGATGTGCAAGCAGAAGCTTGTGTGTGGAAAAAAATTGTGAAGGCAGCCGCATTGGACCTGTGCACTGAAGAAAATGAGAGGGCATGTTTATTTGCATCCACAAATGGGCACTTCCATGAATGGATTGGGCTGCCACGAACAGCAGAAGCGCTGGCTGCGCGAGCATCTGCTGTCTGATTGAAACACAAGAGTATGGATATTTTTTATTTTATTACAGCAGTTGCAGCAAGCCACAGGTCATGTTCCAAATCAGTTAAATTGAAAGTAGCTCATGTTGACACACTCAAGTGTCAAAAACATAATTTATAGATTTAGCCAGCAAATGTGTAAAGTCCGTGGTGGCGGCGGCGCCCCCCAGGGGAAAGGAAAGTATGTGCAACTTGAGATTCTCCGACTACGGCAGCATTCAGAATCATGTCCTAGGCCGCCAACAGCTGCCAGCCTGAACCTGTGAACATGAGCTGTTCCATGCTGCAGGCTGCTAAAATGTAAATATTCATGGTCTTTAATTTAGTTTACAGACCTGAGGCTGAGAATGACTGTGAGCATGATGGCAGCGACAACAATGAGTGTCCAGCAGCCTGGTCCGGTTGCAGGGCATCATGATGAGAGGAATTGAGGTTACAGGCGGCAGAGCGGGCAGCAAAAGTAAACTTAGAAACATAACTGCTGCCCGCTTGTACCACCCACTAGTGACTTAAATTCTGTCTTGGGCGGCAAATGGACAATGTTGCAAATGCTGCAGCGGTCCCGCAGCTAGAGAGCACACCTGATCCCAGCCTGGCTGGCGCGACCAGACCAACTCCTGGCAGATAAGATTTCATGTAAACTTTACAAATAATAATTCAATACTGCCGGAACAGAACAATTGCTTTGATCAATGAGTGCTAAAAGTGGCACTCCTGTTTCCCACTTGTCAGCTACTTCAGGAGGTGCTATAAACGCATGACTTTGCATTTTAGCGCAGTGATGCGGACCACCACACCAGTAGCGGCTCCTGTATATGGGCACAGGGGCTGCGTCTCCTTAACTTTCATGGCTTCCTAGAACAAAACCTTAAGTAAACACAATTGAAATGAAGGTTACCGTACTAGGCATTTTTGCAATGCCTTCGTGAGGAGGTGCCTGATTCAGCACTATCAGGCCTTATCCACACACAGCCCTGGTCTTTTCCTCAGAGCGCCATGACGTTGCTTTAATTTCTCTACCTTCTTCCAGTGCGCCCATTTAAATCAGCCTCTGGCGTTTAGCTGCTAAGCCCGGGCTCCACAGGCTTGCATGTCACCTAGAAGCACTTACCCCACCCTTTAATATCTTGACACAGGGTGAGGAGGGGCCGGCAAGCTTGACTAACCCAACCCCACCCTATGATATGTGAAAGGGTGGGTTTAGGAAGTTTCCAAAAGACGCTGATGACAAACTTATTTTCTTCAGTCTGTGGTGTTGCGCTAGATTTCGTGTATTTACAAGCACATTCCTGCTCAGCACAGCATGTATGAGAATCCTGAACAGGTCGAGTTTGCATTATATTAAACTGTAAAAACGAAATCCTGATAACTGTGACCTAACGCAACCTATGCAAGCAAGATAACAGATCAGCAGCTGCCTCAAAAAAACTGCACATTTGGAGAAAAACGTAAAAATCTGTTCCTTCTCTTGTCTCTATTTATTTTCCTTTCCAACTGCTGTCTTCTCTGCAGTACTAATTGGGTCAGTGCAAAACTTTTACTGATACAACTGCAAGTAGTTGTCCCCCCCTCCATTGCAGATATGTGCTTACTGTGACAGTGGGCATCTAGATGTAATACTAAAGGAGAATTAAACAAGCAGTAACAAGGTGTAACTTTTTATTAATTAAATTGCTGGTTACTCGACTAGTGATGTTTGGTGTGTTTGTGTGAACGGGTGTAGCATTGAATGTGGGGGTTGACTGTGTAAATCGGTGAATGTGATGCATATATGAATTAATTGAATGACAGTGGGAAGCTTGGCGCAAATATGTGAATATGCGTGGGTAGGTGAATTATGTAAAGTGGGAAAAAGTGAAATAATTTTTGAATGGGGTATGTAGGGGAATGATCTTGAGTGAGTAACTGGGTCCATGACTGTGGGAATGATAAGGTAGATAGACAAAAGCTTGTTAAAACATGATGAATTGAATGAATGCAACTTGCTTCCTCCAATAACATATTTTAATAACTGGAAATACAACAGTGAGCAGGTAAGGCAATGTAAATGATGGGAATGAGTGGGCAGATAGTTTGATAAGAATGTATAATTGAGTGTGTGTATTAGTATGAGTTAGTGGGTAAACAGCCGAATGGTTGAGGGTGTGGATGGAAGTATATAGTTCAGTGGGGGAAATTAGTGTTTGTGTATGGAAGGATGGATATATGACTTGATGAGAAATTGTGCTGAACGTACGCTGGAAATAGGTTTGAAGGGAACCTGGTCAGGCTCAGGCCTCCTAGCTGGGGCCGAAGGCTCATTGGGCTTATGCATCCACTAAGTCTTCTGTCAAGGCTGATAATCTGTATTTGAGCCCATGGTTTGAAATCTGACACTCCACTCAGCCTTTCATCCTCTGAAGGTTGATTAAAAAGAAAACTATGGAGTGTCTGCGTTCAACCTTTCTTCCCAGGTCAACTCTTTGAGAAAATCAGGCATCAGGTTTGGTCGCTATGCTCAATTGTGTGCTGCAAAGCTGTCTCTCGACTTCTGCTGCACCACTTTTTGCAATCACCAGCTGCCATCATTGCACCACACCAAAATGCGTTAGTCTAATGGCTGATGCGTGGTACTTGGCAAGGCTATTAGTCTACTTTCAAGAATATTTTAGAAGAGTGTAACCTGTGCCAAAATAATCACAAAGGCTTATTTCCTACTTTGTTTTTGCAGTTTTTCAAAGTGCGAATGCAATCTGAAAGTATGTATTGGAGCGCTTCAAAAGAGCACTGTTGTAAGTAGATTAGGTAAGCAGCAGGACACGTCTTCAGGTTATTAGGATAGATTTATTAAATTACACTGCAGAGCAGTAAACCTCACAGCTGACCAGACCATCAACTGCCAAGGCTGGAATCCTCACATACTCAATAGAACACTCTTAGGTACTATGGGTGGTTGGGAAGATAGAAACACTAAGAAAGGACTACTGACACCATGTAGCCATCTTGAATGAAGTACAAATATAAAACAAGCACCAGTTACGTTACACAAGGATAAATTCACGTTTCGTATTTGGGAACAGGGAAATTAAGTTATTTTACCAGAATCACAGGGTGTTTGAAGTGACGCCGAGACTCGAACCTGAATCCCGAGTATGCAGCTATTTTACGTTCCCGGGATAGTTTTTTTTTCAGGGGTAGTTTAAAATACCCCAAATATTTTAAAACACGGTGTAAATGCTGCAGTTTATCAAAGCAGGCGCCGCGGCGGCACCTGATACTCTGAGGCTCGCACAAGCAGTGAGCTGCAGAAATACCGGCTCACGTGCTGCTGAGCTGAACTTCCAGGCCGTGTTCTCTTTTGTTTCCGGTGAAAGGAAGGACTCCTGATTGGTAGAACGTGAATACCTTTTCCGGGTGGGTGATCATTTGTAACCAATGGCAGCCGTCAGAGCCTTTCCCGGCGCCGCCTCTTCGCTGTCAATCATCACACCCAGCCGCCGGGTGCATGCAGGAGGTTAGTCCTCGCCGGGGAGGGCGCATGCGCCGTGCCTGCTGTGGTACCCAGCGGGCAGATAGATGCAAGAGCTGCCAGCCGGGCACGGGCCACGGGAAGGAGCAGGGCAAGGACCCCGGGGAGCCTCGCGTCGCTGAGTGCATCTGGATGATTCAAGTGTAGGTGGGGTCCCGCTGAACTCTGCACACTCTTCACAGGCTGCAGAAAGAGACAGAGGGGGAGGAATTAAAGAAACAAAAAGAGGGAAGATATAAAGTCAGAAACGGAAAGGGAAGAAACAAAAATAACGCAATAAGAAAACCAACAGGAGAGCTGGGGGTTTAAAAAAAGAGCAAAGTCATAAAGTAGGATGAAGTAAGAGAGTTAGTGAAAGAACATACAATTGTGAGAAAAGAGGTAGTGAAAAAAATGAAACCTGCCATGCCAAGCTATGATAAAAGCCACTAAGGTGCATCAGATATATATATATACATCCTTTACCAAAAGAATGTGCTTGCACTCGCTCAGTCAATAATTCAGGTTTTATTTGTTAACCCCTTCGCTGCTGATGATCAGCCACGGGTGGCGTGTGCTGATGACGAGCTGAGCTCGTCATGTAACGCGGAAAAGGGAAAACAGCCGCACAGCGCAAAAATCGCCGCAGCATCGATGTGGTTAAGAGGCTCTTGCCAGCAGGGCCGGTCCTAGAACTCCTGGGGCCCCGGGCGAAAGAGAAGATGCGAGGCCCCTCTAATTTGCATATATCTTCCAGTCGCAGCCGGCATGACTTGCGGGTGGAGGATCTCGCGGGAGTTCGGAAGGGGGGGGGTGGAGAACAGGAAGCTGGCAGCCTCCCTCCCCTACCCTAAGCCAATCATAATTCTGCAATGGCAGCGTTGTGATTGATCAGGATGCCGACCAGCCAGGCGCCTATGGGGAGGCCATTTTTCCCCATGTAGGCTGCATTGCAGCCTACATAGCAAAAGGCTAGAGTGCGCATGACTGGTTAGGCCGAGCAGTCAGCGCCCTTAGCAGTTGGCAAGGCAATCCTCTCCTGCCCTAAAACAGACCCACCCGCCCCCAATAAAACACTTCTGCTTTCTCGCAGAGCTAGAAGCAGAAACATAAAATGGTCGTTTTAGCATTTTGTGTTTCTGCTTTTGCGAGAAAGTAGTGGGGCGTCGCTCCTCCGCCCTAGTGAAGAAGCCGCCCTTGGTAACATCACAAGAAGTGACATCATAGAAAGTGACATCGCAGGTCTATTGATCTTATTTGGCATTCCTGAAGAGACCTAACGTGGATATCAGTAACATGGACAAAAAGATAAATATACAAATGAAATAAGTCCATATATTTTAAAACTGTTAAATGTATTACATTTGTCTCATTAGATGGAAAAGCTAGGTGCAGGTCTCGCAAAGATGTATATTATTGATCACCGGAGTTTCATGACATTTTTGTTGTTGCCGAAAATTCCTGGAGACCAGGAAGGCGGCAGCAAGTGCTTTTAGAAACATAATATATTCACAAACATGACCCAAAGTCAGCGCTCAGTGCGATCTCACTGTTTGCACCGCCCTAGAGCCTCCCTGCTCAAGGGTCCTGTGACCTCAATGACAGAGTCACTGTTGCTCTAGGGTGTGCTGCTTCGTAGGCCTTCCCAAAAGACTTGCGGTGGGCTTCAATAGGGATTGTGGTAGACAGGCCTTCAAGGTTTAACCACACATGCCACTGCTACGGTTCACCTGCTGGTGCTAAGACATCAGGCCTTCTAAGGTCATGCGGGTCCTTCCAAGGTCTAGCATGGGAATGTGCTCCCTCATGGGGATGGGTCTGGTGGACAGGTCATGAAGGCTGAACCTGGCTCACCAGTTCCAAATTCGGCAGCTCTGACCATAGTGCCACATCCTCTCTCCACTGAACACCATACTACCCCACTGAGAGAAACTCGCACTGCCTTCAACTACAACCCAATTGTGCCCTGCTACTAACACCTAGAGGCGACTCATTTCAAATTACGCACTAGACAAGAGCAATATGCTGCCTAAAAAAATAAAGTGACAACATTCTGGAAAAAGCAAACACTCGTAAGCAATGTGAGATTAATTAAAGCATGTGAAATGTAAGCAGGAACAACATGGTTACCTTAACGCTTTAGCACTTATTCAGAAATGAATGAGTGCTTTTGCATGAAAAGTTAAGGCCATGACTACAGGGCTGGAATGGACCTGCTACAATGCCCATTAAATATATCCTTACAAAACAAAAGCAATATGGTTTAAAAAGACCACATTTGTGAATACAGAGCAGCGGTATGCACTTTCCAGTCCGCCCATCAAGGAGGTATTGCAGTACATCCAGAAATGGTGCACTTCCCCACCTGGGGAAAACAATGCTGTTTAGAGAAAGACAAGAAAACAAAAGTAGCGCTTCACTGGTAAACTCTGTGTAGTGGCACTAATGTGATTTGGATTGAATAAAATCAATCTGGCCCCTTTTCGACCCACTCTGTCTTGCTTTAGTTATTTTTTACAGTTTGAATTTTTTATTTCTCTCTTTCCCAAGGCTGCACTTTGGAAGTGAAAAATTTCACAAAAAAGATGACCTTTCCAGCAAAAAAGTTTTTCTTTTTTGGATTAATTTCACAGGGGAACAAATAAAGGAAAGGAAAAGAAAGAGGGAGTAGTGGCTACAAGGTTCTGGGAAGGGGACCCCCACACCCTGACCTTGCAGATTTCTATAGTGGAGTGGTGTGGCTCACTGGTTAGAGGCGGCAGACCCGGAAGCAGGAGTCGGCCCGGGACCAGGGTTCAATTCCCGATGCGGCAGGGTCGTGGACTAGGGTCAGCGGACTTGTTAATTCTCGCCTCGGTGCCTACTCTAACCAGGGGTCCCACTCGTCAACTCTGGGCATTAGCTTGCCTAATCTCCACAACGGCCCCATCAACGCCGGGGATGCCTGGCTTCACCTTGGGGACTCCCAGTAGGGACCATCCCACAGGGAAAGCCAGGACGGGTTCCCCAGCGGTATACCGCGCCAGGATACTCCGGTAGTAGTTGTGCACGTTACAAAACAGCATATATAACATAACATAGTGCTTAGAGGCCCAGGGAAAGGGGGCCCCCTCCCCTGGGCCTGAAGCAGTAACAAGGCCTTTCTTAAAACACTGCCCCAGCACCAGTTTCTCTGGCTGCTCCCTCCTCCCCTCACCCACTGCTCCTTACCTGTGTCTGGCTGGTCCTGGAAACAAAGGGGCCTTCTGTCACCTAGCAACAAAATGCAGACAGGGAATGGCTGGTACAAGAGGTGTTGCCTCGCCCCTAACACTGAGCCCTAATTGCTGGCCCTGCCGCTTTGACTTCCCCACTCTGTTTGTCCCTCTCCCCCCACCCCTGCACCCCCAGGAATGCCACCTCGCGGTCGTCGACACCAGACATCTCTGATGTGTATTGTAATGTGTGGGGAGGGGGCCCTGGTGGAGCAGGGGGGCCCCCTGCCTCTCACCTGAGCGCGAGGCCCTGGGCGGCTGCCCATACTGCCCATGCCTAGCGCCGGCCCTGCTTGCCAGCACTCCCCACACCTACGCGTTTCGACCAGCAGGTCTTGATCACAGTGTCAGTTGACTGAGCGAGTGCAAGCACATTCTTTTGGTAAAGGATTATTTTCGGGGAGAGTCCGTCCCCGCTGCCTGCACCAGCCGTGCAAAGCGCGCCCTCCGCAAAAAAAAAAAAAATATATATATATACACACACACACACACATCGTGGTTTAACAATTGAAGATTGAGTGCACAACCGTTACGTTTTAAGCTTTTGTAACTTTTTAACCTCCATTTTGTATTAAGTGCTTTCTCTACGCTTTTATGATTTTTAACAAAATCAAATAAAAGTATTATTGACTATATATATATATACACACACACAAACTGTAGATAAAGGGGACTGCTTTTCCGACATACAATACACACATCCATGTGGTCTGATAAGTTGTGTTCATTTTCTAAAGCCAACTTCGAATGTTTGTCTAGTTATACAGGCCTCAAATAGTATGTGGTGTTGGGTTCTGCTCTATATTTTCGTAGTTCCTTAAGGAGCCTATTCTCTCCCATGAGAAGTAAACCATTGTGAGGTTTCTACACATAAAGTCGCTTGTTTACTCAGAAGTTGTTAATGCCCTGTTAAAAACACTGTGATCTTCCATAACCCAGTTTCTTTTTGTGTTGCTTTCGTTCTCTTGTTTAGCTGCATGTAGTCCAGTTGTGAAGATGCCAAGTTTCCTGAAACTGCCCATTGTGCTGACCGTTAAAGTCAATGTGGTTCTGGTGGCCCTAACCGTGGCAGGACTGGTGAGCCGTCTCTGGGCCCTCACCCATCCCCCAGCTGTGGTGTAAGTTAATATCGTCGCATCACCTTTGTGTGCTTCTTAATAAGATCAGTGGAGCACCATACGTCTATTCTGCTAATAAGACATAAGGAAAATAGTTTATTTGTGATTTTTGCGATTGACTCTACAAATACCAGTTTACTCTATGTCTTCTGCTTTTCTGTTATGAATAAAAGTGAACTAGGCTATTAGTCCAAGTAGTTTATTCGAAACAAATGGAACATTGCATCTTATGAAATGCATTGATTTGTTAAAAGAAATCCTGAGACTGGAAACACTGTCTTTTTTAAATATTCATGAACTACCCTGTCTACGTGCGCTCCAGTCATTGTTCCGTCTCAGTTCCACACTTGCTGTGAGCCTGATGGTGCTTATGCTTTTGTCCAGGTTCGACGAGGTGTATTATGGCCAGTTCATCTCTCTCTACATGAAGCGGATTTTCTTTGTGGATGACAGCGGCCCTCCACTTGGTCATATGATCCTGGCTCTTGGAGGTAGGAGTTCCAAAATCGTAGGAGAGTTGTCCGATGGCGTCGCATTAAGTACCTTTTACAAATGGTCACTCTTTGTTTTCCATGTTCTCTGCTTCGTCCATCGAACTGCCCTGTTACTTCATCAGTCTCTTGCATTCAGTCCATAAGCCATCATCACTCACGAAGCCACCGTCTTTCCATTCCCAGCAGCCCCACTTGCACTTGACGCCCCACTTATAACACTGCTTATGGTCATTCCATATTTAGCCCGCATAGGGATTTATAGCATAATTGGACAAAACCACCCAATGGGAAGAGGCAGACAAATTTATCCTCACCATGGTAGGAAGCTGGCTTTTTATATATAGTGTACCAAAACTAGGTGCACTGTGTAGAGTGTCCAGGTATCCCATATTAGTGTACATGGTCTTGCTTTAACTATACTAACGTGCTCTATTTTTGGTATTGTGGTCCAGCAGCCGTAGGTTTATCAGAGGGGAGTGTTAGGCGTTTGTTGCACACACAGAGTCCATAAATGAGACAAACAGTCTATAAGAAATTCCACACCCATTTATAAATAACACAGATTTTATATTCATTTAGACACCGAGATCTTCGAGATCAGGTAAGCACTTTCGAGTTAGAGATTTACAGAAACACAGAAAATACTGCTGTCAGGTTTGAGCATGAGGCTCAAACGTTGTAATATTATCCTAAGGGAGAAATATACAGTGCATAGGGTCACTTGCAAACGACTTACAGGACTGCTCTTCTGGACTTAAGGTAAGTAGGGGCCAAGGTCCAAGAAAGCACCAACAGTTGAAGTTTACCTGCCCTGGGGTGTCCGGGTGCAGAGGTGCTTTACGCAGCGGTAGCTTCAAACTTTAGCCGTTAAAGTCCATAGGAAAAGTGCCTGTAAGAGAGAGGCTGCAAGGGGGGTACTGAAGAACCAGTCTGGCAGAACCCAATGTGTGTTAGGATTCTTGAAGATCTCTAGACAACGTAGGCAACATTGGTTTCTGTGAACTTGGGCTAGGGGGATTGGGTGCATAGGTGTTTTGTCCGGCGGGTCACGGCAGTCACAGACTCTCACAGGTCAGTCTTCCTCGGTGCGTGGTGTCAGGCTGGACACAACAGGCCTTGACTGCTGGAACTACTCCGTTACCCAGGTTATTGGTGCTTTGGGGCTCCTGGAGGGGTCAGCGTCTTGAAACTTGCTTGGGAGTTGGGACTGACCTCCTAGCAAGATGCTCCTTAGTTGGCGCAGACGATCAGCAGAACACGGGACAGCTACTTTTGGTGCTTGTGGATGCAGTGGGATGACTCCTCCACCCCAAGGGAGATTTTGCTGGACAGATGAAGTGCTGGGCAGACCTCCAAGGGTTTGGGGAGGCAAGCCAGCTTCAGGATGAGTTGGTCTCTGTGATTGTTGCAGTGCAAGCAGCGTGGTAGGGTTTGACGCCAGTCTTTGGTGCAGGACCTCTTTTCTCACGTCTTTGGCTCTTCTTTGCCCTCCTTCATTTAGATAAATCTGTTATCCTGGTGTCAAGGGGCTACCTAAATACTCAATTTAAGGGCATTGTGGAGAATGTAGGGTGGTAGCCAAAGGGCTACTGACCCCTGGTGTCACTACAACTCCTATATGACCACTTCCTGTGAGCATAACCCTGTCTCAGAGTTCATGATTTTACCACAACCAAGATGGTGAAATCCTTCTTTTTGTGTACACTTCAGGTAGCCTAACTTGGGGTTGTGAGTAGCCTGACTGTGTAACGCGCCTCCTTGCATAGCTAATTAACGCCTGTCATGGTGCTAAATGGGTCTCAGGACAGGAGGGGTAGCTTCTCCCAGGTCTGGGGAATGCTGGGATCGCATATCAAAGGTGGCAGGGGCTTTGAAGCCCCTGGCCTTGATATGCTAAGTCACAAGGCATCCTGCTGGAGGAGGTGTGAACACTTTCCTCCGGAGAAGGTATTGATTCTGACCTCAGACAGTGTGGGCTCTCACCTATAGGGGTCAGAAGCTCGTCTGTGGTGGCAGGCTGGATGATACCAGTCAGCCAGCACACTAGATAGTGGTAGGTTTTTCAGGGGGCACTTCTGATTGCCCTCTGGGTGCTTGTAATAAATCTTGTAGTGGAAACTGTTATAATGTGTTAACATGCTTTGTACCTTTAATTTATGGAATCTTGTTAGGAGATTCTTGCTTAGAATGTACACCTCCCTGGAGGTTAGTTGATCGTTGGTTTTCGTGGATGGGGTTAGTAAATACCCACTTTCCTACTTTACAAGTTTCCTGTTACTTTATTTAATGTGTTGAACACCACATTAAATTGGCGACGATCGGGAGACCTCAACACGAAGGGAAAAGAAGATAAAGACACCCCTCCTCCAGCGGCTGTATTTAATAAAAGGAAGCGGTGACTTCCCTGCGGCGGTTTGTTTACTCGATGAACGTCTGTGTTATTATCCGGTGAGGAGAGCGGTGGGCATTTAAACTCAGTGAAAGAGTAGTTAAATTATTTTTTTTTAACATAAAAATAAACTTTAAAGTTAAAAGTATCAAGCGCGAGCTTTAAAAGATAAATGGAACGTAAGGAGCGCGAGCAAGGTGAAGAGCGCGAGCAAAATAAGGAGCGCAAGCAAAGTGAGGAGCATGAGCAGTGAAAAGTGCGAGCCGTTCAATCTGAAAGGGAATTCCAGCTGACGTAAGCACGACCTGAACTGGGCTCATCACGCTCAATTCCAATGCGTTTCAGCTGTGCGCTTCATTATCTCTAGTCAGCGTTGTGTTCTAGCGCTGTGTTCCATTATTTCTACTCAGCGCATTCTTCACCTCACAATACCAAGGAATTCTATTCTCAAGTCAAGGCATTGTAACTTGTCATAATTGCACTATTCGAAGCCATTATTAGTTGACATTTTCTCAACAAGTTAAGAGCATTGTTCTGTGAGTAAAGGGCATTGTTGATTAATTGACATTTTATCAGCAAGTAAAGAGCAATATTCAACAAGTAAAGGACATTGTTGAGTTATAATCTTTTTTTTTTTTCATTGTGGAGTGTTATTTTTTTCAAGCAAGTTAAGTCAATTTCTCCATTCAAGGACATTATGAGTTGATGTTTCTCAGCAGGCTAACAATATTTTCAACAAGAAAAGAACATTGTAAATTGATATTTTCAAGCAAACTAAGCCCACAATTTTTTTTTTTCTTCTCTCTTGTTGTATAAATAAATTTGGCTCTATTAAACAAGTGATCATTTAAAAAAGAAGGGGCAATTTTTTTTTTTTAAATGCAGAACGTTACTCAACCAGCATTTTTTCTAGTAAGTCCTGGAGAACCCAACGTGAAATGGAAAAATATTTGCGAATTATGCCAGGGTATGTGGCACAAATTTGAGCGCAGAAAGGAAACTTGCTCTTCTTCTACATTGTCTCGGTGGTGAAGGACAAGATGTTTTAGAACACCTACCAGATTTACCTGCAGCAGAGCAAAGAAATCTGAATGAATATGAAATCGCTATATTACAGTTAGACCGTCATTACTTACCAAGATTAAGCACCATAATGGAACGTTATCATTTTGATTTGAGAGAACAGAAGAAAGATGAAACAGTCGAGGATTATGTATCTTGTTTAAGGAAGTTAGCATCTTCATGCAATTTTGGACAAACACTTGACGAGAGAATACGTGAACAATTTGTTCTAAGATGTGCACATGATGACATCAGGAAAGAGTTATGGTTGAAAGATGAACCTCCTCTTGAAGAAGTTTTGGTTATTGCTAAACAAGTCGAACACATGACTAAATGTGTAGGTGAATTAAAAAAAGAGAAGGAGAAACCTGATGTTAAAGAAGAAACTAAGGTGGATGATATTGTTTGTCAAATAAAAAAGCAAGAAAGTACAGGTGGACAAGAAAAACAGGTTGCAATAGGAAATGTAATGAATCCTAGTATGCCTAATGCTGTGTTTTCTCCTCAATCTAGTAGATTTTCATGTTTCAGATGTGGTCAAAATTCACACTTAGCAAATTCTCCAATTTGTCCTGCATTAAAAGTTGTGTGTAACGGGTGTGGGAAGAGAGGTCATTATGCAAAGTTCTGTAGAACAAGAATGTTGAAAGGAGAATTTATAAAAAAGAAATGGTCTCAACCCCAAGTTAGAACTGTGAGTTTTGAGATAAAATGTAATGAGATTGATCATCCTTCACATTTAGTGAAGGTAGAGAATAAGATGATAAACTTTAAATTTGATTCTTGTTCTTGTATTACCCTTATTGATGAGAAATTATTTAAGGATACTTTCCCAGATAATCCAAAATTAATGAGATCAGATATATTACCTCTAGGTTATAGTGACAAACCGATAAAAATTCTAGGTTATTTCTTGGGTGAAATGGAATTAGGTAGTCGCATAACTGTTGGGAAAATATATGTAGCGAAAAAAGGTGATGCATTGATAGGATGGTTACATCAAAGAGAACTTGGTGTGACACTTGATCCAAATTCTATTCCTCAAGTGATAATTCAAGAAGTAAATGAGAGTGTGGAAGGTTGTGTGAGTGATGACTTATGTAACGTTTTTTCAAAAAAAAATCCAGATGTTTTTAAAGAAAAATTGGGATGTTTACGTGGTTATAAACATCATATCAAACTGAAAGTGAATGCCATTCCTATTGTAGCAAAGGTGAGGAGAATTCCTTTGTTAGAACAAACCAAAGTTAAAGAAGAAATTGACAAGCTGATTAATAATGGGTTAATTGAACCAGTTGAGGCAACAGAGTGGTTGGCTCCCATTGTTATTGTGAAGAAACCAACGGGCGAAATTCGTCTTTGTGTTGATTTGAGATCCCTAAATAAGGAAGTTGTTGTAGATAGGTTTCCGTTACCCAACATTGATGAGTTGGTTGGCACTTTGGGTGGAGCAAAATACTTTACCACTCTTGATTTAGCTTCTGCCTACCACCATGTGGAACTGGATGAGTCTTCACATGAGCTAACGTCTTTCATCACTCCCATGGGAACTTTCAAGTACAAAAGAATGCCGTTTGGTCTTGTTTCGGCAGCCTCTGTATTTCAAAGGATTATGGCTAAGATTTTGAAAAGTTTGCCTGGGGTGAAGTGTTATCAGGATGATTTGTTAATATTTGGAAAAGATTTGAAAGAACACAATGAACGAGTATGTATGGTTCTTGAACGTTTGGGTGAAGCTGGTATGTCTTTGAAGAAAAGTAAATGCAAATTCGGTGTGCGAGAAGTGAATTATCTAGAACATAGAATTACAGGTGAAGGTGTTTTCCCTAAAAAAGAACTGATGGAGACTATTTCAAAGATAAATGAACCTGTTAACAAGGATGAGTTACTTTCATTTTTAGGAATGGTTGAGTTCTACGGAAAGTTTATCACTAATTTTGCAGAAAAAACACATAGCATGAGGAAGTTGACTGCAAAAAGTTCTGTTTTTGATTGGACGGATGATTGTAGAAAAGAATTTGTTGGCATAAAAAATGAGTTAAATAAGGCTCCATCTTTACATGCTTTTGTTCCTGGTCTACCGACTTTTATTTTCACTGATGCAAGTGGTAAAGGTCTTGGGGCTATTTTAATGCAAAGAAAAGATGGGCATGATTTCTTGATTTGTTGTTCTTCTAGATGTCTAAAGGGTGCGGAAACAACCTATTCCGTCATTGAGAAGGAGTCTCTTGCAGTTTTTTGGGCCTTAAGGAAATTTAGAAATTTAATCTGGGGCTCTAAGGTGTGTGTTTTATCAGATCATAAACCCCTGAAAGAAGTTTTTTCAAAGAAAGGTTTAGATGCCATATCATCGAGAATTAGGAAATGGATTATTTCTTTACAAGAATTTGATTTTGAAGTAGATTATATTCCTGGTGTAGCCAATAAGTCAGCAGATTGCTTGTCTAGGCTAGTTGATGTTGGGATTGTTCATGAAGAAGATAATTTTGATACAGATGACAGTACAGATGAGAGTATCAGAGTATGTGAAGTTACTGAGGGGGCAGTTGAGGAGAGTGAATGGAAGACTGAGTTAGAGAAGGATGAAGAAATTTCCAAACTTATTTCCTCTCTAAAAAGTCATACTCGTTTAGAAAAACCTTGGTTGTTAGTTTCAGATGAACTTTCTATTACTGATGATGGTCTTCTTACTCGTGGGACAAAATTAATTCCTCCTGTTGGCATCAGAAAAAAATTATTATCCCATGCTCATTGTGGTCATCTTGGCATTGTCAAGACTAAAGAAATTCTTCGTTTGCAGTTTTGGTGGCCTGGGATGGATCTAGAAATAGAGAGAATGGTGAGAGATTGCCCTGAATGTTGTGCTAGCGACAAAATCTTGAAGACTAGACAAATGCCCATGGTAAAGAGGATTTTACCTAATCATCCTTGGGATGAAGTTGCAATTGACATTGTTGGTCCTTTGTCTGGGGTTTCTAATACTCCATATTTGATTGTCTTAATAGACTTATATTCAAGATGGATTGAGGTTTCTGCTGTGAGGGACATAACCTCAGATGCCGTCATCAAATTCTTGGATGGTATTTTTTTTGAAAGAAAGTTTTCCTAACAGTTTACTTTCAGATAATGGACCTCAGTTTTGCTCAAAGCAATTTGAAGATTATTTAAAGATGTGTGGTGTAATTCATAAGAGATGTTCCTTGTACCATCCTGAGTCAAATGGTGCAGTTGAAAGAGTTAATAAGACTCTTAAAGAAGCAATTCAGCTTGCCAGGTCTTCTGGGTTGGATTGGAAGATCTCACTTAAAGATAGAATTAACAGTTACCGGATGGCTCCCCATTCGACCACTGGAAGATCTCCCTTTGAATTGTTTAAGGGGAGGGTTCCAAATACATTGTGGTGTCCTGGTTGGATGAAGCTGAACAAAGGTTTGGTTGATAACAGTATTGGTGAATGGAGGTGTAGGGAATTGGACAAACAAGTTTCTAGGAAGGAATATTTTGATCGCAGAAAGTCTGTTTTGTTTCATAAGTTCAAAGTTGGTGATCTTGTTCGTATCAGAGCTCCTGTTGGATGTAGGTCTTGGTCGAAGTTCACTGAAGTTCGCTCTGTAGTGAAAATCTTTAGAAATGCTATCAAAACGGATGATGGAAGGATATGGAATAACAGTTGTGTGGTTTTGGTTGATTCAAGGTTGCCTGCTGTTGTAAGTGCCCATCCTGTTGGAAGTAATTCTGGTTATTCCTGTTACTCTTCTCCTGTTTCTCCAAGTTTACCTTCCTCTTCTTCTTCTAGGTTGGGTCAGAGAGTACGTAGACCTCCTTTATACTTAAAAGATTACGTTTAATTTTTTTTTTCCTTTTTTTTTTTTTTATTGGGAAGGGAGATGTGTTATAATGTGTTAACATGCTTTGTACCTTTAATTTATGGAATCTTGTTAGGAGATTCTTGCTTAGAATGTACACCTCCCTAGAGGTTAGTTGATCGTTGGTCTTCGTGGATGGGGTTAATAAATACCCACTTTCCTACTTTACAAGTTTCCTGTTACTTTATTTAATGTGTTGAACACCACAGAAACAGTACAGATTTATTAAGGCAAGATGTTTGATACCAAACCCCATAGATTTTAGTGAAGCTTTAATGTAGCTTGGGAACTGTAAATGCCCAGTGCCCAGTACATATACTTAACATGGCTTCCCTGCTCACTTGTTCCATCTAGTAATTGAACTAGCTAGCACAGGGGCATATGAGTTCATGCAGATATACCCTAACGTGTAATATAATGCACTCTGCCTTAGGGCTACAAGGCCTGCTGTAGGGGTGTCTTACATCTATTACATGTAGTGACTTTGCCATCTCACACAGAGAGTATGCCATGTTGTGTTTTCACTCATGGTTTGCACCATGACACGCAGTCTGCAGTGCAAACATAATATGATGGAAGTAGTGCTGAAACCTTTCAAACACTGTCCAGGGCTCGACAAATCATATAAAATGCTCTAGACCTGCAGGTCTAGTAAACTACAAAATCTCCTCGACCTAACTTAAATGAACTTGACCTCAAACTCTGAAAACTGAGCAATTGTGACAAGTTAGCAAGATTTAAAAGCATTTTTATTGCTCATTTACTTCGTGAGCAATAAAGATGCCTTTAAATCTTGCTTTCTTGTCACATTTCCTCTGCTTTCAGAGGCAGAGGTCAAGTGTCAAGTTTGTATTCCTACTCGCCAGAAAGGGCGAGTAGGACCTAAAAATAGCTCGTCCTTAATCAATCTCACTCGCAAATGCGAGCGGTCGAGTGAATTTCTCGAGCCCTGCTGTCCCCCAGTCAAGAGTTCTGGGTTACATTTATTGTTGTTTTGCTAACCATGCCACCCCAAATAGGACCCAGCCATATGCAAATCAGTCTATGACCCTGCTCCCTATGGGAACAGTGCTGCTCGAAGTGCCAGGCCACGTCCTCCCTGGACCAGAAACCAGCATCCTGGGACCGGTTTCAGGGTATCACCCCTCATCAGCCAGGCTAGCTTGAATATGGTGGCAAAGTGAGCAAGGAACCCACGTCAGAGCATACCCTTGGTCACTTGGGGCAAACACAACACAATGATAGGAGTGCTGAACCTCTTCAAACACTCTTACCCCAGTCGAGAGATCTGGGTTAAATCCATTTTTCTTTTGGCCACCATGCCACCCCAGTTTGGACCCAGCCATATGCAAATCAGTCTTGACCCTGTGCCCCATGGGAACAGTCCAGCCTGAACTGCCAGGCCAAGTCCTTCCTGGACCGGAAACAAGCATCCTGGGACTGGCTTCAGGGTATCACCCCTCATCCTTACAAAAAAGGAGATACCCCCCTGTGGATCATTTATAGTTCTGGGAGCAAGGGGGAAAGAAACCAAACAATAATGCAAAAAACTCCCACTTGACCTGTGTCCTTTTACTATAGGCTAATGTAAGCTCTAGGGGCTACCCACTGCTATACATCATCATAGTTAGAATTTACAGCACATTCAAATCATTAATGTATCCCCATAATTTTACCACACTTGTATCCTGACCTATCACTCAACACCACACTTGCACATACACCTCAATAACATACACTCCCCAGCCCACACCAGCATACACCGATAAGATCACAGAGATAACAATTCATAACTGTCTGTGTTTGTGTTGCCAGCTGAGATTTAACTGTGGCCAGGTCAACGCACGTTTTAGTGGAAATGACGACTTGTATCTACCCAAAAAGTTGTGAGGTGGGAGCTACCCTTTCTGGCAGGAAAAGGATTGGGTCAACAATCATATAAAAAACAGAGCTCCTTCTTCTGAGTTTTATGAATCGTAGGTGATGTTCATATCCCTTGAGTTTTATGAATCGTAGGTGATGTTCATATCCCTTGGGATATGAACATCACCTACGATTCATAAAACTCAGGAGAAGGAGCTCTGTTTTTTATATGAGACTTGTATCTACCTTCATCAGGACAG
The DNA here is from genome assembly GCF_964263255.1 of Lissotriton vulgaris. Taxonomy (NCBI): domain Eukaryota; kingdom Metazoa; phylum Chordata; class Amphibia; order Caudata; family Salamandridae; genus Lissotriton; species Lissotriton vulgaris. The sequence continues at coordinate 2,001,028,931 of NC_141693.1, read as the reverse complement.
CATGTTTTTTGATTTTTAAAGGCGAGTGGTGGGGATCATAAAACCCTGGCTATGTTCTAGTACGACAGTCCTCGTTTGCCTGGATGAAGAGACACATGATTTAGGCCTCTAGGCACTATCATCGTTTCATAAGTTGGTGTCCGTTTTCAGTATGTGGAGCACATAGAACATCAAAACCGTACTCCAGATTTGGTGATAATGGAAAAGATGGCTAGCCAACAAATATTCCAGGGATTACAATTATAGGCTTATTCCTCAATGTATTGGGTTTGGTACATGGATCTTCCTGGGTGTGCGTTTCCTTAAGTAAAGATAGCAATGCAAAAGAAGTCCTTGAGCAAAACTCCTTGCTGCTCGGCGCTGACCATTCAGCACGCCATCTTCAACGCTATCACCCCATATCAGCCATTCCATGCAGGGTAAAGACTGATTTGCATATGGCTGGGGCCAAACCGTGGTGGTGTGGTGAACAAACAAATGATGGATTTAACTCGGATCTGTGACTGGGGTGAATGTTTGATTTGTTCAGCATTCCGTCTATCATTTGTTCTTCGTGTAGTCTGCAGTGGCAGCCTGCATGCAATTTGTGTGTGGGTCCCTTAGGGACCCTCTCCAGTACCTCTGCCCTTGGTACCAGGGGTACCATTTACTAATGACTTATAAGGGTGCCAAAGGGCTAGCCAATTGAGTTACAATTAGACTTTAACTTGTTTTAGGGAGAGAGGACGGGCACTGAGGTCTGGTTAGCAGGCCTCAGTGCACTGTCGGAGTTGAAAAGCAGAATCTAGTTGTAAACAAGCATTGGCATAGCCAATAGGTCTTGCATTTGGGACCTTATAAGTATTTAGTTATGCAGCACAATATCCTTACTGCAACAACATTAACTGTTGCATGGCTAAACACTTATAAGGTCCCTAAGGCGAGACCTATTGGCTATGCCAATGCTTGTTTTCACCTGTTTTGAGTTATTTTTGTGCGCATTTTGCTTTTATGCGCAGGGAAGGAACAAGGTCGCTGACTTGCCCAAACTATAGGTATACACCTATGGAGGCAGGCTATGGAAGGCCAGTCAGTATTAAGTAATTACAATCCGCCTTGATAATCGTTTAGGGTATGCATTAGTTGCTGATTTCTCCCCTTTTTGTACTTCTATGTTCATATTCCTCACAGTGGGCCGAAAGATTAATGGGAGAATAGAAGTCAGTAAGGAATTGTGCAATGGACTGAGAAAGTAATGGAAAAGTAAAGGTGAAAGAGTAAGTATAGAGTAGAACAGTACTATCTGGCGCTGAACCTGCTTTCTTTAAGGTTTGCCAGTGAGTATTTTTCCCCCTCAGGCCCAACAGTTGCAGCACCTTTTCCACTTAGTTTCTATTTCTCCAGAGCGTCTCTTCTGCATATATCTCCTTATGGGGAAACTTGACAAGATGACAAAAACCCACACTGCTGTTCCTGTGAGTATTAGCCGCTGTTAATGTGCTGCCACCGCTCCCCCACCCATCTTTCCTCCAAGTTTCTCGATCTGTAATGGAGGGAGAGGGGAGAAAAAGGCCCTGTGTGGTATTTTCCACCGCACCAGAAGCAAAGGCAGATGCGGAGCCAGAGGTCAAAGCCAGGACCGGAGTCGCCCTCAGGAGCCGATAAATCAAAGGCTGAATACACATAGCTGCCAAGGTTTCAGATTGCTATGTGTGACATTTTCAGAATTTGAGTGTAATTCTGAGTGACATTTCAACAAGTATGAATGACACTTTCTCTTGTGCGAAATCAAGCAATGAAGGTAAGAGAAACATAAATATTAGAACTTACGCTCATTTGAGCAATGGGAAACTCTAACAACGTCTTAAAACTGCTGCAAAGCACCAGAAATGTTAGAGGTTGACATCAGGGTTTTAAGTGGGATGAAAAAAGTGAGGTCTCTAAAAGGGGCATGCATGGCCTATGTGATTAAGCGTATGGCTTAAACACAAACTACATTTCTCCAGTAGCAGCACTTTGCAGGAAGAATTACTTCTAAAACAATTTTATTGCCAGCTTATATCGCACTCCACATCTGGGCCAGAAATATGCTTGGTGCAATCACTACAGAAAGCCCCGTCTTCATTCAAGGCTCACAAAGTCCTGCAGTGTTATGGTTGTAAAAAGATTCCCTCTTAACTACTATGGCCTGAAACTCTTCCCTCTAAAATGAAAGAATGAATGAAAATGTCAAGTTCACAGGGCTTTAAAGACACTCCTATTCACCATTTAACTCAGTGGGACATGTACGGATGCCCCCTTGACATGAAAGAACAATTTACTGCTAAAATTGAAAACCGTGGGGAGGGTAATCAAATGGGGAAAACAGACTTTTTTTGCGTATTTTTGTAAAAGGCAATAGGGCTCAGTCTATTAGAATACTAGCTAACAAAAAGTTAGCAATCATTGGAGTCAAGTGGCATTTATCTCACTTGCTCGAGGTGTTTAAAAAAAGTGCTAATGTAGAGGTGCTGAATTGGAACCATAAAACTGTGTGCTTTAAAAAAAACATGAAATATCCAGGATTTAGCCTGGAAAAGCAACGCATTGTCTTTTATGTCTCATTTTATGCACTCGACTATTGCGGTAATATTGGCCTCATTTATACCCCCCAAAAAAGAGTAGTTTAAATAAAAGATTGTCAAAACTTGGTCCGAGAGAGCGGCAAGTTCGTATCAGAAAGGCTCGAATGCTATTTTCACCTAGTCTAGTGACTTAAAAGGATGGTAAATATGCAGCGTGTAACAGCATCACCTCAAAATCAGGAGGGCTGCAGCAGAAGCGAGTTCGTGTCTGTGATACTGGCGAAAGACAAGCGGAGTGTAAAAGCAGTTCCGCATAAAAAATGCTTTCATTTGTCAAACTGCTCATTAAGTATCAGCTTATAAAGCTTTTTATTTTCTAAATGCCAGTCTTTTCCGAAAACGGAGAGGACCCCTGGGTGGAGTGCCGATATGCTGCAAAGGTAATACAGCTTTTCAAGAGTTATTGCAAAAAAATGAACTATGAAAAGTATTTCCAGTACTGATATACAGCCGAAAAGTCATTTTAGGATGAACAATGTTTGTCCCGCAATAACAATCTGTACGATAATGCCCCTCAATACACCAGCAGAGGTGAAGTCGCGCAACACGTCCTCGGGAATAGTGGGCCGGTGGAGTCAGTGGGGTAAACCGAGCCAAGGCCAGACCCATCAGCCGTCCTTGTCCTCATTAGTGGCGTAATGGTGCGTAATGGTGCGATTGCGCAACGGTACTCGGCACAACGGGACTCAGCACGCAAACACACAATAGCAGATCACTGACCATCCATCGGCATTGGGCTCAGAGAGAGACTGAAAGCTGGAAAATAGAAGTGGGTGAGCCTGCCGGCACTCGCAGCTACAGGTGTGGGCCACGCCTGCCAAGAAGCACATAACAGACGATATGCAGGGTGGCATGATGTAGTTGAACTGGACACACGCTTCAGCGGAGGCCAAACATGAGTCTATTTCTCAGTCTGTGGCTTGCTGGACACCAGGGCCGTGGTAGTCACCAAGCCCTTAACCACTGACTACCCAGAAGTGAACAGCTAAAAAAACACAGCGGAAACGTGCAGATCTTTGTTACTGAGTGGTGGGAAAGAAATACTGAAGTGCACAACCAGGACTGGAGGCAGGAAACAATTAAAAGAAGCGCGACCGCAAATTACAACAAGCATTGGCTGCGCGGAATGCATAGATGGGGCTGCAGAGGGAGGTGTGTGCGTGTGAAAGCACTTAATGAGCCATGTCGGCTTGAAGGCATAATGAGATAAGAAAGGCAGATGGCGGCAAGCTTTTGACCAGGAAAAGCTTGTGGGTAGCACTTTTTTTTTACCCCCTACTAAAAGTCGAGCAAGCAGCGCATGCGCTGCTCTAGGCTCGACCTAAAAATGGAGCAAAAATTGGGGGTATAACTGCAACAAAATTCTAGTTTCCTACAACTATCGCCACGTTAGCACCCATATTGTCCTGTTTATGAAAATCCAGAGCCTTTAGCACTCAATTGAGAACTAAAATAGGTATTATTTAAATTGAACAACAAACCATTTTTCTTTCTCCTTTACCATTGCTTTCAAACATATTATTTAGTTTAATAAACCCAAGCTCTCAAATGTTCAAGCAGTACTTGCTGATGCCCTGCTCTCGGTCTTAACTAGAGAAAGCAACCCATTTGGTGGTAATCTGCTAGACATAATTCTTTCAACCAGCCCTTTGTTTTCAAGTACAGAACCACTTCTGACAACTGTGATCTAACACTATCCCATTTTTCAATAACATCAACACCTTATGAATGTTGTAAAGCCCCAAACGCAGACCAGCGTGCGCAACAATGGAAAGGCTACTTTGTTTTTCTCTTTGCATCTACTTCATCCACTCAATCAATCAATCGTTAATCTTTATTCGGATATGCATTATCCATAAAAGTGCAAACATTACTCGTAATCACAGACATAGACCATCATCATTAAAATATAAAAATAAAACTCATCAATAAAACTAGTCAATTAAATATTACTAAGTTATCCATGTCTTCGATATCATCTTCAATATTAATGTGCAAAGTGCAAATATTTCACAAAGGAGCAACTAGGAATGGGCAAGTCATTAAATTTCAGAAAAGTTACAATTAGCAGCATTGAGTAAAAGTGCAAGTGTGCAATATAGATAAAAACAATACAAAGTCCAAGGGTACATATGGTACAACCTAATACAGCAATCATCCGTTCGTAGAAGAACGTGAGCGGATGGCCATTTTCAAGAAAGTGCACACTTGATATGTTATGTCATCATCTTTAAGCTGGAGAATAATTTTATATGCAACCTTAAAATCCGTTGTTCCCTTTGCCCTGAAAAACGGTATCTATAACTACATACTACAATTTTGATAAAAAGAGCAGAAAACTAAAAATTTAACATAGACTGTTTCCCTAAGTTGCCACATGGACAAACCAAATTCTCAATGTTAGGTTGATAGCCTATGGGGAAGCACAACAGATACTTTATTGAGCCCGATCTAAGACGAAAAAGAAGACTTCGCTCCCAACGAGTAATGTCTCTTAAGAGATAACTAATGGGAGAGCATGAGAGGGGTCCGCCCTCACCTGTCATTAAAATATATTGTTTCACAGATGCTTTGACTGATTCCTGAGCATGCCTCGCGTCCCAGTAATATTTATATAAAACTTTACGGATGGTCTTTCCATCAATTCCATCTAGTTTCTCAGGGTTATTAAAAATATGGCCTAGATTGACCGCAGTCAGATTTGCCCGTACTTGGGCCAGCCAAGGGATATCACCGCCCTTATCACATTTTAGGCAAGCAGCCAGAATCTCCCTAGTTAATACGGCTGCTGGATTTTTCCAAACATTTAGCCAAAACAAGACTGGGAGGGACCTAATGTAATCCTCCAAATATGGCATTCTTAACTCATTATGGCATACAAAGGTGGACAATGAAATTGGTAGGCCCAAAAGTCTCCTACAAAATCTATTTTCTTCGGCCTGGACACTTTTCAAATTTATATGGCCCCAAATTTCATCCCCATAGGTCATGATTGGTACACATTGTGTCCTATACATTTTGAGTAGGGACAGTACCACCTCAATTCTTTTTGGTTGTGGGAGATTTACTACAGAATTTATGGCTCTTAAAAATTTTGTCCGTTCCTAAGCCAAGTGTGGTGTCAAGACCCATTATCAGAGAATTGTAACCCCAAATAAGGGAAAGTGCGAGTGCATATCAAAGAATCAGGGACCAAGGTGATAGTATTAATAGAACATTATGAAGTTCATTAATATATAAAATAAATAGGAGTGGAGAACGCACCTTTGTCTAACGACTCTCCCAACCACTATGTCTCCTGACACCTCCCCATCCATACTTATCCTTACCCGGGCCCTTAAGTGCCTATGCAGATATGCTAAAAAATGCACCAAATCTTTATCTAACCCATAATCTAAAAGGCATTGCCAAAGTCTGGATCTATTAACAAAATCAAAAGAGGACAAGAGGTCCATAAATGCCAGGTAAAGAGGACTGTGTCGGGCGATGATGTATTTCCCTATAATTAAATTGAGATTCAAGCACTGTTCCACAGTACCAAGATGACTACGAAAACCCAGCTGGCATTTATTTATTATATTTTCTTCCTCTGCTGAAGTTCTGATCTTGTTAAATAGAACTCTCCCCAATATTTATCACTCTGAGTGAGTAAATGAAGTCCTACACAGCCACACTTACAATATCTTTCTTTCATGTACACCCACAATTTTCAGTTTTAGCACTATCTCGATACCCATGCTGCCCTCCTCCATTCCCTTCTCACTTTGAACTACTGCTCACGGTGGGCTACCTAACACTGAACTTTTATCGCTTCTAATGCGGTTCCCTTCTGATCACCTACCACCTCCTCCATGGGAACCTTGTAGCACACTACATCTCCTCCATTGAACACAATCGTTTCTTGAGATCACTCTTCAGCACGTTGCACAACTTGAAACATATATATCCATCCTCCACCTCCCACCCTTCCTTAGCCAGCACTGCCACTGTCGAAATGTGCTCTTCCCCGGAAGCTGCTGCCATTTCCTTCAGAGCCATCAACACACTGCTTTACTTTTTGTAGTGTAGTAATCAAAATGTTCTTGTTTCAGGTTACATTGGAGGATTCGATGGGAACTTTTTGTGGAACAGAATTGGGGCAGGTAAAAAAATACTTTTAATGCCGCTTCTCTGCTGTGTGTTGTGAGCTTTTGTATAGCGTATTTGTCACATATTCAGTAGCATTTTTTAACCCCTTGGCTGCGGTGGTAATTCCGCCGCAGCGCTAGGGGAGAGGGGGGCCGCGCGGCGCCACCATGCTCGTGACGGAACCCCTCCGCCATGAGTCGTAGTGGCGCTGTGCTAGTGACGGAATGGTTCCGTCACGGCCCGCTCACCTAATAGAACCCTCAGCGCAGGCGCGGAATCAGCGCCGCGCAGGCGCTGCGGCCGGGCCGTGACGGAACCAGCACAGCACCACCGTGGCTCATGACGGAATGGTTCCGTCACAAGCATGCAAGGAGTTAAACCTGTGCTCCCCTTGACTGGACGTATAACTACTTCCTTCTTTTGACCTTTTCTGCTTTTCTCTTGGTTGCAGAGTATGATGCCAGTGTCCCAGTCTGGTCCTTGCGACTTATTCCGGCCCTCGCTGGTGGCTTGTGTCCTGCTCTTGCTTACCAAATTGTGGTGGAAATGAACTACACTCACTGCACAGCTCTTGGAGCCGCCCTTCTCCTCCTGTTTGGTAGGTGTAGTATTCTGCAGAGGCAAATTGTAATATAAGGACATGTGAAGTGTTCTTTGCTGGCTTTTAGAGCACGCACAAAGCCTGTCACTATTGAAGTCAGTCTTTTAGGTTAGAGCAGTATGAGTCACACCTAAGGCTTACTAATAATTGGCCAGGGAGGCTGTTAAAGAGCTTAGCATATGTTAACGTCTGAAATTGTCAATTACGGAGCCATTCATATATCAAAGAAGCCTCTACTAACCATTATCTGTGGGATTCTGCCCCTTTACACCCTGGTACAAGGAGTCCTCTCAGCGCTTGATTTGAAAATAAAAATTCTTACTCACTTTTGCTGTTGTTAGTGGTTGCTCTGACCATGCCTTTTCGTGAATCGTCAACAGCTCAGGAAGTGTGTATTTAAGCCAAGTCTGTTTCTTTTTTTCATTATCACAGAGAACTCTCTCATCACTCAGTCCCGGTTGATGCTCCTGGAATCTATTCTCATCTTCTTCGTTCTGTTGGCTGTCCTGTCCTACCTAAAATTTTACAACTGCCAACGCTGCAGGTATGTATGTATAGGCATTTATATAGCGCACTACTTACCCGGAGGGTCCCAAGGCGCTTCGACCGCTGCGAAACCCTTCCTGGCTTCCCTGAGAGATGGTCCCTTAATGGGTATCTCCAGGGTGAGACCAGGCATCCCCGGCGGTCTGGTGGGGCCGTTAGTGAAGATGAGGCAAGCTAATGCCCAGAGTTGCCGAGTGTGATCGCTGATCAGAGTGGGCACCGAGGCTAGACGGCCCACCTTCCCTTGGGACAGAAAGCTACAGGTGCAACTCAGATTTCCGAGAAGGGAATAAACTGCAGGTACAGATATTCCTACTCTAACCTCATACGCTGCAGCTACGGCCCACCTAAAACCCATGCTATCAGCTGGAGGTTCAACCCACCTTTCCTCTGGGCAGGGCACTGCAGGTACTGTTATTTGTGCATTAGCCTCATAAGCTGCAGCTCCAGCCCACCTTACACTAGAGCGATAAGGCTGCAGGTATAGTTCTCCTTGCACTGCCTTGATAAGCAGCAGGTGAAGTTCATGAAATGCTGCCCTGGAAGTTAAAGGGATAGTCAATGAAACACCTGTGCCATAAGCTGTTATCAAAACTCGCAAAGTGCTGCATTCTTAGCTGCAGGCACAGCACCTTTATTGGAAGACTGCTGCTCATCTTGCACCGGTGTGATAAACCACAGGTGCAGCTAACCTTACACCAGCCTTGAAGTTGAAGGTTCAAAGATGTGGTAGGGCTCTTCTAACATTCTTCGTGAGCAGTGATGAGCACTAGTCCTCAATATTGCTCCAGTGTGCTTCTGCCTTATGTATTGACCACATTTGAGTCCGCATCACAGCGCAGCCTCCTGCAGTGCGATGTAGATTCCAGGGCAGAGGGCTGCTCTAATGTATCTGAAGCATTTGAACTGATGATTTCGACCCTGAGACCTTGGTACCCTCCAGTGTATGATCTGATGTAGAACCGATTCCTTTGGCTCGCTGTGACGTGTACCCCAGATCTTTCCCTGTTCTGATATACTGCTTGTGGCTTTTGGGGCTGCTTTGATTTAGATTCCAGGGATCTAGACATCTTTTTGTTGAGTTCAGAGTGCCATCCAAATTGAATGCTGCCCTGAGGGCTTCCAACCCTCTAATATACAGCCTAGGCCCTTATGTACAGCCCATGGCTGCTCTGGTATGCAGCTTGTGGTTTTACAATGTGCTAGTGTACTTTCTTCACTTTGCCCCGTTGTAGAAGCGAGGTCTTGAGCGTCTTGGTGTTATATGTGCTGCATTATTGTAGGCTCTTATACTGTACCTTTCCTTGTAGGCCATTCTCCTTCAGCTGGTGGTTTTGGCTTCTGCTCACTGGTGTCTCCTGCTCCTGTGCAGCTGGGTATGTTTTTTCTTTACAAATCTAAACTCCTCCCTTATTTACCTAAAATGCCTAATAGCTGTGTCTCCATAATACTGTGGCTGCCTGGCCCAAAACGATTCGAAACAATCAGTTGTGGGTGTAAATGGAGGATATTATGCTACATTTACAAGATGAATAACACCTCGCCATGCGAGACTGCTGTAGGATATGGTATCGCAACTAGGTGGTTAAACCAGGCACAGAGTCCTAGGGTTCCTCAAAAGTGTATAGGGTTCAATGTAAAACACAAAATGCTCTATTTGTGGTAGTGTGGGTGAGCAGCCTTTGGGTTCATACAGAGGAGTGTAAGACATTTATTGCACAACATGACTCAAAAACGAGATCTACACTAATTTTAGAAAACTAAGCTTTGTTTGTACTTTATTTTAAGACCAAGATCTTCGCAATAAGGTATATACGTTTTTAAATAGCAATACTTTTCACTTTAAAAAGTCGATACTTAGAACAATTTCCTAGCAGGTCAGTTTTCTCCTATGGAGGTGTTATCCAGTGGAGGAAACAATAATGCAGTTATTCAGATCAGTAATACACTTACAGTTCCCGTCTTCGGGAGCAAAGGTCAGCAAGGGGCAATGGTCAGGTGAGTACCAAAACTGCATCACCAGCGGCACAGGGGCGGCTGCGTGTAGAGGATAAAATCGAAGTTCAGCCCACTGTGGTTTAGTAGAGACTATTGGTGCTCAAAGCTAAACCGCTTGCAGGTAAGTAGATTTGGAGCAGGGGACAAGCTTTGGGGGTAAGAGCCAGCACTGGGGGGACAACAAAGCAGCACCAAACACACACCACCAGAGGCACAGGGGCGGCCAGGTGCAGGGCGCAATTTTAGCGTTGGGCACTCAGTTCTTTCAATGAAGACTTTGCTCTTGACAAACAGGTTGGAGGTGTCGCACCAGAAGTTGCAGGAGGGAGACCAACAACAGCAAAGGTAAGTAGGGATATAGGGGGTCGTAGGGGCACCGTAGATTCGGCTCACCAAGGCACAGGGGCTTCGGGTGCAGGGTTGCCTTTAGATTTCTGAGTCTTCTTACCGGAGCCGGTCGTGGTCAGAGGGAGCCTCTGGATTCAGACTGCAGGCATCGTCATGGAGTCCAGGAGGGGTCAGCCAACGCTGAACTTGAGATCAGGATCACTGGGGAATTTCTTATGGGTTGATGGGCCACTTGGACAAGGGGGGAGGGGTCGGGTGCAGAGTAGGCATGACTCAAGGATCCACAGGGCACCGGAGTCCTTTGTGTTGGTTTCTAGGGGACAGAACTTCTGTCCTCTGGAGTTCTAGTCGTTTTCAAAATTCAGCCAGTCTTTCTTGGGTTTTTGGAAGTTGCTGGCTGCAGAACAGGGGTCGTCTTCTTGCAGGGTATGGAAGCTGGAGACCGGCTGGTAGGGCTGGGGCCAAGTCAGTCATCGTCTTCAGACTTCGCTGCCCTGCAACATCTTCGTCTTTCTTCTTAGGTTGCAGGTACCTAACTTCTAGGTCTGGGAGAGCCACCTAAATACTAAATTTAGGGTGAGTTGTAGGGGAGTAGTAGGTAGGGCCGTTAGGCACCTTACTTGGGATGACTACACCCACTATTATGCCGCCCTCCTGTGGGGGGGGGGGGTGGGGGGGGGTGTTAGGGGTTGAGCTAGCCCTGTTTGGAGGAGTTCTCTCATCTTTAAGATGGAGGGGACTGAAAAGTGTGCATAACTTTGTCACTTTCACCTGAGGGGTGGAATTGGCAAAAGTGTCACTCCTCCCTAGCCTTTCTAAGTTTTCCCCGCTGGCTTACCTGCCCAAAGTGGGGGTGTACGCAGGGGGCTGAAATCTGTTGCTTGCTGCAGAGGCTGGGGTTCGCCTTACAGAGGCGGCATGCCTTTGAAGGTTCCCCTTTGAGCACTGACCCATCCTGGGGGTGGAGGCATAACACCTCTGCCCAGGATGTACATTGTTTCTAGTCCCAGAGAGCAGAGGCTCTCCACCCAGGGGTCCAGAAACATGTCTGTGTGTGACAGGCTGCCTAAAGCCAGTCAGTGCCCACACCAGGCGTGGTAGGTTTTCAGGGGGCAACTTTAAGGTGCCCTCTGAGTACATGTTACAATAAATCCAGCACTGGCATCAGTGTGGATTTATTGTGAAGACTAGTTTGCTACCAAAACACTCCTGTGTCCAGTGAAGCCACCATGGTGCTGTGGAACTCGAGTTGTCGATTTTCCAGCCCATGTATTCTCAATGTCTTCACTGGCACTTGCAATAGTAAGGAATAGAGCACAATATTGTAGGGGCCTATCTGCTCATGCAAATATGCCCACACCTGGGATTTAGTGCACGCAGCCTTAGGGCTGGTAAGGCCTGCTAGAGGGTGACTTGCCTATATCTTAGGCAGTGATAGCCGTCACTGCACACAGGTAGTGTGCCATGTCAACTTTGTTATTCTGTCTGCGCCAGGCATGCTGCAGTGGCAGTCTGCATGGACTAGGTGAGCGGTGCCTAGGGGGCCCTCTTCAGTCCTCATGCCCTTTCCTTGGTACCCAGGTACATTTTACTAGGGACTTACAGGGGGCCTGAATGGCCAGTTGGGGAATGTTTGTTTGGGAAAAAACACTGGCTCAAAGGACATGATTGGCAAGTACCCTGTGCACTACAGTCGAAACCACATCAATGTCCAAACAAAAAGTTGGGGGACTAACCATGTCAAAATAGGTACTTTCTCACACCTGTTATGCACCCTATAAATCCTAGCCTCCTAGTATGCACCCAATGAATCTTGGCCTCCCCTGGTATGCACCCTATTAATTAGAACACTTTACTATGGACTTTATGAATCTTAACAAGCCCTCCAAGAATGTTACACCCATGTATGCACTCTATAAACCCCAATGTGCCCTGGTATACTCAAAATGACTCTTAACATGTCCCAAATGCACCTTTATACATCAAATCAAACGTCAGCAGATTGGGTTAAATGAGCCCGCAACATCTTCCTGAACTCTGAGATGTGTCAAGAGGCCCAGTCACTGGGTATGTACCGCCTCCATTAAGAAGACACCGGGTATTCAAATTACTTACTACTTCTTCCCCATTCATCCTGCCCATGTTCAAGAAAGCACCCATGGGAGGCGGTAATGTGGGCAATAAGGTCAAGAGTTTATAACCGCAGGGTCCTTCTGAATGTATCATACATGCTGCGCTTGCAGAAGCTCAAAATCAAATCTTAGATGCATGGACTTGAGGGCAGTTCTACAAAGAAATGAGAACAGATAAATAATTCACATGTGAGTTTAAAAGCCGGTCAAGGAAACGCATGCAAACTAAGGGATTGATAGCTGGGTGGCTGCAGTTCTCTTGGTGTATAATTGTTAAGGCTGCTGCAAACAAATCCCAAGCTCCTTGAAACTCGTCTCTCAATTCTGGACGAGGCTTGGGCTTTAAAACTATTCACGTTCAGTTCAGAAAATTCAGGCAAAAGGGGGTGGGAAATAGTAACCTATTGCCACATACACCATTTCTTTTCCTGGCCTCTAAGCTGTGGAATGCTCTTCCACTTGACTTGAGAAATATCCCGTCCATTTTCAGAAAGAGCTTAAAAACCCTACTCTTCGACTCCTGCCTAAATGTCATTTAGACTCTCTGCTGCTAAGACTGCTGTGGGTGATCTTTCCTTTAGCGCCAGGACGCCTCGTGTTACCTTGTATTATATGCATGGCCAGGTATTCTCAGCCTCTGCTACTGCTTCCATTGCAGGGTGAAATATATGGGCCTCTTCACCTACGTTTTGCTCTTGGTCTTGGCTGGGGTCCACATGTGGCAGCTTGTGGGTGACAAAGCCTTATCTAACGTAAGTATTCCTGGAGGAGCTGGGAGAAACCGCAGCCCTTGACTGGAAAACAGTATGTTTGTTCTTAAATGTCTACCACTGTTTAAACAAAAATTTCCCCAAATTCTACATACCCAGTATTTGAGACACCCCGGCTCTATCATCCTGACATGTGGGAGATCTGTCCCATCATATGGTATGCTATGGTATTGGTATTTCTGTATCATTTTGGGTCTGGATTAGAATATTATCACTGATTAAATGTGGAGCACATTTCCCAGATTTATAACATGGGATTTTAGTTCTGGGCCGGAGTATATGGGTTTGTTTGTTAGGAAACTTACTGTCTGTATGTTTTGTTGGGGCTCATCTTCTTAGGAGGGTTAATTTGCCTACAAGCCCTTTGACCATTTCTATCGAGCACAGTGTCTTTTATGTAACACTAGCACGTGTCCCATTGCTGAAAACTATTGCTCGTGTCACATGATACAGCAGAGGCGAGCAAGGTGAAGCAAAATGCCCAATATGACACAAAGTGGTTAAATGTTGAAGCAGAGTTAAACATCAAGGTGCCCTTTGGAACAGTCCGTCATGTAACTAACATTACTCCTAGGCGCCCTCTGCCACTGTCTTCCTTGTTTCCTCAGATTACTGTATTGTGCCACATGCTGGCCCGCGCTGGGGCTCTGCTGGTGACCCCCATCATGCTCTACCTGTGCATCTTCTACGTCCACCTGTCACTGCTGTGCCGCTCAGGACCCCATGACCAGATTATGAGTAGTGCTTTCCAAGCCAGCCTGGAGGTAAGGAATATATTGGCCCCTGTACAAGAAAGACTGGTGTTCCTCGAGCATTGGGTACATTGAGTCCACCTTCTTCACTGCTGTGGTACAGGGTCTAGTGAAGATTTGTTTGCTTGTTATTTTAAAGTTATGGTCAATTGAAAATGATGTTGCCAGACAGATCTCCGGAACAGTACTAATCCGTCGAAAGCCATTTTTAAGGCCGTAAAAGATCTCACGGCAAAACGGACTACCTCTACGGCCGTAAGCTCCCTTTCCCACTGTGAATCCCTTGCCTCTTATTTCCTGGGGAAAGTCCAAGCTATCTATCGGACATTCCCTAGCATAGGGTCCGGTCGGGAAAGCACCAGTGGGACCCACCATCAGACTACTCTGCTTGTCTTCCCCCCCCCTCACCTTGGACGGGTTTGATAAACTTGCGTTGCAAGTCAAATCTGGATCTCCATCTGATCCAGTAAGGCCTGCTCTCTTTCGAGATCAGGCTTTTATGGGACGTTCAGCTGTATGTTCCCTTGTCAACCTTTCCTTGGAAACGGGAGTAGTTCCAGCTAAGTGGAAGCAAGCTGTGTGTCCCCAATTATCAAAAAGCCCTCCCTGGACCAGTCCAAGCCCGAAAGTTATCGCCCCATTTCGTTGCTACCCTGGCCAGCCAAGATCACAGAGGCCCATGTCAATCTGGCCCTGTCTGAACATCTTGTACGGACCAATGCCCTCGACCCCACACAAAACGGATTTCGTGCCGGTCACAGCACAGAGACCGCGTTACTTGTGATGGTGGAACATCTCCGTGCAAGGCTGGATGCTGGTCAAACGGCGGCGCTTATATTGTTAGACCTTAGCGCCGCCTTTGACACGGTAGACCACAGCATCCTCCTGCATCGGCTTGAGGAGACTGGCATTGGCGGTCAGGTGTTGCAATGGTTCCGCTCCTTTCTAGATGACCGCTCCTTCTGTGTTGCCATCCCTCCCTTCAAGTCCAATTTCCAACCGCTGGCCATGGGGGTTCCGCAAGGGTCCTCGCTGAGTCCCACGTTGTTCAACCTTTACGTGAGACCGCTGGCTGATGTCGCTAGGCAGTGGGGCCTAACTTTGGTCTCATATGCTGACGACACACAGCTGGCGGTTACTCTCAGCGGGGATGCGGAGATTGAGGCCCCCAGGTTTCAGTCTGGACTGAAGGCGGTGGCCAGCTGGTTGACAGGCAACTGTCTCCAGCTAAATGCCACAAAAACGGAGGTGATGGTTGTCGGTAAGGGAGTGGAGCTGTGGGGTGACCAATGGTGGCCCTCAGAGTTGGGACCTACTCCGACCCCGGTATCGGAGGTGAAAAACCTGGGGGTTTGGCTGGATGCGGGCCTTTCCTTTGTAGGGCACACTAAAAAAACTGCGGCCTGTTGTTTCGGACTGCTAAGGGGCTTGAGACCTGTTCTCAAGTTCTTTGACGCCCCGACCAGGCAGCTGGTGATCCAGGCAACCATCATCTCTCGCCTGGATTATGCCAGCTCGCTTTTGGCTGGGGCCAACCAGGCCGAGTTAACCCGTCTGCAGCGGGTTCAGAATGCTGCGGCGAGGGCGATTGTCGACCTGCCCAGATTCAGCTCGGTGGCAAGTGTCCTTCGTTCCCTACATTGGCTCCCTGTAAGGAAGCGCATCCTCTTTAAGGTTCTGTGTCTTGCCTTTAAGATTCTGAGAGGTATAGGCCCGGAAATCTTATCTAGCTGTCTCTCCTTTTATGTTCCCACCCGTACCCTTCGTTCCCAGGGCTTGGCCCTTGCTGTGGTCCCCAGATTCAGGCTCAGTCGCATGGGAGGCCGCTCGTTTAGTGTAAAGGCCGCGTCAGCATGGAATTCCCTCCCTGTTGAAATCCGTCTGATGGAGGACCTCTTGACTTTCCGGAGGGCCATAAAAACATTCCTGTTTTAGCTGCTTTTATGTTTTTCATTTCTCCTGTTGTGTTATGTTCTACCTTGTCTCTGCGCCGGGACGCTCCTTGGCTGGAGTATCTGTGCGCATAATAAATTAATATAACATAACATAACATAACATAACATCTTCTGTGTGATGCTCCCTAGAGGGTTGAGAGACACATGCAAGCCCTGCTGCTGGTACATAAAGTTCAGACTAATTTTGTCTGTTCTTACTACCCAGGCACACCTTTATCTCTATGCTCAACAAGGCAGAGCAACACGCGCCATTTGCTGCCTCTTAAAAATCAGGCAGGTGCCGTCTGTTATTACTGAAACTGAACAGTGAACTAAAGGCACGTCACATTACTGTGTAATGTAACACACATGCAACATTTAGGAAAGCAATATTTCTCAAAAATACATGAGTCTCAGTACACTTCACTGTAATATTTTACTTAAAGAGTGCTATAAATGTTAAACAGTAACAGGTGGTTGGTGTGAAAAAAAGTGCTTGTTGCTCATGGTGGTTCACACAAAAGAGACAGATCAAAACTGTGAAAAGTATATAGGTCTTCTTTTCAAATAACAAAACAGACCATGAGCAAATCTATTTTAGTTAATTTCGAGCAAAGCCCACAACGTTTCAGCTCAGAGGTAATTAAGGTTCATCATCAGGAATTGATATTTGGAATGGCAAAAAAAAATACAAACTTGGTATAAGAAAATGAGGGAAAATGAGAAGGCCAGAGGAATCCATCAAGACAGGCAAGGCTTGCCACGTACATAGAGGAAAAGCCGAAAGCGGACAACTAAGGAGAGCGAAGTGGATGGTTGGGAAAAACAAGTGTGCCCGCGAGTGATGGTGAGGTACACTAGAAGATGGTTACTTACAGTGACGCGTAAAGCCTACAATAGACAAAAAGGTTAGCAATGCACCAAGGAAAGCATGGGAAAAGGTGCCCCGGACTAGGGCTTACCAAATGTGATAATTAGGATAAGACTCTATCTCTTTTGGAATCTCTCTTCTGGGCAGAGACCCATACGAGAAAAGGCATCAACCAGGGGCCCATGGTAGGCCCAATATTGCAAGAATTTAACCGGATTGTTAGCTTCAGCACTGTCTGTTCTTACTGGTTAAACTGAGCTCTATGTCCATCCTGGTGCTGCTTACTGGGCAGGGGCATGTGCTTGCCCTGCCTGCTGGCCCATAAAAGTTAGACAGATGCCTTCTGTTCCTAGTGGTCAGGCTGGGCTGTATCTCCACCCTGCTGTTCCCTAAAGGACTGAGCGACACATGCATACCTTCCCTGTTACCCATTAGAGGACTGGTATAGGCCTTCTGTTCCTAGTGGTCAGGCTGGGCTGTATCTCCACCCTGCTGTTCCCTAAAGGCTGAGAGACACGTGTATACCTTCCCTGTTACCTGTTAGAGGTCAGATATTTGCCTTCTGTTCCTAGTGGCTAGGCAGATGTATCTCCACCCTGCTGCCCTTTACAGGCCAAACAGATTAGCAAACTGACTTGTAAATCTAATGTGCTGCTCTGTAATGTTTTTAGGGATATATTTATGTAGGTTCTGGCACTTTAATTTGGAGTCCATGTTTTGGAAAGTATATATTTTTTTGTCTGTTTTCACACTAAACCCAACCAACTACAGAGTGCAGCACAACACATTTCTACCCTACTGTTTCCTATAAATCACATTTGCCTTTCGAACGTGGCCCTTTGTACAATGCTTAAACCCATTCTACGGACACATGGCTGTGTCGAACCTGCTATCTACTCACATAACTGAGGAAATCCCATGTTAGACGGCTGACAGCGTGTTTTGACAGGGCCTGAAGGGGTGCTATCATATACGGAGCACTCTTGATTTCTTGAGTATGATTCTATTTTACCTGTGCAGTTGGCAAAGCTTGGAAGATGACCAAACATTTCTTAGAGATGGTAGATATCAGTTTTTCTGTGTTTGTGCAGGGAGGATTGGCACGGATCACACATGGTCAGCCATTGGAGGTGGCATATGGGTCACAGGTCACCATAAGGAGCGTGATGAGCAAACCAGTGCCATGCTGGCTGCACTCCCACAAGAACACCTACCCTATCAGGTGAGTGTATCTGCACCCTTAAAGCAACATCTATGCTGTAATAGGAGAGGGGCGGGACTCCCACAAGAACACCTACCCTATCAGGTGAGTGTATCTGCACCCTTAAAGCAACATCTATGCTGTAATAGGAGAGGGGCGGGACTCCCACAAGAACACCTACCCTATCAGGTGAGTGTATCTGCACTCTTAAAGCAACACCTATGATGTAATAGGAGAGGGGTGGGACTTCCATAAGAACACCTATGCTGTCTCTTCCACCTTCCACACTACATGAGTCTCTTTAATTTTTGAAAATATTTAAGGGCCTTTATACCTATTTATACTCGTTAATACCCAATTTATGATTGGTGAAGTCTGTTTAGCTAGTTTGTATCAGTGTTTACAGCAGGACGATGCACTTGTTAAAAACGTTAGACAATAATAGTCAAAGTACATTATCATTCTTTTTGTTACCATCATATTGACAAAGAAAATAGGGATATGAAAACATAAGAGCGAACAATACACATTTTAATTCAGTGAATAGTTGGTCAAAGTTTCCTCCATTTGATTTACCGGCAACACGTGTTACACCCAGTAGTTGGGCATAGGCCTCGGGCTTCATCAAGACGGTAGATTAAATAGGAAAGTAAAGATACAAGGGCAAAAATTATAAATGGCATTGTTTCTGAGGACAGAACTGTGTGAAGGCACACACTGATCTGCAGCCCACATGATATTTTCTTTCAGTTTGTGCTACTATGTGTGATACACATATGGAATGGGTGGGGCAACGGGTTTGGTGAAACAAACTTGTATATTTTTTGTTGTTGCTGAAACTAGAAAAAAATCCTGATTAAATTGTGTATAGTTCAGGCTTTTAGGCGCAGCCTGTGCTTAACGAGATTTTAATATTTGTAAAGGTGAACCGTCCTATAATGGGGTTTCAGCGAATGACATAGGCGGGTCCTATGTGTTGGCGATATAGCAGGTTACACTGTGCCACTACGGGGGAAACACTCGTTAGCCGTACAATCGAACATGGAAACTTTGACCAACTGTTCTCTCAATTAGAATGTGTGTCACAAGTTGTCAATAATATGAGGCTAACAAAAGGAATCATATATATTTTTGACAATTATTGTCTAACATTTCACCTGCTAGAATGAGTCTGTTTAATTCTTGGGGTGCCGTTAGACCCCTGCTTTGATCTGATGGCGCTCAGAATAATCCTCCACCCCCCACAAATCCCTGCTCTGCGAACAGACCTGTGTTACGAGGCATGAGGTTACCGCATTCAAGTGAGACCCAAGCCATAGATCAGCCAATGATCATTGATAAAGTAAGTCTTCCCGTGTTTGATTTGTTGCACCTGGGAAGGTGTAGGGCCTTCCTGGTATCCACTTGTGTGCAGTGGGCAAGGACTTTGCTCCCCTAATGCTTGGCATGATTGTTTTATTGAGTAGCCTCCTTCTGCCCATTGCTCTGATATTTTGGATCAGTTGGTGTAACTCGGTCGCTTTGCTCCTGAACCTTGTGCTGGATACAAAGGAAGGGGGGGGACAGAATATCTGAAACAAAAATATTCTGGGACATAATTTGGTGTCAAGAATATAGAGGACAAAAATATTGTGGAGGTAAGTTTGTACAGGCAAGCAAAGTTTGACTATATATAATTCCACATATATGTAACCGTACCCTGGCAAGATAAGAGATCGATATCTCTTCAAGGTATGCAGCTGTGGAGTTAATAGTAAATCTTTACGTACCTATTGGCACTTACCTTCTCTGTATTCTGGTCCTTGATATTTGACACAATATTCTGTCCACGTGTTCTTTTTGTTTCCAATCTTCAGTCAATGATCAGAAGTAGGTGCCCGGCTCCATTATCACTGTTTTGGGTCTTTGCTTACCTGTGCAGGTATGAAGATGGCCGAGGCAGCTCTCACCAGCAGCAGGTGACGTGTTACCCCTACAAGGATGTCAACAACTGGTGGATCATAAAGGACCCAAACACGTGAGTACGGAGGGCGGCCAAGGACAAGCAGAGTTGTATTCTATCGGAGCCTCCTAGGCCGTAGGTCTTGGGGTTGCATTCTGCACGCATACTGAGCAGAAGGGGGCACAATGAGATTCAGCCAGAGAGCACTGAGCAGGAGGGGGCACAGTGAGATTCAGTCAAAGAGCACTGAGCAGAAGGGGCCACAGTAGATTCAGGCAGAGAGCACTGAGCAGAAGGGGCACAGTAGATTCAGCCAGAGAGCACTGAGCAGAAGGGGGCACAGTAGATTCAGCCAGAGAGCACTGAGCAGGAGGGAGCACAGTAGATTCAGCCAGAGAGCACTGAGCAGAAGGGGGCACAGTAGATTCAGCCAGAGAGCACTGAGCAGAAGGGGGTACAGTGAGATTCAGCCAGAGAGCACTGTGCAGAAGGGGGCACAGTGAGATTCAGCCAGGGAGCACTGAAAAGAAGGGGGCACAGTGATATTCAGCCAGAGAGCACTGAGCACGAGGGGGCACAGTAGATTCAGCCAGAGAGCACTGAGCAGAAGGGGGCACAGTGAGATTCAGCCATAGAGCACTGAGCAGAAGGTGGCACAGTAGATTCAGCCATAGAGCACTGAGCAGAAGGGGCCACAGTAGATTTAGCCAGGGAGCACTGAAAAGAAGGGGGCACAGTGATATTCAGCCAGAGAGCACTGAGCACGAGGGGGCACAGTAGATTCAGCCAGAGAGCACTGAGCAGTAGGGGGCCAGGTGAGATGCAGCCAGAGAGCACTGAAAAGAAGGGTGCACAGTGAGATTCAGCCAGAGAACGCTGAGCAGAAGGTGGCATAGTAGATTCAACCAGAGAGAACTGAGCAGGAGGGGGCACAGTAGATTCAGCCAGAGAGCACTGAGCAGAAGAGGGCACAGTGAGATTCAGCCAGAGAGCACTGAGCACGAGGGGGCACAGTAGATTCAGCCAGAGAGCACTGAGCAGAAGGGGGCACAGTGAGATTCAGCCAGAGAGCACTGAAAAGAAGGGGGCACAGTGATATTCAGCCAGAGAGCACTGAGCACGAGGGGGCACAGTAGATTCAGCCAGAGAGCACTGAGCAAAAGGGGCCACAGTAGATTCAGCCAGAGAGCACTGAGCAGTAGGGGGCCAGGTGAGATGCAGCCAGAGAGCACTGAAAAGAAGGGGGCACAGTGAGATTCAGCCAGAGAACGCTGAGCAGAAGGTGGCATAGTAGATTCAACCAGAGAGAACTGAGTAGGAGGGGCACAGTAGATTCAGCCAGAGAGCACTGAGCAGAAGGGGGCCAGGTGAGATGCAGCCAGAGAGCACTGAAAAGAAGGGGGCACAGTGATATTCAGCCAGAGAGCACTGAGCACGAGGGGGCACAGTAGATTCAGCCAGAGAGCACTGAGCAAAAGGGGCCACAGTAGATTCAGCCAGAGAGCACTGAGCAGTAGGGGGCCAGGTGAGATGCAGCCAGAGAGCACTGAAAAGAAGGGGGCACAGTGAGATTCAGCCAGAGAACGCTGAGCAGAAGGTGGCATAGTAGATTCAACCAGAGAGAACTGAGCAGGAGGGGGCACAGTAGATTCAGCCAGAGAGCACTGAGCAGAAGAGGGCACAGTGAGATTCAACCAGAGAGAACTGAGCAGGAGGGGGCACAGTAGATTCAGCTAGAGAATACTGAGCAGAAGGGGGCACAGTGAGATTCAGCCAGAGAGCACTGAAAAGAAGGGGGCACAGTGATATTCAGCCAGAGAGCACTGAGCACGAGGGGGCACAGTAGATTCAGCCAGAGAGCACTGAGCAAAAGGGGCCACAGTATATTCAGCCAGAGAGCACTGAGCAGTAGGGGGCCAGGTGAGATGCAGCCAGAGAGCACTGAAAAGAAGGGGGCACAGTGAGATTCAGCCAGAGAACGCTGAGCAGAAGGTGGCATAGTAGATTCAACCAGAGAGAACTGAGTAGGAGGGGCACAGTAGATTCAGCCAGAGAGCACTGAGCAGAAGTGGGCCAGGTGAGATGCAGCCAGAGAGCACTGAAAAGAAGGGGGCACAGTGATATTCAGCCAGAGAGCACTGAGCACGAGGGGGCACAGTAGATTCAGCCAGAGAGCACTGAGCAAAAGGGGCCACAGTAGATTCAGCCAGAGAGCACTGAGCAGTAGGGGGCCAGGTGAGATGCAGCCAGAGAGCACTGAAAAGAAGGGGGCACAGTGAGATTCAGCCAGAGAACGCTGAGCAGAAGGTGGCATAGTAGATTCAACCAGAGAGAACTGAGCAGGAGGGGGCACAGTAGATTCAGCCAGAGAGCACTGAGCAGAAGGGGGCACAGTGAGATTCAGCCAGAGAGCACTGAAAAGAAGGGGGCACAGTGATATTCAGCCAGAGAGCACTGAGCACGAGGGGGCACAGTAGATTCAGCCAGAGAGCACTGAGCAAAAGGGGCCACAGTAGATTCAGCCAGAGAGCACTGAGCAGAAGGGGCCACAGTAGATTCAGGCAGAGAGCACTGAGCAGAAGGGGCCACAGTAGATTCAGCCATAGAGCACTGAAAAGAAGGGGGCACAGTGATATTCAGCCAGAGAGCACTGAGCACGAGGGGGCACAGTAGATTCAGCCAGAGAGCACTGAGCAAAAGGGGCCACAGTAGATTCAGCCAGAGAGCACTGAGCAGTAGGGGGCCAGGTGAGATGCAGCCAGAGAGCACGGAAAAGAAGGGGGCACAGTGAGATTCAGCCAGAGAACGCTGAGCAGAAGGTGGCATAGTAGATTCAACCAGAGAGAACTGAGCAGGAGGGGGCACAGTAGATTCAGCCAGAGAGTACTGAGCAGAAGGGGGCACAGTGAGATTCAGCCAGAGAGCACTAAAAAGAAGGGGGCACAGTGATATTCAGCCAGAGAGCACTGAGCACGAGGGGGCACAGTAGATTCAGCCAGAGAGCACTGAGCAAAAGGGGCCACAGTAGATTCAGCCAGAGAGCACTGAGCAGTAGGGGGCCAGGTGAGATGCAGCCAGAGAGCACTGAAAAGAAGGGGGCACAGTGAGATTCAGCCAGAGAACGCTGAGCAGAAGGTGGCATAGTAGATTCAACCAGAGAGAACTGAGCAAAAGGGGCCACAGTAGATTCAGCCAGAGAGCACTGAGCAGTAGGGGGCCAGGTGAGATGCAGCCAGAGAGCACTGAAAAGAAGGGGGCACAGTGGGATTCAGCCAGAGAACGCTGAGCAGAAGGTGGCACAGTAGATTCAACCAGAGAGAACTGAGCAGGAGGGGGCACAGTAGATTCAGCCAGAGAGCACTGAACAGAAGGGGGCACAGTAGATTCAGCCAGAGAGCACTGAGCAGAAGGGGGCCAGGTGAGATGCAGCCAGAGCACTGAAAAGATGGGGGCACAGTGAGATTCAGCCAGAGAACGCTGAGCAGAAGGGGGCACAGTAGATTCAGCCAGAGAGCACTGACCAGAAGGGGGCACAGTAGATTCAGCCAGAGAGCACTGAGCAGAAGGAGGCACAGTCGATTCAGCTAGAAGGCACTGAGCAGAAGGGGCCATAGTACATTCAGCCAGAGAGCACTGAGCAGTAGGGGGCACAGTAGATTCAGCCAGAGAGCACTGAGCAGAAGGAGGCACAGTCGATTCAGCCAGAAAGCACTGAGCAGAAGGGGGCACTGTGAGATTCAGCCAGAGAGCACTGAGCAGAAGGGGGCACAGTAGATTCAGCCAGAGAGCACTGAGCAGGAGGGGGCACAGTGAGATTCAGCCAGAGATCACTGAGCAGAAGGGGGCCAGGTAGGATTCAGCCAGAGAGCACTGAAAAGAAGGGGGCACAGTGAGATTCAGCCAGAGAACACTGAGCAGAAGGGGGCATAGTAGATTAAGCCAGAGAGCACTGAGCAGAAGGGGGCACAGTAGATTCAGCCAGAGAGCACTGAGCAGAAGGGGGCACAGTGGGATTCAGCCAGAGAGCACTGAGCACGAGGGGGCACAGTAGATTCAGCCAGAGAGCACTGAGCAGAAGGGGGCACAGTAGATTCAGCCAGAGAGCACTGAGCAAACGGGGCCACAGTAGATTCAGCCAGAGAGCACTGAGCACAGGGGGCACAGTAGATTCAGCCAGAGAGCACTGAGCAAACGGGGCCACAGTAGCTGAAGTCAGAGAGCCCTGAGCAGAAGGGTGCACAGTAGATTCAGCCAAAGAGCACTGAGCGGAAGGAGGCACAGGACGATTCAGCCAGAGAGCACTGAGCACGAGGGGGCACAGTAGATTCAGCCAGAGAGCACTGAAAAGAAGGGGGCACAGTAGATTCAGCCAGAGAGCACTGAGCACGAGGGGGCACAGTGAGATTCAGCCAGAGAACATTGAGCAGAAGGGGGCACAGTAGATTCAGGCAGAGAGCACTGAGCAAACGGGGCCACAGTAGATTCAGCCAGAGAGCACTGAGCACAGGGGGCACAGTAGATTCAGCCAGAGAGCACTGAGCAAACGGGGCCACAGTAGCTGAAGTCAGAGAGCCCTGAGCAGAAGGGTGCACAGTAGATTCAGCCAAAGAGCACTGAGCGGAAGGAGGCACAGGACGATTCAGCCAGAGAGCACTGAGCACGAGGGGCCACAGTGAGATTCAGCCAGAGAGCACTGAGCAGAAGGTGGCACAGTAGATTCAGCCAGAGAGCACTGAGCAGAAGGGGGCACAGTAGATGCAGCCAGAGAACACTGAGCAGAAGGGGCCATAGTAGATTCAGCCAGAGAGCACTGAGCAGAAGGAAGCACAGTCAATTCAGCCAGAAAGCACTGAGCAGAAGGGGGCACAGTGAGATTCAGCCAGAGAACACTGAGCAGAAGGTGGCCGAGTAGATTCGATCAGAGAGCCCTGAGCAGAAGGCGGCACAGTGAGATTCAGCCAGAGAGCACCGAGCAGAAGGTGGCACAGTAGATTCAGCCAGAGAGCACTGAGCAGAAGGGGGCACAGTAGATGCAGCCAGAGAACACTGAGCAGAAGGAGGCACAGTCAATTCAGCCAGAAAGCACTGAGCAGAAGGGGGCACTGTGAGATTCAGCCAGAGAGCACTGAGCAGAAGGGGGCACAGTAGATTCAGCCAGAGAGCACTGAGCAGAAGGGGGCACAGTAGATTCAGCCAGAGAGCACTGAGCAGAAGGGAGCACAGTATATTCAGCCAGAGAGCACTGAGCAGGAGGGGGCACAGTAGATTCAGCCAGAGAGCACTGAGCAGAAGGGGGCACAGTAGATTCAGCCAGAGAGCACTGAGCACGAGGGGGCACAGTAGATTCAGCCAGAGAGCACTGAGCAGAAGGTGGCAGAGTAGTCTCAGCCAAGGAGCATTGAGCAGAAGGGGCCACAGTGAGATTTAGCCAGAGATCACTGAGCAGAAGGGGGCATAGTAGATTCAGCCAGAGAGCACTGAAAAGAAGGGGGCACAGTGAGATTCAGCCAGAGAGCACTGAGCAGAAGGGTGCACAGTAGATTCAGCCAGAGAGCACTGAGCAGAAGGTGGCCAGGTGTGATTCAGCCAGAGAGCACTGAAAAGGAGGCACAGTCGATTCAGCCGGAGAGCACTGAGCAGAAGTGGGCACAGTGAGATTCAGCCAGAGAACGCTGAGTAGAAGGTGGCACAGTAGATTCAGCCAGAGAGCACTTAGCAGAAGGGGGCACAGTAGATTCAGCCAGAAAGCACTGAGCAGAAGGGGGCACTGTGAGATTCAGCCAGAGAGCACTGAGCAGAAGGGGGCACAGTAGATTCAGCCAGAGAATGCTGAGCAGAAGGTGGCACAGTAGATTCAGCCAGAAAGCACTGAGCAGGAGGGAGCACAGTAGATTCAGCCAGAGAGCACTGAGCACGAGGGGGCACAGTAGATTCAGCCAGAGAGCACTGAGCAAAAGGGGGCACAGTAGATTCAGCCAGAGAGCACTGAAAAGAAGGGGGCCCAGTGAGATTCAGCCAGAGAGCACTGAAAAGAAGGGGGCACAGTGAGATTCAGCCAGAGAGCACTGAGCAGAAGGGAGCACAGTGAGATTCAGCCAGAAAGCACTGAGCAGAAGGGAGCACAGTGACATTCAGCCAGAAAGCACTGAGCAGGAGGGGGCACAGTAGATTCAGCCAGAGAGCACTGAGCAGAAGGGGGCACAGTAGATTCAGCCAGAGAGCACTGAGCACGAGGGGGCACAGTAGATTCAGCCATAGAGCACTGAAAAGAAGGGGGCCCAGTGAGATTCAGCCAGAGAGCACTGAAAAGAAGGGGGCACAGTGAGATTCAGCCAGAGAACGCTGAGTAGAAGGTGGCACAGGAGGATTCAGCCAGAGAGCACTGAGCAGAAGGGGCCACAGTAGATTCAGCCAGAAAGCACTGAGCAGAAGGGGGCACTGTGAGATTCAGCCAGAGAGCACTGAGCAGAAGGGGGCACAGTAGAATCAGCCAGAAAGCACTGAGCAGGAGGGAGCACAGTAGATTCAGCCAGAGAGCACTGAGCAGAAGGGAGCACAGTGAGATTCAGCCAGAAAGCACTGAGCAGGAGGGGGCACAGTAGATTCAGCCAGAGAGCACTGAGCAGAAGGGGGCACAGTAGATTCAGCCAGAGAGCACTGAGCAGAAGGGGGCACAGTAGATTCAGCCAGAGAGCACTGAGCAGGAGGGGGCACAGTAGATTCAGCCAGAGAGCCCTGAGCAGAAGGGTGCACAGTAGATTCAGCCAGAGAGCACTGAGCACGAGGGGGCCAGGTGAGATGCAGCCAGAGAGCACTGAAAAGAAGGGGGCACAGTGAGATTCATCCGGAGAACGCTGAGCAGAAGGAGGCACAGGAGGATTCAGCCAGAGAGCACTGAGCAGAAGGGGCCACAGTGAGATTCAGCCAGATAACGCTGAGCAGAAGGTGGCCGAGTAGATTCGATCAGAGAGCCCTGAGCAGAAGGGGGCACAGTGAGATTCAGCCAGAGAGCACTGAGCAGAAGGTGGCACAGTAGATGCAGCCAGAGAACACTGAGCAGAAGGGGCCATAGTAGATTCAGCCATAGAGCACTGAGCAGAAGGTGGCACAGTAGATTCAGCCAGAGAGCACTGAGCAGAAGGGGGCACAGTAGATTCAGCCAGAGAGCACTGAGCAGGAGGGGGCACAGTAGATTCAGCCAGAGAGCACTGAGCAGAAGGGGGCACAGTAGATTCAGCCAGAGAGCACTGAGCAGAAGGGGGCACAGTAGATTCAGCCAGAGAGCACTGAGCAGGAGGGGGCACAGTAGATTCAGCCAGAGAGCCCTGAGCAGAAGGGTGCACAGTAGATTCAGCCAGAGAGCACTGAGCACGAGGGGGCCAGGTGAGATGCAGCCAGAGAGCACTGAAAAGAAGGGGGCACAGTGAGATTCATCCAGAGAACGCTGAGCAGAAGGAGGCACAGGAGGATTCAGCCAGAGAGCACTGAGCAGAAGGGGCCACAGTGAGATTCAGCCAGATAACGCTGAGCAGAAGGTGGCCGAGTAGATTCGATCAGAGAGCCCTGAGCAGAAGGGGGCACAGTGAGATTCAGCCAGAGAGCACTGAGCAGAAGGTGGCACAGTAGATGCAGCCAGAGAACACTGAGCAGAAGGGGCCATAGTAGATTCAGCCAGAGAGCACTGAGCAGAAGGGGGCACAGTAGATGCAGCCAGAGAACACTGAGCAGAAGGGGCCATAGTAGATTCAGCCAGAGAGCACTGAGCAGAAGGGGGCACAGTAGATGCAGCCAGAGAACACTGAGCAGAAGGGGCCATAGTAGATTCAGCCATAGAGCACTGAGCAGAAGGTGGCACAGTAGATGCAGCCAGAGAACACTGAGCAGAAGGTGGCACAGTAGATTCAGCCATAGAGCACTGAGCAGAAGGGGGCACAGTAGATGCAGCCAGAGAGCACTGAGCAGAAGGGGCCACAGTAGATTCAGCCAGAGAGCACTGAGCAGAAGGGGGCACAGTAGATTCAGCCAGAGAGCACTAAGCAGAAGGGGGCACAGTAGATGCAGCCAGAGAATACTGAGCAGAAGGGGCCACAGTAGATTCAGCCAGAGAGCACTGAGCAGAAGGGGGCACAGTAGATGCAGCCAGAGAACACTGAGCAGAAGGGGCCATAGTAGATTCAGCCATAGAGCACTGAGCAGAAGGTGGCACAGTAGATGCAGCCAGAGAACACTGAGCAGAAGGTGGCACAGTAGATTCAGCCATAGAGCACTGAGCAGAAGGGGGCACAGTAGATGCAGCCAGAGAGCACTGAGCAGAAGGTGGCCATAGTAGATTCAGCCATAGAGCACTGAGCAGAAGGGGGCCAGGTGAGATGCAGCCAGAGAGCACTGAGCAGAAGGGGCCATAGTAGATTCAGCCATAGAGCACTGAGCAGAAGGGGGCACAGTAGATGCAGCCAGAGAACACTGAGCAGAAGGGGCCATAGTAGATTCTGCCAGAGAGCACTGCGCAGAAGGGGGCACAGTGAGATTCAGCCAGAAAGCACTGAGCTGGACGGGGCACAGTGAGATTCAGCCAGAGATCACTGAGCAGAAGGTGGCAGAGTAGACTCAGCCAAGGAGCATTGAGCAGAAGGGGCCACAGTGAGATTCAGCCAGAGAGCACTGAGCAGAAGGGGCCACAGTAGATTCAGCCAGAAATCACTGAGCAGAAGGGGGCATAGTAGATTCAGCCAGAGAGCACTGAGCAAAAGGGGCCACAGTAGATTCAGCCAGAGAGCACTGAGCAGTAGGGGGCCAGGTGAGATGCAGCCAGAGAGCACTGAAAAGAAGGGGGCACAGTGAGATTCAGCCAGAGAACGCTGAGCAGAAGGTGGCATAGTAGATTCAACCAGAGAGAACTGAGCAAAAGGGGCCACAGTAGATTCAGCCAGAGAGCACTGAGCAGTAGGGGGCCAGGTGAGATGCAGCCAGAGAGCACTGAAAAGAAGGGGGCACAGTGAGATTCAGCCAGAGAACGCTGAGCAGAAGGTGGCACAGTAGATTCAACCAGAGAGAACTGAGCAGGAGGGGGCACAGTAGATTCAGCCAGAGAGCACTGAACAGAAGGGGGCACAGTAGATTCAGCCAGAGAGCACTGAGCAGAAGGGGGCCAGGTGAGATGCAGCCAGAGCACTGAAAAGATGGGGGCACAGTGAGATTCAGCCAGAGAACGCTGAGCAGAAGGGGGCACAGTAGATTCAGCCAGAGAGCCCTGAAAATAAGGGGACACAGTGAGATTCAGCCAGAGAGCACTGAGCAGAAGGGGGCATAGTAGATTCAGCCAGAAATCACTGAGCAGAAGGGGGCAGAGTTGACTCAGCCAGAAAGCACTGAGCA
Organism: Lissotriton vulgaris; assembly: GCF_964263255.1. NCBI lineage: Eukaryota > Metazoa > Chordata > Amphibia > Caudata > Salamandridae > Lissotriton > Lissotriton vulgaris. Next base: position 2,000,999,730 of record NC_141693.1, on the reverse strand, counting down.
GAAGGGGGCACAGTAGATTCAGCCAGAGAGTACCGAGCAGAAGGGGGCACAGTAGATTCAGCCAGAGAGCACTGAGCAGAAGGGGTTACAGTAGATTCAGCCAGAGAGCACTGAGCAGGAGGGGGCACAGTATATTCAGCCAGAGAGCACTGAGCAGAAGGGGCAGAGTAGATTTAGCCAGAGAGCACTGAGCAGGAGGGGTTACAGTAGATTCAGCCAGAGAGCACTGAGCAGGAGGGGGCACAGTAGATTCAGCCAGAGAGCACTGAGCAGAAGGGGCAGAGTAGATTTAGCCAGAGAGCACTGAGCAGGAGGCGGCACAGTAAATTCAACCAGAGCACTGAGCAGAAGGTGGCAGAGTAGACTCAGCCAGAGAGCACTGAGCAGAAGGGGGCACAGTAGATTCAGCCAGAGAGCACTGAGCAGAAGGGGGCACAGTAGATTCAGCCAGAGAGCACTGAGCAGAAGGAGGCACAGTCGATTCAGCCAGAGAGCACTGAGCAGAAGGAGGCACAGTCGATTCAGCCAGAGAGCACTGAGCAGAAGGGAGCACAGTGGATTCAGCCAGAGAGCACTGAGAAGAAGGGAGCACAGTAGATTCAGCCAGAGAGCACTGGGCACGAGGGGGCACAGTAGATTCAGCCAGAGAGCACTGAGCAGAAGGGGGCACAGTATGATTCAGCCAGAGAGCACTGAGCACGAGGGGGCACAGTAGATTCAGCCAGAGAGCACTGAGCAGAAGGGGGCACAGTGAGATTCAGCCAGAGAGCACTGAGCAGAAGGGGGCACAGTAGATTCAGCCAAAGAACACTGAGCAGAAGTTGGCCAGGTGGGATTCTCCAAAAAGCCATGCCAAGAAGGACTCCCTAAGCAGAAGGGAGTGCGAATCTACCAGAGTGCTTTGAGAAGGGGTTGGCAGATGCAATTCTACAAGAGTGCCCCAAGAAAAAGGAGGCACTTTTGGATTCTACAAGAGTACTGTTGACCTCAGGCAGTGGGTGTGATTCTACCAGAGTACCCTAAACAGAGAGGAGAGGAGGGGAGTGGGATTCTACCAGAGTACCCCGAACAGAGGGGAAGGGAGGGGGTGGGATTCTACCAGAGTAGACTGAAGGGCAGGGCAGGGCAGGTCAACCAGAGTCCCCCGAACAGAAGGGAGTGAGTGGAGTGGAATTCTACCTGAGCAGAAAGCATTGGTTGGGAAGGTGATGAGGTTCTGTTGAACATGGTGTGCAGAAGGGATGATCTTCATGTAGTTACTATTCTTCCACCTTGGTAGGGATGGTGGGTAGATAAGACAGTTTGGCACACATTTGCTGCGGTGTGAGAGATAGAATAAAGTGCTTTGTTTTTTAAGAATTATTTTCTTACATTTCCTTCCTTTCTTTTCCAGACAGAAGATGGTGGTAAATGACCCTCCCAGCCCAGTGCGACATGGGGATATTGTGCAGCTAGTGCACGGGATCACAGCTCGCTACCTCAACACGTAGGTGCCTATGCATTATGCAGGACGAGCAGGTTGTGGGAGAGTTTCAGAGAGCCCCCTAGCTGTTTTCATATATGCAGCACGTGTGAGGAATCTCATCTCTAGTGTTGCAACTTTCACTCCAGTAGTTATGACGCTAAATAGATGCTTCCTTACTATTGGATACGTGCCTGTAGAGAACAGGCCATGCTGCAACTTAACTTAAGATCCCAACTTTAGGAGCAGGAGGTTCTTGTGGTCCTCACTTGGCGTCGACACCTGTGCATGTTCATTGGTTCTCTCGGTGCTCGTGTGTTGTCGGTCTGCACAGAAGAGCATTGTTTATTTACAGGTAGTGGAGCATTATCTGATGCACTGGATCAAGAGTTTTTTTTACCGTTGGCAGAACATGTATTGATACTTTTATTATAAGGCCACAGCGTGATGCCGTGGATGCAAGGTCACATATTTGCTGAGTGCGCTATATAAGAAATAGTTTTTTCCTACTGTTAATGCAGGTGTTCGATTTATTCACTTGAATTGAGCTTTTGGTGTATCTGATTTGAGTTTCATTCATCAGTGCATTTTATGTGAATGTTGTTGATTGGTTTCCTTTATGCATGATTTTTGCATTTAAAATAAGAGCTTTTGTTTGTGTAAGAGTTTTGTTTGATTTCATGTATTTTCTTAAATAGCGAAAACCCGTCCCATGTTGTTGTCTGAGTAGTGTACGTTGAACACTGTTACAAAAGTTAGTCCTGTTTCGACGGTGGAAAACATTCAAGCATGTTTCTCATATCGTTTTTACATGATGGTTAACAATGGTAAAAGGCAGCTGCTCTGTATACAAGGTTGCGTAAACCAAGTTATATTAAATAACAGAGAATAAATGAACACTGCATGAAATGGGTTCAGAGGGGACATTGTGTTTTAATATGTAAGCCCAGCAAGTACCTGTGATCAGGACTGGCTTTAGCGCTGGTGGCGCCCAACGCAACAATCACTTTTCGTGCCACCACCGCCTATGACCGCCTCCTCGGATTCTCTCACTACCACCGGGCTAAAGTGCCCCTCATCCCTCCAGTCACAAGGTATTGCAAAACAGAAAAGCCCCACCCCTGAGTTCAGCGCCCTTTCCAGAGGTCAGCACCCAGTGCGGCCGCACTGCCCTAAAGCTGGCCCTGCCTGTGATACAGAGGTCCAGTAATATTAGAGTGAGGCAGGCGTATAGAAAAAGCAAAGGATAGCCAGGCAGAGTAAGAAAGTTGTTTTGCCACGGCATGTGGGTTTTTCGCAAGACCTAGACCAGAAGTGTCAAATATTCAGTAGGGAAGATAAAGTAGTTGGGAGTTGATTTTGGTAAAGATGAGCACATCGGGTACATTAAGTAGAAAGCATTCATTCATTCATTTTCAATCTTTATTTCGATCAATTATAGATCATAAAAGATATACAAAAACATTCAATTTAAAATACAGATGGTATCCGCCTAACATCATTAAAAGACATATAAAAATAGTATAAAAAGCATTTGCTATACATTACAGTTATATATCATCTGAACACTTCATTTGTACCGAATCTTGCTCAAGTTTTAGAAAACGGTTGGGGATGTGCCACATCGCAGTTAGAAATGTTGCTGCCCCAAACACAGTGAGAGGTGAAAGGTCCGTTTTTAAAATCCTATAAGCTGGGAGGTATCGAGTGAAGCCCAATTTTTTAAGGAGGGGGGCAAGCCAGTATTTCCTGGGTCTTCGGTAAGCCTTGCAGAAAAATGTTATGTGCTGATCATCTTCCAGATGGTGTGAGCATGACGGGCAATGCTCTCTTGATGGAGACTGGGCCCAGTGTTTGGTGAAAGCCCTTGTGGGAAGTGTGCCATATCGCCATTGCAAAAAAAAATTCCTTGTGAGGACGGGAGAAATGTCATCTAGCACACATTCAATTAGACAACACGTCTTTAGACTTAATAAACAATTCTATCAGGGACACCTCCCGTAAATTCCCCGTTGTGGCTGTGAGCTTCATCTCGCGAAAGTCTCTCACTAGGAGTTTGCGTGGGATCCTGGTGCATGTGTTAACTGGATCTAGCCATAATGCTGGTCTACCCAATTTCTCGCATGTTTGTTTGATGTAACTTAACCATGGGATTTGTCTTGATTTGGGTAGACAGAGAATCTCTTGGAGCTCACTCCTGTAGCTCATAAGTTCGGGCGTGCTCCAGATGCGGCGCCAGAAGGTAATTGGTCTTAATCCCAGTTTCTCCACAATAGGTCTCAGACCTAGGTCAAGTCTCAGCGGGAGGAGCGCGGTACTTGCGGGTAGTGCCGCCAACTGCCTGATAAAATTGTTTTCAATGATCTGTAGGTTTTGAGCGGCACAATGACTCCACAATTCCCCTCCATGTAAAACTGCCCCTCTAGCCTGCATTTTGTAAATTTCAAGGGCAGCGCGAAAGGGTTTGTAGGTCGACCTGCTTGTCATCCTGGAAATTCCTCCCGTTAGTTGGACCAATTTCATATGGGCCTTTGCCCGGTGCGCATCCCACGTCATATCCTGGTTAATGGTTACGCCCAAGTATTCAAAGGTAAAAACCCTCTCTAATCTTGTTGAACCTATAGTAGGGTTGGGGTGTGTTGAGGGGGGGGGGTTGAGAATCATGAATTTGGTTTTTGACGCATTGATCTCAAGCCCCCGCTCCACGTAGAACGTTGAAAACCCATCCAGGACTCTTTGTATTCCCATTGGGGATTTGGACAGCAGCAGGGTGTCGTCCGCAAACATTATAGCAGGCACCCTGCTGCCGTTCAACTTGGGAGCATCGATGTCATTGATCCTGGTCAGGTGGGTAATTACCCCGTTGACAAAGAGGCAGAACAGGATCGGTGCAAGCACGCAACCCTGTCTCACCCCCCTGTCAACGGAGAACCTGTCTGAGAGTGACCCATTTCTACCGCACCTGACACGTGCGAAATTTCCCTAGTGCAGCCTTATCAGGATAGTCAGAAAGTCAACCGGGATGCCCAGCTCGAACAATACAGTCCAGAGTCTATCTCTGGGTACTAGGTCGCAAGTCCATGAACAAGCTGCCGCCCTCGAGTACCGCAGTCTTCCAATACAGGAGGTTCAGTCGGAATATCTGGTCGTAAGTGGATACCTCTCTTCTGAATCCCGCCTGGGACTAAGAATGGAGAATTCCTCTATCCAGGTTTGGAGGCGATCTAATATCAGCCTACCAAATAACTTCTGGGATGCATCTATGAGGCTAATAGGTCTGTAGTTGGCTGGGAGCAGAGGTGTTCCTTTCTTGAATATGGGAACAATCTCTGCGCCCAGCCAAGTACAGGGAACCTCCATACCCCTAAGAACGGCGTTAAATATCAAGACCAGATAGGGAGCCCATACGTCAGGCTCGTGCTTGAATAGGTCGCCCGGCAGGCCGTCAAGTCCGGGCGCTTTGCCTGTTGCCAGCCCTGCGTTGGCTGCACGGGCTTCCATCTCTGTGAAAGGATCTTCCTCCATTGTTGCACCAATGTTCAGTGGGGTATCATTAATAGCATCGTCGGGGGCCTTGTAAAGGGAGTGGAAATGGTCCTGCCATGTCTTAGCTGAGATGTTGGGTTCGATTGCCGGAGCTAACTCCTCGGACCCTGTATTAACAATGCGCCAGAATTTACGGGAGTCCCTGGTGGCTAATGTTGTAGCAATATTTTCCCATTTTTCATGCTCCCATTCACTTTTGGCATTGGTGATCAGGTACTTATAATCCCTTCTTCTTGCCTGGATAACAGGCCTGTCTGCACCATCCTTGATGGATGTCAGGAGATCCAGTTTGGCCTTCCGGCAAGCCTGATTATACCAGTTGGGGCGGTCATAATGCCGCCTCTTTCCTGTGGTGAAAAGGACCTCAGCCACGGACTCAATGAGATTCTCGTGTGCCATCCCTAGCTCCTTGTGTATGTCCTGGTGCGTGGGGAGCTCCATTATCCTGCACACCTTTTCGAAGGTCGGTATGAGCCGGGAGTAAAGTTCGCAGACCTTTTCCGAGTTGGAGGCTAACTTCTCCCACCTCACTCGCCGTCTGTTGTTTGTCAATGTCAGTCCTGGGGCAACGTCGTCTAATTCGACCCCTCTGTCCTCTAAGTCGGAAACCGCATATACCAATTCTAGGGCGTTGTGGTCGCTATCTACCCTAGTTATTACCTGGAAGTCAATAATATGCGGCCACATGGAGAGGTGAACCAGGATATAGTCCAATCTGGACTCAATGCCCTCTCTATGGTAAGTACATTTTGGTGGAATGTCTGAGCCTATACGTCCGTTGCAAGCCCGGATGCCCAACTTCAAAGTTAGGGCAGTGATTTGAAGGGCTAGGGGTGTCCAGGCTCTGGGTGGGGGCCTACCGAAGGAGGTACCAGCCAGACCGCATCCTCCTCCTGTGATAGCCCATCCAATAAACCTGGGAGAGGCTCAAAGTGGCAGTTGAAATCGCCACCCACCAACAATGGTGTACCCTGAGGGGTCACTGAGGAAAGCCGAGAGTTGATCAATGGTGTCTGACTCATTTGTGATATTTACTGGTCTGGAGTAGATGTTCACCACAATCAACCTACTCGAGTTGGCCACTCCAACACGACCCCAAGGATGTCATTACAAACTGAGGGAATTAGTGAAGCCTTACATCCCAGGTCGACCGCCACCCAAGTTGCAAGGCCTCCCGAGGGACGCCCCTTCCCTCCCCATTTCGCCGGGATCGAGAAAGCCGCGAAGCCTGTTCGAAAGACAGCTTCTCTGGCCCAGGTTTCCTGAAATAGGCATATATCCTTGCCCTCAATAAATGAACTCCAGTCAGGACAGTTCAATTTATTCCCCAGACCGGCCACGTTCCAGGACAGTATATTGAGTGAGGATGATCTGGAATTCAAAGCAGAAGCAGTGGGTGTCGCTATGTCCCTTCTGCTAACCTGTGATAGAGCACTAAAGGGTTGTTCCCGTACCTCAGTTCTAGAATCCTCGGGGTTGGGAGGGGGGCCATGTTATTTGGAAGAGTTCCTATAGTGTTGTTATGAGCCTCACCACAGTGATTGTTCTTCGAAAGGCTAACAGAGCTTGTAGTGGGGGGGATAATGTTTCCTTCATTGTGTGTTCCCTGGAAGTCACCCATCTCCCACCTCCTGCCCTGATTGAGTCAGTCCACCATGTCCAGACAACTGTATCTGTTGAATGTCGGAAAGAAGTCTGGCTGGTGTTGCTGGTGTGGTCTGGGGTAATGGAAGTCACTCCTAGCTCTATCGACCCATCCTCTCCACCTCCTGGGAATGGTATGCCAGCCCTCTTCCTCATATGGGTTGTACACAGGTGGGTAGAAAAAGGATAGGGGTAACGACTGAATGGATGTCCCCTGTTCGAAGTGTGGCCAACTACAGATATGGGAGACAGTCCTAGAGTCTCTAAAATGAATTATAACACAATCTCCTTTGATTGATTTCTCTGTGTGGCCCAAACATGGGACTCTCCTGACCGTGAGGACCCCGCTAGTGATTCTATGAGGTAAGGGTCTGTTCATAGAAAGCTAATTGGTGACCTTATTCTTAAGAGCGAATACAGATTCTTTAGAATCGGGTTTCAACTCTGGAACACCAGCCAGAATGACTGTGTAAGGGCTAGCCTCCGACGGTAGATTCACAGGCCTGTGTTTTTTTGTGGTGGCATGTGCATCTTGTTTGACGGCAACTTCTTTATGTGGGCGGCTAGATCTTAAATTCCCATCAGTGACCTGAGGAGTGACAGTAAGTGCTGACAGAGATAGTGTTTGTGGTGTAGAATCAGTAGCTGGAGTAGTAGCGTTATGTGCTAAGAGAGTTTGTGTATGTAATGTTTTTGGAGCTAGCCCAGCATTCTTGAGAGGGGGCTTGGGTGTGACCTTCTTGCTCCTCGGCTCAATCCCATTTTTCGCTGTAGTATTATTTGTCTTGTAGGTGTCAGCAAACTGTGCCGTTGTTTGTTCTATAGAAGCTAGCCTGGCTTCAATCTTTGATAAGCGTGTAACTAAGGGGCTTAATAGTGTCTTAAAAAGTGCTTCAATCCTGGGTAAGGTCAGATCATGAACATCTGTAGTTGCAGGCGGGAGTAGGATTGCCACACTTTGTGTCTGCGATGGCGGTGAGACAGTAATTGGAGGTGTGGTTTTCTCTGTTGGAGTGGGCCCCTTTTTGCTTGGTCCTAGTCTACTACCATCTGCTATTTTGTTGTGCTCGGGGATTTTCGCTTTACACCCTCCATTAATTTGCACCCCTCTTTTCCCTTTTGGTATAGCACCTTCCCTTTCCCCCTGCGTAAGGCAGTCTGTGGTATCAGTGATCACATCTGTGTTAGCTATAGTATCAATAGGAGAAGGGAGGGTCTGTTGTACTTGAGTATGGGGTGGGGGTAGGGGTAAGAGGCTAAGTTCATCCGGAGCACTCATATCATTATCAATATTGTACAGGGTAGAATTATTTAAGCTAGATAGAGCTAACATCCCAACAGTCGCATTTTCCCCATACTCTGGGACAATACAATCCAGTCTATTCTCCGGAGTCTTTGCGTTCGCTATGGGCCCTATGGAAGATTTCCGGACCCATTCTATTTCTTGTGATATGCGCCTTCCTAGTATCGTTATCTTGTCAATCAAGAGAGACCCTGCTTTGGCAAAGTAATTATCCAAAGTACCTTTTGCTGCTCCAGCAGCCAGCATGCTCTTGCTCCTGGTTTCTCTGGTCGCCATAGTTCGTTATCAAAGCGGGGTGATGGAACTCAAGGTTGATAACAGGAGCAAGGGGGGTGGCCCGGTCCTGGTCTCGACCGTTCTTGAACGGCCTCAAACGGCCCGCCCTTTGCCCGGGCTTAGCCCCGGGCTAAGTCCCGCGCGCGTCCCGCGATGCGCGGTTATATGTGGCGCCAGGGGGCGGGAAGAGACACCAGGTGCGCTGTGTTAGTAAATCGCTATGCACCCTGGGTCTCGCAGTCCCGGCCCCGGCAGCAACGAAGGATGGAAAATAGTGTTCAGGACCTCCCAGTCAGGCTACGTGACAGGTATCAGGAATCCGGCAGGCAATGAGGGTGAAAGCCCAGTGTTCACTTTCCAGCGGCAGCGGCTGCGAGCATGTAGAAAGCAAGTAGTGTTTATAAGTAGAGAATGCTTGAGCAAACAGTAGTTAAGGGTTTGTACCAGAAATAAGAAGCAGAGGTAACCTAAAAAGTGGGCAAGTGGCAGAACATGGCTGACATAATTGACTAAATAGCAAATAACTGATAAGAATAAAAGCTGTGAACTAAGCCGCATAGTAGATTTGAGGATGCTTCCAAATATGGAGGTGGTATCGGAACACAGGAGAGACTTGAGTGTGTTTATATAAGAAAAACACCACTGAAGAGAGACACAATTACTGTAGCGACTGATTTTGTTTCTCAAGGAGCAGCTTTTTTAGGAGTGATTTAAAAACAACAAAAAGGAACATTCCTGATTTGAGGAGCAGGAGTAGTCCAAGTTGCAGGTTCAGGGTGAGTTTCCAGAGAGGTTTGACGTATTCTTCTTGAATAGAGGTATGGAAAGAGAGCTTTCGATTTTTCATCACATGGTCCGTCCGCCTGTAAGCGGGTTAGGAAATACTCCTATATATACAATACAATATACATATTGTTGGACTGTATTCTTCCTGGAGGAAAAGAAGATCCTCTGGCCCGTTTTTTTTTATAAAGTATGGGATGTGGTAAAAAGAAATGGGTCTAAACTTGATATGTGGTCTCCGATATCAGGACGTGACCATTGCCACTGGTCAATACCTGTGTAAAATCATAATATCCCATGCTAGACTTCCCTCCTCTTAATGGCTCAAGATTTAGGTAGGCGCTCCGCTAAGGTTGGTAGTGTGGTGTCTTCAATTGATAAGCAGATGCTGACCACATTAAGAGGATGCACGGCCAGGGCAGCCTCTTTGAAGCTGGGGAACCAGGTTCGAGTCTGGCGGGAGGCTCAAACAACCTGTGATTCTGGGCAAATCACTTAATCTCCCCATGCCTAAAAATAAAAAATTAAATGGAATGTGTCAGTCTGTAATGCAACTGGTGCTCATTTAAAGTGCTCTGATACCTTCGGGGCGAGTTTGCGCTATATAAAAACTGCAAACAAAAATAAGGTTGTTCCGGAGATGGGAAATTTGTCAATAAGGTTGATTTAGGGAGCCCCATGTGACTATTGTAAACTACTATGCACACTGCACTTTATAATGTTTTACTTGAGCAAAATGAGTTTCATGCTGCTGGTTAATTTGGCACTTTCTTTATTTTCAATGTGTTTTCATTATATGTGGGTTTTTAGGATGTTGACCTTGTATTGAGTTTTAGTCTTGGGAATTTTTTTAAATGACTTTGGTTCTAGCCGAAGTTGTGCTGGTTAAATTGATCACATGTGTGCCGTGCACTATTGATTTTATGACACTTGAGATAGTTTTCTAAGGAAGTGAATAATGTGCAATATTTCTGTAAGAATTTATTTCTTGGAAATAAAGTATTTTGAATTGAGAGTTAGATCACTGAGAGTTTTAGTTTTCAGGCATGAAATACCTGTGGAGCAATGTTTGTCAGGAGCTATTATTTATGGTCAGCGAGTGTACAAGTGATTGGATGAAATTATTTCGCTGCTGGTCAGGAATCTAGCAGCAATGCGGAGGGTAGCGCTTATAGGCGGAACCTTGTGTTTGGGAAGTTGGGTAAGGCCTGAATGAAATGAACTAACCTCTACTGCTAATTTTAGATATTAATCTGACAGTTTGTTCTTTGTGTTTTTGACCTTTTTGAAGTTGTAATCTTACAAACTTGCCCATTGATTATGTTTTCTTTGAAGTGAAGGAGAGAAGGATGCATAGGTAATTTTTGTGGAGACCATTTTAGGAGCAATACAGTCGTAGTTTTTAATGGTTTTTAAGAAATTGACGGTTTCTGCGGGGTGGGGTTTTGAGATGAATGAATGAATGAAAGGAGTCTTCTAAAGCTCAACTTAGCCCAAGGTCGTCAAGGCGCATGAGCCGGTCAAGTAGAGCGTAGTAACCAGGGAAGATCTTACAGATGAAATTCAGTCTTTAGAGGATTATATTCTTTAGGTGTTACTGTTCCATCCATTTATCAATGTGCTGCAGACATTGATTGCGGAGATCGATCCAAGGGAGTCTAATTTAAGATCAACTTTGGTGTCATTCGTGTTCAATGAAAGGATACACTAAGAGCTTACATTGAACCACCCCTTGGCTCGACATGGATCTTGAAAAGAATGGGCTCTAGCATCGAACTCAGAGTGGCACCGCATGTGAAAGGAGAAGGATCAGAGATACTTTGCCTATTGTTATTACTCAAGTACGATCGGAAAGATATAATTGAAACCAATTCAGAACTCTTCTATCCCAGGCCATCTTAAGAGGACTTGGTGGCCTTAGGTGCCAAAGGCTGCGCCTGGAGAGGCGAGCGCTGTCACCAGTGAGTACTTTAATAGACGAGTTGTAATTATGAAAATGAAGATTAATGTTGATCAAAAGAGCAAGAGATCAGAGTATTTTGGAAGCTGATGAAGAATGCGATCAGGAAATAAGGCCAGTAAATGCTGATGGGACCAGAGATTTAGATGAGGTGTTGTTTAGCCACAAAGAGGTTGTAAGTGACACCGTTACCACGAGTGATGACAGTGACCACATGTTAGACCTGGTAATGTTGAAAAGGGTTGGTAGTTGAGAAGAAGGATGTAGGTTCTGCGGTGGTTGTCGGGTCAAATAAGAGTTTAGATACAGTCTCCCTTGAAGATGATGTCAAAACGGAGGAGGAGGTTAGAAGTAAAGAGTTCAAAGGGCTCTTGTAATGAAACTAATATAGGAGCCTTTTTTGGTGTACGTAATATAACATTGTTGATTGATTGGTGTTTGAAATAAAAGAGCCTTGTTTAGTGTATTTATTATAGAGCTGGAATTTGATTACTGTATGCAGGAGCGTGGTTTGATTGAAATTCAATATAAAAGGGCTGTTTGACAGGTACAATTAATATATGAGTAGAGTCATTGGTGTATTTAAAATTGGAGCATTGTTTGACCTGTGAATTCAATACACAGGGGTTGATTGGTGGTTTTAATGTGGAAGCATTGTTTGATTGGCGTATTTGATATAGGAGTATTGTTTGATAGGCGTTGTTACAACAGGAGCATTGTTTCATTGGTGTACTTCACGGAAGAGTGTTTTGATTGGTGACCATCAAATAAGAACACTCATTGGTTTTCTAAGTGCATTTCTTGACTGCACTGTGAGGGATTTTCTTGTGATTTCCTTTCAGGCACGACGTTGCTGCACCTCTCTCCATCTACAGCCAGGAAGTGACGTGCTACATAGACTATAATGTCTCCATGCCAGCCCAGAACCTCTGGAAGGTGGTGAGTGCAGGCGATGTATATTATCAATGCAACTTCCTTTTCCCCCCTTTGTGGTTTCTTTGTAGGGGTCACAGGTGCCTGATGGCCCCCTTGCCGTTCTCTCTGGCGGCAGACATATTGAAACAGCTTTCGATGGCGAATGCTGCGGTGTAATATCCTGCACCAGCTTCTCACGCTGGTCATCCGTGCACACCTCCTATGCTATGCACCACTGCTCGCGTTTCATACCACTCAACAATGCCCGCTCCTCACACTGCCCCCAGTACCAGCATGTAACACTCCACACGAGTCTGCCGCCTATATTGCCCAGCAGTGCCACCTTCTAACCCGACCTGCTAGCGCTATCTTCTCACACTGCCCACTATTATCACTTCCTTACACTGCCCATCAGTTCCAGGTTCTCACCCTGCCGACCAGTGCCAAATGTTCACCGTTCTGGCTAGTGTCAATGCTAGCCCCTCACGCTAGCCACCTGTACTAGCTTTTCACTTTGCTAGATATATGGCACACTTCAACACTGCATCTGTTAACCTGTGATAGAATAGTGACAAATAGAATTTAACATGTGTGGATTGTAAGTTATTTAAGGTGCTGCATTCTAACAAATGAAACGGGAAGGCGGTGCTAGTTGGACATCGAGACTGATACATTTCTTGATAGTTCCAGCCCCTTGCATTTTCTCTGGTCCTGCTGAGATGTTGGGGCTGGTGGCAAAGCTGGTACTTACCATTTCCTGGCGTCCACTGATATAAAGATTGCTCCCTGTTTTGAGGAGCCTTAGCGGGACAGAACATTCATAGTAATCTCACCCTGTCTGAGCAAGGGCAGTCTCCATGCGGCTGCAGTGGTTGCTGGCCATGTAGCTTGGAAAGATAGTTCTGCGTGGGAGGAACACCTTTAAGTCTCCCAGTGTAGACCCAGCGTGGCAGCAAGAAGTGATTGAGGAGGAGGAGCGAGTGGACTCTGGCTGGCTGTTTTGGTGGAAGCTTTCCTCACAGTGACGCGTTACCTGCACAATGCCCCTTGGTTCGGCCCCCCCACTCCCCAGGGGGAGGGGGACAGTGGCTGGACCGGGGGTCTCAGTGGAGGCCACCCCCGGGAGGCAGAGCCCGAGCACCCAATGATTGGCGGGAGATAAGGGGAGCAAAGGCAGGGAAAGAGAAAGAGCGGGCCCACCAAGCATTGGGGCTGGGCCAGCTCAGCCATAAATTTAAGGTAGGAATGTGGTAGGGAGATAAGGGCTATTTAAGGATGGACACCGGGCACAAGGCCCTCTTTCTCCGGGGAATTTTGGCAGGAGAAGCCTCACAGCCACCACAGCCTTCCAGGGGGGCATGTCGGCTAAAGGAATAAAACAGATAGGTAGATGGGAATCAGACCAGTTTAAGGTGTACATTCGCTCAACATCAGACAGATAAGGAATTTGGAAAGACATGTGTTGAGGCGATTCAATTGGGGGATCTGATATACATTCTGTACAGCAAGCTTTACGTATAATAAAAGGATGATGGGTGACGTGTACTCCACATTTCCGTGCTTCTGTTCTAATCCACAGAATACAAAACAGTGTCGGTCATCGGACACTCATACGTGTCCAAGGCGGCTAACAGAGCTCACTGCCTTGGGTGGAATGCTACGTTCCCATTTCAATGGACAAGGGTGCAATGGTTCGGAAAAGAGGACTTACGCTGGAGAGAATTGTGGAGTGTCATTGAGGAATTGCGCGCATGTGCGAAGGATCCGAGTATTTTAGTAATTCATCTAGGGGGAAATGATCTTCCAGAGATGGGGCGGGGTGACCTGCTTCACACATTAAAGAAGGATCTCACCAGTTTAGCCAAGTGCATGGGCTCAACGGAAATGGTATGGTCCGAGATCATTCCTAGAATGGTATGGGCTGGTGCGCGCTCCCAAAATGGCATGGAGTTGTCAAGGAAGAGGCTAAATAGCTTGATGGCCAAATTTCTAAAGGGGGCAGGCTTAGGGATTATCAGGCACACTCTGATTAACTTGCGGCAGCCGCATTATTACAGAGCAGATGGGGTGTACCTGTCTGACACTGGGACGGATGTCCTGCTACGAAATATGCTAGCAGTGTTGTATGCAAGGGGCTGTTGGTAGTTTGCAAGAATGGGGCCGCAGTTAAGGCATGGGGGGGGCCTCGCAGGCAGCGATAGCTCCCGGCGAGGCATGGCGGTACTTACAAAGCAATCCAAGAAGAATACAAAAAGCAGGTGGCGCAGCGGGCTCAGACTACAAATGGGGCAGGCAGGACCCAGGGGGTCACTGGCAAGCTCCCTGTGTTCAGGTGAACCGGAAGTAAACAATTAATTGCAAAACTCGGTCGGGGCGGGGACAAACGCCAACCTGGAAGGGAATGTGTGGGCCCCGGAAGTGAAAAGGTCACCCGGCCGGGTGGGAACCGGCTGGTTACCCGGGAGTGAGTGGACACCGGATGCAAAAAGGGTCATTCGGTTGGGTTAAAGCAGACGCTTACCCAAGGAGTGTATGGAAACCGGATGTAAAAGGTTACCCGGTCGGGCCGGAAGCAGAAGCTTGCCCGGAGAGACAGGAAAAGGTGTGTCCCAGGGAGGGGGTTACCTTGGCAATGATAGCTGCACTGAATGTAGGGCACAGTGCAGAGGCATTGGTGGTTAAGGACGGGGACAAGTCACTTTGGAAAAGAGAGCCGCACTGAATGTAGGGCACAGTGTAGAGCTGGTTGTGTAAGAACGCACAGTCGCCAGACAGAAATAATGGCGTGTAAAGGATCGCTTGTAAGTGATAATGCCTAATAAACTGCGGCCTTAATTCTTCCATAAAACAAACTAGTGTGGTCTGAAGTTATTGGGATTCGGGCGGTGCGACCATGTGGGGGGTGCCTATGCTGATGCCCAAACACTCAAACCGAGACAGCCACTTCACTCCCCCTTTTCTGACCCTTCTCCATCGCCAGGTTGTGCCAGTGAGGCCAGCTCGGGGAGCAGTGGATTCCCTGTCCTTGATCTGTCTGGTTCTTTGTTGACTTTGTGACTCTATGGTGTTGTCATTTTTGTTCACGTGTTACAAAGCTGTGTTTTTTGTATTCTGCTTACTGATGCAGTTCTGTACTATTGCTTGCTTATTGTGACTTTGCGATGTTCCCCTGATGTTCTTTCCCCCTGGCCAGTCTGCCTGACCCGATCAGCATGCTGAGCCCTTTTATTCCCCCACCTCCCTCTATGATCCATAGGACTGTTTCTATGTTTAGCTTCACCTTTGCGTTCTCCACATTGTCTACGCTCTCTTCACCCTTTAACTCGCTGTTTACTGCTAGCCCTCCCTTTTTAGACCATGAGGGTATCTGATTTCGATTAAGTTATGTTCTTTTTGACAGACTACTCATATTATTTTCTTGGCTTTTTCCTACACTCTAATCCCCCATTCTACTGTAAAGGTCCTCCCCTACTGTCCCTAAACGGCCTCCATGAATGTGCCCTGACGCCAAATGATGTAAATAAGATGCAGACCACAGGAACAGGTAAGCTGTATGAAAGCTTTAATGCAGCACAGATACAAGTAGGTCAACCCCTCATCCGACCAGAGCTCCAACTGCCAACAGGGCGAAGAAGGACTCCAGAATAAAGAACACACAAGGGATCTAAAGTGCTGGGCTGAGAGAGGAGCAAAGCACTGTACAACATGCCCCTTGCCAAAGCACTCCCTCTCCCCTTGTTGGGGAGGGATCTAGCATTTTTGCCCCGGAGTCTCATATTCCCCTCTGAGAGAGTCCACTGTATTAAGGGATTCACACATAGCGGAAAATGGCCTTTATTGGCCTCCTCTTAGGTGCCCCTTGCCGAAGCCCACCTTCTCCCCTTGTTAGAGATGGATCCTGCATTTATGCCCTTGAGTCTCAGATACCCCTCTGAGAGAGTCAACAGTGTTAAAGGTTTCACACATAGCGGAGGTTTGGGATTGTTCCCATTATCGCTGGTAACTAAGCACCGCACACTGTGATAGGCGCTCTCTTTGAAACCTTTTTGATGACCTCCCGAGGCTGATACTTTAACCCTCTGATGTACCTCGGCGACCAAGCAACCTTTGGCCGATGACCGGTGGAGTTGCCCTACGCAGCTACTGAGGAGTTTGGCTCTGGTTCCCCCCTTGGCCGGCACCTAACCCCCTGATCGAAAGACACTCTCTTTTCTCGTCGCCCTGTTGTGTCCCCCTCCCTCACGCTTTATTCTTCTTGTTCTATTCCTGCCCTCCCTCCCCCAAATCTCTCTCCCCCTGCCTGCTTTTTCTTCCCCACACCTGATCCATACCTTTGTTACTCATGTATCCCCAGTAACAACGTACCTGAAACTGTTGTAACTATGTTTTGAAGCAGTTCTACCTACTCGTGTAAAGCGCTCTGATACCTCTGGGTGTAGCAAGCGCTTTATAAAACTTTTCAAATAAACAAATAAAATAAATAAACAGAAAAGCAGCATGGAGGCCTTGGACAGCTGCGGCCCAGGACATCATCTCTGCTCTTGAGTGGGTACTTCTCTTCTGATGCCATTGGAGGTGGCTGCCTTCTGTAGGGGAGATCACCCTGGAGAAAACAAATGAAGGGGATAACATAAAAAGGAGATTTCTTCACGCCAAAGGCCTCCATTTGGAAGGATCGCACAATTCCACAGAAGAGGATGGGCCTGAATGTGCTATGGCAGGTTCATGCCGATGGAAGAATTACATATTTGTCAAATGTCTAATCGAGCATCAAGGCAAAAATGGCCTTGGTGGGGCTAGAGTTGGAGGAGTTTAAGATGTACATGACACACAATAAGTGAATTTCCTTGATAAGTGCTGCAATTCTAGAGACAAGCAAGGCCTGAAGCACGATGCAGAGACCATTTAGAAAAATATGCCATTCTCTCATTCACACGCCTACAAGACACGCCACCCCCAGCTCTAGGTGAGGACATAAGCTTGACTCATCGCAGCCTGCAAAAAGAAGTACAAGTCTCCGGTTCTTCCAGCGGGATTGGACATCACTAGATTCCCTATGAAGGGTTTGCCAGGCAGGGGCGCCTTTGGTAGAGCTGTCCATTATCAGACAGAGGGACAAGAACAGCAGCTAAAAGCTACCCTTCACCTTTCTGGTCTAAGATCTGGGAACACATGAACTCCGTTTTGCAGAGGGGACGAGACATCAGATGAACTGCTCTCCAGAAACATGAAGACTCCATATAGCTTCCATCAAAGTTTTGGGTGATGTGTTGGAGAGTCTTGAGCCTGCCTCAGGTCACTGCTCCCATGACTTTCTGGGACGCGAGGCTTGGACAGGCGGATGAGGCTCACCATAGTTTACATAGAGGCGTCTGTTTGCCTGCTCTACATTGTGAGGGTAGTTTATTTGAAAGTCTGCCTTATGATAACTCTGCCTCTGTGTTTTGGGAGAGGTTCACAGCTAACATGCTCGTCTGGTTGCACCCAGTAAAGATTTCCAAAGTACTTGGGAGGGCCCATAGCCAGACTTCCTCCCTCCTCTTCCTCTGTTTAAAGAGTACAGTTCTAGTCTTGGACTGACTGAGTTGCTTTGTGACAACATTATCTAATCGCCAGGGTTTTGCTTGTTATTACTTTATTAAACATAATTTGGTAATACGCTGTCTGTTTGCATTGAAGCCATATTGTGTCTCTTTAGCTCTATAACAACAAACCTAACAAAAGAAAGGTATTGTGTAGAGAATGAGACAAGAACGTTAAGTGGTTTATTCTCTACTTACATACGCTGTGATTTGTGGGATGTGCTATAGGAAAGGACGTGCCACCCTAACTCTAAATGTGTTCTTTCATGACATGCTTGGAGTGGGAGATTATTGTATAGGTTATTACTTTGAGATATAATAAGTTAAACTGTGACCAGTGCTTCACATTCAGATGCGAGCATCCGTCTTTTATTAATCTTATTTTAAGCATTTCTGGTTTTGATTTCTTTTTCTTTAAGCTAGAACCTTTGCTTACCTTGTTTTGTGCACCTTGCATTACCTTTTAGGACATAGTTAACCGGGAGTCAGACAAAGACGTGTGGAAGACGATCTTGTCTGAAGTGAAGCTGGTGCATGTGAACACATCTGCAGTGCTGAAGGTAAGTAACCCTGGAGCGCGCCACTGGGTGTGTGTCTCTGGGAACAATCCTTCACTATAGCGGCTTCCCATGCGAAACCTTAGAACCATGGTTAGGTAATGAAACCTGGCAACATTACAAAGAATTATGATGGCGAGGTTACAGAAGGTCGGAAACACATGCCATCAAATGTACCTTCACATTGAACGCTTTGCTGAAATCACCCAAGAGCTGACGCCCATGTTAGGGCCGTTTTCAGATCTTACTAAGCATATGCTATGACTGGGCCCCGGCTCTCTTCCCTGGAGCCCTTAATGGAGTGAGTTTGTACTAGAATTAAGGCACTCGCAGAAAAGCTAGTTAGAAGACCCACATTTTATCTTCTGGGAATCCAGTCACTTTGACATAATGTCATCATCTGAAGGCCAAAGACTGATACCTCACAGAGATGTACATCAACGTCACATTTCGCTCTGACTGCCAACCTACATGTTTGAGTGCTTATTACCCCAAATGAGATTTTGGGGCGAATCACAAAAAAAACCAAATAGAATCATGCTTGTGTAGGCAATTTGTTTGCATGGCTTTACTATTTTTTTAAAATTATTTTGTACTTATTTTTTGGGGATCCTGTAACCTGACTGGCATGCATGTGAAGAAATGACGACTTGGCATATGCCTGCCAGCTCTGAACTAGGGACTTCATAATTATCCATTTCTTTCACACCGAAAAATGTTGAATTTTTTTTAGGCATTCGGAAAGCATTGCCACACTGGTAATATCACCCCATCTGTGACTGCAGAAAATCAAGTCCCCCTCCAATTAAGAATATGTGTTTTGCCAGCACAGATGCTACTTTTTGCACTTATAATTTTCACTTGTGTGCTCAAAATTTTGTAAATTGTCCCAGTCTTCAAAAATTGTGACTCCTGTAACCCTGAAGGTGTTAAGATACTCTTGATTCTTATGATGCGTGAGCACATAGCCCATCAAGCTACAGTGTTTGTTTTCCTTCACCCACACCACTCCCTTTACTCTGTGTCGCCTCTATGAATGTCTGCCTGTTGCTGCTGAAAGTTTTAATGTTTGATTGTCTTTGCTTTTGCAGCTCAGTGGCTCGGCCTTACCCGACTGGGGATATCGTCAGCTTGAGGTTGTTGGTGACAAGATGTCCAAGGGGTACCACCAGAGTCTTGTCTGGAACGTAGAGGAGCACCGCTATGGGAGAAGTAAAGTATTTTGTCCCTTTTTGTAGACACAGACATCCTGTGAGCTACTGTGCTAAACATATTCTCAACTGCAACCAGTAGAATAACTGCTTCTCCTGTAGGGTTAACAGATGACACCATGTCAGTCCAGTCCTGGACGTTAAATGGACATGCTTCTACTTTCTAGGAGATGTATTGTTTTACCTAATATACTCATTGTAATGTCTTGGTCAGTCCAGGAGTTGCAACACAACTCTCCCTTTTCTTTCTTTAACAGGCTATGAGCAGTCCGAGCGCGAGGCAGAACTCCAGTCCCCCACCCGCATGGATGTGAGCAGGAACCTCAGCTTCACTGCCAAGTTCATGGAATTGCAGGTAATGCTTGGGTAACTGGAGGCAGGAGGGTCTGTGGTCCCTTACGCCGCCTGCATGGGTCTCCAACTGTAGTATGATGCGGAGGGGATTGTGAGGTGTTTTGGTATGTATGAGTAATGGATATTTCAGATATCGTGGTAAAGCGGACAATTTTTCCCACTTATTTGTTCATTTCACTGGAAAATCATAGCTACCACTCTCATCAGAGTTTTGCTACCTAAAAAGTCAGGACTGGCTGAAGCTGTCACATGACAACGGACAAACTTGCAGCTAAATATTTGGGGGTGCTCAAAGATCTTGGGAACAGTTAATTCTTGGTCTTTTGAAACCTTCCTCAAGAAAGAGGACATCACTGTTTTTGTGGTCCTGAATTATTCGTGGGAAGTGTTTTGGAGTTGTGTGGTGAGCAGTGGATCCTGTTCTTTGAGACTTTGCAATTAAGAAGTGGCGCTTATGGGAGTGCAGTGTAGTAGAGTAGTACGTGATTGCGCATAGGATTACGGGTACCATCTTCGAGGGGGGAATGGATCCTTTGTGTTCTCCAGTTTTCTCATGATCTGCCTATCGAAGCTGTAGCAAGATGGGCCGGGAGACTTGAGAAGGTCTAGCTGCAGCCTGAGATAGACTCCGAAGAGTAGTGTTTAGATGGTTGAGTGTTAATGGATGCAAAGGATGATGAAAGGAGCTGAAGTAAACAAGAGCAATGACGTGATAGGTGACCTGACATATCAACAGTAGGCGTTCCAGTCTAGGATACTTCATCAGAAGCCAGGTAACCTTCTCTAGTCTCTGGAGTAGTGGACTGTCTCGGAGGCAGTGGACAGGACGGCCATTAGTAGCAGAGCCACTCCACTTATATCCAATCCTTTTCAGGTCATCCCAGATGGATATGTGGGCTCGTTCAGTTCCTTTTTTATGGTCAGAGCCTATTTCATGGACGGGGAGCAGATTGTCCCTTCTTTGAGGTTTTAGATCTCAGGGAAGGCAGGTATTTTAATGTGAAATTATTCATGGTGAGTTGGGACCTGGCTGTACAATGACTGAGTGTGTGCCATTGTTTCTCAGTAGTCTTGTTAGTCACTGTAGTTGTTTTTGTGGGGACTGTGTAAAAGAAGAGGTGAGAGCTTGTGGTTGCTCCAGATTATTGGGAGTTTTTCTGTTATTGTCATGAGTTCCACCAGGGCAAAGAATTGTGCTCAAGATGTTTCCATTGGGGTGAAGGTAAGGGTAGCCTGTGGTTGATTATTTAGACAAGAAAGATGAGAGATATTAAAAGATATGGAAGGAATAGAGCACCCATAGTGAGAAAGGAAGGGGGAGAAGAATAGAAAATATGGCTGAAAGACGAGGAAGAGGTGTACATCACCTTCATTATGTCTTGTGATGTGGTGTGTATTAGATGTAGCAGAAAGCTGCGGGATAGAAAAAGCCTGGAACGCCTGCAAAGAGGCAATAGATATGGGTGAACAGATTGATGAAGGGAACAGAGCAGGATAGGGAGAGAATGCAAAAGTGGGTTTAAACATTTCATGAGGAGGAAGGGCACTGTAGGTTAAGAGGGGACATAGCACCTGAATGGAAGAGGAAGGTTACAGGAGAAAGTGGGGGTAAGGATTAGACAAGGTAGGGTTTATTACAGAGAGGCTGAGGGGTTAGGGAGAGAAAAGAATGGTTGAGGTTTCCATTTTAGATGAGGCAAGCCCATTCCACAGTAGTTGTATCTGTCCCTCCTCTCCTCCTGCTCCACTTCAAGCCGGTCATATGGTAGTGTGGGGGCTTAGAGATCGCCACACCTCGATCAGCCCTCTGACCCTCTTCTTGGTGCCCCCTGCAGTGGAAGATGCTGACCCTGAAGAGTGAACAGACTGAGCATAAGTACAGTTCAACCCCCTTTGACTGGATTACGATGGAAACCAGCATTGCCTACTGGCTTCACCCTCAGAGCTCGGTGAGTATGTAAGGATTGCTAACACGTATGGCCTACCCCCGCTCCACCTTGGGTTCCACCTTTGGCACGGCTACTTCTAATCGGGGGATTACTTACTGCAGACCATCTTCTTGTCATTGCAATGCTGGGTTCGAACTGAAATCTTACTCCGGCTGACCTAGTGCTGTGAACGTGCAGTAGACTGACCAGTTCACCTGCTGGTCTGCAAACGTCACTCGCTGCGCAAGAGTCCGGTCTACTCAAACTGGCGATCTGACAACGTTGCCAGCAGCACAGATGTCGGATGGCTTTCTGGTGCAATAGCGAAATATTTCAGAAATGTCCTGGTGTCCATGTTTAACGTCACACAAGCAAGCATTCTGTTGGTCATGTTTAGAAACTCAGTCCACCTGGGTCTGCCTGGTCGCAATGTTACTTCCAGGTATTGTGTGTGTCGTAGTGTTTAGGACCGCACTTGATCCACCTACCGTGGAGTGAGTATAGACAACTCTTGCAGATTAGATCATCTTGAAGTTATCAGCCCTGTTTGCAGTTTTGACCAATTTCTGCTTCATGCTGTCTTCGCTTGCTGCTCCGTGGTTATGGTCTGCAGTCAGTACTACTTAAATTTGTCTGATCTGCTGGTGTTGAGTCATTGACAGTTGCTGTTGTTGTTGCTGCTGCTTGCTTCTGTTGGTGTCCCTTGCAACAGTGGACACGGTTTGTTGTTCTAAGAGTTGTGTGTAGCAGTCCCTGCTCCTTGGATTGACCCTGCGTGCTCTTAACTGTTTTCACTTATGGCTTCATGCATGTTTTGTTCCGGTCATCACTTGCTGCTGCGAGTGCCTCTTGCTTTTTCTCTTTCTTGCTGTTGTCGGCTGCAAGCTGTTTCAAAGGCTGCAAACAACTAACATCCAGCTTCTTTCAATCCTAATTGCTAGGGGCAACTCGGTTGAGACTGCCACTGCTACTTGATGTTGTTGTATATTTGAAAGATGGGACCAGTTTGCTAATGTAGAATCCAGATAGAGCAGTCAGAACTGCTTACAGTCATCAGAAATGCTCGCTGCTACTGTTGTGACGTGCCAATGTTTGTGTTCCTTGCTGTGGTGCTTGCTCCTACCTGCTACCCATGCTAATCCAGCGCCATATCAGGGAGCTGTCGCTTGCAGTGCTTGGTACCACTTGTACCCACGGACAGTTCTTGCAGCTGTCATCCAGTACTCACATGGGATCGCGAATGAGAAATTGCTTGTGCAGTATTAGTGAGCTCTCGCTCTTTGTCTCCAGGCTCAGATCCAGCTGCTGGGGAATGTAGTTATCTGCTACTCTGCCAACTTTAGCACCATGTTGTATTTGCTGCTGTTCCTTTGGTACCTGCTGAGAAGACAGCGGAAGATTCACGACATCTCCGAAGGTAGGAGTGCGGTGAAGAGTTGGTGAATGTGTTGGCATGTACACTGACTAGTATGTTGACTGGCAAGCAGGCACACATGCATGCTGCACACCCACCACCACCACTTCACTGCAGTAGTTTGTATAGTGCAATAAATCACACGCGCCCCCTTCTTAACCCATGCATTGAGGAGCAGTATTTCACACACAGAGCGTGACGAACAAGAGGGCACCACCTACCAGCCATGTGCTTATTCATCGGCCAGGTATGTTAAAGTAAATGCTGCATGAAGTAAAACGAAATGCTGCATGAAGTGAGTGCTGTCACATCTCACATAAACTTTGGCAAGCATATTAGCAGCAACACGCTTGCCAAACCGTCTCTAGACCACGTCACAACTGCAAGCACCACACTCAACTCTCCCACGTAGGTCATGCTACAATTGCACACCTCTTCATCAACACATGCAGGTCCGCCTGTAATGGTGCCACACACTGAGAGAGCTAGGAGGTCACATTAGTGGCTGTTGTATGTTACGCAGCTGCTCGATAACATGACACCCATTGCCCACCACATCTCACATGCACACACCCTGTATTGGGACGCCAAATCTATGACTCCGTTCAAGTGAGGGAGCAGAGGTGCACTCAGCATCCCCACAAATGCTGCAGTAAACCCTCTCATTTCTCCAACACACACTTCTCTATCTCAGACTGCCTCTCACAGGCTCTCATTTGTGCTCATTGTGCAGATTCCTGGCAGACCTGGACGGTGGCGGGGGCTCTCCTCTTGGGGGGCTGGGTGGTGAATTACCTGCCCTTTTTTCTGATGGAGAAGACCCTTTTCCTGTACCATTACCTCCCGGCATACACGTTCCAGGTCATCCTTCTACCCATCGTACTCCAGCACATTTATGACCACTTGCTGAGGTATGTAGCGCTCACACCCATTTTAGGCTTTGGAGGCTAGAGGTGCAGTGAACTACTCTGTATTAGCAGTGTACCAGCTAAGTTGTATGTGTCGGCAGAACACCAGCAGGTGTGCTGAATGAGGATTGTGACGCTGGCAGGGTTGTGAGAGTTACAGAACTTGTAGGAAGCTGGCTCTTTATATAGAGGACCAAAACGAGGCGCACTGTGTAGAGTCCAGGCAATCCTTATTGGTTTACAGATGCAAAAATTATAGCACTAGATGCTCTCGTTTGTGGGCGAGCCGTTTAGGCTTATCAGAGGGTAATGCTAAGCATTTGTTGTACTCCGTGGCAATAAATGAGACACACACTCAAAAATAAATCTGAGACCAATTTAACATTTTGATACCAAGAACTTCGTTATCAGGTAGTACTTTTTTAATTTTGAATTTCACAGGTAAGTAAACAGTTTTACAAAATATACAAAATCGGGAATCAAAGCATAAATGCCAGCATAAGTCCTAGAGTCCCTTATCGGTATCAAAGAAACAAAACGGTGCAAACCACGGGCTGGAGGCACAATTCCCTATACCTCCTAAATTCAGAAGCTGGTTCAACAGAACCTAGCGTTCCTCAAATATACATGTACATATTAGCCCAGCACACTTAATACACAAATATCACAAATACGCAAACAGTTTTAACAGGTGGATTCTATTTAATAAGAACAATATCCCGGATAAAGTAATTCCGGTCCAGAAACGGTCCTCAGCAATGTACGTCCTAAAGCAGTTCTGGATAGCGCTATCCAGACCTGCTTTAGGACGGACATTGCCGAGGACCCTTTCTGGACCGGAATTACTTTATCCGGGATATTGTTCTTATTAAAGAAAATCCACCTCTTAAAACTGTATGGAAATCAAACCTATGAGGAAGCGCACTAATTAATTACCAAAAAACCATCCATCCTGAATATATGAGGGATTATCAAATCAGAATATCTGTACTTTGTATTGTAAGCCCTGAGAAGTCCCTGGATGGGACGAAACGCGTTGGCGGTTTCAGAAGCTTTTAAAGACTGAAAAATAAAGGATGAATTGAAACTTAACATCGACTCTCCTCTGGAACAACCTCTTTATCACTGATTGCGTATTTGTGATATTTGTGTATTAAGTGTGCTGGGCTAATATGTATAAGTAAACAGTTTACTTATATTCGTCTTTATGCAGAAACACTTCCCTATGGGGGAAAAAACACATATGTTGCATACAGCTATTTATGGTCAGTTTCTGGGGGGGGGTCTCCTTTGGGACTTTAGTAGTAGGGGACCAAGGTCCAAAGTACCACCAGCAGTTATCCAGTATTATGGGTATCTTTCATAGATTCACATGCCTGAATCATTCCCCGTCGTCGGGGTGGGAGTCCCCGGTATATAAAAAGAGTAATGTCATAAAGACATATACATAGCAATAGGCCAGAGGCCTCTCATTAGTAACATATCCATGTCCTTTTGTAAAAAGGATCAAACTTTGGCCAAGAGCCAATCCGATATCACCACCCTCTAGAACCTTCCTGGAAGGAGCCCTAGTCCCTCAGATTTTCTACCGCACGTCGTGCTAAGGGAGTCTCCTCTGAGCTCTGCTCAGTTTTCTTTGTATTCTGGATTTATTTCCACATATTTGTCTCAGAATTATCATTCTGTGAGAGGATTTCCGTTTAGTCATGGCTGATGCTCCAAAAAAGGGACTTTTCAGACCTTGTGCCTCTTGTCACAAAAAGAGGCTTCATGTGGATGACAGGCATGAGGACTGCCTTTACTGTCTGTACCCTGACCATTCAGCAAAGGATTGTAAAGTTTGCCGTACTTTTTCAGCCAAAACTCTCAAGGATAGAGAGGGCCGACTGCTGATATGGCTTCAGAGACTCAAGGACAAGGATAAACCAGTCTTTTCAAGTGAGAGTGAGTGTTCCATTAGGAGTATACACTCTTCTCCCAAAAGGCCTAGAACGTCATCCCCAGGACCATCTGTACAGCCACCTCAAAAGAAGACGCCCAAGTCTTCAGAGGTTCGTTCTAAGGCTATTGCTGTGAAGGTTTCTCCACAAGATCCTGCCTCAAGAAACCTTTGGTGACATCTTCAGCTCTGCCTGTGACAATGTCGACAGCCACTATCTCCACGTCGGTGGCGTCATCTTTAACATCAACGTCGACGACTACTACATTCTCGTCGTCGACGGGTAGGTCTGTTCCATCTCTGGTTATTATTAAAAAGTCATCGACGGCGCCACCGTCGACGAGTGCCTCATTCTCGTCGACGAAATTGTCATCGGCGATGAAGGGCCCATCGTCGACGACAAGTTCATCGTCGATGAAGTCATCGTCGTCGACACCAGCATTGACGAGACCGTCGACGGGCCTTCTCCCATCCTCTGAGGAGGAAGATGAAGAAGAGGAGCAACAACGTGAGGAAGGGGAGCTCCAGGACACACAAGACGAATGGGATGAGTATGTGATCCCTGGTCCAGCATCCCCTGTTCAGGCACAAGCGGATTCACCCCCGGAAGACATTGGGGGATTCCACAACATCCTAGAGAGAGCGGCGTTGCGCTTCAAACTCAAAGTAACAGCAACACCACACGATTGCTTCCTTTATGATTTTAAAGAGCCATTCCAAAAGGCGGTACGGTCCATTCCCATCATTGATTACATCTGGGAACAAGGGGAGAAAATAATGCAAAACCCTTCATCTCTGGCTCCAGTACTGCCCAGACTGGATAGAAAATATAAAGCTCCTGACACAGCCCCAGCTTGCCTTATTGGCCATCCAAAGCCGGACTCTGTGATCACCCAGGCAGCGCAACGCAGATCAAAAAATCCTTCGGCTGCATTGGCTGGGCTGCCAGATAAGGAAGGCCGAAAGCTAGACAACATAGGGAAGAGGTTTTCGTCCATGTCAGCTTTAACGGTGCGTGCACTCTTTAGCACTGTTGGGACGGTACAACCGTCAAATATGGGCGGATATCGCTCCATACTTGGATTCGATTTAAGAGGAGCAGAAAGAAGAGGCGAAGAAGATTCTCCTTGAAGGCGAGCGTTCCGCTTCGGAGATGATTGATGTGGCGATGGATATCGCATCCACAGGGTTCCGGCAGCTGGCAGGAGCTGCAGTCCTGAGGCGCCAAGGTTGGCTTAAGGCAACATCTTTCCGGCCTGAAATTCAGGCCAAGGTGTTGGACATGCCGTATGATGGTCAGCTTCTTTTTGGACAACACATCGATGAGATGCTACAGGGTATCAAGAAAGATACTGATACCGCAAGAGCTCTAGGTACTCTCCAATACAAGAATCCTTCCTTTTGGGGCTCCAGAGGAAGAGGTCAGTCCTCTAGAGGCTCCTATCAGGGGTACAAATCCACATACGGTTCAAGCCAACAATACAAACCCCAGTACCAGCAAAAGCAGCAGCAAAACCAGTCGTCCTACAACAAGTCTTCCTTTCGAGGACAAGGAGGAAAGAAGGACGCAGGCAGAAGGCAATGACTTCTCTCTGCCACAGGTCTCCAGTTTCTCTCCACCTTGCAAAGTTGGCTGGAGAATTTCATCCTTCCTTCACAATTGGCAACATATTACAACGGATCGGTGGGTCCTCCAACTGGTTCAATTCGGACACTTTAGAGTTTGTGGAAACTCCTCCTCAAAAGCCGCCAATCCCAATGCGGCACAAAAATCTGCAACTGCTGCAATTGGAACTCTCCCTAATGCTAAAAAAGGAGCGATAGAAAGAGTCCCCCGGAATCAGAAAGGCAAGGGATTCTACTCCCGATTCTTACTAATTC
The DNA here is from genome assembly GCF_964263255.1 of Lissotriton vulgaris. Classification (NCBI taxonomy): domain Eukaryota; kingdom Metazoa; phylum Chordata; class Amphibia; order Caudata; family Salamandridae; genus Lissotriton; species Lissotriton vulgaris. The sequence continues at coordinate 2,000,972,067 of NC_141693.1, read as the reverse complement.
GAAAGAAGGAGAAAAAATGGAGACCTGTATTGGACTTGAGAAACCTCAACCAATACCTCAAAAAACAGTCATTCCGTATGGTGTCCGCATTGAGGAGTTGCAACACCTCCTGGATGAACGACTTTATGGTGTCTTTAGACCTTCAAGACGCATATTTTCATATACCAATCCACAGGAACCACAAACAATTTCTCAGGTTCGAGGTGGCGGGCAAGCACTACCAGTTTCGAGTATTGCCTTTTGGCCTAAAGTCGGCACCACGCATTTTTACCAAATGTCTATCTCCAGTAGCGATATTAGGACTTGTTATAACAATCAAGGTTCCTAGAACTGTTGTTAATCAGTTGCTGTAATAAATCATTAATTTGAAGTAAAAAGTCATAGAAGATCAATATCTACAATGTTACCACACTAACACAGTAAATACATTAAAAAAAACAGGATTTTGTTTTGTCTGAGTATTATTATTTGTTTTCAAGACAAAAAATATTTACAAAAAAGAAAAACATTTTTATAAAATAGGGTGCATAAACAGATATTGCTTAGATATTCAAGGTACAAATTATTTCAACCATTGGTCTATCTAAACAGAAAGTCCAGACTGCTAATACAAAATAACACGATGATTTCAACTAAAAACAGAAGAAAATCAAAGATGATACAATGAATCACGTGCAGAGTTGGACTAAAAAGTCGACGTTTCGGTCTTTTAAGAATTTTCATAAGACCATCATCAGGACGATATAATTCTACATACAGTAGATGACCCTTTTTAGTCAAGTACAAAAAAAGTCTTCCCTCTGTTCAAAAGGACACCAGTGGTTCCAGTGATTTTGATATTAAGCGGCAAAAAGATTAATCCTTTTATACCAGAAATACTTGTGCTTTTAAGTTGAAAGAATTTCGAGTTGTTATAGCAAGGGATGCAGTGTTTGTAGATCAATTAGAAGACGACCATTCAATTTTCAAAAAAGCAAGGCGAAGAAATCTGAATCAAGAAACAAAGCGCCGGACCGCAACCTGTTTGAAACGCCGACCGCAACCTGTTTGAATTAAGGTTGCCCTTAATTCAAACAGGTTGCGGTCCGGCGCTTTGTTTCTTGATTCAGATTTCTTCGCCTTGCTTTTTTGAAAATTGAATGGTCGTCTTCTAATTGATCTACAAACACTGCATCCCGTGCTATAACAACTCGAAATTCTTTCAACTTAAAAGCACAAGTATTTCTGGTATAAAAGGATTAATCTTTTTGCCGCTTAATATCAAAATCACTGGAACCACTGGTGTCCTTTTGAACAGAGGGAAGACTTTTTTTGTACTTGACTAAAAAGGGTCATCTACTGTATGTAGAATTATATCGTCCTGATGATGGTCTTATGAAAATTCTTAAAAGACCGAAACGTCGACTTTTTAGTCCAACTCTGCACGTGATTCATTGTATCATCTTTGATTTTCTTCTGTTTTTAGTTGAAATCATCGTGTTATTTTGTATTAGCAGTCTGGACTTTCTGTTTAGATAGACCAAAGGTTGAAATAATTTGTACCTTGAATATCTAAGCAATATCTGTTTATGCACCCTATTTTATAAAAATGTTTCTTTCTTTTTTGTAAATATGTTTTGTCTTGAAAACAAATAATACTCAGACAAAACAAAATCCTGTTTTTTTTAATGTATTTACTGTGTTAGTGTGGTAACATTGTAGATATTGATCTTCTATGACTTTTTACTTCAAATTAATGATTTATTACAGCAACTGATTAACAAAAGTTCTAGGAACCTTGATTGTTATAACAAGTCCGAATATCGCTGACTAATAGCAATTGAACAAAATCCCTTGCTGGCCTCTCTTATATAACAAGTATTGCCTGAGCCCGCAAGGGTATATTGGGTTGCTCACCTCCATATCTTGTCTATCTCCAGTAGCAGCATACCTCCGCCAACAACATCACCAGGTCTTCCCGTACTTAGACGACTGGCTCGTCAAGGCACCTACTCGCGCAGGCGTGACCAAGTCCTCAAACGCCTGTCTTCAGCTCTTCAATGGTCTGGGCCTTACTCTCAACGAGGAAAAATCCGTCCTTCAGCTGTCCCAGTGTCTCTTTCCTCGGAGCTGTCCTAGATACTGCTCAGAGAAAGGCTTTCCCTTCACAGGAACGTCAAGTGAAACTACGGACCTTGGCCGATCGGATTCAATCCAAAAAGTCCATCACCGTGCGCCTGTACAAGTCCTTGTTAGGGATGATGTCCTCGAACATCCTGTTGGTCCCACACTGCCGCCTTCGTATGCGTCCACTTCAGGAGGCGCTATCAGCTCAGTGGATTCAATGCAGGGGATCCTTCGACGACGTCATCCGGATAACTCCTACCATGGTCCAGGCTCTGAGCTAGTGGCTTCATCCACAAAATCTACGGCGAGGCCTTTCGTTCATACTTCCAATCTCGCTACATGTAATAACTACAGATGCGTCCTTGGAAGGTTGGGGGGGCGTTCCTTTAGGACCTTCAAATCAACGGGCAGTGGTCCCTGGCAGAGAAGCAACTGCACATAAACCTCCTAGAGTTAAGGGCAGTTTACCTGGCATTAAAAGCGTTCCTGCCCAGGATCAGAGATTCCCCAGTGCTTGTGAGAACAGACAACACCACCACAATGCACTATCTGAACAAACAAGGGGGAACACGCTCTCTGTCGTTGTCTCAAGAATCTAAAATAATTTGGAAATGGTTTCTTCAGCACAACATTTCCCTTCGGGCGGAGTACGTCCCAGGGACGGACAATGTCCTGGTGGACTCTCTGAGCAGGCATCGTTCCGTGTGCCACGAGTGGGAGCTGGATCATCAACTTCTCAGCTCTGTATTCGCCCGATGGGGCAGGCCTCATCTGGATCTGTTTGCGACACAACACAACGCAAAATGCCAACATTACGCAAGCTGGCATCCCCAGAAGGGATCACTAGGGAATGCATTTTCGATCGGATGGTGCAACATCTTTGCGTACGCATTTCCTCCATTTCCCCTGATTCCCAGGGTCCTCCGGAAACTGAAGGCAGAGCATTGCACCCTGATTTTAATAGCACCAGCGTGGCCGCGCCAACACTGGTTTACGGAGCTTCATCTCCTGTCGCTGGAACCGCCAATTCTATTCAAGCCTTGCCCGACTCTCCTTACAATGAACCAAGGGCAAGTCCAGCATCCGGATCCAGCATCTCTCAGATTGTCGGCTTGGCTCCTGAGTTCAGAGAGTTTCAACACCTAGACATTCCTCAAGAATGCAGGGCAGTCTTAACCCGGGCTCGGGCGGACAGCACCAACAAGACGTATTCTCTAAAGTGGAAAAGGTTTTGGGTATGGTGTAAAGCAAATAAGAAACGCCCTTTTTCATCAACACCTGCACAAATTCTACCTTGCCTGCTCCATTTGGCGCACTCAGGATTGGCCCATGCTTCTATTAAGGTCCACCTGGCGGCAATCTCTCGCTTCAGGCGTTCGTCATCTGGTAAATCCCTCTAGTCCAATAGACTGGTTAAGCAATTTTTAAAAGGCCTGTTTAGGACATTCCCTCCGGTGCGAGCTTTACCACCCACCTGGCAATTAAACATCGTCCTTGCTCAACTGATGAAACATCCCTTTGAGCCAATACACAGAGCCGACATCAAATACCTGTCTTGGAAAACCGCTCTCTTGCTAGCGCTCACATCAGCAAGGCGTGTAAGTGAGCTGCAAGCCTTCTCTATTCAGGATCCTTTCTAGCAATTCAAACAGGACAGAGTTATCCTACGGACCAACCCTAAATTCATCCCAAAGGTTCCATCTAATTTTCACCTGAATGAACCTATAGTCTTGCGGACTTTCTTCCCAAATCCACTTTCCGCAGCAGAGAGGTCTCTCCACTCTTTAGACCTCAAGCATTTTCTGAAGTTCTACATTCACCGAACAGAACAGTTTCGGAAATCCAACCAACTTTTTGTCGCCTTCAGCAGGCCCAGAAAGGGTCTTCCTTTGACTAAGCAGAGCATTTCTCGTTGGATCTCTGCAGCCATTACTTTCTGCCATCAACAGGCAGGTCATCCTCTGCATTCTAAAGTTCGAGCTCATTCAATCAGAGCGGTCTCCACTTCAATGGCGCTCTTTGCAGGAGTGCCCATTATCGACATATGCAGAATGGCGACGTGGAAGACACCACATATGTTCACCAGGCACTACTGCTTGGATTCTGAACTTATGAAAGATGCAACAGTGGGTCAAGCTGTGCTCCGTCATCTATTTCAGTAGAGGTGAGCCTTCTTTCTTCATCCCACCGTCTACTTGCACATTTCTCTATTATATTGTTTTTGGTACTTGTTATATTTCACAAATGGTATTCTTATATCGTGTGATTTTACATTTTGTACCATACGAAATGTGCTGGTTATTGCTTGCTACTCTGACTCAGGCATGTGAATCTATGAAAGATACTGGATAAGAAATGCGTTACTTACCTGTAACTGCAGTTATCCAGTATTGGTATCTTTCATAGATTCACATGCAACCCACTGGAAGGGCTCACCTTGGTTCTCTCAGTAGGTACTACTTAGCACTGTGCTTACGAATATCTGAGGGACCAGGGCTCCTTCCAGGAAGGTTCTAGAGGGTGGTGATATCTGATCGGCTCTTGGCCAAAGTTTGATCCTTTTTACAAAAGGACATGGATATGTTACTAATGAGAGGCCTCTGGCCTATTGGTATGTATATGTCTTTATGACATTACTCTTTTTGTATACCGGGGACTCCCACCCCGACGACTGGGAATGATTCAGGCATGCGAATCTATGAAAGATACCAATACTGGATAACTGCAGTTACAGGTAAGTAACGTATTTCTTACTCGTTATCTGCCCTGGGGCATCTGGGTGCAGAGGTGCTGGTTGGGTTGGTAGCTTCGCGCACTACGCCAGTGGAAAGAATGTAGGCCACCTAGAAACAGGCTGCAGAGAGGGGCTTGGAGGCAGGTTCGGGAACTCACAATAGGTGGTTCAGGTCACAAAGGTCCTGGGAACAAGGGGGCACAACTCATTCTTCGGTACCCATGCTGGGGCGTTAAGGTGCGTGCAGAGTGGAAAGGTCGGCTGGACTCTGCATCCTTGGGCCTTGCGGTTGTCGGTCTCGCCGGTTGAGGGTGTGAAAATCATCAGGACTGTTGGGCCACTCTGGAAGATGGTCTCTGCGGTGCTGACATCCCTCGACGGCTGCTTTGTCTCGGTGCTGTTAGAGTCCTGACTGGACTAATCAGGCCGTGGCTACTGCTAGGGATCCCATACCCAGGGTATTGGTCCCGGTGTCCTCTCACTCGGTGGGGGGACAGATCTCACCTTCAGGAGCACTGGTACCTCTGCCTGTGGGGCTTCTGCGTCGGGCTGGCTGGGGAGCAGCAAGACTGTAAACAAGACTCTGCTTCTTTGGTACCTACAAACTGCAGGGGAAGTAGCTCCTCGACTCCAAGGGAAATTGCGGGCAATTTGGGATGAGCTGGTAGTCTATCGGAGTTCTTTGTAGTTGGGCAGCTGCAGAACAAATCACTCGCTCATGATTGTCGAGACTGGTGCAGACAGGCACGGGTTTGGCGGAAAAAGTCCACAGCAGTCTTTAGTTTTCATTGTGTAGCAGCTCTTCTTTGTCCTCCTCTTCTGTCCCCGTCGAATTTGCCTTTCTGGCATCAGGGGTGCCTCCTAAATACTCATTTTAGGGGCGTTAAGGGGAGTGACAGGTAGTAGCCAATGGGCTACTTGCCTTTGGAATGTCTACACTCTATATGATCACTTCCTGTTGGAAGCGGACATAACACTGATCCAGTGAGCCTAATTCTGCCAAAACCAAGATGGTGGAATTCTAAGTTTTTGTTCACATTCGGTAGCCACTTTAGGGGTGAAACTAGCTTGATAGGGGAACACTGTCCCCGTCCTGGTGTCAAATGGACCTGGGCATCATTCCCCTTGTCTGTGGAAGCCTTGGGTCGCATTTCAGATGCGAAAGAGGCCTCTAAAGCCTCCTGCCTTGATATGCTGATTACTTAGCCATACTGCTTGGAGGAGGTGACAACACATCCGGTCAGAGCAGGCATTGTTTCTGCCCTCGTAGATCGCAGGCTCTAAACTGCAGGGGGTCAGAAAGCGGTCTGTGGTGGCAGCCTGGTCTTAATCAGTCAGCCAGTACACTAGTGGTAGGTAGGATTTCAGGGGACACCTCTAAAGTGCCCTCTGGGTACATGTATTATATGTCCATCACAGTTATCACTGTGGGTTTATTAATATGAGGTGTTTAATATAAAACAACTCTAGTTTCAGTGTAGCCATCATGTAGCTGGTGAACCCATGATTATCTATGTCCAGCAAACGTACATAAAATGTTCACTTGTAATATCTAAGAATGGACTTGTTCATCATGCAGATATGTCCACACTTGAAGTATAGTACACCCTGCCTTATGGCTGTAAGCCCTGCTGTAGGGGTGACTTACCTATACTGCATGCAGTGTCTGCAGGCATGGCACACAGGAGTTGTGCCATGTTGTGTCTTCACTTTTCTCTACACCGTGGCACGCAGCCTGCAATGACAGTTTACATGATGGTGCTGAGGGGTCCCTTAGGGCATAACACTTGCTGCAGCCCTTAGGGACCCTCTTTAGCCTCTGTGCACTCGTTACCAGGGGTACCATTTACTAGGGACTTACAGGGGGTGCTAAGGTATTGCCAATTGGGGGAACAATTGTACAGTTTTAGGGAAGGCGGTCTGGCACTGGGGACCTGGACAGCAGGAACCCAGTGCACGTCTGTCAAAATTGCATCAGATACCAGGCAAAAAGTGTGGGGGTGGTGGCGACCATGTCGAAAAGGGGCACTTTCCTACAGTACTGCAGTGGAAGTGGCCGCCGACCAGGACTATGAACCATTAGCAGAGCTGTATGTGTGGGTTCCAATAGCAGAACACCTGTCAGAAGAAGACGGAGACACTGGCAGGACTTTGAGAGTTACAGCTGTGGACCAGTTGAATTAGTAGGTGGGACTACAGTTCAACACTGGCACACTTGCAGTTTTGTGTGGCTTTTAGTATTGTATGTGTAGGAGCAGCTGCATAGGTAGAGTGGTTGTATGTGTATTTATAGCAGTAGTACAATAGCAGGATGTGATGACCGACATTGGCAGAGCTCTGTGTCGGTTCCTGTACTGGAATAAAACAGCTGAATCCTAAAGAGCATTGACTGGTGAGCGGGTGGTCTTGGCAGAGGGTGCTAAAGTCACGACTGGCTGCTGTGAAGCTTTGCATTGAATTTGTTTTACCAACTTGTGTTGTTTTATATGTACCCTAAAAGAACTATCTTGCTTGGGTCCTAAAATGTTAATTTCTCGTCCTTTTGCATCTCCTGCAGGACTCCGGCCCTAAAGACTGCCTTCTGCTCTGTAGTGGTGGCATGGTTCTCCTCAGTATACATGGTGCACCAAACATTCAGCCCCCTGACATACGGCCAGCCAGCCCTACCTGCCTCTGAGCTGAGTGCCCTGCGATGGAAGGACAGCTGGGACATCCTAATCCGCAAGCATTAGGGGAGCACCCTCTTATCTGGGACATTGTTTGCAAACAATCCTGTAAGTGCAGAGGACCGCTTAAGTGCCTGCACTCGTGGCACATTTTATGGAGCACTGTTTGGCATAGTACCCAACCTCTGTGAAGGATGACTTCCTTCTGAACCAGAAGGGTCCATGTTTACGTTTGCTGCAGTGGTATGTGTGCCTATAGTGAAGAGTGATTGATCTTGAGTACAATGGGTAGTTTTGACGGACCTCTTGTTCAATGGTTAGCAGTGATGGACCTAGAGTACAATGGGTAGTAGTGATGGACCTCGAGGACAATGGATAGTTGTGTTGGACAGCAAGTACAATGGGTAGTAGTGATGGACCTTGAGTACAATGGGTAGTACTTATGGACCTAGAGTACAATGGGTAGTAGTGATGGACCTAGAGTTCAATGGGTAGTAGTGATGGACCTAGAGTTCAATGGGTAGTAGTGATGGACCTAGAGTTCAATGGGTAGCAGTGATGGACCTCGAGAACCATGGGTAGCAGTGATGGACCTCGAGAACCATGGGTAGCAGTGATGGATCTCGAGAACCATGGGTAGCAGTGATGGACCTCGAGTTCAATGGGTAGCAGTGATGGACCTCGAGAACCATGGGTAGCAGTGATGGACCTCGAGAACCATGGGTAGCAGTGATGGACCTCGAGAACCATGGGTAGCAGTGATGGACCTCGAGTTCAATGGGTAGCAGTGATGGACCTCGAGAACCATGGGTAGCAGTGATGGACCTCGAGAACCATGGGTAGCAGTGATGGACCTCGAGAACCATGGGTAGCAGTGATGGACCTCGAGTTCAATGGGTAGCAGTGATGGACCTCGAGAACCACTGGTAGCAGTGATGGACCTCGAGAACCATGGGTAGCAGTGATGGACCTCAAGTTCAATGGGTAGCAGTGATGGGCCTCGAGTACAATGGGTAGCAGTGATTGACCTCGAGAACCATGGGAAGCAGTGATGGACCTCGAGTACAATGGGTAGTAGACATTTCTTGAGCAGTGGCTTGGGCATCTGTAGAAGACAAAAGAGTGATGAAATCTCAGCCTGTGGTGGAGGACCCCGATAACACTACACCTCAGATACATTCCCTCGTTAGAGTTCTGGTTTCTGGTCCAGAGCAGCAGGATCAGCAAGTGTTCGTCATATAAGGCTGTCCGGTGTAGAGGCTCAGAGAGCGGTCAGTGTTGGTATGCAGCGGATAAACATGTCTGTCCACACCAGAGTGGATACATAACATGGGGCTGTAACCAAGGACTTGGCTTTTTTTAAAAAAAAAACTAAATTAGGGATAAAGAAAGGCGCCGCCATGCTTGTGATGGAACCACTCCGTCACGAGCGGGCTGTGCTTATGGCAGAGTCGTTCCGTCACGACTCCGCCCACTCACTAATTCGCCCACACAGGCGGGGAATCAGTGCCGTGTGGGCGGAGCAGCCGCGGCATGACAGAACCACTCAGTCATGAGCACAGCCCGCTCGTGACAGAGTGGTTCCGTCACAAGCATGGAAGGGGTTAAGACCCCAGCATACAATGCTCTCTTATTTTATAGACAATACAAACCTTGAAGATGTCTGTTTACATTTCATTGTTTTTTGGGTTACACTAGGAGTGGTGCGGCCCAAATAACCAGTGTTGTTAGTTCAGCTTATGTCCCTGCCAGCCCTAAGAACCCATGCAGAAGCAGGTTATGATTAAAAGCAGCGTGCAGGACATTTATGGCTGCGGAGACTTTGTATTCTGCTGTGCAGACTTACTGTGTACATATTTTCACTTTTGTGTCTTATCTGCTGCCTCGTCACCCTTCAGCACATCAGATACTCCACACAATTTGAAGAGTTTGACGGTGAAAAAAATCTGATCTATTTTAATATGTTACATTTGCAATTAGTTTTTTAAAAGTGCTGCTTCCTTGTTGAAATAACACTGTGAACCTCTGATTAGCCTCATTCTTATGTGTTTTGAGTCCCTCTTCAGTGTTTCAGCTTATGGAAAAGACCATTACTATGCATGTATGTATGTGGTTTTTGTATTGATCTAGCCTAGCCAAAGTGCATTGCAGTGCTGTACAGTCAAATCAAGCCTACTGTCAATGGGTGATAGGACAGGTGGCTGGATTCTGGGAGCAGAAGGCAGTTGTCACTGTATTGTGATGTCGTTTTCTTTACAGAGGTGAGCCTTCAACTCTTTCCTAAATTGGAGCAACGTTGGGGCTAACCTGATGGATCCAGGGATGCTGTTCCAGATCCTGGGAGCAGAGATGGAAAAAACGTGCTGCCTTTTTCTCCCACACTGCCAAGAGCCACCAGAGCTGGTGAGCTTGTCTGCAAAGTAAGCGGGGGTGCTGGTCGTGATGGCTTTGTAAATGATGCAGCTCAGTTTCAAGATGGTGCGAGCAGGCAAGGGTAGCCAATGGATGTCCATCAGGATTGGGATGATGTGATCGTATTTCTTCAGGCCCTAGTTGAAACATGCTCTGACATGTAGGATGCCCTAAAGAAAGACCACTGTGAAGTGTGAGAGGCTATGTAGCAGGGCATTACCGCTACACAGATGTGAGAGTAGGAAGACTTGATCGAAGGGCTGATGTTTCTTTTTAGAAGAAACAGTTTCACTTCCTTTGGAAAAGAGTGCTGTTGCCAGTTTCTGTTTTTTTGGGCAATGTGTTCCTTAGTGGTGAGGTTGGTGTCCGAGGTGAATCTAAGTGACTCTGCATGCCATGAAAGTGGGGGTTCGAAGCCATGAAGGTTCATGTCATTGAGCCAGGTTGGTACGGTTTCTTTCTTTCTTGCTTGTTCTTGGCAAATAACAGGAATTCTGACCTGGTGGGGCTTCATGTAGGTGCTGGACATCCAGGTCTGAATACGGTAGTGTTTGAAGCAATGGATGAGACTTTCAAGTAGAGTTGTGTATCATCCACATGATGATTAATTTTGGGGCAGTTATCTGTGAATAAAGTCATAAGATTCTCCATGTCTTCTATCTTGAGGCTGTCTGAGAATATTCCTTGAGGGAGGGAGGCATTGACAGTGGTGAGTAGGGGTGAGGCAGCTTCCACGGAGAGAGCTTTGAAGAAGGAAGAATAACGGTGGATATTATCTTCATAGGAAATGGCTTTGAGCGAGTTGAGTATATCAGCGATCTTCCTGGCAGATGAGGATTTTAAGGATTACCATTGCAGGATTCTACCAGAAGTGTGGGTAAGAGGAGAAACAGGCTTGATGTAGTCGATGTTGAGTCAGACCTGTATTTATTCACTTAAGATGAAGATGACATTGCACTTGCCAGTGGAGTGTGAGACAGGAGGGTCAGGTGGATGTAAGTATGTATTGGTATTTATGTAGCGTGAACCAGCAGAGCCCTGTACATCACATAGGGGTTTCGGAAACAATCGTTGATTGTATACATCAAGTGGAGATTACACAAATACTTTTAACACATGCGATGTTGGGCCTAGCACGAGGCTGAGTTTGAACCTATGTCTCCAGGTTCCAAAATTGCAGCTTGAGCCAGTAGGACAAAACTCCTCCAGTGTTTGATTGTCTTGAGTGTTCAGCTTCAGTCAATGTTTTCATTGATGGTGTTGGTTTAGAACTTTGCATTGGGTGATGCAATGAGCTGCCAGTGTGTTGTGCAGAGAACTTTAGTATCATAAGATCATCAGGAGTTCTGTTTGTCATCTATTTTCTTTCCTGTCTGCTGGTGGAACCTTTATTGTTGGCAAGGGGTTTTGACTACCATTTATAGGTTGGGCTTGCATATTTTAGCTTGAGCATGATGTTCACATAGATTAGGCTGTGTGTTTGTGTCCCTCCTGAGGCGGAAGCCGGGAGGTTTGCTGTCTCGCTATTCTTGTGCTATTTTAAATTACCTATAATTTGCTTGATTTAAGAAGCTTTTAACTTGTTGACACCTCTCCCCACCTCCTCGCTGCCTGGGCCACTCTCAGCTGAGTGTTGACGCGGAGTAGTTCGGTCCCGGGTAGGCGAACATTCACAGCGGCCATATTGAGTGTGTGCAAGCGCTCTGACGCGCTCTAGCTGCACATAAAAGGGGAAGGATATGTCTCCGCGCAGCGGACGCGACCAGCGGACGTACTGGACCTGTGCCGGAGTCGTGCGGTCTGCGGCCGTCAGCGCTAAGGAGGCGCTGGGGGCCGGAACGGCTGTTCGACCAGTCAACTATGGCTAGGTTACCCTCTACTACGACTTACAGGTGCTTATTGCACTTAAACCCCGTTAAGATCTGCCACCACATGCTCACCCCTGAACTGCTTTTAGATACTCCCTTCTGCCACTGCTTTGAGAGAAATATTGCCTTACACTTTCCTACACCCCGCCATAAACGCCCTAGGGCGGAGAAAACGGAGCCCCTCCTACCGATCACTGAGGCTGGGTTCCTCATTAATGCTAGGTCCCTAGTCAAAAACAGTTTTGCTTTTAGGGAATTTATCTCTGAAAGAAACCCTGCATGGGCATTTGTCACTGAAACCTGGGCCTCTGAGTGCTCTGGGCCGGAACTTTTAATGCCATTCCCGAGGGATATTCCCTGGCCAGAATGGATAGGCAGGTCCGGAGAGGGGGGGGGATTAGGAATACTTCATAGAACATCGATAAAATGTCACATCGAACATCTCCCCATAGTGTCTTTCCAGGCCATGTACGTTCTTAGCCCCGCTCCCACTATTTCCTTTGTGGGCATCCTGATCTACAGGCCACCTGGCCCCAGGTCTAGCTTCAGCCTTGATCTATTGCAAGTGCTGGCACCCTACATGGATAGGCCCAATCTAACTATCCTAGGGGATTTCAACTTTCATTTGGAGGATGACACCTCCAGAGACACTATCCATCTGTTGGACTCCATGACTTCTTGTGGGCTAAGACAAACAGTGATAGGGCCTACACACTCCGCCGGACACACGCTGGATGGGGTCTTCTCCAATGACCCCAGAAAAAAGATAGGGACCCCCCTTTCTCTGTCTTGGTCAGATCACTTAGCAGTCCCTTTTGATTTTTTCTCCCCCCCCCCCCCCCCCCCCCCCTTCCAATGCTGCGCAGGGAGTTTCTTGTTATAGAGAACAGTGGTCCCTATTCAGGGAGAATACAGTGTGATAGATAACCATACACTAGAATAGAATGTATGTCTTTTGTCCAGCCGGACAAGAATTTATTTTCATAATATTTTTCAAAAGTAGTATCAAATAAAACATTCAGATGACAAGTAGGCACAGCCGTGACCCACAGAACACAAGACAGAACAATGAACACAGAATTGGCCAAAAGGCAAGCCAAAATGGGTCTGTACACTTGTACTCAGTATAGACAGACACAAATTAATCATTTAACACCGTTGCACAATGTGTTATAGCTTGAGTCTGGTGCATAGGGTGTTTGGGTGTTGACGACGTTTCGATGCCATACATTCTATTCTAGTGTATGGTTATCTATCAGACTGTATTCTCCCTGAATAGGGACCACTGTTCTCTATAACATGAAATTACCCAAGGTCCCTGTCTAAATTTCCTTTGGGTTCCCTTGTTCTGTATAATAGCGCAGGGAGTTTCTAGCAGATGGGAATTAAAGAGAAACTTTCGGGGGTTTAATAATGAAACCCTGGCCCCTTTTCTGACCAGTTTTACGCCCCCTCCTACTAGGGGAACTGACACCTCGGCCCTTGCTCTCCACAATGCCATTTTTAAACTCGTTGATACTCTGGTTCCACTGAAGCAGCACTATGCTGCAAGGAAACGCTCCACAGCGCCTTGGTTTTATAACACTCTTAGAGTGCTTAGGCAGGGCTGCAGAAAGCGGGAGAGGCTCTGGAGACTTCACTCTGACCCCCTTGAAAAAGACATCCACAAGAAACTGATCTCCTGACCCTATTGAGTCCTCACAGGATCTCTGTGATCAAATCTCAACCTATTTTCATGAGAAAATCACAGAAGCCCTTCATCACGATCTAGGGCCCCCCTCCGACTTGGAGACTCTCTCATCAGCTGCAACGTCCTCATACCGCAGGGTGGTTATCTACTAACTTCCCCCTGCTTACCTTAGATCAATTCAGCTTGCATCTGGACAAACTGAAGTCAGGATCTCCTCTTGACCCCTGCCCTTTTAAAATCTTTAAAGAATGCAGGGATGTCTTACTCCCCTCTTTTCTAGAGGTGATCAATCAGGCAATCCTTGAGGGAGTCTATCCGAAGCCTTGGAATTTGGCTATCGTTAAGCCCCTGCTTAAGAAACCCACGTTAGACCATAGCATTCTAAAGAATTTTTGCCCCATTTCCCAGCTTCCTGCCCCTGCGAAAATCCTGGAAACCCACCTAAATATCCATCTGAGCGCATTTTTAGATCATGCCAATCTCCTTGACTCGTCACAACACGGTTTCCGTAAAGCCCACAGCACTGAGTCCGCCCTGACAGTTGTCTCTAACAACATACGTGCTAAGGTCAACAGCGGCCAAGCTACCCTGCTGGTCCTGCTCGACCTCACAGCCGCGTTTGACACTGTCTCGTGCCATCTTGGCTGGCCATCTGGGGGAGATAGGAGTGAACGGACCAGCGCTCAGCCTTTTAACATCCTTTCTGACTCAGCGCGAACAGAGGGTCAAGTTGGGCGACCACCTCTCCCCCGTCAAGCCTGTGCAGTGTGGGGTCCCTCAGGGCTCATCCCTGAGCCCCACGCTCTCCAATATATATGTGACTCCTTTGGCCAGGCTTGTCCGGTCCTTTGGTCTGGAACTCGTATCCTACGCTGACGTCACCCAGATCATGGTCTCCATCTCACATACCACCGACATCACGGCCCTGAATTTTAAAGGGTGTATGGAGGCAGTGGCGGAGTGGATGGTAAGAAATGACCTCAAACTCAATGGGGAGAAAACAGAGGTGATCATTTTTGGAGGAAAGCAGGATATTTGGTCAACGGACTGGTGGCCCTCTGCTCTTGGTGCCTGCCCCACACCCACCCAGTCAGCTCGGAATCTGGGCGTTATTTTTGACTCCTCGCTCTCCTTCGATAAGCAGGTCAGCAGGACGGCCTCTACCTGCTGCGGGGCCTTGCGAATCCTGAGGAATATCGTGCATTACCTGTCGACCGAAGCCCGTAGACAGGTTGCGGTAGCCCTCATAGCCGTCTGTCTGGACTATTGTAATGTACTCTATTTGGGAATCACCAAACAACTCGTCCAGCGTCTCCAAGTTGTGCAAAACGCGGCCGCTAGGTTCGTTGTTGACGCTCCCAGGCGTTTATCAGGCTCAGCCATTAGGAAAGATCTGCACTGGCTCCCCATGCAAGCCAGGATTAACTTTAAAGCCCTGTGCCTCACCCACCGTGCCCTTCATGGTCTTGGGTCAGAAGACATCAGTTCCCTTGTGTCCTTTTATGTCCCCGGTAGGGATCTTCGTTCAGCAAATAAAAACCTCCTTGCTGTTCCCAGAATCCTGAAGGCAAGATCGGGCGGAAGAGCCTTCTCCTCCCTTGTTCCCAGGATGTGGAACACCTTTCCTCTGGAGCTTAGAGATCAACCCTCTCACGTTCAGTTCCGGAAGGCCTTGAAGACTTGGTTTTTCAGGGAAGCCTACCTCTAGCCAGCATTCCTCCTCTTTTTCACACTCGGCTTTTTCTACCATCCTCAGTGCCTTGACGCCTTTGGGCAAAGTTGCGCTATATAAGCCTCAAATCATCATCATCAAAAAAGTGTTCCAAGTCCTTTAGAAGGGTGTTAGCATTAGACAAAGGAGTTGCCAGGGCTAGAGATAAATTAATTCATTAGGTTGTTGAAGTCTTTGAAGGCGTGGTCTTCGCTTTTGCCTTGATCTTGGTTTGCTGGTGGGATGCTTAAGAGAGAGATGTGGATGGTGAGGTTGGTCAGTCCAGTATAGGGATATTGGTGATTTGCAGTGGATTGTTGGTGACATTGCGAAGACAAGGTCGATGATATGAATTGTTGTTTTGTAACATGTTATATCACAGTGAGGGTGTCAATAAGGCTGAGAAGGGTGACTTATATTTTCGAGCTTATTTTATCTGGGAGGCTTAGAAATCCAAGAGACTTGTGTGGGTTTGTCGGATGAATGAGGTGGCAAGGAGATATGAGAATTCATAAATTAAGTCCTTGTTCTGCCAGGAGGGATCGAGAAGGTAGAAGTCTGAGTCGGGAAGTGGCAATTCAAGAGCTCCATGGAGTTGTTGCTTGCCTGCAGTGCAGCACCAGGAGGTCCTATGGATGAGAGAGAGAAGCCTGCTCTTATCATATGTATATGATCCACATAATAGATGCTGTAGTCTGTGGAAAGAAAGATGTCTAGGTTGTGCGAGGTTGGTGAGACCATGCTTCTGTGTTGAAGACGGTGTCTATCTGCGATGCCTGGTGTGTTGAGTACAGCAGATGAGTGTTAATGAGAAAGAATGGGTGTTCTGCAGTGAGATGTGTGTGAGGTTGGGCCTTTCTGTTGTGAGGGTGTTGTGAAAGTGTGTTGTCTAGTTCTTGATGTGATTGAGGGTATTGGCCGTGAGGTACCTTGTAGTCTTTTCTGGAATATGGTTTCTGGTGGAAACAGCGAGTGCCCTTGTCTATTTCCACCCTTTGCTGAGGATGACTTGAGGAGCTGATTGATGTACATAGAAGGCACAAAGTGATTACTTTTCTGTATAGATGGATGTTGAGAAATGCAGTGATGTCACTTCCTTTGGAGATGGATGACAGGGAACGTAGTATTACAAAGCATTGATGTTTTTTATAACCAATCATTGCACAAGTGACTCAGGGACCCTCCAGGCAGATAGACTAGACAGAACTATATCTTAAGCGAAACTGGCATCCTTTAATATCTCAACAGGCCATGGTTTGGTCACCGCCACCCTTACCTCTTCAACATCAGACCACGGAACCATCCAGACTGCACCTCCAAAGTTCAGAATTTCAAATGTAGAATATAAGCAAGTGGTGAAATACCAAACATCTGAGGCAGGATTTTGGGCACCTTGATAAACTATGATCTGCGGCTAGCAAAATAGTTGTACGAGGGATAGGACGCAACCTCACTTACATTGAGGACCTGCAGTGAATGCCTAGAATCATCTATTGATCTAGCATAAGGCACTCAAGATATTGGTCATCATGACTAGATGCTAACCCCTTGCCAGGATAATTACCTTCCATACTAGAATAGCTTCCGTCAGCTAGTCACTCCGGCTACAAATAGCCATTAGAAAAATACAACACCCACTAGCTGGAGGAGGTCCAATAAGATTTAATTTGTATATGGCAGACATCAGCTGACATGGGTTAGGCGGACAGACGGTATGCCAGAGTCCCCACGTAGTGAAGATCCACCACATATTCACACAGATTAGGTTGGAAAGTTGCCATACCCATGATCCCTGTTGAACACTGCCATAAGGATAAACCTCCCACCCAGACCACAAATCCACATCAAATGTGATTTGGGATTAATCCTCAATTTAGTAGGTAATCTCCTATAGATGAACCACAACTGCAAATCATAGTCTGCATAAAGTACCTAGAGGCTAATTAATTGGTGAATACCATGATCTCCAAAGCTCCAGTGACATAGCAATTAGACAGAGAGGTATGGCCTCTACACACAACTATATTTTAACATATGTTTGCTGAGTGAAAGGTCTTAGCGGTTGCAAACTTTGAATCTGGAATGGTTGGGAGCTGCAAGAAGTGACTGGCAAGGGCAATTAAACATTTAGCAGACCTTCACACTTATCTAAGAGAGAAATTCCACAATTGGAGAGGCAACTTGAGACGTGTGGAGCTGAGAACAACTGAGGGAAACATTTGAGCACATCCACCTATGGTGGGGCGGGGGCTTGTGGATGGGTTATGGCCGTGACCGTCTGTTTTTCTCTAAAGAAAAATCGATATTGAAAGGGCGGTGTTTTAGCTCCAACCGCAGTTTTATGTGTCTTCCAATAAGGTGACGACATCTGCTTTGCAGCTGTAGCTCACATGCTTTACACACTCCTGTCATGTGCTCTCGGGCTCATTTCAGTAAGTTATTTTTCTTTGAAGAGGGTTAATTTTTGGGGTGACTTGTGATAACTCACCCTGAAGCTCACATTTCACAAGGACACAGACTTTACCTTAGATTGTTCTTTTTCTGTTTAATTCTACTTGTGTTCGGATACGTCCTCCTCTGACCTTGACTGAGCACTTTGCTTTGTCAATGCTTGTTGTATATATTTTCTTTTTTATTAAAAAAAAAGTATTGTTGATGAAGGTGCATGGGCCTTCATCATAAAAAAAGAAGAAAAAAAAAGGCAAAAAGCTAAAATTATTTTTAGCCTCCAAAAGAACACCTTGCCATATAAGCACTGAGGAACTACTTTGTGTACAAATGTGCTCCATGTTAAAGGGCAGAATGACACCACTCAAAGTGGAATTAGCTTATAGCTGAGGTGGGCTGTCCCATGTTATATGCTGTTGTGGACGGAAGAAAAATTTGCAGGACACAATAACAGACCAATGGCTGAAGAAGGCTGTCTGAAAGCCCCTGTAAGTAGGTGTATTATACATATATATTATAGTTGAATCAAAAAGTTTGGCCAAAGCCAGACCTAAAAAGACACTGACATGGCTAAGACTGTGTGTTTTGCAAAACCCCTTTCAGGCAGGGTTTTGGATGTCCACAAGGGATGTACCATGTTACAACGCATACCATTACAACTACCTACTATTACAACGCGACCATTACAACGCATACCATTACAACGCATAGCGCTTTGAGGTGCTGGATAGTGGTAAGTATAATTTACTATTCTAACTTGGACCATTCAGCAAGACTCCAGAACATTGCAACCTGTTGTTCAAGGACGTCCATGGGCGCTGCTCCAGAAACGAGCTATAGAAGATGTACCGGGCAGCAAGGCAAAGCAATGTACTGCAATACTTTTTCAATCCCCATCTAGATGGAACTCTGCACCTGCTTGTAGATCTCAAGATGCTAAGGGGTAGATTTATCAAAATATAACGCAATGCAGCAAGACAACCTGCTGCGCTATGTGACAGGGAGAAAGCAGGAATGCGCCATATTTAACATTATATAGCGCATTCCCGGCCGCTCCTTGCGCTATTGCACTATATGCCCGTAGGAAGCTGGCTTTTTATGTAATATACCAAAAATAGGTATATTGTGTAGAGTCCAGGTATCCCTCATGAGTGGACAGGGCTTGTTTTAACAATCCCAAAGTGCTCTTTTTGTGGTAGTGTGACCAGCCTTACACTTATCCAGGAGGAGTGTTAGACATTTGTTGCATACACTAAGTCCTTAAATGAGAGACAGACACACACGCGTATGTATTTTTATATCATTTTTAGCACTAAGAACTTAATAAACCTAATAGCAGTTTTGAAGAAAACAGGTAAATATACTTGTATTGTCTCTAATGCGGTAATGTTATGTTATAGCATTTATTGAGCGCCCTTTTACCCGTAGGTGTCCTGGCGCTATGTTATCCTATGGGGGAAAATAATTAGCATTGTCTTACCGGACCAATCTTCTGGAGTTGAGGTAAGTACAGGGCAAGGTTCAAGGCAGCATCAACAGGTCACCTTTGTATACTCTGGGCATCTGGGTGAAGAAGTGCTTTTCGGCTTTGGTTGCCTTGTTGGTTTCAATGGTCCTGGGAAAAAAGAGGCTGCAAGCCGGGACTGGGGGAGGGGGGCGGAGGGAGGTCTGGTTGAACCCACAGGGGGGCCCGGTCCTCAAGATGCTTTGCACATAGGGACACTTTCTGTCCACTTCTGAAGCTGTGGGTTTTGTGTGCAGTGATACTTTTAGGCATTGGGTTTGTGCTGCAGGAGACACTGACAGTTGAGGAGGCCTGCACAAAGGGACTGCACGCAGCGGCTGGAAGTACGATCCGGTCAAACCCAAATTTCTGCAGTTGGCAAGACCTTTAGCACCCTCTGTAAGTCCCAAGTAAATGGAACCCCTGGTACCTAGGGCCGAAGGTACTAAAGAGGGTCCTTAAGGGCAGCAGCACAAATTGTGCCACCCTATGGGACCCCTCACCAAGCACCTGCAAGACTGCCATTGCAGAATGCGTGTCTTGGCACAGACAAAAGTGAAAACGTGTCACACATCCCTGTGTGCTATCTCCCCTACAACTGCGCACAATATTTTTAAGTCACCCCTACAGCAGGCCTAACCGCCCTAAGGCAGGTTGCTGAATATTACATGTGAGGGCATACCTGCGTGAGCAGATATGCCCATGTGTTGGTCAGTCCTATTACTGCCACTACAAGTGCCCAGGGAAGCCATTTTAAAACAGGTGTTGGGCACAAGTGAAAACGAGTTCCCTAGCTACATGATGGCTTCACTTAAAATAAGGATGTTTGGTATCAAACCTCTCCTATTGGTAAACCCACACTCGTGCCAGTGTCAGATTTACCAGTACATGCACCCAGAGGGCACCTTATAGTTGCCCCCTGAAAACCTACCAGCCTCTGGTCTACTTGCTCTGTGGTTTCTGCCAGCCTTCCACCCGATACACTGTAATGCATTCCTTTGTCCTCAGGAGACCAAAAACCCCCCTTCCCACAAGATGACCTGTGGATTAGCCTCCTTGGGCTGTCAAGCTTGAAAGAAGCTGCCTTCTTTGGAATGCGAATCTGGCCGTCCTCCCAGGGGAGAGAAACCCCCCCGCATCCAGAGCCCTCTGGCCACCTGGGCAGGTTGGAAAATTAGCTAGTCAGGTAGGTGTGCCATCTCCAGGCTAGAACCACCCCTAAGGTGTGCTACTGTGAGATGTCCACGATTTGTTCAGAAGCAACAATCTTTGTGATGGCATACTTAGGAATTCTGGGATAGGGTATTGCCCACTTCCCATAGGAAGTGGTCATATAGGGGGGCAAAATGACCCCAAGGGTCAGTAGCCCATTGGCTACTACCTTAATACCCTTTGGCATCACAGGAGCAGATCCTGATGACCTACGAAGGCCACAAAGAGCTGTGGAAGCCGAAGACTGAAGAGAGCACCTGACTTAGTCCCAGCCCAGCTCACCTGTCTGCCGTTCTCTGTTTAATCTGACTCCATCATGTAGCTGGGGAACTGTTTTACCAGTGTCATAGGGTCATATCTGCTCATGCAGATATGTCCACCTATGTAGTATACTGCACCCTGCCTGAAGGCTGTAAGGGTGGCTTACCTACACTGCAAAAAGTCAAAAAGGGGATCCCTGGGATGTATATATTAGATCGTAGTATCTATACCCAAACAGTTATACCGTGGTACCCAAGTTACAGGTTACCATAGATAACTGTTTAACAGGACGAAATTTATATAATGATTCCCACAAAGAAAGAAAATTTGTTAACAGTCTAAATTTTTATTAAAATGAAAAGATCATTCACATTAAAAAATACACACGTTTAAAATTTCAAAGGAACTTTCCCTGAAAAGTAAAAGTTAATCTTTACAGAAACAATAGACAATATGAAACAATAAAACATGTAAGTACATTATATATCACAGACTTCAAGATTATATTTCCAAAAAACAGTACATAGCATAAAGTAAAATAAAGTAAAAGGACCCCTATTAAAACGGTGGCACTCAGATATTATTACCACTATAGATTACTCGATCCACTGGCTACAGATGGCATATACACAAATACACACATGTGACCAAAATATATGTACATCCAGTGTGTTTGAGCTTAAAGTGGATTCTCATATAGAGATGCGTCGACGCGTTTCGGTGCGATACACTCGATAATGTGGCACCTTCTTCAGGACTTCTTAGCAGGGGTTTTCCAAGCTACAGGGGGCTTCACTCTCCCTGTGTGAGGGGTGAAATAACATCATATCAGAATCTATTCACCCTGGGTGTGTATTCACATTCGCAATAGTCACAATTTTTTGTGTTTCAGCAAATTTCAGGGAGGGATAGTCCGTTAAGTCACTATATGGTTGTTTCTGGTGGTCTGGGTATATAATATTTATACACATATAATGAATAGTGTCTGCAGGTAATTCATGATTTGGGACCTACTCGCTCAATTATTGCAGCAGACATATACATTTTTATGTTTCAATTAATCATGCTCTCACATTAGAGATTTAATATAGCACTAAGTTTCCTTCAAACATCTTTCATGTGTGGAAATCATTATTACGGGGATGCTACCATCAGGGGTGTGGTAAGAGTAATATAATAGGCAAAAACCCCGCAACCTCACCTAGATTGGGTAGTGTGCACCACTTGGATTCTTCCAGGTCAATTCTATGTGATCAATGGCTTGAGGAAATAAACAAAGACATGCGAGGGTATTGCGAATATTTAACTAACCGCAAAACGCAAAAATTGAGGAAAGACATAGCTAAATTTAGCCAAGAAGTAGTCTACCCTTTCCTACAGAAAGATTATTACACCGAAAAACCTGACAACTTTAGAAATGAGAATACAAAACCTAGATTCCAAACCAGATTCCAACCAAGAAGACCCAGACATGTACACTTCTCAGGAACATCTGAGAGCAGCATAGAGGAAGAGGAACATTGTAGAGAAGAGGAGGAATATGCAGGAGCAAATAGAGAATATGACACTCCTTTTTTAGATCAACGCCCACAGAGAGGTCGTGGGAACTTCCGTGGCAGAGGGAGAGGCCAATACTCCAAGAGACCTATCCAGAGGGAACAGGAGCAGGAGTATCAGCAGAACCCGGCCCCTCAGGAATACAAGCGGACCAGGAACAAAATATACTGGCGATAGAAAGAACACCCATAATTAATCTATCCCAGAGAACCCTCACCGACACAGAAAAACAGGTGCTGGGCATGGGTTTTAATTTTGTCCCAACCCTGTTATAAATAAGTTCCAACTAGAGAAGGACCTTAGAGCATTTTTTCGGAAAATCAGATTGCGCAGATTTTTTGAAAATAGACCCACCAGAGAACCGCCATCCGACTCGGGCTTGAGAGCAAAGTCCACCTTTACTCCCAGCCTTGGCATGGTGGATAAGAATCTTGAGATCTTTGAATCCATGGTTAAACTAGAAGTAGGTATCTTGTTGGAAAAAAAACACTACCAGGAGCAAAATGTCAACAGAGAACAAAGGGAAGCCATAAACTCCTTGTCGGCCGACACTAGTATCACCATAAAACCGGCTGATAAGGGGGGAGGAGTCGTGGTGTTCGACACCACAGACTATGATCGCAGAGTAGGGTGCCTTTTAGCAAACAAAGAACACTATAGTAGAGTCCATCAATCTAAATTACACAAACTCAAAAAAGATGTTGAAACACTGCTCCTAACCACTCTAGAAGAGGGGGGCATTACTGAAGACGAGTGGAAGTTTTTAAATAATTCAAATCCCAAAACTCCAGCGATGTATGGACTGCCAAAGGTCCACAAAAGTCTTACAGATCCGCCCCTGAGACCAATAGTAGCCTCAATAGACTCACTACTGGAACCACTGAGCCAGTACGCGGATAGATTTTTAAAACCCTTAGTGGAAAAACAGAAATCTTATATCCGCGACACCGCGGACATGATATCAAAGATCGAGGGAACTCATTTTGATGAGGACAATGAATATATGGTGACTCTCGATGTAGAGTCACTCTATACTAATATTCCTCAACAAGATACCATCACAGCAGTCAGCAGTCTTTTAGAAGAGACGGAGATCATAGGAGGAAACAAACAATTTATTGTTGAATGTGTTTCCATGGTACTCCTCAACAATATTTTTCTCTTCAAGAAAGATTTATATATTCAGAAGAAAGGGACCAGCATGGGCGCAACCTGTGCGCCGAGCCTGGCCTGCATATATGTCAGTTTGTTTGAAAACAAACACATATACAATGATGTGAGTCCTTTTTTCGAGAACATCCGAAACTGGGCTCGCTTCATTGACGACATATTCTTTATCTGGCTGGGCAACACAGAGTCACTAGAAGAATTTCTGTCATGGCTGAATTTGGGAGATCCAAATCTCAAATTTACAGCCACTTACAGTAAAACGAGGGTTAATTTCTTGGATATCTGCATCAAAACCGAGAACAGGCAACTTAAAGTAGAGCTCTATAAAAAGGAATCTGATCGGAACACCATTCTACACTATCGTAGTTACCACCCAAAGAGCCAAAAAGATTCCATACCGTTCGGGGAATTTCTTCGCTTACGAAGAAATTGCACAGACCTGGCAGACTTCCACAAGCATGCTGGAGAGATGAAAAAGAAGTTCAGGGAACGTGGATATCCCAAGAAACTGATTGAGCATTCTTGTAAGCGGGCCCGCTATTATGATAGGGAAAGCTTACTAACAAAAAAAGAGAAGAAGAATGTACAGGATAAAATAGTGATGGTCAGCCAACACTCTTCTATAACTAACCAAGTAAAAAACATAATCAATCACAACTGGAAAATCCTCAACAATGGACCTGACACCAGTGTTTTAGAACGTCCGCTGTTTGCATACAGAAAAAACAAAAATCTACGATCGAACCTAGTACACACGTACAGGGATGATGTAGTAGAAAATCAGACCACACTCACTGGCAATAGAGCAGTGGGAAATAACAAATGCGGCAATTGCAGTATATGTGATCTCTGTGTAGTCACTAAGCAAGTGGTACACAACGGTGCAACACACGATATCACAACACTGAATAACTGCAGAACGAAAAACGCAATATACATGATCCTGTGTCCGTGTGAACAAGCCTATATTGGAGAAACAGGTCGTGAGGTAAGAGTACGGATCAGCGAACACAAATCAGCTATCAAAAACAATAAGGAAAATGCCCCCTTAGTAGCGCACTGGAAAGAAAAAGGCCACAATGAAAAAGATCTTAGGTGGATCATCATAGAACGGATAAAAGAGCTAACTAGGTTAGGGGATAGTACCACTAGAAGGAAACAGCAGGAACAGTGGTATATGATCAAGTTCAACACCATTAAAAAAGGCTTAAACTCGAGGGAAGAATGGGAAGCCCTCATCTGAAGTAGGATGGGGATATTATCTGGATTCTGTGACACACGACCCATTTGAAATAAAATGAAACATAATAGCAATGAAAGGCAATATATGGGGTAAAAAGAATTCCACCAGGGAGACAACTCGGTTATTTATACATGCGTACCAGGCTATGGTAGCAACGCTGGCTGAGACTATAATTAACTACCACATGATGTCTGACAATATCATCATTCATAAATAATATGTATTCCCACAGACCGGCATTTAATAAGGCATACAAGGCAGATGACAGTGCTCTCCCGGCGGTTACAAACTATCCGGTTCTTACTGCATTATTTTAATGCAGTAAGACAATGTAGCGCCTTTGCAAACAAAATTAAGGCAAACAATAGAAAACTTAGTAGTGGACAGATAATAGTAAATGGAATGCTCCGAATATGCTGAGCAGCAGCATGTAAATAAAAAATATAAATGCCCCTTACGAATGTAGAGCCAAGGCAAACAAACATAAAACTTATAACATCAAGGATGCTCCTAAAACTATAAAGTGGCAATATTAAACCAAGAAAATACAATGTATAATATTCATAGTCAAACTCGGTAAAAATATTAATTTATAGTTAAAAATATTCTTAAAACATACCAAAATAGGATTTAAACCTAAGCGCAATAAAAAACCTCTAAAAAAGAAAAATAATATAACAAAAACGGCTGAAATACACTGGGCTCAGAGCGATGTAAAACACCACTCCAAGATGGCGTCACCTCTCGCACAGCTCGCACGCCTATCAGGACCACAGTAAACCAGCTGTGAGCAATTTACTAAGTCCGGGCTAATATAAATAGCCAAGCTCTGAGTATTCTCGATAGAGAGCAGATCGAACGAGGCAGAAGCTAGGAGCCACGGAAAAAGAGGTAAGAGCTAGGGAACCCGCTGCTCGTATAATACCGAGGGAGTACTGAATAATTGCGGTATTTAAACTGTACGGACTTCAGTATTGGGTGGCCCTACCTCCGTCGTTTCGGAATAGCCTACTTCAAAGCGCGAGCACACAGCCGACTATAGGGGCGTGTTAAATTAAGGGTAACATGTAATCTATCGGGTCCCCTTGTGCTCGTGGAGGGAAAACCAACCTGGGAATAGCCCAGCAAAGTCACAGTAATACGTATGTGCATGTATAGCCGATATCGGTAGTAACAAAAGTGGGGATGGTGGTAATAGAGAGAGGAACGAATCCCCGTTGAATAAATTAAATAACAACTCGATGCAGGAAGTGTGGGCGCAGCTTACCGGCGGGGCAAACACAACCCCAAAAATAAGGTAAAAAATAATAGCTTTCCTTCGATGTTTAGAAGGGCGGGTTTACCAGGGAGAACCCGAGGATGCCTTAGAAAAATTGTTTAGTTTAAATTCGTAGAAGCAACAGTAAGGACGACTCGAATAGTTTCAAGCATGTATCCCCCCAGAGTTAATGATAGAAATACCGTACAGAACCCTGAATGGTCTAGTCTTACAAATGACAGCATAGATGCGATCATTCCACCAATCATATGCTTTTCTGACCCCACCAGAACATATCCAGTTCCGGCGAGGCCCCCAACATATGCCCGTTTGAAGCAAGTTTTAAAATATTACAGGTAAGAACGGCAATACAATATTCACACCAAAGTGCCAAGTGCCCTGCAATATAAGGGAATAGAAACCTATTATTTCTCTTAACTAGATACCGTGCCTTAAGAAAAAGAAATTGGAAGACAAAAGAACACCATTAGAGGAGTCTTAAAAAGATATAGAGGTAATAAAACGATCATACCACCTATAGGTAGAACTTCTGTTGAGACTCTCCTTTGTTTAAGAATCTTCCATAAATGTGTTCACCTTCAGGCCAAAACAGCCATTGATCACATAGAATTGACCTGGAAGAATCCAAGTGGTGCACACTACCCAATCTAGGTGAGGTTGCGGGGTTTTTGCCTATTATATTACTCTTACCACACCCCTGATGGTAGCATCCCCGTAATAATGATTTCCACACATGAAAGATGTTTGAAGGAAACTTAGTGCTATATTAAATCTCTAATGTGAGAGCATGATTAATTGAAACATAAAAATGTATATGTCTGCTGCAATAATTGAGCGAGTAGGTCCCAAATCATGAATTACCTGCAGACACTATTCATTATATGTGTATAAATATTATATACCCAGACCACCAGAAACAACCATATAGTGACTTAACGGACTATCCCTCCCTGAAATTTGCTGAAACACAAAAAATTGTGACTATTGCGAATGTGAATACACACCCAGGGTGAATAGATTCTGATATGATGTTATTTCACCCCTCACACAGGGAGAGTGAAGCCCCCTGTAGCTTGGAAAACCCCTGCTAAGAAGTCCTGAAGAAGGTGCCACATTATCGAGTGTATCGCAACGAAACGCGTCGACGCATCTCTATATGAGAATCCACTTTAAGCTCAAACACACTGGATGTACATATATTTTGGTCACATGTGTGTATTTGTGTATATGCCATCTGTAGCCAGTGGATCGAGTAATCTATAGTGGTAATAATATCTGAGTGCCACCGTTTTAATAGGGGTCCTTTTACTTTATTCTACTTTATGCTATGTACTGTTTTTTGGAAATATAATCTTGAAGTCTGTGATATATAATGTACTTACATGTTTTATTGTTTCATATTGTCTATTGTTTCTGTAAAGATTAACTTTTACTTTTCAGGGAAAGTTCCTTTGAAATTTTAAACGTGTGTATTTTTTAATGTGAATGATCTTTTCATTTTAATAAAAATTTAGACTGTTAACAAATTTTCTTTCTTTGTGGGAATCATTATATAAATTTCGTCCTGTTAAACAGTTATCTATGGTAACCTGTAACTTGGGTACCACGGTATAACTGTTTGGGTATAGATACTACGATCTAATATATACATCCCAGGGATCCCCTTTTTGACTTTTTGTACTTTGTGCCCTGTTCCCTGGTGAAAGTGGGTAACCTCTCTTTTGAAAATTACCTACACTGCATGCAGTGTCTATAGGCATGGCATCAATGTATGTAATGTTGTGTTTTCACTTGTATCTGCACCAAGACACACAGCCTGCAATGGCAGTCGGCTTGAGTTAGGTGAGGGGTCCCTTAGGGTGGCACAATACATGCTGCAGCCCTTAGGGACCCTCTTTAGTACAATTGCATCTAATACCAGGCAAAAAGCGAGGGTGACCATGTCAAAAAGGGGCACTTTCCTAGCGCCAACGCAGGCAAGATTGTTTTTGTGTAGGAAGGGCACCTTTCTGCACAAAACCAACCGTCTGAGACTTTTTTCCTCTTTTTATCTGTGCAGCACATGTTTCTGGAAAGAGTAGCATTGTGACACATTTCCAGGTCTACCACTCATGGTAAATTAGGGAATGCACCAATAATATTGGTTGGATGCGTGAGAACTCCCCCAATCCACCCATGGAAGACCTCCCTGTGACAAAGCAACGCAAGGATGCAACTGGTGCGGCCTTGCTTTCCTCCAGATTTGCCAAGGCATGTACGGCGACCCAATTTAGCCGTGCGCGGCTTGGTAGATCTCATTCTAGGTTTCACGTCGGCATGCATCCCCTTGAATGGGGCAAGGGCGACCCAATGTAGTTGTGCGGGGCTTGGTAAATCTCATTTTAGGTTTCGCGTCGGCATGCATCCCCTTGAATGGGGCACGGGCGACGCAAAACCTTCGATAAATCTGGTGCTGAATTCATACATCACATCCAACCTTTTAAACAATGGTGACCCTGCAGGACATCATCTCTTGGCAATCCTCTGCCCAAAAGATGCATATTTCCACGCCCATCCTGCTCACCACCATTATTTAAGGCCTTTTCAATTAAGGATTTTGGTAAGAGGAATACATGACCAATCTAGAGTTCTACCCTTTGGAGTCAGATCCGAGGGCATTCACAAAGCCCAGTGTTCAGCACCAGCTACTGTGGTTGTAAGCAGACAATTTGATACTGGGCAGGTCGTTACTCGACCCTCAGCCGCAACGGACCATCAACACGGACGCATTCTCAGTGAGTTGGACCTCACAGTCTAAGGTCAGGGGACTATGCAACACGGTCGCTACCACATCAGAGTTTTGGAACTTCTGGAAATACAGCACGCCCTGAAAGCATTCTTATCACAGATTTGTGCTCATTCATACATGACTGTGATGTATAACTTATAAAAGCGTGAGTGAATGCATTTAATCCAACTTTCCAAATCAGCATAAGAGATCTGGAATTAGGTGCAAGGCCATTAAGTTGAACAACTTTCAGAACCCAGGGTTGACGATGACTTTTCGGATCTCTTCAGAGGAATCTTCAGCAGATGTGCAAATGAAAGTAACATTCCCAAGAGCTGCAAAAATACTTCCACCTATGGGCCCAACTGACCTGTTTGCAGCACACAGAACACAACATGGCAAGGCTTCAGCTCCTGGTATCCTCATCTGTAGTCCCAGGGAAATGCACTGTGGATGAACTGGTCAGGGATATTTACATACCGATGTACCCCACTGCCACGCATCCCTTACATTATCAGGAAAATGCATCAGTCACAGATTACATCCAAATCACTTCAACGTAGACGAGACAACCATGGTACAACATACTTCTCGTCCAGACCTACTAAGGCAGCAAAGGACAGGGTGCAGCATCCAGATCCAAAGCATTGAACCTGGCAGTTTGGCACCAGAGGTCTTAGAATTCAGTTATTTTCAGCATTCAGAGGTCTAATGTGTGAATAAAGTTTCCTCAAGGATAGGAAACACTCATCCTTTTGTTTCCCTCCTAAGGTCGTCTCTCCTTTTCATCTCAAACATACTATTGACCTTTCGTTGTGGTTCTCACAGCTGCAGTCCGTAGCAGAAAGAGCACTACATATACTTGAAGTCAAAAGACCTTTGACTTTGCCATGCTCATCTCTGGAAAACTATTATGAAGACTAAACAACTGTTGTAGCTTTTGAACACTTCCACCCAGGCAGCCTATTTAGAAGTCATGTCAACAAAGCGTTATTCGGCCACAAAAAGCAAAAACATAAAACAACATTTAAAAATACAATGCCTTAAAAGAGTTCCAAGATAAATTTGACTGAGGCTAAATCCACAAACAGATAAAAACTCATCATTAAAAACAAACACCAAATGCCACTCGGGAAGTAAAGTGCAACAGATAAAGTGCAAAAGAGATGAGACATTAGCTTGTTCAACAGTCTGAATAGTCACAGCATATCTGGGACAAAAATAACACATGTATCTCTCAGAGAGCAAGGATGTGGAATTCCTATAGCCCGATGCCCAGGACATATTGTTTGGGGTCAAGGGCAACAAGTTTTAATATGTATTTTGACCTTGAGACAAGTAGGCCCAACCCCCTACAGCACAACCCCTTTGGCTGCCAGTTTACAGTATCCCATTATGGATCAGAGAAGGGCATTGTCTGCAGTTGAGGTAATATTTGTGTCCATGTGTTATAGCTGTTCAAACTTATATTAATGGTTCATTCATGCAAAGCCTTTATTATTAGGGAGAGCACTTCAAGTAAATGTAAGCTGACAGTGGTTCCTGAAAAAAAAATGTGCACACACATTTTCAATGTTTAGCCATATGAAGCTATGTATAATGCTCCCAGAATTCCCTCTGATTGAATGCACATATTTGCAAAAGCTTAAAAGCAAGATTGAGGAGTCTTTGCTTTCAAAATAAACTGTTCCCAAAAAATGCAAGTAGGAAAAAAACATTTAGCTTAACTACTGTAAACCTTTAGGTACCATTTCTTTACAGAATCATTTAGTAAAATGTGTTGATGCATACTATTATTACCCAAATAAGATTCATAATCGAAAATTAGTGTAACCAGTTTCAATAAGATTATTGGAAACATAAAAATAAACAATCATTGGCAAAGGCAGCAAGTCTTAAATTGGTGGTCAGCCTTTTGGTTTTGTCAATGTGTGACTTGTTTTGGCATGGTTTTTGTAAAACCTTATTGGCGTGGGTGCTACTGGGTCCTCACCATTATAACAAACATTTGAAAAAGCAACAATTGTTTTTGGTCTCAAAAAGTACGCATTTCCACAGTAGTTTGTGGCACTGAAAAAAACTACTTTGTAAGCCGATATGCTCCTTGTGAAAGAGCAGAATGATGTCCTTCACAGTGAAGCCAGCTGATAGAGAGAGACAGATTTTACAAAAAAGTACATGGTTAATGCCAGACCTAATTAGGGGCCCAATTATTAAAGTCTCAAATGTGCACCCATGGTATATGTCCTTGCATTAAGTGCAGATATACAACTTTCGTGAATTCACAAGAGTTTACAGAAGTAGGCTAAGACCTAGTACTCCGAGAAAATATTTGAGCACTGCATTTTACATTAGCACATTTGCATATCTAGATTTGCTCACGCGAACACCTGAGTGTTTACAAGTTTGCTTTCCCTCCAACCACTATTTTCCCAACCCTGGAAGAAGTTTCACATCTGCCATTATCAGGAGTAAAGTTCCAACCTTTCTCGGTATGGGAAAAGATTAAAGAAGAGTGAAAACCTTTAAAACATGCAAGTTAGTAGCTTTACACAGACCCTGGAACTATTGCTTAACACTACCTTCAGCCCGAGTATGCATATCTGCGGAAACGTGACAACGTAAGGGAATGGCTCGTATTCAAACCCTACTATGGTATGAGCCCTGGCGTAATCAGAGAGGCTATATCAGAGCTCTTATGTAATGAGACTGCTGCCATAATTTGTCGCTGCATTACATATAACAAAAGGGACAAGTGGATTTTGTTAAAGGACAAGTAGTATTATGACGCAACCTGCCCCATGGACAAGTAGATATTTTATTACATTCCACACCCCTGGAGAGCATTAGACGACTACAGTCTAGCTACTACATAAGCAACCTCTTCCTAAGTCTTAATACCACTATAAATAAAACTGGCAACCCCAAAGCAGACTGTAGGAGAGGAAAGCATTTGCAAGTATAATAATGCAGGCCTAACTTGGATGAATTGGCCAGGTCTGAGCAATGGGAGGATAACCCTTTTACGCAGGGGGTCATAAAATTCACAGAAAAAGTTAAACTGTAGGGTGTCTTGTTCGGTAAAAATATCGCTAGAACATGGCTTTAAAGCACCTGGCTTTGTGCAGCCTTTAGGAAAGGCTAGTAGCCAGTGTACCAGATTCAATCTGAACACAAAACAACGGTACACATTAGTGACAAATGATAGATAGGGCTGCAACTGAGGACTCGGGCTCAGTAGGACATACTTCCTTGCCGTGGGCTTGGATAATTCCTTGTCCTCCCTTATCCCCTGCTGCTTAGCCAAGAACAGATGTTTAATTTTCTTGATGGCCACTGCCCCTAGAGGCCTGGGGTTGGTATACAAGTCAGGGCAACCTAACCACCTTGTTTGCTCCATAATGTACTTTATCCAGGGGATTCGCAAGGCTCCCTCAAGTGCGATGCAATCGACTACAAGTTGGTTCAAAGTAATGGATGGATAGGACCAAATTCTCAGCCAGCGCAACAGGGGAGCAACAGCTATAAGATCATAGCTATAACCCTCAAGCTCCTCACACATAACAAATGCTTGGGTACTAGGGGGAACAACGAGACTCCTGAGCACACATTTATTTTCTACCCCCTGGAAATCCCTCATATCCTTATGTCCCCAAACATCACATCATACATGCCCATAGGGACACATTTTTCCCTGTACACCTTTGACAGGGCGGGTATGGGCTTTGACCCCAGTGATTTTGCAAAGTCCAAAGTTGCCTCTTGCCAGAACATTCTTTTTGACTGTTCTTTGTGCTACCCAGATCACTTGGTGGTCTAACACCACCCCCAGATAGGGGAAGGTTGACACTCTTGTTAATTTTGCCCCCCTACAGAAGCTCTCGGGATGTCTTTACTACTTGACGAGAGAAGGTCTCCTAGCTTGTTAATATAAAGTGTAAACAACAGGGGAGCCAAAATACATCCCTGACAGACCCCTCTCCTGACTTCCCAAGAATCCGACACACAACCATCCTCGTTAAATCTCACCGCTGCAATAGTATTGGTGTGGGCAGAGTGTAAAAAAGATACCAGGTCTGCGATCAGGCCCAGATCCCGAAGAACCAACCACAATTTCGACAAAGCAGAAGTTAGGTCCATAAAGGCCATATGCAGGGAGCCCTTCTTTGTTTCTGTATATTACCCTACCAATACATGCAGATTGGTGCATTGATCAAGCGTCCCTTTAACTTGCTTGAAGCCATACTGTAGGTCAGAAATAACATTAAGATTATCTAGCCTATTTCGAAGTCAAGCATGGCTAGGAGGATAGTTAAGTGCTTGTACACCCACCCACGCCGCTGGACTCACGCTGGACGACATCTTCTCCACAAGCCCCCACTTCTCCTTCAACCACACCACCGAACCCCACTGGACCGACCACAGATGCGTCCACTTCACCTTCAGGAAACCATCCACACACCAACGCACCCAACAGCTGCCACGCCACTGCTGGGGCAAGGTCACCAAGGATCAACTGACTACCACACTCGCCCTGAGACCACCCACCGACCCAGACACCGCTGCGACCAACCTCAAACAGTGGATCAACGACTGCGCCAACACCCTCGCCGCTCTCAAGATCTCCACAACCAACCACACCAACAAGAAAGCCGCCTGTTTCACCAAAGACCTCCGGATCTCCAAGCGCACCTGTCGGAAGCTGGAGAAGAAATGGCTCCACGACCGAACACCAGACAGCCACACAGCCCACGAGAGCGCCATCCGCAGACACCACCAACTCATCAGGACCGCCAAGAGGACCGCTTAGTCAACAACGCACACAACACCAAAGAGCTCTACAGCATCGTGAAAGAGCTCTCCAACCCCAGCTCCAACACCAACGACCTCCCACCATCACAAGACCTGTGCGACTCCCTGGCAACCTTCTTTCACCGCAAGATCACCGACATCCACAACAGCTTCAACTCCGACACCCCCGCATCCACCACCGAGTCCACCACCCCTGCGACCACCACCCGCACCAGTCGCCTGACCGCCTGGTCCAACGTCAGCCACGAAGACACCATCAAAACCATGAACTCCATCCACTCCGGATCCCCATCTGACCCCTGCCCTCACCACGTCTTCAACAAAGCCAGCACAACAATCGCGCCCCACATCCGGAAAACAATCAACATTTCCTTCGAGACAGCAACCTTCCCGGAAAGCTGGAAGCACGCCGAGATCAACGCCCTTCTGAAGAAGCCCAATGCGGACCCCAAGGACCTCAAGAACTTCCGGCCCATCTCCCTGCTCCCGGCAAAAGTGACAGAGAAGATTGTCAACAAACAGCTAACCCGCTACCGCGAAGACAACATCCTGGACCCTTCCCAATCCGGCTTCCGCAGCAACCACAGCACCGAAACCGCCCTCATCGCCGCAACTGACGACATCAGGATCCTGATGGACAAAGGAGAAACAGCCGCCCTCATCCTCCTGGCCCTATCAGCAGCCTTTGACACAGTCTACCACCTCACCCTATCAGCATGCCTCCATGACGCCGGAATTCAAGAGAAGGCCCTGGCCTGGACCACAACCTTCCTCTTCGGCAGAACACAGAGCGTCCGCATCCCACCCTTCTGCTTAAAAACCATCAAGATCATCTGCGGCGTTCCACAGGGATCCTCCCTCAGCCCGACGCTGTTCAATATCTACATGGCACCGCTCGCCCACGTCAACATAACCTCAACATCATCTACTACGCTGACGACACCCAGCTGATTATATCCCTCACCGAAGTCCCCCAACACCGCCAAAGCCAACCTCCACAGAGGAATGAAGGCCGTAGCCGACTGTATGAAGGACAGCAGACTGAAGCTGAATTCAGACAAGACAGAGGTCCTCATTCTTGGACCCACCCCATCAGCCTGGGATGACTCCTGGTGACCCACATCGCTAAGCACAGCCCCGGAACCCACAGACCACGCACACAACCTGGGGGGTCATCCTCGACTCCACCCTCTCCATGGCCAGGCAAGTCAACGCCGTCCCCGCGTCCTGCTTCAACACCCTCCGAATGCTCCGCAGGATCTTCAAATGGATCCCTCCCGACACAAGAAAAACCGTCACCCAGGACCTCATCACCAGCAGACTCGACTACAGGAACGCCCTCTACTCAGGAACAACAACCAAGCTCCTGAGACGACTACAACGAATCCAGAACGCCTCGGCACGACTGATCCTCGACGTCCCCCGACGCAGCCACATCACACCCCACCTGAGAGGCCTGCACTGGCTCCCCGTCAACAAGAGGATCACCTTCAAACTCCTCATCCACGCACACAAAGCACTACACAAGACCGGACCTACATACCTCAACAGCCGACTCAGCTTCCACACCCCCACCCGAAGCCTCTGCTCAGCCAAACTCGCCCTCGCCACAGTTCCTCGTATCCGGAAAACCACCGGCGGCAGCAGATCTTTCTCCTACCTCACCGCCAAGACCTGGAACTTCCTCCCTACCAGCCTACGACAGACTCAGGACCTGCTAGCCTTCAAAAGACTTCTCAACACCTGGCTCTTCGATCAGCAGCGCACCCCTCCACCCCCCTAGCGCCTTGAAACTCTCACGGGTATGTAGCGCGCTTTAGCAATGCAATGATTGATTGATTGATTGTAAATATGGCCAGTCTAAGGCAAAATGTATGCTGCCCTCTCTATTCCAAGGGCACATTCAGTGCGCAATAAAGGGGCCACCATGGCCTTCCTAGAAAGCAGCCTCTTAATGGTTAGATGTAAAGCAGCTTCTTGGTATAACATTCATACGTTCAGCAAACTGTGTGGATATAAATACATGCCAAGAAGCTCAAGTGAGAAACTGTATTAAAAACATTGCTTCACACATCTTCAGTTCCTGCTCACAAACCACTGCCCTTTACCCTGGTCAGAGCATGTATACTGCAGTCGCAAATACTGCAAACGGAAAAAATACTTACCAGTAAGTGAAGGTTTGCAGCCTGTCTTGCTGTAGAGTCATATGCACCCATCTCAGCTTCCCTGATGCAAGCTCTTGTAACATGCATGATTAATACCATACTGTTCATCCCAAAAAAGTATAAGTTCACAGGCATTTTACTTATCTGCATATGCGCAACCACTGAGGAAAAATACAATCTAAGGTGGAGTCTGTGTCCTGGCACATTGGGTGCTTCAAGTGGAGGTATCGCGAGTCACCTGAACACCGCTTCTTTGAAGAAAAAGCACTTGTAATGATCCAAGCCCAGCACTGGGTAGCAAGAAGAATCAAAGCAAGAGAATCTACAGCACTGCAGACTGCAATCCAGTTGTTGGAAGTAAGTAAAGCTCTTCAGAAAGCTGGCCAAATGTCTGAAGACTTTTCACAGTTTAGTTATATCAAGAAAGAAGATGGACCTTGAGAACCCATACAACTTAACGTTGGGACTGTACGCCAAGGAGCTGTGGTACATAGCGAGAAGCCTTAATAACAAAAATCACAGAGCGTACAACAATGAGCTCTAAAAACAGCAGATGAATACAATTAGGCTATGAGGACTTCTCAGAGCTGAGCCACAAGCATACTTAAAAGCAGTAGACACCACATGAGCCAATGGAGACAGGTAGGATGAGTTCTAAATGCAAGACGGACCGAGACAGGCCAGAGTGGGTTCATATATTTCTTTAATCTGCATCGTGCAAACAGACCCAGTTTTTAAATGGACCCAGCTTCACACCACTCTGGAAAAAACACTGATCACATTAAAACACATAGCAGCGTTATCAATGGGCGTGAAGGCTACACACATATATAACTGGAAGACAGCAGCAGGCAGCCTTGTGCTAGTTGGAAGAGGTAGGGAGGTAGCAGTGTGGAAAGTGCTTCCTAAAGATGGGGCGGAAGCAGGCGGCCGCTTCTATTGGCCTGGTGCTTCCATGAAGAATACGTGGCTCTGCATGTGGCCAGGGATTGGAACGGTCTACGAACCGTGCCAGGCTGAATGCTTCAAACACTCAGCTTCACTCTATAACTCTATGTGTCTGCTTATCTTAAATTACCGGGGGCAGACACTGGTGGCCCAGGTCTGATTCTTACTTTGCACACTATGTTGTGTGGGGTCTGTATTAACCTAAAATTCAGTGTTTGATAAGTAGGTGGGTGCCAGTCATATCCATTCATGAGTGGTCTTCCAATAGTGCCAAAGGCAAATTCACTTCATTCACATTCATTTGTCGTTTTTCTCTAAACTCACACCTCCTGTTCCCTCCCCATTTCTATCCCGCTCTTCCTGGCTTTGCTGCTTCCTAATTCCTCTTTTACCAACCACGCCCACTTTTATTTGGTCTCCGTCTAAAAACAGGTTGTATTAGTGCACCCCTGAATATGCTCTTTTCAAGGATTCTTCTCTGTCGTGGAATGTCATTCAAGGCTCCAAGCCCATCAAGGCAGGATCTTGTGTGAACTTGGAGGTGGCTTTGAGGTCCTCCGAGTATGAGGCGTGCTACCTTTTATTGCCTGTTTTCCGTGACATTCTGAAATCTAAAATCTTCATTTGTCCTCTATTGAATATTGTGTTGAGACAAATGTATAAAGCAAAACTTTACTAATCTGAGACAAAGCTGTTGAGCTTCCACAGTGAAGTGGGTGTGCCACACACCCTAAACCCACCACAAACCCCTTGGAATGAGCCTTCTGAGTGTAACTGGGGTGGGCTGCTCAGGGAGGGCAGGAGAATCACAAAAGTTCATGTTCTTTACTCCGGTTCTGCTCCACATCTATTCTTCAAGAGCTCTTTGTGGCACCTTAATGCGGCCGGCTGCTCGACTCCATGAGAGCGCGCTTTCCTGGTGCCAGGACCGCACCGGCACCGGCGTCTCCCTGCTCGGGGCTGCTGCGCTTGGACATTCGACCGTGTCCATTGGCCACGCCTCGCTGCCACCGGCACAGGTCCCCGCTGAGGATGTCCTGAATGTGTTGCACAATGAGGTTGATGGCAACTGTTGAAGAAATAAGGGTACAATTAGCAAAGAGTGGCATGCAAGTTGGGCCCATAGGAAACAGAGCCTGGCCTGTAAGAACAAAAGAGACAGCGAATACAATAAGAAAGGTAAGAAAAGCTCAGGATTGACTGATGAGTGAGACAGGCACCTACGAACAAGAGATACCCAGAGAGGGAGGGAGAGAGAGACCAAAAAGAGACGCAGCACCTATGAACAGGAGGCACCCAGAGATGTCCAATTAGAGAGGCTGATGTGTGAGACAGGCACCTGTGAGAAAGAGAAAGGTACCTATGAACAAGAGAGACCAGGGAGAGACAGACAGGTGCGACCTACGGATAAGACATTCAAGTACAAACCAAAGATGAGAGGGAGAAATCGCTGCGTTAGTTATCTTTGAGAGGGAATATTGTGTTAGTTAAAGAAAACTATTATAATAGAAACATTTATAAAATATGTGCTCTTGGAAGCAGGAAACCTTTATTAAGTTGATGCACACCTTTAGATACAAGCTTTATGAAACCACGTTCCTCCTGTATATGCCTAAGTTAGAGACCTAGGTAGTCTTGAATGCTGGCACTAAAGTATGCTTTCAATTCATAAAGTGTACCTTTTTTTAAATGTCATGCAGTCAACTTATTTTTCTCTTAAAAAAGGAAAGGTTACTTACTTTTGGTACCGTTGGTTCTGATGGACTTTGTTCTTCTGCAGAGTCTTTGCCTTTTGTAATATTTCAGATCTCTGGCTTGAACCTTGAAAACCTCTCATACTCGCACTGTGCCAAATCATTGGCCTACGCGCCCAGCAAAAGTGGAAGGAACTTAGATTATAAATGGGCCCCTGTAATGTCTGTTCCCATATATTTCTCACCAGCGAATGACCAGGAGCACTCCGATTCAAGCGATAGAAGGCGGACAATTAAGAACCTGGTTCCCACCAGAAGCAACATTACCACAAATGTGTAACTTTTTCTTCTAGTGGGTACCATATCCAAACCCAGCAGTGCCTGAAATATTTAGACGGGAACACGGTCTAATGCATAGGTATTCTAATGGTTTGAAAAAGTAGAAGGAAACCTCAGTTTAGGATTAGGAGGTGATTACAGATCTCCTGTGAATGTTATTGGCATTACAGATGTCCTGTGGAGACCATTCTATCCGATTTTCTTTTAAAAAACAGGTTGCTTCGCCGCTCTGCATCTGGTAGATGAACCAGAATTTAAGAAACTATCCCGAAAATGGGATACCTGCATTTGCAGAAATCTAAATCTAGCAGATACTAGCCTCATTACCTTTGGTGCTGGGTTCTGACCAAATCAAACAAAAAATGCTGAACGTGAAGGTATAACCTACAGGGACTCTAACTCTCCAACATCCGGAACAATCCCACATATACACAGAACCAAATCAGGAGGACGAGTGTTCTCTTACATCGCCCCTTAAGCGTGCAACATCCTCCCTCTCCACATTAGAGCCACCTCCTCTTTTACAGAATTTAGCAAGAAGCTGAAGACCTGGTTTTAAAATTAACCAACCTACCATAAATGGACTCAGGCACACATGCCTACTTAGCGCCAGGATACCCTTGCAGGTGATAGAGCGCTTTATAGATACACATAACATAATACCCCAAAACCTGACACTGAGCCATGGTCTGATTCCTATGTATGTTCTGAAGTCCCAGCTTGCCCTGTGCGAACATGATGACCTTGGCTATGTGAGTGCCAAAGCCAACATGACTCCACTGCCTTTGAGATAGTCTAGGGCCTAGATTTACTATCTCTCAGGCAGTGGTGTGCCTAGGGCCAAATCTGAAGAGGTACATTGTGTATGGGACAAACAATAGCGCTTCATTTGATTTTGTGAGAAATGCCTACCGCACTGACATCACTGGCAGCACTCGAGCTAAAAATAGCTGTTTAACAAGACGGTCAGGGTTGTGCTATAGTCGAAAGATGGGCACCGTGTAGCATAAGATTTGACCTCGAGGTACACCCTCCAGTACAAAACAATCACACAGGGGTTAGACATGTTGATGAATGAGTTGGTGTAAAGCACATATTTGACACAGGTATATCAGGCAATATAATGCTTGACTCCTTGCTTGTGCCTGTTTTCACTGGGCGTTAAGATTTTGCATAAATCCAGGTCACGCTTTTTGGTAGAACTGGCTCTGCTCCAAACGTAGTGTTTTTGTGGTGTTCTCACTCAGACACCCCAAGGGCAAAGTAGTTTTGGTGCTGAACAGGGATCAGCTTTCAGCCCAAAATAGCTTTTACATGTGAAGTTTATAGTTGCTAGTACTGTCACCACTTTGCTTGTAGTAAATCCAATCCTATGTGTCTTGGTTGAACTTCTCTGTTCTTAATTAGCGGGGTCATCACATGGGCTTCTTGCAGCATAGACCAGCTGCCCACGTCTTGTGGTCGTTCCTTTGGAGCGCTCGCGTGGGATGGTGTTCTGAATGCATCTCACTAACTCCTCTCTTGACATCGAAGACTCCCGACGAGACCCTGTTGAACCACGATGGGCCTCTACCGTCATGGACCTCCTTTAATGTTAAAGCTCATTAAGGGCTGTCTAGATGCCTGGGCCCACTTGTGACCTCAATGCATAGGTAATATGGGTAGGATACTTTTAACGGACCTCCCGGAGGTACTAGCAGAGGGTCCAAGATTTTCCACTAGCCCCTCAACTCTGGTGCGTGAACCAGACACATTTGAAAGGGTATTTGATCACCATAACCCAGTGATGGCTGATGTTGTCTTTCCCTAAAGATTTCCCCGTATCATAGAGAAAATAACCCTTCTTTGATACATACCCTGCCTAGGTTGCTTTAAAAAAAAAAAAGATGGAAGCGACAAGTCCAGCACTTACATGACAAAGAATCTTAAAGTAGAACACAGAAAACATATGAGGTGACAAACATGCTTCATAAAGATAATTACAGAGAAAACTGAATTTCATTGGTATTTATTAAAGAAGTTGTAGCCCCTCTAATATAAGGATTGTACATGAAATCTTCTCTGCTGCAGTTGTTAAAATAGAGGCAGAAAACGGGGGCGTGGCTAAGCCGGTGACTATAATGGCCGCTCGGCTCTGAAGCTCCGTCCGGCCCTCCAGCATTATGGCGTGTTTCTGGAGCCAGCGCTGGCACTGCGGTGCGAGCACGATGTGACAGATGCCTGAAGCGGTGCAAAATCCTCCGGTCGAAGAACGGAGCCGCTGAGCGCCAGGGAACGGCCAATCTGGCCCTGCGATACGACTCCCCCCGCCCTCCTGCGAGATCGGCTCACGTCTCCTGTTTCGATGACTGAGGCCTCAACTACTCGGAGCTGCCCCGGCCCCACAGCAAAGACAGCCATATTCCAGTTGCTAACATGGGGCCTGCGGGGGGAGGGGCGCGCATCGAACCACCACGCGCCTTGCCATCCTCTGCCCGGGACGTTCTTCTGCTCCTGCCTACAGCCCGGTGTGAGGCGCAGTAATCAATCTGGGCATTAAGGAGCAAGGCCCCCCTTGAGACACTGTTAATTCGCCACTCGTCACATGCGATCGTCGCTGCAGGCTGGCAGGCTGCGTTTTCCTCTCCACTGAAGGCTGGCCCACATGGCAATATCACCCTTACACCCTGCTGCACTGCCTGTATATAAAGGCGCCTAGTCCCCTGTTACTGTGGCCTGCTTTTCATCAGCGGCCATAGCAACTGAGACAAGGACAGCGGGGCTGCAGTACGCCCCTCTTTTTAAGTATACAGGCACGCAAAGTGCGGTATTTCCTCCTGCTTATTTGTGCCAGCACTCCCACGGGCCAACCATAGCTCTCCTGATTCATCATTGCGGGCTTGAGGCTGCTGCCTGATCCGCCACACGCCGAGGGAGGGGGGGTGGGGGTATAGTACACCCTGGAAGCACCCACTGAGACCTAGCTGGTCGCAGCAGTTCCACTTTGCGCGGCATGGGCAGCAAGGATCCTAAACAGGGAACGCTCCCTTTTGGAAAAATTGCAGACACCACTCCCGCGCAAACTTCCACCATGGCGGAATCTGCACAAGGCCCAGTTCTGGGAGACAGATCCACGGACGCAGCACACTCATTACTCCAAGAGATGCGAGCAGGCTTTAAGGCGCTAGGCGGTCGCTTTGACCCCCTTGACACCACCATTGCCAGCTATGGCACCAAAGTTCAAGCGCACAATAGAAGGTTGGATTTGGCAGATGCCCGCATCTCTTATATTGAAGATGGGACGGCAGAGTCAGCTAACGCCTAGAACGAATGGTGGGCGCGCCTTGCCATCCTCTGCCCGGGACGTTCTTCTGCTCCTGCCTACAGCCCGGTGTGAGGCGCAGTAATCAATCTGGGCGTTAAGGAGCAAGGCACCCCTTGAGACACTGTTAATTCGCCACTCGTCACATGCGATCGTCGCTGCAGGCTGGCAGGCTGCGTTTTCCTCTCCACTGAAGGCTGGCCCACATGGCAATATCACCCTTACACCCTGCTGCACTGCCTGTATATAAAGGCGCCTAGTCCCCTGTTACTGTGGCCTGCTTTTCATCAGCGGCCATAGCAACTGAGACAAGGACAGCGGGGCTGCAGTACGCCCCTCTTTTTAAGTATACAGGCACGCAAAGTGCGGTATTTCCTCCTGCTTATTTGTGCCAGCACTCCCACGGGCTAACCATAGCTCTCCTGATTCATCATTGCGGGCTTGAGGCTGCTGCCTGATCCGCCACACGCCGAGGGAGGGGGGGGGGGGGGGTATAGTACACCCTGGAAGCACCCACTGAGACCTAGCTGGTCGCAGCAGTTCCACTTTGCGCGGCATGGGCCGCAAGGATCCTAAACAGGGAACGCTCCCTTTTGGAAAAATTGCAGACACCACTCCCGCGCAAACTTCCACCATGGCGGAATCTGCACAAGGCCTAGTTCTGGGAGACAGATCCATGGACGCAGCACACTCATTACTCCAAGAGATGCGAGAAGGCTTTAAGGAGCTAGGCGGTCGCTTTGACCCCCTTGACACCACCATTGCCAGCTATGGCACCAAAGTTCAAGCGCACAATAGAAGGTTGGATTTGGCAGATGCCCGCATCTCTTATATTGAAGATGGGACGGCAGAGTCAGCTAACGCCTAGAACGAATGGTGGGCATCTTAAAAGAAGTGGCCATTAAAAATGAGGAATT
The DNA here is from genome assembly GCF_964263255.1 of Lissotriton vulgaris. Taxonomy (NCBI): domain Eukaryota; kingdom Metazoa; phylum Chordata; class Amphibia; order Caudata; family Salamandridae; genus Lissotriton; species Lissotriton vulgaris. The sequence goes on along the minus strand of NC_141693.1, from coordinate 2,000,929,263 downwards.
GGAAGCACACAGTCGCCGGAATAATGTGCGCATTCTTGGCGTCCCCAAGACAACTCCCACAGGCTGCATGGATCTGTTCATTGAAACTATGCTGTTGGGTTTGTTCAGTAAGGAGGCTTTCACCCATGGCTTTGTCATAGAGAGCAAACAAAACAGGTGATGGACCGAATGTGGATCAATGTCACACATTCAACCCAGTCCAAAGATCTGGGCCCAAATCCATCGTTTTTTTGCACTCCACACCACCCTGGGTTAGACAATGGCGATATGCAAATCAGCTCTGACCCTGTGCCCCATGGGAACAGTCCAGTCCGAACTACAAAAGCCATGTCCTTCCCAGAACGGAATCAAGCATCCGAGGACCGGACCGGTTTCGAGGTAACACCTCTCATCAGCCCGGCTAGCTTGACTCCAGTGGTGTGGAGTGCCTGGGACCCACGTCTGAGCATCCCCAGCGCACTTATGGCGAATTTGCAAACAAAACAGGTGATGGACCGAATGTGGATCAATGTCACACATTCAACCCAGTAATGAATGTGTGACATTGATCCACATTCGGTCCATCACCTGTTTTGTTTGCAAATTCGCCATAAGTGCGCACCCAGGGTGGTGTGGAGTGCAAAAAAACGATGGATTTGGGCCCAGATCTTTGGACTGGGATGAATGTGTGACATTGATCCACATTCGGTCCATCACCTGTTTTGTTTGCAAATTAGCCATAAGTGCGCTGGGGATGCTCAGACGTGGGTTCCAGGCACTCCACACCACTGGAGTCAAGCTAGCCGGGCTGATGAGAGGTGTTACCTTGAAACCGGTCCGGTCCTCGGATGCTTGATTCCGTTCTGGGAAGGACATGGATTTTGTAGTTCGGACTGGACTGTTCCCATGGGGCACAGGGTCAGAGCTGATTTGCATATCGCCATTGTCTAACCCAGGGTGGTGTGGAGTGCAAAAAAACGATGGATTTGGGCCCAGATCTTTGGACTGGGATGAATGTGTGACATTGATCCACATTCGGTCCATCACCTGTTTTGTTTGCAAATTTGTCATAGAGAGGGCGCATAGGTGGGCCCTCGCCCCAAGCCCAGTCTTCCTCCCAGGCCCATCGTAGCACGTGTCATGAACTTCCGGGACTGGGACACGATTCTCCGCATGGCAAGAGAAAAGGGAGATGTGGACTGCAAAGCACCAAATTGTCCTTCTATCTAACTTTACTGCCATGGTGCAAGAGGCTAGGCGGAAATTCAACTGTGTCAAGGCCGCCCTGAGAAACCTGAGTCTACGTTATGGCATGCAGTATCCTGCTAGGCTGAAAGTTGATGTGGATGGCAGGGCCCGCATATTTGATAACCCGTCGGAGGCGCAAGAGTTCTGCTGAGTATACCAACAGAAGAACATTCCCTCGAGTGGGGCTGGGTCTAGATCTCCCCACCCCCCCACAGTGGCTCAGATGCAAGCGCGGAACCGTTCTCGAGTGCTGGCACGGGATGATCGGACTACTTTATATTACATGCTCTTTTGTTTCACTCTGCAGGAACACGTTGCATAATTTTGTATTGCTATTACAGTTAACTGGAGACTGGCCAGGGCATTGCTGCCCCCATATTGTATGCTTTGTGTATGGTTAGGTTCACTTTGGGGTACTGTTTGTTGGGAACGTCATTTCTGTGTAAAGAAATTTGGTACTTCACGTTCATTTGCATTTGGGGTATGGCACTTCCCCAGTTGGGGTCCGGCTGGGTGGGGGGTGGTGGGTGGGTAATTCAGTTACAAGTCAGTCTTTTTTCATATGGTTACAGCATTCCAAATTGATCACTGCTGTTCGTAGTCAACTGTCTGCACTAGCGGAAACATTGCACCAGCTAGATGACCAATTTCGGTAATGTAGAGGGTCCATCGAACCTCACTCTACTCTCATGGAATGTGAGGGGCTTGAATAACACTCAGAAGCGAAGACAGGTCATACACTATTTAATGAGGCACAAGGTAGATAATGCCATTTTACAAGAAACGCACATCCCCAAGACTGACAAGGCACACTTTGGCACAAGATGGTGTGCAAATAGATAATTTGCAAATTATAGTAACTATGCCAGGGGGACAGCCATTTTAATACGTAGTAGGGTTCCATTCTGCCCGAGTTCCCTTCAACAGGACTGTGAGGGACGCTATTTGACAGAATCTGGGACCCCGTTTGGTAGGAAAGTTACACTATTGTGCATATACGCCCCCAATGTAGATACCCCACAATTTTTCCATGCTCTGTCCTTACAACTTGACAAGCTTGATCCACAGACGTTGATAGTTGGTGGGGACTTTAACTTACTTCCTGACCCCGTCGCAGATAGTACCTCTATGGCATAGGACACTAAACCCTGATCTCGCCGTGCACTCAAGGAGCTCTGAGATCGGTTCTCTCCATTAGATGTGTGGCATAAACAAAACCCAAATACGACAGAATACACACACTATTCAGGACAATACAACACATGGACAAGGATAGATTTTTGGCTGCGACATATATGGCTGGTGCTCGCGGGTGGATACTCTTCGTAGGACCTATTCGGATCATTCCCCGGTTAAATTGCAGTTCCAGTTCCCCTGCCCAGATGGCTTTGAACGCCAATGGCGCCTTACAGGATGAAGTTTTCAAGGCCGAGATACACGAGGCCATTGAAGACTACTTCGATATAAACACTGGCTCAGGAGACTCATGGGCGGTTCTATGGAAGGGCTTCAAAGCGGTTCTTAGGGGCACATGTATTGCAAAACATGCCGGCGTCCTCAAAGATCTACGTTACACACCGTCGAGAATTGAGCGAGACCTCAAAACTCTGGATGAGCACAAAATACATCACCTACATATGAACAGAGACGATTGGTGCTGTTAGAGGATTACAGGGACACAGCAGACAGGGAATTGTTTTCCTGGGGAAGTACCAGACTGCTAGACCGTACGGAGAAGGGGAGAGGCCTGGTAAAGTTCTTGCTCGATTATTGCGTCCACCTTACCACAAAACATACATCACTGAACTGCGGGTCTCTGACTCACACACTTACACCACCACAAAAGACATTCAGAGTAGCTTCCTGGGGTTCTTCTCCAATCTATACTCCCCTACTCTTGGAGATGATAAAGAAGCACAAGAGGGCTACCTAGACGAGGTTGCTTTAGTGTATCTTGAAAAATATATGCAGGACTTTTTAGCTGAACCCATTTCTGTTGCAGATGTGCTTCTTGCCATAGACACCATTCGGGGCTCTACGGCGCCTGGGTTAGATGGATTAACGGAAGAATTCCACAAAACATTTAAATATATTGTAGCTGCTAAACTTATTGAAGTCTATGCAGAGTCCCTAGAAAGGCAGATTCGTCCTCCTACTCTACGTGAGGCAGTGGTAATCCTTCACCCCAAACCAGACAAGGACCCTACGCAATGTGGTTCTTACAGTCCGTTATCACTGCTAAATTTAGATTATAAAATATTGGGGAAGGTCATCTCCAACAGACTGTCCCAACTAATGTAATTCATAATCTCCCCAGCTCAAGCCAGATTTGTACCTCATCGCTCCACCTCTCTCAATCTCTGCACGCTGTTCTCGGTCATCCATAGGATTGACTCAGGCACCCCTGCTGCCGCCATTCTATTGGGCACAGAAAAACCTTTGATTCCCTGGAATGGTCCTTTTTCCTCTCCATAATGTGCATTTTGTAGTATAGGAGTAGGGGTACTTTATCTACAGCACAATAAAGTTTGTGAATCAAGATTTTTATGTTTGTAGTATTTGCTGCTGTAGATCGCGGTTTTTACACTGCTGCTATAGAGTGTTGGGTGCAGGCATTGCAAGTTGTTTTTTCTTCAAGCGCAGGCATTAACAAAATCATCTGGTCAAACAATATAGGGTCTGTTACTTCTATCTCCTGAAAAACCCCAAGGAGTCGTCTTGTTCGGCTTGCTAGGCTTTCAAGTGCACTAAGACCATCCGGGTTAAAAGAAAATGAGGATGGGCACAATATAGCATTCAGTGCCAGGGCTCTCCGAGCCATCCTTCGTAGAGGACGTCGAAGGAACACACTCAGGGAGTGGCAGGGGGAGGGGATTGTGCAGAGTCCAGAATATGACTCCAGCTTATGAGAAAATCCTCTCAGTGCTCCGAAATCCACACCAAGGTTCAAAGACCACATCTCGGCTTCCCCACAGAACCCCTTTCCAGGATGCTGCCATGAGCCTCCATTGCGGACGCACTCCGTTAACGAGACATCACTGCACAAACATATGTGGACTGCTCAAAGTGATTACTCCTGTGGATATTGAAAGCCATCACTTCGTATACATTGACGCTATCGAACATGTTTTACGATCCGTTCGAGTGAACGTTTCTACTTTCTCCTGGTCTGGCTAATATATTGAGTCAATCTTGAAGAATCGTGCAATTCTGCTCTGCTAGGCTCTCTGCATTATCACTTATTGAAACAATCACCACGATTGTGCTAAGTGTTTACAATTTGTATTATCTCTCTATGATGTTATCAGGCATATAATAATTTGTTGTCCTGATAATCATTCTTTATGTCTAATGGATTTAAACCCTTGACAATTTTGTGCATGTTCCATGGGAACAGTAGTGTTTAGTTTTATGAAACAGTGACCTTCACGTTGTATATTACTAATGGTCACCTGATGTTTTGTGCCGGTTTCTTTGATTTTGACAATTGTGGGGTTTATCCTGGAGATGGCCATTTTCCTTATGTCGCATGGTTGATAATAAAATGCCATTGATATATCCATTGTAATATTTCCTGGGTATTGTATTTTTGGTTCCCAGAGTATTGGTTTGCTAAATGTTTCCTTAGGGACCTTTGTTACTGTAGCACATCTGTTTCAGGGCAAAGAACAGCCTTTAGAGAGCCATAACTTAAGCACAATCTTGGCCCCAAAACAACAGAGACCTGACCATTGACATCAAAAGACTCCATCTCAGCCCTGAGAATCAAAACTGCCCGTCTCGGAGCAGAGGTCATCTCAATAGTCAACCTCAAAGTATACACCTGTCTTGATGCAGAGTGGCCCCTAGAAATGCAAGACGAGCAGCTTGAAGTCAAGCAGAAGAAGATCTATAGACACTGAAAAACAACACATTGTAGCTTGTCCACCACATCCAAGACCACCAGACCAACCTCACACCAAGAAACAGCAACTTATATTAAAGGAGGCAATTTCTGAAGAGCTCAGAATGTTTCCAGTCCATAAATAACTTTGGCCTATGGAGCAAATCCCAACACCAACACAATCTTCTGCGCCTTCCCAATCTCCTTCACACTCGGTGCCAACAAATACAGATATAGCAACGTATCTTCCAGACCAGCCCTTTCGGATAAGACTACAGAGATTACGCTTAGCCTAATTACCATGTTGATTCTCCAAGATGACCACTCTTTAGAACATCACCCAGCCAGGTTATCTTATCTGATGACACCACCGCCTACTACATAGTAATCCAGCATACAGTGGAGTATCACACAGCCAACCTCCATGAAGCGAAAGGAAGGAAGAGGAGCACCTCATCAAGAAGCTTTCGAAAGCAGAACAATCTATACTGTACGTGCAAATGCTCAGAAGCATGAAAACCAGGGACGTCACACCATTGGTCATGAAAAGAATGAATCGGCGCCTTAGGATCCCATATACATCATGGTCTACTTTTCACATGATTTATTGGTAGTTCATGCCACTAGCAAAAGGGTCTTCGTCTTGTGCATGGGGATGCCCCTCTCTTGACAAAGAGAGCAATTAGATCGATGCTGCTGGCAAAAGGGTAGCTGTAGGTGCTGCCACACAATGTAGCAAAGCCAACTCGGTTAGGCTACTGTCTCACAACAGGTGCCACTGGGAGAAGATGGACCTGCTTGTAAAACATGTTCTGGATGCATACAAGAAGCACAGACATGAGCTCATCAAGGAGGGGAAGATTACTTCCAATGGCAACATCAGGTGTGCCCTCGATGCAGCTGACACTCTGCCTCCTGAGAAACGAGCACTAGATTTCTCCTTGAAAGGCACACCTAGCTAAGAGTCCCAGGATTCTAACCAGAAATCCAGCAACGCATGAGAAGCATGCCTTGTGATGGGGTGGGCTCAGTGCTTGAGAAGATCAAAAGACCAACACAGCAGAAGTAATGGGCCTTTCAAAACCAGCCTGCATAGTCATGGTTTTGTATGTAAAAAGGAGACCAGTCTGCAGCTGCCTCACAACATCCAATGTAATAGTCCTTTCAATAACATCAGTCATCCAGGTCTTAACCTAGAGGAGGCTTCCTGTGCAACAGCCATGGTAAGGCTAGAGGTGCCTGAAGCAAAGGCACCAACTGCCACCAAGCACTGATCTTCCCCACATTTCTCCTGATCACACAACGTGTCAGGGGATGAATAAGGCTATATCTTCCATTCCTGAGACTAATCTTTCCATCGTCACACACGGCTATTGTCTAGAGTTTCAAACCAAGACCACCCAACATTTTATCCCTACGCAAAAGCATCGACCCAGAGTACTGGCGTTGCTTCAAAAAGGAGCACAGAACCAGCTGCATCACACCAGTGGGAACAAGGCATTTACTCTCTATACTTTCTAATTCCAAAGTAAGACGGGGTGCTGAGGCCAATATTCTACCTCCGGTTGCTTAACAGCTACTTTTTGAGTATTTCAAAATAACAACTACAAGAAGTCATTCTGCTGCTCTGTGTCAGGGAACAAATGTAGATCCTCTGCCTATTACTCAACATTGACTTGCATCCACCCAGCCTACCGCCAGTATCATAGGTTTTTGGTAGGTGGAAAGCATTTTCAGTTCAAAATACAATCCCCTGAGGTCACAACAGCTCCACAAGTGTTCACAAATGAAGGGTAGTGGTTACAACGCAATGTCACCACAATGCTATTCAGGTATTTTAATACCTCATTAACTGGCAGGTAAAGAGTAATAGCCAAGAGCAATGTCTAGCTCACAGTCAACATTGTCTCACCGACAACACATTAGAGTTTAGGGTTCAGAGTCAACGCCAAAAAATGTCACCTAAGTACCCAACAAATGCAACCGTTCTTGGGAGCTATTACAGTAATAGTCAAGGCCTACCCCAACCACGAGAGAGTGATGACGTGTCACAGACTGGTTCCCCTTTACTTCATGTTGCATCCGCTGATGGTGAGAATGATGATGAAACTGTTGACAGATGGAGTCTTGTATTAGTATGCCTCCTCTGCAGGAGTACCTTACCAGACAATCAATCAATCAACAACTTGTAAAGCGCGCTACTTACCCGTGAGGGTCTCAAGGCGCTGGGGGAGGGGGGTGCTGCTACCGCTCGAAGAGCCAGGTCTTGAGGAGCTTTCTGAAGGTGAGCAGGTCTTGGGTCTGCCACAGATGGGTGGGAAGGGTGTTCCAGGTCTTGGCGGCGAGGAAGGAGAAGGATCTGCCGCCGGAGGTCATTCGTTGGATGTGCGGGGCGGCAGCCAGGGCGAGACCGGCGGAGCGGAGCTGGCGGATGGGGGTGTAGAAATTGAGTCTGTTGTTCAGGTAGGCTGGTTCGTTGTTGTGGAGTGCTTTGTGTGTGTGGGATAGGAGCTTGAAGGTGATAGACAATAGTCACAATTGACTAGTCAGTGGGAAGATCTAGTGCTGGCAAAACCCAGAGTTCAGCAAAAGCTGTTATCGTGAAACAGCATAAACGTGTTACTTGGCATGTCAATACTCGTCTGTAAGTGCAGCTGCAAGTGACTATCAACACTAAAGCCTCCCTTATATGGTGGGGAGCATATCTGGGCACCTGACAATCCAAGGCCAATGGCTTCCTAAGCATCACAGTCTGCACATCAATATACTGGAACTAATGACAATTAAGTTAGAGCTCAGAGCATATTACAAAATGATTTACAAGAAGACAGTGCTTATTCATACAGACAACAGGACCACTATGTGCTTCCTTCAAAAATAGGGGACAAACTCATCTTTATTGTCCAGGCTAGCACAGACAATCAGACATTGGGCCATTCACCATTAAGTCCTTCTCCTGGCAGAACACCTTCCCAGAGTTTGCGGACCTGCTCAGCCAGGTGTATAAATATACACACCAATGGGAGATGAACATTCTGGCACTTCAGCACTACTTCTACGCTGGGGAATATCTCTGCTATTCAAGAGAACGCTTAATGTCAAAGCTCCACCTGGATATATATGTGCACAGTAGTATGTGTTACTTGCTGCACCCACTGAAGGCGGGGTTGGCGTAAACTTCAATCAGGGTACATTTAGGTGGTGTGGCTGCTTATTTACAAAATCAACAACACCAGTCAATATTCAAAATACAAGCAGTGGGCACTTTTATGAAAGGTTGCAAAAGAAAAATCCTTCCAAAAGCCCCCCCAGTTCCCTCGTGGGACCTCAACATTGTTCTCACCAGGCTCATGGGGCTGCAATATGTGCCCTAACACCCTTAGAAAAAGCCCCCGTATTAGTTTGTTTCCCTGTTCGATGTCAATCAAACCACTAATTTGCCAATTTATTTTCTTGCCACCTCAGTCTGTTGTGAAAAATTCCTTACACCTTTTAGATGTCAAAAGAACCCTCGTACTATATTGACCATACTGAATTCTTTAGAAAGACAAAGCAACGCTAGGTAGCTTTTGGCAAGCCCGTTTGGGGAAACCAATATCCAGAGCAGGCGTGTGAGATGGACTGGCAAAGTTATTCCAGTTTGCTACACCAAGGCCAAAGGCACGCTTTACTCTTTCCTTAGGGCACACTCCACTCATAAAAAGGGAGCCACTGCGGCTTTCTTAGGTAATAGCCCACTTGCAGACGCATGTAAAGCTGCAATATGGTCTATCAGTTACTTTTTTACCAAAGATAAATGCGTGGATATTCATGTTCGACAACAAGAACAAGTCTGCACCATTATACGTAAACCTTTGTGTTAAACGTCTTCCGCAACAGTTCGCAAGTTACCTTATTAAAGAGGAGCATGTCATCTACAACAGAACATGCTGCACATGGAAAACATTACTCACCTGTAACAACTGATTTACAGCTTGTAGTACTGTAGATTTACATGGATTCTGCCGCCTCTCCGGGTGCGAGCTCAATCTAGTATGTGCAAAAAAAGTTTAGCTTAAAAATAAATCTCTGTTACACTATTATGCGTACACTGACCTGCTTCGTATTGCTAATACAAAATTTAGGAGGAGTCTATGTCATGGGGATTGTGGTTTTCAACAAGTAACTTTGAAACCAAAAAGTCTACTTCGAAGAAAAACAATAAGCAGCATCTGCCCCAACATGAGATGTCAGGAGTCTGCAAGGCATATGGATCTACAGCACTGCAACCTGCGAATTGATTGATACAGGCAAGTATGCTTTCTTTACAGTATGTACATATTAATTGGTGGGAAAAGGGTAGCATTTCCTGGTGTTGCTTTTCCTGGTTAAACAGTTGGGTTTTAACAAGGTCTTTAATTTCAAAGAAGTAAGTAGTTTGGAGTTGGAAAGGAAGAACATTTGAATAAAGAGGACTACTCACTTTGAAAGAGCGGAACTCCAAGGGAGTGCATGAGTACAGCAAGGAGATAAAGATTGGCAAGATGTGGAGGACATGGCAGTGTGTAACTCGACCACTTGGGATGGATAAGGATGGGCAATACCTTGAATGCTGGTACCAGTGTGTGTTTGAGCCTGCCCCGCTAATGGCAGAACGTCAACCTGCATAGTGTTGTGGAATGAGAGTGACAATAGATATTCTGGGCAGGATAAAAATGAGCAAGTGGCAATGTTTATAACTTTGTCTTACGGTAAAAATGCTTAAAGTCAGAATGTCATGAGTAAATCCAACTTGCTGATCACCATTGTTTTGCGCTGGGATTTGACTGTTTGAAGGAGACGTGACAGCACGTCTTCATGGTTACCGCTTAGAATGTAGCCAGAGTAGAGGAGTATGAGGTAAAGGATTCTGTCCAGAGGGTGTAGTTAGATTACTTCAAGCTTTCTGAGTGTTCAACAGGGTGTTAGGATGCCCTGGGCAAGGTGATAGGCAGTTGAGAGAGGTAGGGGTAGAGATAAGTCCAGATTTTCTGTTTTGGAGTAAAAGACTGACTCGGTCCCACCAGGAGTCAAGGTATGGTTTGCAGGTTACACACAGACGTATGCCAGGAAAACTCGACACAATTTGAGCTCTGAGGTTGTTTTTTCAGAGCATCTATGTCACCCATAACTTGGTGAATCTGTAACTGATATAAAGCACAGAATGCCTTGTTACTTCACGGTAAATAGAAGAATGAAGGGTGTGTAAGCCCAATGAACATAAATAAAACAGGCAACCACCTCCCCCATCAGCCTGCTTGTTGTCCTCTAAGTAAAGCAACTTTCCAAACATGCACTCCTCACCCATGTTGTCGACTCCCCGGGGAATGATCACGTCAGCGTACTTCTTGGTCTGCAGAGAAAGCAAATGTTGGAGTACAGTGAATGCAGAGTCTGCCAACCACAGGGTATTAGGGTCAAAGATACAGAGCACCATATTCTTATCTGCGCACCCATGCTTCTCGGAAGGAGGAGGTAGTGACTGTACTTGCACCAGTACTCGTTGACTCTCACAGTCCTGCCCCTGCCAGTACAGCCGGGCACACAATCCTGTCCCCGTCTGCACTGTGCGGCACTCAATCCTGCCACCCCACGCCCCCAGTGCATCTGGCACTCACAGTCCTGCCCCCAGACAGAAAAAGAATATTGACGTGTACGGCTAAAAACATTGTAGGAAGCACAATAATACTTTGTGAAAACTGTAACTGTAATAAATAACTTCTACAGAGAGCCTCTAATCTGAACCTCAGGATTGGAACCCGGTTATTCAGAGCAGTGAGGTAACAACACTGCATAGCCGAAGTGGTTACCACTGTTAAGAAGCATTGGCTTCCCCTTTATCCTGTCGCCTGATCATGGTCACCAGAGACACAAGTGTGATGGTGGAAGGTATTGGAGGCCTCACTCGTCATCTTCCACCTCTCTTGGGCCTCCCCAGACCCAATGGAGGTGGAGGCACTGCGCCTGTGCATGGTGACATCTCCTGTCAGTGCTGGTCTCTGCAGACCCGCACAGCCAAGAGAAAGCACCACATATTCACAAGTTGCTCACACAACTGCTATCAGCTTGGTACCATCTCTCCAACCTCACTGTAGCTTTGGGCAAGGTCTGGGGCAGGACCTCATGGAGAGTAATGGGGGTGGGAGGTCAGAGGGCAGCCAGGATTTTCTACATTTGGATTTGTGTTGATAAAGATATACGTTGAAGTGGTGGGAAAGAGTGACAACAGGTACAGGCTTTTTTAACATGGCTCCCCCATTACCCCTCTGCTCTTGTGTATATGATGGACACAGGGGCAGATGGCTTGTGGGGCGTCACAGACCCGCACACCCAGGAGAAAGCATCCTGCGATGAATCTGCACTCAAAGTGAGAGCAGAGAGGGGGGCTTTACGCAGGAATGGGGGGGATGGTACAGAGGGTGATACGGGAGTGTGGCAGGAGCACAAGTAGGTCGTTTTTAGTTTCCGGGAGGTGGAAGGCATTTGTCAACGGTGGTAAGAGTTGGTGGCAGGAATCCGGGTTTTTTTATTTAATATTTGGATTTGTGAGGGAGTGGGCAGTTTTCAGACGGTGGTGAGACTGGGCGGGAGGAGGCCATGTATTTTTACTTTATATTTGGATTTGGACAAGGTGGGTAATTTTCAGGTGTTTATTTCCCAGTAAGGATGTACGACGAGGGCCTATATCGAGGGTGATGTGGGTGGATGGCAGGAGGTTGAGTTTTTTTGTCACTATTTGGAGGACAGGCCATGTTATATATGGCTCTCCCATAACTCCTTTGCCCTTGTCTTTATGTCGGAAGTAGGGCAGATGATTTAGGGGTCCATATACAACTTTTACAATGGCTAAAATGTGAATAAGGGTTTCTGAGTGACATTATAGAAAAAAAGAACTCCTTGGCGAAAAACATCCCGTTATTCAGCTACCCATCTATAATGTTAAAGGTTATGCAGGTCTTTCACTAAGAGCCTCTAGTGTGAATGCCAGATACTACATTTGGTTATTGGCTGCTGTTTCCCGCTGTTGCAACATTACAGAGGAATTCCAGGCTGCTTTCGACAGGGCTCTCTGAGAACCTGTCAGAGCGGCTGGCTCTCTGCTCTGGTGCAAAGCATAGAACATGGAGGGAGGGCACAGAGGGTGGTGTAGATGGGTGTCAGGATGTACTTTTTTCCCTTTAAATTTGGATAGGAGGAGGGTTGTAAATGCGGAGGGTGGATACAAGTGGATGGGGTGACAGGACCCCAAAATGTTTAAAAGAAAAGATATTTAGGCAGAAGGGAGTAAAGCTGATGTTGGTGTTAAAGGGTGGCAGTGTAGTACCGCAAGAGAATGGTTGACACGTTCTTTGGATATAAGAGGAAGGATGCCAGGAATTCTTTTTTTGGTGGGGGTGGAAGAGGGAAGGGACATGCCGGCAAGAGGGTGGTTTGGTTTGGTGGCAGGTCACCAGGTGTAACAAGCAGTGGGGGGGAGTCAGGTAGGGACATTTTGTGTGTCCCTCCACATGACTCCTCTACCCTAGAGTGGGCCAAACACAATATAAAACTAAATTTACCAGTGATTAAAAGGGGTACTTTCACCTAAACTATCGTCTATTTGATGTCACTCAGAACCCCTCAGTAGAACAATCATGTTATGCACTACCTAGAATTCTATACGTAATTCAGGGTATTGAAGAATCTGTACCCCTCTAACCGAAGTGCTGTACCTTGCAATATGCAGTACACAAGTTCCTTTAAGAAAGGCTTTTTATACTGAGGTAAAAGAGTGGAGTGTGATGGTTTCAGGCGTGACACACAGAGAGGGTGACACATTTAAGGCAAAGACTATTCAGTACATTTGGCAAAGTTCTACCATAGATACTTAATTACATGGCGTGGGGATCAGAACCAGCAGCAAGGTAAGCAGCACTCTCAATTTTTACAACTACCAATACTGACTTCCACTTACAATCATTCCATCAACAACACTTCATGGCACTCACAATTCAACACTCCAGCCAGCACTGAGTGATACTTGTATTCATGCCTCCATCAGATCCACTTGACATCACAAAAGAATGAAACAGTTTAGAGTGCAACAGACCATGAGAAAGAAGGAATATGCTACTTACCAGTATGCATCTGTTCTTGGCATGTAGGGCTGCTGACATTCATATCTGTGCATAGATCGCCGCCTAGTGTTGGGCCCGGATGATTGCACATTGTTGTCCTGGAAGAGTCTTCGAAGTATCACGAGATAGGTGGTTCCTCCGCCGGACTACAGTGCGCATGGGCATCCTCTCCATCCTCAGATTGCTTTTCGCCATTGTGGCAGAGATGGAGTATGATACAGTAAGTGATGTCCATGCTAGAGATAAATATCGAGTGCTACAGCCGCGACAGGCAACGGGGAGGAGGGTGGGCGATATGAATGTCAGCAGCCCTACATGTCAAGAACAGATGCATACTGGTAAGTAGCATATTCCGTTCGAGGAATGTGGGCTGCTGAATTCATATCTGTGCATAGAATGTATAGCAGTCTCCCCCTTAGCGGTGGCTACCTGTGCCAGCTGCAGCAGTCTGAAATAGAGTCTTTAGAACAGCCTGTCCTACAGCAGCTTGCTGTTTGGAGTGTACATCTACACAGTAGTGTTTGGTAAATGTATGTATGGTTGTCCATGTGGCTGCTCTACATATGTCTTCTAGAGGAATGTTTCCAAGGAAAGCCATGAATGCCCCTAACTTGTGTGTTGAATGCGCTCGTGGGGGAACTGTTAATGTGCGTTTAGCTTTCTGATAACAAATCGGTATGCACCTAACAATCCATCTGGCTATACCTGATTCGGAAATGGGGTTGCCTTTGTGCTGTGGTGAAAAGGCAACAAACAGTTGCTTAGTTTTCCTGCAAAAGTTTTGTTCTGTCTATATAGTACAGGAGAGCTCTCTTTACCTCTAGTGTATGTAGAGCTCTTTCTGCCACTGAATCTGGATTTGGGAAGACCACTGGCAGTTCTATTGTTTGATTGATGTGAAACTGGGACACCACCTTTGGCATAAATTTAGGGTTTGTACGCAGCACTACCCTATTCACGTGAATTTGGAGGAATGGCTCCTGAATAGTTAGGGCTTGCAGCTCACTAACTCTTCGAAGTGATGTAATCGCCACTAAAAAAGCCACTTTCCACGTTAGGAACTGTATTTTGCACGAGTGTAGTGGTTCAAAGGGTGGTCCCATCAGTCTGGTGAGAACCACATTTAGGTTCCAGACAGGTGAAGGTGGGTGTCGCGGAAGAATCACTCGTTTGAGTCCCTCCATGAAAGCCTTAATAGCAGGCCCTCTGAAGAGTGAAAGTTGTTGACTGTTCTGAAGATAAGCTGCCACCGCAGCTAAATGTATACGTATGGAGCTGTATGCTAGATTGCATCTGTGTAAATGTAACAGATAACATATGATGTTTTGAGTTGATGCATCTAGTGGATTTATGTCATTATTGGTACAATAAATGACAAATCGTTTCCACTTCGCCGCATAGCATGCTCTGGTGGTAAGCCTTCTGGCCTCCTTGATAATATTCATACAGCCAGGAGGCAAGTTTAGGTAACCAAATTCTATGACTTCAGGAGCCAGATCGTAAGGTTCAACTGTGGCGGATCTGGGTGCTGAATGTCTACATGGCTCTGCGTTAAAAGACTGGGTGTTAGCCGCAGCCTTTGATGAGGCACCCTGGAAAGTTCTAGGAACGTGGTGTACCATGGTTGCCTCGCCCACGTTGGAGCAACTAGAATGAGTGTCATGGAGTGTTGTCGCAGTTTGCGTGCCACTAGTGGTATGAGCGGTGCTGGGGGAAAAGCGTACGCAAACTTGCCTGACCAGTTCATCCATATCGCATTGCCCTGAGACTGCGGATGTGGAAACATGACGGCAAAGCTTTGGCCTTTTGCGTTTTCCCTGGTGGCGAACAGGTCTATCTCTGGGTGACCCCACTGCTGGAAGTACGGTTGTAGCACCGAGGGATGAATCTCCCACTCGTGCATCTGGTGGCTGTGTCAGCTGAGCAGATCCGCCATCTGGTTGTCCCTGCCTGGGAGGTGTTCCGCCAAGAGGAATATGTTTCTCTGAATGGCCCACTTCCACATGCTTTGCGCTAGATGTGACAACTGTGGAGAGTGCGTCCCTCCCTGCTTTTGTATGTAATACATGGCAGTTACGTTGTCCGTCCAGATCAACACGACTTTGTTGCACAAATGTACCTTGAACTCCTTCATTGCCATGAAGATTGCCATCAGTTCCAGCAGGTTGATGTGCATCTTCTTTTGCTGTGTCGTCCATAGTCCCTGCACTGTGTAATGGAGGACATGCGCTCCCCATCCCAGGAGAGATGCGTCTGTCGTAAGCACTATTTGTGGTACAGACTCTTGGAACGGTCGTCCCTTGCAAAGGTTTTGTGGGTTCCACCAATGCAGAGAGTTGTATGCACGACCGGTCACCAACACTAGGTCTTTCAATTGTCCTTGAGCCTGGTTCCACTGCCGTGCAAAGCACTCCTGAAGCGGACGCATGTGTAGTCTCGCATGAGGGACTATGAAGATGCAGGAGGCCACCATGCCTATCAACTGCATAAACACCCAGGTCGGGAGCGAGTGTTGAGGTCTGAATTTTTGAATCAGTAATTGAATGCTGTTGATTTTTGCTGAGTTTGGCTGTGCCTTTGCTGCCAGAGTGTCTATCGTCGCTCCCAGGTACTGTTGTACGTGGGCGGGTTGAAGATGAGACTTTGGGTAGTTTAATGAGAATCAGAGGCTGTGTAGGAGGTGAATGGTGCGGGACATGTGGCTGGCACATTGCTGGGCTGACTTTGCTTGGATAAGCCAGTCGTCCAGATATGGGTAGACGTGAATATGCTGTCTCCGTAGGTGTGCAGCCACAGTCGCCAGGCACATGGTGAACACCCTGGGGGCTGTTGTCACCCCGAAAGGCAGAACCTTGAACTGGTAGTGCTGATTCTGTACGGTGAACCTGAGATATTTCCTGTGTGCCGGATGTATCGGTATGTGGAAATAGGCGTCTTTTAGGTCTAGTGTTGCGAGGAAATCTCCCTGACTGAGTAATGGTAGAACCTGCTGTAATGTGAGCATGTGAAAATGTTCTGACAAGATGTATTGGTTTAGGGGCCTGAGGTCCAGTATTGGCCTGAGAGACCCGTCCTTTTTGGGAATTAAGAAGTACAGCGAGTATACCCCTGTACCGTGTTGTTCTATAGGTACGAGTTCTATGGCCCCTTTTTGCAGCATGCTGATGACCTCTTGCTGCAATAAGTGCATGTGCTCTGCGGACATAGGACGGTGTCTTGGGGGTATGTTGGGTGGAGTGGAGGTTAGCTCTAGACAATAGCCGTACTGGATAAGTTGTCTCACCCATCTGTCTGTGGTAATGCTTTCCCAGACTGGCAGGAACTGCTGTAATCGTCCCCCAACCGGTGTTACATGGCCCGGAGTCACTGTTTAGTATTGACAGAGGATCTGGTGTTGTTATTCCCTCGTCCTCTGCCTTTGCTGCTGTTGCCACGGTATCCACCCCTATTGTTTTTATTATAGGTGGTTTGCGTGCTCCCTTTATTGTATGGAGTCTGCTGAGATGCCTGGCCTCGTGTAGCTCCTCTGTTACCGGAGCGACAAAAGGAGCCTCCTCTGAATTGCTGGGACAGCAAGGCACCCATAGACTTGGCTGTTTTCGTGTCCTTTTTAATCTTTTCTAATATTGTGTCCACATCAGGACCAAATAAATAATCAGGGTTCACGGGTTGATTTAATAATGTGGTTTGAATCTCAGGTTTGAACCCAGAGATGCGTAACCATGCATGTCTCCTAAGCATGACACTTGTATTGATGGCCCTGGCTGCGGTGTCTGCTGCGTCTAACGCACACTTAATGGATGCGTTGGATATGAGTTTTCCCTCTTGTATCAGTGTTTCTGCTCCCTCCTTGTAGACATCAGGCAAGTGTTGTAACAGTTGCTCTAGTGTGTCATAATGAGCCCTATCGTATCTGGCCAATAGGGCTTGTGTATTAGAAATCCTCCATATATTAGCTGCTTGAGCAGCCACCCTTTTTCCAGAAGCTTGTCTGGAGGAGGAGCTTCACCAGTGGTTTGTGAGTTGGCACGCTTAAGAGCATTTGATACCACCAAAGAGTCTAATGGCAGCTGTCCCTTAATATATGTAGGGTCCACAGGTGCTGGTCTGTATTTTCTTTCGATTGTGGGGTTGACAACCCTTGCTCTAGTGGTTTCCTTGAAAATGTCTCCTGCGTGTTTAAGAACACCTTTCAACATTGGCAATGTCTTGGCTGATTTCTCTGAAGCGGAGAAAGTGTCAAATAGGAAGTCCTCTTCAATTGGGTCAGCATGCATTTCCACATCATGATTCTGTGCTGCCCTTTCTAATAATGCGTTAAACGCAGCTGTATCCTCTGTTGGTGAAGTCTTGACAGGATAAGAAGGAGTGGCAGGAATAGTTTGTGACTCCCCGGGTCAACAGGGTCTGCCCAGGCTTGAGTCTGGTCATCCTGATCCGTGTCCACAGGGTAACTAAATTCTTCATTGTAGTCATACTCCATATCCTCATTAGTGCGTGTAGGTGAGTATGCAGAAGTGTCCTGGCCATGGTACCTTACAGTCTCAAAAAGGACAGGTGATGTGGTCAGAATTCCTTTTCTTTTTGAGTGGAATTTTATATGTTTCCAGAGGATTTTCTGACCTGATCTTCCTCTGATAAATAGTAAGTCTGCCAGAGTCGGAGTCGATATGTAGCTTCGACTACTCATCATAGGAGGGCTCTTGGTACATAATGTCCTCTTCTAGAGAATGACTCCTTTTTCCCATGGACACCTTCTTGGACGGGTCGATCCCAGTTTTTGGATCAAAACGCTTTAGGCCGTGCAGTCGGGAGCAGTCCGAATTTTATTGCTGGCATAGGCTTTATAGACAGACTGACCTTCTTCGGGGCCGGCGTAGTTACTGGTCCGACCGACTTTGTCTTTTCGCCAACATATTTTTGGCCTTGCGTCGACTTAGGCGCCTGTTGCGTTGGAGGCGGGCACTTCTGCCTCGACTCGACGTGCTTCTTTGAGCCACTCTTGTATTTCGGCTCGAGGCCCTTGACGAGCTGTGGCCTGTCGACTCGTTGCTTCGGATCGAGAACCTTCCGAGACTCTAGTCCCTTGTTTGTGTCACTGTCCGTCGACGTCGACCTCGTTGGTTCGACGTGCTTGACTTTAGTCATGGACTTTAGCATACCGATCTTCGGTTCGACACCCTTTGTTTGTGACCCCGCAGGGTCGTCAACACTTTTCTTCTTTATGGAATCTGATGGATTCGAACCCTTCGATCCAAAGACTGTCTCCAGCAGTTTAGGTTTCGATTTTGACTCCATGGCTTTCGGTTTTGATTTAAGCATTGACTGTGTTCAACCAATGGCTCGTGTGATATATTCTTAGACGGGCCGAGACGCGGGGCTATAGAATGTTCGATATGATCTTGGCTAAGGCCTTCCGGCGATGCCTCGACCTGAGCCCTTGGAAGTCTTTCAGTGTCTGTTTCGGGCCCCGTACTCACAGTTGGGCCTGGTTCATCGCTCGAGTCGTCATCGACGGCTCCGAAGGCTGATGCGTCTTCCCTTACCTCGACGATGTTTTCATCCTCGACGTTTTCTTCTTCGTCTTCATAATAGTTGGAGTCATGCTCCGATCCGGGATCCGACTGCTGTTCTGGATCCTCAGTCTCGACGACCTCATCATCTTCTTCACCGAAGATATTCACCGGGTCGGGCGCTGGCTTCGTCATAGTTTGCCTCGCCACGCGTCGAAGTCAAAGCGTCTTCTTCGATCTGAATTGAGCACAAGCTAGACAGTTGGCCTCATTGTGCTCCGGAGATAAGCACTTGTTGCACACCGGGTGTAAATCGATGTGTGGGTACTTAGAATTGCAAAGGGGGCATCGTTTGAACGGGCTCCGTTCCATTGTCGATCTGGCCTTTGGTGTCGAAAAGGCCACGCGGCTCTCTTCGACGTCGTATTAGAAAATAACTGGAACAAAGTACTCGGCACTGATCGAAATAACAATACCGACGACCCCGAAGGCCTTTTGGCCCTTAGAAAAGTTTCCGAACTTGAGTAAGAAAAAGACATCCGAACCCAATGGCGGAAAAAACAATCTGAGGATGCCCATGCGCACTGTAGTCCGGGGGAGGAGCCACCTATCTCGTGATACTTCGAAGACTCTTCCAGGACAACAATGTGCAATCATCCGGACCCAACACTAGGTGGCGATCTATACACAGATATGAATTCAGCAGCCCACATGCCTCGAACATATGTTTATTCGAGGCAGGGTTATTATAATACAATAAAAAAACAGGGGGAGGTAGAGATTTAAGGTTAGGTTCACCCTCCTTGCTGAATACATTTCCACAACATTCGGAATACCGAAATAAGAAACCTAACAATAGGGGTAACAGGGATTCCACAGACAATGTACCAAAACCCTACCAGAAAGAAAAATTATTTTCTAGAGGCCCCTTACCTACCACCTACCAGGGTTACCCCTAGGTGGCATGCTTCATCAATGGGGTCATCCCAAACCGCTGCAGATTGAGGCATGCTGCGACTTGCGGACTACGTAGGAGCACTTATTTAGAGAATTGATGTGTGGTGCAGTGATCTAAAGTTGAAGAAAATAATTAAAAATACCTAGCCAGTGAGCAAATGTTTTATTTCTGCTTCTAGTTGGTATGTTTCAAAATACGGGGTTAATACCCGGGAGAGACCTATATGTAACGAGTATGTTTTCCATAGCATTGGGTCAACATGTTTCGAGCTGTCCCCTACAAGCTCTTCTTCAGGACCAGCCTCATGCGTACCACTCCTAGTTTATCCTTTAATGTGCATACAATTAAGTGCACACCTAATGTGTATACACACAATAATACATACAGTTATTCCTCGATATGTGGTCTACCGGGGAAGACAATAGGAGATATGCCGAGAGGAGAGCTTTGATGAAGGTGTGACTACAAGCCCATCTACCTCTGCTGACTATGAAGCAGAAATACGGCGTATCAATGAATAACCGTATGTATTATTGTGTGTATTTTTCTCTCTGAAAGGAGGGTTTTCATACATTGTCAGTGGAATCACTGTTCCCCCAATGGTTAGGTTTCTTATTTCGGTATTCCGAATGTTGTGGAACTGTATTCGAGGCAGGCCCACAAGCTAAAATGCCTGAAAGCCCATGGAGTAAATAACAATTGGAGGAACAGTTT
Source organism: Lissotriton vulgaris (assembly GCF_964263255.1). Classification (NCBI taxonomy): domain Eukaryota; kingdom Metazoa; phylum Chordata; class Amphibia; order Caudata; family Salamandridae; genus Lissotriton; species Lissotriton vulgaris. Next base: position 2,000,908,833 of record NC_141693.1, on the reverse strand, counting down.
GAACACATTAATGTATAGAACATACATCAACAATCCCCATCTCAAATACAAAAAAATGCAACAAATTTCTGCAGAGATGGACTGCACATATCCCTAACCTTCTCCTACTACCCTGCTACAAGCTCTTACTAACCCAGCTATCTCTACACCAACCCCAACAGAGGCACTGCTAGGCTCTAACGTGGTTTCAGGGCTTGTATGAAACACAACACCTCAAAGTCATGCCTCAACCTGGGCATCCACTATTACTCGAAGGCGTGAGCATCCAAGCACTGTGAGGCCTGCTCCTTGAGCCCGCAGTTTTGGGTTACTGGGCATACCCATACTGGGTACTGATATCTGCCACTGGTACAATTAGACTTCAATTGGATAAACAAGTTACTCTCACGGGTACCGAAGATAAGCAGTTCAGGCATACTGTAGGAGGTGACGGGGTCAGACTTAGTAAGTGATCTACAATAACCTCCACGCCCAGCCAGAGCAATCATCTCCAGCACGAACAGGTGGTTTTTGTATTTTTTTTACATGTAGGTATGATACAAAAATTATGTATTGCCTGTACAAATACAATGTTAAAGCGTTTATGCGTTAAGTGCTAGGTTTTAATAGCAGGAGACCCATGGGTCAATATTATAAGGGAAGGGTTTGAGCATTCTTTGCTGCTTTCAGAGAACTTAAGGTTTAGTGCTGGGTATTTATATCCAGCCAGTCAATGGGGTAAAGGGGCCAGACAGAAAACTACAATTAATCAAGTTGCATGTATTATACCTGATTTAGTTGTTTGGTAAACCTGGGCGGAAGGTGAAACTACTTAGCAGGTTGGAGCCCCAGTGGCAGAGTATCTATACAAAACTAGTTTAATAGATTGTAAAACCAAACATACACCAACGCAAATGTGATCATGGGCATACACCCAAGCCCAGAAAGTTGGTTCAGAGTGACAAAGGCGTGTTTAATCGTCTTAGTGTCAATGAAAGGGCTACAGAGAGGCCCAGTATTCACGGATTCTTGTGCACCAGTCATGTATGACATGTATTTACACGTCATGGACAAGAGTAACAAATGTCAATGGAAGTGCTTCGGCATAGTTTGTACAAGTTCTGTGCAAACATTAGAGAATCAGTTCTGCACAGGAGTGCTCAGACACCACAGTAGTCAAGGGATTCAAAAACACTCCTCCAATCATGCATTGCAGGGCTTTCCCAGGCTTATTTCTTTCCGAAGCACAGGGGTGGCAGACAATGACAAAGCTGGGTCCGGTAGGACAATAGAAGGATTTCAAGTACAGTGGCGGGATATTGGTTTGACAATGTTGCATATGTTCCCTGCAGCCCACCACACAACTACAGTTTCAGACTTGAGACCCAGGGAACACCCGACACAAAGCTTGCTATGTCCGCAGACGTGCCCAAGTTGTATGCTGGATATGGACACCAGTGATCCTGCACTTTGTCGTCATCCCCTGCACACATTTTTTAAAAACACACACACAGGCACAAGAATGCAAGAGCCCCCAGTTAAGAGGGCAGGGGAGACACCAGTAGGTCCTTTTCCTAACAGTGGGGTGGGTATAAAGCCCTGTGCACCTGCAACTACAATCCACAGCTACAATATGCAAGTTGAACTAAAACATGGCATTAGGGTCACTGTAGCCACCCTCAGCAACAGGCAGCCCCAGACCTGCCTATTCCTGGTCCTTCTAAAACCTGGGCAGCCTCAGATGCACTGTCCTGCTAAGACTCTGGTAGCTTCAGATCTTGTAGGAACTGGGCACTCAGTCCTGTAAAGACATGAGCATTCCAGGCCCGATTATTCCAACACGCTAATACCTGGGCAGCTTCTGATCGATTTATTCATGGGCTCTCACCACCCTGCTAAGACCTGGGCAACCTCAGACCTACAGTTCTGCTAAGACCACTTTATTCCTGGGCACTCACAGTCCTTCTAAGACCTGGGCATCTTCAGGCCTGTTTATTCAGGAAGACTTACAGTCCTGCTAAGATCTGAGCATCAGACTTGTTTATTCCTGGAGACTCACCGTACTTCTCAGACCTGGGCATTCGCAAAACTGTTTATTACTGGACACACACAGTCATGCTGAAACCTCAGCAGTCTCCGGTGCATTTATTCCTGGCTACTGACAGTCCTGCTAAGACATGGACAATTCCAGTCCTGTTCATTCCTGGCCACTCACAGTCCTGCTAAGACATGGACAATTCCAGTCCTGTTCATTCCTGGCCACTCACAGTCCTGCTAAGACATGGACAATTCCAGTCCTGTTCATTCCTGGCCACTCACAGTCCTGCTAAGACATGGACAATTCCAGTCCTGTTCATTCCTGGCCACTCACAGTCCTGCTACGACATGGACAATTCCAGTCCTGTTTATTCTTGGAGACTCATAGTACTGCTAAGACATGGGCAGTCTCAGACCTGTTTATTCCTGGAGACTCACAGTGCTGCTAAGACATGGGCAGTCTCAGACCTGTTTATTCCTGGAGACTCACAGTGCTGCTAAGACATGGGCAGTCTCAGACCTGTTTATTCCTGGAGACTCACAGTGCTGCTAAGACCTGGGCAGTCTCAGACCTGTTTATTCCTGGAGACTCACAGTGCTGCTAAGACCTGGGCAGTCTCAGACCTGTTTATTCCTGGAGACTCACAGTGCTGCTAAGACATGGGCAGTCTCAGACCTGTTTATTCCTGGAGACTCACAGTGCTGCTAAGACCTGGGCAGTCTCAGACCTGCTCATTCAGTATCACTAGTCTCGAGCCTGTTAGGTGCAACAGAGATAGGTTTACGCTAGATGAAACTATAAGTTGAGCACTATTGTTTGCTGGTTCCCTATTAAGTGCACTGTATAAAGTCTTTTTTTCTTTCAAATTCCCTCTCTGAAAAATATTTCTTCCCTATAATTTTACCGGCAAACAGAACTCCTCGAAAGCGGGCTTGACGAATGAGGTGTACTGGGTAAGGATGTGCTCCAGATCTCGCCCTCGTCTCATGTCACGAAGCACTGCAAGGGAAAGCAAAACATTATCACATTTAGTTTGGAAATACTTTCCATAAAATTATGGGTTATACAAAAGCAATCAACAGCAATTCATACAAAACCTATTTGTACTGTTAATACTAGATTACAAATAATAACATATTGCTTTCTTGGGGGCCTTAAAAGGCAGCAGGTTTGTTCATTCTGCTTGCCTGTCGGTCTTCGTTCACTTTCGGCCAGTAGTTTCTGCTCTGCAAAGATGATATTTGTGTTTGCACACTGTACAAGTAATAAATGTATGATGATAGTAGCACAAAGGTCTGAATAAAGTTATCATTAAGGCACATCTGTTACTCCTTTTTGTAGATCTGCACCCATTTCAAACCAATGTTTGCCACGTCACCTAGTGACAGAGCTTGTCAAAGCTGTTACTACAGATATTTGTGCAACACAAACTTGAGCATGCATAGTGAGTTCCCAGTTTGAGGGGTGACTGAGGGGTTGTTGGGGGTTTAATAGTGAAATTATATACACGCTCAGCTCTGTTTCCAGCATTGGGTTAGATCACACACAAGATTATCAAAGATTGGGGGACAAGAAAGACAACATTGTTTGGGGTGGCAACACCTTAAGGAGCTCGTCCCTTAAAATCTTTTGGTTAAACTACGCATCACCACATGATTTAGTACTTTGGTTGTATTGCTTTCACTTAGTCTGACGTTTCCCATGGAGCAGTGCTGCTTATCTCTAAGGCAATTACATATCTGAATATAGACATCAACCCAGCCTTAGCACTCACTGGTGAAACATGCATGTATCTGAAGTAAGAGATTTCACCTTTAAAAAACAGAAAGGAGATGCACAGGAGGGAATCCATCTGCCAAAAGTTGGTTTTAGGAAGCCTGACCGCCTGGCTCCATCCAGAGAGAAATATGCCTCACAAGAATAGCATGCAACACCTTGTTAGTTGGACGGTGGAAAGGTGAATGCGGAGTAACACATTCTCCGAGTGGGAAATGGTGTACTGTTAAATCGCACCCACACAGCGTTTAGACTTTTGGATTTCTGTGTCAGGCGATTTCATCATTGCGGGTCTACTTGATGGGAGCACATTCCCCACAGACCATACATGTACTGAGAAATTCTTTGAAGCTTATTTCGGACACTGATACCAAGACATTGATTAGCCCTGAAGAAGTTCAGAATTTTTTTTTTACTGAACGAAACGCGTTGGCTGGACGATCTTTTCATGTGAAAATGTCTGTTTTACGGAAGACAATAAAGGAGTGAATTTATTTCTACAAAGATACATTGTCTTACATTTTATTGGAAAGAGACTTATCTTTCTGGTGCACCATTAGACTCAGTATCAGCACCAACAAAACGTGTACTGATCATGGGTAGGCTTCCTAGTGAATGTTGGAAAGCGGCCATGCGGTATAAAATTGGTGAGCTGGAGAGAAGCAGATTCTACACAGAGTAGCAGAAAAAAGCAAACTGACAAAAGTGCCGACTCACACAGGGAAAAGTGTAGTGACTTCATGTCTCCATGTGCAGATTACACTACACTCACTGTATGAAACAGAAAAACTTCAAGGAGCTGTTTCCAGTTCCACAACCAAGTGACAGCCTACCTAGAGGTTGGGAAAAGAAACACCCAGGAAACAGGAGTAGCAGAGTTGAATTCTTAATTCACTTCCATTGCTCTCAAGGCCATGTACAATAATCATGTATTTAATCTTTTCCAAGTTAATAATCCGGGACCGACTGTGGTAAAAAGATTTGAATGTACTGAAGAGACTTTAGAGGTCTTTCGCTGTCCTGGAGATTAAAACGACATCATCTGCACCAGTTACCATTAACACCAATGTGCCATGCAGCTTAGGACGTTCATCTGAAGGGGATCGCACTTCGGAGCAACATCAATGAGTTATACACAAAGATGTCTAGGTGCTGGGAGGCACGCTTGACAGACACATTGCTTACTTGGTACACTAGAATCATCTGAAAATGCCATGGACCCAGCCCCACTTTCTCACGCGTGTCGATAAACCCCACAATCATTGCAGTCACTAACAGTTGGGGGATCAACAAATGTCCATTTTATTTGCAGTAATAGGAATTTTGCTGAAAACCAAACGATGCCGTAGTTCCACAGTGCCCTGTCTTTGCTAGAGCCATCCTGATGGGGGAACAGAATGCTACTGAACCTGCACTACACTCAGGCAGTATTTTACCATACATTTTCACCAGTACATTTATCGGAGGTATGTGGCGCTAGATGACATATACATTCATGTTGCTGTTTGTGTGTTTGGCCACTATCTGTACCCCAAGCCGAGATAACACAGACGGACGCTAGTTGTTTCAAAAAGGAAGTAGTCCCAAATCCTAGACTGGATTGACAGAAATCTAGTGACACTTTATCGAGGCCTTGAACCTTCATTCAGGAAATCTGCAGCCAGACGAAACTTGCATAAAACAAAGAGGTGCTGAAAGTACATTTCACAATATGATGCAACAACTTCTTATTGCTTGCGCTATGCTTCATCATGGAAGAGGTCGTGTTCTGGAAGGGCAAGTATCCCAACATCTGACCTCGAGCATGCTACTAAACCAAAGGCAGTCACGGTTTGGCGTTGTGGGCGGTATGTAACACTTACAACGCAACTTTTACGTCGTAATGCTGTTACAACACAGCTATTACAACGCAGGATCCATTACATCGGATGCCATTACAACGCATGGCATTACATAGCAGATGCTATTACAACGCATACCATTACATCGTAAGTATTGGTAAGTATATAATTTTTTTTTAATTTTATTTAATATTATATAATTGATTTAATTATTATTAATTATTTAAAAAAAATTATTTATGTTTTTAAATATTATAAATTAAATATATTAATTTAAGTAATTTTTTAAATAAGTATGAGAATAGGAGTATATGTTTTGGGGTACTGAGGTATATGTTTTGGGGTGTTTGGGTATTTTTAGGTTTTAGGGCAGGGTTTGGGTTTTGGGGTACAGGGGTGTTTTTAGGTTTTAGGGCAGGGTTTGGGTTTTGGGGTACAGGGGTGTTTTTAGGTTTTAGGGCAGAGTTTGGGTTTTGGGGTACAGGGGTGTTTTTAGGTTTTAGGGCAGGGTTTGGGTTTTGGCGTACAGGGGTGTTTTTAGGTTTTAGGGCAGGGTTTGAGTTTTGGGGTACAGGGCTGTTTTTAGGTTTTAGGGCAGGGTTTGAGTTTTGGGGTACAGGGGTGTTTTTAGGTTTTAGGGCAGGGTTTGGGTTTTGGGGTACAGGGGTGTTTTTAGGTTTTAGGGCAGGGTTTGGGTTTTGGAGTATAGGGGTGTTTTTAGGTTTTAGGGCAGGGTTTGGGTTTTGGGGTACAGGGGTGTTTTTAGGTTTTAGGGTAGGGTTTGGGTTTTGGGGTACAGGGGTGTTTTTAGGTTTTAGGGCAGGGTTTGAGTTTTGGGGTACAGGGGTGTTTTTAGGTTTTAGGGCAGGGTTTGAGTTTTGGGGTACAGGGGTGTTTTTAGGTTTTAGGGCAGGGTTTGGGTTTTGGGGTACAGGGGTGTTTTTAGGTTTTAGGGCAGGGTTTGGGTTTTGGGGTACAGGGGTGTTTTTAGGTTTTAGGGCAGGGTTTGGGTTTTGGGGTACAGGGGTGTTTTTAGGTTTTAGGGCAGGGTTTGGGTTTTGGGGTACAGGGGTGTTTTTAGGTTTTAGGGCAGGGTTTGGGTTTTGGGGTACAGGGGTGTTTTAGAGTTCAGGGGTAGGTTTGTGTTTAGGGATAATTAAGTTATATTTACCATTTTTACATTAATTAAAATATATTTAATAAATTAAATTAATTATTTTACATTAATTACATTTTTAAATTAAATTAATTAAATTAAATAAATTATTAATATTAATTTAATTTAATTTCAATTTTAAAAATATGTACATTTAACTAATTTCATTATTTTAATTAAATTAAATTAATTACAATTTTTATTAAAATTACATTTATTAAATAGATATTTTATTAAATTAAATTAATGACTATTTTAAAATGTATTTTAATTAAATTATTTAAATAAAATTTATTAAATTAACTTAACATTTTTAAAAAAAGGTATACTTACCTATACTTACGATGTAATGCCATGCGTTGTAATAGCATCTGCTATGTAATGCCATGCGTTGTAATGGCATCCGATGTAATGGATCCTGCGTTGTAAAATCTGCGTTGTAACGGAATGCGACGTAAAAGAACGCGTTGTACTGACACCAATCCTTGTGGGCTTATGGCTAACATCAGCCCCTATCTTACAGACTTCACCTATTGTTGACACCAAGAATACAAATCTTATTTTACCAGGTTTATCTGGACCAACCACTAGTTAGTGGAATTATGAATATATATGTGAAGCTAGAATCATCTCAAGATGCAAAGGTCACCACTTGTCACAAGCAACACTTTTAATTTAATCACACAGGCTCAGATTACAGTCTTAAGGTAATTGACTTCTTGAAGAACACCACACACTGATAGGATCTGAAAACCATGCAGACTGGCTACCTTGACTCATTTTTAAAGCATTTCGTAATTGAACTTTCAAAGGCAACATAATACAATTTGATCAATGCAATCAGTGACAGGGATTCAGCAGTGATCAATAGTCCCAGGTAAGAAAAGCATCTCTCTTGCACTTATTTACTCATTGAAATGAGAAGCAAGAGTCTGTAGACTCACGTCGCAGGAGAATGTATAAAGACTGTGACAGCCATGACCCTCTCTCGCCTCTTCATACATGATCGTCACCAGCGATTCAGACGTCAGGCTGAGTCTGCTACAGAACTGACCCAGGCAAGCAGATCTCTTAGGTGCATTCTTAGAGGGGTGGAAAAGGGGATTTACTGCTTTAGTTTAGTTATTTCTGTGTTCATGGTATTTAACTGTGCATTTTGCCAGTTTGTAATGTTCAAAGCATGCTCTGTATACTCCTGCCATCTAGTGTTGGGTTCGGAGGTGTGCAACTTGTTTTTCTTCAAGGAAGTCTTTCGCGTCACGAGGTAGAGTGACTCCTCCTCTCAGTGACAGTGCGTGTGGGCATCCACTCCTTTGTTAGATTGTTTTCTCTCCACTGTCTGGTTCAGACGCGTGTGCCTCTCTTCCGTGTTCAACTCTGCTTGGTACGAGTCTTTGGTCCTATCTTGTCTTCGACTGTTTAGTAAATCTCACTTGTGCTTTTCCAAACCGCTGCCACTCGATAAACTTCGTCGGGTCGAACATCAATCGATCACCCTTCGGGCCGCCGCCCGTCTCGGGCCTACATTTCGGCATGCACCATCAGGACGGAAGGTGTGTTCCTGATGGAAGGCCCCCCTTTTTGGTTCTGCCTGCAGTATCACGCCAAATATCCACACACCGACCTACACCAGGTGTGTAATCGCTGCTTGTCGCCAAACCACTGCGATGCCGACTGTGATGCCTGCAGATCTTTCGGATCCATGAAAACCCTTTGTGATTGAAGACCGTGTTGACTGGAACTATCTCACAGCAGCGAGGACGATAATCCTGACATCTTCTGTGAGGAGCACGTCCAGAAAGTACTGGGAAGTGAGGAGGAGGATGCAGCATTCTCTGTTGAGGAGATCTCCAGCTCTGATGTGGAGGAAGTGCTGGGGCAGCGCATGAATACTGTTACCTCGAACCTGGCTCCACTGAAAGAGAGTTCCAAATACTCTCCTCTTCCACTTTTACTGGTCGCCGGTCCGCCACTGCCTTCAGGCAATGGTCGGATCCGAAAAGAGACTTTGTATGCTGCTGTTAAACCTAAACCTTCTGCTTCAGCACAGACCTCATCTGATCAAGAGCCTTCTTTGTTCTCCCCCAAGCCTTTGGAGCCAACGTGGAAGCCAGCTCCATATCCTTCGGTGCCTGAAAAGAAATCATCTAAAGCCTCAATTCCAAGATCGACTGAAATCAAATCCTCGAAGCATTCTTCGGTTTCTTTGTCTTTGGTCGAGCCAATTCTTGAAAAGATGGACATTAAATAGAGGACGATCCATATTCAAGAAGGCACAGGGAGAATCGTAGCCTCACCTCCTCCTAATGGCAGTTAACATTTGAGGAGAACTAAACATTCCAGAACCTCCCAAAAAGAAAACAAAAGACAAGGCTACAAGCCCTTTACATCATTCTCCACCACCATCACCTCCTTCTCCACATCTGGGCCCTCTAGACCATGCGCCTGCTGGTTCACCAACAGGGAGATTATGAGAACCATTAGGGGAACCAGATCCTTGGTATGATTCAGATCCAGACTCCATAACTCCCAATGACCCAGATATATACCCAGCTCGCCCTTCACCACCAGAGGATGCTAGTGCTTACAAACAAGTAATTGCCCGGCAGCTACCTATCATGGAGTCCAACTTCATAGGGAATCTCTATTCCCTATTTGATACGTTGTCATCCAACCATAAGGACATTCAGTTTCTGCCCATGCTTCCAGGCATGTTACGGCACCCGGTTGACATATTTAAAGAACCTATACGTGTCTGGGTTATAACTCCAAGGGTTGATCAAAAATATAAAGCAGCTCCCTCCGACCCCCTTATTAGACGTAGCCGGTCCCGCCAGACTCCATCGTGGCTACCACAGCTCGTAAACAAGCAAATAGTCAAGCAAGTGGAGATACCCCACCTCCTGAGAAGGAGAGCAAACGCATTGATGTTGCTGGAAAGCGGGTTGCAGCTCAAGCATCCGATCATTGGCGTATTGCTAACTTCAAAACACTACTCGCACGTTACTGTAGGGCCCACTGGGATGAAATGGAAGAACTGATGCAGTATATCCCACAAGAACTCAAAAAAGCAGTCTACAGGTAGGTAGGGAAGGTCAGGCCATCAGCAATAATTCAATCAGATGTGCCTTAGATGCAGCAGATTTAGCCGCTAAGGGCTACAATATCAGTATATTGCTCAGAAGGCATGCCTGGCTCGGGTTTTAAACCAGAGGTTCAATAGGCAGTTTTGAATATGCCTTTTTTGATTAGGAGCATTTATTTGGCCCTCAAGTAGACTACACTTAAGACAAAACGAAAAAAGGACACTGACCCGGCGAAAGCAATCGGAGCACTTCAAACTCCTACACCTCGCGGTTCCTTTCACGGCCCAAGCTACAAGGGCCAATACAAATTCTTTGCCACAGACGCCTCTACGTCCCACCAAAAGCAGGGACAATCCACTTACACTAAAGGATTTTACAAAGGCTCTTTTAGAGGCAATAATAATAGGGGAAGAGGTAAGGGTGCTTCAACATGTGGTGCAGCCATCAACCCCCAAACAGTGACTGCCCATCCTCCCACGCCACCCAATCACATAACACCGGTCGGGGGAAGACAGATGTTATCTGATTTCACCCAGTCTGGGAAACCATCATAACAGACCAATATGTACTAGCCATTATCCAACATGACTACTGTCAGGAGCTCAGTACCACACCACCCAACATGCCACCTTGCAATCACAGACTATCGCAAAACCACTTAACTCTTCTGAAACAAGAGGCCCAAGCCCTTCTTCTCAAAGGGGCTATACCACCAGTTTCTCTTCATCAACAAAGTACAGGGGTAGTATTCCTAATACCAAAGAAGGACGGGTCACTGGGACCAATCCTAGATCTCATACCTCTCAACTACTACATCGTATCAGAACACTTTCACATGGTCACTCTACAAGATGTCATTCCACTTCTAACGATTGGTGACTTTATGGTTACTTTAGACTTAAAGGAAGCCAACTTCCATACACCCATTAATCTTGCTCATCACAAATACCCCAGGTTTGTGATAGCAGGAAAACAGTAGCAATTTAAGGTTCTCCCCTTTGGTGTCACTACAGTACCAAAGGTTTTTACCAAGTTCCTAGCAGTAGCAGCAGCACATCTACGTTGACAAAATATTCCTGTACTTGGATGACTGGCTAATCAAACACCCATCTGCAGTGTCAACAACACATAAAGATCACAATAGACCATCTGCACAAATTTGGGTTCCCCATCAATATCCCCAGGTCTCACCTTCAACCTCTTCAACTTCAACCATACTTAAAAGCAATCCTCAACACACAGTTAGGACCAGCTTATCCCAATCCCGCTTGGATTAACAACTTTTCAGCACTTCTACCTCAATTTCAGACAAACAGAACACTCACAGTTCGGACTCTCTGGCATCTCTTCAGTGGTTTCAGTCACAGGGTCACCTCCAGGATCTAGTGTTGACAGACCACCAGACTCACCATTCTCTGGAATGATGGAACCCCAACTATTTGTTGAAGGGTGGCCTTTTCTTGAACCGGTTTCTCAAATCACTCTAACTACATATGCTTCAGAGATGGGTTGGGGTGCACATCTCAAAAACCACACAATCCAAGGTGTGTGGGATCCCAAACATCAATCCCTACTCATGAACTACTTGGAGCTTCAGGCAGTATTCCTTGCACTGAAAGCGTTCCTTCCCCATCTATCTCACAAGGTTGTCCTAGTCCAGATGAACAATAGTACAGCCATGTACTATCTACAAAAACAGGGGGCGACATAGTCTTCTCAGTTGTCACACCTCTCTCAAACCATATGGAACTGGGCTTTTCACCATCACATTCATTTGTTGGCAGAATATCTACTGGGGGGGGGGGACAACGATCTTGCGAACTGCTCAGCAGGACACCCAGTCAGACCCACGAGTGGGAACTCAACCCACAAGTCCTCCTTCCCTACTTTCAAATTAGGGAGTTACCTCACATTGACCTGTTCTTCACAAAAGAAAACGGAAATGCCCAGACTTCGCATCTAGGTTCAAACATCCACTCTACAAGGGCAACGCACTATGGAAGAGTTGGTCAGGGATTCTTGCCTATGCTTTTCCACCTCTCCCTCTCATCCCATTTCTGATTTGAAGGCTCAGATAAACATCACTCACCAGGATCTGTGTAGCACCTACCTGGGTATGCAGCCCTGGTTCATAACACTACTAGATCTCTCAGTTGTCCCGCATGAGAAGCTCCTTAACAGGCCGGACCTTCTCACACAGGATCAAAGACAAATCAGGCACCAAGACACAAAGACGCTCAACCTAGCGATTTGGGTCCTGAGATCTTAGAGTTTGGTTATTTAAACTTACCAACAGAATGCATGGATATTCTTAAACAGGCACGCGGACCCACTACTACAGCCTGTTACGCAGCATAATGGAAGTGTTTTGTTTGACATTGCCAATCTAAATTCAACAATTCTAACAAGGCCACTGCAGGTCAGAGCTCAGGCTGTTCAGGGCTCATGTGTACTCATGCCAGTCACTGCTCAGACTATTCAGGACTCATGTGTACTCATGCTGGGCAGAGCTCAGGCTATTTACTTCCTTTGCAAAAGTCCAATTTGACTGAACACTTCCACTTGATTACATCTTGCTGAAAAAGCTGCCTATCTCCAAAACAGACAGCATCTATCACTCTTCGGAATTCCCATCATTAAAGCATTCGTGAGGGACTCAAATGAGTCATTCCATCTTGTGTCTCTCCAGCATCCTCCTGGAACGTTAAAAACAGCGCTTACTAGGCTCATGGGTTCTCCTTTTGAGCCTTTACACTAATGCCCACTTCAATTTCTATCATGGAAAGTGCCATATATAGTTGCCATTACCTCACTCAGACCTCACCTTAGAAGTACCATTTGTTCAAATACATAAACAAAAAGTAGTACTTTGGACTAATACAAAATTCATACCAAAGGTAGTTTCTCAATTTCATCCTAATCAATCCATTGAACTACCTGTTTCTTTCCCTAACCCTGTTTCTGTAGAAGAAAGAGCTTTTCACAACTTAGATGTAAAAAGAGCCCTCGTGTTCTACATGGATAGAATTAAAACTTTCAGGAAAACAAAATAACTGCTTGTAGCTTTTTCACCACCACATAAAGGTTGCTCTATATCCAGATCCGGCATAGCTAGATAGATAGTAAAATGCATTCAAACTTGCTACATTAAAGCCAAAACACCTTTACCTGTAAGGCCCAGAGCACACTCTACTCGAGAGAAGGGAGCAACATTGTTTTTTTAGGGAATATCTCCCTAGCTGAAATGTCTAAACCAGCTGCATGGTCTACACCAGGGTTCCCCAAAGTCACGTACATTTACTAAATATTACTGTGTGCAGGTTTTAGCACGCCAACAAGCCAATGAAGGTCAGGCATTGCTACATACACTTTTTCAAACTGTTAATTAAAATAAAGGCAGATTAAAAAACAAAAGGCATCTGAGAGGTCAGATATTTTAGAGTGCTAGTGGCAAGTGCATTGACCCCGCAACAGAATTACTCACACCTTGTATTCAGTTTATGTTAAGTACTTGTCTGGTGGGGGGAGTGAGGGTGGTGAGTGATTCAAAATGTGACTCATCGTATTTGTGGGTCCCAACAATGCAGGGCTCTTGTAGTGTGTCATAGGTGTTAGGATAGTTTCTAGCCACATGAGAGCACGTGATATATGTTGTCATGCGGTGAGAAATGACACAAAAGATGATCAAATATTGGTATCATTTAATGGATTGTAATCAGTAGCAAGCGACAAACGGCAAGAGAAAAGCTCCTCGGTAACAATGCAATCTGTTAATCATTATATTTCTACAGAGCCGGACACTTTCTTGCAATAGAATAAAGAGAAAATTATTTTCAATACATGGTGGTTTCCATTTCTCTGGGCAAAAGGTATAAGATCCAATGAAAATATAATTGGGTCACGCTGGAACTGCTGCTTACAAGCACTAGTAAAATAGTATGCAGGAACGAGTATATTCCCAGTTTTTGGAGAGAAGATTCTGATTAATATTCAAAGAAGACAAACAACTGCAGAAACAGAACCTCTCAAATCCTCCGTCAAAACTCACCCAAGTTGCAGGAAGCTGACAAAAGCATCAAGTAGATCATCAACCACATCGTTAAAAAGCAAACTTTTCATGATAATCAGGACTCAAGATAATAAGATTCAGTACACGGTGGATCGGAAATATCTACAACTCAGTGGAAGACTCCAGAATACATTAATGAGCAATAACCACTTACAAGGTGGGATGTCTAAGTCGCACCGCTGATTGCATGCCTAATTACTCTGAAGGGTAACGTTGAGCTCACATTCTTCGCAAACACCATAAATTGTGTCCTGGACCACGTGGAATCAGACATGGAAATAAGATGATCAGTTATAGAAGGGAGAAATTCAACTGTTTCACCCTCTTACTAAGTTCCTTCACCAAGGAGCGAAATAAGTAAGACCCATTTTGTTTTTAGGTACAGAGCATTTTCAACCCTGTATTTCAATCCACAATAAGTGCAAACACAAAAGGACACAAGCAAATAAGTGCAAGCTCTGGATGGAACCACTGAATCTTTGAGAATCACTACCACAGTCTCCAGGGAATTTTCTCTATCCCTAATTTTGGGAGTTTAGGCTGAAGAATTAGTCTACTAAGGGTACTGAATCCTAACCTTTTCTTTCAAAACCTCTACTCATTTTACTACTCGCTAGCCACAATCCCTGCAAGCAGATAAACAAGCTTCTTTACGATTTGTCATTATTAAATAGGAAAAGTGTTTTTTGTTTGTTTGAGAGTTGGTACTGGCCCATAGACACCTTCCTACCCCATAAAAAACGTTTAAAAAACAAATCATGAAGGGCAGGAGATTTTTTGTTTGTTTGATAGTTGGTACTGGTCCTGCGGACACCTACCCACCAAACCTTTATTTTAAATTTCAAATTCACGAAGAGGAGGGGTGCCAAATGGACACCTATACATTTTCAAAAGGGTTAAAACATCCTTGTCGGTAAAATGTCAATGTTTTGCAACAGGATTATAGTTGCAAAACACGGATTCATCCCTTAAACACCTATTTGGGTCGTCCTAAACACACCCCTTCCGAATTAATTACATGTTTCTAATTCCATTTTGAGATTTGGTAACCTATTACCGAATCACAAAATGGGTTTAATACACAACAAAAAGCCATTTTGTGGTCGCAAACCATCTGATTTTGGGAATTGCAAGCTTTGCAACTGCAAAACTGCTTTGTATGTCAGGCCCTGTATTTCCCAAAGTATGAATGTACTGTATTGTGGTACATGAAGCCTGATTCTTCTCGTTTCTAATCATTGTTTAGGTCCCGTTTACTTACCGGTAATCTTCATTATACTGTGTCCTGCTCTTACTCCCGCCAGTCCTTATATGTTGAGGGGTTCCAGCCCTCATGAAAGCTTCCTTAAAAGTCATATTAAATTGTAAAATGTAGTTCAACACTTCCCTTCTCTAATGCTACATTAACATTAGAAAGGAACAGGAAGTCCTGTAAAGAATAACAAGTAGTTACAATTCACTCCCACCACTTCTGGGAAGAGGAAGGTGGGTAAGTACGACCAGGACGAGTAGGACTCAGCATAATGAAGATTACCAACAAGTAATCTAATTAGTACCACATTGTCCCTCTTTCTCGCCTATGTATGTACATCTTGAGTGTAGGAAATCCACCTTTTCGAGTTGTCACTGAATATTTTTTGCCTTTTGCTGGACCCTATATTTTTGCTGGCTTTAAACTCGATGCACTTTACCCCTGCAAACAAGCAGTAAAGTGTCTGTGCTCCCCCTTTTAACATGGTTGAATTATCATGCTCCTAATTGGTATATTTAACTTACCTACATGTCCCTAGTATATGGTACAACATTCACCCAGGGCCTGGACGTTAAATGTCACTACAAGATTGCAGCACCTATTTTGCCATTCATTACTGTCACAGTGTAAAACATGGCATCAGGCCTACCATTGTAACCTGGTTGTGCCAGTTTAAACACTGCAATTCAACCTGTCAAAATAACCTTTTTTACAGGTCAAAACCTTCCTTTAAATATTAACAGTCACTCCTATGTAGGCAGGGTGCATGGTATTTATAACATGTAGGAATGTAAAGTTAACATATCCTTACAGTGGCAGTAACCCAAAAGCAAGTTTCACTGTAGGAAGACTGTCTGGCCATAGAGAAAACCAGAATACAGATTAAAATAATAATACTGTATTGCAAGAAAAGGATTAGCCTGAAAAACAGCCAAACAATTATTTTTAAAAGTTATTAAAAATTCAATTCAATTATACAAATCTTTATAACAGTCATAAAAAATCCAAAGCAATGGTGAAGTTGGATTTTTAAAAAAATATATTAAGAAAAAGTCACTTTAAGACAGTTACTTACCTTTTTGCTGGCTGAAGCTACGGGAGGCTACTTTGCATTAATTCTCCAGCTTTCCCAGGATGCCAAAACGATTCTTGTGTACCCACTGCCTGGTTGCTGGAAAAACCTGCTTTTGATTCACCAGAATTCTGTCTCTGGGTATATTGGGAGTACAGTGGCTGCTCTAAATTGGATTTTGGTGTTAGATGTGGGAGGGAAGTAGGTTTACCATAGGACACTCCCCACACATCTGCCAGCCCTCAGAGCCCAAGTGAAGTGTGGCCAAAGACTTTCTCCATCTTATAAATGCCCAAAGTAGGGTAGGGTTGGCCCCCAGATCTTTTACCCCATTGGTTAGGGCATAATCAGACGTCATTCCTACCCACTAGCTCATGCGCCAAAGGTAAGCCCGTCTGCGCCCGTCCACGCCTGGACCGCGCCCAGCGCCAGAACCCCTGGCTCCCGCCGACACCAGCCCACCCGCCGGACCTACGACGCCACCGAACTCTACGCACTCAACGCCGGTCGAATCCCGGGCTGCTATCGAGCCACCCCGGGACGCACCCACAGACCCTTCTGCTGCCATTC
The DNA here is from genome assembly GCF_964263255.1 of Lissotriton vulgaris. Lineage (NCBI taxonomy): Eukaryota > Metazoa > Chordata > Amphibia > Caudata > Salamandridae > Lissotriton > Lissotriton vulgaris. Next base: position 2,000,891,994 of record NC_141693.1, on the reverse strand, counting down.
CTGCAAGTTCACCTGCATCCGGACCTGCACTACACCAGCACCGACCAAGCCGAGCACCAGCAGCAACCACCTCAAGTGCATCCTGCTCAACACCCGCTCCATCCACAGACACGCCGTCGAGCTCTGGAACCTGCTCGACACCACAGCCCCAGACGTCGCCTTCCTCACGGAAACCTGGATGAATGCCTCCTCAGCGCCCGACATCGCCATCGCCATCCCGGACGGCTACAAGATCATCCGGAGGGACCGCGTCAACCAGACAGGAGGAGGCATCGCCATCATCCACAGGAACACCATCCGCATCACGACCAACATAGACGACACCCTCGCACCCGCCGAACACCTGCACTTCCAGATTCACATCAACCCCAAGACCACTCTCAGAGGCACCCTCATCTACAGACCCCCGGGACCACGCACACAATTCAGCGAAGACATCGCCGACTTCATCAGCCCGCACGCCCTCCTCTCCGCTGACTACATCCTCCTCGGGGACCTCAACTGCCACCTGGAGAACAACAACGACCGCAACACCACCACCCTGCTGGACAACCTCGCCAACCTCGGTCTCAAGCAGCTGGTGACAACCCCCACCCACTACGCCAGTCACACACTCGACCCCGTGTTCTCATCCAGCAAGGACATCACCTTCAGCCACGCCACCGGACTCCACTGGACGGACCACAGCTGCGTCCACTTCAGCTTCAGAAGGACCACGATCCACCACCACCAGCAACAGGTTGCACGCAGAAGCTGGAACAAGATCACAGCCGACCAGCTCGCGACTTCCCTGAGCTAGAACCCTCCCACCGGCGCAACGAACCCCAGCCAGGCGGCCACCAACCTCACAAAGTGGATCAGCAACTGCGCAGACGACCTCGCCCCTCTGAGGACCTCGCCTAGCAGACCCGGCAGCAAGAAAGCACCATGGTTCACCGACGAACTCAAGAGCTCTAAGAGGAACTGCCGAGCCATCGAGAAAGCCTGGCGCAGAGACCCAACACCGGACAACATGACTGCCCTCAAGCTCGCCACCCGAAAACACCACCAACTGATTCACGCCACCAAGAAAACTGCATTCAAGGAACGACTGAACAACAACGCACACAACAGCAAGGAACTCTTCAACATCGTTAAAGAGCTCTCCAACCCCAACGCTGGAAACAACGACATCACCCCTTCACAAGACCTCTGCAACTCCCTCGCCTCCTACCTCTACAACAAGATCGCGGACATACACAACAGCTTCAGCACCCAACAGACGCACGCCATGACCGAACCACCGCCCCCCACCACCAGCCTCCGCGCCTGGACCCCGATCAGCACCGAAGACACCGTCCGCACGATGAACTCCATCCACTCCGGATCTCCGACCGACCCCCGCCCTCACCACGTCTTCAACAAGGCCGACGCTGTCATCGCAACCCACCTGCGGGACATCATCAACACCTCCTTCGACACCGCTACCTTCCCGGAGAGCTGGAAGCACGCCGAACTCAGCGCTCTACTAAAGAAGCCATCAGCCAACCCCACCGACCTCAAGAACTACCGCCCCATCTTGCTGCTCCCGTTTCCTGCAAAAGTCATCGAGAAGACCGTCAACAAGCAGCTGGCCGCCTTCCTCGAGACGAACGGATCCCTCGACCTCTCGCAGTCTGGCTTCCGGGCCAACCACAGCACCGAGACCGCCCTGATCGCAGCCACCGATGACATCCGAGCCCTGCTCGACAACAGAGAAACAGCGGCCCTCATCCTCCTAGACCTCTCCGCGGCTTTCGACACTGTCTGCCACCGTACCCTAGTGCAGCGCCTCAGCAACGTCGGAATCCAGGAGAAGGCACTGGAGTGGATCATCTCCTTCCTCGCCGGAAGGACACAGAGAGTGCCTCCCCCCGTTCAGATCAGAAGCCACCGAAGTCATATGCGGCGTTCCTCAAGGCTCCTCGCTCAGCCCAACCCTCTTCAACGTCTACATAAGCCCCCTCACAGCCATCGCACGCCAACACAACCTCAACATCATCTCCTACGCCGACGACACTCAGCTGATCCTCTCCTCCACCAACGACACCGCCACCGCCAGAGCCAACCTACACGAAGGGATGACAGACGTAGCCAAGTGGATGATGAACAGCCGCCTGAAACTGAACTCGGACAAGACGGAAGTCCTCATCCTGGGATCTTCACCCTCTGCCTGGGACGACTCCTGGTGGCCCCCCGCCCTGGGCAGCGCACCCAAACCAACAGACCACGCACGCAACCTGGGCTTCATCCTGGACTCCTCCCTCTCCATGACCAGACAAGTCAACGCCGTCGTGCTTCAACACCCTGCGCATGCTACGTAAGATCTTCCTGTGGATCCCCACCGAGACCAGGAAGACGGTCACCCAGGCCCTCGTCACCAGCCGTCTGGACTACGGCAACTCCCTCTACGCCGGAACCACCGCCAAACTCCAGAAGAGACTCCAGCGGATTCAGAACGCCTCAGCACGACTCATCCTGGAAATCCCCCGTCGCAGCCACATCTCCGGACACCTGAGAGATCTGCACTGGCTCCCGGTCAACAAGAGAATCACCTTCCGTCTCCTCACCCACGCACACAAAGCCCTACACAACAAAGGCCCAGGATACCTCAACAGCTGCCTCAACTTCTACGCTCCCACACGCCAGCTTCGATCAACCGGCCACGCCCTCGCCGCCGTCCCCCGCATCCGAAGAGCCACCACAGGAGGAAGGTCCTTCTCCTACCTGGCCGCCAAGACTTGGAACTCCCTCCCGACCCACCTCCGCCTGACCCAGGACCACCTTGCCTTCAGGAAGCAGCTCAAGACCTGGCTGTTCGAGCAGTAGCGGACCCCCCCTCCCCTAGCGCCTTGAGTGATGCCTTTCAGAAATCTGTTTACAATAGGGGACTTGAACAAAGAAGGCTGATCAGGAAGGCTCAAAAAGGCTGAAAGGGCAGAAAGGTAGCCCTTGATAGTGCCCAGAGCAGAGCCCTGCTGGGCAAGAGAAAGAAGAAACAGAAGAACCTCCGAAAGAGGGGCAGAAAGAGGATCCACAGCCTTTGCTGTGCACCATGCCACAAATCTGTTCCACCGACAGGCGTATACCGACTTAGTGGAGGGACGCCTGGCTGCCAGAATAACATCACAGACTTCAGGAGGCAAGTCAAATGGCCTCAACTGCCGCCGCTCAATCTCCAAGCATGGAGGTGGAGACTGGACAGGTTCGGGTGGAGGACCGTCCCCTGCTGCTGCGACAGAAGGTCCTCCTGAAGGGGCAGGCGGATCGGGGGACCGACTGACATGCTGAGTAGCTCGGGATACCAGTATCTTCGAGCCCAGTCCGGAGCCACAAGGATAACTTGGGCCCGGTCGCGCCTGATCTTCTTCAGCACTCTGGGCAGAAGTGGTATAGGCGGAAAGGCGTATAACAGACCGCAACTCCACTCGCGCCGAAAGGCGTCGCCGTGCGAGTGCCGTCTTGGAAACTCCAACGCGCAGAACTGATGACATTGCGCGTTCTCTTCGGTGGCGAATAGATCTAACCAAGGCTCTCCCCATTGCAGAAAGATGCCTTGCGCCACGTCCGAGTTCAGACGCCATTCGTGATCCATCGAGCACCGACGGCTGAGTTCGTCCGCCCTGGCGTTCAGAGAACCTGCCAGGTGTTGAACCGTCAGAGTCACGCCCTGACGTTCCAGCCATTGCCAGAGGCGCAGAGCCTCCTGGCAAAGGGTCCACGACCCCACACCGCCCTGTTTGTTGCAGTACCACATGGCGGTGGTGTTGTCGGTGAACACTTGCACTACACTCCCGTTGACAAAGGGGAGGAATGCCTTCAGTGCCAGACGAATCGCCCGCAGCTCCAACAGATTGATATGGAGCCGGGACTCCGCCGGAGACCAGATGCCTCTGATCTCTGCCTCTCCCAAGTGGCCACCCCAGCCCTGGAGGGACGCGTCCGTCACGACAACGTGCTCCGGTTGGGGAAGGGAGAGGGACTTGCCCGTGACCCAATCGCGGTCCGTAAGCCACCACTGCAGTTGTCTCGCAGTGCCCTCCGAGATCAAGACGTGGTCGGACAAGTTGCCCTGATGTTGGGCCCACTGAAACTTCAGGTCCCACTGCAGAGCCCGCATCCGCCACCGGGCGTGATGCACCAGAAGGATGCAGGAAGCCATCAGTCCCAGCAGCCGCAGCGTCAACCTGACCGAAACCCGGGATAGCGGCTGAAAGATGGGAATCAAAGCCTGAATATCCCGAACCCGCCGTTCCGGAGGATAAACCCGGAACTGTGCCGAGTCCAGAACCGCTCCGATGAAAAGGAGCTTTTGAGAGGGACACAGGTGTGATTTCGGCACATTGATGGAGAACCCCAGGTCGTGCAAGAGGTCTGCCGTCATCTGAAGGTGGTGGACGACTGTCTGGGGCGAGCCCGCCTTCAACAACCAGTCGTCTAGGTAGGGGAAGACTGAAACCCCCAACCTGCGCAGATGGGCTGCGACCACCGCCATCACCTTTGTGAACACCCGTGGGGCGCTGGTAAGGCCGAAGGGAAGCACGATAAACTGAAAATGCTCCTGGCCTACCGTGAACCGCAGGTAACGCCGGTGGGCCGGCAGGACGGGGATGTGAAAATAGGCGTCCTGCAAGTCCAACGCTACCATCCAGTCTTGTGGGTCTAGAGCAGCCAAGACCTGAGCTAACGTCAACATCTTGAACTTCTCCTTTCGGAGGAAGCCGTTGACGTTCCTTAGATCCAAGATAGGACGTAGGCCCCCCTTGTCCTTCTTGGGCACCAGAAAGTAGTGGGAATAACAACCACGCCCTACTTCTGGCCCAGGAACGTGCTCGATGGCCCCCTTGGCCAAGAGGGCCGTAACTTCCTCCTGCAGAAGTGTCAAGTGGTCCCCCGACACACGGTGGTTCTGCGGTGGCATGGCTGGAGGAGAGGTCTCGAAGGGGAGGGAGTAGCCCCTTCGGACGATTTGCAGCACCCACCTGTCCGAAGTGATCGTGCGCCAGTGAGCGTGGTGATGGCGAACCCTGCCACCCACTGGCGTCACATGGGGCCGAAAGCACGGACTAGGAGGATTTTGGGGTAGATGCTGCGGGGGAAGGTGTGGTCTGACCCCGCCATTGTCCCCGACCGCCTCCACGGCGGTTTCCACGGCCGCCACCGCGTTGAAAGGATTGTTGCGGCGCGTGGCTGGCAGCACGTGTGGGGGCGCCCCTTCCTTGGCCACGAAAGGGACGAAACGAACCTGTTTGCTGACGCTGGGTCGAGAGACCCAAGGACTTGGCCGTGACCCTGGAGTCCTTGAAGCGTTCCAGCGCGTGGTCCGCCTTGTCACCGAAGAGGTGACAGCCATCGAACGGCATGTCCATCAAGGTATTCTGGACATCTGCCGAAAAATTGGCGGATCTCAGCCAGGCGTGGCGACGAATCGCCACCGTCATTGACATAGCTCTGCCCAGCGAGTCGGTCGTATCAAGACCACACCGTATCGAATATTTCGCTGCATCTCGGCCCTCAGCCACAGCCTGACCGAGTTTTGCCCGCACCTCCATGGAGCATTCTGGCAGCAGTTCCGCGACCGTATCCCACACAGAGTGGGTGTAGCGGCCCAAGAGGCAAGCGGTGTTGCAAGACCGCAGGCCCAAACTAATGGACGAGAAGACCTTCTTGCCTAATTGGTCATACCTCTTGGATTCCCGGTCGGGCGGGGCCGACGGGAATGCGGACTGGGAGGTCGAGGCCTGGATCACCAGACTCTCAGGAGTGGGGTGGGTAGACAGGAACTTGGGGTCGTCCGGACAAGGACGGTGGCGCCTGGCCACGTTCCGATCAACAGGCGGACCTGAAGCGGGCCTGGACCACGTGCCCAACAGAACGTCTGACAAGGCTTCATTAAACGGCAGCAGTGGCTCCTGTGGGCATGACTGCGGTTTGAAGACCTCGGTGAGGATGTTAGGCCTCACGGCCGCGACGGGGAGCTCAAGGTGTAAGGCCTTGGCAGCCCTCATCAGCACCACAGAATATGCAGCTCCCTCCACCGATGCCACGGAAGGAGGAGAGATCAAACCAGGGTTAGGAGAGTCGTCCAGACCACTGGCATCCCCCAAGTCACCTGTCCAGTCTGGGTCATACTGGCACTCGCGTGACAGAGGGTCCTCGGACCCCTCCCAACCTTCACCGAACTCTTCATCTTCTCCGTATTCGGAGTCAACGATGTAGACCGGCTCCTCGGGGTTCAAGGGCCCCATCGGCGCCGGAACCGGCGTCGAGCGACGCCCGTCCGGCTCCGCGTCCGGCGTCGGTGAAGGTAAGGGGACGGCGCCGCCCGGAGCCGGCGTCGGAACCCCGCTGCCGGCCGGAGCCGGCACCGGAGAACCGGCGCCGCGCGGGGACGGCGCCGGGGGTAACCCCGATGGTAACGGCGCCGGAGAGGCCGGAAGGCCAGCCGGCGTCGAACCCGAAGGCCCTTGCGGCGCCGGGGTCGGAGCCGTCGGCGGCGCCGGGGCCGGAGCCGTCGGCGGCGCCGAGGCAGGGACACCCGAACCGCCAGGGCCCCCAGACGGTAGCACTGGGCCCGAAGGCACCGTAGGCCCCGTCGGAGAACCGAGCGCCCTCATGGCCATGAGGAACGCCTCGATCTCCTCAGGCGTCGCGCCGTGCCCAGGGACCGGAGGGTATGAGGCAGGCCGCGCCGGCGACTCTCGCGGAGCCGCGGGGTTGGGGTCACCCGAGCCCCCGGCCGCATCGCGCGAGCGTCGGGGGGAGTCGGGGGTACGATGACGACGCCCCGAAATCTTGTGCTTCCTACCTGATGAGCCTGACGAGTGGTGTCGACTTCCGGAACGCTCGGCGCGGCTCCGCGACCGCTCCCTCGAACGCTCTCTCGACCTCCGGCCGGACCGGGACCGCTCCCGGTCCCGACGTGGGGCCGACACCCGGAGCTCCAGTAGCTTGCGGGACCGCTCCCGCCTAGCCTTGTTGGTGAGGGCCCGGCAGTCGACGCAGGAGTCCACGTCGTGGTCGGGGCCCAGACACCGGAGACAGAGGCGGTGATGGTCTGTGACCGACATCGTGCGCTCACAGTCATCACAGTGCTTGAACCCAGGCATCCTATCAGGCACAAAGAGAGAAATAACTATCGAAAAACTTGGTCAAAGACCGGAGTACTGCTCTTCAGATCTGCGTCCACTGGCGCGGAAAAAAGAAGAACTGACGTCAGCGCGCGGAGGCGGCGTCTATATACTCCAGCGACGTCATCACGGCGCACGACGCCGACGATGGACGCGGAGCCGCAGGGGACGCCTGCAGACGACGCCTACCGACGCGCAGGGGTACTGCTACGCAAAAGTTTCCGGATCCAGACTGACGCCTGGGGATATTCTAAGGTAAGGAATCTAACACTAACGTGTTTCTTTCAGATAAATGCTTTGATTGATTGATTGATTGATTGATACCAGGCATAACTGTGGGACATCCAGGCACCCACTTCGGAACACTACTAGATCCGAAGATTAACAGAATAGATCTGGACCTGCTGTCTTGTGACCTGAGAGGAGCTCAGAAGGACAGGACATGCTCCCTCTTGAACCAAAGACAAAGAAGTGAATTCATAAGGCGGACCTCCTGTTACAGCTACAAGGGTACACCAAGTTATAATTTATGAAGCCATGGCCTCACAGCACAGTGGTGCAATTAATAGTATGAAAGACAAAAATTGGGGCATATACCAAAGTACTACTCTGTATCAGCAAATTAAGTGGCATTTTAATATTTCTTTTTTAGCTGTGGCAGTACTGAATGTCTAGGGTGAACTGAATGATTTCATATAACTTGTGCAGACCACTCCAATTTAGCTTTACAGTGTTTAATACTAATAGTTTGTTTCTTAGTCAGGTTTAGAAGAAAATTTGTTAGAGTACAGGGTGCATTGGTGTAGATTTCAGGGAGAAAAAAGCCCGGGGGGAGAAAATGGGACAAAAGGCTTCACCAGATGTTCTGTTCTGAGTACCCCCAAAAACCTATCTCCTGCCTGTCACTTGCTATTGGATAGCAGGGTGTGTGTGTGAAGTCCAGTCCATCAATTTCTCTACTTGGCTCACTAATGCTGCCAACAACCTGGCATCTCTTAAAACTCTCCTTATTTCGCAGCACTCTCCGAACCCCAGCTGCTTTAAGCAAGAACTTGGGCAGCTCAAACGCCACTGCAACCTGCTTGAGAGTCGCTAGAGAAGCTCATATGATTATCAGGACAGATTTAGCTGCAAATCTGCTCTCTGTAATTATCACACAGTTAAGACAGACCAGGTGACTCTAATTCTTCCAAATACATCTTCTCCATTGTGAAGGAATTCACCTCCCCTTCAGGCACTTCACAACCCATCACCCCCTCCTCAGCTCTCAATTCTGAACTTTATATCTTCTTCCATGATAGGTTTAAGCTTACTTATGATAATGATCACCACTCGATGGCCTCAACTTTTTTGACTTGGCCTTCATAATGTCCTCCAGAGTCTTGATGTGTGATCGGATATCTTTCATGACTCTGCTATTTATCAAATCTGCATCCCCTACTGAACCCTACTACTACCTTATTTTCTCTGTCTTGAACCCATGGTTGAGGCCCTCTCCACTCTCTTCAATCTTTTGCTATCTAATGCTTCCTACTTCACTAATTGGAAACATGGCATGGTTCTAGCCCTTCCAAAGAATTCATCGACTGATCCCAAGGTTTTGGCCAACTACAGACCTGTTTCTTTTCTTCCCTATCCAACTAAAGTTCTCGAAAAGCTGGTCAATCACAAACTCACTTTTTACCTCCAGTCTCATCAGCTCTTTAAAACATCTCTTTCAGTTTTTAGGGCTAACTGAAAACACCCTCATAGCAACTGCAGATTACATAAGATTCATCACCAATAAAGGAACGACTGCAGCCCTCATACTTTGAGACTTATCGGCGGCTTATGACACATTCTCTGAGGCCATTCTGTAGTGGCGGCTTATAGGTATTGGAGGGGGGCGAACAGGACACACACACGCACTCATACATACAAATAACACTCACAGCCATGCATTCACACGCGCACACACACACAAACACATCCATTCACAACACTACCAAACATTAATACATACACGCATGCATGCACCAAACATTAATTTAAAAGAAAAAATAACTTCCCTGCAACCAGCCTCGAAGGTTCCAGGAGGCTTGGGACTGCTGCCTTCCCAACGTCAAGGTCAGCCAATGAGGGAAGGCAGCATTCCCAACGTCATCACAGAATGGAATAGGGTCAGGGACACCACTGACCCCACCCCACTCTGTGATGAAGTGTCACTGATTGGCACTCGACCCGGGGAGCTTCAGGGCTTAAAACTGAAGCACCCAGGTGTGAGGCAATCAGTGACGCTCTCCCTCCTAACTGAGGGGGGGCCTCAGGGACCTTTGCTGAGCTGAGGGCGTCATGCCCACAGGTGCTGTGACTTCCTCAGCCCAGCAAAGTTCAGCTCAGGTAGCCTGGAGCCTGTGCATTTTGCGCATGTCTGGCTCCTGGCTGCCTGACCTGAAAGGAACAGTGTCTGCCAGGCTGATCTTTGTTCAACCTGACAGACCCGGTTTGTGAGGAGCAAAAGGTGGAGGGGCGTGGCCCCTCAGCCCCAATGGACCGGCCGTGGCTCCCATTCTGCTCAAACACCTCCATCACACAGGCATCTGCAGCTCAGTGCTTGAATGATTCTGGTCATTCCTATCACAACAGGCCCATTTGGTTTCTCTAAATCCCTCACACTTTGACACTGTCAATACATTGTTCCGGGTAGCACAGGGATCATCCCTGAGCCCCCACTCTTTAACATATACATAGCACTACTAGCAGCCATCATCAGATCTTTTAGCTTTATGGTACAGAGTGGACTGATTGAGTAATAATGATCTCCAGCTCAAAGGGGGAGAACTGAAATTCTTATTTTTTGCATAGACATCTCAATCTGGTCCATGCTAGGTGGCTGCCGGTTCTGGGGACACTCCCCAACCCCTCCATAAAAGCCAGGAACCTGGGCATCATTGTTGATAATCAAGAAATCAACACACCAACTAAGTCACTACTGTCTCTGCCTAATTTAGCATTCTCAAGATGCTTAGGAAAATCTGTAAGTGGATGCCTCTTGATTTGCGGAAAACCATTACCCAAGTGCTTATCACATCACGGAAACACTCTATGTTGGAATTGCTGCCCACCTCGCTAAGAGGCTACAGGTTGTACAGAACGCAGCTGACAGGCTCAGTCTGAATTTGCTCCAGGGCACTTCTATTGCAGGCTACTTACACAAACGTAACTGGCTTCCTGTGCACTAGGATGCACTCTTAAACCTCTCTGTCACAAGTACAGGATGCCTACCAATATCTACACCCTTACCTCAGCAACAAAACCTACTTCCATGTCCCTTCAGGACATCTTCATTAGGGGTCCCTTCTGCTTGCCCACACACCCTGCATCTACCGCTTCAGAGCAGGAGGTCGCTCCTTCTCTTACCTTGTCCCGACAGCATGGATCATAGTAACACTCTTTATTAGCTCTTCCAAATCTTTCTTGGATTTCAGGAAAACTTCAAACCTCCCTGTTTTACCTCCTCTCACCTTTTTCATCCTTATGACCTGTTTTTCTTCACTGCACCAGGATACCCTTGTCGGGTGATATGTAGGCGCTACACAAAATTATAACAAAACAGAACAGCGGTGGAGTCATTGCTCAAAGCAGCACCTGGCACCGTCAAAGTCTGCGCAGCACAGCCTAGGACTGGGGTCCTCTGGCACTAGTTCCAAGATCCCACCACTACAGCAGCTATAACAAAACAGACCTCTGGTCATGTTCTGTCCCTGGAGGGAGGCATAGTTAAACACCTCACCAAACATACAGACTGGCCACCCACCTAAGCAGGGAGACACCCATCTCAACAGTTGGACACTCATCTTTGTAGCCAGACAAGTCCAGCAGCATCCCTGAGACCCAGACATGCTGCTTGCCACGGGGATACATCCAATTAATTAATGAATGCAGAAACCAGGCAAGCCAGGATGTCAGAACTTGTTATCAGCCTAACACCAGTTTTTCCTTCTCTAGAACAACCCTAGGGCCCACAACAGTAGCACACTAGGTGCACAAGGGCATGAGGCTCAACTGGGTTACAGAGCTGCCTTCCTCTAGGGCATGGAGTGAGACGTCCACTTAGTCTGCCAAGGCAAACAACACTAGCAAGAGTCTGCAGACTCCACACCTAGTTTGTGACTAGAGTTAGCAAAATCCTGCACCCATGTGGCACAGACAGCTCCCACACAGGAACATTAAACTAACACTGCACTCAATTTCAATTTCAAAAAGCTTTATTCGGGTCATTAAAAATAACCATAAAAGCATGTACATACATCATCATTAAAAAAACATTAATTACATTCATAATTAAAAAATAGTAACAATAAAGTGCATCAGTTAATGAGGGGTGAGATTAAAACATCATGCTTTTCCTTGCTTCAATGGACTTGAGCAGAAACGTTGCAGTAAAGAAGCAAACATTCAATTCATTCATTGAGACAATTAGCCTCATAGCAGCATCAATTGTAAAAGTACTGTATTTTAAAAATAATGGTTTTAAAAAAGCTACACGAAAATTCTTATACAATTCACAGACTAGGGGGAAGTGCAAAGTGCTTTGTTTGGTGTGACCATCACACGGACACGGGGAAGCTGGTTATTCTTTAATCTTAGGGAATGCAACCAGATGATGCGCGAGCCCAGATCTTACCCTGGTGAGGACATATCTATGGGACGCTCTAGTTACCGAGCTCAAGTAAGTTTGAAAGCCTACAGCGTCTGAATAGCAAGAGTAGAATTGACAAGTAGTTGACTGTTCGATGTGACTATTGTTCTCCCTACTTCTATTGGATAGAAACAGATTCTTAATTTCTGGTTTTGTCAATTCTAATGTTACCACAGGGTCGTCCTTAATTTTTAATTTAAAAAGGTCATTAAAGGCGGCTTGGCTGCGGTGGGAACCATCGATGAAGGGTATTCAGTGGACCCTAGATTTTGAGGATCGAATATCACTATATGCAGATGACATCCTATTGTATCTCTCGTCACCTCGCAAGTCCTTGATAGTACTGATTGATGTGCTGAACTCGTTCGGGAAGAACTCCGGCCTTGTGATTAATTGGACCAAGTCCTGTGTTTACGTACTTTCGGGTGACACTCCCTCTCTGCCGCGCGGCTGTCCTATACAAATGGCACAGACGGGATTTAAGTATTTGGGAGTCTTTATTAAACTGGACCCTGTTGTCCGTTATGAACGTAACCTGCTTCCTCCACTCCAACGGCTAAAATCTGATGTGGCGGCCTGGTGTAGACTGCCATTGTCCCCCCCCTGGGACGTGCAGCCCTGTTCAAAATGATGTCTTTGCCGCGATTTCATACGTGCTTCAGAACACGTACGATGTAATTCCGGCAGGTTATTTCCATGAGGTGGAGAGTCTGCAGAGGCAGTTGATATGGGCGGACGTCCGCGTATCGCCCTCGGCAAATTGACGCTTCCCTGGTATGATCGCGGTATCGCACTTCCGGATATCAAGCGATACTACTGAACCTCCCAGCTGGGAGCGATCAATCATGGAATGTACGGTCCGGCTTTGAACCCCGCGTTTGAGATGGATAAGTGGCAGCTACCGGGTGGAGATTATAACAGGGCGCTCTACTCCAAATCTGCGGGAGGGAAACTGTTGGGACCCACTAATATAGCAGTGCGAGTGTGGAAGTGTGCAAATGCGGCAATGGGATGGTCAGACCGATTGACCCGGGCGACTCCGCTTTATGCGTCTGATAAATTGGGTAGCTTGTGGATTACGAAAGGCTTTGAGAACTGGGATAGGATCGGTATTAGCAAAGTAAGCGACCCCTGGGCCAAAGACAGGATTAAGACCTTCGAGGAGTTGAAGGTAGAATACGAACTTAATGACAAGGAGTTTTTTCGTTATATACAGGTCCGCCACGCGTTGAATTCGGTTTTTCCTGCAAGTGTTGCTATCCCGGAGTCGTCCCCACTCGAAGATCGAGTGCTTGACGGATACGTTCCAGACAGCACTATTTCTTTGATATATAAAAACTTGGTTAACGACCGTGCTGACCTGTTGGTACACCTTAGAGAGGTCTGGACCAACGACGGTCTAGAATTAGATGATGAGGACTGGCAATCTGCGATATCCTCGCCCAAGGAGGTCGCGATTCCAGCCTGTCTCCGACTCGTGCAGCTCAAGATCCTGCACCGGATCTACGTGACTGGCCCTCGCTTGATTCGTATGGGTTACTTTGTTGATGGGTCGTGCAAGAGTGGGTGCGGCTCAACTGGTACTTTCCTCCACATAATTTGGGAATGCCCGGAGATAGCAGTGTTTTGGAATCAAGTACATGCAGTGATGACGGAGGTCACGGGTGTTACACTGCTACCCGAAGCCAGGCGTTGCTTGCTGAATGTATGGGAACCGACTGATTATAATGTGGCGCAGACTCAGTGGGCGACCCTAGGGAATATGGTTGCCAAGAGGGATATAGCACAGTTGTGGGGCTCCCAGAGGCCGCCCACAGTTTCGGCATGGAAGGAGAACATGGACTGGTGTATGTTTCCGGAGAAAACGGTGTATGTGGCACGCGGTAGACCAAGGAAGTGGTGTAAAATTTGGGGTCAGTGGAATGCGTACTTGGGCGATATATGTACACCTCCCCTCACCGATGTTCTGGATGCTCCTCTTTCCCCCTGACCCGACATTCCTAATGCTATTCAGTTCTAACGTAAAGTGGCTTTGTTTCCTCCCTGCCCCCCCTTTTTTTTACTCGTACTGATGATTTGTATTACACTGTGATGCGCTTTCTCCCCTACTTGAACACGTACCCAGCTGTATGCCTCTTAATGCCTTGTTTGTTTTTTGTTCTATTTTCAATAAAATGAGTTTTTAAAAAAATGTCATTAAAACATTGCACAACATAGTTTAGCCAGGGGATCTTAAACCAATTGTCCAGCCGGAGACAGCCCTGGATAATTAATCTATTAAAAGCTGTTTCCTCTTTACTCCATATTAGTCTCCAGGACAATAAAGGTCTGAGCGCTAATTTATCTGACAAATAACTAATACCAAGTTCCCCGTGGATAAGCTCTGTTGATGCCAAGCTAGGTAGGCTAAGCAAATTTTTTAAAAACTTATTTTCAGTTATTTGTAATTGCTTGTTACAGCCGTGACCCCAGACCCCCGCACCGTATAGTGCGATGGATGTGCTTCTGGAAAGGTATATATGTAACATATCCTTAATTCCGCGGTCACCCAATTTTGCTACAAATTTAAAAACACCATGGGAACTTTTAGCCTGTTTCGCTTCTACATTTAATTTTTCTTTTGACCATGTACCGTTCCCGGCGAATGTTATCCCTAAATAACAAAACTTATTAATTTTCTGTCCTTCTATGAAAAAGGATTTACATATTTTCCTTTTTTGGCCACACGCCATAACATACGTTTCACTTTTGTTAATCACCATTTTCCTCCCAGTCATAAAATCAACAAATGCATCAAGTAGACGCTGCACCTTGGAGGATGAAAGCAAAACAGCCAATGTGGTGTGGGAGTACAGAGGTGGGAGCTTCATCTAGCACTACCTTCTCATCACTTGAGAAATACAGCAATTTGATATCTTCCCAAAAGTATCTTCTTGGATCTCAGTTGTAAAAACTTCATGTGTATGTGCCTTCTCAGAAGTTCTGTAATCCCAACTAGATTCAGCTTCCTCCAGCAGTGCCTTCCAGTGCAGAGTGAGTGTTTCTCCAGTTTCTTCACTGTGTGACCTCCAGGTAGGCCTTCTCACAACCAGCTAGGACGCCAGGCAGTATCAGCAATCCCCAGCAGTGTCTTCTCTGTACCAGAAAACATCTATCCATAGCATGTGTTGGCAGTAGATATATATGCTTATGCCGTAGATATGTTCGCTTTGCATACTCCTGCAATCTAGTGTTGGCCTCGGATGCCTGCAACTTGTTTGTTCTTCGAAGAAGTCTTTCAAGTCACAAGGTATGGTCACTCCTCCGATAGTCTGTAGTGTGCATGGTTATCAGCTCCATTCTTTGATTGTTTTTCTCCACCATCTGGTTCGGACGTCTATCTCGGATCTCCAGGATCAAAGCTTCGACACGTTTCCTGAGCACTTCTCCAGCGTCCGACTCATCAACCTTTTATGGATAACACAGAAAACCAGCCTATGACTGGTCTTTACAACAACCTTTGTTCTGACGGCCTGTGCTTGGGCCCGGTAGTGTACTTCAGCTTCCTACTTTGCTGCCGTCTTCTTCCTCTCGACGCACAGAGTGATGCAACGACTCCCTTCAGCTTCTGTCCCAAGTGCCACGTCAAATACGACAGGTAAGATCAACACCAGGTTTGAAACCTCTACGTCCAGAACACAACGAAACATTGTGTGAAGCTTGCCAGGACTTTCGGTTGAAGAAAACTTCATCACTGTAGGCAGTGGCGATGAGCACATACTACAATGCTGCCACATCGATCCGAGGAAGCACCAGATATATTCGGGGACCAACTACAAGGCCTCCATACTGAAGAGAATGTCGGGGAGAAGACAGAAGCCAAGGGTTGCCCATAGTCACTTCCATCCTGCTCGCCAGCAGTGGAGAAGGTTCCGACTAGGAATACAAGCCTGAAGACTCGATGGGGCACATAAGTACACTGGCGAAAGCCTCCCGCACACACACTGGGGAACCCCATTGCCCTCAGGACATGGAAGTGTCTGGCACAAGGCGAAGGAACAGACTCTCGTCCCTCCACCTAAACAGACCCCAAAAGACACCAAAATGTCAAAAAGAACCGACCTGTACAAAATCAAAGCCCCTTTAGGAGATGGTATCAAAAACACATACATCGATGCCTGTAAAGCCTTTGAGGCCTTCAGAGAAAAAAATCAACATCAGAAAAACAATGGAACGCCTTTGGAGCCGAAAACTCCCTCAGCTCCAAAAACATCTCTCTAGGCCAAGTCCACTTCAGCACCAAAAACATCTTCGGCATCCTAAGTCTCGTTGCCAGAATCACTCTCGGTGCCAAAACCAACAAAAACTGCCACAGAGCCAAGTGAGCACCCGGTTCAATCCATCCTAACCAAATTACAAGAGCACATCGATGCCAAACAAAGAAGCTGTTTATTAACCTGCACACAGGAAGAGTGGTTACCAAACCACCTCTCACAGCTATAGAAACACTCCCAAAAAAGAAAAAGACTTTTAAAGAGGAAATCATGGGGCCAAGAACAGGGGTACTAGGCCCATACAGTGTCCACCACAAGAACCAGCTCCTACCCTACCTACTCAATCACTTTTACCCTCTCCTCCACCTCCTGCTCTTCCACTGATGCCGAGGTTCACATTGGAATATTTCTTTATATATATTAATATTTCTTTAGTTCCACAGACCTTTCTGTGTAGAATTAATAATTAAAGCAAAAACATTTTTATATAACAAACTAAACTATTTCATTCAATACGAACTCAATGAGTGAAATAACAACACAGCCAGTATTTGTATGATGAGTAACTACGGTTCAGCCAAACCGAGTTTTATTAAGACAAGAACCACTTTAAATTGAACAATTTTGTCAGTGTCATTCATGAAAAAAGAGAGAGTATATAAATGAGTAGACCACAGGTGTGAAACCAAACCAAAACCGAAATCAAAACAAGAGAAAAGGTGAGGTAGGGAGTGAGCATATACGGTGGATTGGCTGATTCATAAAAAAAGACAGCAATTACTATTCCGTACATTTTCAGATACAGGGTATAAATCATTATATCATAATTATGGAAAGTTGTGTGTCTTTGTACATAGGTCTACGACGTTTCAACCGTTGAAGGGATGAAACGGTCTCATCAGGATTGAAATGGTCTGGGGAAGAGAAGATGGCATTGGTTAGCGGTCTGATGCCACCGGGTGAAATCAGCGGTCTGATGCCACCGGAAGTTAGAGGATTTTCAGCTTGCTAGAAAGGGCGAGTCATCCCTAAAAATAGCTGGTCCCCATTAAATCTTGCTCAACAATGCGAGTGGGCTTTTTGAGCCCCGCAGTAGGTCCTTTTAATAATAAAATATGCATATTGTCTCAAACTTACATCTAACCCTCCCAATATCACACCTCGAACCCAAGCTTTGTCAAAAAAACACTTCTCACTCTTACAAGAGGAGATTTAAGCTCCGCTTCAAAAGGGGCACATAGAGCCGGTCCCAACACGACACAAAGGACAGGGGTGTACTCACTGGACTTCCACATTCCAGAGAAAGATTGTACCTTAAGGCCAATACTAGAGCTCAGGCCACTCAACAAGTACATCCTGTCGGAGCACTTCCACATGGAAATGCTCCAAGAAGTAATACCACTGTTGAAGCAAGGAAACTTCATGACAGCCATGATCTCAAAAACGCCTATCATCCAGCCCATCGGCACTAGCTCCGTTTTCAAGTAAGTGACCAACATTATCAGTTCAAAGTGTTGCCATTCAGTGTAACTACTGCACCAAGAGTATTCACAAAGTGCCTCGCAGTAAGTAGCAGCTCATCTCAGATGGGGGGGCACACACATGTTCAAATACCTAGAAAATTGGTAGATCAAGACTGCAAGAAACTACTTCTGGAGATACCCAAAGCATTATCAACCTTTTGAAGCAGCTGGGCCTTACGCGAAATACTACAAAATCTCACCTAGAACCCTTACAAGTGCAGCTGTTTCTTGGATCAACCCTAGACTCTACCAATGCAAAAGCATATCCCAGTTCTGCAAGAGTACACAACTTCCAGCTAGCTTTGCCTCTTTTTCACCCGAATTGTCACCTAACAGTCATAACAGTGATGAGCTTTCTAGGCAAAAACAATGCCTCCAGTCACAATGGTCCGAAGCAGAGGGGCATATACAAGATCAACTGTTAATAGGCCAACGACCCATCACTCTCTGCAATGGTGGAACAGCAACAATCTGTAGGAGAGTCGGCCCTTCAAAGCCTCTATTCCGCATGTCACCATAACAACAGGCACATCCTTACATGGATGGAGGCAAATATGCAACATCTCACAGTACATGGCCAATGGTCTCCTAGAGCTTCTAACAATTCAGTTGGCTCTCAAAGCTTTTTAACAACATCTGCACCACAAACCAGTTCTAGTTCATACAGACAACATGACAGTCATGTACTACATTCCACAACAGGGAGGCATGGATTCCACACAGCTAATTTGCGTAGCAGAGCGCACATGGTACTAGGCCATACATCACAACATCCACCTCCTAGAAGAATAGCTACCAGGGGTGGACAACAACTTTGCAGATAGGCTCAGCAGAATGCAGCAACAGGCACACGAGTGGGAAATCGATGTAACACTGCTTCACTCATATTTTCAATGGTTGGGAACATCAGCAATAGATCTCTTTGCCACACAACAGAATGCGAAATGCCAAAACGTTGCCTTCAGGTTTCCTCACCCACAGTCCAAAAGAAATGTCCTATGGATCAGCTGGTCAGGGATATTTGCCTACTCTTTTCCTCCTCTCCCACTCATTCCTCATGTGGTTACACTCACACAAACATCCCTCACACTAATTCTAATTGCCCCCACATGGGCTTGACAAGCTTGGTTGACAACCCTACTACAACTATCGGTTGTGCAACACGAGAAACTTCCAATCTGGCCATATCTTCTAACTCAGGTGCGGGGTAGGGTCACACAACCCAACCTGAAACATTTAAATCTAGTGATTTGGAGCCTGAGGTCCTAGAATTTGCGTCCCTCAATCTTTCGCAAGAATGTATAACCCTTCTAAAAAATCTTACAACCCACTCAAACGAGCTTGGTATGCAGCAAAAGTGGAAAAGGTTTGTGCACTACTCTTTAGCAAAACAAATACAACAACTTTCCCTTTTGGTACAAAACCTTATTGTCAACCTACTCCACTTACAACAGGCATCATACACCTTTATTGGGTTACACTTAGCAGCACTTGCAGCAGACATGCCAAACAGGCAACATAAGTCTTTGTTTAGGATTCCGGTTATTAAAGCCTTTATGGAGGGATTGAAAAGAGTAATTCCTGCCTCCATCCCATCAGCACTCGCCTGGATAGGATGTATGTGGAACCAAAGATGGTATAACCATGCATGCCTTTGCAACGCGTCCATTACCACACAAATGCCCTTGTCACGTATATCTTTACCATGCATATGCCTTTACCAAGCATGCCTTTACAACAAATCATATATTATGATTTTGTTGTACAGGCATGCGTGGTAAAGGCATATGTGAGCTAAAGATTTGCGTGGTAAAGGCATGCTTGGTATTGGATGCGTGGTAAATATATTGCGTGGTTCCGACTGCGTTATACATGTTTCCAATCGTAATATAGTTCTCACCTGGCTTCTGAGTTCTACCTTTGAACCACTACATTCATGAGATGTAAAGATCCTCACATGGAAAGTAGCTTGCTTAGTGGCTATAATATCTCTCAGACTGATAAGTGAAATTGAAGCGCTCCTCCTCCCTTGAAGAACCTTTATTCCAAATGTGTCCAGATAAATTAGTACTGCGACCAAATCCCAATTTTTTCCTAAAGTAGTTTCTTCTTTTCATGGAAACCAGACCACTGAGCTCCCAGTGTTTTTTACCAAGCCAGACTCCGTGGCAGAAAGCGCTCTACACATCTTCGATGTTAAAAGAGCAGTGACTATCTCAACAACTTTTCATAGCTTTCTCAAACCCACAAGAAGGCTCACCCATATCTAAAGCAGGAATCGCAAAGTTGATAGTAAAATGCATTCAAACTTGCTACCACAAAGCTAAGCTCACTGCACATGTAAAAAAGGAGCCTCTATGGTTTTCTGAGGGAACATTTCATTAGCGGATACTTGTAAGGCAGCTACATGGAATAACCCACATACATTCACAAAATACTAATGTGTTGATGTCTTAGCTAACCAACAAGCTAGAATGGGTCAGCGGTGTCACGTACACTCTTTCAAGCATCTATGTCAACCAACAGCTAGCCACCGCTTTTGGGGAGCACTGCTTTACGTTTGCCCCATTGGGCCCAGGGTCAAAACTGATTTGCATATGGCTGGGTCCAAACTGGAATGGCATGGTGAGCAAAACAAACGATGGATTTAGGCCCAGATCTCTGTACTGGGGTGAATGTATGACATTGTTCTGCATTCAGTCCATCAATTGTTCTTTTTGCATTTGTCACCCAGATTGTTACGGGTAGGCCAGGACGTGGGTCCTGTACTCTCCATGCCACTGGAGTGAAGCTATCCTGGCTGATCAGGGCTGAGAGCCCGAAACCTGTACTGGGATGCTTGCTTCCAGTCCAGGGAGGACCTGGCCTGGCAGTTCGGGCTGGACTGTTCACATTGGGTGTAGGGTCAAGACTGATTAGCATATGGCTAGGTCCAAACTGGAATGGCATGGTGAGCAAACAAACAATGGATTTAGGCCCAGATCTCTGTAGTGGGGTGAATGTACGACATTGTTCTGCCTTCTGTCCATCAATTGTTCTTTTTGCATTTGTCACCCTGAGTGGGACGGGTATGCCCAGACGTGGGTCCTGTGCTCGCCATGCCACTGGAGTCAAGCTATCCTGGCTGATTAGGGCTGAAAGCCCAAAACCGGTCCTCGGTAGCTTGTTTCCAGTCCAGGGAGGACCTGGCCTGGCAGTTCGAGCTGGACTGTTCCCATTGGGCGCAGGGTCAAGACTGATTTGCATTTGGCTGGGTCCAAACTGGAATGGCATGGTGAGCAAAAAAAGGAGGGATTCAGGCCCATATCTCTGTACTGGGTGACTGTATGACATTGTTCTGTATTCTGTCCAACAATTGTTCTTTTTGCATTTATATGTGTTACTAAGGATATGTATCTACAGCCAACACATGCTACGGATGGAATATGTTGCTTACCCTGTGAGCATCTATTCGTAGTGTGCAGTGCCGTAGATTCATATGCACCCACCCTCCTCCCCGGAAGCTAATGGATGACGTACACAATATTCATAAACATTCATTCTTATCAAACTATACCTTGCATGTTCGTTTTTACTGTCTCTCCACTGATCCCAATCCAAGCTCTCCGTTGAGCCAAAAACAATCTAACAATGGAGCTGATAACCATATGCAACACAGACTATAGGAGGAGTCATCTATACCCCGTGATTCCAAAGACTTCTTCAAAGATATACAAGCTGCAAATAAACAAACCCAATACTAGATGGCAGGAATATGCTAAGCATATGACATGACTGTGATAAGTTAGTCTGGCATATGATGTCCACTATTCCAGTGGGCACCTTGCACCAGCCTAATCAACCCTTATTGATGGTGGTTGTAAAGTCAACCTTATAGAAAGCTATCCTAGTGGTAGCATGGACCAGCAGTCAATAGGCTCAGACTCCAAAGAGCACGTGAAGCAAGCTGTTTTACCGATTATAATACCTTGAATACCAAATGAAAGGACAGCACACAAGGTATATATCAAATATATGTATTTATTTTAAACACAACCCCTCTGCACTCTTTATGAGGTCAGAGGTAAAAGTACATCACAAGTTACTCAATTAGCATACGATAGGTTGCACAATATACAGTAATGCCCTAGGGGCCTCACAAACCATATACTAAGAAAGTGGTATAAGAACCACGTCTGAAATAGAGAGTAGGGTTAGGGCCTAGGGAATCGCTGGGGCTACACTAAACAACTAAAGGTTAGGAAGTAGGAGGTCCACGGGAGACGTGTGCAGTACCTAAACACAGTCGCGAGCTACCATTGACTTATAATGGGAAACAACAAAGTTACAAAGTTACTGTTTAAGGGCACTTCCGGATGGACTACGACAAAACACCTTTAGACTAGGACACTTCGAGAATCAAGACCCACGGGAGCACCGGAGAACTCGTGGTACCTCACCCAGGGAAGCCGGGTGCATAGGTGCCTTTTGGTGTCGTGTTTCGTCGCCGTTTTCTATGGAGATCTGTAAAGAAGTGCTGCAGGCGACCAGAGGAAAAGTGTCCGGGTGGATCCAAGAATGGATCGAATATCTGAAAAACCTAAAAGCAGAGGGGACAGAGTCTGGGTCACTAGCCAGTGACCAGGAAGGAACCAGGCGATGTCGCGATGATCTTAGGTGAAGAAGGTGAGCTTGTCTCTTCAGCCACGAGGTCCAGGAGGCATCGACGTGTGCCCCACGAAGGATCTAGTTTACTGCGGTGTCGGTATCCGGATTGTACCCAACAAGCCTTGGCAAACGCAACCCACGCAGGATGTCGAGATTGGCTCTGTTGCAGGCCACCAAGGTCTGTGGCGCTTCTCCTTTGAAGGGAAGCTGGAGCAAGCCTGGAGCAACTAGGAAAGCAAGTTTGTGTCAAAGGAAAGTCTTCAGGGGGCTCACTAGCCATCGGGCAAGGAACCGGGAAGACGCGTCGAGCTAGCTGAAATGCAAGAGCAGGCCCCACGCGGCACTCGTGGAGTGTGGAGGGCTGAGCTTCAATACAAATGGTGCTCGGGCTGGGGCTTCTCGTACCCCAATGCACAACTGCGAGGGTACCTCGGGATTCGAGCAGTTAGCAAATTGCCGGATGTCCAGGTCTCACGTCTCTCGTGTCCGCCTTGGGTCCAGTTCCTGTGTCGCAGATTCTTCGGGATCCGGCGGGAGCCTTGGAAATGCAGACCGGCAAAGTTGCTGATGGTGCTTGTTTGCACAGGGTGGTCACTCCTTGACTACAAGGGAGATGTCTTCCGTCTTCCAGTCAGAATAGAATGTCGAAGGTCCAAGATATGTCTTTCAAAGATTCGTCCAGGATAATCTAAAGTCCTTGGGACACAGCTCCTATACTTATACTAAGGTTAGGGGCTGGACTACCTGGCTAGGTTCCTCCTATAGGTGGACCTGAGTAGGGGGTGGTTACACCCCTTTCCCTCTGTCCAGTTTCGCGCCAGAGCGGGGCTGGAGTTCCCCAGCAACTGGTTTGACCCGGGCTATGCATGGAGCACCTTGTGTGCCCCAGGCAGTGTCTAGATGCATTCACTGAATGCAGCCCACCCTGCCCCAATACACAAACCCCATGTCTGGGGAGGTGCTGGCACCTCCCTGGACAGGAAACCTATTGTCCAGGCCGCCCTTGCTGGAGTTACCCCAGCAACAGGAGGTCAGACTCGTGTCTGTGGCAGCAGCATCCATTTTGAGATGCTGAGGCTCTGTTTAACTTTAACCGGGTAAAGCAGTAACTACATGTCTTCTCCCTCTAGAAGGGTGGAATGCTACCCCCGCCACCAGGACTGGTGGGTGGGTAGTATTCCAAAGTGTTTGACACCTTACACAACATGTTTTGATAAAGCCAAACCAAAGTTAGCATTAACCGCGTGGATTATAATGCACTTAAGAGTATATGGTATGGCTATATCATAGAACAGCTATAAGGAGATGGTACTGAAAGCTGCAGAGGGGCTCAGCTCATGCTAGGGCACCCTCTTACATAAAACCAAGCACTCTGCCTCCAGGATTGTCGAGGTCTACCATAGGAGTGACTTATAGTTGCATATGTGTCTATATATATATAAGGTATATATAGGTATACTATATCTAAGTAAGGGGTGATTACACCACCTTACCCAGGCTGTGTGAACAGTCCTATGGTGTCAGTTTGGAGGGCCAGCCAGGGGTGGCATAATACATGCTGCAGCCCCTGGTAGGTCTTGGATGCACCTATGCCCTGGGTACCTATGATATACTATACAGGGGCTCACAAAGCTGACCCAATACCCAATCTGGTATGTACCTAAAGTACATGGTATCAATTTAGAGAGAGAACAGCTGGGCTGTGGGTGTAATTAGCAGGCCCACAGCCACATTAAAGTCGAAACACCAGAGAATCACAGCAAAAAGTGGGGGTGACCATAGGAAGCAGACCCTACTCTCCTACATTGACAGCACTACAAGCTACCAATAAATGCTTACAGGGTAAGTACCATATTCCTTATGAACTAATATTATTTTGCACGTATTTCTTTCTTTTTCATTATTTTATTTCAAAACCCTGGAATATTTAATTTGTGTGCATGATCACAAGTTTTAGTAGCATGGCCACTGGCTCTTTGGGATGTGTTGTGACTAATGTCTCAAGTCTGTCCCTGTTCCTTTCCCCCTAAGTTTTAGTGTCTCTTCCACCCACATTGACATCTGTTGAAATTATTGGAGATGGTGTAGACAGATCTACCTCCTTAGTGAGGTCCACTGGAGATAGACACCATTGTTACAGAGGACATGAGATGTGAGTCATAGGTATGAGAGTCTCTAGATTTTTGGAGGTCCGATACCAGCGAAGGACAACATGTTGGATTAAAGTTTTCATGTGAAACCTCACTCAAGGGACTACAAAAACAGTGGCTTATAAGTCCCCTTGTACTACTAGCCATAATCATGCTGGTGCATACTGAGTCTGCAAAAGAGTCTAGAAGAGGCTGTAAAGTTGGAATATCCAATGGCGAGGAAGGAAAACCTTTCCAAGTGATGAAAAGACTTTCTTTGTACTCTAGACACTGAGGTTGGAGAAGAGATTTTTCTTGATTTCTTCATTTAATAACCAACTAGGATGTTCAAGCAAAGTAGAGGCTCTTTTGAGTGTGATATTCGATTTTTTTGACAGTTGGGACATGAATAAGCCAATTGTCTGGGTACAGATGGGTTTATATGCCTTCTGGATGTAGAATCGCTACCAATGGAGGAAGGACCTTTATGAAGACTCTTAGGGGATTATGTTAGGCCAAACGACAGCACGGTAAACTGGTAGTGATTTTCTACAACAGCAAACCTGAGGAATCTTTGATGACATTTATTGATTGGCATGTGAAAGTGTGCGTCCGGCATGTCTGCTGAAGTTATGAAGTCTCCTAGTAGGACTGTTGAAATTACATTCTGGAAGATCCCCTATCATAAAACTTCAGTTCTTTCGCACATATTGATGTTTCTAATGAAGATGGGACGATATTTCTCTGAATGTTTGGGAACAAGAAAAAAAAGAACCCCATTGCCCCGTCAAAAGCAGAGGACATATTGCTATTTCTGTAATAACATATGTACTCCCTTCATTAGAAAAAAGGAAGGCGCTGTACAAAAGACTGGAGGAGGAACCTCTAGAAAAAACTCTATTGAGTGTCCTTTTTCCATCACGTCAGTATCCATCTGCCAGGTATGTCTTTTACCAAGATTCTGTAGAAGTCAGGAAGGTTGGGTTTAAGGTGGTGCAGCTGTGGGATGCCCCCTGGAATCAGATGCAGGATTTCTTCATCTTCCTCCAATAGGTTCGTCTCTACTCGAAAACGTTTTTACCCAAGTGTTCTTTTGGATGGCTTGTGCGAAGTAGAAAATGAAAAACGACAACCTGCAACTCTTTTTACTAGTACTCTCAACAAGTTCCAAGCAAAAGGTGTTGCCCATCAAAGGGTAACCTGAGTAAGAGACTCCTTAAGCAGGTAGCAGCAAGTTGACGCCTTAAAGAAAACTCAACCCTCTTATCAATGTCCTCTTAAGTCGACTCTTCAGAAGCAATGAATGAACCATCTGCAAGGCTTGGTAATAGAGAGTTGATTTTAGAGAATGTGAAAACTCCTGCTCCCAGTCTTGAAAAGGTTATAATTTATTTCAAGATCTGAGAACTAAGGCCTTCCCAGGATCCTTGCCATCCTGTTGAATAATCCTCTTTATATTAATCATATTTATATCTGAATGTAAAGGACGATACGGAAATTACAAAGGCATATATCTAGTAGAAAACATTAGACTCTTGGGATGTAGATTTTTAAGAAGGATTTTCAAGACCCATATTTGCACAGAGGTAAGTAATAACGTCATCAAGTACCACCTTTTTAATAAATCGTGCCTTAGGTTCTGTATCAGGAGTATGAACAATAGTTACTTACCTGTAATCTGTGGTTCTCCAGTATTGGTGTCTTTCATAGATTCACATGCCTGAATCATTCCCCGTCGTCGGAGTGGGAGTCCCACGGTATATAAAAAAGCAATAATAAGCCTGTAATAATCAAAAAACCTTGGTAATAACCAACCAGGAAGTAAAGTAGCCCTAGCTACAGGAGCTAAAGCTCCCACACTCATGACTATCCTAGTCATTATGTTAGACCAAACTGCAGCCAATCAGGCGACAGCACCCACCAGAATGTTCTCCCCAGAGGCTCAGGCTCTCAGATTTTCTCGCACAGGAGTGAAACCAACATATTTGCCTGAGGGAGCCTCTGAGGGGAGGTGGGCGGGTTGCATGTGAATCTATGAAATACACCAATACTGGAGAACCACAGATTACAGGTAAGTAACTATTGTTCTTCTCCAGTATTTGGGGTGTCTTTCATAGATTCACATGCCTGAATCAGAATAGATAGCAGTACACATAAACCGATGCTCATAGACGCTAACAGTATCACAGTATATATGCATAATGATAAAATGCAAAGACATTGTAAAAGCGTCTAGAAAAGAGCATAGAGGAGGCGGGAGAACAGAGGCTCACCTTATTGGAAAAGATTGCGAAGAACTGCTCTTCCCACCGAAGCATCTGCATCACTTTCTGAGTCCAGACAGTAGTGCCTCGTGAACGTGTGCCTGCTGGACCACGTTGCGGCTCTGCAGATTTGTTGAAGAGGCACACCAGCGAACAGAGCAGTGGAAGAGGAAACTGCCCTTGTAGAATGCGCTCTTGGTAAGGCCTGTAAGGGTCTTCCTGCTTGTTGATGACAGAGACCAATTGTTGACGAGACCCATCTAGCAATAGTCTGTTTGGACACTGCACTGCCCTGGCGCAGTTTGCCATAGGCCACAAACAACTGATCTGTCTTGCGTAAAGCTGATGTCCTTGAAAGATAAAACTTGAGGCACCTCTTGATGTCCAAAGAGTGCAACGCTTGCTCAGCCGGTGTTTGTGGATCTGGAAAAAAGGTCTTGAGGACTACCGGCTCATTTAAATGAAAGTCCGATGGGACCTTGGGCATGTACTTTGGATTGGTACGCAGTACCACCGAATCAGAGGTAAATTGCAAAAAAGGCGGTTTAGACGTGAATGCCTGAATGTCACTGACCCTTCTGGTAGATGTTAAAGCCAATAACAAGGAGACCTTCCAAGTAATAAACTTAAGGTCAACCTTTTGTATCGGCTCAAAGGGGTGACGCATGAGCTGGGTTAGCACCACATTCAAATGCCAAGCAGGAGGTGGCCCTCGAATTGGAGGAAACATGCGAAATAAACCCTTGAAAAATTGCTGGATTATTCTTGAAGAAAACAGAGAGTTCGATCCGTCCTGACGGAATCGGGAAATGGCTGCCAGAAATACTTTCAGGGTTGAATGCGCCAAACCCAATCTAGCCAGTTGCAGGAAGAAGGGTAATATTTGCTCTGGTCTAGCATGAAAGCGGTGTAGATCCACAGTCTGGCACCAGGCACAGAAACGCTTCCATTTGAGTTTGTAGGTCTTAATGGTCGACGGTGCTCTGGCGTTAGCCAACACCTCTTGACAATCGTGAGGAATGTCTAAGTGGGCGAACTCATTGTGCGGAGGAGCCAAGCTGACAATTTCAGCGAAACTGGGTCCGGATGGTACACCTTGCCCTTCTGAACTGTGAGAAGATTCGGTATTCGAGGCAGTTGTATTGGTTCGCACTCCGAGAGGAGGAGAAGCTCGGTGAACCAATATTGCCGGGCCACCTTGGAGCAATCAGGATTAGACGACATGGTTGACTCCTCATCTTCCTGATGATCTTGGGAATTAACGGAATTGGCGGAAAAGCGTAAGCAAATATTCGACACCAATTCATCGAAAGGGCATCCCGCACGAGTCCTTGTGGGGAATCCAGCTTGCAAAGCGTTGGCATTTCCGGTTCTGGGCTGTTGCAAACAAATCCAGGTCGGGATGACCCCACTTCCGGAATATCTGATCCAGGGATGGTTAATGCAGCTCCCATTCGTGATTGCTTCCTGCGGACCTGCTGAGTGAGTGCGCTAGGACATTGGCAACCCCTGGGACATGGACCGCCGACAGATTGATGTTGTGATCCAGGGCCCAATTCCAAATCTCCTGCGCCTGTCGGGACAACCGGGCCGATCTTGTGCCTCCCTGCTTGTTCAGGTAAAGCATGCTGGTTGTGTTGTCCGTTCGTATCAACACGGTAGATCCCTCCAAGATCGCCTGAAAGGAATTCATGGCTAGAAAAATGGCTCTTAGTTCCAGCAGATTTATGTGCCATTTTTTCTGTTGAATGTTCCATTTGCCACTGACTGTCATCCCTTGGAGATGGGTGCCCCAGCCCTCCAGAGAAGCATCCGTGGTCACGATGAATCTGGGTCCTTCTGTCAGGAATGCGCATCCCACCTGCAGGTTCCCATCTTGCCCCCACCACTGGATGGAGTTTCTCATCCGAGGAGTTATGTTGATGACGTCCTTGAATGAGCCCGTTACTTGCACCCACTGACGACTGAGTTCCTCTTGCAAAGGTCTCATTCGCAGGCGATAGTTGGGGGTGAGCGGGATACAGGACGAGATCATCCCGAGGAAAGACTTGAACCTGCGAACAGAAACGCACTTTCTTTTTAGCAGTGATGTGGACATCCTGCGAATCTTCACTTGCCTTTCTTTTGATATGAACACGTGGGCAAGTCTTGTGTCCAGTATGGCTCCCAAGAACGACTTCCTCTGTGATGGAGTTAGGTGAGATTTTTTGAAATTCACCGAAAATCCCAGGCTCTGGAATAGTGATAGACATCTCTGAACGTGAGTCTTTGCCAAGGCGATGGAACTGGCCTTGATAAGGCAATCGTCCAAATATGGATAAATTTGAACTCCCTCTAGTATCAGGCGTGCGGCCACCGGGGCTAACATTTTTGTGAAAACTCTGGGGGCCGAACGTAGTCCAAAGGGGAGTACTTTGAACTGGAAGTCCCTGCCAGCCACTCGAAACCGTAAGAACTTCCGGTGTCTGGGAAAAATGAGCACATGGAAGTATGCGTCCTGAAGGCCGAGTGTTGCCATGTGATCCCTTACTGAGAAAAACTGGAGGATTTCTTGGAGCGTCAACATTCTGAAAGATAATTTCTTGAGGTACTTGTTGAGGGCACGCAGGTCGAGGATGGGGCGCCTTTCCCCCGACTTCTTGCGGATCAGGAAAAATCTTGAATAAAATCCTGTTCCCTTTTGATGTTGAGGTACCCTTTCTATTGCTCCTTTTCTTATCATAGAGTGTATTTGGGAAAACAGCTCCTTGAGATGAGCTGGAGGTGGTCCTCTTGGGGGAGAATTTGGAGGGGCTTTGACGAATTCGAGAATGTGACCTCTGGAAACCACGTCCAGAATCCATCTGTCCGTGATAATCTTGGACCAATTTGAGTAATATCGTGATATTCTTCCTCCAATTTGTTTCAGGCTGGGACAAAGTGGTGGCAGGATGTGTCTCTCACTTGCTCTTGTTGTCTCTCCCTCGATAAGAGGTCTTTCCTCTTGGTTGAGAGTAATTATTTCTCCTTTGGCCATATGTTTGTTGCTGGTATCTCTGATTTCCTTGGGTGTTACTGTAGGAGCATTGTTGTGAATAACCTCCTCTGTTCGAGAAATTGCCTCTTCCTCTTGCGCCACGAAAGGAAGACTTTCGAAACTGGAGGGAGCCCAGCGACCGTGCCGTCTCTGTGTCCTTCTTTATGGATTGTAATGCCTCGTCAACATGTTGACCAAAAAGGAACTCTCCAACATAGGCCATGTCCATGATCTTTGTCTGGACCTCTAGACGAAAAGATGTAGCCCTTAACCAGCCTTGCCTCCGGAGAACAGCTGCTCCCGCCAGCTGCCTAAAACCTGTGGCTGCCACGTCCACTGCAGCATCAATTATTTCAGAGGAAACGCTCTCTCCCTCTAATAGGATCTTTTTTGCTACAGCTCTATCCGGTTCTGCAAGCTTCTCGATGTAGGGCGATATGTCGGACCACATCTGCCTATCATACCTTCCAAGTATTGCCAGTGAATTTGCGGCTCGGACCGTGGTTGCCGCAATAGTTGACACCTTCTTCCCTATTGAGTCAAGACGTCTACCGTCTTTATCAGGGGGAGTAGAGACCTGAGTAGATGGATTCTTGGCTCTTCTTTGTGCTGCCTGGGTGACTACGGACTCCGTCTTAGCCTGACCAACCAGGCATGCCGGTGATGAACTAGGTGCTCTATATTTTTTATCTACCCTAGGAAGTACTGCGGGTAGAGAATTTGGTGTTTTCATTATCTTCAGACCTTCCTTCCATATAAAATCAATGATAGGAATAGACCAACTTTGTCTTTGTGGCAAGTCCTTAAAATCATAGAGGAAGCGTTCCTCTTGTTTATTCTCCATTGATATGAGGAACCTTTTTGTGGCTCTATCCATGATCTTATGGAAGCTGGCAATGTCCACCGGCGGAGAGTCCGCCGTAGGCGGGGCTGCTGGAGAAGGGGTTTGTGCCTGATAGTCGTCCCACTCCGACGATACCAACTTGTCGTCCAATTCACCGTCTTCTCGTTCGTCTTCTGACGAATTTTCACCCTCTGCCTGATGGGTTGGTACTGGAGAAGAGGGTAGTGCGGATCGTGCTTCTTCCTCTGCCACTTGAAAAACTGGTTCTTGAAGCCCTACAGTTGCAGTAGATGTTCTTGGCCTAGGCGTAGAGACATGAGAATCATACAACAATATTGGTGGTAGTGTTTCTCAAAGAGAGAAAACGTCCGCACCTTCCGTTAATATCTATTCCCACTGGACAAATTATACGTGAAATCTGAGGGGACTTTAATCATGAATTTCAGAATCTGTTGTTCCTTTTCTAATGTATTGCACAAGACAACCTTTGAACTAGGTCACATCATGTTTTGGAATGTTTTGGTAATGTCAGCACTATCAGAATGAGCTTATATGTAGTAGAAATTGCATAACTGGTTTTTAAACGGTAGGTTTTCAGGGGACTGTAAACATGAATTTCTGAATCTGTTGTTTCTTTTTCTAATGCATTGCACAAGACAACCTTTGAACTAGGACATATCATGTTTTGGAATGTTCGGTAATGTCGGCACTATCAGAATGAGTTTATATGTAGTAGAAATTGTTTGTTTTTGAGTGGTTTTTTCCTAGGACTAACTGTTGAATGTATATGTAAATCTTTGTAAATATGAGACCTTTAATTAGTTTTATTGTATATAATTAGGGAAATTGTTTATATTTAGCTCACACTTATTACAAGTACTTATTGTAATTTTTATGCTTCCAGCCTTGAAAAAGCCTCTGAGTAGGCGAAACACGTGTCGTTGGTGCAAAGCTGGAAAATTTCTAATGTGTTTGAAAATAAAGATTTTGAAGTACAACGACTGTTTTGGATCCATATTTTGAAGCCTTCTAACTCCAAATGAACTTATTGTTGATGCTGGTGTAAAAACCTTGAAATATTAATATTGGACGGAAAATTCCCTGATAATTGACTTTGTAGAGGGTGCTTGTGGAACTTGATTTTCCTGGATTCGAGACATGAGAATCACCCGATTCTGAAGGTGGAAACCTGCGATAATAATCGCTTAACATATATTGGAGGTTTTGGAATAAATCCATAGGCATTTGCATGCCAGGTGTAGACCCAGTCTCCCGACTAGCGTGCTCCTGGAAATTCTCTTCCTCCTCTTGATCTAGATCTTGAACTTTTATGAGCAAGTCCGAAGGGCTCCTGGCCGCCCGAAAAGTGTCATCCTCGTAGGATTCTTCTTCCTCAGAATCCAACAATTTATCTGGTAGTTTTAAAGGAGACAAGGCTGTGGAGGATGAACCAGGCTTCTGTAGGAGCGAAGCAGTGGTAGCTGGTGATGGCAAAGGTATTGTGGATGCTCCTGCCGACCACACCTGCATTGCCGTACAGGTTGACAGTGGGGGCGTCGATGGAGCCACCGATGTTGATGACAAGCTTGGTTCCCTCTGCGTTGTTTGATCCGTCGTCGACGGCGCGCCGTCGACGGTAGCGGCTTCATCGACGAGGAACTCGTCGACGATGGTGTTTTCTTCCTCGTCGACGGCGTGGTCAGCTTCGTCGACGAGGAGGTTGTTGACGGATTTATTTTCTTCGTCGACGAATCCATTTTCTTCGTCGACGGATCCATTTTCTTCGTCGACGAGGAGGTCGTCGACGGATCCATTTTCTTCGTCGACAGTAACTTCGCCGACGAGGGTGTCGTCGACGGCAACTTCGTCGTCGATGACGACGTCGACGGAAACTTCGTCGACGGGGATGTCGTCGACGTTAAGGTCTTCTTCGTCGACGGCAAGAGAGTCGTCGACGCCTGAGTCGACGTCGAAGAGCTCGTCGACGGTACCTTCAGGATTCCCGTCGACGGTGGAGCGTCGACGATCGATGGGACTATCTTCGTCGACGAGATGGGTCTAACCTGGACGTAAACCATCGTCGACGGTGAGGAGGCTGAGACATCACCATAGATGGTTTTGGTGAGGAGAAAGTCACCGTTGAAGTGGAAGAAGTGACCACATGAAGAGATGGCGATAATGAGGCTGCTCTTGAGTCTGCCATGGTCTGAGGTGAAACCTTATGGGCAGGTGCTTTGGAAACTGTAGATTTTCCAGATTTTCCTGAGGGCGCAGATGACACAGGTGGAGACACCTTCTTGGAGGTAGAAGGCAAACCAGAATCCTGAGAGGATTGGGCCTTTTTCTAAGTTTTAGCCCTAGGAGAAGCCAACTCAACCTCAGATTTTCTCTTCCTTAAGGAGACAGAAGACCCTGAAGCAATGCTCCCTACCTCTGAAACAGGGTTATCCTTGTCCTTGCCACAGGAGCAGACAACCCTCTCTGTCCCTGAGGGTCTTTTGAGGGAAGGTTCTACAGATTTTACATTCCTTCGCCTCATGATCTGGATACAGACAGTATAAGCATTTCTTGTGAGGATCCTCCTTGAACAGCCTCAGCTTTCCACAGGACTACAAGCCCTAAAAAGGGATTTAGAAGTAGACATCCTTTGAAGGTTAAAAAGCCAACCAAAGTAAGAAGAAACTGAGCAGAGCTCAGGGAGACTCCCTTCACGAGACGTGCGGTAGAAAATCTGAGAGCCTGAGCCTCTGGGGAGAACATTCTGGTGGGTGCTGTCGCCTGATTGGCTGCAGTTTGGTCTAACATAATGACTAGGATAGTCAAGAGTATGGGAGCTTTAGCTCCTGTAGCTAGGGCTACTTTACTTCCTGGTTGGTTATTACCAAGGTTTTTTGGTTATTACAGGCTTATTATTGCTTTTTTATATACCGTGGGACTCCCACTCCGACGACGGGGAATGATTCAGGCATGTGAATCTATGAAAGACACCCCAAATACTGGAGAACCTCAGAATCCACAAATGTATCCAGAGGTTCATTTACGGCTCCCTTTGGAGTTCCAAGAGAGGAATTCTCACAGGTTGCAGGAATGAAAGGGGCTGCTCTAAAGTTAAAGATGCCCCCTCATCAGTAATTGATTCAAGCAAGGCTACATCTATGCTTGCATCAGCTGGTTTTGGTTAAGAATGGCACTTGTGTTTTAAATGGCGTACAGGATGACCTGAGATCTATCATCAGAGCTGCAGTGCTGTTTTTTATAAGTGTACTTGTGAGGAGTAAGCAAGCATTCAGTCTGGCAAGGCTGTAATATCAGATTACAAAATATACAGGCTTACAAGGGAGTAGGAGATACTCTGCATTTAAAGACACTCTCCATTGACTGCAACCACATATCAAAAGTAGAGTAGAAGTGACGACATTAGAAGAACTGCCAGACGAGGTTACATGGCCATGTGGAGCAGAAATCATAATTTTACATCATACCGTTCATATTGCATTATATTGGTTTGGGTTAGTTTGTGTCAACTTTCTGGTGCACGTGATCTGTGTTATATGTCTGTTAAGAATTGGTATGGTGTTGGTGCTGTTGTTTGTGAGGCCTCAGCTGCCCCAGCTAGGCCGTTTGAAAGCTCTGACAATACCAAACCTCTCCTACAGTAGTCCTGTCTTTTTACTAAAGTTGGACTTCAAACACAAGCAGGTGGCTCATCACACCATGTCCTTACGCCCCAATCCCCCTGGAATGCATGAGTGCCCACTTCGTACCTCTGCGGGACAACCGGACATCCGAGTCGGTGTCTACAAAGAGCTTCAGCTGGAAGAGGTCCCGAATCTCCTGGCTATAGAACACAAGTATCCCCTCGAAGAGCAGCACATCTGCAGGGTAAGCAACTGTGGTCTGTGGAAGCCTGTAAGAAGAGGGAGCACAACATAGTATTAGAGTTACAGGAGACTGTGAGGAGTAAAGCAGGAAACTAGCAGCATGATTGGTACAGGAGAACGTGTGAGGGGAATGTAAAACATGTATGGACATTGTGTGAGAGGTATGAGAAGTTAAACAGCACTGGAGCTGAGAGGGATACAGGAGACTGTGTGAGGTGTACCAGAGCCTGCAACCAGGTAGTTGTGAGACAGTGTAAAAGATACCAGAGGCTATAAGGTGTACAAAAGACACTGTAAAAGAGTTCAGTAGACTTTGGACCATTGGGCACTGAGCAGGTCACAAGAGTGAGGACTACAGAAGACGAAGCGTATATGATTTTATGTGCATGATACAGAATACTGTATGGGGTGTAAATGATCTGGAGGGTGTGGGCAGCACTGAATAGGAAGAGAAAAGAAAATAGAGGGAGGCCTACAGGAGATTGTGTGGTTCCTGGAGATACTGAAGGCTACAGGAGACGCCACGAGGGCTGCAAATCAATGATGTTTGACAATTTCTCTTGTAATATTGTAAGCAGAAGTACACCTCAAATAAACATCTGGACATTTAAGGAGCGCTGTGACAAGAAAGAAAGAAGGTAAAAATTAAAGAAGCCACAACAACATATCAGAAGACCTGGGTTTTGTAGGCTTTCTTAAAAAGTTAGGTATGAATGATTGGATTTGCTATATACAGATTGTTCCAATGTTGTGGCCATAGAAGGCTCATATATCTTCCATCTGAGTGACAGCATTTAACACTGGCTACAGAGAATTTTGACGATAACTCTTTGTTTGACAGAAAGCCAATACAAGCGGACTCAGGTTGCAGGGAGTGACTGAACTTACGGATTTGGGCCTCTCTGGCACCCAACCTTGTGAACCCATGTAATTTAGCTAGGATATTTTCAGGCGGGCCCAAACAGAGAATGGTACAGTAATCACATGGCGAAGCCACACATGCAAGAAATCCCCTTGGTAGGAATGTAATAACCTTTCACAGAAGCTGGATGCTAAGACTGCATTAACTTAAGTATGTCATGCTACCTTTTGTTTTGCTTGCTATGACCATTACTTTTGTCTGAATACTTTAAGTAGGGGCAGGACATAGACAATGGCAGCCATCCCTTCGGGATATTATATACTGCAAGTCAACCGCTCCTCTGGTAAAGCTGGTGGAGGGGTTGCAGCCATTATTAGGAACCCTATTCGTTTCTCCCCAGTACCCACCACCAGTATCCCTATGACTGATTGCCTCGTACTTAGATTGGAGCAGCCAGGGTCATCTCTCATATGCGTCCTGGTCTACCGCCCCCCCCCCAATCCATGCCCAGCTTTTCGGTCCAGTTCGGCGATCTTATCTCCCAGCTCACCATCAATAACGCTAACGTTTTGGTCCTGGGAGATTTCAATTACTGGCCGTCGGATGCTCATGAAACCCCAGGCTCACTGGCCTTCTCAGACCTCATGTTAGGCTTAAATTGCACTCAACATATACACTCACCCACTCATGTTAAGGGTCATATTCTGGACCAGGTTTGGACCTCCTGCCTGGACATCTCTGCACCCCGTATTCTTCCCTGCCTTTGGTCAGACCACTTTTTAATTGCTTTCACTTTAGCTATGCCCTCCCCTGTTACCACAGTCCGAGAAACCAACTTCCTGGCACGCAATTGGAACAGGGCTGACTTAAACAAATTCACCGCCCTCCTTAGTTCATCTGCTCCACCCATCACTGGACCTTCCATCTCTATCGATTCTCAGACACAGGGTCTCACTCACTGGCTCACCTCTGCTGCTGACTTGGTGGCACCCTTAAAACTAGTCAGAGCGAGGCGCAGTCATGACGCCCAGAGGTGGTTCACTGAGGACCTCAGAGCCCAAAAACTTGGTCTTCGTCAGGCAGAACGGCGCTGGCGTCGGGGGAACTCCCCCGAGACTAAAGAGATATTCTCCTCTCTGCTTAGAGAGTATAAGTCAGCAGTCTATTCTTCCAATAGAATCTTGGACTCCTCAAATAAGTCCAAGGATCTATTCTCAATTGTTGAGGAATTGTCCAATCCGGCGAGAGCCACTATTGCGCCCCTCCCCTCCCAGTCCCTATGTGATTCCCTGAACCAATTTTTTGTGGAAAAGATTATCAAGATTAAAACCAGCATTTCCGCCCAAGCCCCACCAGTCCCGTCTCCGCCTAGTGCTTCCTGTCATCATCTCAACACTCATATTTTAACCCAGATTCCCCCTATCTCGAAAGTCAACTTTCTTTCACTTTTGCACAAAGTCTCTTCTGGTTCTCCTGGCGACTGCTGCCCCCCCTCGGCCCTTCTGGAAGCTTTTACTTCCTGTCCTGAACCCCCCCTGGCCCTTTTAAACAACTCTCTGACCACTGGGGAGGTTCCTTGTTCCTTCAAACAGGCCGAGGTGGTTGCCATCCTGAAAAAACCTTCAGCAGACCCCTCCATCATGAGCAACTATCGCCCTATATCTCTTCTCCCCTTCCTCAGTAAAGTTCTGGAGTCGCATGTAACCCAAACCCTCAGCACTTTTGTTGAGGATTTGTGCGTCTTGGACCCCCAGCAGGCCGGGTTTAGACCTGCGCATTCCACAGAAGCAGTCATCCACTCCATGATGGAGGAATTGCGCAGAGGGGCCGACGCTAACATCTGTCAGGCCCTGGTCCTCTTGCATCTGTCGGCCGCCTTTGACACGGTCGGCCATGATATTTTGGTCGACCGTGTCAGAGAGGCTGGCATCCAGGGTACCGCCCTGGACTGGGTTCAGTCTTTCTTGACTAAACGTCAACAAGCCGTCAGGCTGTCCCAGTTCTCCGCTACTCAGGTCGAGCTGACCTGCGGCGTCCCGCAGGGCTCCTCTTTGTCCCCTCTCCTTTTTAATTTGTACCTGGCTCCTTTAATACGTTCCCTCCGCGGGTTTAGTGTCACCGCGTTTAATTACGCGGATGACATTCAACTGGTTTTTACCATTGATTCCTCTGACGAATCAATTACAACCTTTCAAAATACGCTCTGCTTTATTAGCAATTGGATGAGCTCAAACCACCTGAAACGGTGGCCTTAGGTTTTCTTTTCAAGCCCCATCTTTTTGGAATTCCCTTCCCCTTCCTCTTAGGTTGCCTTCTCCATATTCCAGGCTCAGATCCCTCCTTAAAACCTTCCTCTTCACCAAGTCCTATAATTAGTTGTCACTCTCACGCTCTTTTCCTTGCTCCCTCAGCACAAGCGCCAAGAAACCTAATGGTGTTAGTCGCGCTTAATAAATTCATTTAACATAACATAACATAAGACAATGAAAAGCATGGGAGATACTGGAGAGCCCAGTGGAACTCCACATGTAATAGACATAGGTGTGGATCAGTATGTGACAGAGATGTATGTGACAGAGATGCCGCTGGTACTTGGTTCTAGAAAAGAGGAGAACGACTACTCCAGGAAGGCCTCTCTCTTTCATGCCCATCATAAAGAATGATCAACCGTATCAAATGCCCCCAACAGGTCCAACAGAACCAAGGCGGCTGAGTGACCCAGCCAGTACAGATCTCAGTTCTTTACGTGCAAGCGCTAGTGCCAGGGCAGTTCTGTGCCACAAACCGGTCGACACCCTAATTGTTTCTGATCAAGACAATCGGATTCTTCTTAAAATAGAGAGAGTTGTTTTGCTACAACTAAATGTTCATTACCTGATTCTAGGTCAATGAACACTGTTTACCTCTCACTTTCCTCCCTCTCTTCTTGCCCCTCTCACCAACCCCTGACCACCCCAGAAATATTCAGGGAGCTCTGTACGGATGTTTCCCTCTCTAAGCGTGGGGTCTTGTTTAGTCAGAGAACAGATAATTTGCTGCTGACAAACGTTTTTCTGAATTTAATAGAGCTATACAAATCAACTGATTGAACTGCAATTTTGGTCAAAAGCTGGTGCAGTGCTGTGCTCAACCGAGGGTCGCCCTTCCCAGTACACTGCTATGTGGAAATGTGAGCCCCAATGTTTCAGATTAAGAACTCCCTGACGCTTTTAGTACACAGGAGGTAGCTCCATTACAAGCAGGGCAGGCCACAGCCTGCCTTTATGTACTCAGGTTAAAGCCCAGTAAGGCAATGGATGTAGTCTGTCATTACAGGAGTGTATAGATTACACTTCCCTCTACAATAGAAAGAAGGGCTCTGGAGTGAGTAGAGGAAGATATAAATACAGGTAGGAATCTTCTCCACAGTGGTTCCATAAAAGAAGAAGACAGTGTGCAAGGTAGAGAGCATATAAGATATAAGGCCAGTGGCCTCGCAGTGACAGAAACATGTTAGTAAAACTGCACCGGAGGCAGCCCCTGACACAGGGTCCCCTTGAATGTTTTTGAAGAACCCCCAACTTTTAAAGGCAAACACTGACAGTCCAGCACCCTCACAGGCGCTCTGTGGCCTCTGACCTCAGAGTATGAGGATAGAATTAGATTAATAGCATGAAGAAGGATGCAGTTGTGAAGGGACCCTATGTGAAGTGTTTTACAGTAAAGTACAAAACATCTCTAATAAATAAAGGCTAATTCAGGCCTGGCAGCATTTGAAACTCAGCAATTGTAAGTAACAAGATAGGAGAGGGGTTGTGAGGCATGTTCAGTCTTATTGGGTGGGATAATGTATTCAGTATAACCTTAAATCAATACAGAGAAGCAGTATGTGCACCAATCGGAGAACTATGCTTTGAGCGCCAGGTCACACAGTCAAAGGCACTATGCTGGCCCTGTCAGCTGCACTGGACACTGTCACACACACTACACTAGTCAAGTGTAAGGACTATCCAGTTGACATTGGAGGAATGACAGAGGATTTGACTAAATTCTTCCTTCGGGACAGGGGCTGACAAATGAAATCAGTAAATTTCCAGCACCTAAGTGGCTCTTACAGGATGTGTTTCATGTAGTTCTTCATTACTAAGGGATCGGATGTACGCAGACTTCCTTCTCGAGTTCCATCCACAGTAGGGGCACAATGTCTATGATAGGTAGGTGAGATCCGCTGGTGGATGAAATAGATGGCCTGACCTTATTGCAGCAATGACACACTTTTGGTAGGTATTTCTGTTACCACTGACATTCCATTTGAGTATCTGACAGTCACACATCCTTCTTCTCACCGAGATTCTTCTAATAGGTTCAGAAATTGAGGCATCATGTTTTTTAGTAACAAGACTTTCCAGCCATAAAGCAATTAGGTAATATTTTTAAAGTACCCCTACGGCTCATTGAGATTTATTCATTTAAACATTGAGGCATCAAGGAGTGGCCAGTAATTCGCAGCAAACTACCTGCCTGTGAAAACTATTTCACGTTAAATATTGAAAATTATAATAATCACTGCTTCATAAAAGGGAACAATCATATTGTTATATAGCTCAATGAAAGCTAGACAGAGCCCAGTGGATGGAAGGGTATCCTGAGAGCGTGAAAAAGGATGTAAACAATGGCATGGTGGCAGTTTGTAGTCATTTAGGGGTACAGCGCTAGCATAGTCTATTCTAACCACAACTTACTTTGGTGGGTTAGAATGCTACCTCAAGTGATCGTTAGTGGTTAGTAGTTATCTGCAAGTATTCCTTTCCTTTTGTATGATTGAGGTCAGACCTTACGCCCAACTAAGCTTTGTAGGAAGATTTGGTTGAAAATGTGGCTTTGTGGTAATGTGGAAAGGTGTTCTTGCCAACTGGTCCAACACCAAACAATGGATGTGTGACATCTGGCAAGAATTCAACACCTCTGTTGGATCAGACTGGAAGTAAAAAGGAGCATCGGGGTGTGGTAACCATAGAGGCTTTTGATCTTCACCACAGCTGCTGAGCTTGCTTCACTCTGCGGTGCCGCTCCCCCCTTGCAACCTCCACCTAATGGATGGATGGCTATCAACTCTATCTATGTCAGATCATACAATGGAAATCTGTGACCACATGCTATGTATTATGCAACTTGTATAGTGTTGTGGTACTAACATTTGTACAATGCATGAGTGTATTCATGTCACTCATACAATGTGAAGCAAGCAAGCTACAAAGCAATGGAGCACTATAAAAGCTGAGGGCTTTACAGTGGCCAGCGTAGAGGGGGGCTAGCAGGAAAAGCTATACAGCATCATTAGTGGGTGTTTACATTGTAGATGGAAAGGGTGCTGCTTTTAGGTATTCAAAAATGGTCACCAAGACAAGTGAGGTGGTTCAGCTGAGGGGAGAGGGTGTTGGATGGGAGTGGGAACTCTTTAACAGTGCTAGGGCATTCTGGCCTTTACACTGTAACCACGCTAGACAAGCTGGAAAGCTTGTGTGTATTACTTAATATTTAGGTTTCAAATTACATTATTTATTCATGCTTACACAGAATGCATCTGCTGTGTAATGTGCTGTAACATATTAGTGTACAGTCAAATCTCTTGCTCTTTACCTGGAGTGGGTGACAAAATCGTAGGTGGGTACATCAACGGCCTGCCCCGCGAGGATAGCCCTCAGGGTGGTCAGCAGCAAATCATTGTCAAAAGCATCTGGAGAGATAAAGAGACAATCCGCAGTCTATAGAGCATGCAGGTCAAGCAGAGGAAACTCTGTCTACGTTCAAGCACAAAGCAATGTCTGTTACAGAAGGTAGAAGTTGTCCTGGAGAAACTTAGTCACTCTTCCCCCAGGCTCCCTCACTCCTTCACATTCTGCTCGGACACCAACGTGTTGTACATCAGAGCACCCTCCAGTACACTGGGTCCACTCTTATAACCCCAGGTGGTTAAACAGAGCAGGCCCATCCCTGCCACTCCATCTTTTAAATGAATTTAATGGGGTCCATTTCCACTTATTCCTTTTTACAAACATTAAGGGTCATTCACAGTTCCCTTTTACACAGATATTATCACGTTTCTGCTACAGCCTGCCACTCCAAGTAATGTTGCTGTGCCACTTGCCTAGTCTGGAGCACACATGCTTCATGCACAGCACCAAAACTCTAGTAATGGAGGACTCCTCTGCCAACACTTTACAACAACTGTGCAAAACAAAAGTTATTACTTAATTGACCATTCACAAAACATTTTCAGCTTCAACGCAATCTTGACGAGTATAGTAATGTTACACTACAAAGCTATACAATACAAAGGCAGAAAATGGCTAGTAACAGTGTAAAAAGGAACTGAGAATGACACAAAAATGAGAGGATGTAAAGGCACATTTACTACAATAAAAGGAACCACTGAAACAAATAAATTGAAGTCTATCTGCAGTCCATCAGAAGAGTTAATTGACCACTACTTAGATTAACCATCACAGACAAAAAGCTCGAGCACACCAAACAAACAAACAAACAAAAAAAGACTGAGGTTGAAATATTAAAATTGACAAATTCCCAAAGCGCTATTTTCTCACACACTCAGGTATGCAGCTCCATCCCTCCTTGCTTCCTCCAGCAGAGGAGACTTGCGCATGGGTGGTCAAATCTGTACTTCCAATGTAGGAACACTGCCTTAGGCTCCAGGAATAGTGCCTTATTGATGCAGGCCAATCTGCAAGTAAACCCAGCTGGACCTGCATGGTTGATATAGTACTGCACCTCCCATTCAAAGGCCATCTGATGAACCAGGGGTCAGCACTTTGAAGAATCAGTCCAGACTTAATGTTAAAGGCCTATGCTCAGAACAGCAAGCACATCCATTGGCCCTCCATTGACCTCTCCTTTCTCTCCCAGGTGGCCACTGGTTGTGTGTAGGAGGATGAAGCTGTACTGCCCCTTTTGGGCTGTGGTCCTGCGCTTTGGAGAATACGTTGTAGAAAAAGTCTTACCTTCAGGACACCAGACCTATTCTCACTACTCCACGGTCCAACCCATACTCTACCGGACAAATGCTTCTTCTACCTAAGTGGTTGGAGTTGTAGTACCCTTTCCACTTCTTGGGTACTGTTCAGGGGCCAGTTTCTCATCGAAGCAACCCTTGTTCACTGTTCCAGACACATGCTTGGTACATAGGAGGCCCCTTCCCTCCCACCCACATTCCATCTTTAACCACCACATTCCTGGGAAGGGCGGTGCCTTTGTGGTGGACGTTCTACTGGCCATTTAAGATCTTAAAAACACAATATTTTGACTTCTGAATGTATAACCCAATTGTTTACGGATCTATTCGATTTAAATACCAATTGAATTCAATGGTACTTGGGCATCCAAGTTCTGTGTGGGAACACAACTGTTAATGCCCTTAATAGACTGCGGTCAATTTTGAGATACTATCTACAGTCCAGAATGTATATGTGCAATTCTACAACTATTGAGAATGCAGTAGAACCTTAAACAACAGGGTTATAGATTCAGCAAAGGAAATGGTGTAGTGTTTTAGATGGTGTATGAGGGTATTTCCACAATGTGTCCTTGAGTGCCTTCCCCAATAGTAAATACCTTCGGTATCTTGGCCTTTATCTCGATCTTCAGCAACTTGGATCAGCACACCTATCCTGGTGGATGAATGCTGTGCCTGGGTGGTTGAAGCTTCCTATCCCTTGAAGGCTGGGCATTCTTCCCCAGGACGAGCACCCTCCAGATAATGGAAGCAGTCTAGCTTCAATGTAACATGAGCATGTGCAGTACACCAGGCCCATCACCCTCTCTTCCTCACTCACTTCATCCCTACAGAGGTAACCAACTACTGCTAGTTGGTAAAATGTTGAACTAGTCCAGGTTCAGTACACCAGGCCCACCCTCCTCTCTTCTTTACTCATTCAAACTCTCAGCTCGTTCATGTGGAGGCCAAGTACTGTACCTGGATGGTCAAAGTTGTACTGTCCCTTCAGGGCCTTGGCCTGTTGCTCAGGGGTCAGCACTTTGTAGAAACAGTCCTGGCTCAGGATAACCACCTTCCGCTGACGATGGTCCACCTCGTTTTGTCCTAGGAGTTCCATGATCTTCTCACAAACTGTGGACTGAGACACAGGAAAAGTAAATAAGAGACAGCCAGATAAAAGGGGATGGCCCTCGTGGAACAAAGTAAAATGAAGACAGAGATATCAAGAATCTATTCAAGAGATGGGCCTTTCACTTGTTCTAGAGGAACAAGTGAAAGGTGGACATGATCCCTCATGAAAATAGTTCAAATGGTACAGTAACTCTTAAGAGCAATCAATCAGTACTTTATAGTTTAAGTTAATAAAAACCATGACAAGAGACAAGATTCCAATAAAACCGTTAAAATGTTTCCTATAATACATTATGGCAGTCATTAGCCGAGATTGACTAGTGCATTATGACATGTTAATTATGATTACAGTGGGCACACGCGTCATCGATTGCCCCAGGTGCTACAATGCCATAATGATCCAGCCAGTAGAGATTTGTTTATAATAAACACCTCAGCCTCAGTGACCAAATAATATAGTAAACTTAAAGCAGACAGTGACTCATGGTATATGGCTTTACGATCACAAGTAGAAATTATTTGAGCTGTAATCGTCACAGAGTACTGTTTTCTTCCTCGGACATTATCACTTTTTCATAAAACATCAAAAATGTCATCATTTTACAGTTAAGCTGAGAATCGATTGGGTCAAGACCCCTAATTATGGCTGTTCTACAAGGCAAATGACCATAATGTTAAAAGATTTTTCAAGATTAAAACTCAACTAGATTTTGAAAAAGGACATATACAAATCAAATGAATAAAGTCCTGCACTGCTGCACAACATAGTCTACATGTCCTGGGACCCCTATGTTTCCAAGATGGCTGGTCGTCCAATGCTGGCAGCCACACAATCCGGGTAGCCATTAGCTTTCTTTTTTGGTGTAGAGAAAATGTTGTGTTCAACTATGCAGCCAGCATAT
This sequence comes from Lissotriton vulgaris, assembly GCF_964263255.1. NCBI lineage: Eukaryota > Metazoa > Chordata > Amphibia > Caudata > Salamandridae > Lissotriton > Lissotriton vulgaris. The sequence goes on along the minus strand of NC_141693.1, from coordinate 2,000,847,722 downwards.
GTTTCAATATGGAATAAGATTGAAGGGCCATCCAGGCATTTGTCTGATTGGCTAGCTTGGACTCATCCTCTACTAGCGAGTGAATTTTGGCAGCTTTATTTATTAGCTGACAAAAAACCGGAGAGGAATAATTCTGACTCCAAAGATCCGTTATTTTTTGCATCAAGGATGATCGCAGATATTCGTTGTAGATGGAGTGGGAGTCCTCTTCCTTAGCCTTCCAAAAGGCATTATTTAATAAACTGCATCGATTTGTCCGTATTTTGTACCGTGTTTTTATTGTGGTATATCTTATCCCTATCTCATGTTGTGTGAGAACAAATTCCAGACGTACTTGACCCGGGAGGCATTCTGTGGCAGACCAACTACTCTTCTACATGCTTTTATTTGAAGATTATCCAAGAGCATTGCGTTTTTACCGTGCAAGACCGCACTTGCAAAGCCACTGTTGGCAGTAATGTAGCCAGTACGAGGTTTCAGAATGAATGGATTAAGCCATTTCCTTTCTGAACAACATATTGTTTATGGAATTGAAAGTTCAATAGATTGTCTACATACAATCCAAAATACTTGTAGTTACTGACTACTTCTAGACTTCTTAATTGGGAGTTGTGGCCCGAGAGGACTCTGGACCTCCGGTGGGGACACCCCAGACTGCTGATGGCATAATATGATATCCTTTTTTCTGGTCGTTGGGGAGAACGGGGAGAGGTAGCTCTTGTTGGGACCCAGACATCATGGGAGCTCTTTGAGATAAGTAAGAGGTTGGTTGCAGATAGGGTTTCTGCATATACTACATATCGGGGTAATGATATTTGAAATCAGCCAACTGAAACCTGTTTATTACGAAACTGGGCTGGTGTGCATTATCAGATTGGCTGGCGCACCCTATTTTGGGGCAATCCCTTCTGGTAAAGCTTTTATAGGTTGGTCAGAGGAGCTATTCTTAAAGTTGTGTGGTTGTGACACATGGTTTGGACGGTAAGCCGTTGCTGTACTGCCCTGGGATCCGGGAGTTGTTGTGGGAGTTTGGTTATGCCTTTCGTTTTCTTTTTATTTCTTATATCTCATCTTAATTTGTGAAAGCAGCAGATCCTAAATCCAGAAGGCGGAGGGAGGAGTGGAGAACGGCCATGGGGAGGGAGAGGGGTTGAACATATATGGCACACATGTCCAACTCCCCATTAACTGCAACCCTTGAGACCTGAAATGTCAAGGGAATGGGATCCCCTTCTAAAAGGCATAATATTCACAGGTATCTTAAAGGCAGAGATGTTCAGATTGCCATGCTCCAGGAAACACAATTTAAAGGGGCTTAGATAAATAGATTGAGAGGAAGATGGCGATGCCAACTTTATGCTACATCCTTTTCAGCATATGCCAGGGGGACCTTAATATTGATTAAAGCTGGGACGCCATTTGAACTGGGCCATTCCATTGCAGACAAGGAAGGCAGATATGTCTTAATAGAAGGCAGACTATATATTAGAGAGAATACTCTGGGGAGCATTTATGCCCCTAACCAGGACCAAATTACTTTCCTTCACTCACTTTCTACACCCATGGCGAGCGCACCCCCAATACTTTTCTGTTAGGTGTGCAATTTAATTTCGTATTGGACGTACATCTAGATCGGTCCATCCCTCCTTTGAGAGGGACTGGGGTGAGGAAGCTGACTGAGGAATTGCGGGACTGAACACTGAGGATTAATCGATGTCTGGTAGGCATACATGGTGTGGATCGCACTTTCTCATATTTTTCACATGGACACAACTGGCACACTAGAATAGATTGCTTTGTGTTTTCCCACAGACTGTCCTAGAGTATCACGCAGTCCGAATATTTGGGAAGAATTATCTCTGACCATAGTCCACTGCTATTGCGATTTGCCCCCATAGGGGAACTGACACTTGCTCCGATGTGGCGGCTTAACCCAACCTCACTGGAGAATGAGTGATAGCAAGGGTGTTTTTTTCTTTTTCTTTTTTAAACACATTTTATTTGTCAAGTTGCACATGTATTGCAGAGCTCTGTACCTCAGAGGCAGCTGCACAATCAAACCATACAGATATGTTGAATAGGACTTTTTTCAGGTGAAATCCAAACATGTATACATAACAATGAAATGAATACCCCAACTCCCTCCCCCCCACCCCACCCCCTTATCGCACAAGTTCTGCATAGTCCTGACCGCAAAATATAATTATAACAGATAGGGTGTACCCCTGCGGGCCCCCCTCACCACATCTTCACTGTCCGAAGATGCACCTATGAGTTATCGCAAGGGAGGAACCTCTGTTGCTGATGGCGGATCTAATAACAGCCCCCGATAATCGCCCCACCGTTTCCAGATCTTGTAGTGTTTGTGTGGGCACCACTAGCAACAAAGATAGTTGTTTCAGCCCCATGCAGAAATCTAGCCCATTTTTCCATGCAGCAACTGATGTAACCCTTGGCACCTTCCATGCCCTGGAAATGTCCCTTTTCGCCAAAGTAAGACCCAGTTGCATGAGGAGTCGCTTATAAATGTTGCCTCCTATAGCAAGGATGGTTTCTGATTACTTATTGAACAATCAAGGATCGGCGTCTACGTGACTGCACGAGTGGGCGGCTTTAAGGTGGTGACGAGAGGACAATATATAGGCCAAACAGTAGGAATCCAAACAGAGCTCTGGAAGGAGTTACAGACTCTGGAAGCAAAGGTGAGCACATAAGATAACAGGACCGATGGGCAACAAGGGTTACTATCAGAATTGGGAGATACTAGGAAACAAAACAATGACATCCTGGAGAAGCTAAGGCACCACGACTACAAACGATACATATCGAAAGCAAATGGAGAAGAAGGCAGAGCTGGAAGGTTGTTAGCATGGCTTATCAGACCAGAGTCCAGAGGTTCCCCTATAACCAGGATACACTCTAAAGAAAGGTCAGCCTTTATATTCCCCCACCCTAATTAATAGGGAATTTTATAAATATTATATATCAGAGCCTGCTTTTATTTCTGAGGAGACAATAGAAGCATATTTGAGGCAAATACCTTTGAAACAGCTAGCAAATGAACACTGTGAAACATTAGGAGCCCCTGTTACTACCCATGAAATCCGTATGGCGGTAACGGCTATGCCACGGGTAAAACACCAGGCCCTGATGGTCTTCCCACTGAATTCTATCTGGCATACTTAAAGACCCTTAAACAATTATATGCTGAGTCCTGGCGTCTCCGAATCCTCCCAGAATCCACCTGAGATGTGGTAGTCATACCCCTACCTAAAAGTATAGAGCAAGGAGCCAAAGTCACAGAATTTCGTCTCCTGTCAAGCTAAATCTGGACTTTAAAATCCTTAGTAAGATATTAGCCCTCAGGCTTCTCCCACATATGAAAGAGCTGGTGCATGCTGACCAAAACAGGTTTATCGCCACACTCTTTCACTTAATCTCGGTTATGTTATGTTAAATGATTATTTATAGAGCGCACAGCTACTCAGTTGTGTGTCCCGGGGCTGAAGCAGGATGAAGACCAAGCAAGGTGGGGAAAACCGTGCCCTGAAATTTTTACAGCTGAAACAGTTTTTAGAGATTTCCTGAACGCAAGGAGATCCTGTGTCAACCTTACATCCACTGGTAGATTGTTCCACAACTTTGCCGCTTGCACCTGGAAGGAACGACCCCCGATACGTGCCCGAAGGTATCTGGGGGTCCGAGCCAGTTGCAGTACTGCAGACCTGAGTACACGGTGTGGATGGTAAAATTGGACTCTCTTCGTAATGTACCCAGCCCCTAAACCGTGGATTGCCTTAAAAGCCAAAACCATGACTTTGAAATGGATCCTTTTGCGGACCGGGAGCCAATGTAAGGATTTCAGCTGTGTGGACATGTGGGCTCTGGGGCCAAGCATGAGTATGGCTCTTGCTGCGGCGTTCTGGGTCACCTGCAGTCTAGCCAGTAAATACTGAGGCAGCCCCAGATAGAGTACATTCAAGTAGTCCAACCTGGAGATTATTAATGCCTGGATCACCGTTTTTCTGTGGGTGATAGACAGGAGGTGCAAGAACTGTTTCAGCATTTTGAGCAGGCCAAAGCAAGAACCAGCCACAGATTGGATCTGTGCCTGCATAGAAAGATTACCATCCAACTTCACCCCTACATTTTCCACTGTCTTTACGGGAGACGTGGGGGGGGGGGCATGTCAGCGGGCCACCAACTGCGCCAAAGGTTGCTGGGGCAGTGGCCGAAGAAGATAATCTCTGATTTACCAGGATTACATTTAAGCTGGTTGCGCTGGAGCCAGGAGAATACTTCTGTTAGACAGCTGTTAATTATGTCACCCAGGAAGTCCATGTCTTTGATGCTGGTAAAGAGCAGCTGCATATCGTCAGCGTACAATACAATTTTTGCGCCGTGGTTCTCCGCCAGAGTTGCTAGGGGTGTCATATACGGATTGAAAAGGGTGGGGCTTAAGATGGAGCCCTGGGGCACATCCACCTCTAGAAGGGGGACCGGGGCAGCAAAAGGTGGAACCCACACTGTTTGCTGGCAGTCCTTTAAACAGGTGGTGAACCAATTGAGTACCGTACCCCCAAACCCACACTCCCGGAGTCTCTGCAGGAGGCGGCCGTGGGGGACGGTATCAAAAGCCGCCGATAAGTCTAGCAGTATCAGTATGGCTTTGCCGCCTCTATCCACTACCTCCTTTATTGCTTCAGATACTTCCAGGAGTGCCGTCTCTGTGCTGAAGTTAGCCCTTATCCCGGACTGACTCTGGTGAAGTAGAGAGTTGGTTTCAACAAAATCAGTGGTGACATTGTTCATCACTTTTTCCAGGGCCTTTGACAGGAAAGGGAGCAGAGATATAAGCCTGTAGTTGGAAGCTAATTCAGGGTCCAAAGTAGATTTTTTTTAAAAGGGGCAGAATTTTGGCTCTCTTCCACCTGTCGGGGACCTGGCCCGTCTTCAGGGAGAGATTCAATATCTGGTTGACCACTGGATTAATAATATCCGCGATTGATGCCAGAGTATGTGCCGGGCAAGGATCGGAGGGTGAGTCGGATTTAAGGCCTTTCATGACTTCTCAAGTTTTTTCCATTGGGATCAGTGGGAACTGTTCAAATGAAGGACCTCCAACTTGCATTTGAGGGGTTTTGGCACACCCTTGTCACTCTGCACCAGGGGAATGGTCGAGAAGGACTCCTGGATGCTTACAATCTTGTCATGGAAATAGGATGCCATGCAACTCGTCCATGCCTCAGTAGGAGTAAAAGGCTTAGCTACCACTGCAGGGGAGGAGAAATCGCTAACTATTTTAAAAATGTCCTTATTTTTGTTCGACGCACGTTCGATTTTGGCAGATAGAAACTTTTTTTGCCTCAAGAACTTGTTTAAAATGGGCCTTTAATGCCTGTTTGTACATAGATTTATCATTGAGGTCAAAGTTTTTCCGCCAGGCCCTTTCGAGGTGTTTGCATGACCTCTTCTTTCTTTAAGGGCAGTTGTGAACCAAGGGGCGGATGGCCTGACTGTCTTTCCAGAGCATGAGACGGGGGAGAAAGGTCCCCGGCCCCGCAAAAAAGCCAGTTATCGAGATCCTCGACATCCGTCTTAAGGTCCCCGCTAAGAGAAATATGATAGTTGTTAATGGCCTTAAGTAGTGTCTCAGGCGTGATTAAATGGAAGGGTCTAAAATTAATGCTTTTGCATTTCCCGGAGGCCTTAGGAGCATTAGAAACCTTCTCAATTGAGAACTCCAGGAGGAAATGGTCGAACCAAACAAGAGGAAGTGGTTGGCTCATACCTAGTTTGGCAGTTGAAAAGATCTGATCTAAGGTGTGGTCTTTTTCATGGGTGAGCGCAAAGACATAGGGAGCCAAATCTAGCATCTTCAGTGATTCTTGTAATCTGGTCCAGTCTGCATCTTCCGGTATATCCATATGTAAATTAAAGTTACCCAGCGCCAGGCAATGTTTGTGTTTTAAGACAAACGGCAAGACCGCGTCACCAATTGCCGCTAGAAACCTTCCAGCATGCCCTGGAGGTCTGTATATTAGAATGCCCGCTATGGATTGGTGGGGAGATACCACCAGGTGGAAGCCAAGGCATTTCGCTCCCTCGACTTCGACCGAGAGTATTGTAGAGCAGGAGTAGTGGTTTTTAAAAATTATGGCAATGCCACCCCCTGTACCTGCCGGGCGGTCCTTCCTAATAATCTGGTAACCCCTTGGAATTGCTGAGGCTAAGGTGGGTTTAGACACCTCGCTCAGCCATGTCTCGGTTAGGAATAGAAAGTCCGGGGATCTATCCAACTTAATCTCTGGTGGCTGTATCATGTTTTGTACCACCCGGTATCGCAGGCTGATCTAAAAGCTTTGCAGATGCCATTGGATCTCTAGAAGGCCTTTGACATGGTCTGTTGGGATTTTCTGCTCACAGTGCTGAAACGAATGGGCTGGGAGACGACTGGATCAAGTGGGTCAAGTTATTATACACAGATTCCACTGCTAGAGTTAGAACGGGTTCTACGTTGTCGCCAGCCACAGTACCAGATTCACAGTGGCACTGGGCAAGTCAAGTCAAGTCAAGTCAAAGAATTTATATAGCGCACTACATACCCGGAGGGTTTCAAGGCGCTTAGGAAGGGGAGGAGGATTACTTGTCAAATATCCACGTTTTAAGTTGCTTTCTGAATACTAGGTGGTTCTGGGTAAGGCGAAGGTAAGCGGGGAGTGAGTTCCATGTTTTAGCAGCCAGGTATGAAAAGGATCTGCCTCCCATGGTGGTCTTGTTGATGCGAGGTACAGTGGCGAGGGCTTGGCTGGAAGAACGTAGTTGGCGGGAGGGGGTGTAGAAGGACAGACGTGAGTTGAGGCATTCTGGACCGATGTCGTAGAGTGATTTGTGTGCGTGGGTAAGCAGTCGGAAAGTGATCCTCTTATTGACGGGTAGCCAGTGGAGGTCTTTAAGGTGACCAGAGATGTGATCGTTGCGTGGGATGTCTAATATGAGTCTGGCTGAGGCGTTTTGGATTCGTTGAAGTTTCTTCTGGAGTTTTGCGGTAGTACCTGCGTAGAGGGTGTTTCCGTAGTCCAGTCGGCTCGTGACCAGAGCGTGGGTGACTGTTTTCCTTGTTTCGGAGGGGATCCAGCGAAATGTTTTTCTGAGCATGCGAAGAATGTTGAAGCAGGAAGAGGATACGGCGCTGACTTATCTGTTCATTGAGAGTGAAGAATCCAGGATGACGCCTAGGTTCCGTGCGTGGTCTGTCGGGATGGGTGCTTTTCCGAGGGCTTCCGGCCACCAGGAGTCGTCCCATGCAGAGGGGGATGTACCTAAGATGAGGACTTCTGTTTTGTCTGAGTTCAGTTTCAGACGGCTTTGTTTCATCCATTCGGCAACTTCTTTCATTCCTTCGTGTAGGTTGGTTTTGGCGGTGCTGGGGTCATTGGTGAGGGAGAGGATCAGTTGAGTGTCATCCGCGTACGAGATGATGTAGAGGTTGTGTTGGCGTGCGATGGCTGCGAGGGGGCTCATGTATACGTTGAAGAGGGTGGGACTGAGTGAGGATCCTTGTGGTACGCCGCAGATGACTTCAGAGGCCTCGGACTTGAATGGTGGAAGGCGGACTCTCTGGGTTCTTCCGGTGAGGAACGAGGTGATCCATTCAAGTGCTTTTCCTTGGATTCCGATGTTATTGAGGCGTTGTAAAAGGGTGCTGTGGCAGACTGTGTCGAATGCTGCAGAGAGGTCGAGGAGGATGAGGGCGACTGTGTCTCCATTGTCCAGTAGAGTTCGAATGTCGTCTGTTGCTGCGATGAGGGCGGTCTCAGTGCTGTGTTTTGCTCGGAAGCCAGATTGTGAGGGGTCGAGGGATTTGTTGGCTTCGAGGAAGGCGGCGAGCTGGTTGTTGACAGCTTTCTCGATGACTTTGGCCGGGAATGGAAGAAGCGAGATGGGGCGGTAATTTTTGAGTTCGGTGGGGTCCGCTGTGGGTTTTTTCAGAAGGGCGGTGAGTTCAGCGTGTTTCCAGTCTTCCGGGAAGGTGGCGGAGTTGAAGGAGCAGTTGATGACGTCTCGGAGGTGCGGTGCTATGACGGAGTCTGCTTTGTTGAAGATGTGGTGAGGACATGGGTCTGTGGGGGATCCTGAGTGGATGGAATTCATCAGGCGGATGGTGTCCTCAGTGGAGATTGGGTTCCAGTCGTTAAGGGTGTTCACGGGGGGAAGAAGATCAGCAAATGGTAGGGTGGGTTGGTTTCCAGGTTGGTTGTCAAAGCTGTTGTGGATGTCTGCAATCTTGTTGTGGAAAAATGAGGCTAGGGAGTCGCAGAGGGTTTGAGAGGGGGTGATGTGGTTGGAGTTGGCCGAGGGATTGGAAAATTCCTTGACGATGTTGAAAAGTTCCTTGCTGTTGTGAGCGTTGTTGTCAAGTCGATCCTTGAGTGCTGTTTTGTTGGCTTTTCGGATTAGTTGGTGGTGAGTGCGGGTGGCGTTTTTGAAGGCGTCCTTGGTGCTAGTGGTAGGGTCTTTTTTCCAGGCCTTTTCAAGGGAGCGGCAGAGTTTCTTGGACTTCTTGAGATCATCGTTGAACCATGAGGCCTTCTTGCTGCCAGGTTTGTTTTGACGTTTTTTCAGTGGTGCTAAGGTGTCAGCGGTGTTGGATAACCATAGGGTGAGGTTGGCGGCGGCTTCGTTAGCGTTAGAAGAGAGGGCTGGGGTGTTTTGAAGGAGCGATGCGGAGATTTGGTCCGTGGTGATTTTGTTCCAGTTCCTTTGCAGGGTAGGTTGGAGGTGGATGCTGGGTTTTGGTTTGTTGTAGGTGAATTGAACGCAGCTGTGGTCAGTCCAGAGGAGGTCCGTAGTGTGGCTGAAGGAGACATGGTTGCTGGATGTGAAGATGGGGTCGAGTGTGTGACCTGCGATGTGGGTGGGGGAAGTGACTAGTTGTTTAAGTCCGAGGTTGGCGAGGTTGTCCACGAGGGTGGCGGTGTTGCGGTCGTTGATCTTTTCGAGGTGAAAGTTGAGGTCTCCCAGAAGGATGTAGTCTTTGGAGGGGAGCGCGTGTGGGGTGATGAAGTCCGAGATGTCTTCACTGAATTTTGCGCGGGGTCCTGGTGGTCTGTAGAGGAGGGTGCCTCTGAGTGTGGTTTTGGGGTCGATGTGGATCTGGAAGTGAAGGTGTTCGGAGTTGGCGAGGTTGGCGTCAGAGCTGGTTGATATGCGGATTGATTTCTTATGGACGATGGCGATTCCTCCTCCTGTGTGGCTGGTACGGTCTTTGCGAGTGATCTGATAGTCTTCAGGGATGGCAATGGTGATGTCTGGTGCGGAGGAAGCATTCATCCATGTTTCCGTAAGGAAGGCGATGTCCGGAGAAATGGTGTCTAGTAGATTCCATAGGTCAATGGCGTGCCTGTGGACTGATCGGGTGTTGAGAAGGATGCATTGTAGGTGGTTGGGGTCGGGAGTCTGTGATGTGGTCGTAGCGGAGATGTTGTCGGTGCCGCTGAATTTGCAGGAGAAGCAGGAGAAAGGTCCATGGGTTTGTCCAGGGGCGGCTTGGACGCAGTTGGGAGTGCGACCGGGGTTAAGGGCTAGGAGGGTTGCGGCATCGTAGGTAATGCGGGGGAGCTGGGAGGGACGGGGGCCAGGGGGTCTGGCGCTGGGCACGGTCCAGGCGCGGACGGGCGTAGACGGGCTTACCTTTGGCGCACCTTCGGCGCGGGTTGGGCGCGGTCGCTGCGCGTGGACGCTGCGCGCGGGAGTAACTGTCATATATGGATGGTGGAGGGGGAGGGGCGAGGGCGTCTCAGCTGCGAGGCGGGGCGGGCACACGAGGACTAGCACAACAAACAAAATGGAGGCGGAGGGGGGGGGGCACAGCGGAGCGCTAGCGGCTAACGCGCTTAAACAAATGTAAACAGCACAGATATAATACACAAAGCGCTACTACAGCAAAGCGCTAAGCCAGCAAACAACACGTGGTAATACAAGGCAATGTTATCAGCAAATCAGCGCTACGATACCAGCAGTCAGCAGGGACACTGGGAGCGACCACTCGGCTCGTGGAAGAGGAGCGAGTCACAGCGCCTGTAGGGAGGTGAGCGCTATTTCAGGACAGTGGGAGGGCGTCTCAGCTGGGAGGCGGGGCGGGCACACGAGGACTAGCACAACAAACAAAATGGAGGCGGAGGGGGGGGCACAGCGGAGCGCTAGCGGCTAACGCGCTTAAACAAATGTAAACAGCACAGATATAATACACAAAGCGCTACTACAGCAAAGCGCTAAGCCAGCAAACAACACGTGGTAATACAAGGCAATGTTATCAGCAAATCAGCGCTACGATACCAGCAGTCAGCAGGGACACTGGGAGCGACCACTCGGCTCGTGGAAGAGGAGCGGGTGTCCCCTCTCCCCGCCACTGTTTGCATTAGCAATTGAACCCCTTGCAGAACTTTTCAGTCAGGTGGGACATGGCTGGGGTCTGATGGTTGAAGGGTGGGAGCACATTATCTTGCTATACGCCGATGATATACTCTTGTATTTTAGGGACGGAACAAGGGATGTCCTTACAGCACTTTGAACTAGTATCTGGCCTAAGAGTCAATAAATCTAAAACACACTTATTTTCCTTGCTCCGGGGTCTGGAGAAACCTCCGGAATTGCCAGAAGAACTGATTTGGTCACCCATTTCCTTTAAATACTTGGGAATACAAGTATTCCATTTGATAGATGACTTGAGAGACAGTAATTTGGGTGGGAGTAGTTCGTTCAGTGAAATCATGTGTGCCCTTTTGGAGATCATTGAAACTACCTGTTATGGCCCGGATAGCAGTTTCTAAGATGGTGATATTACAGAGGCTCCTGTATTTCTTCACAAATATACCAATATGCATAGCGCCTTCCTGGTTTAAACAACTTGATAGTCTGCTGAGAGATTTGATATGGGACGGGAACCACTATAGGGTAGCTCTGGCAATGCTTAGACGTCCCATTGACGAAGGGGGTCCCAGATTTTGAACAATAATTTTTGCCGTCCCAGCTTCAATGGGTTACACTGTGGCTGGATGGGGTAAACCAGGATGAGATAAGGCCGATGGGACAGGTGACTCAAATTGATACGTTTACAGCTCAATTGCTTTATCCCTCCATAGTGATTCCCAAGCGCGGGATTTTGTTGACAATGGCACTAAAATGCTGGTGCAGATCTATCCAGAAGACTGAAGGAAAAACTTTGTACGCACCAGTGGCAGGGCTGCCACACTGCGAACCCCTCACATACTACACGTACAAGCAATTATCAGCCAGGACAGAGGCCGGACTGACCACAGTTGGGGACTGTTAACAACAGGGCACTTTATTCCTGATGGAGGACCTGATGGAATGTTATCAGCTGCCTCCCGCTCAATTTCTCATGTACGAAGAAATATCTCAGGCATTTCAGAGACTGTGTGTGGGCGGGGGCATGAACCAGGGACGCATGAAGTGTTGCAGAAGGTGATGTCCATGGGGACCACAACACACTTAGTGACTTCGTTTTATAGATCCCAAATGCAGATGACCCGCAATTCGTTAACTGAGCTGCGGAGTAGATGGGATCATGCCCTCAAACGAGACTTAACAGACCCAGAATGGCAAAAAATGCTAGAATGCTCCAAGAAGATTGCCAGAACACCAGGTTAAAGTATAACCAATTCAATTATATACACATGACACCACAAAGGCTTCAGATTACTTATAGTGGCGAACCTCTCCTTTGCCTACGATGTCAGCATGTAGACGAGACTTTGTGCATATGGTGTGGGAATCAACTAAAATATAAGCTTATTGTCAAGAGATACTATGTGCTCTAGACCTTACACTAGGGCAAACCCCCCCTCGTACATTAGAGGCTTGTATCCTGGGACTGTCCCCGAGGCCGGTTCCCAAGAAGGTGGGCACCCCTATTCTTGATCTGGCGCTAGGATTGGCCAAAAGTGAATTGCGATAGATTGGAAATAGGTTCACGGCCGTAGAGTAAGTACATGGAAGATAGATGTAACACAATGGGCGAAAGCCGAGGAAAAAGCATTGGAGAGAGGAAGTTAAGGGGGTTAGAATTCGCCTGATAGCGGATCTGTGGTCGGAGATACTGACCATGTGGGAACACCCGGAACAAAATGACAGAGCTAAACCAGCCATAGATACAGACTCCACAGATGATGAGGATAGTGAGATATCAGGAGGGCCTCATAGATGATATACAAGATTACCTGAGGAGCAGTAGAGACCCAGCAAGATTGTAACAGTTGAGGATGTGCTGTAGGGTGCCGCCTGGTCCACTTGACCCCCCCCCCCCCCAAACCCCCCCCCCCCTCCCCCCCGGGCCACCACACCACGCCTGACACATAACACTGTGCAGGATGAAGGTACTCGGTTACCCAATACCACTGATACTCCACTAAAAGGGACTTTGCTCCATCCCAATAGCTACTCCACCTTTCTTTTTCTCGCCTATGTTTTCTGTTCTTCTATTTTTCTGTTACATTACAGTTTCTGTTTTTTAATAAAAATAAAAAGGCTAAGAGTTATAAGGTACCTGAAGCAACATAACTACATGAAAGTGTACAATGCTAATGTTCACCTCATCCAGCAAAAGTAATTAGGTTTCCCTTATAGAGGATTATACTGTATTGGATTAATTCATTAAGGAATGCTTACTGATTGCAATGTATTTGGATGTATAGAAAGAACAACCATGTATGAGACTAAACAAATGCGAATAAGAGCGAACACAGAAAATGTATTGCAGTTAGATAGAACGCAAAAATGTCTTAAGCTATGCTCTACAGTTATTTACTGTAGGGAGACTGAAATATGATATTTTACCCACTGTCTCATTCAAAATAAGGACACAGGGAAGATGGGGCCTCTATAACATTTGTATATCCCTCAACAACTATTTGAGAAAAGAAAAGACCAGAATAACACATTTAACTCAGACTCTTTTTACTTTTAATTACCGAGCACATTAAACCATGTACACAAACAAAGGTTACATAAAATACTTCTCTCCAAGAAATACAACCACATGTGGGACAAAAGTCATACCACTATAACAGTTATTGAATTCTCAAGCAGCCAGAGCCCCTACTTCACCAACTCCAACCTCCTTCCCAAGAAAGTCTCACGCAGTACCAGATTGGCAGAATGCATGTATTTCTGCTTCTATAGACAGACAGAGCATGGGCAGGGACCAAAGTGACTTCTAAATTTCCAAAGCCAACATTTATTTTTTTGATACCTTGGAGTTCTTCTCTCATCCTCTGGGTTGCTCATCTAAAATCTAGAAAGATGTGAATCCTGCAGTCCATAAAAGGCAGGTGCTTTTGTTTGGATGCTGCCCTTGTTACTGCGTTCTTCCGCCATGGAATGCCAACGTTTATGCATTTAAAAGTTCTTCTCTCATCCTCTGGGTTGCTCAACTAAAATCTAGAAAGATGTGAATCCTGCAGTCCATAAAAGGCAGGTGCTTTTGTTTGGATGCTGCCCTTGTTACTGCGTTCTTCCGCCATGGAATGCCAACGTTTATGCATTTAAAATCTCACTGTCTGTGGTGCTGAATTTGTCATTGTGCCTTCAAGTAGCACATTTCAACTGAAGAAGGTTATATTGAGGTGCTCTGCCACTTCTTAAGAGGACAGAATGAGCTTTTCATGTTGTGATTCCTGTAGTTTCTCATGGGATTGAAGGGACTGGTGAATAGCTTCCTACAAGGGCCATGTATCAGCTGTGAGAAATCTCAACCCCGTTCAGGCTCAGTTGATAGGCATTCGTCAATGCTTTGCATAATCATTACGTGAAATATCACGGTTTCTTGGTCAGGAAGCAAGTGACTTTTAAGCTTTGTTGGGCGATCTACCTTACATACCTCGCATACCTTCTGTCTAGGACAGAGTGGACCCTGTTGAATTCTTAAAAGATAAACCTTTGCCAGATATTTGAATGGTGGGTACTTCGCTCTTCCAATCTTATGTTTGTGAAACATTATTACCTAGTTACAGACGCCAGTCAGGAGCTTTGTTTGAAAAAATGTGCTTCTGCACAGCTCTTGGTAGCTTCTTAGTTATCAAAGCTTCTCAATTCAATTTGTTTGGAAGGGCTGAAGAATTACTCAAAAGCAAAACAATCTACAGCAGCAGTGTTGTTCATCAGGAGAAAATGTGACATACTTTGAGTAACTTTGGGTCTGGTGGATACTATGTCCCATCTACAGATTCCTTATCACCCACCCATTACCCATCACAGTCCCTATATCTTTTGATGCCTACAATGCTGCAGAATACACAGTACTGCAGTGCCATGTATGTTCAGTGGGTACGAATGGAAGCTTAGGGTAGGATGGGAATCAAAGCTGTGCCATGCTGTAAAGCCAAAGGTAGGTGTTTTATGCAATAAAATGTGCGGTTCAATCCAAGATGATGAAATGAGTCCTGGAGTTTCTGGGACCAAAAGATATTGGAATTTAAAACCCGTAGATGATTTACAAGTCTCTCACCCATACTGGTATATCTAACATTGTTAGAGGTGAAGATGTCAAATAGGAATACTTGGGTCTTCTGTGTGACTTCTGTTCTTATCAATATACCACGTCGACAAGGCTTTTTAGAGCCGCAGGAACAGATGGTGCTCATCGGGCAGACCCTTAACGTTAAAATGCTCTTTCGTAGGCTTCATAGCCCTACTGAAGGTAACAAGGCTCTCTCCTAAAGGCTGGGTACATGCTGTGTGATTCTCTTTGTCCAAAGAATAACTCCCCAATCAAAAATATTGTGCAGATGGGCAGCAAGCTGCGGAAGGAACTAGGCTGTGAAAGGAGCAGGAGCTGATCTAGCCAGACAGAGTGGCAGCTCTGCTATGCTTTCTCAGCCAGAATAAAAAAGAACAAGCATGGTGTCCAAGGGCGGAACAAACTGTTTACCAAAGTAGAGGGTGCCTACGAAAATGGGAAAAGATCTGGGAAGCTTGGATGACCTACAGGAGGGATTTTTCAAATGCTTGAAAAGTACCTTTCATCAGGGTGCAAGTGATCTCAGGTCGTCCACGGTCGCGTTGGGAATAGTTCAGATTTTGGGGAACTGTACATTGTGAATGATGATGTATATGTATCTTGTATATGCTGCTCCATTGCTGAGTATATTGTACAATCTCTATGGAAGCATGCTGTTTATGGTTAATAAAAATATTTTTTTTTTAATTAAAAAAAGAACAAGCAAGCATCTCAGGGTTCTTGTCTTCAACAAGGTCAGGACAAGCATGCAGGCTGGTGTAGTGGCACGTTTCTGATCCTGGACAAATTTTCCTGTGTCCTTTTTAAATGCCAATAGGGTGTGCCTGTGTTTTAAGTACACTACGTCCTTGTGCCTTCAAATGTGAAGTCAAGTACTGGCTGACTGCAGCCTCACTGAATCTATTAATCCATTCAAAGTCTCTCATCATATGATAGTCCATTCTATCAGAAAGGCTCAGTGACCACTCGATTGATGATATGAAATGAGCTGCAAGGCAAGTGTTTGAATCCTGACAAGGCCGACTCAGTTCATTATCAATAAATTAGTTAATACTATCAGTTGTATTTTACAAGTGACAGGAAACAGGAGAACTGCTGTATGAAGTACTTACATTATTCAAACTGGATCCAAATGTAAAGGGCGCAAATTCATTCTAGTGGAAAGGTTGCGTGTTTGGCTACATTTCCTGTCTTCATAGATAGATTGCATTCTGTCAGGTTCCAAATTGCTGGATGCAAGGGACAAGTCGTCTGCTGTCCTGGTTACACTGACAATAAAGCCACTTGTCCCATGGTGGAGTTCCATGAAAGTATTTCCACCGAGTCTTTAAAATTCCCACTCAAAAAAGCAGCTCCTGTGGACATTTAGCAGCATGCAATGCATTTGATCACTTGGTGCACTGCTCTACTCTCTCCTCCACATATGTAACTGACTGTGCATTTAATAAGTTTGAGGGTGCACCCCAGGATTCCATTTTTGCCCATAGGGCTTGTCTAGGGACCTTGTCGAAGGCCGCCTTGAGGTCCACGAAACACGCATACAATACTTTGGAGTTTGCGACAGATTGATTGGCCAGGAGTGTAACGGCGGAAATGTTTGCTAAAGTGCCCATTCCGGCTCGAAAGCCCATCTGTGTGTTGGGGATCAGTTTGAGGTTTTCTACCTAATCTTCTAGATCCTTAAGCAGGTTTGCTGCGTAGATTTTTGCCTCGGCGTCTATGAGGGCTATTAACCTGTAGTTTAAGGGATTTGCGCGAGCCCCTGCTTTAAATATTGGGTGCAATATACTTCCTCGCCAGGAATCGGGATAGTGTGGGATTCCCAAGTGTTGTCAAACAGTGTGGCTAGATGTGTGGACCAAAATTGTGAGTCTTTTTGAAAAGGGCGTTTGGCAGACCGTTGGATCCCGGCGCTCCGTCTGATCTCTGCTTTTTTATGATATTCATTACTTGTTTTTGTGAGGTCTGGTTGTCGACAACCAGTTGGTCCGACCCTGATGTTTCCGGATGATTTTGGAGCAATTTTCCTTCTTTTTGTTTTGCTTGTGGGTTGCTATGATTTTCCAAATACGGGTTACTGGTCGTCTGGTTAGGGGCCTGTGAGATTCGATTCAATGTCTCTGCCTTCTTCTGCCCTTTTGTTAGAGTCTCACTGGTGGTGCTATGGTATGTTTGTATCGCCTTCCCTATTTCGTTTTCAGTTGTAGCTCTGGGGGCTCGCCATGCATGCTCGGTTATATCTGAGTTAAAGTGCCGATTTTTCCCGTTAGCTAGAACATTGATCTGGGCCCAGAACCGCTTTGAATTTTTTTGTCGACTTACATGGAGCATTTTTGTCCAGAGTTGCTCATTGTGTTTACGTTTGGCGTCCCGGGTCTCCTTTTTTAGGTCTTTTTTCATTTGTTTAATTGATGTCAGGGCCTCCCAGGAAGGTTGTTGACCATTTGTTCACAATAGTCTCAATGCTTTGTTTAGTTTTTGTTATTTTGACCTTAGCGCTTAGTGTACCATTCTGACACGATGATCCGGGCCGCTTTTTGATTTTTGGAGCGGTGTATAAACATTCTGTGCAATCTGTTAACTAGGCACTCCAAAGCCTCTATCCCCAGTGGTTTTGCTCCTGTAGTGGTCAGAAAATGTATACGCGAATCCATAATTTTATCTGCAGTGTTTTCGTTCCATGTTAGCCGTTTTAAGTTGTACAGTTGGGTAGAATGCGTCAGCGCACCTGATGGCTCAGACTTTTTCATGAAGTCAATTAATGTAAATGATTGAGGATAGTGGTCACTTTCTCCTCTTTCTATTATCTCAAAGTTTGTAATACTGGGGAATAAATCTGGGTCTGCCAGGGTGTAGTCGATGATTGCTCCTGATTTTAACGTTACTCTTGTGAAAGCTGCTGGGCTGTCTTGCGTGCCTCGACCGTTTAAGGTGTATAATGCTTGTTTGTCTAACAGTGCTGAACATTTCTTGCCCGATGTGTCTCGTCTTGTGGTATTATTGCTCCTGACGGTTATTCCATTTGGTAGGTTTTTCTCTTGGGCTTGCATCAAGTTCATATTAAAGTCACCGGATAATATTATATTAGCGTGTGGGTATATTGCCTTTAGAGTTTTGATGGTGGCGGCCAATTGTTGCATGTGTCTCCACTTATGCTTGTGGGCTGGGTGGATATAAATGTTCATTATTATCAATGTACAGGTGGTGTTAACGTTGAATTTAATGCATTGCATCCAGCTCGAGTCTAAATCGATGTTTTCTTCTTCCCATCGGATTTCTGTGGCAATGTATATTGATAAGCCACCCTTGGCTCTTCCGTGTGTGGACTCCTTTTTAGCTGGATTTAAATGTTCTTTATAGCCTACAATCGGCGTGTCAGTTGTCTGCCAGGTTTCTTGCAGCAACAGTATATCGTGCTGTAGAATAAAGTCTGTGAAGTCAATATCCCCTATTTTAGATGATAAGCCGTTCACGTTCCAGGAACAGATGTTGGTATGTTTGATCTTGTTTGTGATTTTGTTCATGCAGCTCCTTGTCGTGTGGATGATGATCTCCAATATTGGTTGACCTCTTGTTGAATTTTGTCTGGGTGTGAAATTGAGATTATGATTTGTCTTGTGAATTTGACGTCATCCTTTATTTGGTCGTAAGTCTCTGGGCCTTTTGCTCCTTTTAGGATACCCTCTGTGCGGTGGGTGTGTTGTAGGGGACTCGGGTAACGGGGAGGTTCCACCTCTTTTAGTTCTATACCCCATTGTGCAAATGCCTCAAGATCTGTTCAGTGACTGAGTAGCTTATCCAGGTGGCTATTCTTTGTTCGACTCCTATTTGACTGGTGATAGATTTGAATTCAATTCTTTCCAAGTCACTGGATGTTATATGGCTCAGGGCCGGTAAGGATTTAAGTAGCTTAACCCCATGGCTGCTAAGGCAATTCCCCTCCTGTGCTGGGAATTTTACTTTTCATTGTTTTATGACGAGCTGGGCTCGTCATCAGTGTACGAGGAGGCTACACCATGACGAGCCCAGCTCGTCATCAGCTTGGAAGGGGTTAATAATTGTGCTTCGATTTAGTTTATCATGGGTTCCTCTTGATTTGTAATGTGGGATCAATTCTATCTGACTTTGAGCCATGGACGATTGTTCTTTATTATAGTCGATCAGGATCCCTGATGATGGTTCTGTTGGTTCTTGTCGATGTATTTTGACGAGCTGGACTGATTTGACTTGGTCTTGTTGTATCTTTTCTGTGTGCTCTGTTGTGCTTTGGGATTTTGGGTTATTTTGCGTTTCGTTATTGTGATTTCTTGTCTGCCTTTCACCTTCCCCACTTGTTGCTATTTCCTGCGTCGTGGTTTCTTTTTCCTTTGTGATTTGGTTCTTAAAGGTTTGGGTTGTGTCTGGTTTTACGAGTTCGTTATTTTTTTCTTTGTAATTTTCCTTCTCAGCCGACGACTTAAATATGTCATAAATTTTATTGGTTGGCAGGTTTCCATTTTTTGTTTTATTTTTGCCGTCATGATTTCTTGTGTCTGCAGATTCTTTTAATACTGAGTTTTTATGATTCGTCATGCTCGATGGCTCGCTGCCACTTTCGTTATTTTCATCCGATCTTTTCTGGGTTTGAGTCGGCGAAGCTTGTGGGGTGATTTTGTTTGTTTTGCTTTTCCTTGCTTTCCTCAAGCGTTTGCGTTCCCGTTTTGCAAGAGGTTTTGCCGAGGTTTCTTGTGCCTTACTTTGCGACGGTTCCTTCAATGAAATACTTTGAATCTGGAGTGGTGTTGTACTTTCTAATTGCGGATGTTCCTCTATTCGTTCCCAGTCTTTCTCTATGATTGGCAAGTTATTTCCCTCTTTTGATGCTTTAGTATTGTTGGTAAGGGTGTCCTTTTTAGTTCCGTCTGCCTCCTTAAGCTCTCCTCCCGTTGAAATTGTAGAGTTTAATTGTGTGTCCCTTACTACCCCCAGCAACTCTCACATTATAGTCGGGACAGTTGCAAGCTTGTTGATTATTTGGTGGCAATGACACGTGTAATAAGTGAAGTCCCGTGCTTGTTGTACCTTAGTTATCATGGTGTTTAAGTCGTGTAGTTTTTGATCTATCCCCTGCACATATAATGCTAGTGCATTTAGTAGCTCAACTTGAGTGTCCAGCTTGTCAGCGTGATAAGTTGATGCTGATCCAATCGTCTTCATGGTGCCTAGTAACTGATCCCAAAAAGGACCTGTTGATAGGCTTTTTTGGTGTTCCTTGGGGTATTGTCCCTCTTGTTTCTTGGTACATCGTCCTGGTGAGGATGGTTTGTGGGGTTCTCGATAGCTGGCTGGGTTGGTTGGTTCGGTTTCATGAGATGATCTGGGCTGGACAAGTGGTAGATCAAATTGTGGATCTACGGCTTTGTTTAATATTGCTTGCGGGCTGTCATTACTGTCCTGCTCAAGCACCAGATTACCAGCCAGGCTCTGTTCTTCACGAAGCTGCCAAGCAGTTTATTGAGTTATTTGAGGCTGTTGGTTTTGCAGCCTTGGTTGATTTATTTGTGCTTGGCAGGTCCGTTGTTTGGGTGTAAGTGCCCGCTCCCAATTAGATCCCTGTTCATTGTGTACTATGGCCTGAATGGCCTGTTGGTGGAGTCCATGATGCACAAGTAATGGGCTATCGATTGAATTAGTGCGACTTCCATCATCTGATGTGGACAGTTTAAGGATCTTATGCTCTGTGTCGTCAGTGCTTGTTAACCTACTGGCTTTGTCCTTATGTGTCTCGTTGTCGGCAGTGCCCCCCTGTGCTTGTACTTTGCTTCTTTTGCCTCTTTTGCCTCCTTTGCTTCATTGGCTGCCTTGTGCTTCTTTTGCTCCCCTGGGGATAAACTGCGACGTTCTTTTAGGAAGTCTGTGATGAGAGCCCGTTTGCTGCTTTTGATGTTAATTTTAATAGGGGAGCCGATTACCCTGATGGATGTATTGGTGTTATTTGATTGTGTTTGATCCTTTTCTATTTTTCCCCGTATCCTGTTTGTAATCATGTTCCAGGAACAGTTCCTGCTCCCTTTCTCTTGGCGTGCTGGGCTTTTTCGACTCTAGTTTGTCCTCGGTTAAATCTTCCAATAAGTCCTCTCCTTCTCCCTCTTTATCAGGTTTCGGTTGCTGAGCGCCTGGTGCCCCCCGTATTTTTCCTGATCTCATGATTGTCTATTGCGTATTCTTGCGCAAAAAGTTTTTTATTCAGGGATGATTTAGGAGTATTAGGCTGCTGGCGTGTTAAATGCTACTTCCAGGGTGGTCCTTGCCCTCTGGTACGCACCCTGGGTAGCTGGTGTGCTTTACCTTAATTTATGCGGTGAGGTTGCAGATGCAGTTGCAAATGTTGGTTTTTTGCAGTGTTTTGCTGTTTTTGCTCCCTCTGGCGTGGGGGTGTCTCTCGTAGCCGCTTCTTCTGTGTCTGATGCGGCCACTGCCAATGACTGCAGTTTTATTATACTTGCCTCTGCCTCGCCTCTGTGGGGTTTCCTCACGCTTCTCCTGTTGCCCCTACCGGTTACAGCTCCTCCCGCTACTAGGGATGATGGAAAGCGATGGAGGGTGCTGGGGGGTTTGATGGTTCGCTCCTGTTGCTCCTGCCGGTGGGTGTTGTGGCTCTTGCCGCTATTAAATCCTCGTTGTAAAGCCCTCCTGTCCCTGTTGAGCCCTCCTGCCGCTCAGGGACCCGCGCGACGGGAGGGGGGTATATCGCGCTCCAGCCGCTACGGACCCCACTGTGTGAAGTTGTGCACTGTGCTCTGTGCTGTGCTCCTGGGCTGCTAAAATCGCCGCGGGGAGGCTGCTGCAGGGTGCGTTCACGACTCCCTCGTTGTTAAGCCCTCCCGCCTCCTCCCTCCTGCTGCTGTGAGACGCTCGTGGCAGGAGGGAAAGGTGCTTTCACCGCCGCTACGGGCCCCCGCTATCCCCCGCTGTACTCGCGGCTCCTACCGGGGCGGCTGAGACGGCTGAGAACGCTGCTGGGGAGCTGGGGAGCTGCTACAGCCTGCCGCGGGAGCCAGCGGCTGCGGCTGCGGCTGCTGGCTGCCGGGTGCGCCGGGTCTTTTACCCACTGTCTCCACCGTAAGCGCTGGCTATGTGCCGGGTGATGGAGGCTTTTAGCGAGGGGTGAAGGTAGAAGGTAGGTGAAGGTGGGCGGTAGGCGTTAAGTGAAACAGCGTCCTCATCGTGTGCTCCTCGCCACGCCTCGCCTCCTCAGCTCCTCGCTCGCTCACTCGTTCTCGAGAATGGGCGTCACTGATGGTAGTACTGGTTTATTTCCAATTGCTTACCTTGCTCTTTAAGGAAAGGTTTAAGTAGCAAAAGAGAGGTTCAATGTACTAGGTCCAGGCCAGCACTCTCCCCAGCAGCTCTGCCTATCACACTGCATCGCCTGAGCCCAGAGCGCCTCCCTGGACTAGGGTTCGTGCCAGCAGTCCACTCCAATGCAAGAGTCGAGCAGAAGTGCTCCCTCCACTGACCGCTACTGCTTTTCATTTTTCTCCCCAATTCTGTTTTTACCGCTGCCCATCTGGAATATTCCCCTCCTTTAACTTAATTTACTTTCGTCCTTGGACACCGCCGGTTCCCCGCTGCTGCTGCCCTTGTGGCCCCCTCCCCCCAACTCAGCCCCCGCTCCTGCCTCCCTACCTCTAGTTCGGCCCCCCTCCCCTACTTAATGGCGCTCACTGCGCGGTCGAGCCCAAGGCGCTCCTAAGGCAAGCCTGTCTGCGCCCCTCCACAACCCAACCGCAGCCAGCGCCAGGAACCCTGGATCTCCGAAAGCCTGCCAATACAACTCCGCCGCCCTCCTCACACTCAACCCCGGAGGACACAAGGACTGCCAAAAAGCCACGTCGAACTCCCCCCAGGGGCAGTTCTCCTGTAGACACTGCGACGATCCTTCACCATCAACGGCCCCCCCTCGACCGCCGAACACTCGCCGGACACCTGCACCACCGAAGCCCTGACATGCATCCTCCTCAACGTATGCTCCCTACACAGACAAGCCATAGAGAACTGGGACCTGCTCGACAACCTCTAGCCCGACGTCACCTTCCTCACTGAAACCTGAACAAACGCCACCTCCATCGCGGACATTGCCACCCCCATCCCTGACGGACACAAGATCCAGAGAAGGGACTGCCCCCACCGCCCAGGAGGAGGACTCGCCATCGCACACAAGACCTCCCTTTGACTCTCCACCTCCAACCCGAGCGACCCCCACTCCAACACAGAACACCTCGACTTCCAGATCCAGACCAACCCCAGAACCACGCTACGCGGCACCCTCGCCTACAGACCCCCTGGACCGCTCCCCCAGGCCGCAACCACCATCGCCGACCTTGTTGTGCCCCATGCCATCACTTCTATGGAATACATCCTACTCGGAGACCTGAACTTCCAACACGACAACCACAGCGACCTTGACTCCATCACCTTCCTAGACATGACACACCCTCGACCCCATCTTCGCAGGAGGGACGAACACCTCGCAGCCCCTCCGGACGAACCACCACTGCGAACACTTCACCTTCAACACCTCCACCCTACCCAAGCCCTCCCCCGCGCCCACCTCGAAGGAACTGGAGTAAGATCACAGAGGAGCACCTTAACACCACCCTCTTCCAAGACCGACCCTGAGCCATGACCGACACCAACTCTGCAGCGAAGGAATTTCTCCGCTGGATCTCCAGCTGTGCCGACAAGCTTGCACACCTTCCCCACCTTGACAAACTACGCCCCCTGAAAGCTGCCTGGTTCACCATCGGACTGCAAGAAGACAGGCGCTCCTGCAGAAGCCTCGAGAAAACCTGGTGCAACCAGAAAGCCACGGAAGACCTCAACAGTTACAGAGCGCCCTGAAGGAATACCACCGGCGCATAAGAGACACCAAGCAGACTTTCATCAAGAACAAAGTCAGCACCAATGCAACCAATGTCAAAGAACTCTTCAACGTCTTACAGCAACTCACCAAACCCCCCAGCGAAGCCACGGACGTCACACCATCCCAGGAACTATGCAACTAGCTCAGCTTCTATTTCCACCTGAAAATCAAGGCCCTCTACGACAACTTCAGCAAACAGAAGCTGGACACCACCCCCCTCGCTACCACCACCGACAAAGAGCCGACCATCACAACCTGGAATCCGGCCACCGTTGAACACACCACTGTGACCATGAGGAACTCCCACTCAGGAGCCCCCACAGACCCGTGTCCACCGCACCCGAACTAGGACGAACTATCAACGCCTCCTTCGAATTCGGCATCTACCCAGATGCCTGGAAGCAGGCAGAGGTCAAACCCCTCCTTAAGAAGCCCACGGCCGACCAGACAGACCTGAAAAACTACCGCCCATCTCTCTCCTTCCCTTCGCCGCCAAAGTCACAGAGAGAATCGTAAACACCCAGCAGACAGCCTTCATCAAAGAGAACTCCATCCTAGACGCCTCCCAGTCTGGCTTCCGCAGCAACCACTGCACCGAGACCACCCTCCTCGCTGCCACAGATGATATGCGCATACTACTCTACCAGGGACACACCGTGGCCCTCATCCTACTAGACCTCTCCGCAGCTTTCAACACCATCTCTCATCACACCCTCACTGCCAGACTCCGCGACGCTGGGATACGAGGAACTACCCTCTCCTGGATCCGATCCTTTTTCTCCAGCAGATCCCAGAGGATCAGAATCCCTCCGTTCCTCTCTGAACCCACAGAGATCAACTGCAGAGTACCCCAAGGATCATCACTCAGCCCCACGCTTTTCAACATCTAAATGCCCCCCCTCGCCACCACCGTCAGACAGCACAGGCTCAGCATAGTATCATAGGCCCAAGGTACCCATCTCATCCTCTTTCTCACCAAGAACCCTGAGGACACCAGACTCTGCTTCCAGCAAGGAATGAGGGACATCGTCGCCTGGATGAAAAGCAGTTGCCTGAAGCTCAACTCAGAGAAGAGCAAGGTCCTCATCCTCGAACCCTCCACCTCTGCCTGTGACAACACCTGGTGGCCCTCCGCCCTCGGGAGCCCGCCCACCCAAACAGACCACGCACGGAACCTCTGCATCATCCTCGACTCCTCCCTCACCATGGCCTGCCGGATCAACCCTGTTGCCTCCACCAGCTTCACCTGCCTCCGGACCCTCCGTAAGACCTTTAAATGGATCCCCCCAAATGCAGAAGAACCGTCACCCACGCTCTCATGACATGTAGACTGGACTACAGCAACGTCCTCTACGCCCGAATCAACAGAACTCTCCTTCACAAGCTCCAAACCATCCAGAACACCGCAACTAGACTCGTCCTTGGAACCCCACGGCACAAACACATGACCCAACACCTACGAGATCTCCACTGGCTCCCTGTCGAGAAGTGAGTAACCTTCAAACTGCTCACCCACACCTACAAATCCCTCCACAACATCTGACCCAAATACCTCAACGAGAGTCTCCTTCCACGTACCCAAGAGGAATCTCTGCTCCGCCGACCTTCCCCTCGCAGCGACCCCCTGCATCCGCTGAACAACAGCAGGCGGAAAAGCTTTCTCCAACATCACAGCCAAAGCTTGGAACGAACTCCCCATCAACATCAGATGCTCCCCCACCCCTTCAGGAAGAACCTCAAGACCTGGCTTATTGACCGAACCGGAGTTGCACCTCCTTCCCTCCCCCCCAGTGCCTTGAGACCCGCACGTGTGAGTAGCGTGTTCTATTAATCCCTGATTGATTGATTGATAGCTTGTTAGCATAAAGCTGATCTTGAAATGCTTCTTATTCCCAGTAGGCGATTTCAAGTGGCTGAAGTGGAAAGTGACATTACATAACAATGGGTTGACAATTTCAAAGAGGCGTTTTCTACATACAATCAAACTCAATAAGGATTTTCCTCTTCCTAGAACTGAGGATTTATTGGCCATTATCCGCCACTCATCTTGGTTCAGGAAGTTACACATCATGGCAGGCTATCATCAAATTGTGTTATATCCTGACTCCTATTGTTAGGGTGCTTTTGTTGTCCCAAAAGGTACATTCCAATTTTGTTGATTGCCCTTTGGGCTAGTTTCTGATGCGTCAAAAGGGTAATTTCAGGAATGCTAAAGGGAATTTCCAATGTTGTAGATGTTCAGGACGATATTAAATTTTTTGCAAAATCTGTCCTGGAGCACTATTTGAGTGTTCTGTGCTTCAGAAGAAAAGGTGTTACTTTGACAAAAGACAAATGTGTTTTCAGAACAAGAGAAGTACAATATTTAGGATATGTTCTCACTGAATTAGGTATCAAACCTAATCCTGGTATAGTGGGTGCTATTCTCAAAGCTCCAAAGACAGAGATCAGTTGAAGTCTTTCTTGCGCATGTGTGAGTTTAACTTAAAGTTAATCGAAGGATTTGAGGATCTAACTGGAAACTTGATATGCTTCTAAAAATAGAATGCTGTGTATGGATGGGGAGACGTTTTTGAGCCAGCATTCACAAGTATAAACAAGCATTTGCAATGCAACAGGCCTTTCTCGCATTTACGCAAGTTTGAGCTAGTGACATTGTAAATGACAATGCCTTATATTTATGTTTGGTTTTTAAAACAGAAATAAAAGGCATTGTCATTTACAATGCCACTAGATTTAACTTGTGTAAATGCGAGACCTGTTACATTGCAAATGCTTGTTTTCTTAGATCCCTGTTATGGGGCGAGGTTTCAATTTAAGGAAGGGGAGGCCAAAGTTGTGTTTAGGGAGAGGTGAGTTGGCTAAGGTTTGTGTTTAGGGACGGTTTTGGCTGAGTTTGTCCTGTGTGTGGGAGGGGTTGTTTTATTGGAGCGGGTGAGACTTTACTGTGGTCGGAGCAATTGGGAATGGCATAGTTTGAGCTTTGTTTTGGTGGAGCAGGGGGTGAGTGGTTATGTTCTGTTGAGAGGGGGTGTAGGCGAGGGTTAAATTTGGCTGGAGGGGTCATTAGTTATTTTTTTCAAGGCGGATGCGAGGTTGGTTTTGTAGAATATGGGGAGTTGGCAAAGTTTAGCTGGGGGATGGATTAAGTTGGTTTGTTGAAAAGATAGACTTGATTGGTTCAGGTTAATGAGGGGTGGTTTTGCTAGGGTCAGATGGGCACCACTGGTTGGACAGCCTTATCTGAGGCTGACATTGTGTTTGGATGTGTTCAGAGATTGCGTAAGTGGCTTATTTTCACCTTTGGGTTTGGTGAAGCATCAGGCTACGGACCGTGAAGGTCGTAGAAGGGGCGTCTCAGATTTTAGGGAAGCCCACTTTGTGCCGTGACAAAGCTAAGCAACCCCCCTCCCCACTCCCTGCAATGTATCGGGCCGGGCTGTTGAAAAAACACATAGCCAAAACTGAATAACAAGTTTATAAAAAAGCTACCACAATCTTAAACAACCATACATGAATGTTAAAAAAAGTGCTTATCCAGTAATTAAAAGACACTGCGTAACGCGTGTGCCAGAGCTTGGGGTGCGTGTCTGTTTTTAGCCTTGTTTTCTGGGGTGATAATAAGTGGGGTCGGTAGTCTCTGCTGTTTGGCCGGATGAGTAGAATGTGAACTGGAAGATTTGAAACTATTCTCGAAGGTTGCTAATGAATTGTCTGAGGTTGATGGGTTATTGCTTTGTGGTGAGAAACTGGTACCTCCACTTGGGTGGATAAGAAAATTGTAGAAGCAGCTTACAATGGTCACATGGAAGAGACAATAATAAAACAAAAAACGATTTCGAGAGAAGTACTGGGGCTAACAGAAAGGCTAAAAGATCTTATAAAATAATGCCCCAAATGTTTCATATGTAATAAACGACTGGTAACTTGTTCTCCTGAAGAAATCACAGTATTTGCTTCTGCCAGAGATTGGTAGAAAGCTGGTTTGGATTTTTAGGGACATTTCATTGATCACCAATTCATTTTTGTTATATTACAATACTGGTTGATCTTACTCTTGGGTTGAGGTCAAGTTTCGGCATGAATCTTCGGCTTCTGTTCTGGTCCAATTTCTATGCGAAACTTTCATTAAAGAAAGTGTTCCAGTTTGTGTATTCACAGATAATAGTGTAAAATGTATCTCTTTCATCATGCGTGATGATTTTTTGGGGACGAGAGCACTATAAGATATATTAGACCTCAATTACATTGACCCATGGGTAATTCTATGGTTGTGCATTTTTTTAATCGGACTTTGGTGGAGTGTGTTCAGAGTGCTGTACTAATGAAGAAATGTATTGCTGAGTTAGTGCGTGAATTGGTGTGGGTGTACAGGACAACTCCACTTTTCAACAGGTCAGTCGACTTTTGAGCTCATGCATGGTAGAAACGATGGTATCTGTTTGCTTCTACCATAGTTCTTTGCATATAAACCATGTGCTATATCCTTGCACGATGTTTGGGCGAAGGCAAAAGGAGTGAGAGATAAGAGAAAGATGTGATGAAATCACATCATGTGAATGAATCACATTTTGCTGTTGGAGACCTCGTAAAGATCAAAACGCTATTGGTCAAATACTGTGACCCTGTGAGTGTCGGCCGTGCATGGTCATGCTGTTTAGTTGTTGAGAGACCGGCGGCACTAAGGTCAGTTGTGTAGCGGTCTAGTCTTTGCACGTCACGCTACGTGACGTGCGGCGGCCATGTTGGCGCCGGATGCGCGCGCATCTATTAGCGCGCTTGTAACTGCACGGAGCAGAGCGCCGGCCGGCGCTCCTCGGATAGGAGCATCTTGTTAAGCTAATAAATACAAGTTTACCCAGTACACCTGCTGCCTGTCATCATTCACAAACATTACAGTGGCGACGAGGTCGGGAGGAACAGCCAGACGACCACAAAGGAGATAAAAAAAAAAATCGTCGGCCCCACGAGGCAGCCACGAGGTGCAGTAGGACCCAGACACAGCCACTTGGCCTACCCAGACACAGGCAAGAGCTACCTGACACTGCCCAGCCGACGAAACGGAGCGCGGAGACACGGCAGAACACATCAGAGGTACGGGGGGAATCCGAGGAGCGTGGCAGTGCCATAGCTAAGCATAGAAGCGGCGAATAGGCCAGAGCAGCAGCGCAACCACCCCACAGGCAACTACACACACGTGTGGCATTCCTGAAGACCGACGCCAGGGAGGTGTAGCGCTGGCTACCAAAGAGGAGCAAGGGGGGACCAACACCAAGAGTCCCCAGGAAGATACAAGCACAGGGTTCAAGGACAACACCCCAGGCAGCCCCACCGGCAAAAGCACCGACGTAATAGTCACCAGGGAAGTGAAGATGAGCACACCGGCGGGGTACACAATAGCACCAGTACAATTCCTACCGAAACCCGGAGAACCACTGATGAAGTGGGAGGACTGGAAGGAATACATAGACAATTTCATAGGGGTCCTGGAGGATGAAAATGAAGAAAAGTTCACCCCCCAAAGAAAGGAACGTATTCTGTTGCTGAATCTGGGTCCGGAGGGACTCAGAATCTACAAAAGCTTGGTACCGAAAAAGAGAGAAGACACCGACGACGATGTGTATGCACATGCAATGGAAGACCTAGATAAACGCTATCGTCCCACCATCTGCGTTTCAGTGAACAGATACAATTTCCAGCAAAGGAAACAAAAGGCGGGAGAAACCATTGAAGAATATGTAGCGGCCCTGAGGAAACTGGCGGCCACGTGCAAATACGCACTATGGGAGGACAAATTCATCAAAGACCAGATTGTCATGCACACCACGAGCGCAAATGTACAAGACAAGCTGTGGGCGAGTGGCGACACCACACTCAAAGACGTATTGGTTATCGTGAAGAGGGCGGAACTCGCACGGAGGTGTGCAAACGCAACCAAGAAAGAAGTGGCCGCCCCGACCCTGGTAAACAGAATACAAGAAGAGGAACACCGCAAAGACCAAAGAAGCAAGACACCGGGGACCAAAGGAACCAACAGATGGCAAGGGAAGCAAGCGAACAATGAGAGCAAGAAAACGTGCTACAGGTGCGGAAGCTGGTCCCATGAAGCACACGACAGAAGGTGTCCGGCATTCCGAGCCAAATGTCTACACTGTGGCATCATAGGCCATTACGAGAAGGTGTGCCGGAAGAAACAACAAAAGGGGATGGTGAAATATGTCGATCAAGAAGAAGATGACCAGGAGGAAGTCACAGAAGAAGAAGTGGTCACCGTCTTATGCATCTACGACCAGGTACTAAGTGTAGATGGGAAAAGATCGACCAAACCTGTCCTAGACATGTCCATGGGCGGCATCACCATCACAGTGGTGGCAGACACCGGATCTCCATTTACCATTATTCAACGGGCAGTATGGGAAGTAGAGTTCCAACCCCAGCTGGGCCCAGAATTGGAGAAACTAGACATTCGACCGGTCACTTACAATGGGGATCGCATTCCCATGCTGGGATTCCGACACCTGTTGTTCGAGTTCAGAGGCCGATCTGCATGGTGCAAGCTATACGTCGCGGAAAAAGGACCCTCCGTCCTGGGTTGGCTAGACCAGGGTGACCTGGGAATAAAACTAGACCCCGGAGGGAAGGAACAAATTCTACTCACAGAACAGGAGGAATGGCCGGACAGGAACAGATGGAAGAAGAACTACCCGAAAGTGTTCGGAGGCTCGGTGGGCAGAATGGAAAAGTTCCAACACAAGATCGTGCTTAAGGAAGGAGCCACCCCAGTTGCACACAAGGTGAGGAACGTACTTATAGCAGTGAGAGAAGCAGTCCAGACGGAACTCCAAGAGTTGGAGAGGAAAGGCATAATAGAACCAATCACCTGTGCGGAATGGCTGGCGCCCCTAGTAGTCGTGATGAAGCCCAACGGGAAGGTCAGGCTCTGTGTGGACCTGAGAGAACTGAATAAAAATATCGTAGTGGAGAAATTCCCCCTTCCCAAAATCGAAGAGATGCTGGCCAAGACCAGAGGAGTAAAGTGGTACTCCACTATTGACTTGACCTCGGCCTACCACCAAATAGCACTGCATCCGGACAGCAAAAGCCTCACATCCTTCATCACCCCGTTCGGGTGCTATCGGTTCTGTCGAATGCCGTTCGGACTGGCCTCGGCGGCTGCAGTCTTTCAGAAGATGATGCACCAACTATTCAGATACTGTGATGGCGTCCAGTACTTCCAGGACGACATCCTAGTGATGGGGTGTGATAGGATGGATCATGACCGGAAACTAGAGAAAGTGCTACAAACACTGGAAGTCAAGGGCCTTACGGCAGAATGGACCAAATGTCGGTTGGGCCTGCAATCTGTGACATACCTAGGCCATGAAATCGGACAACAAGGGGTCACACCAAAGGCGGAGAACGTAAAGGCCATCGCTGAAGCACCGCCCCCCAAGAATAAGGAAGAAGTCAGGTCGTTCTTGGGAATGGCGGAGTACTATAGTAAATTCGTGGTACACTTTGCCTCAAAGACCTACAACATGAGGATGCTGACCAGAGAGAGCACGGCGTTTCAGAGGACACCGGAAGCCCAAGCAGAGTTTGAAACCATCAAAAAGGAGGTCTCAGGAGCCATACCGCTCAAAGGGTATGACCCACAGGGCACCACGGTGCTCACCACCGACGCCAGTGACAAAGGGCTGGGCGCTGTACTTATGCAAGACCGAGGAAGAGGGGACATGGAGACAATCAGCTTCGCATTCAGAGCATTGACGGATACCGAAGGCAAATACAGCGTCATCGAGATGGAGATGCTAGCGGTGGTGTGGGCCATGACGAGGTTCCGGCAATTCCTGTGGGGTACCCGATTTCTGCTCAAGACAGATCACAAGCCGTTGGTGAAAGTATTAACATCGTGCGGACATGCCAGCGCCACACCCAGGATATCCAAAATGTCCTTAAAGTTGCTAGAATTCAGGTACGATGTGGAGTACATCCCTGGGAACAGGAACCGAGTGGCGGATTACTTGAGTAGAGCAGCGGCCATGGAGCCTGGAGAGGAAGACCCTGCAGACGGAGGAGAGATGGTAGCTCTCATAGAAGACCAAGAGAGGTTAATCAGCCAACAAGAATGGACTGAAGCATATGAAGAAGATACCGACATCAAAGAAGTGAAGGCGCATATCCTACAAGGATGGCCAGATAAGAGAAATGTGAAGACGAACCTTAGGCCATATTATGAAGTGAAGGAGGAACTGTCAGTAGGAGACAAGGGGATATTCATCTACAGAGGAGACAAGGTGATTCCCCCGAGGAACCTCATCAACAAGTTATTGGACTTATTACATGAAGGCCATTTGGGCATCGGAAAACTCAAGGCCAGGTCAAAACAAAATTACTGGTGGCCAGGTATGGACATAAGAGCAGAGAGGCATGTCAGGGAGTGTCCACAATGTCAAGGAGCTGACAAAACATTGAGACCACTACGCCCAGCTCTTGGAAAGTTCGATACTCCCCATAGACATCTTAGGACCTGTGCTAGATGACCAGGGCACGCAGAAATATGTGTGTGTCCTCATAGATCGTTACTCCAAGTGGCCAGAGCTAAAGGTGAGCGAATCCATGGACACTGAGAACATTTTGAAGTTTTTGTCTGAAACGTTCACAAGGGAAGGAATCCCCAAGTCCATCTTAAGCGACAACGGGCCACAATTCACGTCGGAAAGATGGAAACAATTCATGGTAAGAAATGGCATCACCATCAGACACACGGCAATTTACCACCCAGCCGGAAATGGCCTAGTTGAACGATTTAACAGGGTAGTGATGGGAGCCATACAAGCGGCCATATCCAGCAACAAAGACTGGGAAAAGGCGCTAGAGAACATGGTGTGGGCCTATAGAATCACTCCCACAAGCACGGGGTACAGCCCGTTTCAAATATTGAGAGGACGTGAACCCTTCACGCATGACAACAGGATCTGGAAGGAAAAGGTGATAACCAGCGAGTGGTCCCCTGGAGTGGTACGGGCAAATCTGGAAAGAGCACAAACAATTTACACTGACCACTACAACAAACGGAGGAATGTGAAAGATACTGGACTGGAAAAGGGAGAGTGGGTGAGAGTAAAGTTAGCCACTCTACAAAAGAAAGGAGACAGCAAGTATAGCAAGCCGATGCAAGTCAAGGAAGTATATGATCGGGCGGCCCTGCTGAGCGACGGTAATGTGTGGTCACAGGACCGCATGGCCCGGTGCAACAAGGTACTGAGGTGGGAAAGAACAGGAACGGGAAGTGAAGACATGGATGAATTGAACGTGGAAAGTGGGCAAAGTGGAAGTGAGCAAAGCGATGGAGCGAGTGCAGCAAGAGCGCGAGAAGAGGAAGAAGTGATTGAGAATCAAGGAGCTGAGAGGAACCAGATGGGAGAAAATACGAACAGTGATGGAGCAGTAAGTGAAGACATGGAAGGAACCGGAACGCAGTTACAAGGCACTCAAGAGAACACTGGTAGAGTAACCAGGAGTGGAAGGCAAGTGGTAAGACCCTCCAGATTTCGAGACTTTGAGCTGGACAACGATGAGTAAGTGACTAATTAAGACATTGGTAAAAGGGGGAGATATGTAGCGGTCTAGTCTTTGCACGTCACGCTACGTGACGTGCGGCGGCCATGTTGGCGCCGGATGCGCGCGCATCTATTAGCGCGCTTGGAACTGCACGGAGCAGAGCGCCGGCCGGGGCTCCTCGGATAGGAGAATCTTGTTAAGCTAATAAATACAAGTTTACCCAGTACACCTGCTGCCTGTCATCATTCACAAACATTACAAGTTGGGCAAGTTACAAAGAAGCTAAGTATAGCAAACAAGATGTTTTAGTAAGAGCGTCACACTGAGCAAATCTGCTTAACGTGTCCCTCTCTTGAATGGTGTTATTGTGTCAACGAACGTGCCGTTTTCGCATACTCACAGCAACACAAAGATACATGATTATTTGCTGAAATGCATGTTACATGATTATTTCTGCTGAAAAGTAGCTTTCTTTGTAGTATGAACTCTCCTTTTCTACATGTAGGTGTTGTCAGACTTGCTGTGAGGTTCAATGTTTGTGCTATAGTTTGGAGAAGCTTATTTTGTAGAAAGGGGAGAAGTGTGGCGGCTGTATTGTTTTCCTCTTTCAAGCCCTTATTGCTGGATCCTTCCATGTCCCTGCTGAAGTCACCCTTGTGAGGCTCTGATGAATGACAGTGAGAGTTGGGAGCGGACCTGCTTGAATGTCAACACTAGCTGGCTGTGCTTCATTAAATTCTCTGCTACAACTCTCTGCATGGTAGTGTGATTACTTCAAATTGCATATTGCTAGGATGAGGGGGACCTGTTATGCTATAAACAAGATGCCCTGATTTGGGATGAGAGAGTGAGTGTTGAAAGACACCTCTTCCTTATTTACAAGATGCCCTGGGCTGAGCTGAGTGAGGGTTGAAACATTCACATGCCTGTGGTACACTTGACTGCTTGAATGAGTGCTTGGTTAGCAACTGCTGACAAATCAAAGCCCGGGACTGGAAACAAAAGTTTATTTTTTCTTGGCTTGTTTTGTTATCTTTTGTGATGGTTCTTTGCACTGATATTTTTAGAGTCCTTTGAGATGTGAATATTTTAATGTTACATAGGTGAGTTTATATAGATGTGATTAAAATGATTAAATATGATGTTTCTTAATGTAATTTTTGCAGCCTTGAGGAAGCCCTGCAGGGCGAAACGCGCGTCAGCTGCTGTGTGAATTTGGATTAAAGATTGATTACTAAACTCTCGACGTGAATTTGGATCACTTTGTGGAGTTTTCTGCGTCATTTAGTACACTTTTTGAATGGACAGAACAATAGTGAACATTTTTCATTGATAATGATTGAACTGTTCAAGTAACCTCAATAGTGACTTTGCTCTGGTGTGCCACGGTGCTTATGGACTGCTAAACGATGGAAACATAACACTATTGAACGTTTCCCAGATTCCCTTTTTGTGGATCAATTTTACAATAGTCGTTTTGGGAGGCTAAAAAATGATTTCATTTTCTTTACTCATGACATCCCCTCCTGGTCCAACAGTTTTTACTATTCCCTCAACGTCACCTCCTCCTCCTCTATCCCCCATGGGAAAAAACTAAAAATTTCCCCCTCTGCTTGCTTCAAAGGTAACCTCACTATCTCACTCTACAACAATGGTACTGTCCTGATCCAAGGCACAGACAACTGCCTCTCGCTCTTTGACTGCCTCTTCCCCTCCTTACTCCCCTCCTCTGCAACCGGATTCCGCCATCACTCTCCTTCCAGCTCCACCCATGACTCCCTTTCTCCTCCGCAGACCCCACCTCACTCCAATTGGCGGCTCCCTCGAGGAGCACAGGTCGGCCCCCTTCCCTCCCCCCCCCTTGTGACCTCCCCTCCTATTCCTCCCCCCTCACAGTATATCCCTTCACACATCATTTCAACCTTACCACAAGCCAATACGCTCCTCGTCCCATCTGCACCATCCCGTTTCTCCAATCTCTTCTCCTCCCCCATCTTCCTTCCCATTACCCCCCTTTTTAGCCCACCTCTCCTCCGTCCCTCTCCCCAAGTGTACTTTCCTTATGCTCTCCTCACCCCTTCCATCCCTCCCCCTTACCCCCTCCTCCCCTCGTTATTCACCCCATCCTCTCCTCAATCCCACCGCATCTATCTCCTCCCCCCTACTCCGCCAGGAATGCTGCACTACTCCCCTTCCCCGCCCGGTAACCCCCTCCACTTCCCTCCCTCGGGCCCAGCAGAACCACTTCCTCTCTTCAACTCCCCTTTCTCCCAACACCCCTCACCTTTCCTGATGCGCGTTCCCTCGCAGCCACCTCTCCTAGCTGACAGGTCCTCCACAACCACCTCACCTCTTTTCCTCCCAAACCTCCTACAATCTCATGACGCCACACAGGCCTCCCCTCTCATTCTACCCAACTGCCGAGTTCCACACACCTCTCCCCCTAAATTTGTCCTTAATTCCTCTCCCTCTTGCAACACCAACATTGACAACTCTCCCTTAACCTCCGTGTCACTAACTCCCGCTCTCACCCACTACCCTTCCCCACTTATGAACCCCACACCCAAAATTACCTCCTTTCCTGCCACCTCTCCCTGCCTGCCACCACCCACTCCTCCCCCCCTTGTTTCAATTGAGCCACCCAACCTTCCCCAACCCAACCTTCCGTGCTCTGCCCCATTCTCACTGGAAAACACACTAGGCTCTCTTATCACCGCCATCTCCCAGCTTACAGCTGCCATTTCACTTTTAAGCTCTAAGATTGTCACCCCTTCTTGCACCGCTACTCCTTCCCAACTTCCCACGAGATGCACCTCGCCCCCTCACCCCAGTACAGCCAAGCTTAACCTATCATCGGGAAACTCTGTTAACTCACTCAAGCCCTTGAGCGCCACCCCTCCTCAACTGACATACCCTAGCAACCCCACTATCTACGCCATTCCGATCATCACCTCTGTCAGAACAAAGCATCCACCTAAACCCCCCCGAGCACCCCCTCATAAGTACAATATCCCGATCACCCTTCAGAGCCCTAGTGCCCCCGTCACCAAAACAGTCTTGACAGAGCTGCGCTGCATGCTTCACAACTGCAGATCTGCAGTAAAACACAAACTTGAAATCTCCGATACCATCACCCTTCATAATATTGACATGCTCTTCCTCACAGAGACCTGGTTCAAAGATACATCTCACTCTATATTTGATCTCCTATTACCCACAGGCTACTCTTTACTTAGGAATGACAGAACTGGCAACACGGGGGGAGGTGTTGCAGTCATCTTTAGAAACACCCTCCAACTCAAGGCCTCTCCTAACAGCTCCTCCAAAACTTTTGAATGCCTTTCTCTTGAGCTTCAATTGCAACACCGTTCACCCCTCAGATTCCATGTCATTTACCGCCTGCCTCGTAGTGGCCCTTCGTTTATGGATGAACTCACCGACTTTATCAGCGACCAATACTCGCGAAGTGACAATCAGACCTTCGTGGGTGACTTCAATCTCCACTGGGGAGTACCGCAAGACTCCTCTGCGAACTCACTGGCCACTTTCCTATCTACTAACGATCTTATCCAACACTGCACGGAATCAACCCATTCTAAGGGCGCAATCCTGGACCTTGTTATATCTAAATCAGGCATGCTTTCTACCACTACCCCAATTCATGTAGATTGGTCTGACCACCTCCTCATCCCATTCTCTCTTCAACTTTCACACTCTATAACTCTTGGCCAACCCAAGAGGGCCATCTCATGGTTCCGGGATGCAAAAAATATTGATGTCGGTCCCCTCTGTGAATCAGCCTTGCTATCCCTTCCAAGGCTCGACCCGAACCTAGATGTTGACGAACTCACCTCTCAAAGCCTCACAGTTCTTGCAGCTGAAATTAATAAAGTCGCTCCACTCAAAAGCAAAAGGTTAAGGCCCACTCCCTCAGCACCTTGGTTCAACAAATCCCTTTATGAGGAAAGGAAGCAGCTAAGATCCCTGGAGAAACAATGGAGGCAAGTGCCCTCCTCCGACAATCTGGCCAAGCTTCGCTCAGCAAGATCCAAGTACCACAAGCACATCTTCCTTGGGAAAGCGACACACTTCAAAACCCTCCTTGATTCCGCCAAAAATAGACCCAAAAAACTATTTGATCTCATCAAAATGCCTAACGGCTCTCCCCCAACCTCCAAGGTGGATGATTCTACAAAGAGAGCTGCAGATTTTGCTATTTTCTTTGATGAAAAAGTGAAATCACTTGTGGATCAGGTCGCTCATCCTACCCCTCCAGAGGAGCGCAAATCCTTAGCCATTTGGCAGAGCTTTGACCCTATATCTGAAGATGCCCTTCTCAAGTGCATACGAGAAACGAAGCCATCCAACCATTCTCTTGACCCTATCCCCAGTGCCATTGCCATTGACTTCTATACCCATTCCCTCTCCTATTGGACCACTCTGATCAACCTCTCCCTCTGGCAAGGCTCCCTTCCTGCCTCCTTCAAAACTGGGCAGGTCACCCCTCTTCTGAAAAAACCCACTGCAGATGCGAATGACCTCAACAACTTCCGCCCCATCACTAACCTTCCCTTTCTGGCGAAGATCACAGAAAGATGTGTAGCAAAACAACTCTCCTGTCATATCAAGGACAATGACCTTCTAGACCACTGTCAGTCCGGCTTCATCCAAAACTGCAGCACTGAAACAGCCCTACTGCAAGTGGTTGATGACGCGTTGAGGATACTTGATTCAGGGGGGTCCTGTCTGCTAATTCTCCTTGACCTTTCCGCAGCCTTTGACACTGTCAATCACAATACCCTCCTCAATATTCTTCA
Organism: Lissotriton vulgaris; assembly: GCF_964263255.1. NCBI lineage: Eukaryota > Metazoa > Chordata > Amphibia > Caudata > Salamandridae > Lissotriton > Lissotriton vulgaris. The sequence goes on along the minus strand of NC_141693.1, from coordinate 2,000,809,897 downwards.
ACAGAGAATGGGCATGGAGGGCACTGTGCTTAAATGGTTTGCATCCTTCCTTTCTGGCAGATCCCAAATGATCAAAATAGCGAACAGTCTTTCACCTCCTGTGGCGGTAGGTCAAGGTGTTCCCCAAGGCTCGATACTTGCTCCCACACTGTTCAATCTCTATTTAGAACCACTGGGAAATCTCCTAAGTAAATCCGGGATTCACTATCATCTTTATGCTGACGACACTCAACTCTACCTCAAGATTGCCTCTACTCACGATCTTTCCATCCTAAGCTCCACTCTCGACTCCATTCAAAACTGGATGTCAACTCATCAACTGATCCTGAATCCCTCCAAAACGGAATTCCTCCTCTTCTCCTCCTCACTCTCTCCTCCCCCGGTTCAATCATGGTTGGATCAGATGAATCTACTAAACAATAAACCCATCATTGTCGACAGCGCCAAATCCCTTGGTGTCATACTAGACAAAAAACTTAATCTAATTCCCCACATCAATTCCATTGCGAAATCAGCTCGATACCAACTGCGCCTTCTTTGGGGAATCCGTCGCTTCTTCGCGGAGCGGGACCTTATAACCCTGGTGCAAGCACTGGTCCTCTCCAGACTCGACTACTGCAATTCTCTTCTTACTGGCCTCCCCAAATCCCACGTGTCCCCACTTAAGTCTGTTTTCCACTCAGCAACTCGTTTCATTTATGGGGCCAAAAGAAGCGATCACATCACACCGATGTTATCTACCCTCCGCTGGCTTCCCTTGGAGGCTAGAGCTATCTACAAGACCGCTTGTATCACCCACAAAGCCCTGCACTCCTCTTCTCCTCTCTACCTGGCGAATAAACTGAAACTCTCTGGAGGTTCTAGACCTTCACGCAATGCGGAGAATCTACTGCTTGAACCTCCCACTTTCAAGAAGGAAAGAACGATGGCCCAATCATTTTCAGGCAACGCAGTGAGAATCTGGAACTCATTGCCGCCTCAGCTCCGGACCACAGCCTCCTCCCAGGCCTTTAAAAGGGACCTCAAAGCTCTCCTCCTCCAGAGACACCTCCAAAAGTAACTCTCTTCTGTCTGTAGGAAGATCTCCCACTACTGATAATTTCTACTTCTCATGTCCATGAAAGTGCCTCCCCAGTGTGTTCTTGCGGTTAGAGTGTTTGCCTTTTATTGCAGTATTATCCATGTACTTGTGTTTGGTACCCTCTTGCAACTTGCACTCACCACTTTGCCCCTGTAACACACGGTTTGCTTCCTCTCACAGGTTTTTTACCTTTGATACTTGCACAAGTGCCACTTTTGCCTACGTAATCGTCTGTTCTTGTGCTTGAGTGTGTAACATATACTGCAGTATCATACCACAAATTATACTCTATTTTCTCTTGTAGCCTGCACACTTGTCACTTTTCCCTCCTGAGCACTTTTTACTACCTCATGTATTTTTGGTAGCCCACATTTTTACTACCTCATGTATTTTGTTTGCTCACAAGTGTCACAATTACCTTGTCTACCTCATGTATTTTTGGTTTCTCACAATTTTTACTACCTCATGTATTCTTGGTTGCTCACAATTATCACTTTACCGTATGTAACATAACGAATGCCTCTGCAATCTGTTGCTCGTGTAACGTTCTCAGCTTGTATCTTTTCTGTTCCTATTGTGAAGCGCTCTGACACCTTCGGGTAAAGTCCGCGCTATATAAAATTGCATAAATAAATAAATAAATAAATAAATAAATTATGAAGTCAATCAAAGCCTGGGGCTGGAAACAGGGCGTCCTAAGGGCCTGATTCTGGGTGGCAATCCCACAGCCCCCCTGCCCTGTCACCCCTGTGCCCTCCTGCTGCCTGTCACCTGCCAGGCCTCTGTCTCCTGCTCTCAATCACCCCTGACCTCTGCCCTGCGACCCCTGCCCTTGGTCGCCCCAGAAACCCACCCTTGCTCACCCCTCACTGGCTGAGGGCCCCTTCCCTCCTCAGGGCTGCCCTGTAACCGGCCCTCGCTCACCTTGCCGGGCTCTGACCTCATCCGCTCCTTACCTTGCCGCTCGCCGTGCCCCCGCTCACCCCTATGAGGAAGGGCCTCTGGTGCGGCCGCTCCTCGCTCCCCGCAGAGGCCATGTTCAGTGCCCGGCCTCCGGACGGTGGACACCCAGGAGCCTGCCTCGCAGTGTGCGGCACTACACGGCGGACTACAGCTCCCGACAGGCTCTGCGGCGGACAAAGCAGGGCTGTCGGTAGCCTTGAGCCGCGAAGAATGCTGGGGAATGTAGTTTTAACATCATTCCATCCAAAAACATTAAACAACGCATGCGTAAGATTTGGACAAACTTTCCTGTCATATTTTGACAGATCACGTGAAGGAAAACAAATATCGTCAACGTCATAGAAAGCGGACAAGTGTTCAGAGTTCAAGTAAAAGAAATGACGGACAACCAAGTGAAGCGGAAACCAGGCACCGAACAGAGACAAGCTGCAGTCGCCCAGGCAACAAAACCACAGAGAAAGGAATCGTAGCAATATCATTTTTTTTAGCATTTGGGAAAAGAATAAAAATATCTGTGTCAGGACTGGAGGCGAGGATTATGCATATCGTTCTTCACTTTTTACTTCACCAGCAGTTTTTAAAGTTAAACACAATAAAAACTTCAAGCCCCATGAGTCCTTTAGGGGTGTCCATTTATTTATTTTATTTATTTAATGCATTTTTATAAAGCGCGGACTTTACCCGAAGGTGTCAGAGCGCTGTACAAGAGAACCAGTTATGTTACATGACTGAAATGTTACAAAATAGAACGTTACAAAAATAGCAGGACACAGTAATCAAACACAGCAAGCAAGAAGAGGTAGGGAGAAACATAGAAGACAAGAACACAATGTCAAACACAGCAAGCAAGTGTGAGAAATGTACAAGAAAATATTACAAATCTACAATGAACAACAAACTTCCTGGAGGGGTCTGAGAATGAAGGTATTAGTTCTGAAATTGTCTTTGGAATAGAAGAGATTTGAGGTCATCTTTGAAGATCCGGATAGAGGAGGTGGCAAGAAGCAATGGAGGAAGCAAGTTCCAAATTCTCACCGCAATACCTGAGAACGATTAAGCCATCGATATCCATAGTAACCATCAACCAATAACAGCACATTCCATCCATTATATATATATATATATATATATATATATCCATGTTGACCAACGTCCTTTTTATTTTTATTTTTTATTTATTTAATGGGATTTTATATAGCGTGAACATTAACTGAAGGTGTCAGAGCGCTTTACAAAAGAACCAGTTACGATACATAAGGACTACATAAGTTACATAAAAGATACAAACAGAAAACATTGCAAATGTACAAGTTGTAAAGTCACCAAAGGAAAGGACAAGAATCCACAAAATGGCAGACCCGGGCCGTGGGCATCAATAGAAACCATCTCAAAATGGCAAGATGCACCCAGGTCAGGACCCAAAAACCATGAGAGCAGAGTTCCATTAAGTGGGGTCGTAGGGGGGGGTTTGCAGTCACAGCACCAAGGGAGTGCAGTACAATGTCTGCTGTTTGCGTGCACAGGCACAGCCCCACAAGGGTTTCAGGCTGACGACCCGTGCAACAAGGAAAGCTGAGAACTGGAGCGAGCCTCAGAATAGGTAGGGACCACAGAGACCAAAATAGAAGAGTGTCCCACACGTTGCCTACCCAGCTTGGAACAGTGAAGAATTCAGGCCAAAATCCATGAACAAGGTGGGAAGCCAGAGCCACCGTTAAACAGTAAACCCTGCTGAGGAGCACTCCGCCATCTTGTGCTCAGCAAGCGCGCATCTGACCCAGAGAGTTTGTGGCCGGTGGGGGACAGGTCATCGGATCCCCCCACCGTCAAAACCAGAACATCTGGGGAAACACCAGGGTCAGGGTGATTAGCAGTGCCCCAGCTCACCGTCTACCATCCCGCGGTGCATGACAGCAGACAGTGGAGAGACCCCATGCATCCAGTGCTGTGCTCACCCAAGAAGCACATTGCCAGCCGCCAATTCCGCTTCGATCTCCCGCACCGCGAGAGGCTAGGCGAGGCTCGCTAAAGTGCTGGGGATCTCCGAAAGCGCCCGCGTTCACTGTGTGTAGTGTGGGGAGGTGCCTCGGCAGCAGTGATGGCGGGTGGCGTAGCTCTGACGATACCATTCTTTCTTTACTGCTATCTGTTAAGTCCCTCTTTCCATTCATGACTCTCTTGGAGGTTAGGGTGTTTGGGGGGATTATAGTTGTTAGCAGTATTAGTATTTTCTTGTATAGGGTTGTTTTCCCTTCTCGATTGGTCACTGGTTAATGTGCAGACTCTGTGCGTGCTCGCGCTGCATTCTAAAGTCGTGCGGTAGGCTCTGGCCCGTACGCGCCCCTTTTTCATTTGCAGCGGGTCCACTAGGTGTTCTGTTTCACGCTTCAGCAACCCGTTGGTCGCGCCGGCATCTGAGAGACAGCGCACTGAGTGAAGAAGCGCTCCTCAAATTTACGACGCACATTAGTGATAGCGGTGGGATCGGCCGCATATCAAACGACTTCTGTAAGAGTGCACACACTTTAAGAAATGCACCCTACCGAGAGGAAGACTGGCCCGAGAATACTGGCGAATCTGTTGCACCAAATTCTGACACTGATGATGGGTGCCCTCACATGGGGGAGTGTGGTACGACGAGGACGGTTCCTCGGATGAGGAGGACTCGGGAAGGCAATTGCGCGCCAGCTCCTTTGAAGAGGGACCCGCCTCGACCGACATGTTTCAGACTGAGGGGAGATACCATTCAAGATCCTCGGAGCGGCTCCCGGATCAAAAGGTGGCAGAGTATGCCGCCCTTAAGATTCGCCAACCCATAGACAAAGAGGTGCGCGCACGCCTTCTGGGCAAATGTCCCAGACCGTCATTAGAGGGGAAGGTAGCGGCCATCCGAGAGATTGACCCAAAGTTGTGCACCTTCTTTTCGCAGTATGTGAAGGACTCGAATATGGGTATTGACCTCTCCTGGAGGGTGTGGCAGGATAAGTTACTAGATGTAGTAGGCCCCCAGACGAAAATAATGGAAATGGCCCAGCGTTCCAAGCAATCGAGAAATACCTTGTCCACGGACGTGGTGGCTGGGTGGGCGCAACGGGTGATGTGCCTTCTTGGCAATGCCAATTGTGCGCTCTCAGCTGAGAGACGATGTTCACTTTTGCTGAAAATTGATCCCAAGTTAGAGGATCTTTCCTCGTCGGAAGCAGGGGCCATAGCAAAGGGCAATATATTTGGCGATCCTTTTGTGAAGGAATTAGGCAAATTTGTGGCCACCTTTTCGATGCTGGATAAGGCGCGAACCTCCATCAAAAAAATCTTTCCAGGGAAGGTTTTTGCCGGAAGAGGCAGAGGTCGCTCCTCCGGCTGCTCCTCCCAGCAAGGTCCCAACAGAAACAACGCCAAGTGTGACAGTGGCTGGAATGATGGTAGACATGGCTCCTTCTATCCGAATTAGGGATCCGGAAGAGGCAAAGCCTACTGGGCCCAGAGGTGGGGCTAATGCCCCCGCAGAACCTAACGGTAAGGAGTATCCATTCTTTGCCTCTCGACCTAAGGAGGAGACTGCAATGGTTTTTACACAGGCGGGAGGAGATCACGTCAGTCCCATGGGTCCTGGACAAGGTACAGGGCTTCCACATAGAGTTCTACGGAACTCTGACACCAGCAACCAGACCACACCCTTTAGTCTTTTCAGAGACAGAGATGGAACTGATCGACCTAGAGGTGCAGGACCTACTTTCCAAAAGAGCCATTCGGAGGTTAGCTCTGCGACCCCGGGGTTTCCACAGCAACCTGTTTCTGGAAGAGAAGAAGGACAAAGGTTTCTGCTCAGTAATAAACCTAAAGAGTTTTAACGAGCGGCTGGTGTATTGCCACCTCAAAATGGAGGGAATCTATCTCCTGTAAGACGTTCTTCTATGCGACAAATAGATGGTGCTTCTAGATCTCAAGGACCCTGTTGGAACTGGCCATTTTTGCAGGGTTATCCCCAAACTTTTTGCTTCTTCCTCCCTTATTTTTCCTGACCTGTGGTTGTTAGCAATAGGACTCTGGTCACTTTACCACTGCTGATCAGTGCTAAAGTGCATGTGCTCTCTGTATAAATTGTCATTGTAATTGGTTGTCCATGATTGGCATATTTGTGTTACCAAGAAGTCCCTAGTAAAGTGCACTAAGTGTGCTAGGGCTGGTGATTTAAATGCTACTAGTGGGCCTGCAGCACTGATTGTGCCACCCACATGAGTAGCCCTAAAATGGTGTCTCAGGCCTGCCACCGCAGTGCCTGTGTGCAGTCTGTGAACTGCCATGACCTCCGGTTCAGTGTCCCACTGACCAGGCCTAATCCTTCCCTTTCTGTGCACATTGGTCACCCCTATGGAAGGCCTAAGGTACCGCCTTGGGCAGGGTGCAGTGTATGTGAAAGGTAGAGCATGTACTTGTGCAGGTGACATGCTCTGGTAGTGAATTACAGCCATTTTCGTTTTTCACTATTGTAAGGCTATATTGCTCCATAGGCTATCATGGGGAATGCTGGCTACAGTGGCTACCAGCATATCTTCCCATAGGAGCAAGGTAGGACATAAAAGTCTAGTATCCCTGAACTCAGAATTTAATAACACATCTTTTATGAAAGGTTGTTTTTAAATCCTGTGTTTGAGAACAGCACTTTTAGAACGTTGCTGTTCTCTTGTCTGACCTTTCTGTGTGCCTTGGCCTGTTTGTGAATTGACTGTCTGGTTTGAGAGTGACAGGAACTGGGGATTCCCCAGGAGGCTGGCTGAGTCAGCCCTAGGCTGAATGACTGCATCTGTGGTGGGAGGGGATAGCACCTGGGCCTGAATAGGGCTGTGCCTGCCTTCCACAATGCTGGCTCCACCTCCTGCTGGGTGGCTGACCACCCTGCCCTCACTCTGAAAGGAAAGGAGAAGCCAGGAAAACAAAGTACTCAAGGAACACCCAGAACTGGTTGAGACCGGGCTCAGAGCCCTCCTGCACAAAGGGAACAAAGACTTTTAGGGGTATAAGTATAGGACAGAAAATTAGATCATCCTGGAATCAAGAAAGAACCTCTGCCAAGGAGAAAGCTGAAACTGAAGAAGGAAGATTGTCCTGCTGTTGGCTTGCTGGACTGACCTGCTGTTGCTTTGCTGCCGTGGAGAGGGGAAGGACTTTGCTTTGTGCTGTGTCCCCTTGCTTGAAGGAATCTCCAAGGGCCTGAGAAGAGCTGGCTCCCTGTTTTTAAGTCCCAGGAACAAAAGGACTTCACCCCCAGCTTTCCTGAACTCTAATGAGAGAGTTCTGTCCTTCCTGGAGTGCCTGACCCTTGTGTGGTGCCTCTGGAAGTTGTACCTGTGTTGGGAACCTGGAAACCAAGATTTGAGAGACTTTGCTACAGAAAATGTATCGCAAACCCGGCCAAGCGAGAAAATACCCGGCGCTATGAAGACCGAGATCGTCGCAGCGCCTGTCGCCGCTGCCTGAAGACGTCGCAACCTTTGCTAGCGGGAAGATTTCCACTGCTGCGAACATCGTCGCAGAGCCTGTCGCTGCTGGGTGAGATCACCACATCACGTTGCTGCAAGAATCGTCGCAGACCCATCGCATCGAGGAGCTGCAGAGGAAGATCGCAGCTGGACCGTGCATCGTCGCCCCGGAGATCGTCGCAACCCCCGACAATCATCGCATCGTGCCTTTGCGGGAGAAAACTTCCTACGGAACCTACGCACCGGAATCCATACAAGTCATCGCCTTCCTCCCCATACAGACCAGATTTGTTGCTACACGCCCGCTGCTGCAGCGTGGCTGTCGCTAATGCCTCCCCAGGGTCTCAAGAGCAACGCATCACTTGTTTTACACGCTACAACTTCTGTGCTTGGAACTTTTTATCGCTAACAAAGGTACTGTGGCTAAACTTGGCAACTGTGGGTTATTTTAACTCTAACCTTAAGAACTCTTTTGCAACCATATTCTTGAACTGTGTATGTTGGATTTTTGTCGTTTTGGTCTTGTGTAGTTTAGATTAAATACCTTTATTCTTCTAAACTGTTGTGGAGTTAGTTTGTGGTGTTTTCACTGTGTTACTGTGCGTTTTGGAACAAATACTTAACACATTGCCTTTGATAAGCCTTGACTGCTCGTGCCAAGCTACCAAAGGGGTGAGCAGGGGTTATCTCAGAGGGTTTCCTCCTTACCCTGACTAGAAGCAAGGGTCCCTATTTGGACAGTGGTACCTACTGTGAGAAGTTAGCCGGGCATATGATGTCCACTATTCTAGTGGGCACCTTGCACCAGTCTAAACGACCCTTATTGATGGTGGTTGTAAAGTCAACCTGATAGACAAGCTATCCTAGTGGTAGCATGGATCAGCAATCTTAGGCTAAACTCCAAAGAGCATGTGAAGCTGTTTGTTTTACCAATTATAATCCCTTGAATACCAAATGAAAGTACACCACACAAGGTATATATCAAATATATATGTATTTCTTTCTAACACAACCCCTCTGACTTATTTATGAGGTCAGAGATCGAAGTACATTATAAGTTACTTAAATAGCATACGATAAGTTGCACAAATACAGTTTTGCCCTAGGGGCCTCACAAACCATATACTAAGTGAGTGGTTTAAGAACCACTTCAGAAATAGGGAATAGGCCTAGAGCCTAGGGAATCGCTGGGGCTACACTAGACAACCAAAGGTTAGGAAGTAGGAGACCCACGAGAGACGCGTGCAGTGTCTAAACACAGTCGCGAGTTACCCTTGACTTAGAATGGAGAACGTAAAAGATACAAAGTTAAAGATTTAGGGCACTTCCGGATGGACTACGACAAAACTACTTTAGACTAGGACACTTGGATAGTCAATACCCACGGGAGCACCGGAGTACTCGAGTTACTTCACTCAGGGAAGCCGGGTGCATAGGTGTCTTTAGGTGTCGGGTTTTGTCGATGTTTCCTATGGAGATCTGCGAAGAAGTGCTGCAGGTGACCAGTGAAAAAGTGTCCGGTGGAACCAAGGGTGGATCGAGGAACTGAAGAGCCTGAAAGCAGAGGGGACAGAGTCTGGGTCACTAACCAGTGACCAGGAAGGAACCAGGCGATGTTGAGGTGGTTTCAGGTGAGGAGGTGAAGCTTGTCTCTGCAGCCACGAGGACCAGGAGGTGTCGACGATAACCAGGAGCTGGATTTGAGCTGTCCCATAAAGGATCTAGTTGACTGTGGTGTCGGTATCCGGATTGGACCCAACAAGCCTTGGCAACCGCAACCACTAATCATGCACGCAATCTGAGGTTCACGCTGGACTCAATGCTCTCTATTACTCAGCAAGACAACACTGTCTCCTCCTGCTTCAACACCCTCCCATGATCCGTAAGATCTTTAGATGGATCCCCACTGAAACCAGGAGAACTGTCACCCAAGCACTCGTCAGCATCAGGCTGGACTAGGGCAATGCCCTCTACACAGGAACTTCGGCTACACTCCAGAAGAGACTCCAAACTCCAAAGCATACAAAACGCATCCACTCGCCTCATCCTCAGACTCCCTTGCCAAAACCACATCACCATCCCACCTAAAAAATCTGCATTGACTCCCGGTCAACAAAAGATTCACCTTCAAACTCCTTACCCACGCACACAAATAACTCCACAACGCCGGTCTAGCATACCTCAACGAACGAATGTCCTTCTACACCCCGAACCGCCAGCTATGCTCTGCAGACCTCGCCCTCACCACTGTACCACGCATCCGCCAAATGACCTCAGGCGGCAAATCTTTCTCCCACCTCGCCGCGAAGACATGGAACATCCTCCCCTCCCACCTGTGCACAACACAGGACCTGCTCACATTCCGGAAACTCCTCAAGACCTGGCTGTTCGACCAGTAGCTGCTGCCCCCCCACCCCTCAGCGCCTTGAGACCCTCACAGGTGAGTAGCGCGCTCTACAAATGTTGACTGATTGGTTTGATTGATATCTGATGGTTTCCATTTTTCCTCCACATCGCCGGTTTCTGCAGTTTGCATGGAGGGACCACGTGTTCGAATTTCAGTCCCACCCATTCCGCCTATCCTCAGCACCTTGGTGCTTCACGAAGCTCCTCAAACCAGTGGTCGAGATCCTGAGGACGAAGGGCAGATCAACTATCTTGACAACATCTAAATGATGGACCAGCCACGCAACTGGCTAGTGACTCACCTGAACATTACCATTACACTCCTGCAGGAGCTGGGGTTTGTAATCAATGCCCAGAAGTCGGGGCTAACCCTGTCGCAGAGCATGGTTTTTTTGTGATTTCCTTAGTCTGCCCCCCAGAGGAAGAAACAAAGGATGCGAGGGTTCCATTACCTGCAAACCAATTGTCAGAGTTGCGATAGCCCCGGTTGACTCCTCTGTTAAAGTGACCCGCTATCCGGATCTGGCAGAATACAAGCCTGCTTGGTTTGGGTCTGGCCGTAACCCCTGTATCTGGGGTTGCATCCTTAGGAGTACCTTGCAGGTTGAATCGTCCGGTTGAGCATCCCCCTGCCATGACGGGCCTGGCCAAAAAAGGGGTTGAAGACTTGTTTCAGAGACATTTGAGACTTATCAAGGGTGGTAAAGGTATTGACAAATTTGGCAATGTCCTTCATGAGCAGTTCATCAAATAACTGTCCCTCAGCTAGGGGGCCCAGTTCAGCAGTTGCTAATTCCACCAATTGTGGATCAATTCACAGTAATGCTGACTTGTGGTGTTCAGAGGCTAACGCATAGTTTGCGTTGCCCAGGAGGTATATCACTCTCTGCGTCCAACCAGCCAGCACTTTGGGATGAAGAGTGGCACCTGTCTTCTGTGCCTGGAGGGCCAATTCCAGGATCTTAGCCAAGGGGCCAGAAACATCAAGGATCTTGTCCTGGCAGGCCTGGATGCTCTACCTATGCCCTTTTTAGGTATCGGCCTATCGATACACTGCCTCGCAGCCAGAGTCCTTTTATATGGGTTTTCAAACTGGACCCGTAAATTCCACACGCTTGTGCGTGTTCATTTCCTATGTTCCATTCTGATTGGGCTTTGCGTGTTGTTTTTTAACAGAACATGCAATAGGCCATAGGCGGTCGCATAGCTCCACCCATCGCCTATTGGTGTCTGTTACGCGCACCAAAGCCCATATGTTTTCAATTATCGTGCCCGTCTCTTGGCACCACTCGTGGGCACAACTTCAACCAGTTAAAGGTCGGGCTGTCGGGAGGCGCCAGGATGCCATCTGAAGAGGGATCTCGTGACTGGGGGTCTCAGAACCTCCTCCGCGAGCTGCCTCGATACCGGTTACAGGACACGTTGCACCGCTTTGAAACTGGAAAACAAACGGCTTACCAACTTTCCATGTGGCACCTGCGTCTCTTAAAGGATACTGTGCCGGTATTTCTTTAACTGCAGTGTTCTTTGAAACGCAGGCAAAAGAATGGCGCATTTGTTAGATGCTCTTGAAATGCGATAAAAATTCCAACGAGGGCATCCTTCAAATGTGCGCTATCTGCCCGTGGCTTACGGCATGCTGACATCGCCTACAGCACTCTTCTTAGTCAAAGACATGCACCATCTATTAAAGTCCTCTTTCTGGAATGCAGGCACACTCTTGTGGTTTCCTCTCCAATATTGAAAGTCACTGTCAGGCAACGCACCCTCTAAGAGGCTGGCAGTAGCTTTGACAGTGCCTTTTGTGAAGTATACAGTATTGCAGTTTCTCCCTCTAAAATGCAAGCATGGTTATTGCACGTCTCAAAAATGCAGGCGCAATCTATTAGAGCTCTCTCTCTCTCTGAACTGCAATCGCAGATCATTACAGTGATTTGTCTGAAGTACAAGCATAAACTATTGCAGTTCTGTGACTCTCTTCAAAATACTAGAACAATCTACTCATGTTCTCTTACAATGGCAGGCAGTCTCTACACGGCCGTCCTCTTAGAAATGCAGACACCAGCTATGGCATTTTAAAAACGAGATGTTATTACCACCTCCGGCTCCCCTAAAACAGTGTCTGATCTAGGGGGTACGCCAACCCAATTGCAGATCAGGGTTAAAAAGCAGAGCAGGGGTAGGAGAAAGATTCCCATTGAATGGAAGCCCCAGGGCAGCAGCCAACATTTCAGAAGAGCAAAGTGGGAGATTAAAAAAAAAAATCGGGAGAATGGGGCATTGAATCGGGTTACTTGCATGTATGGGCTTTGGAAGTGTGCTGCTGCAGGATCGGACATTTGAAATGCAAATGCACGTATTTTCATACCTTTCAGAAGCATGGAGCGCAATGGCAGGCAGAGAGGGTGATGCAAGTGTAGTGCACTAGCCTGGCAGGTTGCTGGCAGTGCTTGCCCCCCCACCTCCTCTCCCCCTTCCTCCCCACCCCCCTGTGTGGCAGCCCGGGCTGAAACAGCTTCCCGGGCACACACACAGCCGCCCCTACCCCCCACCACCCCCACCCCCACCCCCAACAACTTAACAGGTCTTTAATTCCCTTGTTAACCTCTTAGCAGCTATGGAACGTGCAGCTCCAGTGCTGAACGTTCCATTGCGCAGGTGAGGTTCGAACGTCCAACGGCCGACGGCAGCACTCCTGAGGTAGTGGTGCCGTCGGCCGTTGGAATAGGCGCAGCACCTAAGAGGTTAATGACGCTTTGTTTGTTTTTCACCTATTCTAGAGCCCCTGCATGGCCACTCTGACTATTGTTGGAAGAATTAACACATTACACAATAAATACCAAGCCCTGTCAGCTGAAACCCCTGAGGAATCGGGTTTTTGCTAGCAAGAATCGGGAGGCGGGAGACTAGCCTTGAAATCGGTAGTCTCACGCCTAAATCGGGAGGGTTGGCATGTCTGCTGAGCAGGGAGGTGTATTGTGGGGACATGTGTATTGTGTTACCCTGTTAACGCGCACAGCCCACAAGGCACCTCTGAGAGCCCCTAGGGCGGGACACGCCCTTGCTGCTCATCCATTGCCGTGAGGAGAAACCGTGTCAAATGCGGGAATTTCGGTAGAGGCCCTGTGATGAAAGGAGGGGATTTTTCCTGTGGGTGGCGGGGGGTGGGGGATGCAGAGGTCAGGGGCCGTTCAGCAGATCTGCTGTCACTAAATTACAAAGATGGCCCCTAGATAAGGTATGCACCACACACCTGGCTCCTCAGAAAGGTATTGTTTTCCTTTTCGGGCGAAGGGTGTCGTATCTCCTGGTCAGACTGAGGTGCCTTATGTGGGCTAGAATTGAAAGGAAAAGCAACATATTTTCTGCCAGATAGCTTGAAGGTGGGTTAACGTGTACTCTGCAAACTCAGCGTGCACTCTGTTGGTCTGTTTACTTCCAGGCAGCCTTTCATCCTTCTGTTCACGAAAGAACGAATTTATTCGAGCTGCTTATTGCAACACGCGGTATTTACAGTGACGGGCAAACACAAAACGTGTAATTTGTTATCCAGGGAAAACGATGCCAACTGAATCGGTGAGGTTCACTCAACCACACACACACAACCACACACACACAACCACACACACAACCACACACACAACCACACACACACAAGCACACACACAACCACAAGCACACACACACCCACAACCACACACCCACAACCACACACACACACAACCACACACACACATCCACAACCACATGCACAACCACACACACACACAACCACACACACACAACCACAACCACACAGCATCAGTGCACAATTTCTACAGGCACACACACCACCAGCCATCAGTACACACATCAATTTTTAACGCAGCCACAATTAACTATTGCAGCAATCGCAGTATGGCACACTTTTAAACATATTCATTTAAAGCACTGCATGCCACCATTGCTACAAAAATAAACACACATTTTTTTGGCCTACAATTTATAGACTTTTGTTGCAATTGGGGATGCAATATTTAGCAATGCCAATAGCTCAAACTTAATTAATGCAAGACCTATTGCACTGTAATTGCTTGTGTTGATTCTTATCGTATTTCTTAAGAAAAGTGAAGGGAGTGTCAAGAGAAGGAGAGATGGAACGTTTACGTTATTTGGAACCTTTGCGAGCATGAGACTTCTGTGAGGAGGAATAATCTGTAGCAATATCGGTTGCCAGGGAAGATGCAGGAGGGGGAGGAAGGACCGGATGTGTCCCTGCACTATATGCATGGTCTGTTAAGGCACCCTGAGTCATCATAGAAATGACATCGGTATGTGGCCATGAAGGGTGGTGAGGGAAGAAGAAGAAAGGGTGAAGGGGACCTCCAGAGGGGGGAGAGGTGAAAGAGCTTCCTGCAAGCTCATCTAAATGCTTGGAAATGGGCTGAAGTGCGAGCTGAGGGCTTTATCTAGGGACTTTTGGACAGATGTATCAATTATTTCTTTCATGCACTCATCATAATAATAGTCCTCGTCTTCATTAGGGCCGTTGGCTTCAAGGCCCTGATCGAATGCTTCATACTTAGACATGCTCAGAAGAGGCAAAAATATATACCTCACGCACAGAATCCCCAGAGGGAAGCAAGGGTCCTCCAAATATATAGAAAGGGGAATGGACAGTAGAGAGCCTGAAATGTAATTATCACTGCCCTGCCCAGCTCAGAGTCAGGACATCAGTGGGAGCAATAGCTGGTAATAGAAACAAATCAAGTCACAAAAATGAGTTCCCACTGGCCAAGGACTTATAAACAGTGAGAAAAAACACACTGTAATAGTCTTTAATTTATATTAAATGAATTCTAAAGGAATAGCCCCAGGAGACTTCAAACAGAGAATCCCCTACACTTGTAGCCCAGGGACAGTCGACACCAGCGTTGTTTCAGGGGAGCTGCCGGTTGAAGAGAGAGATGCACTGATCGCCTTCCCAGATGCACACATGCGAGAAACCCAATAGGGCTCTGGACTCTACCCTGCTGCCAAGAGGGGCTCAGCGTACTGCAATTATGGGGAAAATGAGGAACGCAGTGACAACAAAACCACAGGAATGGGACAGGCGCAACACTCACCCAAAGAAAAGGGGACAAAAGAGTGGGCCGCGAAGAGGTCGCGCAAGTAAATCGCTGTGTAGTGCTGAAAAGGACAATCTTAAAGATACCAGTGGGTCACAGTACAGAACAGCGCTAACAGCGTGTTAGAAGAACTCATTAAACAAATATGCAACCAAATATCTAACATAAATGAAACACTTGATCATAGACACAATTACATTGCATAAATGAACAAAGTAGAGAGGCACTTATCTTGATTGCGGAGCAGCAAAGAAAGAGGCAGGAAGATGGTGCCTCTCTATTTTGTACTAGATACCAAAAGACTATTGGTGGGTTTATAAGAGGAGCAGTTCGAAGTCTCAATGGATGCAAATGTAAATGTACAGGAATTTATATAGAGCAAATCACCGAGCAGTTTCTAAGCGCTTGCTTAGGGAACCCGTCCTGGTATTCCCCTGTGAGATAACCCCCGCAGGGTATCCGCAAGGTGAAAGCCAGGCATCCCGCCGCGAGGGGCCGTTGTGGAGATTAAGCAAGCTATTGCCCGGAGTCGCAGAGTGTGAACCCGTGGATCGAGTAGGCACCGGAGCGAGAATTGTCGAGTCCATGGACATTTTAGGACTCAAGACCCCGCCGAGCCGGAAATTGAACCCTGGTCCCGGGCTGACCTCTGCTTCCAGGTTTACCTCCTCTAACCAGTGAGCCACACTTCTCCACAATATGGATATGTAGTGTTGTGATGTGTTTACTGTTTTTTTTATTGGCTGCTATTTTTGGAGTAGTAAAGATCGAGAAGCATAATCGCAACCTCCGTGCCTGCCATAGAATAGCAGAGCTCTCGAGTTTCTCAATCGTACACGTGAATAGGTAAGCCAATCTGCTTGTTTCCTTTGTACTCTGGGGTGTGTTGTCTGTGTGATTCCATTATGACTATAAGGTCCAGAATGCAAAGAAATATCCTTGAATTGACTCAGTACTGACATATTGCCTAGGGAACTAGGGTGCTTTGTAGCTGGTGAGTACAATTAATTTAGTAGTGGAAATAAAAAAGACTCATTACTTCCTCATCCATCTTCCTAGTGCCAGTATTTATACAATGAGCATTAGCCTCTATAACAGGCAACTCCAAAGTCAAAAGTTAGGCTACTTCCTTCCCAATAATAATACCAGCATTTGTAAAGCACGCAGCTACCTCATGCGAGGGGTCTCGGCACTGGGAGCCATCAGGAAGATTAAGCAAAAGCTATTGCCCAGAGTCACAAGGTGCTGGGCTAACATGCAGCCGACGATCGAACTGCGAGCCCCCGTGTTCCAGAGTCACCAGCCCTGGCTGCTGCACCGCACCTCTTCCCTGTACATCGCACAGCAGCGATCATACCAATTGCAATGCCCAGTCTCACTGATTGTGGTGAGGAGAAGGGCGCAAGGCATTGTGGGATATCTTTAGGTCTTGCCCAGGTAGCACATGCGCGGTCTCTTCAAGGAATGCTGTATCTAGAATATGGGCTTGGAGCACTGCCCTTCTTTTTAATTGGATCCTATTTTTGTCCTTTGAAAATGCCAACTTTTGTTTGGTGAATATGCTTAGTCGTCTCTCCTTTTGGAATTTTGCATCTTCCGATGATCACTGCCTCTGTTACATGTGCTCTTACTTGTCAGGTTATTTATAGAGCTTTAAGAGCACTCTGTTGTTTGTGTTGGCCTTCCTCTGTCATTAAGTGTTCTGTTTACTTCACTTCGGCAGCTTCAATTGCCCTGCCATCACTTAATCTCCCTGTGCCACCCCCCACCCACAACACTGCTTGCCCACCACTTCCACCCCTCCGAGATCGCTGCTCATGTTTTCTTTTGTTTAATTTAAATTACCACTTGTCACACTTAATCTCTCTGTGCTGTCTCTCTTCCCCCCCCCCCTCTCCTCCCACAACACTGCTTGCCCATCCCCCCACCCCTCCGAGATCGCAGCTTTTATTTTTTTATTTAAATTAGTAGATTAATTTACCAGTACATTATGGAGTCTGACAGAAATGCTACTGTAAAAACCCACAATGTGGAGGAGCCAGGATAACAGGGGCTCCTCCTTCTTAGGCTGTTGCACAGCAGATGATTCAGACAGCAGTGGCTGCTTCTTTCAGGAGAGGGAGCTTCACCTTCTCCAAAGAGGCCTTGTTTGTCTACGGTGGATTTTGACACTGAGATCAATGGGAGATATGTGCAAGGAGAGGAGTTGGAAGAAGTCCTTCAGTACATCAGGGAAAACCTGGAGTTTCCAAAGATGGTTTTGCAGGAAGAAAGTGAAGCCTTTTCTCAGTATCAGAGAAAAGAACCAGAATCCCTGCCACTCCACTCATCAATTAAGAAAGTTAAGGAGACCGAATGGAAAGAGGTGGACAAGCATGCCTTACCTAGGTTTTTGGCAAAAAGGTATCCATTACAGGAGTTTGCTGAGAAGTTTCCTGCATCCATCGAGGTGGACTCATTAATGAAAGGTCTGGCGTCTCAGGGTACTATCATTTCTGAGGATGCAGCGCCATCAGTTTCGGTGGATAAAACGGTGGATGTGGCTGTAAAATGTACTTTTGCAGCATCAAACTTTGTTATTAGGACTTAGAATATTCATCCTATGCCATTCAGTCCCTCATGAAAGATTTCCAGTCACTAGTAGAGTTGATGGATCAAGCGGAGGACATTACTCCTACCCTGGCCTTGAAGTAACAGCAAGTTAGGCTGTTATCAGATATTTCATTGGATTCTTTGGGTGCGGCAGCTTCCACTGCAGGTTCGTCCATAGCGGCTAGACAGCAGTTATAGCTGAGATCTTGGAAGGCAGATGTAGTACAGAAGAGAATATGGATGAAAATCCCTTTTTTTGGGGGTTCTGCTATTCGGGCCTCCTTTGGAAGAGATGATTAAGAAAACATCTGAGGATCATAAACTGATGGCTTCAGAAAAGGTGGTGAGGCGTTTGTTTTTTAGCAATTTATTTATTTATTTATTTTGGAGTTTTATAAAGCGCATGGCATTACGCACACTGGCGTGTCCCCGCGCTAAGAGAGAGAGTGAAGAGACACGACGGGGAGGCTACATCAAAACTGAGCGAAAAAGATGTGTTTTTAGAGCTCTACGGAATTTTGCTTCGGAAGGTTCGAGACGTAGCTCCCTCGGAAGCGTGTTCCAGCTCTTCGCCGCCAGTAGCCTAAAGGATCTGCCACCCATTCGGGTTTTATGAATTTTGGGGACTGCGAGTAACCCGGTGCCAGAGGATCTAAGCCTGCGTCCTGGGCTATAGGGAGTGATGAGGGATAGTAAAGGATTGGGTGCCTTGCCATTGATGATACGATGACATACCCATAGTGCTTTAAAAGTTATCCTCTCCCTTACCGGTAGCCAATGGAGGGTTTTCAGAGCGACTCTAGAGGCAGTTCTTCTTGGGAGCCTTAGCACCAGCCGGGCTGTGGCATTTTGCAGTACCTGGAGGCGGTTGAGGCTTTTTGCTGTTATTCCCAGATAGAGAAGATTGGAATAATCCAATCTTGATGTAACCAAGGCGTGCACAAGAGTCTGTCTGGCACCGACCGGAAGTAGATCCAGGATCTTTCGTAGACTCTTGAGTATACCAAAGCACATCCCGGCTACCCGGTCTACCTGGGGAGCAAATGTAAGGGCGGAGTCAAACGTTACCCCAAGATTTTTAGCCTGTTGACAAGGCACTGGGGTAGAGCCCAGGCAGGCCGGCCACCATGCCGATGACCACACATTCGGACCACCTCCTACCACGAGCACCTCAGTTTTGGACCCATTCAGCCTCAGGCAGTTGTCAGACATCCACGATGCAAGCTCCTGCATGCAGGCACTGAAGCTGACCGTCGCAACATCCGGTGCACGTGACAGTGAGATGGCCAGTTGTGTGTCATCGGCATATGACACTAGTTGGATTCCATAGCCTTCGGCAATGGTGGCCACCGGGGAAGCATAAAGGTTAAACAGGGTGGGACTCAGGGCCGAGCCCTGAGGCACCCCCTGATCAAGATTGAACAACCGGGAGTAGTGTTCACCCTGTCTAACCTGAAAACCCCGGTCAGTGAGGAAAGATTGAATCCATCTCAGCGCTGACCCTGTGACACCTCCTTTGTTTAGACACTGTAGCAGAGTGTAGTGAGCTACAGTGTCAAACGCTGCGCTTAGGTCAAGTAGAATGAGGGCCATAGTATGACCCTCATCTACCCCTTGCCTGATGGTCTCAGTGGCCATAAGCAACGCAGATTCCGTGGAATGGCGGGACCGGAAGCCAAATTGAGTAGGATGAAGTAGATTGGCTTGCTCAACAAATGCCATAAGCTGGAGGTTCGCTACCTTTTCAGCCACCTTGGCCAGATAGGGAAGGAGTGAAATGGGACGCAGATTATCCTTCCGGTCCCAACTAAGATTCGTTTTTTTTTGGAGAGGGAGGACTACCGCCTGTTTCCAAGTTTTAGGCACAGTGTTGGATTTAAAAGATGTATCGAGAACCTCCCTAATATAGGGTTCAAGAGTCTCGATACTTTCTGCAAGAAGTTTAGGTGACGCCGGATCACGAGGAGACCCTGACTTAATGGTACGGCATACCTGCTTAAGCCTGTCGGGGGATGGAGTAAAGAAATGGTCCAACCTACTGACACCATCAACCTCCAGTGTATTTTCTCTAAACTCAATTCCCTTTTTTTCCCCCCCATGAAAGTAGAATAAATGGTAGCCACTTTGTCAGAAAAGAAAGCAGCGATACGGTTGCAAGATTCTTCCGAGACCAGTGATGGGTCAACAGATGAGCCGCAAAAAGAGATCTCCTTATAAATTTTAAACAGCTCTTTGGTTGAGTTCTTGGCTTCTCCTATCCTGCCTGAGAAGTAAGTTGCTTTAGCCCGTCTGATGGAATTATGGTAATCTCTGCGTTTGTCTAAATATCGCTCTTTAGCTAGGTCTAGGTATGCCACCCGCCACTGTCTTTCTAACTTCTTGCATTTTGATTTCGCTAAGCGAAGCTCATCACTAAACCAGGGGGCGGATTTCTGGGGTCTACTGCCGAGTTTTTTCTGACAGAGAGGGGCTATTTCATCTAAGGCGTCGTTGATGCGGCCATCTAGTCTATCTGATACCATGTCAGCATCCTCACCTCCTAGTCTGCCACCTTTAGTCAGTGCAGTCTGGAATTTAGTTATAGAAAAAGCCCGCCAATTACGGCTCATATATTTAGCATTAGTACTTTTATGAGTATTTCCAGTGGCAATATCAATGCTAAAAGGTACTAACAGGTGGTCGGACCAAGGGATGGGAACGGGAGTCTTTACTTCAATGCCTTCCCAATTAGCAAAGATAGGGCCTAATAAATGGCCCTTTTGGTGGGTGGGGTCATTAGATTTAATGTGTAATAGGAGGGATAGTAGTTGTTGACAGAAGTCGGTAGCACCTTTGTCAAGTTGGTCATCTAGGTGGATGTTTAAATCACCTAGCAGCATAAACTTGTCCCTACGTAGAGCAGCTTCTGTTAGGTCTCAGTGAAAGGGCAGGTGCAAAAGGGCTTTTGGTTCAGTAAAGCAAGAGATGAATAACCAGCCCTTTTGGGGTAGGTTGTGAGGCCTGGATGCCCCTACCTCTGAGACATCCAGGTTTCAACACCCTGTGGCTTCATCCTCTCCTGCCCACCGCAAGCCCCTGACTACATGACTGGTGCACACATCGGGTTGGAGGGCGAATTCCTATGTTCTGCCATGCTTGGGACAAGACAGTATCAGATCAGTGTGTACTGCAAGTGGTGAGGGAAGGCTTCTGGATTGGTTTTGTGACTTCTCCGCCAGATGTTTTCCAGGCAACTCCATGCCTGGTAAATGGAGTAAAAAGGCAAGCTTAGCAAGAAGGGATTCAAACGTTCCTGGGAAAAGGAGCAATTATGCCTGTTTCACTATCCCAGGGAAGAGAGGGCGTGTGTTCTGTTGTTTCTTCTGGTGGAAAAACATTCAGGAGAATTCAGACCAGTGGTGGATCTGAAATGATTGAACCAGTTTATACCCCATGTGAAATTCACAATGATTGCACTTCAAAACATTCTCCCCTTTATGAACCAGAGGTATTTCCTAGCATTGTTGGCCCTGCAGGATGCTCATCTGCATTTTTATTTATTTTATTTATAGCATTTATAGAGCGCTCTGCAACCCTACGGGCATCCTGGCGCTGAGTACATATAGCTGAGAAAACCTGTGTAACAGAAGAGGACAGTGGTCTAAAGTTCTGAACGATTAGATTTTTGGGAAGAGCCATGTTTTAGCCTTTTTCCGAAAGGCCATCAGTTTGTTTGTTTTTCTGATGTCAGTAGGAAGATTGTTCCACAAATGAGCTGCAGCTATACTAAAAGCTCTGCCACCACAGGTGGCTTTCTTGATCCTGGGTATACTGAAAAGGTTTAAAGATGAGGATCGAAGAGACCGGGTAGGCTCATACCAGTTAAATTTATTTTGGAGTGGTCGGGGGCCTAGCCCATGAACTGCCCTGAAGACAATACATAGGGATTTGAAACAAATCCTCTGGTGTATAGGCAGCCAGTGAAGGTCGGCCAAGGCGAGAGTGGTAGAAGATCTTCGTTCTCGAGAGAGTGCCAGTTTAGCTGCAGCCGCCTGGATACTTTGAAGTCTGGAAATAAGATAGGCAGGGGATTCCAGTAAAAGGGCGTTGCAGTAATCCAGGCGGCTGAGGATGGTGCTCCTGACTATGTTGGCTCTGGCCTGTGAAGGCAGGAGAGGTAGCAGCTTTCGCAGTCCTCACATTAAAGCAAGGCAGCTGCTGACCTGCTTGTTGACGTTGGTCTCTAGGCTCAGACTGTTGTTAAAAGTAACTCTGAGGTTCCTTACTGATTTCACTGGGGTAGGCGAGTCTCCTAACAGCTGAGGCCAGAAGTCTGTAGGTAAACTTTTGGGGATTCTTCCTACCATACAGTGCAATATTTCAGTCTTGTCACTGTTAAATTGTAGTGAATTCTGGTTTAACCAGAGTGACATTTCCAGCATGCAGGTGTGGAAGGTCTCAAGTGAGTCTGCATGAGCTCCATCAAGAGAGATCATCAGCTGTGTGTCGTCTGCCTAATTAGTTACGCTAATGCCGTGACTTTTGATGATGCTCATCAGGGGTTGCATATATATGTTGAAGAGTATAGGGCTGATTGCAGACCCCTGTGGGACCCCATGTGGAACTTTAACAAACTCTGATTGATATGGAGGGATAGCTACTGCCTGCCATCTATCCGTCAGGTAGGAGCAGAACCAGTCAAGCGCGACTCCTCCGACTCCAATGTTCTTCAGTCTTTTTATCAGGATGTCTTGGTTCACCGTATCAAATGCGGCGGACAGGTCCAGCAAAATTAAGATTGCTGATTCTCCCCTGTCCGCCCTCATTCGTAGGTCATCCAGAACTGTCAGCAAGGCTGATTCAGTTCCATGAGCTGGTCTGAAACCAAATTGCTCCTCTTCCAGGATGTTGTTGGTTTCTAGGAAGAGGGCTAGGGGTCTACTGACCCATCGCTCTATGATCTTTATCGGGTATGGTAGGAGCGATATAGGTCGGTAGTTCTTTTGGCAGTTTGGGTCCAGATTTGGTTTCTTTAGTAATGGGGTGACAACAGCCAATTTCCAGTCTTTAGGTACGGAGCCTGTGTGGAGAGATTGGTTGCATAACTGATGCAGCACTGGGAAGATTTCATCTCCGAAATCCTTAACTATTCTGTGGGGTAGAGGGTCTAGAGGGGATCCTGATGACGTGTTAAGGGCTATTCTTAAAAAATCTTGTTCTGTAGGGACCTCAAAATGTTCCAAGATTCCTGCATGTCCCAATCCATCAGAGTTTGCAGAGATTTCTCTGGTTTTGTGTGGGGGTCAGCGTTATCAGTTCAAGGTACTGCCATTTGGATTAAGTTCTTCACCAAGAGTGTTTACTAAGATGTTGGCTTCCCTAATAGGAATCGTGCATGTGGAGGCGAATAAGATTTTTCCTTACCGAGGTGATTTGCTGATTTTGGCTTCTTTGTTCCCTAAGGCCGAGCATCAGACCAAGGAGGTCTGTAAAGTGTTAACAAATCACAGATTCTTAGTGAATCAAAAGAAGTCGTGTCTCACTCCAACACACTTTTATTGGGGCACATTTCAAGATAATTGTGGGAAAAGTGTTCCTGCCAAAGGAACGGAAGCAGACTCTGGTGGTGGAAATCCATAGGTTGTTGGAACAGCATGTCCCTTAGTAAGGCAATGGTTATGTCCCCAGGGTCTGATGTCAGCTTCCATTTTGGCTCTTTCATGGGCATGCAAGCATATGCACCCTATAATCAATCATTCACTGTCCCACTGGTTGCAGGGTTCTCAGGATTATACACAGGGGATTCTGGTGACAGCACAATTGAGGGAAAGTTTGAGCTGGTGAGTAGATGAGGAGAACCTAGAAAAAGAGTATCTTTTTCATGTAGTGCCATCAATTGTCACCACAAATGCCTGCAAGTAGGTTTGGAGCGAAACCTAGAGGAGCTGTCAGCATATGGGATACTGCCGAAGGTCCAATCAGCTTGCTCATCCAATTACAGGGAATTGAAGGACGTGCAGTTGGGTCACCTGCATTTGCTCCTCAGTTAGCGTAGCATCATGTGCAGGCGCGTCAAGTCCATCATCTTCTGGATTCTGTTGGGTTTCTTTTCACCCACAGGTAGTTCTCCCTGCACCCCTCTCAGTCTCTGATGTTCATCGGGCCCTCTTCCGTCAGTTCCACCATCTATCCTGGGTTCTTTCCCACCCGTAAGTATCTGCCAGTCTCCGAGTTCGGAGTCTGGGGCAGATGGCCTATGCACTGCCCGTGCTACCCTCAGCCCGCCTCAATAAATTCAATGGTATTGGCTTCTCGTGAATCAATGGCTTTAATTCCTGGGCCCCCGGAGATTGGGGGTCTTTCTGGTGGTGGCTGTCGCCTCTCAATCCCTGCAAGGGTTTCGGTCTGGATCCTTGTCCGTTGGTGGGCTTGCAGATCTGAAGCGAGCGCCAGAGGTCGAGGGCAATGCTGGGCATTACTAAGCCCTCAGCAGATGATCACATCTCTGGGCACTCCAGACCATTTACTGGTGGAAATTGTTGGTGGTGTGGCAGGCACTGTATTAGAGTCAATCGTGCCTATGTTGTTAGGCGAGGGGGATGTGCTGCTCTCTGTTTTCTCTTTTCCCTGGGGTTTTGCCTGTGGGCTTTGGGTAATCTCCTCTCTCTATCAGCAGTCTATATTCCAGGGGTGGTCAAGGGGCATTTGGTTTCTTTGAGCTGGGTGTACCCCTTCTCTTTCAGGCCGTTTCTCTCCAGGTTCAACCTTACTTAGCTCAGTCTGTTTACCTCAGTGGAGTTGCCCCTTCTCCCTCAGTTTGTGGCATGGTTTCTTTGAGGTCTGGCCTGGATGATAGATGCTTTCTCTGTCCCAGGGCCCTTGCTTTACTGGGTCCTCAGGGGGATTCAGGTGGTGAAGATGCAGGTTCTACTGGTTGTTCTGTATTAGTCTCGATACCGTGGTTTACCCTTATTGAGGGATTGACAGTTTGTCTGCTTTGGTGGGTTTCCAAACACTACCCCCACTGCTTCCTCCTCTTCTCAGCACGCCCTCTCTCCTGCACCTCCCGCTTGTAGTTTGGCACTTGTGAGGTTGTTCCTGTTGGTTGTTTGCCCCTGATGTCTTACAGTCGTCACTGGAGAAATGTTGTTTCTTGCTGTAGGGGGACAGGTCTGTCTCCTGATTCCTGTCATTTGGTCAGTGTGTTGGGTTTTTTGGGGGATGGTTTTATGTTGGGTGTAGCAATTTCCACTCTCCGTGCCCAATGGGCCTCCATTCTGGCCATCAAGGGATCAGTTATATCTTCTTTCTCTTCATCGGTGGCTCACCATTTGCAGAATCATTTTGCTTCAGAGTCCTGTCTTGCACTCTCCGGTTCTTGCCAGAGGTCTTCCCTGTGTTTTCTCCTGACACATCTTCCCTAGAGTTGGAGGTTCTACAGTTTCTGGATGTGTTGTGCTCCCTTCGCATCTCCCTGGGTCATTCCAGTGCATTTGGGCAGGTGGCTTCCTTTCTGGGTTGCCTGTGGTCTCTCTGGGAGGAGTCTTGAGCCTTCTTTGTCCTTTCTGACTCGATGGGTGTTGTGCTCTGTTGTCTTGCCTCACATGGTTGCTCAACATCCTCTTTCCTCTTTCAGTTCAGGAGTGGTCGACTTGGAGTGTTTACTTGTCCTTGGCATTATTTCAGGGTGTAACTGCGTGATGTTTGTGATTCGGCTACGTGGGCCTCTCCCCTCACTTTGTTACTCCGATTCCTGGTCTTCCAGTTCCATTCCTAAGCCCGTCCCTCCCTGATTTCTGTATATGGTGAGATTCTTTGGTATTCTCAGGATGTCCTAGTGACATGCTTCCCCTTGATGCATGCTGGGTAGGCAGCGCCATAATGGGGGAAGTATTTTGACCTCAGATCGGCATTAGTTTCAAGGGAGCAGGCGAACTGCTCATGCATAAGCAATGGAACGGGAAGGCCAGGACTCGGAGTAATGAAGATTACCGGTGATGAACCGGGCATCCATCACTGTTGTGACGGAGTAACCCATCCGTAAGTTCTAAATCAGGCCCTTAGACCTAAGACACAACCTCAGTTTTAGCTTCTATCATTTTATGTTGTTTCAGAGTTCACCTGCAGATGACCCTTGTGGGGCAGGTGCCCCCTCTCCCAGCAAATGAGGAATTGTATGACCCTCACCTGAGCCTGTGGGAGACACTAGTGCTTCTGGCAGGAGGAGGGCTCAAGATCGCTGTCCCCTTTGGGCTTTGACAGCCTTGCACGTTGAACAAGGGTCAGCCATGGGGGACGTCTTGCAGCACTTCCATTCATCGTCTGAAGCATAGAAAGAAACAATACGAGCAGGGTGGGTGCTGGAAGGTAAAGGTGACCGCAGACACATCCATTCTGCTGGTCATGGTGTCTGTTCTGTGGGGGGCTCTTCAGGTGGACGCAGTGGGCAGTACCTTCTGAACCGGGTATTGACTGAGTCACAAATATGGACTGAGTCTACCAATGATTGCTGCCTGTGGCGTAACGAAACTTGTGGGGGCCCCATGCTCTGGACTCAGTCAGGAGCTCTCAGCTGCCCCAGTGCCGGAGGGGGTCCCCTGGAGCTCCGGGACCCCCTCCCCCCCCCCTGCATTCCAAGGACTGCAGGGGCTATTGCTACGCCACTGTTGCTGCAATGTGTTCATCTATTTCCTTGTTATATTCTTAAGGCGATGGGTGTTTGCATAACAAATGATTCATATTCTGTGTATAGTTTGTGTATAGGGCATACGATTTGCATAAACCGTAACGATTCTTTACAGAATTAAACATACTGCTGTAGTAGGTATGTAAAAGGGGTTTCTCTGGAATGTGTTTATTTGTCACACTACTTTCACATTAAAGGGGTCTCAACAAGCACTGGGCTTGTTTTTCACTGTCGCAATTATCTGTATCGCCTCTAGAAAGGTTGTGCAAGCTACTTTTCATAAGAGCAACAGGTTTATATCATCAAATTGCATGTAAAATTCTCCACCTGCTTTATTCCATAATCCTATGAAAAATCGACATTTTATCAAACTTCTAATTATTCCATCCCCTATTTTTCATAGTGCACCACTGTTTCCCTTCCTTCCTTCTGCCTCTTCTGCTGTTTACAAGTTACTCTAAATCTCACGCCTATCCATCGTAAGCTCTTTTTTGGCAACTATAGATATCTTATTAGTTCTAGCAAGCAATTACTTCTCATATAGCCCCCTCTAATGATCACATCTCTGTGCCACTAATAAATCCACAAACAAACTGGCATGAATGAATGGAATGAAAATACGAAACTACCCTTAATAATTAATGGACTGACAACTAACTTTGGGCTCTCGGGTAGCGTGCTGCTTGCTGTAAAGTGCTTAGATGCCTCTTCAGGCTAGTCAGTAGTAAGCGCTACATAAATGCAATTTAAATCACTGGTAGGAATTTAAGTGGGCCGGGTCCCTTTGGGTCTCAGACCCGGTACACAGACAAAATATCGATTTTTAAATATCGATATACAAAAATATCGAAGTTTAAATATCGATATGCAAAAATATCGAAGGTAAGTAATATCAACAGTCTTAATATCGATATTAGTATGATATCAGTAATATCGAAGTTGTAAATATCGATGTCAATAATATCGAAATTAATAACTTCGATGTTACTAATATCAATTTTTAAATAAATTTAGTGTATATTATATTGTATTTATTATGTTTTATTATTTATTTTTAATGTAATTTAATTAAATATTGTCTTTTACTACTGTAGCGGGTTGTGGGTTTATAGGGGAATAGGGTGGGAAGTAATTTAATTATGTTAAATTAATTATTAATTAGTAGGAATTATTAATTAATTAATTGAGAAATAATTTTTAATTATTTTTAATTAATTGATTAATTGATAAATATATTCTGTAGCGGGTTATGGGTTTATAGGGGAATAGGGTGGGAAGTAATTTAATAATAATTAATTAATTGATATATGTTTGTACATATTTTAATTAATAATTAATTGGTAATTAATTTCTATTAATTAGTTAATTAATTAATATAATTTAGTACATATTTATAATTATTAATTAGTTGGTAATTAATTAATATTAATTATTTAATTACAATAATTATAGTAATTTTTTTATATATAATTTATTGTTATTCTTAATTAATTAATTGGGAAAAATAATATTAATTATTAAATTAAATTAATTACAGCAAATGTGCTAATATATTTACTTTATTGTTATTGTTAATTAATAATTAATTGGTAATTAAATAATATTAATTAATTTTGGGTAAAGGAGTATTTTTAGGGTTCAGGGTCAGTTTTCAGTTTTTGGGTAAAGGGGTATTTTTAGGGTTCAGGGTCAGTTTTCAGTTCATGGGTAAAGGGGTATTTTTAGGGTTCAGGGTCAGTTTTCAGTTTTTGGGTAAAGGGGTATTTTTAGGGTTCTGGGTCAGTTTTCAGTTTTTGGGTAAAGGGGTATTTTTAGGGTTCTGTGTCAGTTTTCAGTTCATGGGTAAAGGGCTATTTTTAGGGTTCAGGGTCAGTTTTCAGTTTTTGGGTAAAGGGGTATTTTTAGGGTTTAGGGTCAGTTTTCAGTTTTTGGGTAAAGGGGTATTTTTAGGGTTCAGGGTCAGTTTTCAGTTTTTGGGTAAAGGGGTATTTTTAGGGATAAGGGTCAGTTTTCAGTTTTTGGGTAAAGGGGTATTTTTAGGTTTCAGGGTCAGTTTTGGGTTTTTGGGGTACAGGGATATTTTTAGGGTTCAGGGTCAGTTTTGGGTTTTTGGGGTACAGGCTTACAGGGTAAAAACAAAAAAATATTACATTAAATCAAATAAATTACATGAAAAAAATTTAAATTACATTAAATTATTAAGTGTTTTATTTATTTTAAATGTATATGTATTAGTTTTAATTTTGTTTTAATATTTTTATTTTATATTTGTAAAATTATATGTATTTTAAAATTATTTTTACATTATTATTAATACATTTAAAAAAACGATATTTTTGATTCCGATATTTTTGTACTATGATATTATTTTTTCGATATTTTTGTACTTACCTTAATGAAGATAGGATTCCGATATTTTTGCTGTCGATATTTTTGCTCCGATATTTTTGCATTTCGATATTTTGTCTGTCGATATTATGTCAGACATTCCTCAGACCCAGTTGTGATTAAAGACGGACATTGAAATGGGTCCATATATAGCACTATATTCATGGCCTTAACTTTACTGGCAAAAACACTGATCGATTTGTGAATAATGAATTGTAAAAGATGTTAAGGCACGCCATGTCACCTATTTAGTTCCTGTTTATATTTCATAGGTTTTACTAATGACCTGATTAAAATTTGGCTAACGGATTAAACCATCACAACAGTGACTGACATCCTGTCCGGTGAAATGTAAATCCCATAGGATAATATTGGATTTCTTTTTTGACGTTCGGGATAAATCAGGCCTTGAATTATGCACAAAAGTACCGGTCGGGTGGCACGCCATAGGTAACATGAAATGTAGTTAGTACATTTGAGCTACTCTCTACATTACACAGGCGACTCCTGTTTTAGAGACCCCACAGGCCTACTTTATGCATCCCAGTTAAAGCTTTGCTTACTGGCCTTTCTTCAGTCGGGATGCAGATCAACAAGTTGTGTCGCCCCTTGTAGTGGGCAGCAAGTAGTGGACGGTTTGGGCATCATGTCCAAGCAAGGCTCTCTGCGATTACATAAGGCCTCAAACATCTGGAGGACTGGGTGGGAGTTTCTCTGGCTCAGTTTGCGATGTTAGTACTAGACACCTCATCCCAGAGCTGATTAAAATCTTTACAGGTAGACAGCATTATTGCAGTCGGTAATACTTGCTAGCCCAGTCACACATCCCTCCTGCCTGGCCTTATGCCTGCACAGTATTCTTCACCAGACTCCACCTTGTAATTGATGGGTGGGCGGAGTCTGCCGCAGGGCAGTTTATTAAACATGGATTGGTTGCTGGTATCACTTCCTGTGTGTCATCAGGGGCTGCATGAAACCAATGGACATGAGCACATTTAGGGGCCAATTATGATGGCGGACGGACTTGCGTCCGTCCGCCACCACTGAGTGTGAGGGACCGTCTGCATGGGCAGCGGCGGTTCCTCCATGACAATTAGGATGTGACCGCCACCCTGGCGGTCACATCCTGTATTGTTTACATTGCAGCGGGTGCTGCTTGAAGCGGCACCCGCCTCAATGTAAAAAATGACAACAGTGCATTTGCATGCACAAAGCGGCAGGCACCTCACGGTGCCTGCCGCTTCGTGCACGCAAATGAAGGGGGGTACCATAGGTACCCCCCATGTGCACCCCCCACCCCCCCTTCACCTAGGGGGCCCGCAACGGGCCCCCGCAGTGCAGAACCGTATGCTTTTCCACGGCGGAAAAGCCGCTGTGGAAAAGCATAGTATTGCAGACATCCTAATATGCCTGGCGGTGTCTGATAGACACCGCCAGACATGTTAGTGCTTTTCCACCGCGGTCGGAAGGCGACTGCGGCGGAAAAGCTGCGGACATAAAAGCAGACCCACCAGCCATCCTAATTTGGCGGTGGGTCTGTGGAGGTTCCGCAGCGGATTTCCCGCATCCTCCGGGCCGGCGATGGCTTCCGCTGGCCCGGAGGATGCGGGAACTCCGCAATCATAATTAGCCCCTTATTTTGCAGTTTCACAAGAATGTGTGTGGTGAGTGGTCCCACTGACATCATTTCACATGTTTGAATGGTAAGGAGCTGAGAGCAACACTACATGAAGCAGTGCACTTCGCTTTAAGTCTCATGACATTTGACCACATTTCCGCTGCCCGGTTAATCCTCCAATGGCTTCCCATGGAAGCACGGGCCCAATTCAGAACAGCCTACATTACCCACAGAGCGTTGCACTCCTCTTTTTTTTATTATTTATTGGGATTTGGGATTTTACAGTGCATCATAAAATAGAAAGAAAAACATTCATGAATTAATCCAGTCATTAAAAGAAACAGCTATTGGGCATCAGCAATAGTTCAAAAATACAATCCATAGAAAATAAATAGCACAGTACATCTTGTCCTACAGTTCAAATTGTCAAGACATCTAAAACAGGGTGATAAAAACAGATAAAATACAATTGTAGCTCAGGTGCTTACAACTTGATCTGCCTCCAATTAGTAAACGGGGCCCAAATCTTTCTTCCAAAATCTCTTGACTTCACCCCCTTTTGTTCATACAAACAAGTTTCAATATTATGGGTTCCCAGAAACCTAGAAAGCCACATTTGAAAGGACGGGGCCACAACATCCTTCCATCCTGCTGAGATTAAGATCCTGAGCATGGCCACAGAAATAAAAAACAGAGCTTCTTCCTCTTTCCCCAACTGTAGATTCAAATCAATGCCCATGATCATCAGGGTAGGGGATAGATCGATCTTTTGACCTAGCAGCCCCTCCCAGAATTTCTCAATCTCATTCTTCACGGGGGTCAAGAGACTACAATTACAAAACATATGCAGTATATCTGCTTGCCCAGCCCCACACCTTGGACAGGTATCGTCATCCCTCACCCCCCAGGAAAACAATTTAGCTGGAGTGTGGTACAGATTGAACACAGTTTTGTAGTGCTGAGCCCGCAGATTTGTAGCTCTGAAGATCTTTTTATTCAATAGTAAAGCCAGGTCGAGATCTACATCAGGATTCCCCAGTTTCCTAGACCAGGCTACTTCCACCTTATCTTCTTGAACCTTTATCAACTTTCGTAGACCACTTTCTCAATCCAAATGGTCAGGAAGATGCCAACGTACCTCAAAGACACAACAGATGTTCTAAGACTTTTACCTGAAATTGAATTTGACCAATCCACAGATATCTTAGTTTCCTTTGATGTGGAATCATTATATACTTCAATCCCACAAACAGAAACTTTGAAAGTGGTGAGACAGTTACTTGAAGAGAGCGAACCATCTACTATCACATTCATTATGACTCTGGCAGAGATAGCCATGAAAGAGAACTATTTCAAATTTGAAGACTCATTGTACCTCCAGATTGCTGGAACAAGTATGGGCAGCGTTTTCGCGCCAAGTTTGGCGAATTTATATGTCCACAATTTCAAGCAGAGTATTGTATTAACATCTGACAATCCATTTCATCAATCGGTTCGTACTTGGAAGCGTTATATCGATGATATTTTAGTAATTTGGCATGGAACCTTGGATAATCTCTTGCTTTTTCACCAGTGGCTCAATGCTCAGAATCCGTATTTGAAATTCACAGTTGAACATAATAGAGTTGAATTACCCTTTTTAGATCTCTTGATCACTGTGAAACCAGATGGGCTCCATTCAGAACTGTACAAAAAACCAATGGCCCGGAATTCTCTTCTCAGCTATGACAGTTGTCATCCTAAATCATTGAGGAATAATTTGCCGTTTGGGCAATTTTTACGAGTCCAACGAAATTGGTCAGACAAAACCAGCTTTGTAAAACATGCCACCGGATTGGAAGAACAACTACTGGAAAGAGGATATCCCAAGAAGGTGGTTCATCAGTCGAAAAAACGCGCCTCTAACAACAATCGCGAAGGGTTGCTGGAACCACAACAAGAGAAAGAGAAAATGGATCGCTTGACATTTGTCAACACTTTCAATACAAGATCTAATGAACTTCAAAAAATTGTTCATAAACATTGGTCTATTCTTAATACAGGGGGACACCAAATAGCATTACCCCTTTTTGCTTTTAAAAGGGGACCAAATCTCAAAGATAAACTAGTCCATACCAGACCTAAAAGTAAATCACCTCGTCAGATAGGGACACTTTGGGATTCACCTGCAGTAACGGGCCATCACCCTTGCGGCATCTGTGCTGCTTGTCCCCAGACTTGTAAATCAACTACCATCGACATTGGCACCTACAGAGCATGGGAGCAACGCAGGTTTACCAATTGCAACAGCGAAAACCTTATATATCTAATCACTTGCCCCTGCCAATTGCGCTATGTCGGCATGACGACTAGGCGCATTAAAATCAGAATATCAGAACATAAGAGTACCATCCGCTGTCGGAGACAAGCTACAAGACTCACAGCACATTTCCTAGAAAAAGGCCATGGTCCAAATGATTTTCAATGGACTGTTCTGGAACAACCACTAATACCAGAACATGTTGTGGATATATCAAACTATCTCTTTAAACGGGAACAAAAGTGGGTCTATCGTCTGAATAGTGACAAAATGGGTTTAAACGAAGATATCCCATGGATGTCATTATAAACATCTCAGTGACATATCCGATACAGAGTGGCCAATACACACTGTGTACATATTGAATTTACAATTCTTTTCTGAAATTCAGCTTTTAGCTAAGAGTTACATGTCTATAACATTATCCATCTGGTAGCTTTATTTATTATGTTACACAGCAAGATGAAATTCTTGGTTGCCAAATATGCAGGACGAAATTGTATACACGCTTCTTGGGAAGTTAAACCTTTACACTACGAGTTTACACCAATCAAACACTATTGCGCCGCAAGGGAGTGTCACTTATGTTGAGATAAACTCCTTTCCAGTACTTGCAATGCCTATTTGTAGCCCTTGAAGTTATACTTTTTATAAAAACTTACACATAACCTCTTGTTTTCAAAATAAACTACATTTCCCATGATTCTGGATTTATTTTGTAGTCCACTAGGTCACGTGCTCGAAGAGTCACATGGTACCGGGAGGGTCAAAATGGCGCTTTGCTAGGACACCGGCGCCCCCCTAGATTGCCCAGAGGGACGCTTGGTGTACCGACGGGAAGGTGAGCGAATAACAATTTGACCGACTAGCGCTCACTACCATAATACATTCAGGGTTTCCGATCGTTGAAAGTAAGAAATGTGCTTAGATAACTGTTGCAGTAGCGCGTAATACAACAAAGTTTCCGGTTCTTCCCGATATAATGTGTAAAAATAACTGTCTCAAAACGCTTTTGACCGCTAACTATAACTATATTTGAGCTTGCAAAGCATGGGAGCCCGGCGAAGCAACGATAATGTTTGCATGCTCCGCGCTTTCTATACCCCAATATAAACGACTAACTACGCTTACTCTTGTGAAGCGTCGCTAGAGGTTAATGATGGTGACTGACCAACTGGTGCGCAATGCCATAATATATTCGGCGTTTCCGGCTGGGAACCCGATAGAGCGTGCTGTTTTAAATGCCAAAAGCGAAACATTTGCTCGCTGAATATCGATACAATTGAGCATTTATTTTGGCCGATTCTCACCTGGATAATCGTGGATATGTGTTAGAAGAAACCCTGAGTTCCACGCTTTCAGGTACCATTACAAGTAATAGACAACATTGACTTGCTTTAAAACAAAAAGCGTCTTCATGCAATAATCTTTTCTGTGCCATCAGCACCACATGAGGCTGACTTGTGTTTCACTTTGAACACGAGAAGCGAAGTAAATGTAATTAATGAATTGGGTCTGTGAAAGACACGTGGCCTTTTGGTGTGAGTTCAAGTGTCATGTTTTGTGTTTTTTACTAGAGCAGTGCTCCTCTTACCTGAGCAGCAGCCAGGTGGGATGATGCTATTCCTCCTACAAAATTTTGGTAAGGTGACTAGAAATTCAGTTGTGAGCATATGGTGATATTGTGACCAATCTCGTATAGATCAAATCAAGTATCTAATATGTGGCAAAACAATTTGCAATTGCCTTTCTACATTTCTACTATGTTTCTCATTTGTATGTGTATATGTTTTCTTTTCACCAATCACAGTGGAGAAGATCGAATGAATTCATGAAAAATATACAGGTAATAGTTTCCCTTTTCTAATACAGTAGCCATAAACATCTAGGTCCTGAAGAAAGCAGTGACATATTTAGAGTCACTTTTGCTGAAACATGTTGACCCTACTGATTGACAGATATTATGTTAAATCTGTTTGTTTTTTCACATTTTAATATTAGGAGTTTTGAGGGAATCTAATAAAATATTTTTCTATCCACTCAACAATTACCTAATTTTAACATTGCACTATGTTCACGTATTTAATTTGGCACTGTAATTCAGCTACCCACAATAGACAATCTAACAGTCCTACCAGCACAACTTTGGATTTTTTCTGAAGTTGATCTATCAATACTACACTGATAGACATACTGCAATTTCTCCTGGGTAAGGAGAGCCCAAATGATGTAGGGCAGCACCAGGTAGGAGCTGATGGGCACTTTTTCCAAATATTGGAATTTGCGTGCAGCATGACACATAGTCACATCACTTTGTTCATCACATAACATTTCTTTTGATGTCTCCATAGTAAGACTCGTAGTCTCTCTCTAGACCCCCAGATACTTTTTCTAGTTGTATACTTCCACCGTATCAACATCAGCTTTAATTTCTAAGAGAAGGATGTTATAGAGAGTCTTAATTTTTTAAAATCCTTTAGTCAATGCCTCCAATAGCGGGCAATTATCCAGGGGTGGCGGTTTAGGTCTAAGTGCCTTCAGGGACCGTAGCAGTTGTCCATAAACAAACCAATGATTACAGGGGATTCCAAATCTGTTTTGTAGGGCCGAAAAACTTACAACCGAGTCTCCCTTCATTACTTCTCCCAGGGTCTTAATACCTATCCCCCTCCAAGTTTTGAAGGTCCTATCGGCCCCTATCCCTGAGAAGAAACTTGAGTTCTAAATATGTAAGTATGGGTTAACCTTGGGGATGTTACACTGCTTTCGACAGGCCTTCCACACCCGCCAGACACTGTCAACGACCTTATACCTGGATTTCTTGTAGAATCTGCGGTCCACTTCACATAGCATTAAACCCAGCGCCTTCCTACCTAACAATAGCTCAAATATAAAGGGGGGGGGCTGCTGGTCTTCATGGTTTACATCATTAGCACATGCCTCTGTCTGAAAAAGTACCGACATTTGTGACAAGAGACAGGTCCAATGGTACAATCTTAAATTAGGCAGCCCACCCCTTAATCTTGGAAGTGACATCAAATTTGTTTACCGCCTTACTTTCCCAAATTGCCATATGAACTTCATAAACACAGATTCTGAATGTTTAATTATTTTCTCTTCCAGGAATAGCAGTATAGCCCTAAAGAGATAAAGCAGCTTGGGGAACATCGTCATCTAGACCGCATTCACCCTCCCTATCAATGAAAGGTGTAGCCCATCCATCCTTCTCAGATCAGTCTCTGTGGATTTAATAAGCGATGTATAATTCTCTTCAACTATTTTATCAACTGAGGCGTTCATTTTCACTCCTAAGTAAACTGCTGCATCCACAAATCTGGAATCGGTTTTTACTATATTTTTCGTACAAATAATCTGGGTCTTTGCTTTGTTTAATAGATAACCAGAACGAGCACCAAATTGTTTGGTAAGCTCGGACAGGACCACCATTGCCTGCTGGGAGTCTGTTTAGAAAACCGCAAGATCATCCGCGTACGCTAGTATTTTATTTTCAAATCCATTGAAAACAACCGGTCTTAACCTAGGGCAACCCAAAATAGCCTGGATGAGGGGGTCAATATAAAGAGAGAAAGGAATCGGGGAGCACGGGCACCCTTGACGCGTTCCTCTCCTTATCAGAAACAGGTCAGATTTCTCACCCATAACTGTGACTCTGGCCATGGGCTCCGAGTACATTGCTCTAAGTGCTCTGATAGTTTTCTGCCCGAACCCTCTTCCTGCCAAGATGCCCCAGAGAAAGCCCCAGACCACACGTCGCAAGCTTTCTCTGCGTCGAGCAGGATCATGGCCATCTCCCCTCCCGTGGCAGCATGGGCGTCAAATAGGGCTATTGCCCTACTAGTATGATCCATAGTGCCACGCTCGGGGAAAAACCCATGCTGCCATGGAGAAACGAGACCGCCAATGATCCTGCCCAACCTCAAAGCCCAGATCTTTGAATACAGCTTGGTATCGGCGTTGATCAATGAAATTGGTCGATACGACCCCGGGTTCTCCCTGGGCTTCCCTTTTTTGTGGAATATAATAATATTTGTTTCTCTCCACGAGTCTGGAATCAGCCTGGTGCAAACTATCCCAATAAAAAGATCTAATAGTAACGGGATGATTTCTGGTTCAATACGTTTATACACCTCCAGTGGAATGCCGTCGGGACCGGCAGCCTTCCATGAGGCTAACTCCTGTAAGGCGACCTTGATCTCCATTTCCGTAATATCCCTGTCCAACTGTTCCTGAAGTGAATCATCCAGGCATGGTCCTATATCTCTAACGTCGTCCACATGCCTTCCGTTCATAACCTCCCCACCATAAAGGTTCTGTTAAAAATTTCTAAACACCGCTAAGATCTCTTTAGCCTCGTAAAACTCCCTACCGCCCTCCACTATTTTTGTAATGACATTTTTTGACTTCTCTTGCCTTAAACGAAGGGCCAGGGCTCTACCTGCATGTTCTCCCGTTTCATACCTCTTAGTTCTGGTGGCCTGATATTCCCCTATCGCCTTTTGAGTAACTAATCTCTGTAATTCTGCCTTAATTGCCTATAAAACATTATGGCTGTTACTACCATCACCGCCCGAAGTGATAACCTTAATGTGCTCTTCTTCTACGATTGCTAACCTCTCCAATAATTTCGTTTCCTCAATCTTATCTTCTTTCCTCATCTTGGCTGCGAAGCTGATTGTTTCGCCTCTACAAGCCGCTTAAAGGACTCCCACACTACATTACGAGAAGAAGTATATCTATTGCACTCCTCTTTACTGTCTCTCTAAATAAGAAACTGAAAATATCTGAAGCACATTGGGGTACCAGAAATGGCCAATCCCTGCTCCTGGAACATCCCAAGTTCATTCGAGAATGGTACATGAGCAGGTATTTCTGTGGTAGGGCTACAAGAATCTGGAACACTCTGCCTCCCCCCAATCATCTAACTCATTCTATCTGACAGATAGCTGGGTTAATCACCCTCGACCGGAAACAAGTACTCTCTCCACCAGATTGAAACTACCCTCATAATGTGACCCCACCATCTTAATCAATGCTTGAACTTTGTACAATCTTTGACCAACTGTAGCGCTGTACGCTTGTATCCTGCTGTATTTGTAAAGTGCTCTGATGCCTTCAGCCATGTCTGCGCTATTTAGAATTGTAAAAATAATTAAATTAAATAAATTCCAAGAACAATTATGGCCTCCGCCCCGCTCACAGCGATCGCCAGAAGTCACGGAATAAACATTGTCTCCTACGCCGATGACACTAAGCTGATCCTCTCCTTCAGAGATGAACCCACAGCTGCCAAGAGCAACTTTCACAACGGGGTGAAGGCAGTCGCCACCTTCTGCTGGACAGCTGCCTCAAGCTTAACTCATACAACACTGAAGTCCTCATCTTGGGCTCCTTCTCCTCCGCCTGGGATGACTCTTGGTAGCCAGCAGTGCTTGGAATCCCGGACCACGCACAAAACCTTGGCATCATCCAGGACTCCTCGCTCTCAATGAACCACCAAATCAACATCGTCTCATCCTCCTGCTTCCACATGCTTCGCCTCCTTCATAAGATCTTCAAGTGGATTCCCACTGAGTCCAGAAAAACTGTCACACATGAGCTCTTCAGCAGCAGATTCGACTACGGCAACACACTCTACGCCGGCACCACCCAGAACCTCTGAAAAAACTGCAGACTGTCCAGAATGCCTCCGCCAGACTTATCCTGAACATCCCACTCCGCAACCACATCACCCGCCACCTGAGAGACCACCACTCGCTAACTGTCAAAAAGAGAATCACCTTCTAGCTTCTTATGCACGCCTACAAAGCCCTCCACAACACCCGACCTACATACCTCAACCATCACCTCTCCTTCTACAGTCCCACCAGATATCTTCGCTCCTCCCAACTGGTCCTGGCCACCATCCCACGGATATGCAAGACCACGGATGGAGGAAGATCCTTCTCTTACCTCGTTGCAAAGATCTGGAACTCCCTGTATCGGCACCTCAGAAAATCACCATGGCTGTGCAATTCAGCAAGGACCTCAAGACATGGCTCTTCGACTGAGCCGCAGACCCAGCCTCACCCCCACCCAGCACCTTGAGACCATCACGGGTGAGTAGTTGTGCTTGAGAAGATTCTGGTTGATGATTAGCGACTTTACTTAAAGCAATTAATGAATGAATCCACACTATTCTGAAAATATGTAGTCAGAATATCTGCCTGTTCAGAACTCTGTATACATGTCTATGTGTACTTCACACACCCGTGTATAGATGTCCATTTGAGCCCCCCTCCCCTTTGAATGCATTGAACCCCCACCCTCCCCAATAAAAAAAAATCACGGATCTGGGCCTTGGATACTGTGCGTTTACTGGGCCCGATTCACAGAACTAACTTAAGACAAAATCCTAAACTTACTACCATTTTGGTATTCATAGAAGGCACTTACTCATTTTTGTATTCAAAGAAGGCACTTACCCATTTTGGTATTCACAGAAGTTACGAGTCCTAACTTTACAACTCCTAAACTGAGAAAAATCCTAACTTTAAGACTTTCGGTACTCTGAGAAGGCATTTAGGAGTCCTAAAGTTAGGACTCCTAACTTCTGTGAATACCCAAATGAGTAAGTGCCTTCTGTGAATACCAAAATGAGTAAGTGCCTTCTGTGAATACCGAAATGAGTAAGTGCCTTCTGTGAATACCAAAATGAGTAAGTGCCTTCTGTGAATACCGAAATGAGTAAGTGCCTTCTGTGAATACCCAAATGAGTAAGTGCCTTCTGTGAATACCAAAATGAGTAAGTGCCTTCTGTGAATACCAAAATGAGTAAGTGCCTTC
The DNA here is from genome assembly GCF_964263255.1 of Lissotriton vulgaris. NCBI lineage: Eukaryota > Metazoa > Chordata > Amphibia > Caudata > Salamandridae > Lissotriton > Lissotriton vulgaris. The sequence continues at coordinate 2,000,770,454 of NC_141693.1, read as the reverse complement.
TGTGAATACCCAAATGAGTAAGTGCCTTCTGTGAATACCCAAATGAGTAAGTGCCTTCTGTGAATACCCAAATGAGTAAGTGCCTTCTGTGAATACCGAAATGAGTAAGTGCCTTCTGTGAATACCCAAATGAGTAAGTGCCTTCTGTGAATATCAAAATGGTAGTAAGTTTAGGATTTTGTCTTAAGTTAGTTCTGTGAAGCGGGTCCCCTGTCTGTTTCTAGCAAATGAAAATGTAACTAAAAAAAGTTAAAACATTTTCTTGCTATGCATAACTTGGGGGATTATCCCGTGATTTCTGGGTAGCAGCCTGTTATTTTGGTGCATTCTTCTACATCAGTGGGCTCAAACTTCTTGATGCTACACCCCCCCTGTAAAAAAAAAATCCTCAGCGGCCCACATCAATTTTTTCACACTTATGCTGCTAAATTGGCAATATTTAAATATGTCTAAACATATTTAAACATTGCAGTTCAGCTCTGTTACCCCATTTTAGGTCTCGCTTAGGCAACACTTGCGCTGTCTCTTCGAGACATGCTGTATTCAGGATATGTGTATGAAGCTCTGCCCCCTTTCCGCCCATCTTTAATTGGCTCCTATCCCTGTCCTTTGTAAATTGTGATTCTTCATTGATCAATAGGCTTAGTAGTCTCTCCTTAGTACCGGCTTGTCTCCTTCCATAAGGACTTCCCCTGTTAATTGTGTTACCTGGTCTGTACAGTCGAAGAAGGTGTCTGCCATTTTTTGGAGTGACAGAGTAGAGGCTTCTGGGTAGAGAAGGTGACACACTCCCCCAGAAGTGGTCACCTCAGGGGCAGATTAGCAGCTGTGGATAGTAGCCCATTGGCTACTAGATCCCACACCCTTAACACCCTTAAACCCAGGTTTTAAGGAGCTGCACTAGCACCAGAACCTCAGATCTGATCAACTTGCAACCAAAGACAAAGAAGAGACCCAAGTCGGCGACTTTAGGACCTGCACAAAGAAAAGACGCGCAAGACTGCACCTGTGGCAACCACCCTGTAACTGCCTGATTGCAACTCGTCTTGAACCAGAGACCAGTTCCATTGGAAAGAAGAAACCCTCTGCAAGTCAAAGGCAACTGCAGAACACACTTGGATTAGAGGTGCTAGTCCCCTACAGCCTACAGGCAAAAACAGCAATCCCGGATCAAAAGAATCAATGGCCACCGGGCCCGCCGAGGTAATCTCCCATAAGTAAATGTCTAGTGCATTGTGGGAAACCTAGTCCTGACCTCCAGTAAGTTTTAGGTGGCTACTTTCTTCCCCCATACTCCAGGACCCTGAAGCAACAAAGGCTGACCTTGCTGTTACCAAGGTTTGTTGGAGGCCTGTCGGGCTACTACTACCGTTATTCAATGCCATGCCTTGGGGGAACATTGCACAACACACAAGATGATGGACGGAATGTTGCACAATGGCAAAACATTCACCCCCAGTCACAGATCTGGGTTTAATCCATCGTTATTTTGCTCACCAAGCCACCCCAGTTCTGACATGGCCATATGCAAAGCAGTCTTGACCCGGTGCCTCATGGGAACAGTCCAGCCACTGCCAAGTCAAGTCTTCCCTGGACCGGAATCAAGCATCCTAGGACCGGTTTCTGGCTATCAGCCGTCTTCAGCCAGGATAGCTTGACTCCAGTGGCTTAGTGAGCACGGGACCCACGTCTGGGCATACTCTTCCCACATAGGGTGAACAGCAAACCACACAAGATGATGGACCGAATGTTGCAATGGCAAAACATTCACCCCCAGTGCAGCATCTTCAAGTTGAGTTTGCATCCCCTTCCTCACCAGCACTGTCTAAGCGGCAAAGTCAGCACCCACGGCTCCTGTTTTCAGTACCAGGGACAGCCAGGACTACTCTGCACACGGGTCATCTGAAACAGGTCAAGTTCAACTGACTATCCAGGCTTGGTCACGGGACCCGCCTCACCCGGTGGTTTCCACAGAACTCAACCTGCGAGTGACCATTTATCACTAGTTTATTTGTCCATTGAGCACAATGTTAATGTTTTACAGGAGTTAAAATCACTGAAGTATTTTCTCTTTAAAAATCTACAACTTGGTTGTACTCATCCGATTGTATTTGTTTTGGTGTCTACATTTATAATAGATCAGCTTTATTTTCACAAATTGGTGTTGGATTTCCTTCGAGTTATGTCATCCGGGTTGGTGCTCTGAAATCTTAGCACATGTTCCTCTAGTAAAGCCTGGCTATTCTGTGTCACACAAACAGGACTGAGCTAGGGATGTATTTGTGTGAATCCAATGACCTATTTGGCTACCATGAGATTATTGCATAGTGAAGCCTTACCAGCCTCATATTAACCCACGTTCCGTCAAAGAGAGCTACGAGAAGAGACACAGGTAGAGTGAGATAAGGGAAGGGACAAGTGTACAGATGGATAAGGGAAGAGACACAGTACAGAGAGAGAAGAGAAGAGACACAGAGAGAGAAGAGAAGAGACACTGTACTTAGAGATGAGAGACATGGGTACGGAGAGATAAAAGAAGAGACACAGGTACAGGGAGATATGAGAAGAGACACAGGTACATGGAGATAAGAGAAGAGACAGGTACCGTGAGATAAGGGAAGGGGCACGTGTACAGATGGATAAGGGAAGAAACACAGTACAGAGAGAGAAGAGAAGAGACACAGGTACAGAGAGAGAAGAGAAGAGACACAGGTACAGGGAGATATGAGAAGAGATACAGGTACAGAGAGAGAAGAGAAGAGACACAGGTACAGAGAGAGAAGAGAAGAGACACAGGTACAGAGAGAGAAGAGAAGAGACACAGGTACAGAGAGATGAGAGAAGAGATACGGGTACAGAGAGAGAAGAGAAGAGACACAGGTACAGAGAGAGAAGAGAAGAGACACAGGTACAGAGAGAGAAGAGAAGAGACACAGGTGCAGGGAGATATGAGAAGAGATACAGGTACAGAGAGAGAAGAGAAGAGACACAGGTACAGAGAGAGAAGAGAAGAGACACAGGTACAGAGAGAGAAGAGAAGAGACACAGGTACAGGGAGATATGAGAAGAGATACAGGTACAGAGAGAGAAGAGAAGAGACACAGGTACAGAGAGAGAAGAGAAGAGACACAGGTACAGAGAGAGAAGAGAAGAGACACAGGTACAGGGAGATATGAGAAGAGATACAGGTACAGAGAGAGAAGAGAAGAGACACAGGTACAGAGAGAGAAGAGAAGAGACACAGGTACAGAGAGAGAAGAGAAGAGACACAGGTACAGAGAGAGAAGAGAAGAGACACAGGTACAGGGAGATATGAGAAGAGATACAGGTACAGAGAGAGAAGAGAAGAGACACAGGTACAGAGAGAGAAGAGAAGAGACACAGGTACAGTGAGATAACGGAAGGGGCACATGTACCGATGGATAAGGGAAGAGACACAGTACAGAGAGAGAAGAGAAGAGACACAGTACTGAGAGATGAAAGACATGGGTACAGAGAGATAAAAGAAGAGACACTGGTACTGGGAGATAAAAAAGAGAAGTGGTACGAGAGATAAGGGAAGAGACACGGGTACATGGAGATAAGAGAAGAGACACTGGTACTGGGAGATAAAAAAAGAGAAGCGTCACAAAGAAATAATGGAAGAGACGCAGGTACAGAGAGATAAAAAAAGAGACCTAGTACAGAGAAATAAGGGAAGAAACACGGGTACAGAGAGATAAGAGAAGAGACACAGTTAAGAGAGATAAGAGACACGGGTACAGAACGATAAAAGACACAGGTACAGAGAGATGAGAGAAGAGTCACAGGTGGAGAGTAGAGACATGGGTACAGAGAGATAAAAGAAGAGACACTGGTACAGGGAGATAAAAAATGAAGTGGTACGGAGAGAAAAGAGGACAGACATGGGTACAGAGAGATAAGAGACACTGGTACAGGGAGATAAAAAAGAGAAGTGGTACGGAGAGATAAGAGGAGAGAAACGGGTACAGAGAGATGAGATAAGAGAAGAGACAAGGGTACAGGGAGATAAGAGAAGCGACAAGGGTACAGGGAGATAAAAAGAGAAGTGGTACAGAGAGATAAGAGGAGAGACACGGGTACAGAGAGATAAGAGAAGAGACACTGGTACAGGGAGATAAAAATTGAAGTGGTACGGAGAGAAAAGAGGACAGACATGGGTACAGAGAGATAAGAGACACTGGTACAGGGAGATAAAAAAGAGAAGTGGTACGGAGAGATAAGAGGAGAGAAATGGGTACAGAGAGATGAGATAAGAGAAGCGACAAGAGTACAGGGAGATAAAAAAGAGAAGTGGTACAGAGAGATAAGAGGAGAGACACGGGTACAGAGAGATAAGAGAAGAGACAAGGGTACAGGGAGATGAGAGAAGGAAGACCAATGCAGAGAGACACAGGTACAGCAAGATAGGAGAAGAGTTGTGGGTACAGAGAAGAGACCAGGTACAGAGAGATAAGAGAAGGGACACGGATACAGGTAGATAACAGAAGAAAGACAGATACTGAGAGATAAGAGAAGAAACGCGGGAACAGGGAGAGAAGAGTTTGGAAAAGGATCTGCCACCAGTTCTGATTGTGCGAACCTTAGGTACCGTTAGGACGTGTTTGCTAGTGGACCAAAGGGTTCTTAAAGGGCGGTGTTTTGTTAGTTTTTTGGCTAGGTATTGTGGTCCTTTGTTATTGAGGGTCCGTGTACCAGAAAGCAGTGTTTGAAATGTATCCTCTTTTTGACTGGGAGCCAGTGTAGGGTCTTTAGACTGGGCACCGAGGGCGATCGGGGGCAGGTTTAAGACCAGTCCGGCCGCAGTATTCTGCAGGACCTGGATCTTAGCAAGAAGCTCTTCATTAAATGGAAGCAAGTAGAGAGTTTCCATAGTCCGGGTGACTAATGATTAGCCCCTGTACCGGAGGCATGTGGGAGGACAGTGGAATCCACTTGACTATTTTCCAAAGACCGCGCATTAGACAGTAACTGGTACGAACGAGGTTGTTAATATGGTCTGACATGGGGAGTTTGCAATCTTTTATCACCCGAGATTGCGGACAGTTGTCTTGGGTGAGGGGCAGGGGTCCCAGGGAGGAGGGCCACCAGTCGTTGGTCCATAATTTCGGTGCGACCCCAAAGAGCTAAATTTCTGTTCTGCTGGCATTGAGAAGCATATTGGGACACCGTCCGGTACTGGGGCCTTTCCTAGACTACATGAATCCAGGCCCGCTTTAACTTCAATAAAGGCACATGGCGCATTTGCTGCGTTGCCATTTAGTAGGATGAGGTATCAGGATTTAGAGCAAAAATATTCTCAAAATGGGAAACCCATGCCTCCTCATCGACATTTATGCCCAAATTTGGATTGCTAGGACTTTTCAAATACGGTGCGTTTACTAACTTCCAGAAATCGCAGCTGTTTCCCGAGTTGGCTGCTTTATCAAGATCGGCCATAGGTACTCCCTGATTTCTTTTTCTCTGGATGTTTGTACTAGTTTATATGAGGCCCGCAATGTTCTTATTTGTTCGTGGTTTCTAGGCCTAAGCTTTAGAGCATACAGCAAAGCCTTCCTCGCTTTTGTACCTGGTGAATCGAACCAACCACTGCCTTTTGCTTTATTTGGCGCTTTTGTGCTTGTAAGGGACAATTTTATGTTTTCAAAGATATCATAAAAAGCTAGCACAACTTCCTCTGCGTCACGTTCTGGTTCTAAACACAATAGCATCTCATCTTGTGTGTTTAGTATGATTTCTGGAACCATCTTAATTTTATCAATGTGGGCCCATTTTAGCCGGACCAAATTTTTCCTAGCCACAATTGGTGTTTCAACATTGCTACGCTTTTGTCTCTCCTGTGTTAATATCTTCAGCTCTATTGAAACGATGGCATGGTCGCTAAAAGGTGTGAAGGAATTGCCTACCTTAACAACCCTTGCATTGAGGGGGGATCAAAAGTATGTAGTCAATCGTTGACTCCACCCCAGTTCGGTGAAAGGTTTTCGGCAGAGTGTCTGTTATGAGGTCTGGATCGCAAGTTAGTTCCATATTTAGGGAGTCTAATAGTTTGTTTAGACCATTGCCATACTCACTGTGTGTGAAGTGATGTATAGGATTACCCCCGTGTCCTCTATTCCGCAAACAGGCAACGTGTTGTAGTTAGGATGTATTTTTAGGTTCCGTATCAGATGATTTAGATATGGTCTCTTCTCATGCTAGATTACTTGATTTGTTCATTGCTGTTGCATTTAAAGTCATTTTATCTTGTTGGAAAGATAATTTCAAACTCTCCGTCACAACTTGGTGGAATTTCATATGTGATGAACATAGGATTTCTACCGCCTCTTCTTCTTCTATTCCTTTAAAAATCAAATCTGATCTCCTATGGCTCCCTTTTCTTACTTACCTCTCTTCTACCCATCCGACATAAGTTTTTGACCTGTATTATATCCGCATATTCTCTTCTTACCCCTTGCTTCTTTTTCTCCTCTTCCTTCTACTCTCTGTCTTCTTCCCCCTCCCTTACCTTCACCTCTGTTCTCTCTCTCTTTCTCCCCTCTTCTTCTTTTCTTTATTTTTTTGGGGTTCTTTCTCAATTATATTGCTTATTGTTTTAACTTATTATATTTATCTTCATTACTGTATTGTTTTTGCTTGTGTTCTGTTAAAACTTAATAAAAATCTATTAAACTGAAAAAAAGGATGTATACTGAAATCACCTAGCCATATGACATTAAAATTTGAAGTCTTAATATTGCATGCAATATCAGCAATTGCTTTATGAACTTCCCCCACAATTGTGTTCATGTTTGGACCAAATCTATTGTTGTAAAAATGTATTCGTAGCCATGTCCCTTCCTGATGAATCTCTATCGTCAAGATGTGACAGTTTAGATTTAATTGTGCATTCATCTTTACTTTTACTGGTAGATCGTCCTGGATTAGGGTTAAGATGCCCCCTTCGCCCTCCCCGAGCCAGATGGATTTGTGTGAGTCTGAAATGATCGGTACCAATTATTAAATACTGGCTCTGTGGCCCGTGTTTCCTGAAAACATACTATTTCGTGCTCCTGCCATGTCTTTAACCAATTAGTATCACTCACTTTGGGGACAAAACCAGCCACATTCCATGAGTCTATTTTTAACGTCTTTCTTAAAAGGTAAAGGTGGCTGTGTGCTCTCACCATTGGCCATAGTCAGGGATGGTTGTCTTTCGCCGTTCGTTTGAGAGTTTGTTTGCACGGGCTCTAGTCAGTCACAAGCATCGAGGTCGGACAGAGGCGCAAATCTGTTCTCGAGCCTCCAATCCGATAACCCAGAGTTGCCCCGAGATGCGCCCCTGTCTGCCCCCCCTTAAACTGTAAGTAGCCCTCAGTTCTCAATGGTGAAGGAGGTCTATAAAAGAAACCCAATGGTAGGACAGTAATATGTGAACTTCTGATAGGGACGTTGCCTAATTGTGCCAGGAGAAAACCAACAACAAATTCACTTTTAAAGTTTAGAACTACGCAATCTCCCGTCATTTGTTTCCTAGCTAAACCCACCCATGATACTCTTCTTGCCATGATATCTGTCTTGAAATATTCCTACCTATAGCTCCCACCCTGTTCAGATTTTGAGTTAGCCAATAGAGAGCTTTGGACATCAATTGGGATGTTGATTCTACTTGTCCCTCCCGCAATGGTGGTACATTGCCCAACACTAGAAACAGGGCGGCGGCTACTGGGGGGGGGATGTAAGGTCTGGGCTCCATTCATCTGAGTACTCAGGGCCAAACTTACTTCCTTCTGAAAACCATCTTGACTGCCCCATTCTGTTGGTGCTCTTTCTCGGCCTTTAGATGCTATATTAGAGTTTATTTTGTCCCCCGTTTCTTTTGGATTATTGGAACTAAGATACCTTGTGTTACTACAAGCAGAATTGCTCAGTATGCCTGGTGTTGCATTTTTATTATTTATTTATTTATTTATAAGTCTTGTAGAGCGCACAGCTAACCCCAACGGGGGTGTCCTGGCGCTATGGACGGCAACGGCAAAACCAGGAGTTAGTTGCTGGAGAACAGCCATGTCTTGAGTTTACCTCTGAACTGAGATTACAGCTCGATCAGTCGAATGCTCAATGGAAGGGAGTTCCACAGATTTGATGACACCACCGCAAAGGCTCTGTTTCCTTTCCTGGAACGGAGGAAGTGGGGGGGTCTCAGAAGGCGGATGTGGTTGGACCTAGGTGCACGTGATGAGTGTACTAACTTCAGCCTATTTCTTAAGTATGCAGGGCCTTTCCCGTTCAAGGCCCAGAAAGTGAGGACCAGGGCCTTAAACTGAATGCGGGCGGATAGCGGAAGCCAATAAAGATTTTTTAAGTGGGGAGAGATAGAGTGGCGGTAGGGCACTTTAAAAATCAGCCTGGCTGCAGCATTCTGCACAATCTGCAGCCGGTGTAGGAGGTAGGCTGGGGGGCCCACATAAATGGCGTTAGAGTAGTCCATTGGTAGGTATGGCGCAATTTTTTTATCATACGTAACTTGCCAAAGCAGGCAGAGGTCACTTTGTGGATTTGGATCGTATAAGCCAACTCATTATCAATTTGGACGCCAAGGTTACGCGCCACTTGCACCTGAAAAGGGGGGGGATTCAGCTTGTGAGGCCACCCCATCTTCGATGGTAAAGGGGATTTTTGGTTAAAAAATAGACCCTCCGTTTTGTCAGTGTTTAATTTCAAGGTGTTCAGTGTCATCCAAGAGACGATGTCGGAGAGACAGGTTTTAAAGTTCACAAGAGTATTGTCAGCGTGGTCTCTGAAGGTGAAAATAAGCTGAGTATCGTCAGCATATGAGACCACTCTGACTCCGTGAGCCTCTATTACATCTGCTAAGGGAGACAAATAAACTTTGAAAAAGAGGGGGCTGAGTGCCGACCCCTGGGGAACGCCGCAACTAAGGGGTTTTTTGTCTTTAGAGAAGTAGGTACGGCACCACACCTGTTGAGTTCTGTCAGTCAGGAAAGATTTAATCCAGGCCAGGGGAGAATCTCTTATCCCTATCGCGTGAACCCGCTCTAAAAGTATGGAATGGGAGACTGTGTTGAAAGCAGCGGACAGATCGAGGAGCACCAGAATGGCTACCTCGCCTCTGTCCACGCTCTCACCGATCGTCTCAGTGACTTCGAGAAGGGATCAGTACTATAGCCGGATCTGAAGCCAGACTGAGAGTCGTGAAGGAGATTTTTTGTCGCCAGGAATTCCGCCAGTTGTTCTTGTATGACTTTTTCTAGTACTTTAGCAGGTTTGGGGAGGAGTGATACGGGACGATAGTTGCTAAATACTGAAGGGTCAGCCTCCGTTTTTTTCAGGATGGGAATCACTGTGGCCTGGTTCCAAACAGAGGGGAAGTGACCAGAGAGAAGGGAGGAGTTGCCTATGGAAAGGAGAGGATGAATGATTGCCGGGGCCTGAAGGACTGGGTTTTTCTAAGACCCAGCGGTGCCAGGGATAACACCTGTAACCTTCGTGGGTTACCTGTTCCGGCGTACAAATGACAGAGACACGGGACACTTCCTTCGGCGTCAAAGATTCGAGGTTTATTTACTGCAGGGAACACAGAAGTCACGAGAAGTACATAACATGTAGATTCACGGAGACTGCTTCGAATTGTATCTGTGGATCGCTCCTTTTATACAGTTTTTCGTCATATGATAACATGGCAAACAAAAGGTTACAACCTGGTTCCCACAATAAATTTCATAGGGGGTCGCTTTCATGTATTCAGAGCCCGGAACATGATTACAGTAGCATTTGCCGGTTTCCAACTGTAAAAATACATCTTCCCACCATTAGTGCATTCCGTTCAGCTGTAAACGAATCAAGGAAGAGTCAGAAACAGGTGCAGAGGAAGACGAGGATAGCGAACAGATCGAAAAGAGTGTAAAGGGGGTGGTATCAGGAAACACGATTGCAGGGATCAAAGGAGACATGCCTAATGAATGCACAACTGAGACAATAGATCGGCACGGCAAGATGAGCCTCGAGCGGGGCCATCTGCCTTACAGTGTCATCCCCCTTATCATAAAGACACCCTCCAGGTAACACGTGTCTTCCGCAAGAGCTTGGGAATCCCAGGGTCACGATGCGGACAGTGTCCGTTCGCTGGCTACTTGAGGGCAAGAAACAAAATGGATGCCGTATCTAAAATGGAACCCGTGGGTTCAGATGAAGAAACCCACGAAACAGACAAACGGTTTAGGCTAGCACAGCGAAAACGCGTACACCGACTAAACTCGTCATTTGCGGTTCGTAGATACCAGACTCGACCATATTCGGGCGAGTCAAAAACACCACTTACAATTGTCACGGAACCTCAGACGCTCCTATTGCCCTCATGTAGGCAAGCACTAGTCGTAATCGGAATCGATCTCGATATTCATCAGACCATCCAGGTGTTGCTGCAACATTATCCTATCCATCAATGCTTCCTTGGTAACAGGTGGCCGTCTTATACACGTCGTAGCACAGAGGCCACATAAGGCAGGACCACACTGTACACAAAGACAACACGTGAACAGAAATGCTACAACAACCCCGATGATCATCAGAATTTTCCAACCCCATGTCGACATCAGGCCCCAAAACCATCCTAGTAGCGTCCAATCCCCTACGTCCATGTGTATGGACTCGGAGATCTTATGCAACTTCGAGATGGCTTGATAGACAGTTGGAGCGTTGTCAGGAATGAAAATGCAACAACTCGAATGGATCACCTTACATACTCCACCTCTATCTGCAAGGACAACGTCTAAAACCATACGATTTTGTAACGTCATAAGCCTGTCCGCCTGAAGCTCTGCTGTGATGTTACCAAGGGCACTTGCAGTGATATTAGCAGTCGATTCCACCACTCGAGTTAACTGTCTCAGGTTCCTACTATTGATCATAGGTCCCCAAAACGGCAAGAAACCCTTAAAGAAGTCTCCTGCTTCTTGACCGGCAGTGTCCTCTTCGCTAATCACGCCTCTCACAACTCTGGTCTTGTGATAATCCGACCCAACAGTAAAGGTCGGCGGCAACAAATTCGCAATATAACATGTGCCTGAGAAGTCACGAGGCAGCCATGTATATGCGCGGTCGTAACAGACAAAATAAGTACCCTTGGCAGTCAGAAGAATCGGGAAAGAGAGCATCGGTAAAACATACGTGTCAGTACAGGCACTCCTCCCGAGCTGAGCTCGCGGACTTCGGCCCAGGCCTTTCAGACAGAAATTACCGAGATGGGGTACGATCCAGATCGGAGACGAGCTTTTAAGCTGCCGATCACCCACTGACATACTATATTCAGCCTCACTCAGATCTCGGTATGCTCGCACCTCTTCCTCTGGGATAAGCGATGCGTCAAAGATATCCCTATCTAAATCGGCAATCGTTCTTGCAAAGGCTTGTGGTACGGGCCAGGACCATGATCTGCAGTGCGTGGCTCTCGATGGGGGTAAGAATCTAGTGCGCTACGAAACATTGTTTGGAATGCTCGAGCTGAACCCTGGGAACTGTAAGGAAGGACCAAGTACGGAATTCCCCTATCGGTGGTATGTGGCATTAACCCACACACCCAACAGTTGGTAGTGTTCATCACCAACTGATGCTGATGAAGGAGCTAAACGAAGGAATTGTTCATAAATTCCGCACGTCTAACCTGCTCGTGTTGGGGTAAGATATTGAAGGAATGAGGAGAAACAGTGGAAGTAGGTTTAGGTTCAGAAGAAGGGGTAGGTGAAGCAGAAGGCAATAATGACTGTATCACATAATACACTCCACCCACCAATAACGAGGAAACAGTTAGGAACAGAAGGAACACCTGAAACATAAAGCATTTAGTACGCACAATCCTATGCAATTCGAATCTTTGTGATTGAGTCTTCTCCAATTTCAACAGCTTCGAGAAAGCCATCCTCTAAAACCGTCCGCAACGTTCTTGACGCACTTCGTTCTGTGTAGCAATAGTCAATCCCCAGGAGTTCCTAGGAATCGACAGTCTCCGACCTAGTGTCAGGACCTACTAAACAGAAGGAAGTACCCGCACGGCCCTACGGTCCACCCGGATGTAAGGTTCTATTAATTAAGCAGTATATACAAAATCTCCTAGCTGTGGAAATAAACACACATGTGTGGAAAAGAACTCAGAAGTCAAACAGAAAACCACAGTTATTCAAAAATGTTCAGATTGATAATGGGGTAACGTGGATTTCAAAAGGAAAAAAGCAAAAAGAATTTTTATTAGTCTCTAGTATTGGAACGAAGAAAATATCTGCTTCTTCCAGGACGAGTCTGCTCTTCAAACAATTGGTCGGATGATGAAACAGAGTCCTGTCGGTCAGACAATAGTTCAGATCCTAAATTCTCCAATGACAAAGGTTCAACAGTATTGTCCGGCTGCACTGAAGTCTTTCCCACAGGCTGAGCGTCACTGAATGGCACAAAATGCGGCAAAGCCTCCGTTTCAGATGAGGCGATGCCCGTCCTCACCCACGAGTCCACTGGTAAAGGTATTGGTACCTTTTTGGTGTGGGTGGCATGCACCCAATGCTTGCGGCCCTCCAAACGAACAGCAGTTCTCGTGGCAAGGAGCACCTGAAAGGGTCCGATGAACCTCGGCTCAAGATTTCGTTTCCGGCCAAAGTTCCTCGTAACCACCCAGTCTCCGGGTTGGAGCTGGTGGCCTGGACCCTCCGTCTGCGCCGGCAGTGCTTCAAAGACCTGTTGATGAATTAACCTCAGTTTAGCAGTCAGATCATGAAGGTAATCAATCAGCATTGGATATTCAAGATCGGTAAATGCCCTGGGTCTAGGAACCCCCCAAATATTCGCAGGACGGCCGAACACAATCTCATATGGGCTAAGCCCTACTCGAGAGTGTACAGTTGCCCTGGTTGACAGAAGAGCCAAAGGCAAAGCGTCAGGCCACGAGAGACCTGTCGTAGCCTGAATCTTTGCGAGTTTTAGTTTGAGAGTACCATTGTACCCCTCAACCAAACCTGCTGACTGGGGATGGTTGGCGCTATGGAATTTTTGTGTAATTCCAAGGCCCTTACACACACTCTTCATCACACTCCCCACAAATTCACTTCCGTTATCAGACCATACAATCCGTGGCATTCCATACCGAGGAAAGTATTCCTTCAGTAGGACTTTCGCTGTAGACAGGGCAGTATTGTCTTTGAGAGGGTAAGCTTCAATCCATCGGGAGAATGCGCAAACCACAACTAAAACGTATTTTAGGTTATTGCATCGCTCCATATGGATGAAGTCCAACTGAATTACTTCAAAGGGACATGAAGGAGGGGCAAAATGGCCAGGGGGGTGTAGGAGTTCCCTTTCCAGGATTGTACATCATACATATCATACAATTCTTGACCAATCTCTCAGCACACTTAGCGATACCATCATTCTTCCATACGGGGGACAACAACTTACAGATACCTTTCGCACTGATATGTGACAAACCGTGTGCCATGGTCACAACAGCTAACACATATGCATCCGGCAACATCCACCTTTTATTCTCTGACAAATCAATCCAACAGCCATTCGCATCCAACTTTCCCGTACTCTCCTTCCACTTGGTTTTTTCAGTCTCGGTGGCCTCATTCTGAATCGCTTTCACACTTTCAATAGTGTCTTCACACATACCAGTTTCTGCAGGCCACCTTACCGAACTCGTCACATACATTCTAGTTGTAAGGTTTCGCGCAGTCTCCTTAGCAATCTCATCAGCAAACGCATTACCACGACCAACATCATCCGTCACCTTACGGTGTGCACTACATTTAATAATCGCCACCTGCTTGGGCAATGTGAGTGCATCTAAAAGATCACTCACAAGCTGTCCATGCTGGATCTTCGTACCATGCGATGTCATGAAACCTCTCTCTCTCCACAATCGTCCAAAACTATGGGCAACACCAAACGCATACTGGCTGTCAGTAAACACATTCACCCGTTTCCCTTTCGACAAAACACACGCTCTCGTTAAGGCGATTAACTCTGCCGCCTGTGCAGAATTCTGATTTAATCTCGCAGTTTCCACAACCGTACTCAACGTTACCACAGCATACGCAGTTGTCACATCACCATTCGGCAACTTAAAACACGAACCATCCACATACAAGGTACCATCGGGTTCTTCCAATGGAGTGTTTTTTAGGTCAACTCGACCCTTCGTTTCTTCCTCAGTTCGCAAATAGCAATCGTGTGGTGGTACCTCGTCTGATTCCATATTGGTTGGCAACAAAGTCGCCGGGTTTAGGACATTGCAGCGCTTTATTTGAATGTGACTTGCCAGAAGCGTCAACTCATAACCAGACAACCTTGCGCTCGTCAAGTGTTGGGTTTTCGTACGATTCAAAAGAGTGTCAACTGCATGCGGAACCATCACCGTAAGCATATTATCCATGACCAATCCTGCAGATTGTCGGATGGACACCGCAGCTGCTGCTGTCGCTCTTAAACAACTCGGCAAAGCGCTAGCTACTGGGTCCAAGGTCGAGGAAAAATATGCACATGGACGCTGCTTACCGCCAAATTGTTGCGTCAAAACACTCAACGCACAACCTTCCCTCTCGCAAACGTATAGTGTAAACGGCTTACTGTAGTCAGGAGTACCTAACACAGGGGCCGAACACAATGCATCACGTAGTACAGAAAAACTTTTCTGGCATTCCTCCGTCCATGGCAAAGGAGTTGGAACATCCTTGCACGTAAGAGCTACCAATGGTTTCGCTAGCAACAAAAAATTTGGAATCCATTGCCTGCAGTATGACGTGATACCTAGAAAGGCACGCACATCTCTCTGAGTTGTTGGCACAGTCATCCGAGCGATCGCTGCAATTCTCTCTGTGGTCAACCTTCTTCCCTCCTTTGACAATAAGTGACCTAGATTGGTTACTTCTTGGCAACAATATTGCAGTTTAGAAGGTGACACCTTATGATGTAAGTCACAGAGATGCTGCAACAAAGACACCGTAGCAGTTTTGCAAATGTCTTGTGTGTCCGCAGCCACCAATAAGTCATCGACGTATTGGATCAAGGCCGCACCAGCCGGTAACACAAACGCGTCAAGTTGGCTCTTCAGGGCTTGGCTGTATATCGATGGACTCTCACAGTAGCCCTGGGGGGCGCATTTAAAGCTAAAGCTGCGGCCACCTAAGGAGAAACCAAACAAGTCCCTGCTCTCTTCAGCAATCGGAATGCTAAAGAAAGCATTCTTCAGATCGATCACTGAGAACCAGGACGCAGATGCTGGAATCAGAGTCAGTAAAGCCGTAATGTCAGGTACCACAGGGAACTGAGGAACCACAATTTTGTTCACCTCCCGTAAATCAATGACAAAACGATAAACAGGAGGCTTAGATGGATCAGTGCGTTTCAAAATGGGCAGCACAGGGCTGTTACACAGTTTCCCCGAGTCTCCTCAATAACATCTTTCTCGATCACATCATAGATGATCGCTAACAACGCTCGCTCACCATCAAGGGAGATACGATACTGGGGAATACGTGGTAATCGCACATTCGATTTCAGTTGAACAACATAAGGGGAGATGTCAAGCAGGCCCACGTCATTGGGACCTGTTGCCCACAAAGATGCAGGAAGAGAACTCAATTCCGGTGGGAGCTTATCAATGGACAAATACATAGGAGAGATTACTCTCTCACCCAACGTAAGCTTGATTCCCGCAGGAGAACAATACAAAGTCGCATACAGACGTTTCAGCAAATCCAGGCCCAAAAGATTTTCACCACAACCAGTAGTCAAAATCAAAGGAGCTTGCAGCTCACGAGGCCCAATTGTGAGGGTCAAAGGGCGAGAAACTGGATTGCTAACAGGGGCACCGGAGAATCCAACGGAAACATTTGTTAAGCCAGACAAAGGTGCGCCAGGGAGTTTCGAATGCATGATGGAACTTTTCGCTGCACCAGTGTCCAACAGAAAAGGCTCAACTACGCCCGAGGTGGCAACTGCGACGTAAGACCCTCTCTGATCGACCGGAACTGATACTACTCCCTCTCCTTGTCTATGGCTGTCCTAGTAATTACCGTCGTCAGTACCCTGATCGACGTAATAATCGTCCACATTATACTGTGCAGATCTACCTGATGATGAACCACGCTGATCAAAACAATTATTGGAATAAGAGGAATTATTAGAACGATCATTTTGATTTTGAGTAACACCACGACCTCTACCTCGTGAAGCCTGTTGAGGACCACTACGGCCTCCTCTAGATGAATTGCCACTATTTCGATCGCGTAAAACTGGACAATCAAATTTCAAATGACCCTCACCTCTACAATAGGCGCACTGATTGTACCCAAGCGTAGATCTCTGGAAAGGAGAGTCATTTCGCGACTGTGACCTAGCAGGCTGTGATTGCGATCTATTCCGCTGCTGTGAATCATTTTGATTCGAGCGCGGAGGATATGCTTGTTGCAACAGAACTTTCGTTTTGAGCTCTTTCGTCTTTTTATCTGCACGATCTTTTTCCTCTTTTTCTCTATTTTCATAATATTGAGCCGTAGCCAATATCTGGGCAGAAGTAGAAACAGCCCATGCACTCTCTGAATTTCTTAATTTATTGCTAAGGTCAGGCAACAAATTCGATACAAATTTATCCACAAACAATCTCTGGCCTCCCTCAGTGCCCATATCCTGACCACTATGATCGATGAATGCCTCCTCAAATCTCGTAAAGAAATCGGAGACACTCTCGTCCTTCTTTTGCTTACAAGCAGACAATTTGTACCAGTTAACTTTCATAGCTGGCATAAGCGTCTTCATAAGGGTAATAATTCTCTGAGGCAAAGCCGTAATTAACTGCTCAGGCGTAGCCCCACCAACTTGCAAACCATCCGCGGCTGTAAGCGCAGCCCAATCACCACCTAATTCAGCTGCATGATCTTCGTGACGTATTTTCGCCCATACCGGTTGCGGTACAACATTGCCGAACAACATGTCGATGTCGGCAAGATTCATTATCGTAGCATCCACTAGCTGAGACAATTCTTTATAGTACCCTGCCGGATTTTTGCGAGGGTCGGGCAAAGTCTGCTTAACCTGCAAAACTTCTGATCGTTTCCATGGAAGGTGTATCCACACCCTCTGGAAGTGTGGCAGGATCGGAGGGTTAGCACCAGGGTTACCTGGCATATACACTGGTGGAACTTCACGCATGGGATACTGACCAGGCGTTGCCATCCATTCTTCATGTTCGTCCTTAAACAATGCACGAGGCATTATGGTGGGACGAAAAGATAGTAGCTGCTCGACTGCACGTCGAACATTGCTACCCACAAGTATACCACTCGCAAACTGAAGCTGAAGTTCAGTCAGAGCAGCCAGTACATCATCTGCCGCGTCAACTGATATCTCATTGCGTAAGAGTTTGCACATTTCTTCAAACACGAATCTTTGTGTCGGCTCATTGAATTGAGAGAAAGTGTCAACAACTATACGTGGAGGATTCTTAAGGGGATACCTAATCCAATTTTTCACCATTTTATACAGCGTGTTACGTTCCCTACCACCAGGAAGCTGACTTCGTCTTTGGGGAGCATCAGGTTCAGCAGACCCAAGAATCGGTCCAAGAGGAGAGTAGAAATTGGCAACAATATTAGGAATACGTCGCCGAACAGACGGGGAAGAAGAGAGAAGTAAAGGGGTAACAATAGGAGGACCAAAAACGGGAGGAACAGGAGCAGCAGGAGTAGCCACAAGAGTAGAAGTAGCAGGAACAGTAGATTGAGAAGGTATAGACGGGGGAGCAGTAGGGACAGTAGCAGATAGAGGAATAGGAGGAACCACGGGAGCTGTGGTATCCTGTGCATATGGAGGTGGCGACTTCAGTAGATAAGACAACAAAGGATCCTCTACTGCTTCCTCTCCCTTCTTTTCCGTACCCGTCGGTAAAGCAGGATAGCATTTATCCACTGTCATACGTTGTAACCTATCAAAAATTTCCTTTTCCTTCTCTTCTTTTTCTCACTGAAACTGCTCTGAATTTCTCATCGTTGTAACGATACCTTCTCTCTTATTACGTTTAAGCTGCTTGATTTCTTTCTGCTTGGCTTCCTTACGCCATAACCGAAAGGAATCAAACATGGCCGGCCTTGCTTTCTTTTGAAACAATTTAGCTTCAAGATTATCTAAAATCGGGGTCTCAAAACTACCATGAGGTGGCCAACTAAGGACACCGTCATTCTTAGTGTAACGAACCCAACAATCATTGAATGTGATAGGACCCATACCATGGCGACTATATAATTCGTAAATTGGAGTTCCAACTGGAGGTATCAGACACGAGTCCTCCAATCAGGAATCCGCACCACAACCTCTAAAGCAACTGAACAAAGTACTACGGCCAGGCATCGTGCACACTAACCGAGTTTCACAAACGTCAAGGGTTATTGGATTACAATGTCCCTGCAAAAGTGCAAAACCCTCGGTTTTTGGCGACTGCAGACGTCAAATAGAACAATTAAGAGCAAAATACAAAGAACCACAAATGCAATGGAACCATGCAACAACTAAGCACCCACAACAACTAAGGATTTTGGGAGTGACCCACAAATACTTAACTCAAAGAACAATGGCGTCACCAGGAAGGCCCGTCAATCGTCTCGCTGTACCAAGGTCTACGCCAGGCGCCAAAACAGGTCTACAGTCAGGGCAGCAGTCCGTCGCAGCCGTTAGGAGGCGGGGATCTTCGCGGGAAAAGTCTTCAGGCCACTTATTTCGACAACAGGATCGATGAAGCGGGGTGCACCTTCCCTCGGAGATTTCACACGAAGTTCCTCACGATCGTCGGGCTTTGGCCCGGTACCGCTGATGCAGCCCTACGTTGGGCGCCAACTGAAGGACTGGGTTTTTCTAAGACCCAGCGGTGCCAGGGATAACACCTGAAACCTTCGTGGGTTACCTGTTCCGGCGTACAAATGACAGAGACACGGGACACTTCCTTCGGCGTCAAAGATTCGAGGTTTATTTACTGCAGGGAACACAGAAGGCACGAGAAGTACATAACATGTAGGTTCACGGAGACTGCTTCGAATTGTATCTGTGGATCGCTCCTTTTATACAGTTTTTCGTCATATGATAACATGGCAAACAAAAGGTTACAACCTGGTTCCCACAATAAATTTCATAGGGGCTCGCTTTCATGTATTCAGAGCCCGGAACATGATTACAGTAGCATTTGCCGGTTCCCAACTGTAAAAATACATCTTCCCACCATTAGTGCATTCCGTTCAGCTGTAAACGAATCAAGGAAGAGTCAGAAACAGGTGCAGAGGAAGACGAGGATAGCGAACAGATCGAAAAGAGTGTAAAGGGGGTGGTATCAGGAAACACGATTGCAGGGATCAAAGGAGACATGCCTAATGAATGCACAACTGAGACAATAGATCGGCACCGCAAGATGAGCCTCGAGCTGGGCCATCTGCCTTACAGTGTCATCCCCCTTATCATAAAGACACCCTCCAAGGAACATGTGTCTTCCGCAAGAGCTTGGGAATCCCAGGGTCACGAAGCGGACAGTGTCCGTTCGCTGGCTACTTGAGGGCAAGAAACAAAATGGATGCTGTATCTAAAATGGAACCCGTGGGTTCAGATGAAGAAACCCACGAAACAGACAAACGGTTTAGGCTAGCACAGCGAAAACGCGTACACCCACTAAACTCGTCATTTGCGGTTCGTAGATACCAGACTCGACCATATTCGGGCGAGTCAAAAACACCACTTACAATTGTCACGGAACCTCAGGCCAGGGAAGTGAACAATTCAGCGGGAACCGGATCAAGAGTCGAGCCTGATTTGCATTTTTGCATTTTCAGAAGGGCCGTGCCTAGAGAGATAGGTTTGAAGGAGCAAAGCCTAGCTTCACTAGAGCGCGGGCACAATGGGATAATCTTCTCCCCCGTCCCCTGAGCGGAATTGAAGGAGGAAAAAATATCAGAAATTTTATTGTGAAAAAAAAAAAAATTAGGGGTTGTTCCCTCCCAGTTATCACTTAGGTGATGGGCCCTATTTGATGTAGCGGGAAATGTGTTTGGGGCCATTTTACTAGTATCGGTTCTGGGTCTCTCCTGGAAAATTTGAGGCTCTGGGGCCAACATTGGGCCAGCCTTTGTTAGTAATGCCTCTAATGCACAAGAGTTATCTTTGGCCTGGGATTCAAAGCTGGTTAGTTTCACCTCTATCTGGCTTAATCTTAGTGAGATGGGGTTAAGCATAGTGGAAACCAATGTTTCCAATCTCTGCCACATAGCCTCAGTCATCAGAGGGCACAGGGCAGTATTTAATGTTTCCGAACCACTTGGCTCACGCTGAGCTGATTCTATTAATTCCTCCTCCTCATTTTTATTCGGTCTCGGGCTTTTGCTGGTTTTGGTCTTTGTGGAGCCCCACCCCTCTTTCTCTTTACTGCAGGACCGGACTGAGAGCCAAAAACCGGACCTGGCAAAGTGCTCGGCCAGCCCCCTGGGGGTGCAACCGAGCTCTTTGCCAGGGCCGGTTTTCGTCCGATTTTGTTACAGGGCCTATTTTGCAGCTATGCTTTACCGCAACATCGGTACTGTTTCCTGGCAGTCTTTTCAGGGCTGCCACCCTTGGGGAAGCTCTTTGTGAGGTGCCAATCAGTTCCGGTTCTTGGGGTGTGGGTCCCGTAATTGTGTCTTTTTCCTTGACCATTTTAATTAGCGGAGGTTCGTCTGGGATGTTATGGGACAATATTCCCCCCAATGAGGATCTTTTATGATTAAAAGGCTCCAATGATAACCGGTGTTCAGTCAGTTCGATCTCATGCGCCAGGACTGATGTTGCCCTAGTTAGAAAAGAGTCAAGTGTCCCTGCTATACTTGTGCCCACTCGGGCCCTCTCGTTTGCTCATCCTGTTTGTAGGCCTTAGTGCAGTCTGTGATACCACAATCAATCAATCAATCATCGTATTTATATAGCGCATTACTTACCCAGAGGGTCTCAAGGCGCTGGGGGGGGGGGGGGATCTGCTACTGCTCGCACAGCCAGGTCTTGAGTTGCTTCCTGAAGGTGAGGTGGTCCTGGGTCAGGCGGAGGTGGGTGGGGAGGGAGTTCCATGTCTTGGCGGCGAGGTAGGAGAAGGACCGTCCCCCTGTGGTGGCTCTGCGGATGCGGGGGACGGCGGCGAGGGCGTGGCTGGACGAACGAAGCTGGCGTTTGGGAGCGTAGAAGTTGAGGCGGCTGTTGAGGTATCCTGGGCTTTGGCTGTGTAGGGCTTTGTGTGCGTGTGTGAGGAGACGGAAGGTGATTCTCTTGTTGATCGGGAGCCAATGCAGATCTCTCAGGTGTCCGGAGATGTGGCTGTGACGGGGGATGTCCAGGATGAGTCGTGCTGAGGTGTTCTGGATCCGCTGGAGTCTCTTCTGGAGTTTGGCGGTGGTTCCGGCGTAGAGGGTGTTGCCGTAGTCCAGACGGCTGGTGACGAGGGCCTGGGTGACCGTCTTCCTGGTCTCGGTGGGGATCCACCGGAAGATCTTACGTAGCATGCGCAGGATATTGAAGCCCGACGAGGAGACGGCGTTGACTTGTCTGGTCATGGAGAGGGAGGAGTCCAGGATGAACCACAGAGTAATGTTAGTGTCATGGGGCCCGTGTGGATAGTATTAATGTCAAGTAAACACAGGGCAAAACACTTTACCTTAGGGTTTCTTTGAACGTCAGAGGTGGGGCCCAGCGGGGGGCCCAGCCCAGTTTCTTCCGGGCTCTGACACGCGTGGAAGGGCCCGCCCTTGGCCGGGGCTTTGCCGGGCGCTTCGCTTTTCAGCGCAACCGGCGCGCTATGGATGCTGGGAGCTGTAGTCTCCCTCCTCGTCCGGGAGAGCTCCTGCGATGGCGGTCTCGCTTCCCGCTTCCCCGCTCCTCCGGGAGTCCTGCTCACCTTTCCTTTGGACCAGCTACCAGGTGTCAGGTCAGAATACCTGGTAGCCAAGACTGTCCAATGCCAAGGCTTGTCTATGGACAGCTCCAAGCATGACTCTCTGTCGGCAAGTCTGAAATCAGAGACACTTACCTCTGTAAGGAAAAGTGCTAAGAAGCTACATGATTGGTGGGCGTACACCATGTGACAACTTTGTAACAACATAACCTAGTTATAGTACTTTTACGGCGCCAGCCCAGTTCTCTGGCCCCCGCTGGCCGTGGTTTTAGCTGAAACTAATGCCATCACCAGCGAGCTACACTTGTGCCCCCACCAGCGGCGTAGCTTAGTCAGTGAGATTCGGGGCTGGGATTTGGGTGAATCTCAAATTTTCCAAGTAAAAAGCAGTTGGCCGCAGGATGAGCAGGTTAGATGACCAAGAGTCAGGGTGGACTGTTCCATGATGAGCAGGGTCAGAACTGATTTGCATTAGGTGGGCCTCTGAGGCTGATTTGGTGTTTGGCGGGCAGGTACTGCATTGCAAGGGGACTGAGTACTCTGTCTGCCAAACTCTAGATTCACCCATCTGATTTTGAGTCGAGCAGATCTCGAATTTTAATCTGATTAAATAAAATTGAATCCATCAGTGTAAAACTTCCTCTGACTGCCCAACAGTGTATGTGGCATCATCAGTAAGCCATTTGACCATCCACCCTACTTAGAGTGGATGTTTGGGTCCCTTTTATTTATTTTACTGTCCAGGTATATCCTGGCTGCGAGAGACAGTAAAAAAGAACAAGCATTTGCAATACAATACGTATCGCATTTGCAGGAGTTTAAGGCATTGGCATTGTAAATGGCAATGCATTTTATTTATGTATTTGTTTTCAAAACAGATAAATAATACAATGCTAATAGATTCAACTGGTAAACAGACAAAATATCGAATGGACATAATATCACGTACAGAATATAGGCTGGACAGAATATCGAATGGACAAAATATAGACACCAAAAATATTGGTTTGAAGGTAAGTAATGTAATATCGAATTTTAAAATATATATAGTCAAAATATCGAAGTACATAATATAGGTTAATAAAAATATCGAACATTTAATAATATCGAATTTATTATAGTGTATTTTATGTGTTAAAAGTGTTTATTTATGTTATAATGTAATTTAATTAATTAATTTAATGTTATTTAAATTTTGCGTGATTTAATTCTGTAGCGGGTTGTGGGTTTATAGGGGAATAGGGTCGGAAATAATTTAATTATAATTAATTAAATATGTAAATGTATTTATTGGTATTTGTTTATAATTAATTGTTGATGAATTTTTATTTTGTAATTAATTAAATTTTAATTGCCAATCAATTTTATTTAATTGATTAATTGATAATTATGTTAATTTAACTAATTTAATTTCTGTAGCGGGTTTTGGGTTTATAGGGGAATAGGGTGGGAAGTAATTTAATTATAATTAATTAAATATGTTAATTTATGTAGTGTTATTTATTTATAATTAATTGTTAAATAATTGTTATTTGGTAATTAATTACATTTTAATTGAGAATTAATTTTATTAAATTGATTAATTGATAATTATGTTAATTTTACTAATTTATTTTCCGTAGTGGGTTGTGGGTTTATAGGGGAATAGGGTGGATCCTTGTGGTACGCCGCAGATGACTTTGGTGGCCTCGGATCTGAACGGAGGGAGGCGGACTCTCTGGGTTCTTCCGGTGAGGAACGAGATGATCCATTCCAGCGCTTTTACTCGGATTCCGATGTTGCTGAGGCGCTTCACTAGGGTGCGGTGGCAGACCATGTCGAATGCTGCGGAGAGGTCCAGGAGGATGAGGGCCGCTGTTTCCCCGTTGTCGATCAGGGTTCTGATGTCGTCGGTGGCTGCGATCAGGGCGGTCTCGGAGCTGTGGTTGGCCCGAAATCCGGACTGCGAGGGGTCGAGGGATCCATTCGTCTCGAGGAAGGCAGCAAGCTGTTTGTTGACGGTCTTCTCGATGACTTTGGCCGGAAAAGAAAGGAGCGAGATGGGACGGTAGTTCTTGAGGTCAGTGGGGTCCGCCGTTGGTTTCTTCAGGAGGGCGGTGAGCTCGGCATGCTTCCAGCTCCCCGGGAAGGTGGCGGTGTGGAAGGAGGAGTTGATGGTGTCTCGGAGATGGGGTGCGATGATGGCGTCAGCTTTGTTGAAGACTTGGTGTGGGCACGGGTCGGTTGGTGATCCTGAGTGGATGGAGTTCATTGTGCGGGTGGTGTCTTCGGTGCTGATCGGGGTCCAGTTGCAGAGGGTGGTGGTGGCGGGTGTTGGTTCGGTGGTAGGGTGCATGGTCTGTGCGTCGAAGCTGCTGTGTATGTCGGCGATCTTGTGGTGGAAGAACGAGGCAAGTGAGTCGCAGAGGTCTTGCGAGGGAGTGATGTCGTTGATTCCGGCACTGGGGTTGGAGAACTCTTTGACGATGCTGAAGAGTTCCTTGCTGTCGTGGGCGTTGTTGTCCAGTCGTTCTTTGAGTGCCGTCTTCTTGGTGGCGCGGATCAGCTGATGGTGTTTGCGGGTGGCGTGCTTGAGGGCGGTCCTGTTGTCTGTGGTGTGGTCGAGCCGCCAGCCTTTCTCGAGGGTGCAGCAGTTCTTCTTGGATTCCTTGAGTTCGTCGGTGAACCAGGGGGTTTTCTTGCTGCCTGGTCTGCTGGGAGGGTTCTTTAGTGGTGCGAGGTCATCGGCGCAGGCGGTCAGCCACTTGGTGAGGTTGCTGGCTGCTTCGTTGGGGTCCGTTGTGCTGGTGGGAGTGTTCTGGTTGAGGAAGGTGGTGAGCTGCTCGGCGGTGATCTTGCTCCAGCTGCGGCGGGGGACCCGTTGCAGATGGTGGTGGGTCATAGTTCTGCTGAAGCTGAAGTGGACGCAGCTGTGGTTGGTCCAGTGGAGTCCGGTGGCGTGGCTGAAGGAGACGTGGCTGAAGGAGACGTGCTTGCTGGATGAGAAGACGGGGTCAAGCGTGTGGCCGGCGTAGTGGGTGGGGGTGTTCACCAGTTGCTTGAGTCCGAGGTTGTCCAGCAGGGCGGTGGTGTTTCTGTCGTTGTTGTTCTCCAGGTGGAAGTTGAGGTCCCCTAGGAGGATGTAGTCGGTGGAGGGAAGGGCGTGCGGGCTGATGAAGTCTGCGATGTCTTCGCTGAACTGTGTGCGTGGTCCCGGTGGTCTGTAGATGAGGGTGCCTCGGAGGGTGGTCTTGGGGTCAGTGTGTATCTGGAAGTGCAGGTGCTCGGCGGCGGACAAGGTTTCGTCGGAGTTAGTCGAGATGCGGATGGGGTTCTTGTGTACGATGGCGATGCCTCCTCCCGTCTGGTTGACGCGGTCCTTCCGGGTGATCTTGTATCCGTCCGGGATGGCTGTGGCGACGTCGGGCGCTGAGGAGGCGTTCATCCAGGTTTCGGTGAGGAAGGCGACGTCCGGTGCTGTCGAGTCGAGCAGGTCCCAGAGTTCCGCGGCGTGCCTGTGGACGGAGCGGGTGTTCAGCAGGATGCACTTCAGGTGGTTGCTGGCTTTGCAGGTGAAGGGTCCGTTGGTCCGTCTTGGGGTGGCTCGGTAGCAGGCAGGGTTCTGGCCGGCATTGAGTGCGTTGAGAGTGGCGGCGTCGTAGGTCTGTCGTGTAGTCTTGCATCGGCGGTGGGGACCAGGGGTCCTGGTGCTGGGCGCGGTCCAGGCGCGGACAGGTGCAGACGGGCTTCCCTTTGGCGCGCCTTCGGCGCACAATCGGCGCACCCGCTGTGCGTGACCGCTGCGCGTGCATGAGGGCAGCATAAGTAGGGAGCCGGGTGAGTGGAGCAGCTGGTTGGCGAGAGCGGGGCGGCAAATGGGCTGGCGGGGGGCGGGACCGCAGGGAGGCAGCGGCGGGAAGAAGCTGGTGCTGGCGGGCGGCCAAGCAGCGGCTTGGTCGCCAAGCACGAAGAACACAGGAAGCGGCAGCAGGTAGGAAGCGACAGCAGGCAGGCAGGTGGGAGCAGCACAGGAGCGTGGGGGCGACCAGGCCTGAGCACAGGCACTGTAGTCGCTCCTGACCTGGTGGTTGTGTTGTGTAATGGTGAAACTTGCACCATCTGTGTAATATGAGGAATAGCAGTGCTTTCTAATGCTTCAGCTTGTAGCACGTACTCAAACCAAAGGGTAGCTCTAATGTTAATTCACCTTCACGTCATTGCGCTAGATTGCATTATACTTAATGTGGGAAGTATTTTCTTGAATTGATCAGAGACTGGGTGCAAAGTGAGGCATTATTATAATAATTCATCGTTGAGGTTGATGGTTTTGGAGTCGACAGCTTTTATATCAGTTCCTTTATATCCCACTCACTTGTATCTTTACACGCAGTAGTAGCCAGATGCCCAAATGTCGTTAGAATACAGGCAGAACACTGGGTCATGTGAAGCTGCCTTTCACTTTTGGATGTTGTGTGTTTGCTGTGGATCACTG
Organism: Lissotriton vulgaris; assembly: GCF_964263255.1. Lineage (NCBI taxonomy): Eukaryota > Metazoa > Chordata > Amphibia > Caudata > Salamandridae > Lissotriton > Lissotriton vulgaris. The sequence continues at coordinate 2,000,744,031 of NC_141693.1, read as the reverse complement.
CAATAAAACGTTTCTCTTTACATAACGCAACCACATTTCAGTGCTGTGTCCTTATGTAGTGTACAGATGGTAAACTTTAGGGTATCCTTTATTTTTCATACATTTGCAGTGGTTGCATCCCTTCTTCCTCAGCTTGCTTAGCTGGCAGAATGCTGTTGCAGCGATGACTAGGAGTTGATTATAGTTGAGCTTTTCTCTTTCAGTTAAACAATGAAGTAACATTAATTCGGCCTAGATTCAGGACGCAGGCTGCCTCCCTGCCAACATTTTAGGCATCCCTGTTTTTTAAGCCTGGTTTTTATAAATCAGCAGTACAAAGAGCATATAAGCTAAAAATGTAAACTGTATTAATTGCAGTGTTTTTTCTACTGCTTAATTTGAAAGGGAACGTGCTGGGGCTATTATCAGACGGCAATTGTCTGCTGCTGCGGAATGTCACAACCCACCAGTTTAGATGCAGCATTGCAATCTCTGTTTATTTCGAGACAAAAATGTGCTGTGGCTTTGGACATGCGGCATCTTCACTCCAAATATTTGTGTAGGTTAGCCTGTTTAAAAAGACGACCATAGGCCTGGTTTACCCCACCCTTGCTCTTTACCAAACTATAACGACAAACATAGCGATTTACTTAGCCTTTCCAATGAGTGCAAATGCATCTGTGCCCAGCTAGCTTGAACAAGTTAAACATGCCTGAAGTACTCTTTTAGGGACTAGCAGCGCTTAGGAGAAAATACACATGACCAAAAAAGTACACCTACAGTGGAGCTACAAAAAATGATGTGTACCTACAAACACTTGGCTAAGGCCGCTTTCATAGTGCCTAATTTGCAGAATATAAAGGTCCGGCTCTTTAATGAGGCAGCAGCTATACACTGTGTGTGTTTTGTTTACCCTGCTTAACACAAAGCTCACGAACAGCACAAATGGGGAGGGGATAGTGTTTAAAGGTTAAACTTGCATATGTGCACATTTTTAAAACATGTTTCATTGTGTAATGGTAATGTATAAGTTCTAATTGTAGACGGAGCACTTAATATCTCTTTACACACGCAGAATATATATGAAGGAAACTGGAGTTATGCTATTTATTGTATTCTGTCTAGCTATAAATATGTGGGTAAAGTCGCCTACTAGTGCTTAATTTGTCTCAAATAGAGAGCCAGTGTTTTCTATAGGCAGCACTATTACATTGGGGTGTTTTAGTTTGCAAACCAGCTTTTAAAGTCTTAATCTGCTTTCTAACTCATAATTTGGAATAATAATTTTAGAAATATATACACAGCATAAATAATTGAGAACTTAAATGGAACTATATTTTTTTCATAATTAAAGCTAAATATTTTGTGTTTTAAATTGGTTTATATTTAGAATTGCGCTATCCCTGCTTATTTTTTGATGGGAAAGTGCTGATGCGCTGATCTTGCAGCAGCTTTACCCAATCATTTTTGTAGTTTAGCCTGTGTAAAAAACGTACATAGATGTTTTTTACCCCACAATTGATGCAACACATTTGAATACATTGTTCTATATATGTGCATCACCACTAATGTGTGTCTTACAATTCACACATGTATCCTCTTACCACTCAGTGCCACATAATTACACGCCACATAATTACACTGCACTCAATGCAACGTACATTCTAAATACCACTCAGTGCCACATAATTACACGCCACATAATTACACTGCACTCAATGCAACATACATTCCAAATACCACTCAGTGCCACATAATTACACTGCACTCAATGCAACACACACTCCACACAATACCACTCATGTCCACATAATTATATGCAGCATAATGACACTGCACCCAATGCAACACACACCCCAAATACCACTCAGTGCCACATAATTACATGCCACATAATTACACTGCACTTAATGCGACATACACTCCAAATCCCACTCAGTGCCACATAAATACACGCAACATTATTACACTGCACTCAATTCCACACACACTCCAAATACCACTCAGTGCCACATAATTACACTGCACTCAATGCAACATACATTCCAAATACCACTCAGTGCCACATAATTACCCGCCACATTACACTGCACTCAATGCAACATACACTTCAAATACCACTCAGTGCCACATATTTACACGCCACATAATTACACTGCACTCAATGCAACACATACTCCGCACAATACCACTCATGTCCACATAATTATATGCAACATAATTTCACTGCACTTAATGCAACATACACTCCAAACAATACCACTCAGTGCCATATAATTATATGCTACATAATTACACTGCACTCAATGCAACATACACTCCAAATACCACTCAGTGCCACATAATTACACGCCACACAATTACACTCTACTGAATACAACATACACTCCCCATATTACCACTCAGTGCCACATAATTACACGCCACATAATTACACTATTCTCAATGCAACGTAAATACACTCCACATAATACCACTCAGTGCAATAGAATTACACACCTCATACTTACACTCTACTCAATGCAACATAAATACACTCTATCTATCTGTCTATCTATCTATCGCCCTCACTCTATCTATCGCCACCACTCTATCGATCGCCATCACTCTATCTATCGATCGCCCTCACTCTATCTATCTGTCTATTTATCGCCCTCACTCTATCTATCGCCCTCTCTCTATCTATCGCCCTCCCTCTATCTATCCACCTCACACTATCTATCGCCCTCACTGTATCTATCGCCCTCACTGTATCTATCGCCCTCACTCTATCTATCAATCGCATCACCACAGCATCACTCAGCACCACCACAACATCACTCAGGGGCACCACATCATCACTAGGCTCTACCAAAGCATCACTGAACGCCACAGCATCACTCATCGCCACCACAACATCACTCAGCGCCACCACAGCATCAATCTGTGCAACCATTCCACAACAACTGGTTCAAATATGTTCTCTCAATGTTTCAAGCTTTATTACAAATGTCACAAAAAGATGTTAATATTTCACTTCTGTTCTTGGATTTTCGTCACAATAAAAAACATTGAACATAATCTTCACAAACATTATTTGCAAAAGCTATTACCATTATAAATGACAATAACTTTTATTTAAGTATTAATTATTAAAAAAAATAAAAGCCATTTTTATTTGTAATATCAATACATCTAAGTCCAGTTAATACAACACATAAGCATTACAAATGCTATAGGTGTCACATTTGCGAAAGTTAAAACTATTGGCATTGTAAATGAGAAAGCTATTAATTTTGCTATTTTCAAAACCAACACATAAAAAAAATGGACATTTACAATACCAGTAGCTCAAACTTTCCTAATGCGAGACCTATTGCATTGCAAATGCTTGTTAAGTATATTTTAGTAATTAATTTTTTATATTAATTTAATTTAACATTGTTTTTAATAAAGTCGATATTTTTATAAACTATATTTTTGTAAACAATATTTTTTACTCTATATTTTTGTACTTACCTGTTTGTAGATACAAAGTCGATATTCTGTCTGTCTATATTTTTTCGCCGATATTTTTGCTAGTCGATATTATGTCCCTCGATATTATGTCAGTGATCTGTTCAACTCTCGTAAATACGAGACCTATTGCATTGCTTACTGTTGCAGCAGGAGAGAGGGAGCGAACTGGGAAGAGGAGAAGTCAGCTTCTGTGAGTCGCACCGATTAAAAGAAAGGCGCGGCTCGCCGAAGTCGATTTTTTCAGTATTGTAAGATTTTGGTAAGCAGCACATGCACAGCATGCAGCCTGTGGTGCGCTGCTTACTGACAGCTTACAATATTGAAAAAATAGACTTCGTCGAGCCGCTCCTTTCTTTTCTTCATCGTGGCTCGCTAAAGTCTGTTTTTTCAAGATTGTAAGATTCTGGTAAGCAGCGCAGCACACCACCTGTGTTGCGCTGTATAGTAGAAAATCACTGAAGAAAATAGTGCTGACAGACTGTGAAGAAAACATATGTGTAACTACTACACATGTAAAAGGGCAAGTCTTCATGGGAGGTTACAAATGTAGACAAGACGGTACTAAGGAGGGAATAGCAAGCCAATTAACTAATCAGAAGCCAACATTTACAAAGGACAACGACAAGGACAATGACGCAAGCCAATGAGAAACATGAGAAATATGGGGGGAGAGTGGGTGGAGCGAGCTGAATACAGCATGCCTCGCAGAGCAGCGCATGCTCTGCCCAGGCTCGACCTAAAAATTACCACTGTGCTAAGGGGGAAGCCTCTCACGGTGTGAAGATCATTAGTTTTTTTTATTTTTCAAAATGAAACTTCCAGTTTGGGAGTTTGTTTTCTAAAATTAAAAATCTTTGCAAAAGTTTGTTGACCAGTCGTCATGTTTGACGGAGTCATCAGCCAAACGTTTCCTACATTGACAGTATTAGCGCCCGGTAATTCCAGCAAGAGGGGGGTGGGCAGACCATACATGCACACACATACACTCATTATTCTACATGCACTCATTCACACCCCATGCATTCACATACACACACCATTCACAGCACATATGCACAAATACACACACATTCATCAATACACACACGTACGCACACACCAAACATTACAAAACACTTACCTTCTGCGGCATCTCGGGGAGGGAAGCCTCAGAGGTTCCATGAGGATTGGGACCGTGCCTCCCTCTCCTTAGGTCAGCCAATGAGAGGAGGCGGCAGTCCCTTCCTTATTTCAGAGTGGGATGGCGTCTGTAAGAGTTGCTGACCCCAACCCACTCTGTGGCAAGGTGTCGGTGGGAGACGCTTGGCCCTTGGGACTTAAAGCGTCAAGCCCTCATTCTATCAGTGACCCTCCCCCTTGTCACAAGGGGGAGGGCCTTGAGGCACTTTTGCCAGGATGAAGAGGTCACGCCCACAAGGGGTGTAAAAATGTAAATTAATACTTGTATAGCGCACTACTCACCCGCAAGGGTCTCAAGGCGCTTGTACGAACACCGCTGTGGAACCCGCTTTCCCTGTGAGGCGTCCACTCCTGGGCACCCCCAAGGTGGAGGCCAGGCATCCTTAGCGTTGTGGGGGCCGTTGTGGAGATTAAGCAAGCTATTGCCCAGAGTTGCAGAGTGGGACTCCATGATTGGAATAGGCACCGAGGCGAGAATTATCAGGTCCGGGGAATTTTGAGCCCAAGACCCGCCAAGGCGCGGAATTGAACCCTGGTCCCGGGCTAGACATCTGCATCAGGGTCTGCCGCTCTAACCATTGAGCCACACTTCTCCCATGTTCTGTTATGTAACAATCTTTATAGCGCACTGTAACCCTTAGGAGTCTAGGCACTTACGAACTGCATACTGTAAGGGGAGACTAGTTTTTGAAAAGCCAAGTTGTAAGATTTTTCCTGAACTCAAGCAGAGAAAATATAATCCTAAGAGCAAGTGGAAGAGAGTTCCAAAGTCTAATGGTGCCTTGTCTGAAGTTCCCCCCCCTCCCCCCCCTCCCCCCCCCCCCCCCCCCCCTTCATCGTCCTGACTCTGGCGGTGGGCATCAGGAAGGCATTGGCTGATCGTAATAGTCTGCTGGGGGATACCAACTAAAGAATGCCACGGACATCTTCAGCCCGTAAAAGTTCTGCTCAGGCTGCCAGGCGCCCGCACTTTTAGCACATGCCTGGCTCCTGGCTGCCTGACATGAAAAGAAAGAGACCCTTTGCTCAGCCTGACAGACACTCTTTATGTTGGTCAAAAGGTGGGCGGTGTTGCCCTTTCACCCTTAGGGACGGGCTGCTCCTGATTGACAGGAACCGTCATTACAGCGGTTCCTGGCAATGTATAGAAATGTCCTTGCGGCCAGCGAATGCGGGCAGATTAATCGCAGGGTGGCAGCCGTAAAGCCCTCCCCCACCCGGTCTGACTATGCTCAGTCTGCCAAACCCTAAACTGGGCTCTCTGTCCGGAGTGGTACAGTGGGCGCAAAAAGCAGGTTTACAATGTGTAGACAGGAGGTCCACGCATCATGGCACCAACATGCTATTGAGCGCACAGCACACACACTCGCTGAGCAAGAGGTGTAAAATGACATTACATTAACAAATGCAGGACACTACACACTGTAAACTGAACGACTGCCTGTGGCAGGACAAACTGCAAACATCCCCCATCACCTTTGGGTGTTTGATGCCAGGAGTGTGCCTCCTGAGACTGGCACCGCTAGAGCCAGTGTTTACAAGTTGTAAATAGTAGCAGAGGCGCCTCGATTCTGCGGCTGCAGATGTTCTCTTTTTTTGGTAAACTGAGCACCATATATATTCCAAACCTGGTGCAAAAAATAAACAAGATAAAACCTTTTAGTGAAATCTGGAGGAGAACAACTGGCACAAACCTAGAAAACCCGACTCAGAGCCCCGAGACCCAACTACCAAGCCAAGAACAGATGTATTTGTGGGGTGCCACACACCATGAAACACCCCCTCCCCGAGGCTACGCCCCAGCGCCACCAGGGAGCAGCACTTGTGCCCCCACCAGGGAGCAGCACTTGTGCCCCCACCAGGGAGCCGCACTTGAGCCCCCACCAGGGAGCCGCACTTGCGCCCCCACCAGGGGGCAGCACTTAAGTCCCTCCCAGGGAGCCACACTTGCACCCCCACCAGGGGGCAGCACTTAAGTCCCTCCCAGGGAGCCACACTTGCACCCACACCAGGGAGCCGCACTTGCGCCCCCACCAGGGGGCAGCCCTTGAGTCCCTCCCAGGGAGCCACACTTGCGCCCCCACCAGGGAGCAGCACTTGTGCCCCCACCAGGGGGCAGCACTTGAGTCCCTCCCAGGGAGCCACACTTGCACCCCCACCAGGGAGCAGCACTTGTGCCCCCACCAGGGAGCAGCACTTGAGTCCCTCCCAGGGAGCCGCACTTGCGCCCCCACCAGGGAGCAGCACTTGTGCCCCCACTAGGGGGCAGCACTTGAGTCCCTCCCAGGGAGCCACACTTGCACCCCCACCAGGGGGCAGCACTTAAGTCCCTCCCAAGGAGCCACACTTGCACCCACACCAGGGAGCCGCACTTGCGCCCCCACCAGGGGGCAGCACTTAAGTCCCTCCCAGGGAGCCACACTTGCACCCCCACCAGGGGGCAGCACTTAAGTCCCTCCCAGGGAGCCACACTTGCACCCACACCAGGGAGCCGCACTTGCGCCCCCACCAGGGAGCAGCACTTGTGCCCCCACCAGGGGGCAGCCCTTGAGTCCCTCCCAGGGAGCCACACTTGCGCCCCCACCAGGGAGCAGCACTTGTGCCCCCACCAGGGGGCAGCACTTGAGTCCCTCCCAGGGAGCCACACTTGCACCCCCACCAGGGGGCAGCACTTAAGTCCCTCCCAGGGAGCCACACTTGCACCCACACCAGGGAGCCGCACTTGCGCCCCCACCAGGGAGCAGCACTTGTGCCCCCACCAGGGGGCAGCCCTTGAGTCCCTCCCAGGGAGCCACACTTGCGCCCCCACCAGGGAGCAGCACTTGTGCCCCCACCAGGGGGCAGCACTTGAGTCCCTCCCAGGGAGCCACACTTGCACCCCCACCAGGGGGCAGCACTTAAGTCCCTCCCAGGGAGCCACACTTGCACCCACACCAGGGAGCCGCACTTGCGCCCCCACCAGGGGGCAGCACTTAAGTCCCTCCCAGGGAGCCACACTTGCACCCACACCAGGGAGCCGCACTTGCGCCCCCACCAGGGAGCAGCACTTGTGCCCCCACCAGGGGGCAGCCCTTGAGTCCCTCCCAGGGAGCCACACTTGCACCCACACCAGGGAGCCGCACTTGCGCCCCCACCAGGGAGCAGCACTTGTGCCCCCACCAGGGGGCAGCACTTGAGTCCCTCCCAGGGAGCTACACTTGCACCCCCACCAGGGAGCAGCACTTGAGCCCCCACCAGGGAGCAGCGCCCGTGTTTAGCTGCGCACCAGGTGTAATGTCTCCCTGATGGAGTCACTTTACCTGCACAGCCTCTGAATTATAGATGCCGCCTTCTTGGACGGTCTTTCCTGGGCTCAGCTCGCGGCCCGCGTCCACCTGCATTAACCCTTAAAGTGCCACCACCTGCCAAGGCCCCTGAGACCACATTTCCACCGCATTATATGCATAGTAGGAAACTTAAGTCCCTGGAGCTTGGCTTCTCTGCGCGCATTCCTTTATCTCCGTGGGCCGTATTGTTTATCGCTTTACTTCATCACCGTGGGCTGTATTGTTTCTCGCTTTACTTTGTCTCTGTTAAAGCTCCGAAGTGTTTGTGTTTCTCCCCAGAGTTCCCTGATGTCACTTGGGTCGAGAGGGTCTCGAATGTTCTTTTGTTTTATGAGCTTTGTTCGAATAAACACCGATTGGCTGGAGCGTCAGTGGTGGATTTAAAGATATTAATTGTACTGCTCCCTCTTCGGCACAAATGGAAGTTGGCCCAGAATTCCATCTGGTTTTGCATAATTTATGTGTCACTCTGAGCTTCTGAGCGGTTTGGGGCGGTGGAGTCATGCAGAGGTTCCTTAATACCTAGAATACGTCACTTACCCCCAAAGTTTCTCGCCTTCACATGCAGTGAGACCAGTGCTTGGAATGGAAGATAGAAGTACAGGCCCTCTGGAACAGAGTACCTGCTTGTTTCTGAGAAGAGCCGGTACTCCCCAATTAAAAGTATTATGTTTTTCTTGAGAAGTGCAGGTACTCTTCCTCTCAAAATAAAAAAAAGTGCCGGTACTCCGTACCGGACAGTACCAGCCCTTTTAAAGCACTGACTGAGACCCTGGCCCGTGCGATGTTTGTGGTGGTCTGAATTCCTCTTCCACTCACACGTGTGTGTTGTGTTTCTGAGCGGGAAGAGGGCACATGTGGGGTCCCGCAGGGTTCGGCACTGTCCCCCCACGTATTTAACATCAATATTTCCCCTCTGATTCGATCTGTGAAGGAGATAAAGGTGACAGTTTTCAATGATGCAGATGACCTGCAGTTGGTCTTTGAGATAGATGGCTCTGACCGCTCAGTGGCGGATTTTCAGGAATCACTGTTATACATACAACAGTGGATGGACATCTGAAATTGAACCCGGGTAAGACAGAGCTTGTTCTGACCGGGGACAGCTATACATTTTGGGGCCCACATTACTGACCTGTACAGTTGGGTCATTCACCTTCCCCCTCCAGTTCGGCCAAAACTCTAGGAGTCTCTCTTGATAAGGAACTTACACTGAAATCCCAGGTAGGCAATGCGATCTCGAAGTGCCTCTTCCAGATGCGCAAGATCAGGAAAATTCACTGCTTTTCCACCCAGGATGCTCTGATCTGGATTATAACTGCCACTATTACATCTCATCTGGATTACGCGAATTCTGTGTACCTGGCCATGCCACTCTATCTGTTCAAACGCCTACAGCTGGTACAAAACCAGGCAGCTCGGTTGGTCATCCGACAACCCCGATGGCAATCAATTAGCCCCGCGCTTGAAAAATTACACTAGCTCCCCATCTCCCAGCCCTGTATTTTTAAAACAATGATTCAGAAAAGTGGGTGGTGATGAACAGAGTGTCTGAATTAAGCAGACCACTCTTACCCAGTCCAAAGATCAGGGCTTGATCCATCTCCGTTTTTTAGCTCACTGCACCATCCCAGCTCAGAACTTGGCTATATGCAAATTAGTCTGACCCTGGCCCAGTGCATCATGGGAACAGGGCAGACCAAACTACCAAGCCAATTCTTATACTGGGAAGGAAACAAGCTACCGGGGACCGGTTTCTGGCATTTCAGCCGTCTTCGGCCCGGCTTGCTTGAATCCTGATGGTGCAATGAGCAAGGGACTCACATCTGAGTATACCCTTCCACGCTTATGGTGGACAAAAATGATTCAGAAAAGGGGGTGGTGATGAACAGAGTGTCTGAATTAAGCAGACCACTCTTACCCAGCCCAAAGATCAGGGCTTGATCCATCTCCGTTTTTTTAGCTCACTGCACCATCCCAGCTCAGAACTTGGCTATATGCAAATTAGTCTGACCCTGGCCCAGTGCATCATGGGAACAGGGCAGACCAAACTACCAAGCCAATTCTTATACTGGGAAGGAAACAAGCTACCGGGGACCGGTTTCTGGCATTTCAGCCGTCTTCGGATCGGCTTGCTTGAATCCTGATGGTGCAATGAGCAAGGGACTCACATCTGAGTATACCCTTCCACGCTTATGGTGGACAAAAATGATTCAGAAAAGGGGGTGGTGATGAACAGAGTGTCTGAATTAAGCAGACCACTCTTACCCAGTCCAAAGATCAGGGCTTGATCCATCACCGTTTTTTAGCTCACTGCACCATCCCAGCTCAGAACTTGGCTATATGCAAATTAGTCTGACCCTGGCCCAGTGCATCATGGGAACAGGGCAGACCTAACTAACAAGCCAATCCTTATACTGGGAAGGAAACAAGCTACCGGGGACCGGTTTCTGGCATTTCAGCCGTCTTCGGCCCGGCTTGCTTGAATCCTGATGGTGCAATGAGCAAGGGACTCACATCTGAGTATACCCTTCCACGCTTGTGGTGGACAAAAATGATTCAGAAAAGGGGGTGGTGATGAACAGGGTGTCTGAATTAAGCAGACCACTCTTACCCAGTCCAAAGATCAGGGCTTGATCCATCACCGTTGCTTGTCTCCTTTCTGGTGAAGAATTGGCTTGGTAGTTTAGTGTGCCCTGTTCCCATGATGCACTGGGCCAGGGACAGACTGATTTGCATATAGCCAGGTTCTGAGCTGGGATGGTGCAGTGAGATAAATAACGGTGATGGATCAAGCCCTGATCTTTGGACTGGGTAAGAGTGGTCTGCTTAATTCAGACACTCTGTTCATCACCACCCCATTTTCTGAATCGTTTTTGGCCACTATAGGTGTGGCAGGGTATACTCAGACATGAGTCCCTTTCTCACTGCACCATCAGGCTTCAAGCAAGCCGGGCCGAAGACGGCTGAAATGCCAGAAACCGGTCCCCGGTAGCTTGTCTCCTTTCTGGTGAAGAATTGGCTTGGTAGTTTAGTCTGCCCTGTTCCAATGATGCACTGGGCCAGGGACAGACTGATTTGCATATAGCCAGGTTCTGAGCTGGGATTGTGCAGTGAGATAAATAACGGTGATGGATCAAGCCCTGATCTTTGGACTGGGTAAGAGTGGTCTGCTTAATTCAGACACTCTGTTCATCACCACCCCCTTTTCTGAATCGTTTTTGGCCACTATAGGTGTGGCAGGGTATACTCAGACATGAGTCCCTTTCTCACTGCACCATCAGGATTCAAGCAAGCCGGGCCGAAGACGGCTGAAATGCCAGAAACCGGTCCCCGGTAGCTTGTCTCCTTTCTGGTGAAGAATTGGCTTGGTAGTTTAGTCTGCCCTGTTCCCATGATGCACTGGGCCAGGGACAGACTGATTTGCATATAGCCAGGTTCTGAGCTGGGATGGTGCAGTGAGATAAATAACAGTGATGGATCAAGCCCTGATCTTTGGACTGGGTAAGAGTGGTCTGCTTAATTCAGACACTCTGTTCATCACCACCCCCTTTTCTGAATCGTTTTTGGCCACTATAGGTGTGGCAGGGTATACTCAGACATGAGTCCCTTTCTCACTGCACCATCAGGATTCAAGCAAGCCGGGCCGAAGACGGCTGAAATGCCAGAAACCGGTCCCCGGTAGCTTGTCTCCTTTCTGGTGAAGAATTGGCTTGGCAGTTTAGACTTCCCTGTTCCCATGATGCACTGGGCCAGGGACAGACTGATTTGCATATAGCCAGGTTCTGAGCTGGGATGGTGCAGTGAGATAAATAACGGTGATGGATCAAGCCCTGATCTTTGGACTGGGTAAGAGTGGTCTGCTTAATTCAGACACTCTGTTCATCACCACCCCCTTTTCTGAATCGTTTTTGGCCACTATAGGTGTGGCAGGGTATACTCAGACATGAGTCCCTTTCTCACTGCACCATCAGGATTCAAGCAAGCCGGGCCGAAGACGGCTGAAATGCCAGAAACCGGTCCCCGGTAGCTTGTCTCCTTTCTGGTGAAGAATTGGCTTGGTAGTTTAGTCTGCCCTGTTCCCATGATGCACTGGGCCAGGGACAGACTGATTTGCATATAGCCAGGTTCTGAGCTGGGATGGTGCAGTGAGATAAATAACGGTGATGGATCAAGCCCTGATCTTTGGACTGGGTAAGAGTGGTCTGCTTAATTCAGACACTCTGTTCATCACCACCCCATTTTCTGAATCGTTTTTGGCCACTATAGGTGTGGCAGGGTATACTCAGACATGAGTCCCTTTCTCACTGCACCATCAGGCTTCAAGCAAGCCGGGCCGAAGACGGCTGAAATGCCAGAAACCGGTCCCCGGTAGCTTGTCTCCTTTCTGGTGAAGAATTGGCTTGGTAGTTTAGTCTGCCCTGTTCCAATGATGCACTGGGCCAGGGACAGACTGATTTGCATATAGCCAGGTTCTGAGCTGGGATTGTGCAGTGAGATAAATAACGGTGATGGATCAAGCCCTGATCTTTGGACTGGGTAAGAGTGGTCTGCTTAATTCAGACACTCTGTTCATCACCACCCCCTTTTCTGAATCGTTTTTGGCCACTATAGGTGTGGCAGGGTATACTCAGACATGAGTCCCTTTCTCACTGCACCATCAGGATTCAAGCAAGCCGGGCCGAAGACGGCTGAAATGCCAGAAACCGGTCCCCGGTAGCTTGTCTCCTTTCTGGTGAAGAATTGGCTTGGTAGTTTAGTCTGCCCTGTTCCCATGATGCACTGGGCCAGGGACAGACTGATTTGCATATAGCCAGGTTCTGAGCTGGGATGGTGCAGTGAGATAAATAACAGTGATGGATCAAGCCCTGATCTTTGGACTGGGTAAGAGTGGTCTGCTTAATTCAGACACTCTGTTCATCACCACCCTCTTTTCTGAATCGTTTTTGGCCACTATAGGTGTGGCAGGGTATACTCAGACATGAGTCCCTTTCTCACTGCACCATCAGGATTCAAGCAAGCCGGGCCGAAGACGGCTGAAATGCCAGAAACCGGTCCCCGGTAGCTTGTCTCCTTTCTGGTGAAGAATTGGCTTGGCAGTTTAGTCTTCCCTGTTCCCATGATGCACTGGGCCAGGGACAGACTGATTTGCATATAGCCAGGTTCTGAGCTGGGATGGTGCAGTGAGATAAATAACGGTGATGGATCAAGCCCTGATCTTTGGACTGGGTAAGAGTGGTCTGCTTAATTCAGACACTCTGTTCATCACCACCCCCTTTTCTGAATCGTTTTTGGCCACTATAGGTGTGGCAGGGTATACTCAGACATGAGTCCCTTTCTCACTGCACCATCAGGATTCAAGAAAGCCGGGCCGAAGATGGCTGAAATGCCAGAAACCGGTCCCCGGTAGCTTGTCTCCTTTCTGGTGAAGAATTGGCTTGGTAGTTTAGTCTGCCCTGTTCCCATGATGCACTGGGCCAGGGACAGACTGATTTGCATATAGCCAGGTTCTGAGCTGGGATGGTGCAGTGAGATAAATAACGGTGATGGATCAAGCCCTGATCTTTGGACTGGGTAAGAGTGGTCTGCTTAATTCAGACACTCTGTTCATCACCACCCCCTTTTCTGAATCGTTTTTGGTCACTATAGGTGTGACAGGGTATACTCAGACATGAGTCCCTTTCTCACTGCACCATCAGGATTCAAGCAAGCCGGGCCGAAGACGGCTGAAATGCCAGAAACCGGTCCCCGGTAGCTTGTCTCCTTTCTGGTGAAGAATTGGCTTGGTAGTTTAGTCTGCCCTGTTCCCATGATGCACTGGGCCAGGGACAGACTGATTTGCATATAGCCAGGTTCTGAGCTGGGATGGTGCAGTGAGATAAATAACGGTGATGGATCAAGCCCTGATCTTTGGACTGGGTAAGAGTGGTCTGCTTAATTCAGACACTCTGTTCATCACCACCCCCTTTTCTGAATCGTTTTTGGCCACTATAGGTGTGGCAGGGTATACTCAGATATGAGTCCCTTTCTCACTGCACCATCAGGATTCAAGCAAGCCGGGCCGAAGACGGCTGAAATGCCAGAAACCGGTCCCCGGTAGCTTGTCTCCTTTCTGGTGAAGAATTGGCTTGGTAGTTTAGTCTGCCCTGTTCCCATTATGCACTGGGCCAGGGACAGACTGATTTGCATATAGCCAGGTTCTGAGCTGGGATGGTGCAGTGAGATAAATAACGGTGATGGATCAAGCCCTGATCTTTGGACTGGGTAAGAGTGGTCTGCTTAATTCAGACACTCTGTTCATCACCACCCCCTTTTCTGAATCGTTTTTTGGCCACTATAGGTGTGGCAGGGTATACTCAGACATGAGTCCCTTTCTCACTGCACCATCAGGATTAAAGCAAGCCGGGCCGAAGACGGCTGAAATGCCAGAAACCGGTCCCCGGTAGCTTGTCTCCTTTCTGGTGAAGAATTGGCTTGGTAGTTTAGTCTGCCCTGTTCCCATGATGCACTGGGCCAGGGACAGACTGATTTGCATATAGCCAGGTTCTGAGCTGGGATGGTGCAGTGAGATAAATAACGGTGATGGATCAAGCCCTGATCTTTGGACTGGGTAAGAGTGGTCTGCTTAATTCAGACACTCTGTTCATCACCACCCCCTTTTCTGAATCGTTTTTTGGCCACTATAGGTGTGGCAGGGTATACTCAGACATGAGTCCCTTTCTCACTGCACCATCAGGATTAAAGCAAGCCGGGCCGAAGACGGCTGAAATGCCAGAAACCGGTCCCCGGTAGCTTGTCTCCTTTCTGGTGAAGAATTGGCTTGGTAGTTTAGTCTGCCCTGTTCCCATGATGCACTGGGCCAGGGACAGACTGATTTGCATATAGCCAGGTTCTGAGCTGGGATGGTGCAGTGAGCTAAATAACGGTGATGGATCAAGCCCTGATCTTTGGACTGGGTAAGAGTGGTCTGCTTAATTCAGACACTCTGTTCATCACCACCCCCTTTTCTGAATCATGTTTTTAAAACAGGCTGCCTTGTGTTCAAGGCCCTGCATGCCAAAAGTCCTGTATTTATTAATAACTTTTTACCTAGATATGTTCCCAATCGGACCCTTCGATCAGCCCATCTCTCCCTGCTATCTGTTCCAAAGTTCAAACGAGTGCGTCAAGGTGGCCGCTGATTTGCGGTCCTGGCGGCAAAACTCTGGAACTCTTTTCCTTTGTCAATTAAGTCTTGCACGGACACTATGCAGTTTAGGAAGCTTCTTAAGACATGGCTGTTCCGGCAAGCATATAACATGGGAAAGTGGCTAGCCTGCTGTCTGGTTAGTCTGCTTTAGCATACTCTGTTTTCTGGTCAGCGCCATGAAGCCACCCGGTGTAAGCGCGCTTTATAAATACCCACTAACAATAACATTAACATAAACACAAGGACGATGGGCAGCTGAAGGGGTTAGAGTTGGTGGTCAAAGTGCATAAAAAAGTATGGAAACTGTGATCCTGGGTGCAATGGGGCAGGGTCAACAAGTGAGGGGCGTGGTCAATTAGTGAGGGGCGGGCTCAGAGGCGTAGCTAAAAAGAGCCAAATATCCTATTACTGTTTTGTTGGCTTTCTTTGGTCATGTAGCAGTATTGTGTTATGTGAGTGTCCAGCAGCATAAGGGAATTATTATGCAGTCTGTATGAACTATTAATACACAATCAGACGAAACCTAGTGCAAACTTATTTTAGGTTTCCATTAACCTCTTCGCTGTGGCGCAAATTCTGCCTCAGTGCAGCGGAATTGGACGCGTGCGCAGATCGGATGGCCCTGGCCGCCCGACACACACACCCACCGGGTGACATCGGACAGCTGGGGGCCGTCCGACGCATCGAAGAGGTTAAAAGGACACTACAACATCCTTATAATAACTCTAATAAAAGAACAACTTTTTGTCCCCATGACGCTTCAAATGATTCTATCGATTAAAGATTATACTGGCTCCAAAGCAGCCTTTTGATTGGCTAGTTAACCAGTTTGCACACAGGTACAATTCTTTCAGGCAGCAGGCCCCCTCTGGGGAAACGTTCTTCTTTAGCTGTCTTTCCCCTTCTCTTGCTTTGTGGTGCAGGAGAACCCCTCTTTCTCTTTCAGTCACAGACGCCCCAAGGTCGGAATTAATTCCTCAAGAAAGGTTGTGTTTTTAACCAAAAAGTATGGGAACTGTTTTGGTAAAATTGAAATAGCTAGGGATTGCCATTTCAAACAGATCCTACTCACTTTGGCCTCTGGTTACAAGTGAAAAGTCAAAACTACAAGTTTTTTTTACCAGTTTTCTAAATTTCTGGTGCTCTGGTCCTCCAGATCTCAGTTCACTTGGAGGGAGCTCAGCCTATAAATTCCATGGACACCTTTATGACCCCCCTTCCCACTCCATAGGGTATTTTAGTTGGCAACACCGGCACAAAGGAACTGGGCGAAGCTTGAGGTGCGACCACCCCAGGCAGACCTTGCAGAGTGTTGTCTAACGGTTTGTGTATTCATTTCTAAGCCTGTACTTTGTTAAGCATCTTTTTTAGGTAATTGTGTTTATATTTATTTTCAAAGTGGAAAGCAAAGGCATAAGAATCACCTGATGTGAAATAAAAATAAAAATTCATAGATCACAATTTAGTTTTAAAGAATACAAATAATATAGCATCGAATATGACTGTATGAAGACATATGCACAGTTTCAGGTGAACTATATGCGAACTCTAGAATTGATAAACAGTATATGAAATTATGGGTGCAAGAAAAATAATAAATAAATATCGTACAGATTAATAAAACCAAAATATTCCTATATAATGAGAAAAAGAACAAATAAGTACACATTCAATTTAGTATATCGTGGGTTAGAAATCGAATTGGGGTTGGATTTTTAACTATGAGTACAAGGATTTAGTCCAATGTACTATGCTGATGAATAAGTGCTGTTGAACTTCAGCTCTCTCACTAACACGCCAAGCAGGCCTGCGAGGGCAATGTTGTCGTGTTACTTATTAGTCGCGTTTCAGGAGCACAGTGGTAATCCAGACAATATTTAATTCATGAACAACACAATCAAGCATAGTGCTAGATGCAATAGAGATGTGTTTAAAACGTTTATTTTAAAAGTCTTAATCTAGTACTTTAAAAGGTACACAGTAACCACACAGCGTGAAAATATGAAAGAAATTATGCATGTCATAAGCAGCGAAAATAAAATGAGCGTTTCCAACATGTTTAGAAAGCTCCTCGCGTTTTAGCACCTTCTATGTATTCCTAAGCGCTACTCTGTATTTTAAGGGCCTCATTTCAATGTCGTTTGAAAACTAAACCACCCGACCCGACTCCTTGTTGGATTCGGTCCCGACCGACTCGCGGCCAGCGGTTCGGCCCAACCGATTATGATGCTTCTGAACACCGTTCGGAAGGACTCCCATTGACTGCAACAGAAGCCTGTGTTCTGACCTATGGGAAAAATAGGTGTCTACAGAAAACCTTGGATCCCGTTGCTGGCACCCCATTGTGACTGCCACACTGTGCATGGTTTTACAGGGGGTCCCTTGGGTACCCCCTCAACCCCACACAAGAGGACTAAGGATAAGGGGGGGCCTGCTAGGGTCCCCCAAAGTCAGTTTCAAACAGCCTTTTTGTGTCGGACAGACTGAGTTGGAAAGGCTGTCAGAATCCGACATCGTAATCGGTCGGTCGGAAATACTGTCCATTGAGCTGTAGGAATCTGCTCCAACCAAATAGGATACTTCGAATGCGTGTCGGAACCGATTCGGAATGACCGAGCATCGTAATTGGTCGGTCGGAATTGTTTCTGAACAAGTTGGGTTGATGGGTTCGGACACGGTCTAGGGGACACCGACTGTCGGTCACAGGCTTTCCGACCGACATCGTAATCAGCCCTTAGTTGTAGCACTGAATAGCAATCTTGCCTCTAGAGTTTCTGAAGGATGATCGCACATCATATCTGTTGAGAGCTCATGCAAGTGTCCTTTATCAGAGTTCTGCTGGGGAAGGACATGTGTTCTAGGTGAAAGAGCACCCTCTGTTAGGCTTCCCGACCAAATTCTTTGATCAAGAGTGGCTGATACGGCAATGTGGCGTGACTTCTGGCGATAATCTTAGACCAAAGATGTCTCCCACTTAAAGAGCAAATCCTGAACTCTATACATTGTTTGAGTACTGATTTCAACTTGTATTTACACAGTAAACTGGGCTCAGAGACATGAGATTCTTAACAGATTAAGCTATAACTGTGTCAGCTCTGTCCACATGTTGATTTTAAGCGGCCTTGCTAAAACCTTGAGATCTACACAGCAAGGGGCCATGTTAAAACTGTGGCGCCTGTCGTTGCAGATATTAAACAAGAAGTGAGCAGTCACAATCAGGATCGTCACATCTTCGGCTAAAGACAGAAAAAATGGAAACACAGGCTAACTTAGCCTCATTAAAAGGAAGTCTGCACCGGTGTTCCCGACAGCCACAGGTCGTATGTAGGAGCAGAACGGAGGTAAAACCCTGCGGTTCTAAGTAGAAGTAGAACCAGGGGGAGTCCCTAAGATTCCAAGAAGGAGGAGAACCAGGGGGAACCCCAAGGTTTCTACAAAGGAGCAGAACCGTGTGAAACCCTACGATTCTAGGTAGGAGCTACACTGGGTGAAACAAAAAGGGGTCCACATAGAAATTTAAACAGAAAGAAACCCTTGGATTCTGAGAAGGAGCAAAAATATAGGTACCCCAGGGGTTCTAAATAGAATCATTACCAGTGGAACCCTAAGATTCAAGGAAGGAGCAGAACCAGGGGACCTTAAGGGTTCTAAATAGGAGCAGGACCAATGGGGAAGCCCTAGAATTCTAAGTATTAGAAGAGCATAGAGGAACACAGAGAAGACTACACAGGAGCAGGAAGGGGGCACCCCTGGGACTCAAGAAAGAAGAAGAACTCTCAAGGCTTCTAAAGAGGAGCAGAGCCAGGAGAACCTCTTGGATGAGGATTGACCTGTGAAGATGTTTCAGGTGCTACGTCGAGATGATGCAGAGGGTGACCATTAGGGTTCTAAATCAGAACTGAACATGGAGGGACCCATAAGGTACTAAGAAAAATAAGATCCAGGGTGTGTATTATGGTTAAAAATAGGTGCTAAACCAGGGAAACAGATTTAGGTTCTAAATGGAGTGGAAAAATGGGGAACCCTAAATGTTCTATATCGGAGCAGGACAGCAGGCGATCTTAGAGTTCTAAACTGGAGCTAATCCCAGTGGAACCTTTTAGATTATAATCTTGCCTGTCACACATGAGGCTGGGTCTAGCACTTCGGTCTTTGGCCCTGCCCTTATTACCTGCAGGGGATAGCTCTCAATTTGTCCCTCTGCTGGGTAGCCTGTTTCCATTCATATCATCGAAAGAAGTCCTCGACAGGTTTCGACTTGCTGGAACTGTTCAGCAGTGGTTCTAAGGTGGATGAAAACCTTTGCTTCTTTGGTACACACTTGAAACTTCACGTGGTAGTACTACAAACTGACCCAGCCAATACACAAAACGTAGACTCACCACACTCCCTCTGATTGCAAGACTAGTTGCCTTGGTTTACCCCATTGGCTGACCCAACTACAGAAATGAAAGAGAACTGACTGCCATCTGTATTAACCGAACCCATGGCCAACACAAGAGACTGGTGTGAGTCACTCCCAAGCCTGTGTCTAGGGTCCGCAGATGCCTGGCACAAATAATGGCTACTTTGAGGGTTCTTCGCTATTTACTAAGCAAATCCGCCAAAGTTCTTGATTTGTTGTCGAGAATGCTAGCCCTTCAGCACTACAGATAGCAATTGAAGGGTAGAAACAAGCTAGTCCCAGCAATATCCGTAGCCATAGTATCTTTTCCAAATTCCCTCGTATCAGTGAGCAGATTCTTCTGACTCTTCTAGCTAAAGGTAAATCGGGCTCCCCCAGTAATTGCTGTTCCCCCAGCATCTTGAAAGAAATATTTACTGCCCTTCCCAGCCCAGCCCTCAACGTTCTGAATGAGTCACGGTCTCAGGGTATTGTCCCTGCAACCTTTAAGGAGTCAATCAGCGTCCCCTATTGAAAAAGGTGGGCGCTGACCCCTCAGTTTAACAAACTACCGCCCAATTTCCCTCCTTCCATATCTAGCCATGGTCCTGGAAGCTTATGTCACTAGATACCTTACTGAATTCTTGGAGGAGTCTGAATTTCTTGACCCCTACCAAGCTGGCTTCCGCCCAGCACATTCCACTGGGGCAGTGAGCCTAACAGTGTTGGATACTCTTCGCAGTGACGTCGACAATGGCTCTTCACAGGCCCTCGTTTTACTGGATCTTTCGGCGGCCTTCAACACAGTCTTTTGGTCAACCCTGCGGGAGTCGGAGGAATTTCGGGATTCGCCTTGAGCTGGATTAGCTCCTTCCTGTAAAATCGCTCCCAGGAAGTTAGCACGGCCCAGTTCACTGCTCCTAGAATTTGAATCTCCTGCGGAGTCCCACAGGGCTCTTCACTTTCCCCCTTGTTGTTCAATCTTTACCTTCTCCCCCTTGTCCGAGCTCTGAAAGAGCGTCAGGTTGCACTTTCAATTATGCTGATGACTTTCAGCTTATTTTTTCCATCAGTGACTCCCCGGAGTCGGTCTCTACATTTCAGTCTACCATGCTGTTTATCAGCCAATGGATGAACAACAATCATCTTAAACTTAATCCGGATAAGACGGAGCTGGTCCTAACGGGAGGTATTGGGAAGAATCCTTGGGGCCCCCATTTCTGGCCCAGGGAGCTGGGTCGGCCACCCTCTCCCTCTAGTTCAGCCAAGAGTCTGGGGGTCTTGATTAATCAGGACCTCACCATGAAGTCCCAGACTGGGTCAGTGATTTCTACCTGTTTTTTTCAACTCAGGAAAATAAAAAAGATCCGTAGACTCCTCACTTATGAAGCTCTGACCCAGGTGATCATCGCCATGGTTATGTCTCACGCCGACAATGCCAATTTGCTATACTTTGGCATTCCCTTATACCTTTCTAAACATCTGCAGTTTGTGCAGAACCAGGCCACTCGCCTGATTCTTCAGCAACCCAGACATTACCATGCTACACCTCTCTTAAGGAAGCTACATTGACTTCTGATTACCCAACTCTGCGTCTTCAAGGTTGGTTGTCTTATTTTTAAATCTCTAAATGGAAAAAGTCCCAAATTTATGAACAATTTTATTAACAAGTATGCCCCCACTCGTAATCTTAGCTCTGCCCACAAACTACTACTGTCTATCCCCCCTTTCAAATTGAAGTGTACTGGTGGCGTAAGATTTGCTGTCCTCGCACCCAGGTTTTGGAATTCCCTTCCTCTCGAAATCCGCTCCTGAACTAATCTCCTTGGCTTCAGAAGCCTCCTCAAGACCTGTCTATTTCGACAAGCTTTTGAATAATCCTATAGGACATAGGTATCATCAAAGTAGCGCCATGAAACCTTCCCGGTGTACGTGCGCTCTATAAATTATTTTTTAACATAACATTTAACATAACAAACGGATGGATGTAGGATCCTGGGTTGTTGTTGCATTACATTGTTGTTGCATTACCCCCCTCCCCCCCGCCCCCCCACACACACACACTTTTTGCCTGGTACCTGATGTAACTTTGACTGAAGTGTACTGGGTTCCTGCTGACCGGGTCCCTTATACCAGTGTTCTTTCCTAAAACTGTACAATTGTTCCCCCAATTGGCCATGTCTTTAGCACCCTCTGTAAGTCCCGCGTAAATGGTACCCCTGGTACCTACGGGCTGAGGTACTGAAGAGGGTCCTCAAGGGCTGCAGCACAAATCTTACCACCCTAAGGAACCCTCTCACTAAACTCATGCAGGGCTGCTATAGCAGGGTGCGTGTTTTGGTGCAGACAAAAAAGAAAACATGACCTGACATTCATCCCTGCTTGCCAGGTCCCCTAACACTGCATATAGTACTTGCAAGTCACCCCTACAGCAGGCCTTACAACCCTAAGGCAACATGCTTAGTTTTACATGTGAGGGCATACATGCATGAGCAGATATGCCCCTGTGCTGATCAGTTCCACTACTGCCATTTCCAGTGAACTGGGAGGTCATTTTAGAATATGTGCTGGACACTGGTGAAAAAAAGTTCCCCAGCTCCATTATGCCTTCACTGAAAATAGGGATGTTTGGTATTAAACATCTTGTATTTACCAACCTACCCTCGTTCCAGTGGTAGGTTTCTAAATATATACGCACAGAGGGCACCTTAGAGGTGCTCCCTGAAAACCTACCAGCCTCTGGTGTGTTTGTTGACCGGTCTTTGCCCGCCTGCTACATGAGACAGATTTCTGACCTCCTAAGGTGAGGATGTTTTCTATTAGGAGGTCAGAAAAACGCCTGTAAGGGAAGAGGGTGTTCACACCTCATTCCTCAAGATGACCTACTGATTAGCACTCCTAGACCAGCGAGCTTCAAAGAAGCTCCCACCTTTGAAATGCAAATCTAGTTCCCTTCACCAGAGAGGTGGCAAATTCCCCTTTGTCCAGAGCCCTTTGACACCTAAAGAGACAGGAAATTAGCTTGTCAGGTAGGCTTACCCACCCTTCAGACTAGTACCACCCCTAAGGTGGCTCAACCTGATGTGGGTATGATTTTTCTGAAATGGGCATCTTTGTGTTGGCCCACATAGGAACTCTGGGACAGGGTTTTACCCACTTCCAACAGGAAGTGGTCATAGAAGGGGCATAGTGACCCCAAGTGCTAGTAGCCCATTGGCTACTACCCTACACTTCCCTAACACTCTAAATTCAGTATTTGGGGGAGCCTCTGGCACCAGAATAACAAATCCTGCCAACCTGAAAGACAAAGAAGGACGTGAAGAGAAGCATCCTGCAAGAACTGAAGACACAACAGATGATATGGCATCAATCCTGCTGGACTGCCGACCTGCCTGCTGACTTTGATAAATGCACCAAAAGTTGACTTGTCCTGCAGCTGTTGAGTCCCCAAAGCCCGGGAGACCCGCGCGCCTTTCACCCAGGAACCAAGACCTGCCGAGAAGTAGCGGATTTGCTTCCCTGCAAAACTGCAGGCATCCAAAGACTCTTGAGAGGACTTTGTGACCACAGAAACGTGTTTCCTGAAGACACCACTGCACCTGTCACACCAATCCTGAGTTGAAGTGGGTCAACAGTGTCATCATGAGCCCCCAGCCCTCCAGAGACCGAGTCCACCATGGTTTCACCTCCAGTGAACAGACACGACAAAAGTCTCCCTCAAGACCTAAATTATTCTACAATGGATTTAATCCACATACATGCCGTTGTAGCGGGAATTCCGTTCTCCTACAGAACTGTGCATAGAGACCTGGAACCTCGGTGAATTAGGATGGCCCAAAACTCACCTCAGTACCCAAAATCCCCTTACCGAGCTAGCTACAGTGTCTCATTGGTCATAACAAACTCCCAATGCTTAGACAGACCAGAACATGAACTTAGATTACCTCAGTTATCGTGGAACACATGAACACTCTTTCGTTATATAATCATTGCAAACCAGAACGTGGAGTAAATGAGGACACATGCATATTTGAAATATTTATTTACTAATGCAGGGTTCTCAAACGCAGTATCTTGTACAATACTAGCAAACATATTATAAGCAACAAAGTTATCAGCATAGTTACTAGTCCATAAAAGGTGAATGGTGACAGCATACTAAGCTGCTGAAATGAATAGGAATTAACAACACCTAATTCTCACCCTCCCTATTTAGCATAGTATTTTATATCTATGAAGGTCGCATTTGGGTTTTAGCAGGGCGGGCCCATACCTCAAAATCTCAGTGGCACAGGATCACATCATCTTCCACCAGCTCTCTGCATGCGAAGCACCATCAAGTGTCTTACGTGTGTGTGCAACACAACAATATAAAACCCACCTAGAGCCAGATTTTGGCAGCAGCATGTGTGTTATGTCTATGGAAGTGCGAAGATCAGACCTCACAACAACATCGTGTCGAGTTATCCTTGGAGCCTTCGGCACTCACTGTGCAGACAGTGTACGGAGCAAAACTGATATCAGAGCAATAACATATTATTTCTCAAGTAAATCACGAAGCTCTTCTGGCTTGAACAACAATTATGTGTTGTGTGCAAAATGAAGCAGAAAGGAAAAATGCCGTTTAAACATTTAATAAGCTCATGCTAACTTAACACAGTATATAGAAAAGAATTAGTTATATGACACCGTGAGTACCCAAACCAAATTGTTAACCCACTAAACAAATTATTCCAACAATTATAAAAATGTATTCTTTTATTTCATTTCTTTTGTCAAAAATATTTTCATTGATATACATGTTTTATATACTTTTTTTCATTTTCAACATGGATTATAAATTCATAAATAAGCACAAAACAATGAGTACAACTAAATCAAATAAACCCCGGTAGAGAGAAGCAAAACAAATTCACAACAACCCATTCAAACCCTACTCACACACATCCAGACAAACCTTCCCATTCATAACATATCTGGGGAACTCAACTACAGAGTAACAACGTAGTTGGAATGACTAAAGACAAGCGCTTAGAGACCAATCGGTGATAATGCGCTATATAAATGTAATAAATAAATAAATAAATAAATAAGAACTGCAAGAAGCAGGATGATCTCAGGGCAGTGGTCGACGCGTTTCGGTGGCTGCAAGATGATATGACACCTTCATCAGGACCTGCCAGATATAAATCCCTCACGAGGGCCACTCCACCCGGGGAAGAGAATACCACAAAAAGACCAGTTTCAATGTCCTCTATATTGGTACACACTGATGTATATAAGTGTACTGTCTGAGGATCAGGCACTTCTCAACCAGTTGCCAACAAGCACTGCTCTCAAATCCTGAGGCGACTCATCACCATGTGTCGTTGCTTAGATATTGCTTGTAGCTAATCCAAAAAAGTTCTACTCCTGGAAAGAGTCTTTAATAAAAGTATGTGCAACGCAGGTCCATCACTATGAATAAATTCTCGTGTACAGGACACCAATTATCACAAGAGCCTAGGTGGTGCAATATATCTAGATTGCCTCCATGTCGTCCAAAGGACCTCCCACTCCTGCATTCTTTAAGTTTGCTGTGCTTCAGTCTACAGCATGCTCTCAACCCAAAAGGAGACCCGCATCACAGATGGCACGTCTAGTCTTCAAGGCGACCCAAACTCTCTGTCTAGTGCAGCCTCTGCGCACAGGCCCCCTCTACCGTGACTGCTCCCGGTAAGAAACACCCAATGCCTAAAGACACCTCTGCACCCGTCGCCCCTGGGCCATAGAGAAAAGGACCAACAGTGTTCCTACATCCCCATGAGGCCTGAGCCCTATTGTCGGTTCAGTCTGACTGGCCTACCAGTCTGAGCCTGCAGCCTCTTTACGTTAAGACTGATCACCATTGATTAACATTGGCACCTAACACTGTTTGGCTCCTCTGCACCCGACTGGCCCAGTGCCGCTGGTGGTTCTCTGCTGATGCTGCCTTGGACCTTGCCCTCCACTCACTTTAACTCCTGGAGTTTGGTCCTGTAAGTTGCTGTACTATACCTGAATGCTGCATTGACTTTTCCTCCCATAGGATAACATTGCTGCTTCCAGAAATTACACTGTGTCAAGTTTTTCAACTAAAAAGAGTTCCTATTTAAAAACGTACTTACCTGAAAGATTTGCTTCTGGTGCATAAACATTTATAAAGATACAAGTTATTTTAATTATTGGTGTGGATCTCATTATTGAATGTTGTGTGTATTTCTAAATGTCTATCAGTGCCCTGTGATGAGCCTAAGGCTGCTCGATCACACTACGCCCTAGAAGAACACCTTGGCATTGCCATAGCAAGCCCCTGTCCACTCCTAAGGGAACCCCTGGACTCTGTACCTGATACATCTCATTTTTATATATCATGTAAAGAGCCAGCTACCTACAATGGAGATCTGACTGGTTGCAGTCTGTCCAAGAGGGTTAGAAGCAACTTTATGGGGCCACAGTTACTGACATGGAACCCGTCCTTTCAGGAAATTGTATTTGTTATTTTATTGAATGCTAACAATAGGTTCAGCTACTCAAACAGGTAAATTACAGCCACATATCACACTGTGTCTGAGTCGTATAGGTTTATAAGTATGCCGTGGGGGGGAACTGAATCGTCTCGTATCACCCATTCAGCTCCCCTCCACTCCACAACCCTACATTTTCAAACAAAGCGATCTTGAGTCCAAGAGTTATGTCCCATTTTGAGGACCATCGAGTCCAATTAGACTCAATTATTAACAGAGGTGTAAACTAGGGTTGTACATAACTTATGTAACATCCTCTAGCGTAATTACACATAAATACCACAAAGTTACTCGTAACTATACGAGAAGCGTGATCCAGCATTTAGTGCTATTTTCTTAGTGCAAAATGTACCCTTCTCTCTGAAATATGCAAGAGGCTGCAATTCGTGCTAACAAAATAGTCTGAATTGAAATAGGACATGACCAGCAAAAGGAAAATAGCGCTATATGCCACAGGACAATAGTGCATGAACAGCTCGCGCCAGCAGTTGCTCAGGCTCTCTGGGCCCGATTCACAGAACTAACTTAAGACAAAATCCTAAACTTTCTACCATTTCGGTATTCACAGAAGGCACTTACTCATTTCGGTATTCACAGAAGGCACTTAGGGCCCGATGTAGGTATCAAATACCGGTCGGAAACGGCCGATTTCAGCCGTTTCCGACCGGTATTTGGCCTACTGAGATGTAGGGGACCTTTTTTTGTCCGATTCGGTATTTTACCGATTCGGTAAAATTACCGAATCGCAAAAATACCGAATCGGTAATTTTACCGATTTTTAAATTTGGGATGTAGGTGGGACTACTTTCTGTCCCACAGGCCCTTCAGATTCGGTATTTTAACACCCAATCCAATTGGGTGTTAAAATACCGAATCCAGGTGTGCATGCACATGTGTGCATGCACACCTATGCCATGTGACAGACAGACATGCCCTTAGGGCATGTCTGTGTGCCACATGGCTCACATGCCTGTTTTGGGGGTGCTAGAGGGTGTCAAAGTGACACCCCCTGCACCCTTGCACAAATCGGTAATTACCAAATCGGTAATTACCGATTCGGTAATGCCCATTGATTCCTATGGGCTTCAAGGCCCATAGGAAGCAATGGGGGATACCGAATCGGTATTTACAGAATCGGTAAATACCGAATCTTACAGATTCGGTATTTACCAAATCTGAAATACCTACATCTTACCCCCTCTAATTTACCACTTCATAAATACCGATTCGGTATGATTCGGTATTTATGAAGTGGTAAATGTAGATTTACCTACATCGGGCCCTTACTCATTTTGGTATTCACAGAAGGCACTTATTCATTTCAGTATTCACAGAAGTTAGGACTCCTAAATACCTTCTGTGAATACCGAAAGGCTTAAAGTTAGGATTTTTCTCAGTTTAGGAGTAGTAAAGTTAGGACTCCTAACTTCTGTGAATACTGAAATGAGTCAGTGCCTTCTGTGAATACCAAAATGGTAATACGTTTAGGATTTTGTCTTAAGTTAGTTCTGTGAATCGGGCCCTCTACGTTTATTGTTCCTCTGCTCCTGAGGTAGGCATTTTGCCCCAAATTACTCTTACGTACTTGAGCAGGTCTAATCGCGTAATTTTGTAATTGTACATCACAGTAGTAATGCAATATTACCCTGATTACTTAGGCATAAATAAAATTACTCCCAGGCCTATGGTTAATAAAAGTGCTACCTGATTTGCATAAAATTGCAAACAATTTCCCTATAAAACGAAGACTCTGCTACGATTAGTGTGGTCAGATGTCACAAGGGGCATAGCATGGAACTGAAGAGTGTATAAGGACTACCTGATAGGAACTGTTCCCGTAGAAACGATCCATATATTCTATAGGACTGTGAGGGTAATAGCACCTTAATGATATTTTTTATTACAGAGTTTTATAAAGCGCGAACTTGACCCGAAGGCATCGGGTATCGGAGCGCTTTACATAGCACCAGTTGCGTTACATAAGGACACATTCATTTTTGTTAGGCACAAAGGAGATTAAGGGCCAGATGTAGGTCACCAAATACCGGTCGGTAACGGCCGATTTCGGCCGTTACCGACCGGTATTTGGTGATTGAGATGTAGGGGTCCTAAATTTTACAGAATCAGTAAATTTACCAAATCAGTAAATTTACAGATTATGTAAAATACTGATTCTGTAACTTTACTGAATCGGTAAATCTATATGTAGGTGGCACTGCAAAGAGTGCCACAGGCCCCTAAGAATTCGTTATTTACCATGTAATACTATTGCATTAAATAACGAATTCCTGTGTACATGCACATCTGTGCATGTACACCTGTGTCATGTGGCACACAGACATGCCCTAAGGGCATGTATGTGTGTCACATGGCACACAAGACTGAATCAGGGGTGCAACAGGGTGTCAAAGTGACACCCTGTCCCCCTTGTCATTTCGGTAATTTTACCGAATCGGTATTTACTGATTCGGTAATTGCCTTAGGTTCCTATGGGCCTCAAGGCCCATAGGAATCAATGGCAATTACCGAAGCGGTAAATAGCGATTCGGTAATTACCGAATCATTCCGATTCGGTAAAAATTACCAAATAATTACCTACATCTTATTTACCGAATCTAAAATACCGAATCAGTAAAATTCGGTATTTTAGAGTCGGTAAATAAGATTTACCTACATCTGGCCCTAAGTGATTTGCCCAGAATCACAGGATGTTCAGCGTCATTGCCAAAACTCGAACCCAGTTCCCCACATTGGAGGTCGACCACTCTAGCCCTTAGGCCAACTCCTCTCCCCAATAACACGTATCTTCGCTGATGTGCACAAGAACTAGTAGAGGGGTGTACGGATAGACATTTACTTTTAAAAGGAAGTTGGGAAATAGTTATTTTATGTCTATTAAAAAATATACCAGGAGTACTACTATTGGAGTGCGAACTAACGGCCAGATTCATCAAGCTTAATTGCGCTCGCAAAGGGTCAGATTCTGAGAATCTGGCCCTTTGCGAGTGCAATTTTTGCATTTGGGATTCATCATCCCAAATGCAAAATTCGGTATTAAAGAATTCGCACATTTGCGAGGAATTGCATTTAAGGAATCTCTATTTGAGATTCCTTAAATGCAATTCATGAACCATTTAAAAATTGCGAAATCGCAATTTCGGGCCGCTATTTACCGCGAGGTCAAACCTCGTGGTAAATAGCGAAAACTTAGAAAAATGCATTTAAATGCATTTTTCTAAGTTGCATGTTACCCACACACATGTCCTTTGGACATGTGTGTGCGCAACACCAATGTAGAGTACATTTCAGGGGTGCTACAGGGTGTCCTTTGGACACCCCTGGCACCCTTGAAATCGCATCCTTATTTGCGATTAGCAAATTGCTAATCGCAAATAAGGAATCATTCCCCATTCATTCCTATGGGCCTTTAGGCCCATAGGAATGAATGGGGAGTTATTCCTTATTTGCGATTAGCAATTTGCTAATCGCAAATAAGGAGGCTGTAGGAATCGCAATTTAGGCCCATAGGAATGAATGGGGAGTTATTCCTTATTTGCGATTAGCAATTTGCTAATCGCAAATAAGGAGGCTGTAGGAATCGCAATTTATTTAGCGATTTCTACATGAATCCCGATTTGCAAGTCCTTAATAGCGATTCCTTAATAATCGCTATTAAGGACTCGCAAATCGGGACATTGATGAATCTACCTGTAAATCCACTGCCTCTCTGGTTCACAAGTAGTAATGGAATTAATCATTTGTAGAAATTATTATTGTTTCAATTAAGACAATCTCTATTATATTTGTTTTTTAAAACAAAATTACACTAGTTCAAAACATCAAAGAACATTTAAATTCGAATCAAAAAGAGAAAATATTAAAGGAGTCATGTTCTATGGCATTTGCCTCCAGTCACCCAGCATTGGGACCCTCTCTTCTTCATTCAGGCAACTGTTGAAAATGGTTCTTCTCTTTCTAACACATGTGTGCAATATTTCAAAATGTGTTACTAATGATTGTGAATTCAGTAATTCTGTTAGTACAGTTAATTATAAAAAATTGCTTCTTTAACTTACTAACAAACACTGGCAATGCCAATTTGTCCTGGCTGATTAATGAAAGTGCCATTTGTGTCATTGTTTGGTTTGAGCATTCAAAAAGTAATTAAACATGAACTATGCCACTCATCTTTGCACTCATTAACTCATTCATTCATTATAAATGTTCTAAGATAATCATAGAACATTTATAAGTGATACACAGGGTTTTTGTGGGTTCAAAGCACATTGTAAGCACTGTTAGTATTAGTGGTTAGTCGAGGATGCAGGATTGGTGGCTTGTGGGAGATGGTTTACACCTGCGACCTGAGAGGAGGGGCGGGTAACAACAGTTTAACAAACTATGAGTATGTAAGCGGAGGTGTATGCGCTGTGATTATTTATATCAGGTATGCGAAGGGGGTTGGGAAAGGTGTTTAAACCAGATGCAGGGAAAGAATGACGAAGAATGGGTGGTTTGCTGAGATGGGTATAGGAGACGTTTGGGTTTAGAAGGGATTGTTGTCAAGGGGGTGATAGTGAGGGTGTGTGGGTTTAAAGCACATGGTTTTTAAGATTAGGGAGCAGGGGAGAGTTCTTTGAGGGAGGGAGGGGTTTATATGCAATGCACCGCATTTTTCAGTTACGTTGGGGGGTGAAGGATGTGCGATTAGTCGGCATGTGTAGTTATTGGGTTGACACAGAGACAGATGATTTGAGTAAACAGTATTTTATGTTTTAGTGGGATTTACATGTCATGTGATTGGAATATATACATCTTTATAATTTATAGATACTCCTGATGTCATTTGAGATGTCATCAGTGATGTCAACAGTGATGTCACTGACCATGTCATGAGTGATGTAATATGTGACATCATCAGCAGTACATTGCGGGGTGTAAGTTATAGTTAGCTCAACTAACTATAACAGGCGAATTTTTCTGGTTTTATATGAGTCAAATGTGCAACTAACTATAACGTCCCTGAAACCTATGTTTTTTTTGGTGAATTTCAAAGGTTTTTTAAATGTTGATTCCTAACTGTAACGTCTGTAAAACCTATGTTTTTTTCAGTGAA
Source organism: Lissotriton vulgaris (assembly GCF_964263255.1). Taxonomy (NCBI): domain Eukaryota; kingdom Metazoa; phylum Chordata; class Amphibia; order Caudata; family Salamandridae; genus Lissotriton; species Lissotriton vulgaris. Next base: position 2,000,712,815 of record NC_141693.1, on the reverse strand, counting down.
TTTCAAAAGGTTTTTTAAATGATAATCTCATATTTTAATGTTTCAAAAACCTATATTTTTTCAATTTATTTTTAAAATATTTTAGAACTCTATTATACTTCTTTTTTTAACGTAAAAAATTATGTAATGTTTTATATCTTCCCCAAAAAATATGTATATATTTATTTTTTTGGGGAGAAAACTGCACTCCCATACCGGTAGCGTACCAAGCTCCATCACCACCCGAATCCTATCCGCCATATTACTAAACTCGTAAATGATGCGCATTTCGTATTCAACGACTTCGTGGCACCACGTCCCGGGTAACATCATATACGCATGAAGTCACCCCAGGTGCTACTTTTGTATCCAACAGGTATGCCGTGCCAAACCACGCATTACATCATGTACATATGGGGTCGCGCCCGCTGCGCTTTGCGTATGCGACAAGTACTGGCTGCCAGGCCCTGTGTTACATCACAGACGTATAGTATTGCGCAGGGTATGCCATTCCCTTTTTTTTGTCTCAAAAGTATATCTAAATAAATGTAAACAGTGTATGAGAGCTAGCGATAATCTAAAATATGTTAAACATTTATATTATGATGAATATATTTTGTCAAAATCGCATTGGGTGCGGCCTCCTTGCGCGCTCGGTGCCCGATTGCCATGTGACCTTAAAAAAAAGCATGTGATTGGTTCATAACAATTTCCATTGTAACAGTTGGAGGACCCCACCCATTTTACTCATTATCTCTACAGCGTTTGATGAGAGACACCTCTTCTGCTTAGAAAGATTATTTGAAAAGTGTTTTCCTGTATACACATATCCTATACTACACACAACATGCAACGATCATCTTGATCAATATTCATGCTCTGTACATTAGCCTTCCACGTGTGATTACCATGCATCTCAAACGTTTCATCAAAAAACAAATTTGTGTCACACGATGCCCCTGGTGTGTGTGTGTGTGTGTGTGTACATTATTTTGCTGCCTTTCAGCCTGGGTATTGGTGGCTCTAAGGAGTGTCACCAGCCACGGGCAGAGTGCACATCTTAGATCACATGTAACAAACAGTAAACAGTAATGTGTAGATTTGTATTACTGTACGCTCTGTTGTCAGGCTTTACCAGTATAGTAGTGTGTCATATGTGAGACTTTCAGATTCACGTATGACATACATTGCTTGACTGTAATGAGCGTTATCACTGTGTATGACGTAGCCTCACTGCTGATCCTCCCTCCATCCGAGCACATTTACATGTGTACACTTCACGATAGCAACACTTTCAATAATACCGCACACCATTGACATGTGTACCTGCGCATATCCACAACCTTGACAACGACATGTAATGTTCACCATTCAATCGTTTTACTTTTTTCCCCTTACTCCCTTCAACGGAATCACAAAATGGCAGCCAACACTTCCTAGTTGCAACCGCTCGCAGCCAATCAGCAGCAAGCTCATGCTCGAAACGGCTCACCCAATCAGATGGCAGAATTCCCAAATATCGATATCTGTAAATTTCGATATTTCTCAAAAACTACTGAACAAATTTACACCAAATAAACAAAAGCTTGCTTTGTAGACCAAGACCCTTCTCCCTGTCAAATTTGGGGTAATTCTGTTTACCTATTCGACCTGTAGCCTTGTCTACAGTCTCCTATGGAAATTAACATGGAGAAAACACATTTTGGGTCCCACTTTTTTTCTCTGCCCCCCCTTGACGAATCACCCCCAATCTTTCAACACAGGAGCTGATATCAACAAAGAATTAGTTTTGAAAATTTTGCAAAGATTCGTCAATCGGTGCCAAAGTTATTGGAAATAGAATGTTGCGGATTTCCTATGGTAACTAGGTCCTAACTATAACTACCTACTGGCGAATGCCAGTAGGAAATAAATATATATATATATATATATATATATATATATATATATATATATATATATATATATATATATATATATATATATATATATATATGAACGATCATATCATGGCAGACAGTTAAGCCTATCAGGCCTTCTTAATAGAATCTAGCAACAATTATTAGATTGTAAATCTTATTCCCGTACAGTTTGACAAAGTGCGTAACCAACACCAAAATCGTTCCTTACAAAGATACTGTATGAGATTTAATGCAACTAATTACCTGACTGCAGGCTTTAACACAGAGCAGAAACAATCCACGGTTATAGGTGTATCGGTTTTTAACATATGTGTTATATAGTAAATAAATCAGGCATACGACTTTTGTTGTCACTTTTCATAATAAACAGATATTATCAAAGACATCTGAGATATCTTTTCTCAGAGGGCCTATCAGACCTACAGCTGTTATCATTGGCTGGCCATCATAACCAACTTACAACTCCTGTATTGTATTGTAATTGCATTTATATAGCTGAGGCTCTTTCCAGTGGGTCGCACGCTGCTCCAGAGCCCAAGGTTAGCGGTGGGTCCAGAATTATTTGGAATTGATGGTTATTGGGATTAGTCCCGTGTTCTCAATTCAGACCCGTTTGAGGCATTCCCTCAATCAATACGGATTTATAAAGCACGGCAAATCTCCCATGAGGGTCTCAAGGCGCTGGAGTTGCGAGCTGCTTCGCAGTGCTCTGTTCATTCGAACATTCCTGAATTCCCGGAGCATTGCAGCGATCCTGGGGTGCAGGGGGAGGTCGTTCCTTGGATTCAATGAATAGGGGTTCAGTACTGGCCTTGAGCCTTGCCACGAGGCAACCCCCAGGCTCACACTCATCAAATTGCAGAAGTCTGCAAAATTGAGGTTGGTAAAGCATAATATTATCTCTCCTTACAGGGTCTAACATGGATTCTCGCAGTGCAAATCTTTAATACCCACCGCGTGTCAGAGAGGGTACCCAACACTAAAACCCCGTTCCACGTATCTGCAGGCTTTAATACTGAGTGATAGCAGCCCACCCTTACATGCCTGTTGGCTTTAACATACACTTTTTACAATCCAGACGTCAAGCTTAGTACATTTATTTAAATGTTTCATAACACACAATTAGGCCTATAACCTCTAACACTACCTTGTCACCATAACAACCATAACCAACTCAGACCTCCTGTGTAGGGCATACATTTTACCAGGAGACATCCATAAGGTATACTGTAATAAAGTACAAGAATGTACACAATTCGCCCTTTCCATAGAGTCTAATAAGGAATCTCTTAATGCATATTTTCTATACCCCATGTTTGTTTCGGCGGGTCACCGACACCAAAACGCCTGCCCAGTGCAGTAATCTGTGAGATTCTGTATAAAAAAACATGCCGACATTAGCACAGTGCGATAACAACCCACCCATAGAAGCCTATTGCCTTTAACACATATTTTCCTCAAAGAGTTGGTTTAGTGACGGTGATTATCTAATGTGTTTTTATCATTTGTGTGTGGGGAGCTGTGGTGCTAGATTAGATTAGGTTTGCATGTGGTGTTATAGGTTGATGGTGAGTGTTGGAGGGGGCGATATAGAATATGCTGACATATGTTAGAGACAGTGATCAGGGTTTGAGGTAATTAAGTGATTCCTGTTGGAAATGGTCGGGTGGTGTTTGTTGAAGGTAGAGTGGAGGATTTTAGAGGTTATTCGGAGGGTGAGTATGTGTGGTAATTCGCCATGTGTATGTCAAGTGGTTAGTGGTGAATGTTGGAAGTGGTTTGGTAGTGTGTGGTGGGTGGTTTGGTGGCGGATGTTTAAGGGGATCAAACGACAGCATGCTTAAAGTAGTTTGTGGGCGGGGTACCTGTAGATGGTGTTCATTTGTGTATTTTCTTAATAGTACTGGAGTGGTCAGCTGTTATGTAATTGATTGTGGGTGTTTGGGATACATAGTAGGGAGTAGTGATGGAGATATTTTGCAGGTGGTGGCAGGTGTCTGATGTCCTGTGTACGTATTGGGGTATGTGCAGAAGCAGGTGCTGTTTGAGACAGTAGGTAGGAGTTGGTCGGTGTTTGTAGAGTGTCGAAGCTGCTGATATGTGGTTGGTGGAGTGAATAGGGTGTAGAGGGTGTTAGAAGTACAATGTAGGTGCTGGTCTTTTGGGTTTTTTGTTGATTCTGGTATTTGAGGTATTCAGTTTACATTGTGTATGTCTGTGGGCATTGTGCAGGTGTTGGTGGGTGTTTGGGGTATTTCGTAGGGGTTGCCACATGCTTTTAGTACTGTGAATCGAGTGGAGGGGTTTTGTAGTATTTCACAGTCGTAATTGTTATAGAACTTTCGTAGCTGGTAGTAAGAGTTTTAGGTTTTGCGTAGCCTTGGGTGTTTGGGATGCTATATAGGTTGAGATGAGTGTTTGGGGTATTTCTTTGGGTTTGGTGAATGTCTAAGGTACCAGGTGAGTGCGTGTCTGTGATATTTTGTTGAAGGGTGTTTATGGGGTTGAGCACGTGGAATTTTATTTTTCGAGTATTGTGTAGATGCTCGTGTGTGTGTGTGTGAGAGATATTTTGCAATTGTTGGCTTCTGTTCTAGGCTTTGCATAGGTCACACTGGGTGTCATCAGTGGTGGGGTTTTTACATATTGTATTCTCTGATGGAATTCATTTTGTGTACGCAATAGTAGGTTTTTGAGCTATGTGATTGCTGTCGGTGTAACTTTTTATGTGAGTGTGTGGGGTATTCCACTGGGGTTGTTGCACACGTGAGCTTTGTGTTTTCTGTCTGTTGGACATTTTATGTGGGTGTGCGGTATATTCCATTGATGTTGGTGGGTGTGTGTGCTATATGTTTGCTGTCTGTTTCACGTGTCGTGAGTGTGTGGGATGTTCCATTGGGTGTGGCGGGTGTCGGTGGGTTGTGCTGCTGCTGCAGCGCTGCACTCCAGCGGTCTAGGCGCTAGGCCCGGAGGTCAGGACGCGGGTTCTACCGGTGGCAGGCAGCACCTGCTTCTCCCTGATTAATCTCCCGTGGTTTCTCTTATCTGCCGATAAGGGCTCGGCTTCGAGGAGTGATTGCCCCATACCCCGCGTCGGTACCAGGCTCCCTGGCCGGGCCCCGCGGCCTTCGGGCCCCTGGGGAGCGGGGTGCGCTGGTACCGCCTGCTCTGACCGGAGCCGGTCCAAGGGCAATGCTCTGTTGACACAGCCATCCGCAAACAGCCTCGTCAATGATTGATGGAAAGAAACACGGCAGCAGGAAACCATACCCTGCCAGGGAGCACCGGGCAGGAGGCGGCGGGAGCAGTGGGCTGGCACTCGGAGGGAGCCGGGCGAGGCAGCGGAGGTGCAGGACGAGGACGCGGAGGTGGTAGACAGCTGGAGCTCCGACGGCAGGTATGTGCACACCTGGGGATCCGAGGGAGGTATGTGCACACCTGGGGCTCACACGCCTGAGGTATGTGCACACCTGGGGATCCGAGGGAGGTATGTGCACACCTGGGGCTCCGACGGCAGGTATGTGCACACCTGGGGATCCGAGGTAGGTATGTGCACACCTGGGGCTCCGACGGCAGGTATGTGCACACCTGGGGCTCTGAGGGAGGTATGCATACACCTGAGGCTCACACGGCAGGTATGTGCACACCTGGGGCTCACACGGCAGGTATGTGCACACCTGGGGCTCACACGGCAGGTATGTGCACACCTGAGGTATATACTCACCTGGGGCTATGAGAAAAGGTATATACACACCTGGGGATCCGAGGGAGGTATACACACACCTGGGCCTCTGAGGGAGGTACATACACACCTGGGACTCTGAGGGAGGTATATACGCACCCGGGGCTCCCACGGCAGGTATGTGCACACCTGGGGATCTGAGGGAGGTATATACACACCTGGGGCTCTGAGATGAGGTATATACACACTTGAGGCTCTGAGATGAGGTATATGCACACCTGGGGGTCTGAGATGAGGTATATACATACCTGGGGCTCTGAGATGAGGTATATACACACCTGGGACTATGAAATAAGGTACATACCCACCTGGGGCTCTGAGGGAAGTATGTGCACACCTGGGGCTCTGAGAGAGGTACATACACACCTGGGGCTCTGAGAGAGGTACATACACACCTGGGGCTCTGAGATAAGGTACATACCCACCTGGGGCTCTGAGGGAAGTATGTGCACACCTGGGACTCTCAGAGAGGTACATACACACCTGGGGCTCTGAGATAAGGTACATACATACCTGGGGCTCTGAGAGAGGTACATACACACCTGGGGCTCTGAGATGAGGTACATACACACCTGGGGCTCTGAGATAAGGTACATACATACCTGGGGCTCTGAGATAAGGTACATACCCACCTGAGGCTCTGAGGGAAGTATGTGCACACCTGGGTCTCTGAGATGAGGTACATACACACCAGGGGCTCTGAGATAAGGTACATACACACCTGGGGCTCTGAGATAAGGTACATACACACCTGGGGCTCTAAGTAGAGGTACATACCCACCTGGGGCTCTGAGGGAGGTACATACAATGTGAAGTAGTGTGGCTCACTGGTTAGAGGCGGCAGACCCGAGAGCAGAGGACGGCCCGGGACCAGGGTTCGATTCCCGGCGCGGCAGGTTTCTGGACCAGGGTCAGCGGACTCGATAATTCTGTCGCCTCGGTGCCCACTCTGATCAGCGATCACACTCGGCAACTCTGGGCATTAGCTTGCCTCATCTTCACTAACGGCCCCACCAGACCGCCGGGGATGCCTGGTCTCACCCTGGAGATACCCATTAAGGGACCATCTCTCAGGGAAGCCAGGAAGGGTTTCGCAGCGGTCGAAGCGCCTTGGGACCCTACGGGTAAGTAGTGCGCTATATAAATGCCTATACATACATACACACCTGGGGCTCTAAGTAGAGGTACATACCCACCTGGGGCTCTGAGGGAGGTATGTGCACACCTGGGACCCTGAGAGAGGTACTTGCACACCTGGGCCTCTTAGAGAGGTACGTACACACCCGGGGCTCTGAGAGAGGTACATACACACCTGGGGCTCTGAGATAAGGTACATACACACGTGGGTCTCTGAGATAAGGTACATACACACCTGGGGCTCTAAGTACAGGTACATACACACCTGGGGCTCTGAGATAAGGTACATACACACCTGGGGCTCTGAGGTAAGGTACATACACACCTGGGGCTCTGAGATAAGGTACATACACACCTGAGGCTCTGAGATAAGGTACATACACACCTGGGGCTCTGAGGTAAGGTACATACACACCTGGGGCTCTGAGATAAGGTACATACACACATGGGGCTCTGAGGTAAGGTACATACACACCTGGGGCTCTGAGATAAGGTACATACACACCTGGGGCTCTGAGGTAAGGTACATACACACCTGGGGCTCTGAGATAAGGTACATACACACCTGGGGCTCTGAGGTAAGGTACATACACACCTGGGGCTCTGAGATAAGGTACATACACACCTGGGGCTCTGAGATAAGGTACATACACCCCTGGGGCTCTGAGATGAGGTACATACACACCTGGGGCTCTGAGATAAGGTACATACACACCTGGGGACTCTGAGATAAGGTACATACACACCTGGGGCTCTGAGATGAGGTACATACACACCTGGGGCTCTGAGATAAGGTACATACACACCTGGGGCGCTAAGATAAGGTACATACACACCTGGGGCTCTAAGTAGAGGTACATACCCACCTGGGGCTCTGAGGGAGGTATGTGCACACCTGGGACTCTGAGAGAGGTACTTGCACACCTGGGGCTCTGAGAGAGGTACGTACACACCTGGGGCTCTGAGAGAGGTAGATACACACCTGGGGCTCTGAGATAAGGTACATACACACCTGGGTCTCTGAGATAAGGTACATACATACCTGGGGCTCTGAGATAAGGTACATACACACCTGGGGCTCTGAGGTAAGGTACATACACACCTGGGGCTCTGAGAAGAGGTATATACACACCTGGGGCTCTGAGGTGAGGTATGTGCACACCTGGGGCTCTGAGATAAGGCATATACACACCTGGGCTTTAGTGAAGAGTATATCCATAACTTGGTCTCTGAGGTGAGGTATATACATACCTGCAACTCTGATAGGAGGTACATACACACCTGGGCCTCAGTGAGGAGCATATCCATACCTTGGTCTCTGAGGTGAGGTATATACATACATGGGCCTCAGTGAGGAGTATATACATACCTTGGTCTCTGAGGTGAGGTATATACACACCAAGGCCTCAGTGAGGTGTATATCCATACCTTGGTCTCTGAGGTGAGGTATATACACACCAAGGCCTCAGTGAGGAGTATATCCATACCTTGGTCTCTGAGGTGAGGTATATACATACATGGGCCTCAGTGAGGAGTATATCCATACCGTGGTCTCTGAGGTGAGGTATATACACACCTGGACTTTAGTGAAGAGTATATCCATACCTTGGTCTCTGAGGTGAGGTATATACATACCTTGGTCTCTGAGGTGAGGTATATACACACCAAGGCCTCGGTGAGGAGTATATCCATACCTTGGTCTCTGAGGTGAGGTATATACACACCTGGGCTTTAGTGAGGAGTATATCCATACCTTGGTCTCTAAGGTGAGGTCGGTATATACATACCTGCGACTCTGCGAGGAGTACATGCACACCTGGGGCTCTGAGATGAAGTATATATGCCTGTGGGACTCTGCAAGGTGAATACACATGTGTGGTGCTCAATGGTGAGGTATAAACACACCTGGCACTCTGAGATGGGCTATAGACAGACCCGGACCCTGCGAGGAGTGCACACTCACCTGGGGCTCTGAGATGAGGTATATGCACAGGTTCCATTCTATAAGGAGTGTATATGGTCATACCTGGGTTCTGAGATGAGGTACATACACAGCTGGGACTCTGTGAGGAATACATACGGGCTCTGAGACAAGGTATAGGTACACCCAGGGTTCTGAGAAGAACATTGACACACCCAGGGAACTCTCAGGAGAGGAATTACATACCTGGGGCTCTGAAAGGATACCCACCTGCAGAACTCTGAGAGGAGGTATATGCTCACCTGGGAAGAGGTACCTGTACACACGGGGGCTCGGAGAAGAGGTATATACACACCTGCGGAACTCTGAGGGAAGGTATATATTCACCTGGGAAGAGGTACCTGTACACATGCGGGCTTGGAGATTTTGCATATAAAAACATGGTCTCTGATGGGGGGTACATGCCTGGGGCTATTGGGAGAGGTATGTAAACACCTGGAGCATGAGAGGAGGAAGTACACACCTAGGGATTCAGAGGGGTAGTGGAGAAGTGTGGCTCAGTGCTTAGAGCGGCAGACCTTGATGCAGAACGCTGGCCAGGGACCAGGGTTCGAATCCCACCTCGGCGGGTTTCGGGCTTAAATTCCTCTGACCGGATATTCTCGCCTCAGTGCCGATTCTAAGCATGGGTCCCACGCTGCAACTCTGGGCAATAGCTTGCTTAGTCTCCACAAAGGCCCCCTGATACACAAGGGATGCCTGGTTTCACCATGGGATGCCCAGGAGTGGACACCCCACAAGGAAAAGCCAGGAGGGGTTCCCTTGTGGTAGGAGTACAAGCGCCGGGATGCCTCCGGGCCACTGTTCGCGCTATACAAATACGCCACATTTACATTACAGACATGGAGACATGAAGGGGTTATAGGAGCAAATGAAGGCTTACAGTTCACTGACAAAATATCGACTACCAAAATATCTACAAACAATAATATTGAGTCAAAAATAGCGACTGCCTATACTTAAAATTAAAATTACAAAAATGTCCGGAAACAATATAGTTGTCACTAATATAGTTGACTAAAATGTCGATTTTTAAATATGTATAAATTTAAATAGAAACATTGATTACATTAAATAATAATAATATAATAAAAATAAAAAATACATTTAATAATTCTTTAGAAAAATATAACAATTATTATTATTTTCAAAGATTAAAAAAAACAAGTATATTCATATATATGTAATTGTATATCTAATTCAATGTTATTAAATTAATATTTTTAATTTATATTATAATGTAAAACATTTTAATATGTAATATTGTAAAAAATAAATATATAAACATATATCCAATAACATAAAATAAAAACATTTTAAGTTCGAATAAAAAATGCGGGGGGGGGGGAATCAATTTACTAAAAATAAATAAAATATTAAAAACAATAATAATTATAAATATTATATTTTAAATAACTAAACACATATTAATATAAATGTAAACAATGTAAAGTAATCTACAACATTTTACAAATAATACATATAATACTTCCACTACAATGTATACAAGAGTAGACAAAGTGTCACACTCAGAAGGTGTAAAATGTACAAGTCCCACTACACTAAATGCAACAGTAGAGAAACTGTTGGATTGCAGAGGGGTAAAACATACTATTCCCACTCCAGTCGGTACAACAGTAGGGAAAGTGTTGGATTGTGGAGGGGTAAAACGTACTATTCCCACTCCAGTCAGTTCAACAGTAGGAAAAGTGTTGGATTGCAGAAGGGTAAAAATTACTGTTCCCGCTCCAATGAGTGCAACAGTAGGGAAAGTGTTGGATAGCGTAGAGGTAAGACGTACTATTCCCACTCCAGTCAGTTCAACAGTAGGAAAAGTTTTGGATTGCAGAGGGGTAAAAATGACTGTTCCCGCTCCAATGAGTGCAACAGTAGGGAAAGCGTTGGATAGCATAGGGGTAAAACGTACTATTCCCACTCCAGTCAGTTCAACAGTAGGAAAAGTGTTGGATTGCAGAGGGGTAAAAATGACTGTTCCCGCTCCAATGAGTGCAACAGTAGGGAAAGCATTGGATAGCGTAGGGGTAAAAATTATTGTACCCGCTCCAATGAGTGCAACAGTAGGGAAAGTATTGGATTGTGGAGTGGTCAAATTTACTATTCCTAGTTCAATTTGTGCTAAAGTAGGGAAAGTGTTGGACTGTGAAGGGGTAAAAATTACTATTTCCACTGCAATCAACCCAACATTAGGAAGAAACAAATTCCCCTCAACACAAAATTCTTAAACATAGTAAACAAATACAAATATAAATATTTTAAAAAACGAATCTATTTTATATTAAAAATGAAACAAAAGAAATACATATATCGTTAAATACATATAAATAGCTACAGATATTATTATAATTAAAATACAAAAATATTTGTAATGTAAATACATATTTTTATTTATTAATTATTTATTAACAAATAAGTATTTCTCAAATAATTTGAATTTAGTTGCTTTCCACCAAATACCCCTACAAAAATCAAAATCCGCACCTAAAACGTAACTTTAAAAAGCAAATTATTTCCACTAACAACATAAATATTTATCAACAAACTAATTATCATTAATAAAAAACAATTATTCATTAAATATAAATAATTTGCTTACCACAATATACCCCCACAAAAAACACAAGAAACTCCTAAATACTAAAAAAAAAATATTACACAAGAAAGAAAAATAATTATCAATTTAATAATTAATATCAATTAAAAATGAATTTTTACCCAATTAAACTTAATTTTCCTCATACCGTATATCCCTAGAAAACCTACAACCCACACCTAAAATGTAAATAAAAAAAATGTAATTATACAATGAAAACAATTTAATTATTAATTAAATATTTATTATTAATCGAAACAATATATATGAATTACTTAGTATTAATTTACTTCCTGCCCAGTACCCCTATAAAGCCCACAACCGACACCAAAAATAAAATACAAAATTACACAATTAACATAATTAATTATCAATAACGTAATTAATATTAGTTAAAAACAAATTATTAATTAATTTGAATTAATTTACTCCCCACCCTGTACCCCTATAAACTCAAACAACCAGCCCCTAAAAATAAGAATTACAAAATTAACATAACTAATTATCAATTAAATATTTATTATTGATTAACATTCCCATTCTGTACCCCCATAAACCTCACAACCCACACATAAAAATGAAGGGCCTAATTACAATGTCGGTCAGAAAGCATTACGACTGACTCCTTGTCGGAATCGTTTCCGACGACTTGGGTTCAGTGAGTCTGACCAACCGATTACGATGTTTCCGAACACCGTTTGGTCAGACTCCCATTGACTTCAATAGGAGCCTGTGTTCCGACCGACAACATAGGCTCCCATTGAAAAATGGATGGTTGCGGAAAACCTTGCACCTTGTGGCAGGCACCCCATGGTTGTATGCATGGTTGTAAAGAGGGGTCCCATTGGTACCCCCATGGGATCCCCCATGGGATGCATAAAAGCTGTATGGTGAGCACTTGAGGCATAAAAGCTGCAGGGCAGGTCACTTGAGGCATAAAAGCTGCGGAGCAGGACGCTTGAGGCATAAAAGGTGCAGGGCTGGGTATTTGAGACATAAAAGCAGCTGGGCTGGCACTTGAGGCATAAAAGGTGCAGGGCTGGCACTTGAGGCATAAAAGCTGCGGGGCTGGCACTTGAGGCATAAAAGGTGCAGGGCTGGCACTTGAGGCATAAAAGGTGCAGGGCTGGGTATTTGAGACATTAAAACTGCGGGGCTGGCACTTGAGGCATCAAAGGAGCAGAGCAGGACGCTTGAGGCATCAAAGGTGCAGAGCTGGGTATTTGAGACGTAAAAGCTGCGGGGCTGGCACTTGAGGCATAAAAGGTGCAGGGCTGGCACTTGAGGCATAAAAGGTGCAGGGCTGGGTATTTGAGACATTAAAACTGCGGGGCTGGCACTTGAGGCATCAAAGGAGCAGAGCAGGACGCTTGAGGCATCAAAGGTGCAGAGCTGGGTATTTGAGACGTAAAAGCTGCGGGGCTGGCACTTGAGGCATAAAAGGTGCAGGGTTGGCACTTGAGGCATAAAAGCTGCGGGGCTGGCACTTGAGGCATAAAAGGTGCAGGGCTGGCACTTGAGGCATAAAAGCTGCGGGGCTGGCACTTGAGGCATAAAAGGTGCAGGGCTGGCACTTGAGGCATAAAAGGTGCAGGGCTGGGTATTTGAGACATTAAAACTGCGGGGCTGGCACTTGAGGCATCAAAGGAGCAGAGCAGGACGCTTGAGGCATCAAAGGTGCAGAGCTGGGTATTTGAGACGTAAAAGCTGCGGGGCTGGCACTTGAGGCATAAAAGGTGCAGGGCTGGCACTTGAGGCATAAAAGGTGCAGGGCTGGGTATTTGAGACATTAAAACTGCGGGGCTGGCACTTGAGGCATCAAAGGAGCAGAGCAGGACGCTTGAGGCATCAAAGGTGCAGAGCTGGGTATTTGAGACGTAAAAGCTGCGGGGCTGGCACTTGAGGCATAAAAGGTGCAGGGCTGGCACTTGAGGCATAAAAGCTGCGGGGCTGGCACTTGAGGCATAAAAGGTGCAGGGCTGGCACTTGAGGCATAAAAGCTGCGGGGCTGGCACTTGAGGCATAAAAGGTGCAGGGCTGGCACTTGAGGCATAAAAGCTGCGGGGCTGGCACTTGAGGCATAAAAGGTGCAGGGCTGGCACTTGAGGCATAAAAGCTGCGGGGCTGGCACTTGAGGCATATAAGGTGCAGGGCTGGGTATTTGAGATATAAAAGCTGCGGGACAAGGCACTCGAGACATACATGGTGTGGGGCACTGCTATTGAAGCATAAAAGCTGCGAGGCAGAGCAATTGAGGCATCAAAGCTGCAGGGCAGCCACGTGAGGCATACATTCTGCGGGTAGGACACTTGAGGCATAAAAGCTGCAGGGAACACAAGACTTAAAGTGAGGGGTGGAGGGCTTGAGATATTTAAGGTGTGGGGCAGGTCACTTGAGGCATGAGAGCTGTGGCGCAGGGCACTTGAGACATAAAAGGTGTGGCACAGGGCACTTGAGGCATAAAAGGTGTGGCACAGGGCACTTGCGGCATAAAAGGTGTGGCACAGGGCACTTGAGGCATAAAAGGTGTGGCACAGGGAACTTGAGGCATGAAAGCTGCGGGGCAGGGCACTTGAGACATAAAAGGTGCGGGGAAGAACACTTGAGGCATGAAAGGTGTGGCGCAGGGCACTTGAGGCATGAAATCTGCGGGGCAGGGCACTTGAGACAAAAAAGCTGCGGGGCAGAGCACTTGAGGCATGAAAGGTGTGGCACAGGGCACTTGAGGCATGAAATCTGCGGGGCAGGGCACTTGAGACAAAAAAGCTGCGGGGCAGAGCACTTGAGGCATGAAAGGTGTGGCGCAGGGCACTTGAGACATAAAAGGTGTGGCAAGTCAAGTCAAGTCAAGTCAAGTGATTTATATAGCGCGCTACATACCCAGAGGGTCTCAAGGCGCTTGAGGTAGGGTGGGGAATTACTTGTCGAATATCCAGGTTTTAAGTTGCTTTCTGAATGTAAGGTGGTTCTGGGTGAGGCGAAGGTGAGTGGGAAGTGAGTTCCAGGTTTTAGCTGCCAGGTAGGAGAAGGATCTGCCTCCCATGGTGGTTTTGTTGATGCGAGGTACAGTTGCAAGGGCTTGGTTGGAGGATCGTAGGTGGCGGGAGGGGGTGTAGAAGGAAAGTCGTGAGTTGAGGCATTCGGGTCCAAGTTCGTAGAGTGCTTTGTGTGCGTGGGTTAGGAGGCGGAAAGTAATCCTCTTGTTAACGGGGAGCCAGTGGAGGTTTTTCAGGTGTCCAGAGATGTGGTCTTTACGCGGGATGTCTAGTATGAGTCTGGCTGAGGCGTTCTGGATGCGTTGGAGTTTTTTCTGGAGTTTTGCGGTGGTACCGGCGTATAGGGTGTTTCCGTAGTCCAGGCGGCTCGTGACCAGTGCGTGGGTGACCGTTTTTCTAGTTTCGGTGGGGATCCAGCGAAATGTTTTTTTGAGCATGCGAAGAATATTGAAGCAAGAAGATGAGACGGCGTTGACTTGTCTGTTCATAGAGAGTGAGGAGTCCAGGATGACACTTAAGTTCCGTGCGTGGTCCGTCGGGATGGGTGCTTTTCCAAGGGCCTCTGGCCACCAAGAGTCATCCGAGGCGGAGGGGGAGGTACCAAGGATAAGGACTTCAGTTTTGTCAGAGTTCAGTTTTAGACGGCTGTACTTCATCCACTCGGCTACTTCTTTCATTCCTTCATGTAGGTTGGTTTTGGCGGTGTTGAGGTCTTTGGTGAGTGATAGTATCAGTTGAGTGTCATCAGCGTAGGAGATGATGTTGAGGTTGTGTTGGCGTGCGATAGCCGCGAGGGGGCTCATGTATACGTTGAAGAGGGTGGGACTGAGTGAAGATCCTTGTGGCACGCCGCAGATGACTTCGGTAGCTTCTGATTTGAATGGTGGAAGGCGGACTCTCTGAGTTCTTCCGGCAAGGAACGAGGTGATCCATTCCAGTGCTTTTCCTTGGATTCCGATGTTACTGAGGCGTTGTATTAAGGTGCTATGACAAACTGTGTCAAAGGCTGCGGAGAGGTCGAGGAGGATGAGTGCGACTGTGTCTCCGTTGTCTAGCAGAGTTCGAATGTCATCTGTTGCTGCGATGAGTGCGGTCTCAGTGCTGTGTTTGGCTCGGAAGCCGGACTGTGAGGAGTCGAGGGATTTGTTGGTTTCGAGGAAGGCGGCGAGCTGGTTGTTGACAGCTTTCTCGATGTCTTTGGCCGGGAATGGAAGGAGCGAGATGGGGCGGTAGTTTTTGAGTTCGGTGGGGTCAGCTGTGGGTTTCGAGGAAGGGCGCTGAGTTCGGCATGTTTCCAACTTTCCGGGAAGGTGGCGGAGTTGAAGGAGCAGTTTATGACGTCTCGGAGGTGCGGTGCTATAATGGAGTCTGCTTTGTTAAAGATGTGGTGAGGGCATGGGTCTGTGGGGGATCCTGAGTGGATAGAGTTCATCAGGCGGATGGTGTCCTCAGTGGAGATTGGGTTCCAGTCATTGAGGATGTTCAAGGGGGGTGGGGGTCCTTCAGAGGGTTGGTTGGGTTGGTCTTCGGGTCGGTTGTCGAAGCTGTTGTGGATGTCTGCAATCTTGTTGTGGAAGAATGAGGCTAGGGAGTCGCAGAGGGCTTGAGAGGGGGTGATGTCGTTGGAGTTGGCTGAGGGGTTGGTAAATTCCTTGACGATGTTGAACAATTCCTTGCTGTTGTGGGCGTTGCTATCTAGTCGGTCCTTGAAAGCGGCTTTCTTGGCATTCCTGATCAGTTGGTGATGTATACGGGTGGCGTTTTTGAAGGCGTCCTTGGTGCTGGTGTTTGGGTCTTTTTTCCAGGCCTTCTCAAGGGAGCGACAGAGTTTCTTAGATTTCTTAAGATCATCGTTGAACCAGGAGGCCTTCTTGCTGCCTAGTTTGATTTGACGTTTTTTCAACGGTGCTAGGATGTCGGCGCTGTTGGATAGCCATTGGGTGAGGTTAATGGCTGCTTGGTCGGGGTTTGAGGACTGGGCAGGGGGGTTTTGAAGAAGCGATGAGGAGATCTGGTTGATGGTGATTTTGTTCCAGTTTCTTCGCAGAGTGGGTTGAGGATGGTTGTTGGTTGTGGTCTTGTTGTAGGTAAAGTGAACGCAGCTGTGGTCCGTCCAAAGGAGAGCTGTGGTGTGGCTGAAGGAGACATGTTTGCTGGAGGTGAAGATAGGGTCGAGTGTGTGACCTGCGATGTGGGTGGGGGTAGTGACAAGTTGTTTAAGTCCGAGGTTGGCGAGCTTGTCCAGAAGGGTGGTGGCGTTGCGGTCGTTGTTCTTTTCAAGGTGAAAGTTGAGGTCTCCCAAAAGAATGTAATCCTCGGAGGGGAGGGCGTGTGGGGTGATGAAGTCCGTGATGTCCTCACTGAATTGTGCACGGGGTCCTGGTGGCCTGTAGAGGAGGGTGCCTCTGAGTGTGGTCTTGGGGTCGATGTGGATCTGGAAGTGAAGGTGTTCAGTGTTGGCGAGATTGACGTCTGAGCTGGTTGAGATGCGGATGGATTTCTTATGGACGATAGCGATGCCTCCTCCTGTTTGGTCGGTACGGTCCTTACGGATGATCTTATTGCCTTCCGGGATGGCAATGGTGATGTCTGGGGCTGATGTGGAGTTCATCCATGTTTCTGTTAGGAAGGCGACATCTGGAGAGATGGTGTCTAGTAGATTCCAGAGGTCGATGGTGTGCCTGTGGACTGAGCGGGTGTTGAGCAGGATGCATTGTAGGTGGTTGGTGTCAGGTATCTGTTTTGTGTTCGTGGATGAGAAGTCGTTCTTGGTGCCGTCGAACTTGCAGGAGTAGCAAGACAAGGGTCCATGGATGTGTCCGGGAGCGGCTTGGACGCAGTTGGGGAGTCGGCCGGGGTTAAGGGCTAGGAGGGTGGAGGCGTCGTATGAGATGCGGGTGGGGTGCGGGGTACAGGGGCCAGGGGGTCTGGCGCTGGGCGCGGTTCAGGCGCGGACGGGCGTAGACGGGCTTACCTTTGGCGCACCTTCGGCGCGGCCGTAGCGCGTGGACGCTGCACGTTGGGACATCTGCTTTAAATGGATAGTGGAGGGGGCGGAGCGTGGGAGGGTCAGCTGGGAGGCGGGGAGCGGGGAGGAGCCACGGGCAAAAGAAAATAAACAATAAGATGGCCGCTCGGTAGCAAAATCGAAACTGGGGCAGAGCCGGAGTTCGAGTTCGTGTAAGGTTCCTAATTAAAGTATTTAGTCACACTTCTTAGCCGCACTACAATGCTAGGTATGCAAATAATTAAATGCCAAATAGAGCGATAGCACGCGCACACAATGTCGCATAAACAGCGCTTCAAAACTGAATAGTAACGATACCAAGCGCTATAAATTGCGCAGTGCGCTGTGTCAGGGCAGGCAGGCAGCAGGTCTCAGGACAGGCAGGCAGCTGGGATAGAAGCGTCCGATGTGCTAGCCGAGTGCAGGGTGAGCGACCGCAATCTGCGGGGCAGGGCACTTGAGACAAAAAAGCTGAGGGGCAGGGCACTTGAGACATAAAAGCTGCGGGGCAGGGCACTTGAGGCATGGAAGGTGCGGGGCAGGGCACTTGAGACATAAAAGGTGTGGGGCAGGGCACTTGAGACATAAAAGGTGTGGGGCAGGACACTTGAGGCATGAAAGCTGCGGGCAGGGCATTTGAGACATAAAAGCTCTGGGGCAGGACACTTGAGAAATCAAAGGTGATTTGCAGGGCACTTGAGGCATAAAAAGTGCAGGGCAGGACATTTGAGACATAAAAGGTGTGGGGCAGTGCACTTGAGGCATAAAAGGAGCAGGGCACTTGAAGCATAAAAGGTGCAGGGCACTTGAGGCATAAAAGATGCAGGGCACTTGAAGCATGAAAGCTGCGGGGCAGGGCACTTGAGACATAAAAAGTGCAGGGCATATGAGACATAAAAGCTGTGGCGCAGGGCACTTGAGGCATAAAAGGTGCAGGGCACTTGAGACATTACAGGTGCAGGGCACTTGAGACATAAAAGGTGCAGGGCACCTGAGGCATGAAAGGTGCAGGGCACTTGAGGCATGAAAGCTGCGGGGCAGGGCACTTGAAACATAAAAGGTGCAGGGCATTTAAGACATAAAATGTGCAGGGCACTTGAGGCATAAAAGGTGCAGGGCACTTGAGGCATGAAAGGTGCAGGGCACTTGAGGCATGAAAGCTGCGGGGCAGGGCACTTGAGACATAAAAGGTGCAGGGCTCTGGAGACATAAAAGCTGTGGCGCAAGGCACTTGAGGCATGAAAGGTGTGGCGCAGGGCACTTGAGGCATGAAAGGTGCAGGGCACTTGAGGCATGAAAGGTGCAGGGCACTTGAGGCATGAAAGGTGCAGGGCAATCGAGGCATGAAAGGTGCGGGGCAGGGCACTTGAGACATAAAAGGTGCAGGGCTCTTGAGACATAAAAGCTGTGGCGCAAGGCACTTGAGGCCTGAAAGGTGTGGCGCAGGGCACTTGAGGCATGAAAGGTGCGGGGCAGGGCACTTGAAACATAAAAGGTGCAGGGCTCTGGAGACATAAAAGCTGTGGCGCAGGGCAGGTAGTTGTCTAAAACATGGCTAAAGGTTACAGTGTAACCTTTAGCCATGTTTTAGACAACTACTGTAATGTAATACAAATACCAATGAATTGGAATCTACAGTATGTCATATATGTAGATAGCTCATCACATATATATATATTTATAGTAGCTAAACATGATTGCTTTTTAATAATTGAATATGATCTAATAAAGAATACACATTTTTGTACCAAGTTTTTTTGTTTAGATACATTCATTATTGTCTGATGTCAGTCCTAGTCCATAATTTAACCTGTTCCTAATTTATTGTATTTTCAACTGTTAGATACAGATACTCTTGTCTTATGAGGGGCAGATACTGATACTCTCACCTTATGAGGGGCAGATACAGATACTCTCACCATATGAGGGGCAGATACAGATACTCTCGCCTTGTCAGTGGCGAATACAGATACTCTTGCCTTATGTGGGGCAGATACAGATACTCTTGTCTTATGAGGGGCAGATACAGATACTCTCACTTTATGAGGGGCAGATACAGATACTCTCACCTTATGAGGGGCAGATACAGATACTCTCGCCTTGTGAGGGGCAAATACAGATACTCTCGACTTATGAGGGGCAGATACAGATACTCCCGCCTTGTGAGGGGCGAATACAGATATTCTCACCTTATGAGGGGCAGATACAGATACTCTCGCCTTATGAGGCGCAGATACAGATTATCTCACTTTATGAGGGACAGATCCAGATACTCTTACTTTATGAGGGGCAGATACAGATACTCTCGCCTTATGATGGGCAGATACAGATACTCTCGTCTTATGAGGGGCAGATACAGATACTCTCGCCTTGTGAGGGGCAGATACAGATACTCTCGCCTTGTGAGGGGCAGATACAGATACTTTCGCCTTGTGAGGGGCAGATACAGATACTCTCACTTTATGAGGGGCAGATACAGATACTCTCATCTTATGAGGGGCAGATACAGATACTCTCGCCTTATGATGGGCAGATACAGATACTCTCGCCTTGTGAGGGGCAGATACAGATACTCTCACTTTATGAGGGGCATATACAGATACTCTCGCCTTATGATGGGCAGATACAGATACTCTCGCCTTGTGAGGGGCAGATACAGATACTCTCACTTTATGAGGGGCATATACAGATACTCTCGCCTTGTGAGGGGCAGATACAGATACTCTCGCCTTGTGAGGGGCAGATACAGATACTCTCACTTTATGAGGGGCATATACAGATACTCTCGCCTTATGATGGGCAGATACAGATACTCTCGTCTTATGAGGGGCAGATACAGATACTCTCGCCTTGTGAGGGGCAGGTACAGATACTCTCGCCTTGTGAGGGGCAGATACAGATACTCTCACTTTATGAGGGGCATATACAGATACTCTCGCCTTATGATGGGCAGATACAGATACTCTCGCCTTGTGAGGGGCAGATACAGATACTCTCACTTTATGAGGGGCATATACAGATACTCTCGCCTTATGATGGGCAGATACAGATACTCTCGTCTTATGAGGGGCAGATACAGATACTCTCGCCTTGTGAGGGGCAGATACAGATACTCTCATCTTATGAGGGGCAGATACGGACACTCTAGCCTTGTGAGGGGCGGATACAGATACTCTCACTTTATGAGGGGCAGATACAGATCATCTCACTTTATGAGGGGCAGATACAGATACTCTCGCCTTATGATGGGCAGATACAGATACTCTCGTCTTATGAGGGGCAGATACAGATACCCTCGCCTTATGAGGGGCAGATACAGATACTCTCGTCTTATGAGGGGCAGACACAGATACTCTCGCCTTGTGAGGGGCAGATACAGATACTCTCACCTTGTCAGGGGCAGATACAGATACTCTCACTTTATGAGGGGCAGACACAGATACTCTTGCCTTATGAGGGGCAGATACCGATACTCTCACTCTATGAGGGGCAGACACAGATACTCTCGCCTTATGAGGGGCAGATACAGATACTATTCCATTATGAAGGGCAGATACAGATACTCTCACCTTATGAGGGGCAGATATAGATACTCTCACTTTATGAGGGGCAGACACAGATACTCTCACCTTATGAGGGGCAGATACAGATACTCTCACTTTATTAGGGGCCGACACAGATACTCTCGCCTTATGAGGGGCATATACAGATAATCTCACTTTATGAGGGGCAGATACAGATAATCTCACTTTATGAGGGGCAGATACAGATACTCTCACTTTATGAGGGGCAGATACAGATACTCTCGCCTTATGCTGGGCAGATACAGATACTCTCGTCTTATGAGGGGCAGATACAGATACTCTCGCCTTGTGAGGGGCAGATACAGATAGTCTCACCTTATGAGGGGCAGATACAGATACTCTCAATTTATGAGGGGCAGACACAGATACTCCCACCTTATGAGGGGCAGATACAGATACTCTTGTCTTATGAGGGGCAGACACAGATACTCTCACCTTATGAGGGGCAGATACAGATACTCTCGCCTTATGAGGGGCAGATACAGATACTCTCGCCTTGTCAGGGGCGAATACAGATACTCTTGCCTTATGAGGGGCAGATACAGATACTCTTGTCTTATGAGGGGCAGATACAGATACTCTCACTTTATGAGGGGCAGATACAGATACTCTCGCCTTATGAGGGGCAGATACAGATACTCTCGCCTTGTGAGGGGCGAATACAGATACTCTCGACTTATGAGGGGCAGGTACAGATACTCTCGCCTTGTGAGGGGCGAATACAGATATTCTCACCTTATGAGGGGCAGATACAGATACTCTCACTTTATGAGGAGCAGACACAGATACTCTTGCCTTATGAGGGGCAGACACAGATACTATCGTCTTATGAGGGGCAGATACAGATACTCTTGTCTTATGAGGGGCAGATACAGATACTCTCAATTTATGAGGGGCAGACACAGATACTCTCACCTTGTGAGGGTCAGATGCAGATACTCCCGCCTTATGAGGGGCAGATACAGATACTCTCATCTTATTAGGGGCAGATACAGATACTCTCACTTTGTGAGGGGCAGACACAGATACTCTCACCTTATGAGGGGTAGATACAGATACTCTCACTTTATGAGGGGCAGACACAGTTACTCTCGCCTTATGAGGGGCAGATACAGATACTCTTGTCTTATGAGGGGCAGATACAGATACTCTCGTCTTATGAGGGGTAGATATAGATCCTCTCACTTTTTGAGGGGCAGACACAGATACTCTCACCTTGTGAGGGTCGGATGCAGATACTCTCAACTTATGAGGGGCAGATACAGATACTCTTGTCTTATGAGGGGCAGATACAGATACTCTCAACTTATGAGGGGCAGATACAGATAGTCTCACTGTTAGACGGGGACCCGGAGGGTCGGCCGAGTACAGGGGGAGAGGCCTCCGGTGAGGGCCGTCTCCAGCGATCGTACAGACAAGTAACCCCCCCCCCCACAAATGGACACCACACAAGGGTACGATCTGCACACTTTATATAGGATTCTTGAGGCAAGGTTATCAACGATACAGTGGGGGCAGGACACGAGGATCCTCCCAATTCTAGTCTCTGTAGGGAAAAGGGTAGCGGGACAGTCTTGGTACCGGTCCGGTACAAGGGCGGCCAGGAGGAGCTCACAATCCTCGAGCTCGGAGGTCTGAAAGGTCGGGCCGCGGCAGCGCCAGCAGGCTAGGATGATAGTTCTCGACAAGGAGGGCCGCGGCAGCGCCAGCAGGCTACGATGATGATTTCTTTGCAGAGGGGCCGCGGCAGCACCAGCAGGCAAGAGCGATGGTTCACAAGGATGGGCCGCGGCAGCGCCAGCAGGTCCAGACGAAGATGCACGTTGCAGAGGGCCGTGGCAGCGCCAGCAGGCTTCGGAGATGGTTCACAAGGCAGGGCTGCGGCAGCGCCAGCAGTCCGTCAGGGATGAGTTCTTCAAGGTGTCTCTCGACTCCAGGATACAACTGCCTTCCTGCTCTGGAGCTGCCCCAGTTATAGGTCTGGCCTCCTTTGATGTCCGGACCCTCGCGGTTGGAGGTCGGGAGGTCCGGGATGAGGGAGTCCAGACACACAGCAGGGGGGTGGAGCCAGCGCCCGGGGAGACCGGGGGCGATCGGCACCTGGCGGGGGAGAGCCATCGACACTCTTTTCTCCCATTGACTTGCCAAGTGGTCTCTTCACCTCCTGGGTGGATGGTGGTGCCTCGATGTCGGGGCCTGGTCAGGCCCAGGGTTGGGGTCGCGTCGAGGCCACGCGGCCTCGTGATGCAGTGTCCAAAGATGGCGGCTGGGCCGGGGCAATAGTGCTGACGGGGGCCCGGGACAGCCGATGCTGGGATGTTCGGGAGCAGGCGTCCCGTTGGGGACGGGTTGCGGGTTGCTTCGGTGGGTTGCCGGGGTGGTTCTTCTGGGGACACCGGGGGAGCCGGCGTCCGGGCCTTATCATGCGGGGAGGGAGCGGGCCCTACACGAGGCCTGTCCAACATGCGTCCCCCCCAGCTGAAGGCAGGGAGAGTCACCCATCCTCTTGGGTACTCTCCTCGCCGAGGCGGAAAAAGCGTGACAGGCCGTCCGCGTTGGCGTGGTCCTGGCCAGGTCGATGCTCCACAGTGAAGTCCATCCCCTGCAAGGAGATGGACCATCGCAACAGTTTTGGGTTCTCCCCCCGCATCTGCATCAGCCATTGCAGGGGTCGGTGGTCTGTCTGTACCCTGAAATGGGTACCGAAGAGGGAGGGCCGGAGTTTCTTGAGGGCCCATACCACTGCGAAGGCCTCCCGCTCGATGGTGCTTCAGCGCTGTTCTCGAGCCAGCAGGCGTCGGCTGATGAAGGCCACTGGCTGATCGATTCCCTCGGCGTTGAGTTGAGAGAGGACTGCCCCAATGCCATGATCTGAGGCGTCCGTTTGAACTATGAATTCCCGGCTGTAGTCGGGGGCCTGGAGCACGGGGGCGGTCTTCAACTTCTCGAAGGCCGCTTGACAGTCCGGAGTCCAGTTGACTGTTTTGGGGTTTTTCTTGGATGTGAGTTCCGTGAGGGGCCCCACAATGCTGCCATAGTCCTTTACAAACCGCCGGTAGTATCCGGTGAGCCCTAGGAAGGCCCGGACCTCGGTTTGGGTGACAGGTGGTTGCCAGGACTGGATGGCAGCGATCTTGAGCTGAAGGGGGGGCCACCAG
Organism: Lissotriton vulgaris; assembly: GCF_964263255.1. Classification (NCBI taxonomy): domain Eukaryota; kingdom Metazoa; phylum Chordata; class Amphibia; order Caudata; family Salamandridae; genus Lissotriton; species Lissotriton vulgaris. The sequence continues at coordinate 2,000,688,698 of NC_141693.1, read as the reverse complement.
ACCGCTCCCCACTTGGTGTCCGAGGTAGGTCACGGACCCCTGGCCAATCTGACATTTGCTGGCTTTGATGGTGAGGCCGGCCTGCTGGAGGGCGTGCAGGACTTCTCGGAGGTGGTGGAGGTGGTCTGCCCAGTGGCGACTGTACACAGCGATATCGTCCAGGTAGGCGGCGCTGAATTCTTCGAGGCCCGCCAGTACCTGGTTCACAAGTCATTGGAAGGTAGCTGGAGCGTTTTTCATGCCGAAGGGCATCACTTTGAAGTGGTAGTGACCATCCGGGGTAGAGAAGGCGGATCGTTCTTGGGCCCTGGGGGTGAGGCCGATTTGCCAGTAGCCCGCTGTTAGATCGAAGATGCTCAGGTAGCGGGCAGCCCCCATGCGGTCAACCAGCTCATCCGCCCGGGGGATGGGGTGAGCGTCTGTTCTGGTAACAGCGTTCAGGCCCCGATAGTCTACACAGAACCGGAGATCGGGGGCAACACCCGGGGCGGCAGCCTTGGGGACCAGTACAACTGGGCTGGCCCAGGGGCTGTCGGATGGCTCGATCACTCCTAGGGCCAGCATTTTGGTGACTTCGTTCTGGATGCAGGCGCGCACCCGATCTGGCACTCGGTACGCCCTGTGTCGAATAGGTGGACTATCCCCAGTGTCCACGTCGTGAAGGCACCAGGGGGTGACCCCGGGGGTGAGGGAGAACAGGTTTGCAAATTGTAGCAGGAGAGCTCGACAGTCTTGGCGTTGCTCCGGGGACAAGGCATCGGAGAGTCTGAACCCTTCCACTGAGCCATCTTTCTCACGGGTCCTCAGTAGGTCAGGGAGGGGCTCGGAGTCTTCTTCCGTCCCACTATCTGTTGCCATCAGTAGGCTGAGCTCCAAGCGTGCGAAGTGGGGTTTGAGTCTGTTGGCGTGGAGGACTCGTAGGGGGTTCCGGGAGGACTCCATGTCTATTAGGTAGGTGACAGGGCCCTTGCGCTCTATCACCTTGAAGGGTCCTGTCCATTTGTCCTGCAGGGTACAGGGTTCGACTGGAGACATCACCCAGACTTGCTGGCCTGGTTCGAACTCGATGGAGGAGGCATGCTGATCGTATCATTTCTTCATGTCCTCCTGACTGGCCTCAAGGTTGGCTTTGGCGAGTTCCCTGAATCGCCGGGTCTGGTTGCGGAGGGTCAGGAGATACTTATATACATCTGGAGGGGTCTTCTGGGGGGCCATCTCCCATCCTTCCTTGACCAGGCTGAGGGGGCCCCGGACGGGGTGTCCGTACAGGAGCTCAAAGGGACTGAAAACGAGGGATTTCTGGGGAACTTCTCGATAGGCGAAGAGGAGGCACGGGAGCAGCACGTCCCATTGGCGACGTAGGGGTTCTTCGAGGCCCATGATCATTCCCTTGAGAGTGCGGTTAAACCGCTCGACCAGTCCATTTCCTTGCGGGTGATACGGGGTCGTGAACCGGTAGGTGACCCCGCACTGCTGCCAGAGAGACCTCATGTACTTCGAGATAAAGTTCGTGCCCCTGTCGCTGACGACTTCCCGGGGGAAGCCCACTCGAGAGAAGATCCCCATCAGGGCTCGGCCTACCACGGGTGCTGTCACGGTCCGGAGAGGAATAGCCTCGGGTTAGCGGGTGGCGTGGTCCACAAGGACTAGGATGAACCGGTGCCCCTGTGCCGTTCGGGGGTCTATGGGCCCCACAATGTCTAGTCCCACCTGTTCGAACGGGGTGGTGACGACGGGAAAGGGTTGCAAGGGTGCTTTTAATTTTTCGGCCGCTCTTCCCGCTGGCCTGGCAGGTGGGGCAGGCCCGGCAGTGGTTGGAGACATCATTTCGCATTTTGGGCCAGTAGAAGTGAGTTACCAGGCGGTTGTAGGTTTTGTCTTGCCCCAGGTGCCCAGCGAGGGGGACATCGTGTGCCAAGTTCAAAAGAAAGTCTCTGAAGCGGAGGGGCACCACCAGCACCCGACTGACCCCCAACTTGGCAATTCTTTGATCACTGTAGAGCAGGTCATTGTCCCAATAAATCCAATGGGCCCCTGCGATGTCTCCTGCGCTCTGGGCGAGGGCTTGCTGCCGGAGTCCCTCGAGGGAGGGACAGGTCGTCTGCTCTTGTCGGAATTGTTCCTGGGTGGGACCACCCTCTTGACGCCACTGGGCCAGGTCGGGAAGGTCCTGGAGTTGAACGGGCTCTTCTTCGTTTCGCTCTGGGGGATTGGCGCTTAGGGCGGCTCCCTCCGGGACGATCGGTGGAGGAGGTTCTGGCCATTCGGGTTCTTCGGGACTGGAGATGGCGCGGGCGGCCATGGACCGGGTCGTTATGCAGGCCCATTCAGGGAGGCCCAACATCCCCAGGTGCTCTTTTCTTTCGACGGCTGCCCAGGGGGAACTTTCGAGGTCGTTCCCCAGGAGGCAGTCCACTGGGGCATCATCGCGGACAGTCACCTTCAGCATTCCGGACACTCCTCCCCACTCGAAGGGGACGCAGGCCATCCGACATAGGCTTTCTGAGTTGTCGGCTGACCGGACGGGGCAAAGGACGTTCGGCAAGATCTGCTCCGGGGTCACCATATGACAGCGGACTGCCGTCACACTGGCCCCGGTGTCGCGTAGGGCTTCAGCCTGGCGCCCATTAATGTTGACCCACTGGCTGTATTTCCGCGTATTGGCGGGTAGAGGAGCCCGCGGAATCATGTCTCTCTCCCCTAGGCAGACCAGTGACATGGCGGCTGGTTCCCACTCGGGCTGGTCGGCCTCGTACTCTTCAGAGTCTTCTGGGGTTTGCTCTTCCCCCAGGGCGGCGGCAGCGACCTGGCGGGGCATAGGGTTCTGGTTCTTTGGGCAATTAGGGTCATTGGCGTAGTGGCCGGGTTGCTGGCATCGGTGGCAAGTAACGTTGGCTCTGAATCCTGGACGCATCGGGGGTTTCCCCTGCCGGCCGGGGGCGGGGCGTTGCTGGCAGGAGCCACCGGGACGGCGCCTCTGCCCCGACCCTGGCCTCCTCCTCCCCCTCGGGGGCGATGTGGTCCTTGTTTGGTTCTGTTTGGTTCGCTGGGCCCGTTTCGGGCAACTCGGGTGCTTTCCCATCGGTCAGCTTCGGCAGCGAGTTGCCGAGGTTCAGTCAGTTTACTGTCGAGGAGGTGCTGCCTGAGCTCGACGAAGCAATTGTTAGAGAGGTGATCCCACACAATAAGGTCAAAGAGTTGCTCGTAAGTGGTCACCTTGCTGCCCTTGACCCATCCCTCGAATGCTCTGCTGAAAAAGTTCACGTACTCCACCCAAGTTGTTCCCGGGATCCGTTTGCAGTCGCGGAACCTCTGGCGGTACATCTCGGGCGTGAGTCTGTATCGAGTGAGGAGGGCGGCTTTCATGTGGTCGTAGGAGGTCATCTGATGGTCCGGGAGTTGCAGCAGAGCGTCTCGCCCTTCGTTGACAAACCTCCCCCATAACCCGGCTCCCCAGTCGCTTCGGGGAATCCGGTGGGAGGTCATGGCTACCTCATAGGCTTTGAACCATTGCTGGATATCGTGTTTCCGGTAATATTCTCTGACGACATCCTTGGGGATGTGGACTTTAGGGTCTGTAGTGGCAGGAGTGTTCAGGCGCTCGGGCACCCCGAGATCTTTATTCTGTTTCCGAAGCTCTATTTCTTTCAGGTTGCGCTCATGTTCGTAGGCTAGCTTTTTCTCTTCTAACTCTCTCTGTCTTTGTTTCTCTTCCCGCTCCTCTCGGAGCCTCAAGTGTTCCAATGTTATTTTTTGTTCTGCCAATTTCAGTTCTCCATCCAAACGAAGTCGAGCCAGCTCCAATTCATGGAGCCTGCTTTTTTCCCGTTCTCGGATCTCCTCTGGGGAGAGACCCGATCTTCTTTCTTCCGTCGGAGTGGTGTTCGTTTCCGGTGCCTCGAGGCTTTGGTTTTGGGGTACGGCCGTACCCGTCTCTGCCCAAGATTCTAGGGCCTTTTTGAAGTCTTCTTTCGTGCTCAGTCCTGTGGTAGCAATGCCTAGTTCTATGCAGAATTGTTTTAGTTCTCTGTGGTTATACTCTTCTAGTTTCTCCATCTGGAATTTTTCTGTGGTTCCGCTTTCTTTTGTTGTCATTGTGGTTGTGTCGTGGGGTGAGTTACTCTCTATAGGATTACGCGTTGGTTCGGATCGCGCCGCTGGCCACCAATGTTAGACGGGGACCCGGAGGGTCAGCCGAGTACAGGGGGAGAGGCCTCCGGTGAGGGCCGTCTCCAGCGATCGTACAGACAAGTAACTTCCCCCCCACAAATGGACACCACACAAGGGTACGATCTGCACACTTTATATAGGATTCTTGAGGCAAGGTTATCAACGATACAGTGGGGGCAGGACACGAGGATCCTCCCAATTCTAGTCTCTGTAGGGAAAAGGGTAGCGGGACAGTCTTGGTACTGGTCCGGTACAAGGGCGGCCAGGAAGAGCTCACAATCCTCGAGCTCGGAGGTCTGAAAGGTCGGGCCGCGGCAGCGCCAGCAGGCTAGGATGATAGTTCTCGACAAGGAGGGCCGCGGCAGCGCCAGCAGGCAAGAGCGATGGTTCACAAGGATGGGCCGCGGCAGCGCCAGCAGGTCCAGACGAAGATGCACGTTGCAGAGGGCTGCGGCAGCGCCAGCAGGCTTCGGAGATGGTTCACAAGGCAGGGCTGCGGCAGCGCCAGCAGTCCGTCAGGGATGAGTTCTTCAAGGTGTCTCTCGACTCCAGGATACAACTGCCTTCCTGCTCTGGAGCTGCCCCAGTTATAGGTCTGGCCTCCTTTGATGTCCGGACCCTCGCGCTTGGAGGTCGGGAGGTCCGGGATGAGGGAGTCCAGACACACAGCAGGGGGGTGGAGCCAGCGCCCGGGGAGACCGGGGGCGATCGGCACCTGGCGGGGGAGAGCCATCGACACTCTTTTCTCCCATTGACCTGCCAAGTGGTCTCTTCACCTCCTGGGTGGATGGTGGTGCCTCGATGTCGCGGCCTGGTCAGGCCCAGGGTTGGGGTCGTTATGCAGTGTCCAAAGATGGCGGCTGGGCCGGGGCAATGGTGCTGACGGGGGCCCGGGACAGCCGATGCTGGGATGTTCGGGAGCAGGCGTCCCGTTGGGGACGGGTTGCGGGTTGCTTCGGTGGGTTGCCGGGGTGGTTCTTCTGGGGACACCTGGGGAGCCGGCGTCCGGGCCTTATCATGCGGGGAGGGAGCGGGCCCTTCACGAGGCCTGTCCAACACTCACCTTATGAGGGGCAGATACAGATACTCTCGCCTTATGAGGGGCAGATACCGATACTCTCACTTTATGAGGGGCAGACACAGGTACTCTCGCCTTATGAGGGGCAGATACAGATACTATCCCATTATGAAGGGCAGATACAGATACTCTCACCTTATGAGGGGCAGATACAGATACTCTCATTTTATGAGGGGCAGACACAGATACTTTCGGCTTATGAGGGGCAGATACAGATAATCTCACTTTATGAGGGGCAGATACAGATACTCTCGCCTTATGATGGGCAGATACAGATACTCTTGTCTTATGAGGGGCAGATACAGATACTCTCGCCTTTTGAGGGGCAGATACAGATACTCTCGCCTTGTGAGGGGCAGATACAGATACTCTCACTTTATGAGGGGCATATACAGATACTCTCATCTTATGAGGGACAGATACAGATACCATCCCTTTATGAGGGGCAGATACAGATACTCACGTCTTATGAGGGGCAGACACAGATACTCTCGCCTTGTGAGGGGCAGATACAGATACTCTCGCCTTATGAGGGGCAGATACAGATACTATTCCATTATGAAGGGCAGATACAGATACTCTCACTTTATGAGGGGCAGATACAGATACTCTCACTTTATGAGGGGCAGATACAGATACTCTCACCTTATGAGGGGCAGATACAGATACTCTCGCCTTGTGAGGGGCAAATACAGATACTCTCGACTTATGAGGGGCAGATACAGATACTCCCGCCTTGTGAGGGGCGAATACAGATATTCTCACCTTATGAGGGGCAGATACAGATACTCTCGCCTTATGAGGCGCAGATACAGATTATCTCACTTTATGAGGGACAGATCCAGATACTCTTACTTTATGAGGGGCAGATACAGATACTCTCGCCTTATGATGGGCAGATACAGATACTCTCGTCTTATGAGGGGCAGATACAGATACTCTCGCCTTGTGAGGGGCAGATACAGATACTCTCGCCTTGTGAGGGGCAGATACAGATACTTTCGCCTTGTGAGGGGCAGATACAGATACTCTCACTTTATGAGGGGCAGATACAGATACTCTCATCTTATGAGGGGCAGATACAGATACTCTCGCCTTATGATGGGCAGATACAGATACTCTCGCCTTGTGAGGGGCAGATACAGATACTCTCACTTTATGAGGGGCATATACAGATACTCTCGCCTTATGATGGGCAGATACAGATACTCTCGCCTTGTGAGGGGCAGATACAGATACTCTCACTTTATGAGGGGCATATACAGATACTCTCGCCTTATGATGGGCAGATACAGATACTCTCGTCTTATGAGGGGCAGATACAGATACTCTCGCCTTGTGAGGGGCAGGTACAGATACTCTCGCCTTGTGAGGGGCAGATACAGATACTCTCACTTTATGAGGGGCATATACAGATACTCTCGCCTTATGATGGGCAGATACAGATACTCTCGCCTTGTGAGGGGCAGATACAGATACTCTCACTTTATGAGGGGCATATACAGATACTCTCGCCTTATGATGGGCAGATACAGATACTCTCGTCTTATGAGGGGCAGATACAGATACTCTCGCCTTGTGAGGGGCAGATACAGATACTCTCATCTTATGAGGGGCAGATACAGACACTCTAGCCTTGTGAGGGGCAGATACAGATACTCTCACTTTATGAGGGGCAGATACAGATCATCTCACTTTATGAGGGGCAGATACAGATACTCTCGCCTTATGATGGGCAGATACAGATACTCTCGTCTTATGAGGGGCAGATACAGATACCCTCGCCTTATGAGGGGCAGATACAGATACTCTCGTCTTATGAGGGGCAGACACAGATACTCTCGCCTTGTGAGGGGCAGATACAGATACTCTCACCTTGTCAGGGGCAGATACAGATACTCTCACTTTATGAGGGGCAGACACAGATACTCTTGCCTTATGAGGGGCAGATACCGATACTCTCACTCTATGAGGGGCAGACACAGATACTCTCGCCTTATGAGGGGCAGATACAGATACTATTCCATTATGAAGGGCAGATACAGATACTCTCACCTTATGAGGGGCAGATATAGATACTCTCACTTTATGAGGGGCAGACACAGATACTCTCACCTTATGAGGGGCAGATACAGATACTCTCACTTTATTAGGGGCCGACACAGATACTCTCGCCTTATGAGGGGCATATACAGATAATCTCACTTTATGAGGGGCAGATACAGATAATCTCACTTTATGAGGGGCAGATACAGATACTCTCACTTTATGAGGGGCAGATACAGATACTCTCACCTTATGCTGGGCAGATACAGATACTCTCGTCTTATGAGGGGCAGATACAGATACTCTCGCCTTGTGAGGGGCAGATACAGATAGTCTCACCTTATGAGGGGCAGATACAGATACTCTCAATTTATGAGGGGCAGACACAGATACTCCCACCTTATGAGGGGCAGATACAGATACTCTTGTCTTATGAGGGGCAGACACAGATACTCTCACCTTATGAGGGGCAGATACAGATACTCTCGCCTTATGAGGGGCAGATACAGATACTCTCGCCTTGTCAGGGGCGAATACAGATACTCTTGCCTTATGAGGGGCAGATACAGATACTCTTGTCTTATGAGGGGCAGATACAGATACTCTCACTTTATGAGGGGCAGATACAGATACTCTCGCCTTATGAGGGGCAGATACAGATACTCTCGCCTTGTGAGGGGCGAATACAGATACTCTTGACTTATGAGGGGCAGATACAGATACTCTCGCCTTGTGAGGGGCGAATACAGATATTCTCACCTTATGAGGGGCAGATACAGATACTCTCACTTTATGAGGAGCAGACACAGATACTCTTGCCTTATGAGGGGCAGACACAGATACTATCGTCTTATGAGGGGCAGATACAGATACTCTTGTCTTATGAGGGGCAGATACAGATACTCTCAATTTATGAGGGGCAGACACAGATACTCTCACCTTGTGAGGGTCAGATGCAGATAGTCCCGCCTTATGAGGGGCAGATACAGATACTCTCATCTTATTAGGGGCAGATACAGATACTCTCACTTTGTGAGGGGCAGACACAGATACTCTCACCTTTAAGGGGTAGATACAGATACTCTCACTTTATGAGGGGCAGACACAGATACTCTCGCCTTATGAGGGGCAGATACAGATACTCTTGTCTTATGAGGGGCAGATACAGATACTCTCGTCTTATGAGGGGTAGATATAGATCCTCTCACTTTTTGAGGGGCAGACACAGATACTCTCACCTTGTGAGGGTCGGATGCAGATACTCTCAACTTATGAGGGGCAGATACAGATACTCTTGTCTTATGAGGGGCAGATACAGATACTCTCAACTTATGAGGGGCAGATACAGATAGTCTCACTGTTAGACGGGGACCCGGAGGGTCGGCCGAGTACAGGGGGAGAGGCCTCCGGTGAGGGCCGTCTCCAGCGATCGTACAGACAAGTAACTCCCCCCCCCACAAATGGACACCACACAAGGGTACGATCTGCACACTTTATATAGGATTCTTGAGGCAAGGTTATCAACGATACAGTGGGGGCAGGACACGAGGATCCTCCCAATTCTAGTCTCTGTAGGGAAAAGGGTAGCGGGACAGTCTTGGTACCGGTCCGGTACAAGGGCGGCCAGGAGGAGCTCACAATCCTCGAGCTCGGAGGTCTGAAAGGTCGGGCCGCGGCAGCGCCAGCAGGCTAGGATGATAGTTCTCGACAAGGAGGGCCGCGGCAGCGCCAGCAGGCTACGATGATGATTTCTTTGCAGAGGGGCCGCGGCAGCACCAGCAGGCAAGAGCGATGGTTCACAAGGATGGGCCGCGGCAGCGCCAGCAGGTCCAGACGAAGATGCACGTTGCAGAGGGCCGTGGCAGCGCCAGCAGGCTTCGGAGATGGTTCACAAGGCAGGGCTGCGGCAGCGCCAGCAGTCCGTCAGGGATGAGTTCTTCAAGGTGTCTCTCGACTCCAGGATACAACTGCCTTCCTGCTCTGGAGCTGCCCCAGTTATAGGTCTGGCCTCCTTTGATGTCCGGACCCTCGCGCTTGGAGGTCGGGAGGTCCGGGATGAGGGAGTCCAGACACACAGCAGGGGGGTGGAGCCAGCGCCCGGGGAGACCGGGGGCGATCGGCACCTGGCGGGGGAGAGCCATCGACACTCTTTTCTCCCATTGACTTGCCAAGTGGTCTCTTCACCTCCTGGGTGGATGGTGGTGCCTCGATGTCGGGGCCTGGTCAGGCCCAGGGTTGGGGTCGCGTCGAGGCCACGCGGCCTCGTGATGCAGTGTCCAAAGATGGCGGCTGGGCCGGGGCAATGGTGCTGACGGGGGCCCGGGACAGCCGATGCTGGGATGTTCGGGAGCAGGCGTCCCGTTGGGGACGGGTTGCGGGTTGCTTCGGTGGGTTGCCGGGGTGGTTCTTCTGGGGACACCGGGGGAGCCGGCGTCCGGGCCTTATCATGCGGGGAGGGAGCGGGCCCTACACGAGGCCTGTCCAACATGCGTCCCCCCCAGCTGAAGGCAGGGAGAGTCACCCATCCTCTTGGGTACTCTCCTCGCCGAGGCGGAAAAAGCGTGACAGGCCGTCCGCGTTGGCGTGGTCCTGGCCAGGTCGATGCTCCACAGTGAAGTCCATCCCCTGCAAGGAGATGGACCATCGCAACAGTTTTGGGTTCTCCCCCCGCATCTGCATCAGCCATTGCAGGGGTCGGTGGTCTGTCTGTACCCTGAAATGGGTACCGAAGAGGGAGGGCCGGAGTTTCTTGAGGGCCCATACCACTGCGAAGGCCTCCCACTCGATGGTGCTTCAGCGCTGTTCTCGAGCCAGCAGGCGTCGGCTGATGAAGGCCACTGGCTGATCGATTCCCTCGGCGTTGAGTTGAGAGAGGACTGCCCCAATGCCATGATCTGAGGCGTCCGTTTGAACTATGAATTCCCGGCTGTAGTCGGGGGCCTGGAGCACGGGGGCGGTCTTCAACTTCTCGAAGGCCGCTTGACAGTCCGGAGTCCAGTTGACTGTTTTGGGGTTTTTCTTGGATGTGAGTTCCGTGAGGGGCCCCACAATGCTGCCATAGTCCTTTACAAACCGCCGGTAGTATCCGGTGAGCCCTAGGAAGGCCCGGACCTCGGTTTGGGTGACAGGTGGTTGCCAGGACTGGATGGCAGCGATCTTGAGCTGAAGGGGGGCCACCAGACCGCTCCCCACTTGGTGTCCGAGGTAGGTCACGGACCCCTGGCCAATCTGACATTTGCTGGCTTTGATGGTGAGGCCGGCCTGCTGGAGGGCGTGCAGGACTTCTCGGAGGTGGTGGAGGTGGTCTGCCCAGTGGCGACTGTACACAGCGATATCGTCCAGGTAGGCGGCGCTGAATTCTTCGAGGCCCGCCAGTACCTGGTTCACAAGTCATTGGAAGGTAGCTGGAGCGTTTTTCATGCCGAAGGGCATCACTTTGAAGTGGTAGTGACCATCCGGGGTAGAGAAGGCGGATCGTTCTTGGGCCCTGGGGGTGAGGCCGATTTGCCAGTAGCCCGCTGTTAGATCGAAGATGCTCAGGTAGCGGGCAGCCCCCATGCGGTCAACCAGCTCATCCGCCCGGGGGATGGGGTGAGCGTCTGTTCTGGTAACAGCGTTCAGGCCCCGATAGTCTACACAGAACCGGAGCTCGGGGGCAACACCCGGGGCGGCAGCCTAGGGGACCAGTACAACTGGGCTGGCCCAGGGGCTGTCGGATGGCTCGATCACTCCTAGGGCCAGCATTTTGGTGACTTCGTTCTGGATGCAGGCGCGCACCCGATCTGGCACTCGGTACGCCCTGTGTCGAATAGGTGGACTATCCCCAGTGTCCACGTCGTGAAGGCACCAGGGGGTGACCCCGGGGGTGAGGGAGAACAGGTTTGCAAATTGTAGCAGGAGAGCTCGACAGTCTTGGCGTTGCTCCGGGGACAAGGCATCGGAGAGTCTGAACCCTTCCACTGAGCCATCTTTCTCACGGGTCCTCAGTAGGTCAGGGAGGGGCTCGGAGTCTTCTTCCGTCCCACTATCTGTTGCCATCAGTAGGCTGAGCTCCAAGCGTGCGAAGTGGGGTTTGAGTCTGTTGGCGTGGAGGACTCGTAGGGGGTTCCGGGAGGACTCCATGTCTATTAGGTAGGTGACAGGGCCCTTGCGCTCTATCACCTTGAAGGGTCCTGTCCATTTGTCCTGCAGGGTACAGGGTTCGACTGGAGACATCACCCAGACTTGCTGGCCTGGTTCGAACTCGATGGAGGAGGCATGCTGATCGTATCATTTCTTCATGTCCTCCTGACTGGCCTCAAGGTTGGCTTTGGCGAGTTCCCTGAATCGCCGGGTCTGGTTGCGGAGGGTCAGGAGATACTCATATACATCTGGAGGGGTCTTCTGGGGGGCCATCTCCCATCCTTCCTTGACCAGGCTGAGGGGGCCCCGGACGGGGTGTCCGTACAGGAGCTCAAAGGGACTGAAAACGAGGGATTTCTGGGGAACTTCTCGATAGGCGAAGAGGAGGCACGGGAGCAGCACGTCCCATTGGCGACGTAGGGGTTCTTCGAGGCCCATGATCATTCCCTTGAGAGTGCGGTTAAACCGCTCGACCAGTCCATTTCCTTGCGGGTGATACGGGGTCGTGAACCGGTAGGTGACCCCGCACTGCTGCCAGAGAGACCTCATGTACTTCGAGATAAAGTTCGTGCCCCTGTCGCTGACGACTTCCCGGGGGAAGCCCACTCGAGAGAAGATCCCCATCAGGGCTCGGCCTACCACGGGTGCTGTCACGGTCCGGAGAGGAATAGCCTCGGGTTAGCGGGTGGCGTGGTCCACAAGGACTAGGATGAACCGGTGCCCCTGTGCCGTTCGGGGGTCTATGGGCCCCACAATGTCTAGTCCCACCTGTTCGAACGGGGTGGTGACGACGGGAAAGGGTTGCAAGGGTGCTTTTAATTTTTCGGCCGCTCTTCCCGCTGGCCTGGCAGGTGGGGCAGGCCCGGCAGTGGTTGGAGACATCATTTCGCATTTTGGGCCAGTAGAAGTGAGTTACCAGGCGGTTGTAGGTTTTGTCTTGCCCCAGGTGCCCAGCGAGGGGGACATCGTGTGCCAAGTTCAAAAGAAAGTCTCTGAAGCGGAGGGGCACCACCAGCACCCGACTGACCCCCAACTTGGCAATTCTTTGATCACTGTAGAGCAGGTCATTGTCCCAATAAATCCAATGGGCCCCTGCGATGTCTCCTGCGCTCTGGGCGAGGGCTTGCTGCCGGAGTCCCTCGAGGGAGGGACAGGTCGTCTGCTCTTGTCGGAATTGTTCCTGGGTGGGACCACCCTCTTGACGCCACTGGGCCAGGTCGGGAAGGTCCTGGAGTTGAACGGGCTCTTCTTCGTTTCGCTCTGGGGGATTGGCGCTTAGGGCGGCTCCCTCCGGGACGATCGGTGGAGGAGGTTCTGGCCATTCGGGTTCTTCGGGACTGGAGATGGCGCGGGCGGCCATGGACCGGGTCGTTATGCAGGCCCATTCAGGGAGGCCCAACATCCCCAGGTGCTCTTTTCTTTCGACGGCTGCCCAGGGGGAACGTTCGAGGTCGTTCCCCAGGAGGCAGTCCACTGGGGCATCATCGCGGACAGTCACCTTCAGCATTCCGGACACTCCTCCCCACTCGAAGGGGACGCAGGCCATCCGACATAGGCTTTCTGAGTTGTCGGCTGACCGGACGGGGTAAAGGACGTTCGGCAAGATCTGCTCCGGGGTCACCATATGACAGCGGACTGCCGTCACACTGGCCCCGGTGTCGCGTAGGGCTTCAGCCTGGCGCCCATTAATGTTGACCCACTGGCTGTATTTCCGCGTATTGGCGGGTAGAGGAGCCCGCGGAATCATGTCTCTCTCCCCTAGGCAGACCAGTGACATGGCGGCTGGTTCCCACTCGGGCTGGTCGGCCTCGTACTCTTCAGAGTCTTCTGGGGTTTGCTCTTCCCCCAGGGCGGCGGCAGCGACCTGGCGGGGCATAGGGTTCTGGTTCTTTGGGCAATTAGGGTCATTGGCGTAGTGGCCGGGTTGCTGGCATCGGTGGCAAGTAACGTTGGCTCTGAATCCTGGACGCATCGGGGGGTTTCCCCTGCCGGCCGGGGGCGGGGCGTTGCTGGCAGGAGCCACCGGGACGGCGTCTCTGCCCCGACCCTGGCCTCCTCCTCCCCCTCGGGGGCGATGTGGTCCTTGTTTGGTTCTGTTTGGTTCGCTGGGCCCGTTTCGGGCAACTCGGGTGCTTTCCCATCGGTCAGCTTCGGCAGCGAGTTGCCGAGGTTCAGTCAGTTTACTGTCGAGGAGGTGCTGCCTGAGCTCGACGAAGCAATTGTTAGAGAGGTGATCCCACACAATAAGGTCAAAGAGTTGCTCGTAAGTGGTCACCTTGCTGCCCTTGACCCATCCCTCGAATGCTCTGCTGAAAAAGTTCACGTACTCCACCCAAGTTGTTCCCGGGATCCGTTTGCAGTCGCGGAACCTCTGGCGGTACATCTCGGGCGTGAGTCTGTATCGAGTGAGGAGGGCGGCTTTCATGTGGTCGTAGGAGGTCATCTGATGGTCCGGGAGTTGCAGCAGGGCGTCTCGCCCTTCGTTGACAAACCTCCCCCATAACCCGGCTCCCCAGTCGCTTCGGGGAATCCGGTGGGAGGTCATGGCTACCTCATAGGCTTTGAACCATTGCTGGATATCGTGTTTCCGGTAATATTCTCTGACGACATCCTTGGGGATGTGGACTTTAGGGTCTGTAGTGGCAGGAGTGTTCAGGCGCTCGGGCACCCCGAGATCTTTATTCTGTTTCCGAAGCTCTATTTCTTTCAGGTTGCGCTCATGTTCGTAGGCTAGCTTTTTCTCTTCTAACTCTCTCTGTCTTTGTTTCTCTTCCCGCTCCTCTCGGAGCCTCAAGTGTTCCAATGTTATTTTTTGTTCTGCCAATTTCAGTTCTCCATCCAAACGAAGTCGAGCCAGCTCCAATTCATAGAGCCTGCTTTTTTCCCGTTCTCGGATCTCCTCTGGGGAGAGACCCGATCTTCTTTCTTCCGTCGGAGTGGTGTTCGTTTCCGGTGCCTCGAGGCTTTGGTTTTGGGGTACGGCCGTACCCGTCTCTGCCCAAGATTCTAGGGCCTTTTTGAAGTCTTCTTTCGTGCTCAGTCCTGTGGTAGCAATGCCTAGTTCTATGCAGAATTGTTTTAGTTCTCTGTGGTTATACTCTTCTAGTTTCTCCATCTGGAATTTTTCTGTGGTTCCGCTTTCTTTTGTTGTCATTGTGGTTGTGTCGTGGGGTGAGTTACTCTCTATAGGATTACGCGTTGGTTCGGATCGCGCCGCTGGCCACCAATGTTAGACGGGGACCCGGAGGGTCAGCCGAGTACAGGGGGAGAGGCCTCCGGTGAGGGCCGTCTCCAGCGATCGTACAGACAAGTAACTTCCCCCCCACAAATGGACACCACACAAGGGTACGATCTGCACACTTTATATAGGATTCTTGAGGCAAGGTTATCAACGATACAGTGGGGGCAGGACACGAGGATCCTCCCAATTCTAGTCTCTGTAGGGAAAAGGGTAGCGGGACAGTCTTGGTACCGGTCCGGTACAAGGGCGGCCAGGAGGAGCTCACAATCCTCGAGCTCGGAGGTCTGAAAGGTCGGGCCGCGGCAGCGCCAGCAGGCTAGGATGATAGTTCTCGACAAGGAGGGCCGCGGCAGCGCCAGCAGGCAAGAGCGATGGTTCACAAGGATGGGCCGCGGCAGCGCCAGCAGGTCCAGACGAAGATGCACGTTGCAGAGGGCCGAGGCAGCGCCAGCAGGCTTCGGAGATGGTTCACAAGGCAGGGCTGCGGCAGCGCCAGCAGTCCGTCAGGGATGAGTTCTTCAAGGTGTCTCTCGACTCCAGGATACAACTGCCTTCCTGCTCTGGAGCTGCCCCAGTTATAGGTCTGGCCTCCTTTGATGTCCGGACCCTCGCGCTTGGAGGTCGGGAGGTCCGGGATGAGGGAGTCCAGACACACAGCAGGGGGGTGGAGCCAGCGCCCGGGGAGACCGGGGGCGATCGGCACCTGGCGGGGGAGAGCCATCGACACTCTTTTCTCCCATTGACCTGCCAAGTGGTCTCTTCACCTCCTGGGTGGATGGTGGTGCCTCGATGTCGCGGCCTGGTCAGGCCCAGGGTTGGGGTCGTTATGCAGTGTCCAAAGATGGCGGCTGGGCCGGGGCAATGGTGCTGACGGGGGCCCGGGACAGCCGATGCTGGGATGTTCGGGAGCAGGCGTCCCGTTGGGGACGGGTTGCGGGTTGCTTCGGTGGGTTGCCGGGGTGGTTCTTCTGGGGACACCTGGGGAGCCGGCGTCCGGGCCTTATCATGCGGGGAGGGAGCGGGCCCTTCACGAGGCCTGTCCAACACTCACCTTATGAGGGGCAGATACAGATACTCTCGCCTTATGAGGGGCAGATACCGATACTCTCACTTTATGAGGGGCAGACACAGGTACTCTCGCCTTATGAGGGGCAGATACAGATACTATCCCATTATGAAGGGCAGATACAGATACTCTCACCTTATGAGGGGCAGATACAGATACTCTCATTTTATGAGGGGCAGACACAGATACTTTCGGCTTATGAGGGGCAGATACAGATAATCTCACTTTATGAGGGGCAGATACAGATACTCTCGCCTTATGATGGGCAGATACAGATACTCTTGTCTTATGAGGGGCAGATACAGATACTCTCGCCTTTTGAGGGGCAGATACAGATACTCTCGCCTTGTGAGGGGCAGATACAGATACTCTCACTTTATGAGGGGCATATACAGATACTCTCATCTTATGAGGGACAGATACAGATACCATCCCTTTATGAGGGGCAGATACAGATACTCACGTCTTATGAGGGGCAGACACAGATACTCTCGCCTTGTGAGGGGCAGATACAGATACTCTCGCCTTATGAGGGGCAGATACAGATACTATTCCATTATGAAGGGCAGATACAGATACTCTCACTTTATGAGGGGCAGATACAGATACTCTAACTTTATGAGGGGCAGACACAGATATTTTCACTTTATGAGGGGCAGATACAGATACTCTCACTTTATTAGGGGCAGACACAGATACTCTCGCCTTATGAGGAGCAGATACAGATAATCTCACTTTATGAGGGGCAGATACAGATACTCTCACTTTATGAGGGGCAGACACAGATACTCTCGCCTTATGAGGAGCAGATACAGATAATCTCACTTTATGAGGGGCAGATACAGATAATCTCACTTTATGAGGGGCAGATACAGATACTCTCACTTTATGAGGGGCAGATAGAGATACTCTTGCCTTATGATGGGCAGATACAGATACTCTCGTCTTATATGGGGCAGATACAGATACTCTCACCTTGTGAGGGGCAGATACAGATAGTCTCACCTTATGAGGGGTTGATACAGATACTCTCACTTTATGAGGGGCAGACACAGATACTCTCGCCTTATGAGGGGCAGATACAGATACTCTTGTCTTATGAGGGGCAGATACAGATACTCTTGTCTTATGAGGGGCAGATACAGATACTCTCACCTTATGAGGGGCAGATACAGATACTCTCGCCTTATGAGGGGCAGATACAGATACTCACGCCTTGTCAGGGGCGAATACAGATACTCTTGCCTTATGAGGGGCAGACACAGATACTCTTGCCTTATGAGGGGCAGACACAGATACTCTCACTTTATGAGGGGCAGATACAGACACTCTCGCCTTATGAGTGGCATATACAGATATTCTCGCCTTACAAGGGGCAGATACAGATACTCTCACCTTGTGAGGGGCGAATACAGATACTCTCGACTTATGAGGGGCAGATACAGATACTCCCGCCTTGTGAGGGGCAAATACAGATATTCTAGCCTTATGAGGGGCAGATACAGATACTCTCACTTTATGAGGGGCAGACACAGATACTCTCGTCTTATGAGGGGCAGATACAGATACTCTTGCCTTATGAGGGGCAGACACAGATACTCTTGTCTTATGAGGGGCAGATACAGATACTCTTGTCTTATGAGAGGCAGATACAGATACTCTCACTTTATGAGGGGCAGACACAGATACTCTCACCTTGTGAGGGTCGGATGCAGATACTCTCACCTTATGTGGGGCAGATACAGATACTCTTGTCTTATGAGGGGCAGATACAGATACGTTTGTCTTCTGAGGGGCAGATACAGATACTCTCGCCTTATGAGGGGCAGATACAGATACTCTCGCCTTATGATGGGCAGATACAGATACTCTCGCCTTGTCAGGGGCGAATACAGATACTCTTGCCTTATGAGGGGCAGATACAGATACTCTTGTCTTATGAGGGGCAGATACAGATACTCTCACTTTATGAGGGGCAGACAAAGATACTCTCACTTTATATGGGGCAGACACAAATACTCTCGTCTTATGAGGGGCAGATACAGATACTCTTGCCTTATGAGGGGCAGACACAGATACTCTCGTCTTATGAGGGGCAGATACAGATACTCTTGTCTTATGAGGGGCAGATACAGATACTCTCACTTTATGAGGGGCAGACACAGATACTTTCACCTTGTGAGGGTCGGATGCAGATACTCTCACCTTATGTGGGACAGATACAGATACTCTCGTCTTATGAGGGGCAGATACATATAGGTTTGTCTTCTGAGGGGCAGATACAGATACTCTCACCTTATGAGGGGCAGATACAGATACTCTCGCCTTATGAGGGGCAGATACAGATACTCTCGCCTTGTCAGGGGCGAATAAAGATACTCTTGCCTTATGAGGGGCAGATACAGATACTTTTGTCTTATGAGGGGCAGATACAGATACTCTCACTTTATGAGGGGCAGATACAGATACTCTCGCCTTATGAGGGGCAGATACAGATACTCTCGCCTTGTGAGGGGCGAATACAGATACTCTCGACTTATGAGGGGCAGATACAGTTACTCCCGCCTTGTGAGGGGCGAATACAGATATTCTCACCTTATGAGGGGCAGATACAGATACTCTCACTTTATGAGGAGCAGACACAGATACTCTTGCCTTATGAGGGGCAGATACAGATACTCTCGTCTTATGAGGGGCAGATACAGATACTCTCACTTTATGAGGGGCAGACACAGATACTCTCACCTTGTTAGGGTCGGATGCAAATACTCTCGCCTTATGAGGGGCAGATACAGATACTCTCGTCTTATGAGGGGCAGATACAGATAATCTCGTCTTATGAGGGGCAGATACAGATACTCTCACTTTGTGAGGGGCAGACACAGATACTCTTGCCTTATGAGGGGTAGATACAGATACTCTCACTTTATGAGGGGCAGACACAGATACTCTCGCCTTATGAGGGGCAGCCACAGATACTCTCGTTTTATGAAGGGCAGATACAGATACTCTTGTTTTATGAGGGGCAGATACAGATACTCTCGTCTTATGAGGGGCAGATACAGATACTCTTGTCTTATGAGGGGCAGATACAGATACTCTCACTTTATGAGGGGCAGACACAGATACTCTCACCTTGTGAGGGTCGGATGCAGATACTCTCACCTTATGAGTGCAGATACAGATACTCTCACTTTATGAGGGGCAGATACAGATACTCTCGCCTTATGAGGGGCAGATACAGATTCTCTCGCCTTGTCAGGGGCGAATACAGATACTCTTGCCTTATGAGGGGCAGATACAGATACTCTTGTCTTATGAGGGGCAGATACAGATACTCTCACTTTATAAGGGGCAGACACAGATACTCTCACTTTATGAGGGGCAGAGAAATATACTCTCGTCTTATGAGGGGCAGATACAGATACTCTTGCCTTATGAGGGGCAGACACAGATACTCTCGTCTTATGAGGGGCAGATACAGATACTCTTGTCTTATGAGGGGCAGATACAGATACTCTCACTTTATGAGGGGCAGACACAGATACTTTCACCTTGTGAGGGTCGGATGCAGATACTCTCACCTTATGTGGGGCAGATACAGATACTCTCGTCTTATGAGGGGCAGATACATATAGGTTTGTCTTCTGAGGGGCAGATACAGATACTCTCACCTTATGAGGGGCAGATACAGATACTCTCGCCTTATGAGGGGCAGATACAGATACTCTCGCCTTGTCAGGGGCGAATAAAGATACTCTTGCCTTATGAGGGGCAGATACAGATACTTTTGTCTTATGAGGGGCAGATACAGATACTCTCACTTTATGAGGGGCAGATACAGATACTCTCGCCTTATGAGGGGCAGATACAGATACTCTCGCCTTGTGAGGGGCGAATACAGATACTCTCGACTTATGAGGGGCAGATACAGATACTCCCGCCTTGTGAGGGGCGAATACAGATATTCTCACCTTATGAGGGGCAGATACAGATACTCTCACTTTATGAGGAGCAGACACAGATACTCTTGCCTTATGAGGGGCAGATACAGATACTCTCGTCTTATGAGGGGCAGATACAGATACTCTCACTTTATGAGGGGCAGACACAGATACTCTCACCTTGTGAGGGTCGGATGCAAATACTCTCGCCTTATGAGGGGCAGATACAGATACTCTCGTCTTATGAGGGGCAGATACAGATAATCTCGTCTTATGAGGGGCAGATACAGATACTCTCACTTTGTGAGGGGCAGACACAGATACTCTTGCCTTATGAGGGGTAGATACAGATACTCTCACTTTATGAGGGGCAGACACAGATACTCTCGCCTTATGAGGGGCAGCCACAGATACTCTCGTTTTATGAAGGGCAGATACAGATACTCTTGTTTTATGAGGGGCAGATACAGATACTCTCGTCTTATGAGGGGCAGATACAGATACTCTTGTCTTATGAGGGGCAGATACAGATACTCTCACTTTATGAGGGGCAGACACAGATACTCTCACCTTGTGAGGGTCGGATGCAGATACTCTCACCTTATGAGTGCAGATACAGATACTCTCACTTTATGAGGGGCAGATACAGATACTCTCGCCTTATGAGGGGCAGATACAGATTCTCTCGCCTTGTCAGGGGCGAATACAGATACTCTTGCCTTATGAGGGGCAGATTCAGATACTCTTGTCTTATGAGGGGCAGATACAGATACTCTCACTTTATGAGGGGCAGATACAGATACTCTCACCTTATGAGGGGCAGATACAGATACAGATACTCTCGCCTTGTGAGGGGCGAATACAGATACTCTCGACTTATGAGGGGCAGATACAGATACTCCCGCCTTGTGAGGGGCGAATACAGATATTCTCACCTCATGAGGGGCAGATACAGATACTCTCACTTTATGAGGAGCAGACACAGATACTCTTGCCTTATGAGGGGCAGATACAGATACTCTCGTATTATGAGGGGCAGATACAGATACTTTCACTTTATGAGAGGCAGACACAGATACTCTCACCTTGTGAGGGTCGGATGCAAATACTCTCGCCTTATGAGGGGCAGATACAGATACTCTCGTCTTATAGGGGCAGATACAGATACTCTCGTCTTATGAGGGGCAGATACAGATACTCTCACTTTGTGAGGGGCAGACACAGATACTCTCGCCTTATGAGGGGTAGATACAGATACTCTCACTTTATGAGGGGCAGATACAGATACTCTCAACTTATGAGGGGCAGTTACAGATAGTCTCACCTTATGAGGGGCTGATACAGATACTCTCACATTATGAGGGGCAGATACAGATACTCTCGCCTTATGAGGGGCAGATACCGATACTCTCACTTTATGAGGGGCAGACACAGGTACTCTCGCCTTATGAGGGGCAGATACAGATACTATCCCATTATGAAGGGCAGATACAGATACTCTCACCTTATGAGGGGCAGATACAGATAATCTCACTTTATGAGGGGCAGACACAGATACTCTCGGCTTATGAGGGGCAGATACAGATACTCTCACCTTATGAGGGGGAGATACAGATACTCTCGCCTTATGAGGGGCAGATACAGATAGTCTTGCCTTATGAAGGGCAGCAGCAGATACTCTCGCCTTATGAGGGGCAGATACAGATACTCTGACCTTATGAGGGGCAGAACAGATACTCTCGTCTTATGAGGGGCAGATACAGATACTCTCGCCTCTTGAGGGGCGAATACAGATACTCTCGCCTTATGAGGGGCAGATACAGATACTCTCGCCTTATGAAGGGCAGATACAGATACTCTCGCCGTATGAGGGGCAGATACAGATACTCTCACCTTATGAGGGGCAGAAACAGATACTCTCGCCTTATGAGGGGCAGATACAGATACTCTCACTTTATGAGGGGCAGACACAAATACTCTCGCCTTATGAGGGGCAGATACAGATACTCTCACTTTATGAGGGACAGATAGAGATACTCTCGCCTTATGGGGGCAGATACAGATACTCTCACTTTATGAGGGGCAGAAACAGATACTCCCGCCTTATGAGGGGCAGATACAGATTATCTCACTTTATGAGGGGCAGATACAGATACTCTCACTTTATGAAGGGCAGATACAGATACTCTCGCCTTATGAGGGGCAGATACAGATACTCTCACCTTATGAGGGGCAGATACAGACACTCTCGCCTTATGAGGGTATATACAGATACTCTCACTTTATGAGGGGCAGATACAGATACTCTCGCCTTATGAGGGGCAGATACAGATACTCTCGCCTTTTGAGGGGCAGATACAGATACTCTAGCCTTGTGAGGGGCACATACAGATACTCTCGCCTTATGAGGGGCAGATACAGATGCTCTCACCTTGTGAGGGTCGGATGCACATACTCTCGCCTTGTGAGGGGCCGATACAGATAATCTCACTTTATGAGGGGCAGATACAGATACTCTCGCCTTATGAGGGGCAGATACAGATTATCTCACATTATGAGGGGCAGATCTAGATACTCTCACTTTATGAGGGGTAGATACAGATACTCTCACCTTATGAGGGGCAGATACAGATACTCTCGCCCTATGAGGGGCAGATACAGATACTCTTGTCTTATGAGGGGCAGATACAGATACTTTTGTCTTATGAGGGGCAGACACAGATACTCTCACTTTATGAGGGACAGAAACAGATACTCTCACCTTATGAGGGGCAGATAACGATACTCTCACTTTATGAGGGGCAGATACAGATACTCTCACTTTATGAGGGGTAGACACAGATACTCTCACCTTATGAGGGGCAGATACAGATACTCTCGTATCATGAGGGGCAGATGCAGATACTCTCGTATCATGAGGGGCAGATACAGATACTCTAAACTTATGAGGGGCAGAGACAGATACTCTCATCTTATGAGGGGCAGATACAGATACTCCCGTCTTATGAGGGGCAGATACAGATACTCTCACTTTATGAGGGGCAGATACAGATACTCTTGCCTTATGAGTGGCAGACACAGATACTCCTGTCTTATGAGGGGCAGCTAGAGATACTCTCACCTTGTGAGGGGCAGATACAGATACTCTCACCTTATGCGGGCAGATACAGATAATCTCACTTTATGAGGGGCAGATACAGATACTCTCAATTTTTGAGGGGCAGATACAGATACTCTTGCCTTATGATAGGCAGATACAGATACTCTCACTTTATGAGGGGCAGACACAGATACTCTCACCTTGTGAGGGTCGGATGCAGATACTCTCACCTTATGTGGGGCAGATACAGATACTCTTGTCTTATGAGGGGCAGATACAGATACGTTTGTCTTCTGAGGGGCAGATACAGATACTCTCGCCTTATGAGGGGCAGATACAGATACTCTCGCCTTATGAGGGGCAGATACAGATACTTTCGCCTTGTCAGGGGCGAATACAGATACTCTTGCCTTATGAGGGGCAGATACAGATACTCTTGTCTTATGAGGGGCAGATACAGATACTCTCACTTTATGAGGGGCAGACACAGATACTCTCACTTTATGAGGGGCAGACACAAATACTCTCGTCTTATGAGGGGCAGATACAGATACTCTTGCCTTATGAGGGGCAGACACAGATACTCTCGTCTTATGAGGGGCAGATACAGATACTCTTGTCTTATGAGGGGCAGATACAGATACTCTCACTTTATGAGGGGCAGACACAGATACTTTCACCTTGTGAGGGTCGGATGCAGATACTCTCACCTTATGTGGGGCAGATACAGATACTCTCGTCTTATGAGGGGCAGATACATATACGTTTGTCTTCTGAGGGGCAGATACAGATACTCTCACCTTATGAGGGGCAGATACAGATACTCTCGCCTTATGAGGGGCAGATACAGATACTCTCGCCTTGTCAGGGGCGAATACAGATACTCTTGCCTTATGAGGGGCAGATACAGATACTTTTGTGTTATGAGGGGCAGATACAGATACTCTCACTTTATGAGGGGCAGATACAGATACTCTCGCCTTATGAGGGGCAGATACAGATACTCTCGCCTTGTGAGGGGCGAATACAGATACTCTCGACTTATGAGGGGCAGATACAGATACTCCCGCCTTGTGAGGGGCGAATACAGATATTCTCACCTTATGAGGGGCAGATACAGATACTCTCACTTTATGAGGAGCAGACACAGATAGTCTTGCCTTATGAGGGGCAGATACAGATACTCTCGTCTTATGAGGGGCAGATACAGATACTCTCACTTTATGAGGGGCAGACACAGATACTCTCACCTTGTGAGGGTCGGATGCAAATACTCTCGCCTTATGAGGGGCAGATACAGATACTCTTGCCTTATGAGGGGTAGATACAGATACTCTCACTTTATGAGGGGCAGACACAGATACTCTCGCCTTATGAGGGGCAGCCACAGATACTCTCGTTTTATGAAGGGCAGATACAGATACTCTTGTCTTATGAGGGGCAGATACAGATACTCTCGTCTTATGAGGGGCAGATACAGATACTCTTGTCTTATGAGGGGCAGATACAGATACTCTCACTTTATGAGGGGTAGACACAGATACTCTCACCTTGTGAGGGTTGGATGCAGATACTCTCACCTTATGAGTGCAGATACAGATACTCTCACTTTATGAGGGGCAGATACAGATACTCTCGCCTTATGAGGGGCAGATACAGATACTCTCGCCTTGTCAGGGGCGAATACAGATACTCTTGCCTTATGAGGGGCAGATTCAGATACTCTTGTCTTATGAGGGGCAGATACAGATACTCTCACTTTATGAGGGGCAGATACAGATACTCTCACCTTATGAGGGGCAGATACAGATACAGATACTCTCGCCTTGTGAGGGGCGAATACAGATACTCTCGACTTATGAGGGGCAGATACAGATACTCCCGCCTTGTGAGGGGCGAATACAGATATTCTCACCTTATGAGGGGCAGATACAGATACTCTTGCCTTATGAGGGGCAGATACAGATACTCTCGTATTATGAGGGGCAGATACAGATACTTTCACTTTATGAGAGGCAGACACAGATACTCTCACCTTGTGAGGGTCGGATGCAAATACTCTCGCCTTATGAGGGGCAGATACAGATACTCTCGTCTTATAGGGGCAGATACAGATACTCTCGTCTTATGAGGGGCAGATACAGATACTCTCACTTTGTGAGGGGCAGACACAGATACTCTCGCCTTATGAGGGGTAGATACAGATACTCTCACTTTATGAGGGGCAGATACAGATACTCTCAACTTATGAGGGGCAGTTACAGATAGTCTCACCTTATGAGGGGCTGATACAGATACTCTCACATTATGAGGGGCAGATACAGATACTCTCGCCTTATGAGGGGCAGATACCGATACTCTCACTTTATGAGGGGCAGACACAGGTACTCTCGCCTTATGAGGGGCAGATACAGATACTATCCCATTATGAAGGGCAGATACAGATACTCTCACCTTATGAGGGGCAGATACAGATACTCTCACTTTATGAGGGGCAGACACAGATACTCTCGGCTTATGAGGGGCAGATACAGATACTCTCGCCTTATGAGGGGCAGATACAGATACTCTTGCCTTATGAAGGGCAGCAGCAGATACTCTCGCCTTATGAGGGGCAGATACAGATACTCTGACCTTATGAGGGGCAGAACAGATACTCTCGTCTTATGAGGGGCAGATACAGATACTGTCGCCTTGTGAGGGGCGAATACAGATACTCTCGCCTTATGAGGGGCAGATACAGATACTCTCGCCTTATGAAGGGCAGATACAGATACTCTCGCCGTATGAGGGGCAGATACAGATACTCTCACCTTATGAGGGGCAGAAACAGATACTCTCGCCTTATGAGGGGCAGATACAGATACTCTCACTTTATGAGGGGCAGACACAGATACTCTCGCCTTATGAGGGGCAGATACAGATACTCTCACTTTATGAGGGACAGATACAGATACTCTCGCCTTATGGGGGCAGATACAGATACTCTCACTTTATGAGGGGCAGACACAGATACTCCCGCCTTATGAGGGGCAGATACAGATTATCTCACTTTATGAGGGGCAGATACAGATACTCTCACTTTATGAAGGGCAGATACAGATACTCTCGCCTTATGAGGGGCAGATACAGATACTCTCATCTTATGAGGGGCAGATACAGACACTCTCGCCTTATGAGGGTATATACAGATACTCTCACTTTATGAGGGGCAGATACAGATACTCTCGCCTTATGAGGGGCAGATACAGATACTCTTGCCTTTTGAGGGGCAGATACAGATACTCTCGCCTTGTGAGGGGCACATACAGATACTCTCGCCTTATGAGGGGGAGATACAGATGCTCTCACCTTGTGAGGGTCGGATGCACATACTCTCGCCTTGTGAGGGGCCGATACAGATAATCTCACTTTATGAGGGGCAGATACAGATACTCTCGCCTTATGAGGGGCAGATACA
Organism: Lissotriton vulgaris; assembly: GCF_964263255.1. Lineage (NCBI taxonomy): Eukaryota > Metazoa > Chordata > Amphibia > Caudata > Salamandridae > Lissotriton > Lissotriton vulgaris. Next base: position 2,000,662,471 of record NC_141693.1, on the reverse strand, counting down.
GATTATCTCACATTATGAGGGGCAGATCTAGATACTCTCACTTTATGAGGGGTAGATACAGATACTCTCACCTTATGAGGGGCAGATACAGATACTCTCGCCCTATGAGGGGCAGATACAGATACTCTTGTCTTATGAGGGGCAGATACAGATACTTTTGTCTTATGAGGGGCAGACACAGATACTCTCACTTTATGAGGGACAGAAACAGATACTCTCACCTTATGAGGGGCAGATAACGATACTCTCACTTTATGAGGGGCAGATACAGATACTCTCACTTTATGAGGGGTAGACACAGATACTCTCACCTTATGAGGGGCAGATACAGATACTTTTGTCTTATGAGGGGCAGACACAGATACTATTGTGTTATGAGGGGCAGACACAGATACTCTCGCCTTATGAGGAGCAGATACAGTTACTCTCTCTTTATGAGGGGCAGACACAGATACTCTCACCGTATGAGGGGCAGATACAGATCCTCTCGCCTTATGAGGGGCAGATACAGATACTCTCGCCTTGTCAGGGGCGAATACAGATACTCTTGCCTTATGAGGGGCAGATTCAGATACTCTTGTCTTATGAGGGGCAGATACAGATACTCTCACTTTATGAGGGGCAGATACAGATACTCTCACCTTATGAGGGGCAGATACAGATACAGATACTCTCGCCTTGTGAGGGGCGAATACAGATACTCTCGACTTATGAGGGGCAGATACAGATACTCCCGCCTTGTGAGGGGCGAATACAGATATTCTCACCTTATGAGGGGCAGATACAGATACTCTTGCCTTATGAGGGGCAGATACAGATACTCTCGTATTATGAGGGGCAGATACAGATACTTTCACTTTATGAGAGGCAGACACAGATACTCTCACCTTGTGAGGGTCGGATGCAAATACTCTCGCCTTATGAGGGGCAGATACAGATACTCTCGTCTTATAGGGGCAGATACAGATACTCTCGTCTTATGAGGGGCAGATACAGATACTCTCACTTTGTGAGGGGCAGACACAGATACTCTCGCCTTATGAGGGGTAGATACAGATACTCTCACTTTATGAGGGGCAGATACAGATACTCTCAACTTATGAGGGGCAGTTACAGATAGTCTCACCTTATGAGGGGCTGATACAGATACTCTCACATTATGAGGGGCAGATACAGATACTCTCGCCTTATGAGGGGCAGATACCGATACTCTCACTTTATGAGGGGCAGACACAGGTACTCTCGCCTTATGAGGGGCAGATACAGATACTATCCCATTATGAAGGGCAGATACAGATACTCTCACCTTATGAGGGGCAGATACAGATACTCTCACTTTATGAGGGGCAGACACAGATACTCTCGGCTTATGAGGGGCAGATACAGATACTCTCGCCTTATGAGGGGCAGATACAGATACTCTTGCCTTATGAAGGGCAGCAGCAGATACTCTCGCCTTATGAGGGGCAGATACAGATACTCTGACCTTATGAGGGGCAGAACAGATACTCTCGTCTTATGAGGGGCAGATACAGATACTGTCGCCTTGTGAGGGGCGAATACAGATACTCTCGCCTTATGAGGGGCAGATACAGATACTCTCGCCTTATGAAGGGCAGATACAGATACTCTCGCCGTATGAGGGGCAGATACAGATACTCTCACCTTATGAGGGGCAGAAACAGATACTCTCGCCTTATGAGGGGCAGATACAGATACTCTCACTTTATGAGGGGCAGACACAGATACTCTCGCCTTATGAGGGGCAGATACAGATACTCTCACTTTATGAGGGACAGATACAGATACTCTCGCCTTATGGGGGCAGATACAGATACTCTCACTTTATGAGGGGCAGACACAGATACTCCCGCCTTATGAGGGGCAGATACAGATTATCTCACTTTATGAGGGGCAGATACAGATACTCTCACTTTATGAAGGGCAGATACAGATACTCTCGCCTTATGAGGGGCAGATACAGATACTCTCATCTTATGAGGGGCAGATACAGACACTCTCGCCTTATGAGGGTATATACAGATACTCTCACTTTATGAGGGGCAGATACAGATACTCTCGCCTTATGAGGGGCAGATACAGATACTCTTGCCTTTTGAGGGGCAGATACAGATACTCTCGCCTTGTGAGGGGCACATACAGATACTCTCGCCTTATGAGGGGCAGATACAGATGCTCTCACCTTGTGAGGGTCGGATGCACATACTCTCGCCTTGTGAGGGGCCGATACAGATAATCTCACTTTATGAGGGGCAGATACAGATACTCTCGCCTTATGAGGGGCAGATACAGATTATCTCACATTATGAGGGGCAGATCTAGATACTCTCACTTTATGAGGGGTAGATACAGATACTCTCACCTTATGAGGGGCAGATACAGATACTCTCGCCCTATGAGGGGCAGATACAGATACTCTTGTCTTATGAGGGGCAGATACAGATACTTTTGTCTTATGAGGGGCAGACACAGATACTCTCACTTTATGAGGGACAGAAACAGATACTCTCACCTTATGAGGGGCAGATAACGATACTCTCACTTTATGAGGGGCAGATACAGATACTCTCACTTTATGAGGGGTAGACACAGATACTCTCACCTTATGAGGGGCAGATACAGATACTTTTGTCTTATGAGGGGCAGACACAGATACTATTGTGTTATGAGGGGCAGACACAGATACTCTCGCCTTATGAGGAGCAGATACAGTTACTCTCTCTTTATGAGGGGCAGACACAGATACTCTCACCGTATGAGGGGCAGATACAGATCCTCTCGCCTTATGAGGGGCAGATACAGATACTCTCGCCTTGTGATGGGCAAATACAGATACTCTCGCCTTATGAGGAGCAGGCATAGATACTCTCGCCTTATGAGGGGCAGACACAGATACTCTCGTCTTATGAGGGGCAGATACAGATACTCTCGTATCATGAGGGGCAGATGCAGATACTCTTGTATCATGAGGGGCAGATACAGATACTCTAAACTTATGAGGGGCAGATACAGATACTCCCGTCTTATGAGGGGCAGATACAGATACTCTCACTTTATGAGGGGCAGATACAGATACTCTCGCCTTATGAGTGGCGACACAGATACTCCTGTCTTATGAGGGGCAGCTAGAGATACTCTCACCTTGTGAGGGGCAGATACAGATACTCTCACCTTATGCGGGGCAGATACAGATAATCTCACTTTATGAGGGGCAGATACAGATACTCTCAATTTTTGAGGGGCAGATACAGATACTCTTGCCTTATGATGGGCAGATACAGATACTCTCAATTTATGAGGGGCAGATACAGATACTCTCGCCTTATGAGGGGCAGACACAGATGCTCTCGCCTTATGAGGGGCAGATACCGATAATCTTACATTATGAGAGGCAGATACAGATACTCTTGCCTTCTCAACCAGTACTTATAGGAGCCCGGCTATTCACCCCTGGGGGTATCCAGGCACTGAGGTCTCGCTGGTCTTAGTCGAAGAGCCCGGTCTTGAATTCCTTTCTGAAGTCCACAAGCGAGGGTGACGTTCACAGATGGAGGAGTAGGTCGTTCCAGAACTTGGAGGTGAGCTGGGAAAAGGAATGATCTCGGCTGTGGCTTTGGAGAATGCGAGGAACGTGCGCGAGGGCGAGGGAGGCAGAGTGCAGTCTGGCGGGCTGGTGGAAGTTCAGGTGGTGGTTGATGCATGCTGGACCCTGGTTGTGGGGGGCTTTATAGGCTTGAGTCAGTATCTTGAACTGGCTTCTCTTCTGAATGGGGAGCCAATGGAGGTCCCTGAGGTGGGGGGTGATACGGGTACGTTTGGGGAGGTTGAGGATGAGGTTGGCTGCTGCACTCTGTATGGTCTAGAGTCTCTTGAGGAGTTCGGTGGTCACTCCAGAGTAGAGTGCGTTTCATGATGAGTTTGCTGTCCAAGAAGATGCAAAGGTTGCAGGCATGGTCAGTTGGAGTGGGTGCAAGTTCAGGGGTCACCAGGTGTCGTCCCACTGGGTAGTGTTATTCCGGAAGATCAGCACTTTCGTCTTGTCCCTGTTGAGCTTCAGGCAGTTGGAAGCTCGTCATGGCATTGCGGAAGTTTGTTCTGGTGGTGGCGGGGGTCTTCTGTGAGTGAGTGGATGAGTTAGGTGTCGTTTATGTAGGAGATGATGTTGAGTCTGTGAGTTCAGAAGATGTTGGCCAGGGGTGTCATGTAGGTGTTGAACAAGGTGGGACTGAGAGGAGGGCCTCGGGGGATACCACAGAATATTCTCTTTTCTCAGAGGTGAAGGGTGGTAGGAGGATTCTCTGGGTGCATCCTATGAATAAACAAGGCTATCCATTTGGGGGCATCTCCCTGGACTCCGACGTTCTGGAGTCTTCTGATAAGGATATGGGGGATACAGTGTCGAATCTAACTGAGAAGTCGAGGAGAATCGAGGCTGCTGTTTCACCACGTTCGAGGAGGGTTCTGATGTTGATGGTTGCGGCGACCAGTGTGGTCTCGGTGCTGTGGTTGACACGGAAGCCTGATTGGGAAGCACCAAGTAGGTTGTTTGTTTCTAGGTGTTCGCTGAGCTGGTGGTTGATGGCCTTCTCAAGGACTTGGGGGAACAGGATCAGCGACATGAGGCAGTAGCTTTTGAGTTCGCTTGGTTCGGTGGAGGGTTTCTTCTCGAGGAGCCTAACCTCTCTGTGTTTCCATGCGTCGGGGAAAGCAGCCAAGGGGATGTGTGTGTTGAGAATGGAGGTGAGAGCACTACTGATTTCTTTGCGTCTGAGGTTAAAGACGTGGTGGGGGCAGGGGTCCCTTGGTGCTCGGGATTGGATGGAGGTCATGATAGCTGTGATGTTCTGCATGGTGAGTGGGTTCCATGTGGCGAGCGGGTGGCTGTGGGTCGTGTCCATTTGTGTCAGGAGGTTGTTGATGTCAGTGGGTTGGAGATCGAAGTTGCTGAAGATGGCGGATATAGTTCGCTAGTGTGTTGTAGAGTTCTTGGGAGGTCAGGACTGTGTTCTCGGTGGCTGAATGGCAGGAGAACATTCTGACGATGCTGAAGAGCACATTGGTGTAGTTGGCGCTTGCCTCAATGTGGTCTGTCTGGGAGTCAATATTTCTGCCCTTGATCTGTTGGTGGTATTTCCTGAGGGCTGACTTGTAGGCGGTGTTGTCTGTGTTATTTCTGTTGGAGCGCCATTCATTCGCGTTAGATGGTCCGGAGTTCTGGTGTGCACCAGCTGGCATGTTTGGTGCATCTGCTGGTATTGTCCAGCTTCATGTGGGTGACTTTCTTGGTGCAGTTGGAGATCCAGGTGAAGAAAATCTGGATGGTCTGTTCCAGTTTAGTAGAAGTGTCGGTCCGGGTGGTGTTGTGGGCATCCCTCCATTGGGTCTCCGTTACTTTGTGCAGGTGGAAACCCAAACTCAGAGCTCAGGACAGGGCAGGTACAGAAGCGCTGTGCTTGGAATCTGGCAGATACCCAAGCTCGCAGCTCAGGTGGTGCAGATACAGAAGCGCAGGGCTCGGGGGGCAAGTACATAAGTACAAGTAGTGCAGGTACAGAGTACAGAAGCACAGGGCTCGGGGGCAGGTACATAAGTGCCGGTGGTGCAGGTACAGAAGCGCAGAGCTCAGGTGATGCAGGTACATAAGTACAGGTGGTGCAGATACAGAAGCGCTGGGCTCGGGTGGGCAGGTACATAAGTACAGGTGGTGCAGATACAGAAGCGCAGAGCTTGGGGCAGGTACATAAGTACAGGTGGTCTAGATACAGAAGCGCATAGCTCGGGGGGCAATTACATAAGTACAGGTGCTGCAGATACAGAAGCGCAGGGCTCGGGGGGCAGGTGCATAAGTACAGGTGGTGCAGATACAGAAGCGCAGAGCTCAGGTGGTGCAGGTTCATAAGTACAGGTGGTGCAGATACAGAAGAGCAGAGCTCAGGTGGGGCAGGTGCATAAGTGCAGGTGGTGCAGTTACAGAAGCCTAGAACTCGGGGGGGGGGGGTGACAGGTACAGAAGCGCAGAGCTCGGGGTGGGCAGGCTCATAAGTAGAGGTGGTGCAGATACAGAAGCACAGAGCTCAGGTGATGCAGGTACTCAGGGGGGCGGCTCATATGCATAGGTGGTGCAGATACAGAAGCGCAGAGCTCAGGGGGCAGGTACATAAATAAAGGTGGTGCAGATACAGAAGCACAGGACTCGGGGGGCAGGTATATAAGTACAGGTGGTGCAGATATAGAAGCGCAGGACTCGGGGGGAAGGTACATAAGTACAGGTGGTGCAGATACAGAAGCACAGGGCTCAGGGGGCAGGTATATAAGTACATGTGGTGCAGATACAGAAGCACAGGGCTCAGGGGGGCGGCTCATAAGTACAGGTGGTGCAGATACAGAAGCACAGAGCTCGGGGGGCAGGTACATAAGTACAGGTGGTTCAGATACAGAAGCACAGAGCTCAGGGGGCAGGTACATAAGTACAGGTGGTGCAGATACAGAAGCACAGATCTCAGGGGGGCAGGTACATAAGTACAGGTGGTGCAGATACAGAAGCGCAGAGCTCAGGGGGCAGGTACATAAGTACAGGTGGTTCAGATACAGAAGCACAGATCTCAGGGGGGCAGGTACATAAGTACAGATGGTGCAGATACAGAAGCACCGAGCTCGGGGCAGGTACATAAGTACAGATGGTGCAGATACAGAAGCGCAGAGCTCGGTGGCAGGTGGAGAAGTGTGGCTCAATGGTTAGAGTGGCAGACCCTGATGCAGAGGTCTGGTCCGGGAGCAGGGTTCAATTCCCGCCTCGGCGGGTCTTGGGCTCAATTTCCTCGGACCTGATAATTCTCGCCTCAGTGCCTATTCCAATCATGGGTCCCACTCTGCAACTCTGGGCAATAGCTTGCTTAATCTCCACAACTGCCCCAGCAGCGCTGGGATGCCTGGCTTCACCTCGGGGGTGCCCAGGAGTGCGCATTTCACAGGGAAAAGCCAGGAAGGGTTCCACAGTGGTTCCCATCCCCTTCCTTCTCCACGGCCCTGAAACCTGCTCCTTTGATGGTGTCTTATCTTAATACCCGCTCCTTAGTGAGCCATCAGCTAGAAATATTTCAATTATTGCATGAGAGTGCCATTGATATTCTCCTCTTAACCGAAACGTGGCTAACCGAGGACTCTGCCCCTGACATCCTTGCAGCAATCCCTGCTGGTTATTATATCATGCAAGCCAACCGACCTGCCGGGAAGACCGGTGGCGGGGTGGCGGCCATCATTCGCTCTGAACATAAATTTATAGAGTTGACTATGACCCCTATTCCCAAAATTGATTGTCTCACTCTTAAATTCTCTTCACCCAAGTCCGCCTTTGTTTGTGTCCTTGTTTACAGGCCCCCCGACTACATGCCCCTCTTCTCTCAACTCTTTGGCGAATTCATTTCCCAACTCACGATCAATCACGCTAACATCATGATCATTGGTGATTTCAATTACTGGCCATCCGACGCCCGCGAAAGCCATCTCTCTGCGGAGTTCACTGGCCTTTTAGCAGGCATGAATTTCCACCAGCACATCAATACTCCAACTCATCGTAAGGGTCACATTCTAGACCAAGTCTGGATGGCCAATCTTGATATCTCCCCCCCCCCCTCCGTACTTCCCTGTTCCTGGTCTGACCATTGCTTTATATCTTTCTCTCTTCATCTTTATATATCCCGTCCCCCTCCTCCCATCAACAACCTATCTGCTCGTAATTGGAAGAAAGCTAATATGACCGATTTTCATGCCTTATTGGCCTCCACCGCTCCCACACCCTCGATTTCGGTGGCTGACCAGGCTGTCCATCTCGAAGAATGGCTGTTATTCGCCTGTGACAAAGTTGCCCCTTACAAAACCATTAAAGCAAAGCGTCCTCACGACGCTCAGCGGTGGTTTTCTGACCAGCTTAAGGCTGATAAACTTGCTCTCCGGCAGGCAGAGCGCCGTTGGAGGCGCAATTATGATCCCCAGCTTAGACTTGTTTATGTAGAATCTTTGAACACCTACAAAAAATCCATCCTATCAGCAAAAACTGCCTACTTCTCCCAAAAAATACTGGACTCCAACACTAAAGCAAAAGATATTTTTTCCATTGTCAACGAGCTTTCCCTGCCTGATAGGGTCACACCTCAACCCCAACCGACCCAAACCTTGTGCGATTCCCTTAATTCTTACTTTACAGACAAAATCACTATCATCAAAAATAACATTCCCTCCCCTTCATCCCCTCTTCCTCCACCTCTTCCTTCCATGAACCCTAGTCGTCTGATAGAGTTCCCTTAAATCTCTCCAAAAGAATTCTCTTCGCTACTTCACAAAGTCAGATCAGGTTCCCCTAACGATTGCTGCCCCCCTCAGATTCTGAGGGAGGCCTTTCTGGCCTGCCCTGGCCCCCCATTAGCCTTGCTCAACAACTCTCTAGCCACTGGGGAGGTCCCCTGCTCTTTCAAACAGGCAGCTGTCATCCCGATCCTCAAAAAAACTAATGCTGATCCCACTACCTTAAGCAATTACCGACCCATCTCCCTCCTCCCCTACCTGGGAAAGATTTTGGAGACATATGTTACCCGCTGTCTGAGCACCTTTATCGAGAACTCCTCCTTCCTGGATGCCCAACAAGCGGGCTTTAGACCCCTCCACTCCACCGAGGCGGTCATTGTGGCCGTCATGGATGCCCTTAGGAAAGGTGCCGATAAAAACATCTCACAGGCCCTTGTCCTTCTGGACCTGTCAGCAGCTTTTGACACAGTCGATCACACTATCTTGATCGACCGTGTCAACAATGCCGGCATCCAGGGGGTGGCCCTCGATTGGCTCAGATCCTTCCTGGACCATCGGACTCAAGCGGTACACCTGTCTACTTTCTCTGCACCCTACTCGTCTCTAACCTGCGGGGTCCCTCAGGGCTCTGCGCTATCACACTTACTGTTTAATTTGTACTTACAGCCCCTTTTAGCTTCCCTCCGCAATACCCCGGTCACTATTTTCAACTATGCGGACGATCTTCAGTTAATCTTTCCCATTGATTCTCTTCCCTCTTCCCGCTCTAACTTTCAGTCTACCATGCTTGACATTGCAGAGTGGATGTTTCACAGCCAATTAAAACTGAACCCCACTAAAACAGAGCTTATACTGGTGGGGGGTCCCACTAATCCGTGGAATTCCACTTTCTGGCCATCATCCCTGGGGGCGCCACCTAGTCCTGTTAGCACTGTGAAGAGTCTGGGGGTGGTCATCTCTGATGACCTCTCTATGAGGCCACAAATCAACGCAGTCACCTCATCCTGTTTTTTCCATCTAAGGCGGATCCGTAAAATTAGCAGGTTCCTCACCAGAGATGCCCTGACTCTAGTCATCCTAGCTCTTATTACCTCCAGACTCGACTATGCTAACACGCTGTATGTCGGGATTCCAGCATTCCATCTCCACAGGCTACAACTGGTGCAGAACCAGGCAGCCCGTCTGATCTTCCACCAGCCGAAACATCAGCACGTCACCCCCCTTCTGCGTAGCCTCCATTGGCTCCCTATTACCAAACGCTGCACTTTCAAGCTTGGATGTACCATCTTCAAAGCCTTATCAGATCTAGCCCCTGCCTTTATCTCCTCTTGCCTGACACGTTATGTTCCCCACAGAGATCTCCGCTCAGCATATCTTAATTTTCTCGTTGTTCCCAAAACCAGACGGAAAAAGCATGGAGGTCTGAGTTTCTCTGTCATGGCCCCCACCACTTGGAACTCCCTCCCAACAGCACTTCGTCTATGCCCCAGCTACGATTGTTTTCGCAGACTGTTAAAAACCCTTCTGTTTCATTCAGCATTTGAGTAAATCCTCCGCCCAAGTCACCGTTTTGTCGGGAGCGCCAAGAAACCGTTTGGTGAACGTGCGCGGTATAAATGCTTTTAACGTAACGTAACGTAACGTATGCGTACAGCGCCTAGACGCCTCAGGGTATAAGTGCGCTATACAAGTACAAATTCATTAATTCATTCATAAGTACTTGTGGTGCAGATACAGAAGCACAGAGCTCAGGGGGCAGGTACATAAGTACAGGTGGTGCAGATACAGAAGCGCAGGGCTCGGGGCTGGTACATAAGTACAGGTGGTGCAGATACAGAAGCACAGGGCTCGGGGCAGGTACATAAGTACAGGTAGTGCAGATACAGAAGCACAGAGCTCGGGGGCAGGTACATAAGTACAGGTGGTGCAGATACAGAAGCACAGAGCTCAGGGGGCAGGTACATAAGTACAGGTGGTGCAGATACAGAAGCACAGGGCTCGGGGCTGGTACATAAGTACAGGTGGTGCAGATACAGAAGCACAGGGCTCGGGCAGGTACATAAGTACAGGTGGTGCAGATACAGAAGCACAGGGCTCGGGGCTGGTACATAAGTACAGGTGGTGCAGATACAGAAGCACAGAGCTCAGGGGGCAGGTACATAAGTACAGGTGGTGCAGATACAGAAGCACAGGGCTCGGGGCAGGTACATAAGTACAGGTAGTGCAGATACAGAAGCACAGAGCTCGGGGGCAGGTACATAAGTACAGGTGGTGCAGATACAGAAGCACAGGGCTCGGGGCAGGTACATAAGTACAGGTAGTGCAGATACAGAAGCACAGAGCTCGGGGGCAGGTACATAAGTACAGGTGGTGCAGATACAGAAGCACAGAGCTCAGGGGGCAGGTACATAAGTATAGGTGGTGCAGGTACAGAAGCACAGGGCTCGGGGGCAGGTACATAAGTACAGGTGGTGCAGATACAGAAGCACAGGGCTCGGGGCAGGTACATAAGTACAGGTGGTGCAGATACAGAAGCACAGAGCTCAGGGGGCAGGTACATAAGTACAGGTGGTGCAGATACAGAAGCACAGGGCTCGGGGCAGGTACATAAGTACAGGTGGTGCAGATACAGAAGCACAGGGCTCGGGGCAGGTACATAAGTACAGGTAGTGCAGATACAGAAGCACAGAGCTCAGGGGGCAGGTACATAAGTACAGGTGGTGCAGATACAGAAGCACAGGGCTCGGGGGGCAGGTACATAAGTACAGGTAGTGCAGATACAGAAGCACAGAGCTCAGGGGGCAGGTACATAAGTACAGGTGGTGCAGATACAGAAGCACAGAGCTCAGGGGGCAGGTACATAAGTACAGGTGGTGCAGATACAGAAGCACAGGGCTCAGGGGGCAGGTACATAAGTAGAGGTGGTGCAGATACAGAAGCGCAGAGCTCAGGGGGCAGGTACATAAGTACATGTGCTGCAGATACAGAAGCACAGAGCTCAGGGGGCAGGTACATAAGTATAGGTGGTGCAGATACAGAAGCACAGGGCTCGGGGGGGCAGGTACATAAGTACAGGTGGTGCAGATACAGAAGCACAGAGCTCAGGGGGCAGGTACATAAGTACAGGTGTTTCAGATACAGAAGCACAGAGCTCAGGGGGCAGGTACATAAGTACAGGTGGTGCAGATACAGAAGCGCAGAACTCAGGGGGCAGGTACATAAGTACAGGTGGTGCAGATACAGAAGCACAGAGCTCGGGGGGGAAGGTACATAAGTACAGGATACAGAAGCACAGAGCTCAGGGGGCAGGTACATAAGTACATGTGCTGCAGATACAGAAGCACAGAGCTCAGGGGGCAGGTACATAAGTACAGGTGGTGCAGATACAGAAGCACAGAGCTCAGGGGGCAGGTACATAAGTACAGGTGTTTCAGATACAGAAGCACAGAGCTCAGGGGGCAGGTACATAAGTACAGGTGGTGCAGATACAGAAGCACAGATCTCAGGGGGGCAGGTACATAAGTACAGGTGGTGCAGATACAGAAGCGCAGAGCTCAGGGGGCAGGTACATAAGTACAGGGGGTGCAGATACAGAAGCACAGATCTCAGGGGGGCAGGTACATAAGTACAGGTGGTGCAGATACAGAAGTGCAGAGCTCGGGGGGCAGGTACATAAGTACAGGTGGTGCAGATACAGAAGCACAGAGCTCAGGGGGCAGGTACATAAGTACAGGTGTTTCAGATACAGAAGCACAGAGCTCAGGGGGCAGGTACATAAGTACAGGTGGTGCAGATACAGAAGCACAGATCTCAGGGGGGCAGGTACATAAGTACAGGTGGTGCAGATACAGAAGCGCAGAGCTCAGGGGGCAGGTACATAAGTACAGGTGGTTCAGATACAGAAGCACAGATCTCAGGTGGGCAGGTACATAAGTACAGGTGGTGCAGATACAGAAGCACAGAGCTCGGGGCAGGTACATAAGTACAGGTGGTGCACATACAGAAGCGCAGAGCTCGGTGGCAGGTGGAGAAGTGTGGCTCAATGGCTAGAGCGGCAGACCCTGATGCAGAGGTCTGGCCCGGGATCAGGGTTCAAATCCCGCCTCGGCGGGTCTTAGGCTCAATTTCCTCGGACCTGATAATTCTCGCCTCGGTGCCTATTCCAATCATGGGTCCCACTCTGCAACTCTGGGCAATAGCTTGCTTAATCTCCACAACTGCCCCAGCAGCGCTGGGATGCCTGGCTTCACCCCGGGGGTGCCCAGGAGTGGGCATTTCACAGGGAAAAGCCAGGAAGGGTTCCACAGTGGTATGCATACAGCGCCTAGACGCCTCAGGGTATAAGTGCGCTATATAAGTACAAATTCATTAATTCATTCATAAGTACAGGTGGTGCAAATACAGAAGCACAGAGCTCGGGGGCAGGTACATAAGTACAGGTGGTGCAGATACAGAAGCGCAGGGCTCGGGGGCAGATACATAAGTACAGGTGGTGCAGATACAGAAGCACAGAGCTCAGGTGGTGAAGGTACATAAGTACAGGTGGTGCAGATACAGAAGCACAGGGCTCGGGGGGGAAGGTACATAAGTACAGGTGGTGCAGATACAGAAGCACAGAGCTCAGGGGGCAGGTACATAAGTACAGGTGGTGCAGATACAGAAGCACAGAGCTCAGGGGGAAGGTACATAAGTACAGGTGGTGCAGATACAGAAGCGCAGAGCTCAGGGTGGCAGGTACATAAGTACAGATGGTGCAGATACAGAAGCACCGAGCTCGGGGCAGGTACATAAGTACAGGTGGTGCAGATACAGAAGCACAGAGCTCAGGGGGCAGGTACATAAGTACAGGTGGTGCAGATACAGAAGCACAGAGCTCAGGGGGCAGGTACATAAGTACAGGTGGTGCAGATACAGAAGCGCAGGACTCGGGGGGAAGGTACATAAGTACAGGTGGTGCAGATACAGAAGCACAGAGCTCAGGGGGCAGGCACATAAGTACAGGTGGTGCAGATACAGAAGCGCAGGACTCGGGGGGAAGGTACATAAGTACAGGTGGTGCAGATACAGAAGCGCAGAGCTCAGGGTGGCAGGTACATAAGTACAGGTGGTGCAGATACAGAAGCACAGAGCTCAGGGGGCAGGTACATAAGTACAGGTGGTGCAGATACAGAAGCGCAGAGCTCAGGGTGGCAGGTACATAAGTACAGGTGGTGCAGATACAGAAGCACAGAGCTCAGGGGGCAGGTACATAAGTACATGTGCTGCAGATACAGAAGCACAGAGCTCAGGGGGCAGGTACATAAGTACAGGTGGTGCAGATACAGAAGCACAGAGCTCAGGGGGCAGGTACATAAGTACATGTGCTGCAGATACAGAAGCACAGAGCTCAGGGGGCAGGTACATAAGTATAGGTGGTGCAGATACAGAAGCACAGAGCTCAGGGGGCAGGTACATAAGTACAGGTGGTGCAGATACAGAAGCACAGAGCTCAGGGGGCAGGTACATAAGTATAGGTGGTGCAGATACAGAAGCACAGAGCTCAGGGGGGGCAGGTACATAAGTCCAGGTGGTTCAGATACAGAAGCACAGGGCTCAGGGGGCAGGTACATAAGTATAGGTGGTGCAGATACAGAAGCACGGGGTTTAGGTGGTGCAGGTACAGAAGCGTAGAACTCGGGGGGCAGGTACATAAGTACAGGTGATGAAGATACAGAGGCGCATAGCTCAGGTGGGCAGGTACATAAGTACAGGTGGTGCAGATACAGAAGCGCAGAGCTCAGGGGGCAGGTACATAAGTACAGTTGGTGCAGGTACAGAAGCGCAGGCCTCAGGGGGGGCAGGTACAGAGGCGCAGGGCTTGGGGGCAGGCATATACGTACAGATGATGCAGCTACTGAGGTCATGAGCTTGTGATACATAATCTTAGAACTGGGGGACAGACAGAGTGCTGGAGCCCAGGAGGGCAGATACAGAAGCTGGAGAGGTTGGAGGGAGGGGAGACTGGCTGATACAGAAATCTTCCAGCCGACAGTACATACTCAATCTCTGACCTGGGAGAAGGAGCAGGAACACCTTATCAGAGTTCAGGTGGCAGATAAAAAGCTATAAATGGACTGATAGGAGCTCAGGATAAGAGAGATGGGAGTGGTTTATTACAGAAGCCAAGGGGGCAGGAGGGCAGAGATAGACAGAAGCTGTAAATTCAGTAAAAAGAGCCAAGCAGGGATTAGATGCTCTGAGCGACAGATGCTGTAAACTCATTAAAAGACACTTATAGCTAGAGGTGGACGAGCCAACTAATGAATAGGGAGAGCCCAGCCAGAGCCGAGCCAAGGGCCTTGAAAATATTGTGTTGCGAGTGACTTTCAGGCTCGATTAGACCCATGGACATTTTGTTGTTTGCTATATTAAGTTTGGGGAATATGTTCATGCAGTGGTCTTAAAATGTTTCCCTTAGACCCTCCATTCCTCATATTGTTGTTGTTGGCATTGAAAATATTAAGCATGTAAATCAAGCAACAAATATCATGTAAAAGTACGATAGAGTTTCTTCAAAATTCAAAAAAGTCTGGTTATATCACTGCATTGAGAGGCATTTATTAAAAATTATACTGAGTGTTTTTAAACATGAACTTACAAATATTCAAGCCGGCCAGGACCCAATACCACTAGAGAGCTAAGGGGCACGTCAGGTGTCATGTGCACCCTATATGTAGCCTACATTCTTCTTAAGCATAGAGCGCCGTTATAATCCGTTAAATCAAACAGGAGAGGTTTTTGCACAGCACCCACACCCAACTCATGCATTTGAAGATGCTCTTGCCTGTGATAATAAAGAAAAAAGAGGTTCAATGATAATATATTTCCCTAGGATCAGACGATTTGGTCAAGAACGAATGCCGGGATTGAGCCGGGGTTTTTTGGTTTCACTTTGTCCAATTCAACCACCAGATGGGCATCTCCTACTCCCTCCTGTTTTACATCAAACGTCACTGCTTTATATTAAATTTTTTCTGTATATGGTTAGAACCTGGGTGGAACGCAGAAGCTCGGCTTGTTTTGGGCTCAATCGTTCTAGAGGACCCCAAAAAGAGCCAGACCAGGCAAATTACTTGATCTTTCAGTGGCTGCCCCACTTTTACTTACAGCTAAGGAAGTGGGGATTGCGTTAAATAATGATAATAAAAATATTGATATACAGAAATATCAAAGCCAAAATATCGACACTCATAACTTAGTCAACACTATACTTGTAAATAAAATATCGAAAATATTGATTCCAAAATATAGTTTTATAGAAATATCTAAAGTTTAAAAATATCGAAATCCAAAATATAGATAAGAATAACAGACTTTTTAAATTAATATTACAAATATTCACAATAGGAAAAACAATATGTTAGACGGACCGGGAGGGTCGGCCGAGAATAAGGGGAGAGGTCTCCGGGGAGAGCCGTCTCCAGCGATCGTACAGACGAGTAACTTCCCCCCCACAGATGTACACCACACAAGGATAAGGTTTAACGTTCTTTATAAGCACTTCTTTAAGTACGGTGAAATGGTACAAGGAGGTCTGGACTCAGGGGTCCCCTCGGTTCTAGTCTCTCGTTTGGGAAAAGGGTAGCGGGACAGTCTTGTTACCAATCTGGTAGATGGAATAGCTCACAATCCTCGAGCTCGGCGTTCTAGATGATCGGGCCGCGGCGGAGCCAGCAGGTCCCGGGATGGTTGAAGGTAGCGACGGTCCGCGGCGGAGCCAGCAGGTCCCGATGAAGGTGGTGGTTACAAACGGTCCACGGCCACGCCAGCAGGTCCCGACGACGATGAAGGTTTCAGAAGGTTGCGGCAGCGCCAGCAGGCAGGACAATAGTTCGCAAGGTAGGACTACGGCAGCGCCAGTAGTCCGTCAAGGATGAGTTCTTCACTGCGTCTCTCGACTCCAGGATACAACTGCCTTCCTGCTCTGGAGCTGCCCCAGTTATAGGTCTGGTGCCCTTTGATGTCCGGACCCTCGCACTTGGAGGTCGGGAGGTCCGGGATGAGGGAGTCCAGACACCCAGCAGGGGGGTGGAGCCAGCGCCCGGGGGAGCTGGGTGCGATCGGCACCTGGCGGGGGAGAGCCATCGATACTTCTTTCTCCCATCAACCTGCCAAGTGGGCCGTTCACCTCCTGGGTGGATGGTGGTGCCGGGATGTCGGGGCCTGGCCAGGCCCAGGGTTAGGGTCGATCTGAGGCCACGCGGCCTCGTGGTGCAGTGTCCAAGATGGCGGCCGGGCCGGCCGAGGGAGCGGGAAGGAATTCGGCCCCATGATACAGAGATGTCCGCGGCAGGAGTCCCGCATGGGACGGGGTGCGGGTTGCCTTTGTGGGTAACATCTGGAGGACCGGGGCCCGGGTCCTGTCATGTGGGGAGGAGGCAAGCCCTTCACGTGGCCTGTCCAACATGCGTCCCCCCCAGCTGAAGGCGGGGAGAGTCACCCATCCTCTTGGGGACTCTCCTCGTCGAGGCGGAAAAATCTTGACAGGCCATCTGCGTTGGCGTGGTCTTGGCCGGGTCGATGTTCCACGGTGAAGTCCATCCCCTGCAGGGAGATGGACCAACGCAACAGTTTTGGGTTTTCCCCCCGCATCTGCATTAGCCACTGCAGGGGCCGATGATCTGTTTGCACCCGGAAGTGGGTGCCGAAGAGATAGGGTCGGAGCTTTTTGAGAGCCCACACCACTGCGAAGGCCTCCCTCTCGATGGTGCTCCAGCGTTGTTCTCGGGCCAGGAGCCGTCTGCTGATGAAGGCCACTGGTTGGTCAAGTCCTTCGGGGTTCAACTGGGAGAGGACTGCCCCAATGCCATGGTCGGAGGCATCCGTTTGGACGATGAATTCCCGACTGTAGTCGGGGGCCTGGAGCACAGGGGCAGTGCACATGGCGGCCTTCAGTTTCTCGAAGGCCGCTTGACAGTCTGGGGTCCAGTTGACCTTCTTTGGGTGGTTTTTGGAGGTGAGCTCCGTGAGGGGCCCCACAATGCTGCCATAGTCCCTCACGAACCGCCTGTAGTAGCCTGTGAGCCCCAAGAAGGCGCTGACCTCGGTCTGGGTGATGGGGGGCTGCCAAGACTGGATGGCAGCGATTTTGAGTTGCAGCGGGGCCACCAGACCGCTTCCCACCTGGTGCCCGAGGTAGGTCACGGACCCTTGGCCAATCTGACACTTGCTGGCCTTGATCGTGAGGCCGGCACGTTGGAGAGCCTGCAGGACCTATCGGAGGTGGTTGAGGTGGTCGGACCAGTGGCGGCTGCACACAGCGATATCGTCCAGATAGGCGGCGCTGAATTCTTCGAGTCCCGCCAGGACCTGATTTACTAGCCGCTGGAATGTTGCTGGAGCATTCTTCATGCCGAATGGCATGACCTTGAAGTGGTAGTGGCCATCAGGGGTGGAGAAGGCAGATCGTTCTTGCCCTCGGGGTGTGAGACCGATCTGCCAGTAGCCCGCTGTCAGGTCGAAAATGCTGAGGTAGCGGGCAGCTCCCATACGGTCGATGAGTTCATCTGCTCGGGGAATGGGATGTGCGTCGGTTCTGGTGAACGCATTGAGGCCCCGGTAGTCAACGCAGAACCGGAGCTCCGGAGTGGTGCCGGGGGCGGCGGCTTTGGGGACCAGTACCACTGGGCTGGCCCAAGGGCTGTCTGAGGGCTCGATGACCCCGAGCGTGAGCATCTTGGACACCTCCTCTTGGATGCAGGCCCGTACCCGATCTGGTACGCGGTAGGCCCGGTGTCGGACAGGGGGACTGTCTCCCGTGTCTACATCGTGGGAGCACCAGGGGGTGACCCCTGGGGTGAGGGAGAACAGAGCGGCAAACTGCAGTAGGAGGTCTCGGCAGCGTTGACGTTGCTCCTGGGTGAGGTCCTCCGAGAGTCGGACCCCATCCACGGAGCCGTCCTTCTCTCGAGTCCGTAGGAGATCAGGGAGTGGCTCGGAATCCTCTTCGGTTCCGCTGTCTGTTGCCATCAGGAGGCTGATCTCCGAGCGCACAAAGTGGGGTTTTAGTCTATTGGCGTGGAGGACCCGGAGGGGGTTCCGTGAAGATTCCATATCGATGAGATAGGTGACAGGGCTCTTGCGCTCGACCACTTTGAAGGGCCCTGTCCATTTGTCTTGCAGGGCGCATGGTTCGGTGGGAGACATCACCCATACCTGTTGGCTGGGTTCAAATTCGATGGAGGAGGCATTTTGATCGTACCACCTTTTCATGTCTTCCTGGCTGGCCTCCAAGTTTGCTTTAGCCATTTCTCTGAACCTTCTGGTCTGGTTGCGTAGGGCCAGGAGGTACTTGAAAACATCTGGAGGGTTCTTCAGAGGGGGCATTTCCCAACCTTCTTTGACTAGGCTGAGCGGCCCTCGCACCGGGTGTCCATATAAGAGTTCGAACGGGCTGAAGCCGAGGGACTTCTGGGGAACTTCTCGATAGGCAAAGAGGAAGCACGGCAGTAGCACATCCCACTGGCGACGGAGGGGCTCTTCCAACCCCCCAATCATCCCTTTGAGCGTGCGGTTGAACCGCTCAACTAGGCCGTTTCCTTGAGGGTGATAGGGGGTCGTGAATCGGTAGGTGACCCCACACTGTTGCCAGAGGGATTTCATGTATTTTGAGATAAAGTTCGTGCCTCTGTCGCTGACGACTTCTCGGGGGAAGCCCACCCGGGAGAAGATTCCCATCAAGGCCCGGCCAACCACCGGGGCTGTCACAGTTCGCAGGGGAACAGCCTCGGGGTAGCGGGTGGCGTTGTCCACCAGTACCAGGATGAACTGATGTCCTTGTGCTGTACGGGGGTCCAGGGGCCCCACAATGTCTATTCCCACCCTCTCAAACAGGGTGGTGACCACTGGAAAAGGTTGCAGAGGGGCTTTCAGCTTGCGGCCGCTCTTCCCGCTGGCCTGGCACGTGGGGCAAGACCGGCAGTGCTGGAGTACGTCGTTCCTCATCTTTGGCCAAAAAAAGTGGGTCACCAGGCGACTGTAGGTTTTGTCCTGACCCAGGTGACCAGCCAGGGGGACATCGTGGGCCAGGTTTAGCAAAAAGTCTCTAAAGCGGAGGGGCACCACTAGCACTCGACTGGCCCCTAACTCCGCGATTCTCTGTTCACTGTACAGCAGGTCATTGTCCCAATAGACCCAATGGGTTCCGGCGGTATCCCCGGCGCTTTGGGCGAGGGCTTGTTGGCGGAGTCCCTTGAGGGAGGGACAGGTCTTCTGCTCTTGACGAAACTGTTCTTGGGTGGGCCCCCCTTCCTGACGCCACTGAGCCAGGTCGGGAAGGTCCTGGAGCTGGGCGAGCCCTTCGGGGGTTTGCCCTGGAAGGTCGGCACGGACGGTGTCTTCGACTGGAGCGACCGGGGGGGGAGGTGCCGGCCATTCGGGTTCTTCCGGTCTGGGGATGGCACGGGCGGCCATGGACCGGGTGGTTACGCACGCCCAGTTCGGGAGACCCAACATCCCCAGGTGCTCTCTTCTCTCTACGGCGGCCCACGGGGAACTCTCCAGATCATTTCCCAGGAGGCAGTCTACGGGGGCATCATCTCGGACTGTCACCTTCAACATGCCGGAGACTCCTCCCCACTCGAAGGGGACGCAGGCCATCCGACAGAGACTCTCCGAGTTGTCGGCTGAGCGGACAGGGCAGAGAACGTTCGGCAGGATCTGTTCTGGGGTCACCAGGTGACAGCGGACGGCTGTCACACTGGCCCCGGTGTCACGTAGGGCTTCGGCCCGGCGCCCATTAATGCTCACCCACTGACTGTACTTCCGGGTGTTGGCGGGTAGGGGGGCCCGCGGGACCATGTCTTTTCCCCCTAGGCATGCTAGAACCATGGCGGCCGGTTCCCATTCTGGGTGTTCTTGCTCATGTTCCTCGTGTTCTTCGGAGATTTGTTCTTCCCCCAGGGCGGCGGCAGCCATCTGGCGGGGTCTCGGGCTCTGGTTCCGTGGACAGTTCGGGTCATTGGCGTAGTGGCCGACTCGCTGGCATCGGTGACACGTGACATTGGCTCTGTACCCCGGGCGCGCCGGGGTGTTGCCCCGGTTGGCCGGGGGTGGAGTGTTGGCAGCGGGAGCGGCCGGGGCGTTGTCTCTTCCTCGTAACTGGCCTCCTCCTCCCCCTCGGGGACGGTGCTGACCTGGGTGGTTCCGGTGCTGTTCATGTGACCCATTTCGGCCCACTCGGGTGATTTCCCACCGGTCAGCCTCGGCGGCGAGCTGTCGTGGATCGGTCAATTTACTGTCGAGGAGGTGCTGCCTGAGCTCGACGAAGCAGTTGTTAGATAGATGCTCCCATACCATGAGATTGAAGAGTTGCTCATAGGTCGTTACATTGCTCCCCTTGATCCAACCCTCAAAGGCTCGGCTGAAATAGTTCACGTACTCCACCCAAGTTGTACCCGGGATCCGGGTGCAGTCTCGGAACCTCTGGCGGTACATTTCGGGTGTGAGCCCATAGCGGGTGAGGAGGGTAGCTTTCATGTGGTCATAGGAGGTCATTAGATGGTCGCGGAGCTGTAACAGGGCATCGCGGCCCTCATTGACGAACCTCCCCCATAGGCCGGCTCCCCAGTCGCTTCGGTCGATCCGGTGGGAGGTCATAGCGATCTCGTAGGCCTTGAACCACTGCTGTATGTCGTCATCTCGGAAATATTCTCGCTCGACATCCTTGGGGATGTGTACTTTCTTTTCTGTTGCTCCCGGGGTGCGCGGTTGCTCGGGCACTCCTAATTCTTTGTTCTGCTTACGTAATTCGATCTCTGCTAGGTTGCGTTCGTGTTCATACGCCAGTCTCTTCTCTTCGAGCTCTCTTTGTCTCTGTTTTTCTTCCCTTTCTTCTCGGAGCCGTAGATGTTCTAGGTTCAGTTTTTGTTCGGCTAATTTGAGTTCGCCCTCCATTTTGAGCCGGGCCATTTCTAGTTCATGTAGTCTGCTTTTCTCTCGCTCTTGGATTTCGTTTTGCGAAAGACCCGTTCTTCGCTCCTCGGGAGCCGTGGCGTTTTTCTCGGCTGCTGTGATATTTTGGTCCGGGGTTCTGTCGGCCCCGGTTTCTGCCCATGACTCAATGGCGTGCTTGAAATCGTCCTTAGTACTCAGACCGGTGGTAGCGATACCTAGTTCAATGCCGAATTGCTTCAACTCACGATGGCTGTACTCTTCCAATTTCTCCATCTGGAATTTCTCGGCGGATCCGCTCTCTTTGGTTGTCATCGTGGTTTTGTCGTGGGGTGAGCTACTCTCTGTACGATTACGCGTTGATTCGGATCGCGCCGCTGGCCACCAATGTTAGACGGACCGGGAGGGTCGGCCGAGAATAAGGGGAGAGGTCTCCGGGGAGAGCCGTCTCCAGCAATCGTACAGACGAGTAACTTCCCCCCCACAGATGTACACCACACAAGGATAAGGTTTAACGTTCTTTATAAGCACTTCTTTAAGTACGGTGAAATGGTACAAGGAGGTCTGGACTCAGGGGTCCCCTCGGTTCTAGTCTCTCGTTTGGGAAAAGGGTAGCGGGACAGTCTTGTTACCAATCTGGTAGATGGAATAGCTCACAATCCTCGAGCTCGGCGTTCTAGATGATCGGGCCGCGGCGGAGCCAGCAGGTCCCGGGATGGTTGAAGGTAGCGACGGTCCGCGGCGGAGCCAGCAGGTCCCGATGAAGGTGGTGGTTACAAACGGTCCGCGGCCACGCCAGCAGGTCCCGACGACGATGAAGGTTTCAGAAGGTTGCGGCAGCGCCAGCAGGCAGGACAATAGTTCGCAAGGTAGGACTACGGCAGCGCCAGTAGTCCGTCAAGGATGAGTTCTTCACTGCGTCTCTCGACTCCAGGATACAACTGCCTTCCTGCTCTGGAGCTGCCCCAGTTATAGGTCTGGTGCCCTTTGATGTCCGGACCCTCGCACTTGGAGGTCGGGAGGTCCGGGATGAGGGAGTCCAGACACCCAGCAGGGGGGTGGAGCCAGCGCCCGGGGGAGCTGGGTGCGATCGGCACCTGGCTGGGGAGAGCCATCGATACTTCTTTCTCCCATCAACCTGCCAAGTGGGCCGTTCACCTCCTGGGTGGATGGTGGTGCCGGGATGTCGGGGCCTGGCCAGGCCCAGGGTTAGGGTCGATCTGAGGCCACGCGGCCTCGTGGTGCAGTGTCCAAGATGGCGGCCGGGCCGGCCGAGGGAGCGGGAAGGAATTCGGCCCCATGATACAGAGATGTCCGCGGCAGGAGTCCCGCATGGGACGGGGTGCGGGTTGCCTTTGTGGGTAACATCTGGAGGACCGGGGCCCGGGTCCTGTCATGTGGGGAGGAGGCAAGCCCCTCATGTGGCCTGTCCAACACAATAATATAAACTTAAAAAAATTATATATTTTAAAATATTAAATACGTTTAATTAAAATTAATTTCAAACTTCAAACACCTACAAACATACTCAGAAAATATATTATTTTAAAATTAAAGTAATTCAATAATCTAATTGATCTATGAAGCTATTGTATGTTAAAAAAATATTATAAATAAATACACTACATTTATCATATAGACCATTTTGCAAAATGTAATAAACGAGTACAATTATCTATATTTAGAACAAATAAATACAGTCACAATGCAATTTAAATATTAAAAATAAGATTGATTTGCATATGGCTGGGTCTAAACTGGTGTGGCATGGTGAGCAAAAGAACAATGAACCTAACCCAGATCTCTTGACTGGGTGTGAATGTTTTGATTTGTTCTGCATTCCGTCCGCCACTTGTGTGTCTTTTGCTTTCTTGCTCTAAGTGTGCTTGGTATGCCTAGACATGGGTCCCGGGCTCACTGTGCCACTGGATTCAAGCTAGCCTAGCTGATGAGGTGTGTTACCCCGAAATTGGTCCTAAGATGCTTGTTTCTGGTCGAGTGACGACCTTGTATAGGCAGTTCAGGCTTGAATGTTCCCTTGAGGAACATGGGCAAGACTGATTTGCATATGGCTGGGTCTAAACTCAGGTGGCATGGTGAGAAAAATAACAATGGATTTAACTCAGATCTCTTGACTGGGGGTGAGTGTTTTGATTTGTTCTGCATGACGTCCATCACTTGTGTGTCTTATGTCTATTCGAGCAGAGTCAAAACTGATTTGCATGTAGTAGGGTCCAAGCTGAGTTGGCATGGTGGGCAAAAGAACAATGGGTTGGAATCCAACCCCAAGCTATTGCCAGTTGTTAGACCTTTAGTGTAATAAGAGCTACTTCTGTTCAAATAAAATCATTGCAAGCTTCTAGTATTCGTTTTGTAATAATGACCACATCCGAGAAGATTACATTAGTGGCCACCATTTGCAAGATTACCAGCAGCGATCGACTCAATTTATGAGGGAAGGTAGCTAAAAGTAATATAAACAAGCGTTGGTAAAGCCAATAGGTCTCGCTTTTGGGACCTGATAGTGATTTTTTTAATGCAAAGCTTGGCTCTTTTATATATACACAAATTCAATTATAGTATTGGAGGGTTTTACATGAGTACCAGTTACATTACACAAGGTCACTTTTTTTTTAAACACAGGGAGTTAAGTGATATACCCAGGATCACAGGATGTTGAGCAGCTCTGGTCATAAATCGCTTGCTTTAAGAACTAGGCTAAATGGAATATCGGATTATTAAAAGGTAAAAAAACAGTTTACAATCCATAGGTTCACAAAGAGTGAACAGAAATTGTGGATTCCTGTACCCACAGACAAAGCCACAACAAAACCTGAAGAAAACACTACAATTTCTTTGTATGATACAGTCTGGTTGTGGTTGTGAGAGTGTGAAACAACCTGTATCAAACTGAGATGGGCAAATAAAGTCAAGAACACAATATGTATGAAAAAAACAGAATAAACAAGCCCAACCGCCAGCCTGCCTCAGAGTATGCATTTACTGCCATAAAGCGTCAGGGTTAAAGGTACATTTTACAAACAGTTAGCCTGGATTTACGCCGCCTGCCTTTTCCAGGATGTGCCATGTAGTGTGTGAAAGTGAGTCATGTGAATATGGGCAGAGAAGGGGTGAGACTTGCAAGTGCCTGCCTTCTTAAAACAACTATACAGCATAGGGGAGAGCAATTTAAGCGCTGTGGATGGAGCAGTACGGCCGAGTTCAGCATTGTATCGTGCACATTGACTCATAAGAGCAGCAGCATTTGTGATGAGATAAGAACAAGATTTACAGCCCTGTTTACAGCAGAGCTCAGTGCAAGTGAAAACAAGAGCCCTTGTGTGAAGCAGCATTTGTGATGAGATAAGAACAAGATTTACAGCCCTGTTTACAGCAGAGCTCAGTGCAAGTGAAAACAAGAGTGCTCGTGTGAAGTGCGCCAAATTAAAGAACAAAGTAGTTCCGAAAACAGTTGGTAAATGGGGAGCTGTGGAAGGATAGTAGTAATTGGTCCATGTTCTCCAGCAGGGCTAAACACAGTTAGAAGCATGACACATCCATGCCATGGACAAACGTGAGAAAAGGAATATGAGAGCGACAATGAAGCCAGCAAATGGGAAGTCTATGGGCGGGCTGAAGCCCACAAATTATATACAACATGTCTCGAAGAGACAGTGCAAGTGCTGTCTAGCTGAGTCCTAAAAAGGAATATAAACAAGACTTTGCCTGATTCGAATGCCTCTAATTAAGTAATACATGCCTGCAACAGTGCATGCCCCGGCCCAAAAGTAATAATATTAGTAATAAGTCTCCCCACGTGATTTATCAGTCAAAAACAGCTTTAAATATATTTGGGAAATTCAGCCATTTGTCTCCAACCATCAGCTTATGAGTTCTGAGAATCATGTCTTTTCATCTTAACCCCTTCCACACGGGGCTAATTCCCCCGCAGTGCGGTGGGGAGGGGCTGCGCGCGGCGCCGCGGTACTCATGACGAGTCCAGCTCGTCAGGCTACACAATGGAGCTGTGCTCATGACAAGCTGGACTCGTCATAACTCCACCCACTCCTTTAGAACGCCGGCACAGGAGGAGAATTAGCCTTGCGTGGGCGGGCCGCGGCAGTTATGACAAGCTCAGCTCGTCATGAGCACAGCTCCACTGTGCCTCATAACGAACTCAGCTCGTCATAAGCATGCAAGGGGTTTAATACACAATTATGGCATGCATATATTAATTCAACCAGGCAAAAGGTTCTTTATCTGCAAAAAAGCATGCCAACAGTTCTGACCAGGAGGTGGAGGGCAGTGCCTTTCATTTGGGATTCTAAGCAGGCAAAAATTAAAATAGAGCCATTTGTGGCTTAAAAAATCTAGTCTCCCAAAGCAGTGATTGAGGTAAAAACATGAGTTTTCATTTCAAAGTGCTATAAACGTTCCCTTATACCAGCCAAGCAACAGAATATAAACTAAGGAGTGTTTTAAAGCGTCATGCACTGCGTTTTTTTATATAAATGGAACAACAAATGAGTGCTAATGATGGAATTTACAATAGTACATATATAAAGCACAAACATGTACAAGTACCTTTCATTGCAGTGACAAAGGCAATACCAGTGCTTAATTTGAGCCGGGTGCTGGTGGGGACCACAGGCACTTATATTTGGAGACCAACATTTATTTTTTTGCAAGAGACGGGAAAAAAACAGGAAAACGGAGGACAAGAAAGATGGAAAACTCGTCACAAAGGTAGAAAGCAGGAGCCTACTAGAGTGAGATGAAGGGGCAGGGAGTGTCTGTTGTTGATTAAAGATGCACGAGGTGTGTTCAAGACCATCAGCCTTGGTATTTAATAGTTTAATAGCTGTGACTTTGTATGTATGTAAATACATATTTAGACATGTTCACACACGCACACACCCTTCATGTGGGCAGGTTGTAGGTGAACCAACCAGAACAGCTACATCTTTGGCCCATTGTGTGCTTAAACCCCTCCCAAAGACTTGGGGCAAAGTCAGAGGACCTGAACCTCGGGAGAGACATGGATGGGAGCTGTGGACCAAGCAAAGGCACAGACAGGAGCTCTGGACCAGGGAAAGGCACAGACAGGAGCTCTGGACCAGGGAAAGGCACAGACAGGAGCTCTGGACCAGGGAAAGGCACAGACAGGAGCTCTGGACCAGGGAAAGGCACAGACAGGAGCTCTGGACCAGGGAAAGGCACAGACAGGAGCTCTGGACCAGGGAAAGGCACAGACAGGAGCGCTGGACCAGGGAAAGGCAAAGACAGGAACTCTGGACCAGGGAAAGGCACAGGCAGGAGCTCTGGACCAGGGAAAGGCACAGACAGGAGCTCTGGACCAAGGAAAGGCACAGACAGGAGCTCTGGACCAGGGAAAGGCACAGACAGGAGCGCTGGACAAGGGCAAGGGACAGACAGGAGCTCTTGACCAGGGAAAGGCACAGGCAGGAGCTCTGGACCAGGGAAAGGCACAGACAGGAGCGCTGGACCAGGGAAAGGCAAAGACAGGAACTCTGGACCAGGGAAAGGCACAGGCAGGAGCTCTGGACCAGGGAAAGGCACAGACAGGAGCGCTGGACAAGGGCAAGGGACAGACAGGAGCTCTTGACCAGGGAAAGGCACAGGCAGGAGCTCTGGACCAGGGAAAGGCACAGGCAGGAGCTCTGGACCAGGGAGAGGCACAGGCAGGAGCTCTGGACCAGGGAAAGGCACAGACAGGAGCTCTGGGCCAGGGAAAGGCAGGAGCTCTGGACCAGGGAAAGGCACATGCAGGAGCTCAGGAGCAGAGAAAGGCACAGACAGGAGCTCTGGACCAGGGAAAGGCACTGAGAGGAGCTCTGGGCCAAAGGAAGGCACAGACAGGAGCTCTGGAGCAGGGAAAGGCACTGAGAGGAGCTCTGGACCAGGGAAAGGCACAGACAGGGGCTCTGGAGCAGGGAAAGGCACTGAGAGGAGCTCTGGACCAGGGAAAGGCACATACAGGAGCTTTGGACCAAGGAAAGGCACAGATAAGAGCTCTGAAGCAGGGAAAGGCACAGACAGGAGCTCTGGACCAGGGAAAGGCATAGACAGGAGCTCTGGGCCAGGAAAAGGCATGAGCTCTGGACCAGGAAAAGGCACATGCAGGAGCTCTGGAGCAGAGAAGGGCACAGACAGGAGCTCTGGACCAGGGAAAGGCACTGAGAGAAGCTCTGGGCCAAAGGAAGGCACAGACAGGAGCTCTGGAGCAGGGAAAGGCACTGAGAGGAGCTCTGGGCCAGGGAAAGGCACAGACAGGGGCTCTGGAGCAGGGAAAGGCACTGAGAGGAGCTCTGGGCCAGGGAAAGGCACATACAGGAGCTTTGGACCAAGGAAAGGCACAGATAGGAGCTCTGGAGCAGGGAAAGGCACAGACAGGAGCTCTGGACCAGGGAAAGGCACTGAGAAGAGCTCTGGGCCAAAGGAAGGCACAGACAGGAGCTCTGGGCCAGGGAAAGGCACAGGCAGGAACTCTGGACCAGGGAAATACACAGACAGGAGCTCCGGACCAGAGAAAGGCACAGACAGGAGCTCTGGGCCAGGGAAAGCCAGGAGCTCTGGACCAGGGAAAGGCACATGCAGGAGCTCTGGAGCAGAGAAAGGCACAGACAGTAGCTCTGGACCAAGGAAAGGCACAGACAGGAGCTCTGGTGCAGGGAAAGGCACAGACAGGTGCTCTGGACCAGGGAAAGGCACAGACAAGAGCTTTGGACCAGGGAAAGGGACAGATAGGAGCTCTGAAGCAGGGAAAGGCACAGACAGGAACTTTGGACCAGGGAAAGGCACAGGCAGGAGCTCTGGACCAAGGAAAGGCACAGACAGGAACTCTGGACCAGGGAAAGGCACAGACAGGAGCTCTGGACCAGGGAAAGGCACATACAGGAGCTTTGGACCAAGGAAAGGCACAGATAGGATCTCTGAAGCAGGGAAAGGCACAGAGAGGAGCTCTGGACCAGGGAAAGGGACTGAGAGGAGCTCTGGGCCAAAGGAAGGCACAGACAGGAGCTCTGGAGCAGGGAAAGGCACTGAGAGGGGCTCTGGACCAAGGAAAGGCACAGACAGTAGCTCTGGAGCAGGGAAAGACACTGAGAGGATCTCTGGACCAGGGTAAGGCACAGACAGGAGCTCTGGACCAGGGTAAGGCACAGACAGGAGCTCTGGACCAGGGCATGGCAAAGACAGGAGCTCTGGACCAGGGAAAGGCGCAGACAGGAGCTCTGGACCAGGGAAAGCACAGACAAGAGCTCTGGAGCAGAGGATAGGCACGGAGAGGAGCTCTGGACAAGGGCAAGGCAAAGACAGAAGCTCTGGACAAGGGAAAGGCACGGACAGGAGTTCTGGACCAGGGAAAGGCATAGACAGGAGCTCTGGGCCAGGGAAAGGCAGGAGCTCTGGACCAGGGAAAGGCACAGGCAGGAGCTCTGGACCAGAGAAAGGCACAGACAGTAGCTCTGGACCAAGGAAAGGCACAGACAGGAGCTCTGGTGCAGGGAAAGGCACAGACAAGAGCTTTGGACCAAGGAAAGGCACAGATAGGAGCTCTGAAGCAGGGAAAGGCACAGACAGGAGCTCTGGACCAGGGAAAGGCACTGAGAGGAGCTCTGGACCAGAGAAAGGCACAGATAGGAGCTCTGGAGCAGGGAAAGGCACAGACAGGAGCTCTGGACCAGGGAAAGGCACAGACAGGGGCTCTGGACCAGGGAATGGCACTGAGAGGAGCTCTGGGCCAATAAAGGCACAGACAGGAGCCCTGGAGCAGGGAAAGGCACTGAGAGGAGCTCTGGGCCAAAGAAAGGCACAGACAGGCGCTCTGGAGCAGGGAAAGGCACTGAGAGGAGCTGTGGACCAGGGAAAGGCACAGACAGGGTCTCTGGAGCAGGGAAAGGCACTGAGAGGAGCTGTGGACCAGGGCAAGGCACAGACAGGAGCTTTGGACCAAGGAAAGGCACAGATAGGATCTCTGAAGCAGGGAAAGGCACAGAGAGGAGCTCTGGACCAGGGAAAGGCACAGGCAGGAGCTCTGGACCAAGGAAAGGCACAGACAGGAACTCTGGACCAGGGAAAGGCACAGACAGGAGCTCTGGACCAGGGAAAGGCACATACAGGAGCTTTGGACCAAGGAAAGGCACAGATAGGATCTCTGAAGCAGGGAAAGGCACAGAGAGGAGCTCTGGACCAGGGAAAGGGACTGAGAGGAGCTCTGGGCCAAAGGAAGGCACAGACAGGAGCTCTGGAGCAGGGAAAGGCACTGAGAGGGGCTCTGGACCAAGGAAAGGCACAGACAGGAGCTCTGGAGCAGGGAAAGACACTGAGAGGATCTCTGGACCAGGGTAAGGCACAGACAGGAGCTCTGGACCAGGGTAAGGCACAGACAGGAGCTCTGGACCAGGGCAAGGCAAAGACAGGAGCTCTGGACCAGGGAAAGGCGCAGACAGGAGCTCTGGACCAGGGAAAGCACAGACAAGAGCTCTGGAGCGGAGGATAGGCACGGAGAGGAGCTCTGGACAAGGGCAGGGCAAAGACAGAAGCTCTGGACAAGGGAAAGGCACGGACAGGAGTTCTGGACCAGGGAAAGGCATAGACAGGAGCTCTGGGCCAGGGAAAGGCAGGAGCTCTGGACCAGGGAAAGGCACAGGCAGGAGCTCTGGACCAGAGAAAGGCACAGACAGTAGCTCTGGACCAAGGAAAGGCACAGACAGGAGCTCTGGTGCAGGGAAAGGCACAGACAAGAGCTTTGGACCAAGGAAAGGCACAGATAGGAGCTCTGAAGCAGGGAAAGGCACAGACAGGAGCTCTGGACCAGGGAAAGGCACTGAGAGGAGCTCTGGACCAGAGAAAGGCACAGATAGGAGCTCTGGAGCAGGGAAAGGCACAGACAGGAGCTCTGGACCAGGGAAAGGCACAGACAGGGGCTCTGGACCAGGGAATGGCACTGAGAGGAGCTCTGGGCCAATAAAGGCACAGACAGGAGCCCTGGAGCAGGGAAAGGCACTGAGAGGAGCTCTGGGCCAAAGAAAGGCACAGACAGGCGCTCTGGAGCAGGG
The DNA here is from genome assembly GCF_964263255.1 of Lissotriton vulgaris. Taxonomy (NCBI): domain Eukaryota; kingdom Metazoa; phylum Chordata; class Amphibia; order Caudata; family Salamandridae; genus Lissotriton; species Lissotriton vulgaris. The sequence goes on along the minus strand of NC_141693.1, from coordinate 2,000,632,139 downwards.
AAAGGCACTGAGAGGAGCTGTGGACCAGGGAAAGGCACAGACAGGGTCTCTGGAGCAGGGAAAGGCACTGAGAGGAGCTGTGGACCAGGGCAAGGCACAGACAGGAGCTCTGGGCCAGGGTAAGGCACAGACAGGAGCTCTGGACCAGGGCAAGGCAAAGACAGGAGCTCTGGATCAGGGAAAGGCACAGACAGGAGCTCTGAACCAGGGAAAGGCACAGACAAGATCTCTGGAGCAGAGGATAGGCACGGAGAGGAGCTCTGGATCAGGGCAAGGCAAAGACGGAAGCTCTGGACAAGGGAAAGGCACGGAGAGGAGTTCTGGACCAGGGAAAGGCACAGACAGGAGCTCTGGACCAGGGAAAGGCACAGACAAGAGCTCTGGAGCAGAGGATAGGCACGGAGAGGAGCTCTGGACCAGGGCAAGGCAAAGACGGAAGCTCTGGACAAGGGAAAGGCACGGACAGGAGTTCTGGACCAGGGAAAGGCATAGACAGGAGCTCTGGACCAGGGAAAGGCACAGACAGGAGCTTTGGACCAAGGAAAGGCAAAGACAGGAGTTCTGGACCAGGGGAAGGCACAGGCTAGAGTTCTGGACCTTGGAAAGGCACAGACAGGAGCTCTGGAGCAGGAGAACGGCACAGACAGGAGCTCTGGACCAGGGGAAGGCACAGACAGGAGCTCTGGACCAGGGAAAGGCACTGACAGGAGCTCTTGACCAGGGAAAGGCACTGACAGTAGCTCTTGACCAGGGAAAGGCATGGACAGGAGTTCTGGACCAGGGAAAGGCACAGAGAGGAGCTCTGGACCCAGGGAAAGGCACAGACAGGAGCTCTAGACCAGAGAAAGGCATGGACAGGAGCTTTGGACCAGGGAAAGGCACAGACAGGAGTTCTGGACTAGGGAAAGGCACAGACAGGAGCTTTGGACCAAGGAAAGGCACAGGCAGAAGCTCTGGACCAGGGAAAGGCACGGACAGGGGCTTTGGGCCAGGGAAATGCACTGACAGTAGCTCTTGACCAGGGAAAGGCATGGACAGGAGTTCTGGACCAGGGAAAGGCACAGAGAGGAGCTCTGGACCCAGGGAAAGGCACAGACAGGAGCTCTAGACCGGAGAAAGGCATGGACAGGAGCTCTGGAGCAGGGAAATCACAGACAGGAGCTTTGGAGCAGAGGATAGGCACGGAGAGGAGCTCTGGACCAGGGAAAGGCACAGACATGAGTTCTGTACCAGGGAAAGGCACATACAGAAGTGGAGACTTCTCAGTGGAGAAGTGTGGAGTGTGGAGAAGTGTGGCTCAATGATTAGAGCGGCAGACCCTGATGAAGAGGTCTAGCCCGGGACCAGGGTTCAATTCCCCGCCTCGGCGGGTCTTGGGCTCAAAATTCCACGGCCCTGATAATTCTCGCCTCGGTGCCTATTCCAATCATGGAGTCCCACTCTGCAACTCTGGGCAATAGCTTGCTTAATCTCCACAACGGCCCCCACAACGCTAAGGATGCCTGGCCTCCACCTTGGGGGTGCCCAGGAGTGGACGCCTCACAGGGAAAGCCAGGATGGGTTCCACAGCGGTATTCGTACAAGCGCCTTGAGACCCTTGCGGGTGAGTAGTGCGCTATACAAGTATCAATTTACATTTACAGAAGCTCTGGACCAGGGAAAGGCACAGACAGGCGTTCTGGACGAGGGAAAGGTACAGACAGGAGCTCTGCACCAGAGAAAGGCACAGACAGGAGCTATGAAGCAGGGAATGGCACAGACAGAAGCTCTGGACCAGGGAAAGGCACGGACAGGAGCAGCTCTGGACCAGGGAAAAGGCACAGTCAGGTGCTCTGGAGCAGAGAAAGGCACAGACAGAAGCTCTAGACCAGGGAAAGTCACGGACAGGAGTTCTGGGCCAGGGAAAGGCACAGACAGGAGCTCTAGACCAGGGAAAGGCACAGACCGGAGCTGTGGACCAGGGAAAGGCACAGACAGAATCTCTGGACCAGGGAAAATGCATAGACAGGAGCTTAGGAGCAGGGAAAGGCACAGACAGAAGCTCTGGACCAGGGAAAAGCACAGACAGAATCTCTGGACCAGGGAAAAGCACAGACAGGGGCTCTGGAGCAGGGAAAGGCACAGACAGGAGCGTTGGACTAGGGAAAGGCACAGACATGAGCTCTGGACCAGGGGAAAGGCACAGACAGGAGCTCTGGACCAGGGAAAGACACGGAGAGGAGCTCTGAACCAGGGAAAGGCACAGACGGGTGCTTTGGACCAGGGAAAGGCACATACAGGAGCTTGTGAGCAGGAGAAATGCAAAGACAGAAGCTCAGAACCAGGGGAATGTAGATAAAGGGGCTCTGGACCAGAGAAAGGCAAAGACAAGAGTTCTGATCCAGGGGAGGTGCACAGGTAGGGGTTCCGTGCCATGATTGGCATAGACAGGAGTGCTGAGGCAAGGGAGGGCATAGCGAGGATCTCTAATCCAGGGGAGGTGCATAGGTAGGGCTCTGTGCCATGAGGGGCATAGACAGGAGTGTTGGAGCAGGGGAGGGCATCGAGAGGAGCCCAGATCCAGGGCAAGTGCATAGGCAGAAGCTCTGAGCCATGAGGGGCATAGTCAGTAGTGTTGGGGTAGGGGAGGGCATAGCGTGGAGTCATGATCCAGGGAGGTGCATAGGTAAGAGCACTGTGCCATGAGGGGCATACACTTTATAGACAGGGGTGCTGGGGCAAGGGAGGGCATAGACAGGAGCTCTTATTCAGGGGAGGTGCATAGGTTGGAGCTCTGTGCCATGAGGGGTCTAGACAGGAGTGGTGCGGCAGCAGAGGACATAGATAGGAGGTCTGAACCGGACGAACGCAGAGACAGGGGCCATGGACCTGGAGGGGCCATAGAGAGGGCTAGGAAGGGGCGCAGAAAGGTGCTCTAGGCTTGCAAGGGGTATAGAGAGGAGCTATGGAGCAGGGGTGTGTGCTTATGCAGGTACTGTGCATTCCGGCAGAGAAACTCAAATGTTCTGGACTAGAGAAGCTCTGCCTTCAGTGGAAACACAGTGCAAAGCAGGCTCCTGACTTCTGTTTTTTGTTTTAGATGCCACTGATCTGTCCATGCCCATGATGCCGTGTAGCACTGCACCCCCACTGTAGATCACGTCTGCGACTAGGACCGCGCCGATGGGACCAGATTGCGCTGGAGAAGCCATGGCCAGTACAGGGACTGGCTGCGGTAAGTTGAGGAACCTCTACCCCATGCTCCGCTTGGTCACCCTCACTTTGCTCTTTCCTCTCCTGTACTCTGAAGTTCCATGTGGGTGCGCCCATGTCTGATTTTTAGGTCTCGCCTAGGCAGTGCTTGCCCTGTCTCTTCAAGACATGCTGTATTCAGGATGTGTGGAGAAAGCTACACCCATCTTTTTAAATGGCTCCTGTCCCTCTCCTTTGTTAATGGTGGGGTTTCATTGGTCATTAGGTTTTGTAGTCCCTCTTTAGTACCGCCTTGTCCGCTTCCTGTAACCTCCCATGAGGACACCCCCTGTTACTTGTGTTGTTACGCCCTAGGTTTTAAGGACTTCAGACAGGACACTCACTAAACTAGATTGGTAGTGATTACTTTATTTGCTAGCACATCTCACATTTATATTAGACCTTCTATACATTTCCCTTCATCAGCTCCACATAGGGTACAACCTAATATGGAATTAATATGAACATTATTTTGTCACATTTCAAAGCTACTAATTGTGTACATGGTCATAGCTATTTGAATATACTTGTGGTACTGTCTTGCTTGTAATGCATTATGGGTAGGGTAGATTTACCATATCTTCAAAGTTTATGATGCTCACTAGGAAGGCAAAGAGAGGTGAGTTATTGGAGGCATTGAGGCATCTGTATTTAAAGCTGGTGTAACCTGAGGCAGGATCCATGTAAACCAGCAGGTATCGGTTAAAAGGAGACAAGAGGAAATTAAGTGAAGCTAATAATTATGATGTGATGATATTAGCAATCAATGTAGAGCACTACTTAATAGAAGCGTATGAACACCCTTTTTAATAATCTGGAAAGGATGAAAGTCAGACCTGGAAGGTCATGTGGGCATTCACTGAGCTGTCTTGGTGGTGGTTGTGGGGTGCAGTCACCTCACTCTTTCGATGCTGCCTGGCGCTGGTCACAGGAGCAATAACTGAGTAATGTCTAACCAGGCTGATTAGACTTCCACCCCGGAGCCAGCCTAACACTCTGCACTGTGCTCACTAATGACGCGTACACAATAAACACAACTAAGGCACACTGATGCCCTAGGGCTGTGGTGCACGAGGAGCTGGTAACATCGGCTTACGGTGCAAGGACAGGCGGGTCTCTGTTCCAACAGGCAGGATAGGGCTGCATCTACTATTACTCCTCCTCCTAAGCTACTACTGCTGCTTCTACTGTTGGTACTACCACTAGAAACACTACTCTACTACTACTACTCCTCCTCCTAATGCCACTACTGCTGCTTCTACTGTTGGTACTACCACTAGAAATACTACTCTACTACTACTACTCCTCCTCCTAATGCCACTACTGCTGCTTCTACTGTTGGTACTACCACTAGAAATACTACTCTACTACTACTACTCCTCCTCCTAATGCCACTACTGCTGCTGCTACTGTTGGTACTACCACTAGAAACACTACTCTACTACTACTCCTCCTCCTAATGCCACTACTGCTGCTGCTACTGTTGGTACTACCACTAGAAACACTACTCTACTACTACTCCTCCTCCTAATGCCACTACTGCTGCTGCTACTGTTGGTACTACCACTAGAAATATGACTTCCACTACTACTACTATTTCCCCTAATACTACCACTGCTGCTTCTGTTTATACTAACACTAGAAATACTACTTCTACTAATATTCCTAATAATACTACTACTGCTGCTTCTAATGGTCCTACCACTAGAAATACTACTTCTAGTGCTACTAGTCAAGTCAAGTCAAAATAACTTTTCGGTTCAGATTAGACAATAAAAGTTTAAGATACCAAGATGATACTTAGAATTGTCGTGCCCAGCAAATACAATGATATGACTCTTATCCCTAGAGCTCAACACATTATTGCTTAAAAAAACGACTTCAATTTTAAAAGGCACCAGTTTCATTTACAATTCATACCGTTTTCTTATAATAAATGCAGTTTTGATAAAATGTAAAACAGCAGTACAAATAGTAGCAGTGGATAAAGAACATACAAAATTAAAATCCTCTTGGTAGGTACAAGTATAGAGTGTACAAAAGACCATAACGTGCAAGGTGCTTTTGTTGGACTAAATGATTGCAGAGGCAGAGAATGAGATTTTCGCGCCACCCAGCCTGGTTAGGGAAGGCCACAAGAAAGTGCAACGTGCAAACTTGAAACCTGGTCATATAAAATCGAAACTGTACATTCATAGGAAATGATAGGTAAAATTCTTGTTGCAAAGGGGACCGATCAGAATGATATTGCAATCCTTGTTGCCGGAGGCGATTGGTCAGGACTGCAAAATATGCCTCTTTTATGATTGATTTCATGTTTTTGTGGATACTGGCAGGATTATCATAGTAATGCCCCAAACCTATTTCATGTAATTTCTCTTTAACAAATCAGAGCCATGGAATAGTCAGGACGTTATCGAGGGTCAGACAATCCTCGATGATTTCCCTTGAAAACTTTAAGTCCTCGGACAGCCAGATTTTGGCCCAAAGGACTTTTAGGGCAATATGAATTTGTTCCTCTATAAAATCCAGCCCAACCTCAGAGTGGCAGAAGGCTGTCTTGCACTTTTTGGGATCAGCAGTCTTTTTATGAACTTGTTTTCTAAGACTTGTAATTGGCTACTTTTATGGTGACCCCACACTCCTGCCCATTAGGTTGCTAAAGACAGACATTTTGATTTATATAATGTGATTAATTCTGCTACCGGCTTGTGGCCCAGCTTACAAGCAAAGCGGAATAGGCTCTCTACTACACGACTGGTATGCTGTACCCTAGCTGTTATGAGGTGGTCCCAGTTCGATTTGTTATTAAAAACATTCCCCAGGTAAGTAAAATTGGACACCTTATCAATGGTCTGGCCCTTAATAATAAATGTTCTTTTTTTGGTTTGTTTTGGGCCACACACCATGATATACAATTTGCAAAAATGTACTTTTAGATAAAATGCTAACATAAAATCAGAGAAATATTCAGAGATTTCTGTAGACTGTTAGCAGTTAGAGCCATTAAAATGATGTCATCCGCATATGCCAACAACGGAACTGAATTCCCTTCGATTCTTGGGAAGTCTAAGGCCTGTTCTATTAGTGCTGACTCTAGGCCATTTATTATTATTATTATTATTATTATTAGTCGGGTTTTGTAGAGCGCAAACAACCCAAAGGCCTCGTAGCGCTAAGTACCGTCATACTAAAAGAAAAGAAAGGATTAGATGAACAGGTGGGTTTTCAAATCCTTCCGGAATTTTAGGAGGCTAGGTTCACTGCGAAGAGAGGTGGGCAAAGAATTCCATTCTTTTGCTTCGTTCCAGGAGAAGGAGCGCCCGCCCCATCTGGTCCGTCTGATTTTGTTGACAGTAGCCAGGAAGGCAGTGCTAGATCTTAAGGACCTATGAGGAAGGTAGGGTTTTGCCAGGGAACAGATCATAGTAGGGGCATTCTTCCACATAGCTTTGTGCATAAAGCAGAGAGACTTAAACAGCACTCTGGCCCTGACCGGAAGCCAGTGCAGTTTCCTAAGGGCAATGCTGGCTGAGTCTCGTTTATTGAGGCCTAACAGGAGACGAGCTGCAGCGTTTTGAGTTACCTGTAGCTTTTTGATTGTAAAAGCAGGGGCACCTAAGTATAGGGAATTCCCGTAGTCTAGGCGGGACAGAATGATGGCTTGAACCATTATTCTGCGGGCTTCAAAAGGGAGAAGGGGCAGCACCTTTCTCAGCATACGCATTAGCCCAAAGCATGTGGCAGAGAGAGTAGTAGCTTGCTGCATGAAGCTGAGGTTGGAATCGAGCCAAATGCCTAAGCTCTTTATATGGCATTTTGGTTGAGGCATAGGGCCCATACATGGTGGCCAGTCTAGCAAAGGAATGGGAATGGTTGAGTTACCTAGCACCATAAGCTCAGTTTTCTCGCCATTTAATTTTAAATGCGAGGTTGCCATCCACTGAGCCACTGCTACCAGGCAGTTACTTAGATTGGAAGGGGAAGAGTCCGACTGATTCATAGACACGACTAATTGCGTGTCATCGGCGTAGGTTATTATGTCCAGACCGAATGAATGAACTATATCAGCTAACGGCTGCATATAAATATTAAAAAGAGTAGGGCTCAACGAAGAGCCCTGAGGTACACCTTGATCCAAGGGCCAGACTTTAGAGTAGGTAGTACCCTCAGCTACCCTAAAAGAACGGTTCTCCAGGAATGACTGGAGCCAAAGCATGGCCTTCCCCGAGATTCCCATCTGGTTGAGGCGATGAAGAAGAATGCTGGTGTTAACGGTATCGAAGGCGGCACTGAGGTCAAGCAACATGATTGCTGTGGTGCCGCCTTGATCCATTTGCTTCCTGGCCAGCTCAGTTACCGCCAGGAGAGCCGCTTCAGTTCCCAGTTTTGGACGAAAGCCAGCTTGGGAATCGTGGAGGAGATGGTTGTTCTCTAAAAATTGAGTAATAGCCGAGTTAACGTGTTTTTCAAGGAGTTTGCTGATCCACGGAAGGAGGGAAATAGGCCGATAGTTGGCCATATTTTCCGGATCCAGTGTGGGTTTTTTCAGCAACGCCTTAACCTGTGCACATTTCCATGCAGTGGGCACTGAGCCTGTGGAAATGGAAGTATTTAGTATGTTGAGGATTACAGGTTTGACTATATTCTCAATTTTTACTATCTGAGAGGGGGGGGCAGGGTCTGTGGGAGATCCTGATTTTATTTTCGTCATGATAACCGCAAGTGAGTTTTCATCCAGCAAAGGAAACTCAACTAATTTTGGAGTCGTGACGTTAGGTAAGCTGGTTCCCATGTCCTGGGGTAGATTAGGTGGCTGAAAGGCGGAGGCAATTTTTTGTATTTTCCTGTAAAAATACTCAGCTTGACTCTCACATCGAGCCTGAGCTTTACTAGGGTCAGCGGGAACCAGGGGGATATCAATCAGGAACTTTGCTATTTGAAAGATTTCTCTAGCGGAGTTGGAGGCAGTCAAAATTTTTTCCTCGTAGTATAAAGTTTTGATTTGTCTAATTTCTAATTTGTACTTTTTGATGGCTTCGAGATGTGTAGTTTTATCTACCTTACTACGAGAGATCCTCCAATTTCTTTCGAATTTTCTGCACGCCCTTTTAAGTTCTTTAAGATGGGGGGTGTACCAAGGTGAGCCCTTGGATTTAGTTTTTTCTTTAAGGGCCTTAATAGGTGCAATAGTATCCAAGGCTGAGCACAGCCATTTGGTATAATTCTCATATTGCAGTGCTGGATCTGTCGCCCTTTGGGGGGGGGCAGCCGAAAGCAGGTTAGCCCAATGGTCTGGGGAAACTTTGGACCAGTCTCTTCCAGTTAGGGTAGTGCGAGGAAGGGGCTGTAATGGCGTCGCTGGAGTCCACTGAATGGGTATTAAATAGTGGTCGGTCCAGGTGAGAGGTAATGGGGTCCCTACTTCCAGTCTGTTGTCGTTACTAAGAACACCATCAAGAAGATGGCCCTTTTCGTGCGTGGGCTCAAAGCGCTTTAATATAATCTGAAGAGCTGCCATACTATCCAAAAAAGCCTTGGCCGTGGGGTTATGAGGGTCCTCTAGGTGGATATTTATATCTCCTAGTATAGAAAAGTAGGATTTGCTAACCACCAGGTTGGCTATTTTGGATTGGAGTGAATCAATGAAATCTCCTATTTGATTGGGGGGACGGTAGATAAGCACACCAGAGAATGAATCTATAGGTGAGAGATCAAGAGTAAATAGCATACTCTCACAGTTAGAGATATCAGCCGAAGAAGTTCTACAGCGGTAGAGGTTTTTGTGAAGGATGCCTAGGCCGCCTCCTCTGCCTTCTGGTCTGTCTAATCACTGCAGGGTGTACCCCAATTGCAGAATGGAAGTAATATCTGAGTCAGAGGCGTCTTTTAACCACGTCTCTGTCAAGAATACCACATCTGGCTCTTTTTCCTCCAGCAGGAGAGTCATTTGCGTAGCATGTTTGGTCAATGACCGGCAGTTTAGAAGAAACATTTTGTAGGATTTACCAGGATGCTTATCTTGATGGCTAGTGAGTGAGAAAGTACAGTGAGGGCAGATCCCAGAGGGAGAGTCAGGGAGAATGGAGTGCCGACAGGCATGAGTAGTCAGAGGTATTAAGTTTTTCAGTGTGATAGAATCATACCTCATCGGTCTCCTACAATCTGGACCGCCTTGCACAGGGGGTATGGCCCCGGGTCCCGTCCGGTCGCGGACGGGCGCAGACGGGCTTGCCTTTGGCGCGCCTTTGGCGCGCCGCCGGCGCGCCCGCTGCGCCCGCCCGCTGCGCGGACGGCGGATTTTGATGTTTATATCCACTGTAGGGGGCGTGAGGAGGGTGGGATCGTCGATCATCTAGACCGCGATCCTACCCCTATCCAAGATGGCGCCCAAAATGAGTTAAGCGCCGAACGCCTGAACTAGCGACCCTTGTCAGCTGGAGAGGGGGTAGGAGGCCGCCCTGGGCAACGTCGATCTTGCACCAGAGGTAGGACCAACAGGAGGCTTAAAATCGGCTCCAATAAAATATTTTACAAGTTTTTAAAAATTGCGCTAGTATTCCATAATTCCTGTTCGTCTTCAATAGATTGAAAGGAGCAAGAGTGCTCAAGGGCCCCCGGCTTCCGCCTCAGGGGTGAAAAGGAGTATAACAAATACCCAGTTAAGAAGAAGAGGGACTCCTTTTATATCTTGGGAGGGCGGGATCGTCGATCATCTAGACCGCGATCCTACCCCTATCCAAGATGGCGCCCAAAATGAGTTAAGCGCCGAACGCCTGAACTAGCGACCCTTGTCAGCTGGAGAGGGGGTAGGAGGCCGCCCTGGGCAACGTCGATCTTGCACCAGAGGTAGGACCAACAGGAGGCTTAAAATCGGCTCCAATAAAATATTTTACAAGTTTTTAAAAATTGCGCTAGTATTCCATAATTCCTGTTCGTCTTCAATAGATTGAAAGGAGCAAGAGTGCTCAAGGGCCCCCGGCTTCCGCCTCAGGGGTGAAAAGGAGTATAACAAATACCGAAGGAAAAGAAAGGGGTTCAGTATACAGCCCTGTCGAGCTCCCTCCTTGGAGGCAATAGCCCCGCTCTTCTCTCCCCCAGGCCCAAATCATATGGCAAAAGTAGTGGACGCGTTGAACCTGTGCAGAAGGTAATTAGGGGTTCCTCAAATCCCATTTTCTCCATCTGATCCCATAATTGTTTTCTATTAACCGTGTCAAAGGCACTGGACAAGCCCATGAAGGTGAGGTGGATGGACCCCTTCCTCGCCCTCATGTACTTACCCATAATCAATGACAGATTGAGGCACTGTTCATTCGTCCCCACGCCCTTTCTGAAGCCATATTGTGTTTTGGACATGAACCCAGAGGCTTCTGCCCAAGTCTTGAGGCGCGCTACAATGACCCTCCCCAATACCTTGGCTTTGGCATCGATTAAAGATATAGGCCTATAACAGGCCGGGTCGTCTCTATTTCCCTTTTCATACACAAGTACCATTATTGCCTCTTTCCAAGACGATGGGATGGGGCCTATTATTACTGCTCTAAAACATTAGTCAGAAGGGGTGTCCACAGTTGAGGGTTGCCCTTAAACAAATCTAAAGGTACCCCGTCCGGGCATGGGGCTTTCCAGCATATCCCCTTCGCGAGCGCATCCTCAATCTCGCTCACTGCAAGGGAGGAGCTCAATTTATTTGCGGTTGTTAGATTTATTGGGACGCCTAAGAAAGACTCCTGTGGTGTAATTCCATTTGGGTTAAATATGCTACTAAAATGGGCTTCCCCGACTTTCCCCGGTATCATTGAGCCCATACCCTTTGCTTCCTTCGAGAAAAGAGGCCGGTTTATTACCTCCCAGAAACTTCTGGAGTCTTTGAGTGCGCTTGCTTTCTCTAGGTCCTCCCATGCTAACCTTCTCAGTTCTTCTTTCCTCTTATTCACTATGTTTTTATAAGCCTGCCGAGCGTTTTTAATTAAGGTTTTATCTCGGGAAATTACGTGCAACTCCTTCTTGAGGTCCTTTTGTGCCCTTGAGCAATCGGCGTTAAACCATTTTGTTTCCTGGGCTTCCCCTCTTGCGATTCCCAGTACCAGTTTTGAGGATACATCCCTATAAATTAACGGAAAGTCCGTTATTATTGTATCCGGGGAAGAATCTTGGTCCAAGCATCCAAGAATGGAATTTAAGTTCGTATTAACTATGTTCTCCTCAAATTGGGATGGATTTAGTCTGTTCCATTTCAATCTCATCCCTTGATTTGGGTTGTCAACCAAAAGCAAATCATTTACAATAATAAAAGCATTTAAAGCGTCTGCGGAGTGTGAGCAAAATGCGTCAATTATTGTCCCCCATGTCTGATAACCCACACACCCGTTGTGAACTGTTCTGGCATAAAGAACAATTAAAGTCCCCTACCCAAAAAATACACAGGGGCTGCCACTTCCCCGCGATCTTATCGATTTCAACCTTAACCCCTTGCCTGCGACCGGAATTCCGCTCCTGTGCGGCACATTCCGATCGCGGGTGTGGTCATGACGGCCCCCAGCCGTCATCAGCACACGAGCACTGTGTGCCATGACGGCAAGGGGCCGTCATCAGCATGGAAGGGGTTAAGGGTACACATGATTTCACAACTATTCTGATCAAATACATTATAATACCAATTTATCAGTAACATCGTGGACTGAAATACATTTGAAATCAGAACAAGTTGATACCAAGGGGAATCAGAAATAGTCTCTGCCTTAATCGACCCATATTTGATGGAGATCAGGGTCGCCAACCCTCCTTATGCCCTCCCTACTGGTGAGGCTATTGCTTGGACATTAAAAGAAAAGTAACCATCTAGCTTAATGTTCTCCCTGTACCATGTTTCCTGAACACAAATAATATCGAAGGCCTTGACATACTCTAGCCATACCTCATCCTCCAGTCTCGTGTGGATGCCTGCGATATTCCAGGAAAGAATCCCAATCGAGCCAGCTCTATGGCTCCTTATTACTGCGGTTTCCTGGTTACTGGTGATAGTCAAGTCAAGTCAAGTCATAAAATTTATATAGCGCACTACATACCCAGAGGGTTTCAAGGCGCTTAGGAAGGGGAGGAGGATTATTTGTCAAATATCCACGTTTTAATCTAGCGGGTATAAAATCCCAGTCATGCCCACCTACTCCAGAATTAAATGTGAATTGCGGAGTGGATGAATCAACCCAAGTCTCTATTTGATGTGCGTCACTACAAATAATAGATATATTCTTTGGGTGGTGATTCGCACACTTTTCGACCACACCATTCCGTTATTCTTGCCTCTACATTAGAGTCTCTCCCTACTGGCCCATCTGGTGTTACCATCTTGTCTGGGCTACTAGGGTCGGAGGGTAGTCAATCTGTGTCAGTCAGACCAGAAAGTGCACCAAATCTATTAGGATAGGCCCAAATGCAGTGCTGGGGAGGGGTGGGTCTATTCCAGATTTGGGGGCTACTACTATTCCTAATATAACTACTGCTGCTTCTACTGTTGGCACTACCAATAGCTACTCCTCCTAATGTTACTACTGCTGCTTCTACTGTTGGCACTACCAATAACTACCACTCCTAATGTTACTACTGCTGCTTCTACTGTTGGCACTAGCACTAGAAATACTACTTCTTCTACTACTACTGTTTCTAATACTACTACTGCTACTTCTGTTGATACTGCCATTAAAATACCAATTCTACTACTACTACTACTCCTAATGCTATTACTGCTGCTTCTACTCTTGGTGGTATGCACCTGTTACAACGCATTCGTTACTCCGCACTACCATTACAACGCGACTTTTACAACGCATACCATTACAACGCATTGCGCTGGGGGGCGCTATAGGATAGGGAATAAGTATAATTTACTATCCAACACCTTCCCTAGGGTCCACGGGGACTGGAGTTAGAATAGTAAATTATACTTACCACTATCCAGCACCCCAAAGCGCTATGCGTTGTAATGGTATGCGTTGTAATGGTCGCGTTGTAATGGTAGGTAGTTGTAACGGTATGCGTTGTAACATGGTACATCCACTCTTGGTACTACCACTAGAAATGCTCCTTCTATTATTACTACTATTCCTTCTACTACTACTGCTGCTTTTGTTGGTACTTCTAATACTACTTCTAATGCTACTCTTGCTAGTTCTACTGTTGGTGCTACCACTAGAAATACTGCTTCTATCACTGCTACTATTCCTAACATTACTACTGATGCTTCTGTTGGTACTACCACTAGAAATACTTCTTCTATGACTCCTCCTCCCAATACTAATTCTCCTGCTTCTGTTGGCACTACCACTGGAACCCTGGAAATACTATTTCTTCTACGGCTGCTTCTGTTGTTACTGTCACTAAAAATACTAATTCTTCTACTGGAAACCTTCCTTCTACTACTTCTTCTACTACTCCTAATGCTTCTACTGCTGCTTATACTCTAGGAACTACCACTTGAGATACTCCTTCCATTACTACTACTGTAACAACCACATCTGTTAGATTTGCTACTACTAATACTGCGATGCATACTTCTACTGCTATAACTATTACTATGTTATCACGGCTGCTGGTACTTTTAGTGCTACTCCTAGAGCTGCTACTCCTAGAGCCTATCGCAGTAATATCTCTAATTATGTTGCTGCGAGCATTGCTACAATTACTGCTTCTAGTATTACTACTATTGCTGATAATGTTACTAGTATCACTACTAATGTTACTACCATACATACTACTGCTACTACTCTTACTGCTAGCACAAGTACTCCTACTAATACCATTGCTACTACCATTCTGCTGTTTCCAACCCTTCTTCTAGTACTTCTGCCTCTAGAATTGCTAATATAGATATTAACTATGCTACTACTGTTATTGTTACAACTGTTACTACAGCTACAACTGCTGCGACTGCTACTGCTATTATTGATTGAACTGCTGCTGACGCTGCTAGTACTACTGCTGCTACTACTACTTAACTGAAATTATACTCACACCTACTCCTCTTACTACTACTAGTACCCTTATTACAAATAGTACTTCTGCTACTCTTATTACAAATACGACTGCTTCTACTCTTATTACAAATAATACTGCTGGTACTCTTATTACAAATAATATTGTTGGTACTTTTATTACAAATATTAGTGCTGCTGTTCAGTACAAATACTGCTGCTGCTATTCTTATTACAATTAATACTACGGGCACTGCTATTACAAATACTAATGCTACTACTTTGCTTACAAATACTACTCCAGCTACTCTTATTACAAATAATATCGTTGGTACTGGTATTACAAATACTACTGTGCTACTCTTATTACAAATGACACCGCTGGTAGTTCTATTACAAATACTATTGTTACTACTTTTATTGCAAATATTACTGCTGCTACTCTTATTACAGATACTGCTAGTCCTTACGAGAATGTCATTCTGGGTGGTCTGGTGTATGCAGAGAGCCCTGCATGTTTGTTTATTACTGTCTGCTGCACCGAGGGACCTGATGCTGTGTGTTGAACCGGTGACGCAGAGTGCTGGGCCGGTGACGCTGTGTGCTGGGCCGGTGACGCAGTATGCTGGGCCGGTGACGTGGAGTGCTGGGCCGGTGGCGGTGACACTGTGTGCGTGGCCGGTGACGCGATGTGCTGGGCCTGTGATGCGGTGTGCTGGACCGGTGACGCAGTGTGCTGGGCCGGTGACACTGTGGGCTGGGCCAGTGATGCGGTTTGCTGGGCGGGTGATGCAGCGTGCCGGGCCAGTGATGCGATGTGCTGGGCCGGTGACGTGGTGTGCTGGGCCGATGTTGCGGTATGCTGGGCCGGTGATGCGGTGTGCTGGGCCGGTGATGCGATGGGCTGGGCCGGTGACGCAGTGTGCTGTGCCAGTGACACTGTGTGCTGGGCCGGTGACGCGATGTGCTGGGCCGGTGACGCAGTGTGCTGGGCCAGTGATGCGATGTGCTGGGCCGGTGATGCAGTGTGCTGAGCCGGTGATGAGGTGTGCTGGGCTGGTGACGAGGTGTGCTGGGCCGGTGACGCTGTGTGCTGGGCCGGTGATGCGATGGGCTGGGCCGGTGACGCAGTGTGCTGGGCCGGTGACACGATGGGCTGGGCCGGTGATGCAGTGTGCTGGGCCGGTGATGAGGTGTGCTGGGCTGGTGATGCGGTGTGCCGGGCCGGTGACACGGTGTGCTGGGCTGGTGACGCGATGTGCTGGGCCTGTGATGCGGTGTGCTGGGCCTGTGATGCGGTGTGCTGGGCCGGTGACGCGGTGTGGTGGGCCTGTGATGCTCTGTGCTGGGCCGGTGACGCTGTGTGCTGGACCGGTGACGCTGTGTGCTGGGCCGGTGATCCGATGTGCTGGGGCGGTGGCGCTGTGTGCTAGGCCGGTGACGCGGTGTGCTGGGTCGGTGACGCGGTGTGCCGGGCCGGTGATGCGATGTGCTGGGGCGGTGACACGGTGTGCTGGGCCGGTGACGCTCTGTGTTGGGCCGGTGACGCTCTGTGTTGGGCCGGTGACGCTGTGTGCTGGGTCGGTGACACGGTGTGCCGGGCCGGTGATCCGATGTGCTGGGGCGGTGACGCTGTGTGCTAGGCCGGTGACGCGGTGTGCTGGGTCGGTGACGCGGTGTGCCGGGCCGGTGACGCAGTGTGCTGGGCTGGTGACGCGGTGTGCCGGGCCGGTGATGCGATGTGCTGGGGCGGTGACGCGGTGTGCTGGGCCGGTGATGCGGTGTGCTGCGCTGGTGACGCACTGTGCTGGGCCGGTGATGCGGTGTGCTGGGCCGGTGATGCAGTGTGCTGTGCCAGTGACACTGTGTGCTGGGCCGGTGACGCGATGTGCTGGGCCAGTGACGCAGTGTGCTGGGCCAGTGACGCAGTGTGCTGGGCCAGTGATGTGATGTGCTGGGCCGGTGATGCAGTGTGCTGAGCCGGTGATGCGGTGTGCTGGGCTGGTGACGCGGTGTGCTGGGCCGGTGATGCGGTGTGCTGGGCCGGTGACGCTGTGTGCTGGGCCGGTGACGCGATGGGCTGGGCCGGTGACGCAGTGTGCTGGGCCGGTGACACGATGGGCTGGGCCGATGATGCAGTGTGCTGGGCCGGTGCGAGGTGTGCTGGGCTGGTGACGCGGTGTGCCGGGCCGGTGATGCGGTGTGCTGGGCTGGTGACGCGATGTGCTAGGCCTGTGATGCGGTGTGCTGGGCCGGTGACGCGGTGTGCTGGGCCGGTGACGCTCTGTGCTGGGCCGGTGACGCTGTGTGCTGGACCGGTGACGCTGTGTGCTGGGCCGGTGATCCGATGTGCTGGGGTGGTGACGCTGTGTGCTAGGCCGGTGACGCGGTGTGCTGGGTCGGTGACGCGGTGTGCCGGGGCGGTGATGCGATGTGCTCCGGCGGTGACGCGGTGTGCTGGGCCGGTGACGCTCTGTGTTGGGCCGGTGACGCTGTGTGCTGGGTCGGTGACACGGTGTGCCGGGTCGGTGATCCGATGTGCTGGGGCGGGGACGCTGTGTGCTAGGCCGGTGACGCGGTGTGCTGGGTTGGTGACGTGGTGTGCCGGGCCGGTGATGCGGTGTGCTGGGCAGGTGACGCGGTGTGCTGGGCTGGTGACGCGGTGTGCCGGGCCGGTGATGCGATGTGCTGGGGCGGTGACGCAGTGTGCCGGGCCGGTGATGCAGTGTGCTGCGCTGGTGACGCAGTGTGCTGGGCCGGTGATGCGGTGTGCTGGGCTGGTGACGCGGTGTGCCGGGCCGGTGATGCGGTGTGCTGCGCTGGTGACGCAGTGTGCTGGGCTGGTGATGCGGTGTGCTGGGCCGGTGATGCGGTGTGCTGGGCCGGTGACTCGGTGTGCTAGGCTGGTGACGGGGTGTGCTGGGGTGGTGACGCGGTGTGCTGGGACGGTGACGTGTGCTGGGCCGTTGACGCTGTATGCTGGGCCGGTGACGCTGTGTGCTGGGCCAGTGACACAGTGTTTGCGCTGTGTGTGTCATCTCTTCGGGTGTTATGGGCTGTTTACCAAAGTGTACTATCTGTTGAAGTTAGATCCTTTCAATCAAGCAGGACTGCTGCTGACGCTGCTAGTACTACTGCTGCTACTACTACTGAACTGAAATTATACTCACACCTACTCCTCTTACTACTACTAGTACCCTTATTACAAATAGTACTTCTGCTACTCTTATTACAAATACGACTGCTTCTACTCTTATTACAAATAATACTGCTGGTACTCTTATTACAAATAATATTGTTGGTACTTTTATTACAAATATTAGTGCTGCTGTTCAGTACAAATACTGCTGCTGCTATTCTTATTACAAATAATACTACGGGCACTGCTATTACAAATACTAATGCTACTACTTTGCTTACAAATACTACTCCAGCTACTCTTATTACAAATAATATCGTTGGTACTGGTATTACAGATACTACTGTGCTACTCTTATTACAAATGACACCGCTGGTAGTTCTATTACAAATACTATCGTTACTACTTTTATTGCAAATATTACTGCTGCTACTCTTATTACAGATACTGCTAGTCCTTGCGAGAATGTCATTCTGGGTGGTCGGGTGTGTGCAGAGAGCCCTGCATGTTTGTTTATTACTGTCTGCTGCACCGAGGGACCTGACGCTGTGTGTTGAGCCGGTGACGCGGAGTGCTGGGCCAGTGACACTGTGTGCTGGGCCAGTGACGCAGTATGCTGGGCCGGTGACGTGGAGTGCTGGGCCGGTGGCGGTGACACTGTGTGCGTGGCCGATTACGCGATGTGCTGGGCCTGTGATGCGGTGTGCTGGACCGGTGACGCAGTGTGCTGGGCCGGTGACACTGTGGGCTGGGCCCGTGATGCGGTTTGCTGGGCGGGTGATGCAGCGTGCCGGGCCAGTGATGCGATGTGCTGGGCCGGTGACGTGGTGTGCTGGGCCGATGTTGCGGTATGCTGGGCCGGTGATGCGGTGTGCTGGGCCGGTGATGCGGTGTGCTGGGCCGGTGATGCGATGGGCTGGGCCGGTGACGCAGTGTGCTGTGCCAGTGACACTGTGTGCTGGGCCGGTGACGCAGTGTGCTGAGCCAGTGATGCGATGTGCTGGGCCGGTGATGCAGTGTGCTGAGCCGGTGATGAGGTGTGCTGGGCTGGTGACGAGGTGTGCTGGGCCGGTGACGCTGTGTGCTGGGCCGGTGACGCGATGGGCTGGGCCGGTGACGCAGTGTGCTGGGCCGGTGACACGATGGGCTGGGCCGGTGATGCAGTGTGCTGGGCCGGTGATGAGGTGTGCTGGGCTGGTGATGCGGTGTGCCGGGCCGGTGACGCGGTGTGCTGGGCTGGTGACGCGATGTGCTGGGCCTGTGATGCGGTGTGCTGGGCCTGTGATGCGGTGTGCTGGGCCGGTGACGCGGTGTGCTGGGCCGGTGATGCTCTGTGCTGGGCCGGTGACGCTGTGTGCTGGACCGGTGACGCTGTGTGCTGGGCCGGTGATCCGATGTGCTGGGGCGGTGACGCTGTGTGCTAGGCCGGTGACGCGGTGTGCTGGGTCGGTGACGCAGTGTGCCGGGCCGGTGATGCGATGTGCTGGGGCGGTGACACGGTGTGCTGGGCCGGTGACGCTCTGTGTTGGGCCGGTGACGCTCTGTGTTGGGCCGGTGACGCTGTGTGCTGGGTCGGTGACACGGTGTGCCGGGCCGGTGATCCGATGTGCTGGGGCGGTGACGCTGTGTGCTAGGCCGGTGACGCAGTGTGCTGGGTCGGTGACGCGGTGTGCCGGGCCGGTGACGCGGTGTGCTGGGCTGGTGACGCGGTGTGCCGGGCCGGTGATGCGATGTGCTGGGGCGGTGACGCGGTGTGCTGGACCGGTGATGCGGTGTGCTGCGCTGGTGACGCACTGTGCTGGGCCGGTGATGCGGTGTGCTGGGCCGGTGACGCAGTGTGCTGTGCCAGTGACACTGTGTGCTGGGCCGGTGACGCGATGTGCTGGGCCAGTGACGCAGTGTGCTGGGCCAGTGATGTGATGTGCTGGGCCGGTGATGCAGTGTGCTGAGCCGGTGATGCGGTGTGCTGGGCTGGTGACGCGGTGTGCTGGGCCGGTGATGCGGTGTGCTGGGCCGGTGACGCTGCGTGCTGGGCCGGTGACGCGATGGGCTGGGCCGGTGACGCAGTGTGCTGGGCCGGTGACATGATGGGCTGGGCCGATGATGCAGTGTGCTAGGCCGGTGCGAGGTGTGCTGGGCTGGTGACGCGGTGTGCCGGGCCGGTGACACGGTGTGCTGGGCTGGTGACGCGATGTGCTGGGCCTGTGATGCGGTGTGCTGGGCCGGTGACGCGGTGTGCTGGGCCGGTGACGCTCTGTGCTGGGCCGGTGACGCTGTGTGCTGGACCGGTGACGCTGTGTGCTGGGCCGGTGATCCGATGTGCTGGGGTGGTGATGCTGTGTGCTAGGCCGGTGACGGGGTGTGCTGGGTCGGTGACGCGGTGTGCCGGGCCGGTGATGCGATGTGCTGGGGCGGTGACGCGGTGTGCTGGGCCGGTGACGCTCTGTGTTGGGTCGGTGACGCTGTGTGCTGGGTCGGTGACACGGTGTGCCGGGCCGGTGATCCGATGTGCTGGGGCGGTGACACTGTGTGCTAGGCCAGTGACACGGTGTGCTGGGTTGGTGACGTGGTGTGCCGGGCCGGTGATGCGGTGTGCTGGGCTGGTGACGTGGTGTGCCGGGCCGGTGATGCGATGTGCTGGGGCGGTGACGCTGTGTGCTGGGCCGGTGATCCGATGTGCTGGGGTGGTGACGCTGTGTGCTAGGCCGGTGACGGGGTGTGCTGGGTCGGTGACGCGGTGTGCCGGGCCGGTGATGCGATGTGCTGGGGCGGTGACGCGGTGTGCTGGGCCGGTGACGCTCTGTGTTGGGTCGGTGACGCAGTGTGCTGGGTCGGTGACACGGTGTGCCGGGCCGGTGATCCGATGTGCTGGGGCGGTGACACTGTGTGCTAGGCCAGTGACGCGGTGTGCTGCGCTGGTGACGCAGTGTGCTGGGCCGGTGATGCGGTGTGCTGGGCTGGTGACGCGGTGTGCCGGGCCGGTGATGCGGTGTGCTGCGCTGGTGACGCAGTGTGCTGGGCTGGTGATGCGGTGTGCTGGGCCGGTGATGCGGTGTGCTGGGCCGGTGACTCGGTGTGCTAGGCTGGTGACGGGTGTGCTGGGGTGGTGACGCGGTGTGCTGGGCCGGTGACGTGTGCTGGGCCGGTGACGCTGTATGCTGGGCCGGTGACGCTGTGTGCTGGGCCAGTGACACGGTGTTTGCGCTGTGTGTGTCATCTCTTCGGGTGTTATGGGCTGTTTACCAAAGTGTACTATGTGTTGAAGTTAGATCCTGTCAAGCAAGCAGGACTTCCCTCAGGGCCGGACTGGCCATTGAGGGCACCAGGCGTTTCCCCGGTAAGCCGCTAGGGTGGGGGCGGTTTTGGGCCTCTGGGGGGCCGTTTTTGTTACCGGGGTCGGCATTATCGGCTCCCTGTAACAAAATCGGCCGAAACCGGCCCTTGCACACTGCTCGGCTGCACTCCCCCTCACCCCAGGGGGGGCAACTGAGGCAGCTTGCCAGGGCGGGTTTCTGCTCCTTGTCCGGCCCTGACTGCACTACAGTCTCGGCTCTGCTGCTTTATCAAAATGTGTGATCTTGGGAAAAGCATTCTCTGTCCTTAATCTTACAATACAGATGTAGTTTGAATCAGGTTAATTGAAACAATAATCAGCAGGGGCACATTCATTCACAGATTCGGGGCTCTTTACTGAAGGCGCCTGCCCCCCTCCTGGCATCTTTATAAGCGAGTGTGTTCCTGAGCTGGGGCGTGCAGGGCCGGAGGGGCCTGCGCTGCGTGTGCGTGATGGCTGGTGAGAGGGCAGGACACCAGTGAGCTGAGGTGGACACCACCAGGTGGCGCCAAAGAGTGGTGACCTTTGGAGTGGAGGACAGAGGGAGCGCATCATAGGTGAACAGGCATGTTTGCCCGTCGTTCCTAATGCTCGCGCTGTCCTAGGGCAGTGAGCCCTGTCCAAGAGCGTGGGCGCAGCTGAATGGTCAGACGTCTGAGCCGAGTGTGTGCCTGCAGCAGTCGAGCTCCAGGAAGGGTTTGGTGTAGGCGCTCTGAGGATGGTGGTGGGAAGAGGCTGTCCGTGTGTCCCTGTAAAGATGAGAGCTCTGACCACGGACACAGGCCTTGGACGAGGCTACTGGTGCCGGCCCCTCTGCCCAGCATGGAGGCTGCAAGCGCCAAATGCTCTCTGCAGCAGGCTTATGAGCAGGGCTTTAAGTGAGATGAAAAAACTGGAGGGTCTCTCAAAGGGGCGTGGCCAATGTAAATAAGGGTGTGGCTTAAAAACACATCAGCTAAAAATCTGTGCTTAGCATAGTGTGTTACCCGACTTGTATTTTGCTGTTTCTGTCATTGCATCTAGATATATGATACAACAAGTAACATCATACCTACATCAAACCAGGACTATTGGCTTTGTCAGTGGTTGTTAGTTGCATGTGACACCACGATAATGTTGCTGCTCCTGAGTTTTAAAAAGAGAAGAGAAATCCAGAGAGAAAATGGCTTTCTTTAAAGGATTTCCCTTCCCCTACAACGCTTACCTGGCATGACGTCATGCCGTAACTTCTCCACTAGTGAGTAGTGAGCAGTGTGAGCACGCGCACATCCATGTGCCTGCTGTCACTGCAGTCCGCCTGTGCCAGGGCACAAAACAGAGCCCGATAGAGACCCGTTCGAGGCCCCCTTTAAAAACTGCTGGTGCTCAGACCCGGCCCACTTAAAACCCTGCCTGTGAGTTACAATATAAGTTCTGGTGAGTTCCTAGCAGCCAATGCTTCGGTGCGCTTTCTGTAGTCAAAGACTGAGGTGAAAGACTTCTGACCGACACGCATGGAAATGATGTCAGTGCCTGACAGTAGGACTTATAGATTGGGGTAAGTTCATTTCACCCACAGAGGACTCAGCAAGAGAGAGTAGTGAGCAGGCCCGCCCTCGAGGGGGTTGGGAGAACTCTCACCTCACTTTTGGAACAATTGAGAGAAGTTGCATCTTACGTCACGTTTGCATAATATCTCCGAGTGAGCCAGCTCTGCATAGCAGTGACGCAGGCATGGTGTGCGTCAGAGACACCCCACTGAGGCCCCCTTTACTAAGGAATGTGTAGACCTCTGCACGGCACTGCAGAGCTATGCTCTGTGCTCACGAGCCTCATTAAGAGTGAATCCGTGCACTGCTTTTGGCCATTTTGGGCCCGATTCACAAAAGTAATCTGAGACAAAATCCCAACTTTATGACTTTCGGTATTCACAGAAGGCATTTGGAGAACTAAAGTTGTGATTTTGTCTCAGATTACTTTTGTGAATTGGGCCCTCTGTGCCATGCAACGGCCTGCACTCGTGCTTAATTTGTAAATACACAAGTGCCGGGGCCCGTTGTTAGTTCGGAGTTGTCGTATGAGCCTGTACGTGGCTAGCATCTTCTCGAGCTTGGGGATGACCTCCGCAGCTGCTTCAAATATTAACAACTCGACCTCTGGGTATTTGGTGTAGTCATCGATCAGGAGGAGGAGGTATCGCCCGCCTGGCTATGACCCGAAGTCTAGGCTGGCGCATACCCATAGCTGTTGGGCCTTGCTCCGTAATGATAGGTGGAGGTGCATCTGGTGTGCCCGTGACTTGGCACCATCAGCAGGTCCGCACAGAGGCCTCAACCATTTTGTCCATGAGTGGGAACCAGACTTTTGTCCGGAGGTGGTTCTTTGTTTTACCATGCCTTGGTGGCCATTATGGGCTAACAGGACAGTCTGAGCCGTGAGGCTGGCAGGTTTCACCAGACAGGGTCCTCATACTAGACACCCACCACACCATCAACCGCTCCCTGGCGACCGCCTCGTTCCCCGATGGCTGGAAACACGCCGAGGTCAACCCCCTCCTGAAGAAACCCTCAGCGGACCCCACCGACCTCAAAAACTACAGACCCATCTCCCTGCTCCCGTTCTCAGCGAAAGTCATCGAGAAAGCCATCAACAGCCAACTCGCCACATTCATTGAAGAACACAACATCCTCGACTCCTCCCAATCCGGCTTCAGAAAAAACCACAGTATGGAAACCGCCCTCCTCGCCGCAACAGACAACATCCGCACCTTACTGGACAAAGGAGAAACAGTAGCCCTCATCCTCCTCGACCGATCAGCGGCGTTCGACACAGTCTCCCACCGCACCCTAATACGAAGACTCTACGATGCAGGAATCCAGGACAAGGACCTCGACTGGATCTGCTCCTTCCTCTCCGGCAGGACGCAGCGGGTCAGACTCCCCCCTTTCCTCTCGGACCCCACACCTACCACCTGCGGAGTGCCCCAGGGCTCCTCCCTCAGCCCGACGCTCTTCAACGTCTACATGGCTCCACTTGCCCCCATCGTCAGAACCTACGGACTCAACATCGTGTCATACGCAAACGACACCCAGCTCATCCTCTTTCTATCCAACGAGCCCAACACCGCCAGACGCAACTTTCGAGAAGGCATGGAAGCCTTCGCCAAATGGATGAAAAACAGCTGCCTACAACTAAACACCAACAAAACAGAAGTACTCATCATGGGCCCAAACCCCGACGCATGGAGCGACACCTGGTGGCCCACCGCCCTTGGAAACCCGTCAACCCCCACAGACCACGCACGCAACCTGGGAATCCTCCTGGACTCCGAGCTCAAAATGGACCGCCAGATCAACTCTGTCTCATCTTCTTGCTTCCACACCCTCCGCCTCCTTCGTAAGACCTTCAAATGGATCCCCCTCGAACACCGAAAGACAGTCACTCACGCCCTGGTCACCAGCAGACTCGACTACGGCAACACACTCTACGCCGGAATAAACAAAAACCTCATCCGCAAGCTACAGAAAATCCAGAACGCCGCCGCAAGACTGGTCCTCAACCTGCCAAAACACTGCCACATCTCCCAGCACCTGCGCACACTCCACTGGCTCCCCGTCGAGGCAAGAATCACCTTTAAGATGCTCACCCACGCACACAAGGCCCTCCACGGCACCGGACCAGCATACCTGAACAGCCGACTCAAATTCCACGCACCCCAAAGGACCCTACGATCAGCCCAGCTTTCCTACGCCGTGGTCCCTCGCACCAGAAAGACCAGATCGGGAGGCCGCTCCTTCTCCTTCCTCGCGGCCAAAGCATGGAACGCCCTTCCACTCCACCTCAGACAGACAACATCGCTCCCCATCTTCACAAGAAACCTCAAAACCTGGCTCTTCGACAGACCCCCTCCTTGATGGAATGGAACCTGCACCCCCCTTCCCCCCCCACCAATAGCGCCTTGAGACCCTCACAGGTGAGTAGTCGCGCTTTAACAAACTCCTGATTGATTGATTGACTCACATCAGTTGCCGACTCGTGGCATACATGGTGTAGCTATTCTAGAGTGCTCCTGGCCTCCGGTGTTCGGTGCAATTGATGCCCTTCAGGGAGTCCCACTTCATACCACACATATTGTTCGGTCTTCACTGCGTCTTCTGTTTCTTTCTGGGTGGTTTCACACGGGTGACGAGACAGGTAGTCGGCCGGATTTGTTGCTCCTGGCTTGTACTCCACTTTGCAATCACATTCTTGCAGCTGAAGCATCCACTTCTCAATGTGGGGAGGAGGTTTGGAAGCTGAGCCTTGAAAAAGGGATTTGAGTGGCTTGTGATCCGTTGTCATGACGAAGGGATGACCATAAATGTACAAGTGAAAGTGTTGACGTGCCCAGTGAATCGCTACGGCCTCCCTCACGATCTGTGAGTACCTTTGTTCTGTGGCAGTGAGTGACCGACTGGCGCATGCTAATGGCTTTGCTGCTGCATGAACACAGCTTTAGGCTAGCGTCGACTGCATTGGTTATCCATTTGGTGGGGTCGAATGAGGATAGAATGGCGTCTGCAGAGAGAGCTTTCTTCGTCGCTTGGAATGCATGTTCATGTGCCACATCCCATACCCACAGAGTTGCAGCCTTCGGAGGTCTCTGAGGAACTGTGTGAAATTTCTTAGGTCAGGTAGGAATCGTCCTCAGTAGATCATCATGCCCAGAAAACCCCTCACTTCAGATAGGTTGGTTGACGCAGGAGTGTCTCGAACGTCTTTCACCTTGTCGGGGGCACCCCATTCACTGAGAACATGTATCCAAAGAAGCTGATCTGTTGTCTCATTAATTCACACTTCTCTCTGTGAAGTGTGAGACCTGCCTTCTGGATCCTTTTGAGTACCCACGAAGGCTTACCTGGGGCCGTTTCCGGTCGGTAACGGCAGATTTCGGACGTTACCG
Source organism: Lissotriton vulgaris (assembly GCF_964263255.1). Taxonomy (NCBI): domain Eukaryota; kingdom Metazoa; phylum Chordata; class Amphibia; order Caudata; family Salamandridae; genus Lissotriton; species Lissotriton vulgaris. The sequence goes on along the minus strand of NC_141693.1, from coordinate 2,000,606,541 downwards.
ACCGGTAAAAGCCTACCTACATCTGGCCCTTAGCTTTATGATAACAAAAAAAGTGCTTCTAGATTTTAGAAATACGCAGACAGGATCTAGTTCAAACATTTTTGATAACTGTCCGTTTAAAGCACACACTCCGCAGCTCAGCTGGTAACACGCTTACAATACCTCTCAAAAAGAATAAATCTTTGTCATCAGGAAGCTTCAAGTGACTCCATCACCTAAGGCCAATACCCGCTTCCAAGCAGCCTTTATATTTGCACATTTACATTTCTTTCATGGAAGCAGGCCTTCTGTACCTCTGCCCCTCCCTCGGTTTCACAGCACAGGAGACACCCTCGCTTCCACTAAAGCTGAACCGTCTTCAAAGGTGGAATTCAACGCCCCGGGATGGTTGTCTTTTAACGAAAAGTAGGGGAACTGTTTTTGTTAAAGTAAAAAAGTATGGGCATGTGGAACCCCACAGACCCCGCCCACTTTGCTTCTCTCCCCTACTTCCCACACTGACCTCACTCCACCGTACACAGATTTTAAACACCGGCTCAGAGTAGATGGCAAATGTATGCGTTAAACCCCAAAGAACTGGGGGCCATATTATCAAGAAAGGGCGATACATTATCGCTGCTTTTATCGTCAGGAAACTGCCGCTAAAGCAGCGATAATGGGCTTGATAATATGCCCTTGTGAATTCCCATAGAAGCCCAGGTTAACACCAGAACCATTCACAAGGGCATATTATCAAGCCCATTATCGCCGCTTTAGCAGGTAGTTTCCTGACGATAAAAGCAGCGATAATGTATCGCCCTTTCTTGATAATATGGCCCTGGGTATTCTGCGTTTTATCACCAGTTATTCCGTCCTCTGTGGTTATTCCCCATTATATGTGTTTTACCCCTTAATTGCATGGTAATAGTGCAATGTTACCGCACAGTAACTCTATTTTTATATGCCGATGTATCACCTCACCACACCAGTACCATTCAACTTGTAATCCGCTCTAAATTGCGCAATATTGGCGCCTGTTAAGTCAGAAAGGTGTTCTGAGGCAGCGCATAAAAGACAAGTTGTTATTACTACCTGTCACTGTTCAAAGGAATGAGTCTCTGTAAGGCATCTTACCAACAAATGTTGTGAAACCGTGTCAAGGAATCTACGTGCGCATGCGCAAACATTTACCAACAGACACGCATCGATCGCCCCATCTGGCGAACACGAACCTGAGTAAAGTGTGTACATAGTGACGCAAGTGGTGAGGCCTTACCTATATTGACACTTCTTGTCTCTGTCATTTTAACTTGTTTCACTGCGATTCGCCACTCTCCCCAACCTTCTAAAGCACACTGAGGCCCAGAAATCCCTGTGAGTTTGGCACAAACTGAGAAATTTTATTCTGCATTATTCATTCAATCAATCAAACAGCATCTGTAAAGTGCAACACTGCGACACCTCGAGGTATCTGGGCGCTGTGTCTCCTTCGAAGAGCCAGGTTTTGAGTCTCTTTCTGAAGTTTGCCAGTGAGGGGGTGTACGGAGCTAGAGGGGAAGGTCGTTCCAGGTCTTGGCAGCGATGTAGAAGGAGCGGCCACCACTGCGACGGATGCAGGGGGTGTGGGAGGGCGAGGGAAGAGGAGCACAGATGTATAGAGGGTTGGTGGGAGTTCAGTCGATGGTTGAGGTAGGCAGGTCCTAGCTCAGGAAGGACTTTGTAGGCGTGTGTGAGGATCTTGTACCTCTTCTGGATGGGGAGCCAGTGGAGGTCTTCAGGTGGAGGCGATGTGGGTTCGTTTAGGGAGGTCGAGGATAAGTTTGGCTGCGGCATTCTGTATGGTCTGGCATCTTCTGAGGAGCTGGGTGGAGATGCCGGGGTAGCGGGTGTTGCCGTAGTCGTGGCGGCTGATAACAAGGGCCTGAGTGATGGTTTTTCTGGCGTTGGTTGGATCCATCTGAAGATTCTGAACATTTTGTGGATTTAAGCAGCCTCGGAATTCCCACATCCTGATTATTAGGATTTCCCACATTTGTTGACTTCACAATCAATCCAGTGTTATGCACCTAAATTGAAAATGCACCTAAATTGAGGACATCCCGCAGTGATAGTAGGGGAAAGTCGGTTTCCCCTAGAGATGGCTTTTGGTTAGATGCGCACTATAGAAATACCATATACATACATATTTACATACAAACATACATACATACATACCTATGTAAATAGAGGGTAGCCTTTGGGATTTGGGGGAAGAACAAAGTCGTGACTCCCCGGGTATTCATACATCTTCTTAGCGGTTTTTCACACATATTTTTTTACTTACCTGTATTGCAGAAATGCTTGAGCTACTGTGCATGTGGGATATGAACGCGCCTCAAACATTTTCAGGGGCTGTAGGGAAATACTTTTCTTCCCATGGAAATATATATTTCCTTGTGGAGGATAAATATGTATTTTGAACATGCAAATGCACATTTCTGCTAGAGCCAAGGGCATAGGAGCTGAACAAAGTCTGGATACTCTCAGTAACAAGAATTGGCAAAGCCATCAATCAGAGTAATTGTAAAGCGCGCTACTTACCCGTGAGGGTCCCAAGGCGCTGAGGGGAGGGGAAGGGGGGGGGGTGCTGCTACTGCTCGAAGAGCCACCTTCTTGAGGAGTCTTCTGAAGGCGAGTAGGTCTTGGGTCTGCTGTATGTGGGTAGGGAGGGTGTTCCAGGTCTTGACGGCGAGGTAGGAGAAGGATCTGCCACCGGAGGTCATTCGTTGGATGCGGGGGACAGCGTGAGGGTGAGGCTAACGGAGCGGAGCTGGCGGGTGGGGGTGTGGAAGCTGAGTCTGCTGTTCAGGTAGGCTGGTCCGGCGTTGTGGAGTGCTTTGTGTGCGTGGGTGAGGAGCTTGAAGGTGATCCTCTTGTCGATGGGGAGCCAGTGAAGGTATCTCAGGTGGGGGGTGATGTAGCTGCGGCGGGGGACGTTGACGATCAGTGGGGCGGAGGCGTTTTGGATGCCTTGTAGTCGTCGTAGGTGTTTGGCTGGAATTCCTGCGTAGAGTGCATTGCCATAGTCCAGTCTGCTGCTGACAAGGGCCTATGTCACAGTTTTTCTTGTTTCGGTCGGGAACCACTTGTAGATCCTGCGGAGCATGCGGAGGGTGTTGTAGCAGGAGGAGGAGATGGCGTTGACCTACTTAGACATGGAGAGGGAGGAGTCGAGGATGAATCCTTGATTGCGTGCATGGTTGGTGGGTGTTGATGCTGTTCCCAGTGTGGTCGGCCACCAGGAGTCATCCCAGGCTGAGGGGGTGGGTCCGAGGTTGAGGACCTCCGTCTTTTCCAAGTTCAGCTTCATTTGGCTGCTCCTCACCCAGTCAGCAATGGCCATGGAGGTTGGTTTTGGCGGTGTGTGGGTCCTTGGTGAGGGAGAGGATGAGCTGGGTGTCGTCGGCATAGGAGATGATGCTGAGGTCGTGATGGCGGGCCACTTGTGCGAGGGGGGCCATGTAGACGTTGAACAGCGTTGGGCTGAGGGATGAGCCCTGGGGGATGCCGCAGATGATGTCGGTGGCTTTGGATCGGAAGAGTGGGAGGTGGACACTCTGGGTTCTGCCTGAGAGGAAGGACGTGGTCCAGTCAAGAGCCTTCTCTTGGATTCCTGCTTCTAGGAGGCGTATCTTTAGAGTGCGATGGCAGACCGTGTCGAAGGCGGCTGACAGGTCCAGGAGGATGAGGGCAGATGTTTCGCCGTTGTCTAGTTTGCGCCTGATGTCGTCTGTGGCGGCGATGAGGGCTGTCTCGGTGCTGTGGTTTCGTCTGAATCCAGACTGGGACGGGTCCAAGATGTTGTTGTCTTCCAGGTGGCGGGCCAGTTGCATGTTGACGATTTTCTCGATGACCTTTGCCGGGAACGGGAGCAGAGAGATGGACCGGATGTTCTTGAGGTCCTTGGGGTCCGCTTTGGGCTTCTTGAGGAGGGCGTTGATTTTGGCGTGCTTCCAGCTTTCCTGGAATGTCGCTGTTTCAAAGGAGATGTTGATGACCTTCTGTAGTTGGGGTGCGATGGCTGCGTCTGCTTTGTTGAATACGTGGTGTGGGCACGAGTCAGACGGAGATCCTGAGTAGATGGAGTTCATGACCTTGCATGTCTCGTCCTCGTTGACGTTGGACCAGGAGGTCAGACGGTTGGCGCTGGTGGTGTTCACAGGGGAGGTGGAGTCTGGCGTAGTCGGGCGGTCGTGGTGTTGAAGCTGTTGTGGATGTCAGCGATCTTGCGATGGAAGAAGATATCTAGTGAGTCGCACAGTTCTTGTGAGGGCGCAATGTAGTTGGCATTGGCACTAGGGTTGGAGAGTTCCTTTACGATGCTGAAGAGCTCTTTGCTGTTGTGTGCATTGTTATCCAAGGAAGGAAGGAAGATCTCTTGGGTAATCTGATGAGGTGGTGGTGTCTGTGGGCTGCGTGGTTGTCCGGTGTGCGTTCGTGGAGCCATGTCTTCTCCAGTTTCCGGCATACGCGTTTAGAGGTCTGGAGCTCGTCGGTGAACCAGGTGGCTCTCTTGTTGGCGTGGCTGTTGGGGCGTTTCTTGAGCGGGGCGAGGGTGTTGGCGCAGTCGTTGATCCACTGTCTGAGGTTTCGGGCTGAGGCGTCTGGGTTGGTGGGGTGGGTGGGTGGGTTCTTGGCGAGGGAGATGATCAGCTAGTCTTTGGTGACTTTGCTCCAGCAGCGGCGAGACAGCTGTTGGGTGCGGTGGTGCGTGGTTGGTTTCTTGAAGGTGAAATGGATGCAGGTGTGGTCGGTCCAGTGGAGTTCGGTGGTGTGGTCGAAGGCGACGTAGGAGCCTGTGGAGAAGACGGGATATAGCGCGTGCGCGGCGGCGTGTGTGGGTGCGGTGACGAGTTGTCTGAGGCCGAGGTTAGCGAGGTTGTCGATCAGGGTGGCGGAGTTGGCGTCGTTGTTGTTCTCGAGGTGGAAGTTCAGGTCCCCAAGGAGGATGTAGTCCGTGGAGGCGAGTGTGTGGGTGCTGGCGAGGTCGGCGATGGAGTCACTGAACTGAGCCCGGGGTCCGGGGGGTCTGTAGATGAGTGTTCCTCTGAGGGTGGTGTTGGTGTCGGTGTGGATCCGGAAGTGCAGGTGTTCTGCGGTGTTGAGGGTGTTGTCTGCGTGGGTGGCAACCTTGAGGGTGGACTTGTGGACGATGGCTATTCTTCCTCCGATTCCGTTGGCGCAATCCCTGCGGGTGATCTTGTAGCCGTCCGGGATGGCTATGGCGATGTCGGGCTCTGGGAGTCGTTCCACCAGGTCTCGGTCAGGAAGGCCACGTCTGGGGCGGAAGTGTCGAGCAGATCCCAGAGCTCGACGGCGTGTTTGCGTACGGCGCAGTGTTGAGGAGTATGCAGCGGAGGTGGTTGGGTCCAGTCCTTGGAGGTTTGGTGGGTCTGTCGCAGGTGAAGCTGCAGGTGTGGCAGGAGAAGGGTCCGTGGGTCCGTTTCAGGGCGGCCTGGAAGCAGGTATGGTTTCGGCTGGCGTTGAGTGCGTGGAGGGTGCTGGCGTCGTAGTGGATTCTGGTGTCGTGGCGTTCGAAAGGTCCAGGGGTTCTGGCGCTGGGCACGGTCCAGGCGCGGACAGGCGCAGACAGGCGCAGACAGGCTTGCCATAGGCGTGATTTTTGCGCGAGGGCGACACGTCCGTTGCGCGCGGCCGCTTCTCGGCCTGCATATGAGGTGGCTTGGGAGGGAGGAGCAGCTGGGAGGCGGGAGCGGGGAGACGTTTGGGCGTGCAGGGGGGCGGGCCGCAGTGAAGCATCGACGGGAAAGGACCGGATTAGGAGCGGCGGGGGAAACTGGCGCACAAGGCAGAGGGATGGGAAAAACCCAGTAAACAAGGAGGCAGCAGGGAGGCAGGAACCAGGCAGTAAGGTGACGATCAGCGGCGTTGGGCGACCTGCCTGCAAGCAGGGTCAAGGTCACAAAAAAGCGCAGAAAGGTCACGAAAATGGGGGGAAACGAGTGGCACAGAGGCACAAAGGTCACAAGAAAGGGCAGAAAGGTCATAAAAAACAGGGGGAAACGAGTGGCACAGAGTCAGAAAGGTCACAAGAAAGGGTAGAAGGGTCACAGAAAAAGGGGGAAAACGAGTGCCACAGAGGCAGAAAGGTCCCAAGAAAGGGCAGAAAGGTCACAGAAATGCAGGGGCAGCTAAGCAACAGAGGGAAAAACGGGCAGAGAGACACGGGGGCCGCGAGGGGAGCAGAAGGAAAAACCAGGCAGAGAGACACGGGGGCAGCGAGGTAGAGAACGAGCACAGGTGGTGCTGTGCGGAGGGGGAGCGACCTACCTGGAAGCCATGAGGTCTCGGCAAACCTTGAGCTATTGGTGTTGTCAATGTGAAGCCAAGCCCCACATGGTTGCGGGTGGGATGGTGAGGAGTGAGTGGGGAGGGAGGGAGAGCTCTCTCTCGTTCCCTGGAAGAAAAGTTTCATCATTGCCTGTAATTGTGCCTGGATGGGAATGGTGCTCGGGAGTCTGGCTCTGTGAAGCAGCAAATGGCCGCAACCCAGGGTGACCATACGTCCTGGTTTTTCACCAGCTGTCCCGGCAGATTTCTGCAATTTTGGCTCATGTACCGGTTTTTGGAGGGGTTGACTGAAAACAGTGAGAGGCCCTCTTTTGGGTGTTCTAAAACTTTGCTAGCTAGCAGATGTTATAAGTAAGCAATTAAATACATTTGTATGATTTTGTTACATTTTATTTACTTTCTTAATGCATCTTCTGTGATCCCATGTTGATGACAGTTGTCATTCTGCGACTTTCGGTGGATGAAAAATTGTAGTCTTTCTTGTATTTTTCCCAAATGTCCGGGTTTTTGGTTCTTTAATGAAATGACACTAACCAATTCTGGGAATTAATTTTCAGCCAGGAAAGCTGATCGAAAGCGTTTGAATTTCAGATTAGATAACACATCGACTTTCATGTAGGCCGTCATTTGTTTGCTTTTTGTCTTTGTCTGGCTCGCGGACACTGTTTCGAGAAGGCACTGATAAGAGCCTTCTGCTAGCTCCCCGGCCCAATCCGGATGCATAAACACACTGTTCCTGGGGTTCTTCCGGTGCTGCTTGCTCTGAATGTGTGTGACGGTAGCACCGCCAGGTACAGGATGCACATGAAGGTAACAGGCCGCCGATTGGCCTGAACTTCATGTATCATCAACCCTCCCCTTCCCTCTCTAAATTCTGGAAAATGTTAATTCTGTTGTGTTGCCTGTGTGAAGGGCTTTGTGGGTGAGGCAGGCCGTTCTGAAGTTCGCCTGCATTTCTATTGTTAGCCACTTGAGTTCTTTGAGTGCAGGAGAGATGTGATCAAATTTCTTTATTCCGGTGACCATTCTGGCAGCCGCGTTAAGAGTTGTTTTTAGAGGAGCAAGGTGTTTTAGCTATTCACGAGAGGACTGCGTTTCCATAGCCCAGTCTTGACAGCGCCAATGATTGGGTGGCTTGTTTGAGATCTTTGGGCGGGATGAAAGGTTTTATTTTGTTCAGTAGCTTCAGGTTGAGGAAGGCGCTCATAGCCGAGATCTTAATGTGTTTGGTCATGTCCAGTTTTGAGTCTAGCGTGATGCCTAATGATTTAACAGAGTCGGCCAGGGTGGGGTTCCCATTGAGCGCATCAATAGCTTTTAACCACTCGACCATTTGTGGATTCTCTTCTTTGTTCAATATGAGGAGTAGTTTCGTTTGGTCCGGATTCAGTTTTAAGTGGTTACTTCACAGCCAAAGTTGCACTTCCCTTAGTATGTCATTGAGTCTTTGAATGTCTTTAGCAGAGGAGATTTCCAAATAAAATTGAGTATCATCAGCATATAGGTGGAAGGGGATGTTAGCTAGTAGGGTGGAGAGGGGTTCCATGTAAATGTGGAAGAGTTGAGGGGAGAGCACTCACCCTTGGGGGACTCCCCTGTTGACTGGGTGAAGGTCAGACTCAAAGCTTTAGATTTTGATTCTCTGGGAGTGGTTGTGAAGTAATGAGGAGAACCATTTGAGGACCACCTCATCTAGAACGGCCGTTTCTTCAAGAGCCTTGAGGAGAAGTTTGTGATCTGCTGTGTCGAATGCTGCCGATAGGTCTAGGAGAATGAGGAGGCAACATTGGTCCGAGTCAAGTGATTCGTGGATATCATCGATTATGTTGAGGATCACGGTTTCTGTGCTGCATCCTTTCCTGAATCCCGACTGATGGGAGTCAAGGAGGTTGGTATTGTGTTGAGTTAATTGTTGGACTACATATCTTTCTAGGATTTTGGAAAGAAGAGGAAGGTTGGAGACGGGTCTCTGAAGTTGTTTAAGTCATTTATATCCAGGCCTGGTGTTTTCAGCAGAGGGGTGACTTGTCCCACTTTAAGGCAATCTGGAACGATTCCGGTTTTTAGGGAGCTGTTTATAATCTTGCACCAGAGTGGGGCTAGGGAGAGTTTCAGTTTTTTGGTGAGTTGAGCAGGTAGAGTGTCTAGGGCGTGAGATGAAGGTTTGGAGGTGGAGATCAGTTTGACTATCTCTTCTTCTGGAATGGGATGGAAGAGTGACCAGAGTTTAGTGATGGGAAAGGGAGCGCTACGAAACACCCCAACCGGGCTGCTATTGGGAAGGGAGGCTCAATTGATGTCCAGTGAGCGCTCAATCTTGGAGTTCTTATCATTGAAGAAGTTGGCGAAGTTTTGCACCGTTCTGTGGATGTCTGCCCTAGGGACGTATCGGGTTTGGAGGTTTGTTGTCTAATGATATTAAAGAGCTCCTTGGGTCTGTTTTTTGCGCTATCCAGTGTGGAGCGGAAAAACATGGATTTTTTGTTCTTGATATGACTGTTGTATTTCGTTCTGACTGTTCTGAGTTGATTGCGATGGATGCTAGTAGGCATGATCCTCCAGCGTCTTTCTGTGGCTCTTAGATGTCTCCTTTCTTCATTGATGCCTGACTCAAACCATGATCTGGACGGAATAGCTCAATTTTTTTTTGTTTCAGGGGTGCTGGTTGGTCAAGCAAGATTACCATATTCATGTTATAGAGCGAGGTGAGATCGGCTGTGGAGAGGTGATCCTTGCTGCTGGGTAGGAGCAAATTTAGCCTGTCTTCCATGACATCCAGGGGAATCTGAGTGAGATTTCTGGACCATTTGGGGGGGTCTGGTACAGGTGGCAGGGATAGTACTCTGGTTGATGTGGAATAAGATCTTGTGGTTATCTGACCAGTCCACTGGAAGAATGTTGTCGATCGTAATTGCGTCTCGATGGGCAATGATGCCATCCAGGGTTGCTCCTTTGTTGTGAGTTTCTTCTGAGCAGTGTTGGGATAGATTATCATCACAGAGGACATTATTTAGAGATTGAATAAGTGTGTTGTTTGCTTCGTTCCAGCGTAGGTGAAGATCACCCAGGATTAGGTAATTAGTGTCTTTGAGTGCGCAATGGGCTATCAGGTCGGATAAGTGTTCCCCGAATGTGGGGGTGTTGCCTGGTGTGTAATAGAGAAGGTGACAGACTAATGGGCTATTATCCTTAGTCTTGATGTTGACAGAAAGACATTCAAAGGAGCTATACTTGCAGGAGTCCATTACAGCGATGATGATGTCATCCTTATGGAGGATAGCTACACCTCCACCTCGTTGATCCTTTCTATCTTTGTTGATGATGGTGCATGTAGTATATACCAGGGATGTTTATTTAACATGCACCCAGGAATCCATGAAGCATGCACCCGGGACGTCCATGCAGCATGAAGCTGGGAAGTCCATGTAGCATGTGCCCGGGAAGGCCATGAAGCATGCCCCCAGGACATCCATGTAGCATGCAGCTTGGACGTCCATGTAGCAAGCAACCTGGACGTCCATGTAGGATGCTCCCAGGAAGTCCATGTAGGATGCACCCAGGACGTCTTTTTGTAGCAGGCACCCAGGACGTACATGTAGCATGAATACGGGCAGTCCTTGTAGCATGCACCTGGGAAATCCATGAAGCTTGCACCTGGGACATCCATCGGCCGTCCATGTAGCATGCTCCCAGTCTGTCCATGTAGCATGCACCCAGTCTGTCCATGTAGCATGCACCCAGGCCATCCATGTAGCATGCACCCATGCCGCTCATGTAGCATGCAGCCGGGACGTCTATGTAGCATGCTCTTGGCCCATCCATGTAGCATGCACCCAGGACATCCATGTAGTATGTACCGGTGACATCCATGTAGCATGCACCGGGGACATCCATGTAGCATGCACCCTGGCGGTCCATGTAGCTTGCATCCGGGACCTATATGTAGCATGAATACGGGCAGTCCTTGTAGCATGCACCTGGGACATCCATCGGCCGTCCATATAGCATGCACCCAGTCTGTCCATGTAGCATGCACCCAGGCCGTCCATGTAACATTCACCCAGGACGTCCATGTAGCATGTACCCGGGACATCCATGTAGCATGCACCTGGAACATCCCTGTAGGATGCACCCGCAACATCCATGTAGCATGCACCTTGGCGGTCCATGTAGCATGCATCCGGGATGTCTATGTAGCATGCATCTGGGACGTCTTTGTGGCATGCATCCAGGATTTCTATGTAGCATGCATCTAGCACGTCTGTGTAGCATGCACCCGATACGTACATGTAGCATGCACCCTGTACATACATGTAGCATGCAACTGGGATGTTCATGTAGCATGCATCCGGGATGTCATGTAACATGCACCCAGGACATTCATGTAGAATGCATCCAGGATGTCTATGTGTCATGCACACAGAACATACATGACGTGTGCACCTGGACGTACATATAGTGTGCACCAAGGACGTACATGTAGCATGCACCCAGGAAGTACATGTAGCATGCACTTGGGCCGTTCATGTAGCATGCATCCAGGATGTCCATATAGCATGCACCTGGGCCCTCCATGTAGCATGAACTTGGGACGTCCATGTAGCATGCATTTGGGATATCCATGTAGCTTGCACTTGGATCGTCCATGTTACATCTTGCTTGGGACGCCCACGTACCATGCACCTGCACCGTCCATGTAGCAGGCACATTGGGACGTCCATGTAGCATGCACCTGGGACATTCATGTATCATACACTTGGGGAGTCCATGTGGTATGCACCCAGGACTTCCATGTAGCATACACTTGGGACATCCATGTAGCCTACACCTTGAGCGTCCATAGAGCATGCGGCCTGGATGTCAATATGGCATGCACTGGGGAGTCCATGTAGCATGCACTGGAAATATCCATGTGGCATGCACTTGGGACATCCATGTAGCCTACACCTTGAGCGTCCATAGAGCATGCGCCCTGGATGTCAATATGGCATGCACTGGGGATCCATGTAGCATGCACTGGAAATATCCATGTAGCATGCACTTGGGACATCCATGTACTTTTCACAAGGGTGTCCTTGTAGTTTCCACCAGGATGGAGACTCGGTCAATGACACATTGTGATTACCGCCTGTCGGCGGTGGTGTCACGCAAAGGTAACGATGTGAGGCGGGGTGGGGCTGGGTGGGGGGGTAGTGGAGTCCGACATACGACGGCAAAGGTGAACGTAAATAAATAAATAAATATCTGCCATTGTATGCCAGACTCCACCAACCCCCACCCAGTGGATAAGAGTTTCTCTGATTGCAGGATATTTCCATTTTGAGGATCCTATACCTCTCGCTATACACTAGCACCATCTTGTGGCCTTTGAAAAACAGTGCTTTTAGTTTAGCTCAACTTTTATGCGACCATCCCAGCAGTCCGGAAACTGGAGCGGGCACCGGGCAATCCCCTGGTGGGCCGCATGGGTGGGGCCGGTTTTGGGCTCCTGGGAGCTGTTTTTGTTACAGGGCTGTTTTTGCAGCTTAGCTGCCAAATCGGCCCTGTACCTAAATCGGCCTAAAACTAGCCCCGGCAAAGAGCGCAGTCGCAAGGTACCCCTCCACACCAACAGCTCCAGAGAGACTGCAGAGCGCGCACCACAAGTAGCTGCCTAACGCCAACACCAGAGAACAGATCGTACTACCCGCTCCTACTGGTGAACTGGCACAACCGCAAGCTACACCACAGGCACACCCGGTGCCAGAGGAGAGCTTCCACATCTCCACCGCCCCAGCGAAGCCCTGCAGTGGGCCGAAGGCGACACAGAATGTCCTACCTCACACTGCCTCACAACGGAATCTACGGTGACCCTGACAGGCATGAGTGACGTGACCCCGTCAATAAAAGAGCCCGGTGCACGTGCTCATGGTCAGATACTACCCATATATCTATGTGTCAGTGTCGGTCCTTCATGGTCATGTGGGCCTGAGGCTTAAGGGGCAGCTGTAAGGGAGAGGATTGCGGATTGGTGGGGTACTAAGTGAGAGGAAGCACATTATTTTGTGAAATAACTAACATTTTTGAAGTCTTTCCAAACAGAGAGAGAGTGTATGTGTTTTTTGTCAGTGTGTGAAAGATTCCTAGTGAAATCTGACAGACAAAGCACCGTACCCTACTGAAAGCACCTGCAGCCAACTCACTATCACAAAATACATTTATTAGGGGGATGTAACATCCCAAACACCCCTGCCTCCCAAGCTGTGCCCTTCCAACAACACTTTCGTCAGTGTGAGGCAGCTAAACTATGGGCGCTTTAGGTGAGCTGGGGGAGGTTGGGAGATGTTTGTGATTGGGGGCCCTTCACTGCTCAGCGAGGGACTGTCCGGTGAACACAAAAGTGGCCCCCTGCTGCCTCGTATTCATTAGCACGAGCAACGGCGCCAAGTTTCTCTCTGGCCACAGCGCTATCTTGGCAACGGCCTGCTCTAGTAATGAGTAGGGCTACCGCCTTCTCAAGAGAAAAATACAGGCCATGTTGTTGTTTTTTTACGAGCCTGCAAAGGCCCGGACATGATATTAAATAGAACTTTAAACAAAATCGTATATATTTATTTGTAGCATGACTTTTCTGACTTTATTTCTTTTAATTATTAATAAGGCTCCCAGTTTTCCGTTTTACTAATTTTTACAGATAAATACAGACAGAAAACAGTGTGTTTTTCTGTCGACATTTATTTTTAAAAGCATATAAATACAGAAAATTGGACTTCTTTTAAGTGACTCTCTTTGCTGTCTTTCATGAATTGTAGGGCAGCAACTGGGTACATAGACAGCATACATAATTTAAAAAACAGGATGAAATTTCCTTAAATAACGCCAAATGTCAACATACATATATGGTATAATGCTAATATTTACCAGTGGGTGAATTGTTATGTTATGTTATATTTGGCAGCTTAAATAGCTGAAATACGACAGAGATCAAAGTATGAGTGTGCATTTATCAATTAAATAAATTAGTAAATGTACAATTTTACAAGTTCATTTATCCACAAAATATATATGCATAAAATACAGATTAGATGGTTAAAAAAATAAATATGGATAAATACAGACGAAAACCTTCAAAACAATAAATACCATAAAACTTGGAGCCCTAATTATTAGGCAGGGATGGTTAGCGAAGCCCTAGAACACATTTAAAAGTCCTTTCTATTTATATTTGCTGTTCGAAGTATGTGCAGAAAAGGGCTAGAAATACAGTTTTCCCTGATTTTGCTTATTTTTGTACCCGCAGGAAATTAAAATACCAGTGGTGCTGGTAGAAAACCTATCAGGTGGCAACCGTGGTCGGCTGAAAAGCCAGAGAAAGTAAACTAATAGGCTTATTTACAAGCCTCTTGCGCAACTGCTGCATCACTTTTTCGGCGATAAAAAGTAGTGCAGCGGCAGCGCAAGGAGTTTGCAAATAAGTCCCTGTGGGGCATATTATCAACAACTAGTGATATTTATTGCTAAATAGGCTTAGCGACAATTTTTCTATCGCCGTGCATCACCGGATTTTATCGCATAGATAACGTGCTATTAGCAACGTTTATCTCAAATGCGATAAAATATCCGGCGATAGCGGCCTAATGCATGAATATCGCTGGAAATCCAGCGATATTCAGGCATTAACGCCAATAGGGTCTTAACCTGAATATCCAACCCCCATTGGATATACAGGTTAAGAAGTGGTCTGAGCAGGCGTTAGTTTTCAGCGATATTCGCGCTTAGCACAATTTTTTTTATCGCTACGCCTGCCTTGATAATAGGCGATAGCGATGTTAGCGACTGCTTTCAGTCGCTAACAGTTCGGGTATGCCCACTTTGCATGTCATTAACGATAAATATCGCTGACATGCAAAGCGGGCCCCAAACCACTCGCTATCACCTAAAAGCTGTCGCTGACTGATGTTAGCGACAGCTAGCTAATAGGGCGATGAAATTATCGCCGCTTTGCAGCCAAAAACGGCCGTAAAAGCAGCGATAATTTAATTTCGCCCCCCTTGGTAATATGCCCCTCAATTCTCTGCTGTGGGTTTCATGGGCTGCACCTTTCTACAACCTCTCGGTATCGCGAGGCTCCACTAAATGCCACGATAGCAGACACCCTGCATGTCGGTTTATGTGGACTTCCTCGATTCCGGGCCCTTTAGTCTACAGTGTCATATTCTATGTTTATGTGTACATAGATGTCACAGCGTGTAGGTAAGGAAGTCTTTTTTTTTTGATAATCAACTTTATTGGCATTTTGAAAACAACAAAGGAAATTCATTGGCAGCAGCTCGACAAGCAATAGATGCAGTGAGAAAAAATCAGCAGTGTACATAAAAGGTATTAGAGCAAGTCGATCCGGCCCTACATTTACATGGTTTTGGCAAGAGACAAGACATACCTCTAGGTTCACGGTGGAAGCAGATTGTACCATTTCCCCCAGATCTTGGAGAACTGTGCTGGCGAACCCCGGGATTTGAAGAGGGCCTCCTCTTGGGCCCCACACCAATCCACCCCCTCCTCCAGCCCTTCACTGTGGTGTAAGGGCGTTTGCATTATGGTCAGGATACTTTTTGTGCAGGGGGTGTCTTTCTGCACAAAAACTATCCTGGGAGGATTTTTCCTCTTTGTAGTTGTGCCGCAGAGTGGAGCTTAGATGCAAAGAGGAAATAACGAGGAGAAATAGACACAGTTCTCCTCGTTACGCCAGACCCAGATAGGTGCAGCGTTTTGGCGCAATCCCATGTGTACAACTCTTTGTAAATATGGGTTTGCATCAAAATCCATGGATGGATGCACAGAACGCTTATGCATCACCCATGGAACATCTACCTGACGCAAAGTAACTCAAGGCAGCAAAGTGTGCCGCATTGCATTACGTTGTATTACAACACCACGCTTATCGACATTTGTACGGGTTTGTAAGTAACAAAGATGATTTTGCATCTGGCTGCAAAATAGTGATGAAACCCAGACACAAAAGGTAGCACACAGGAGAAAGACCTTGACTAAAACTAAGGTAGAGGTACCTGACCTGGAAGAAACATCTGTACTGCTTGGTGTGGAAGAAAGCTGAGGTCCATGAGGACAGGAGAAAGACCTTGTGGGAAGTCCTGAGGTAGAGGTACCTAACCTTGAAGAAAGCTCTGCTCTGCCTGAGGAGCCGGCATGTGTCCATGAGGGCAGGAGAAAGACCTTGCAGACAGAACCGAGGTAGAGGTACCAGGCCTGGAAGAAACATCTGTACTGCCTGGCATGGACAGGAGAAGGTCTCTGTCTATGAAGGCAGGAGAAAGACCTTTTGAACAGAACTGAGGTAGAGGTACTTGACTTGGAAGAAACCTCTGTACATCCTGGCACAGAGAAGAGCTGGTGTGACACACCTTGCAGACTTTGTGCGACCTCTACCTCTCTTGTGCATGAAAAGAGATGGTGGTGGGATGAATGTTGCATGATCTATACCTCTCTCTTACACGGATGTGATGGCAGAGAGATAAGCATTGCATGGTATATACCTCTCGCTACATGAACAAGAAATGGCGGTGAGATGAACGCTGCATGACCGATTTGCATGACCAGCACGCAACAGACCAGGTTTCCCTGATCATACAGAACTCCGACGCCAGAATCACACCCAACCTACCATTCTGCAAGCTGACCACCTGCACGCAGGAAGCTTCACTGGCTTCCCACAAACAAACAAGATCCTTCCAAAATCTCACGAACACTTTCAAAGACTTTCACAACATGAATGCAGCCTAAACCACCAACTGCATCACAAACCCAAGCGAAGCCTCCGCTCAGGCAAACTCCTATTTGCACACATTCTACGTATACGGGAAACAACCTTTACTACGCGGTCAAAACACCGCAATGCATTCACCACACAGCTTTTACAACGCAAGTCGTTACCACAACTTGCACTGGAAGGCGCTCTAGACTAAAGAATAGTGTGATTTACTATTTCAACACCTTCCCTACTGTACGTAGGCTGGAGTTGGAATAGTAAATCATACTATTCCTAAGTCCAGCACCCTACAGCACCCTACAGCGCAAGTCGTGGTAACGACTTGCGTTGTAAAAGTTGCGTTGTGATGTACTGCGATCATTTTGATCGCGTTGTAATGTCATACATCCACGTATACGCAGAACCGGAGTCTGTGGTCAGGCCTTTTCCTACATTACTCCTAAAGCCTGGAACGACCTGCCGTTGGCCATCTTTTACTGCTTCCTCCTTCCTTAAACCCATTTCTCTGAGCGCTTTCTCCTTCCTCACTGTGAAGCAGCGAGCAACTCTAGTGCCTTGAGACCATCACAGGTGATTTGCGGCGCTTTATAAATCCGGATTGATTGATTCAATTGTCAGATTCTGCAAGAAGCTGAAGACGTGGGTTTTCAAATAGTCCCGTAAAAGCATGGAGCACTCCAGTGCCTTCAATGGAGCTCCCAACATTCCAATGTTCTAAAACAACATACGCCTCGCTCTAATACAGAGGAGACGGCAGAGGGATGAAAACGGCGTGACCTATACCTCTATCTTACATGGATGAGATGGTGGAGGGGATTGTTAGCATCACACCTCTCTCTTCCATTAGTGAGGGCGGTGGGATCAATGTTTGAATGATCTCTACCTCTCTCTGACATGAACAAGCCAGGGCAGTTGGATGAATATTTGCATGACATACGGCTCTTTCTTACATGCATGAGAGATGGCAGTGTGATGAACGCTGCATGACATATTCTCAGGGCCACAGCAATTATGCAAATGTGCTGCTATTCTCGCAAAATTATAGATATGCCGCCTTTGCCACACAATCCATCATCTGCCGCATAAGCTGCAGGTTTTAGCAAAAAAAGTAATTTTGTTTCTAGCTCCAACGGTTCAAATGTTACTAAAAATGCAGCAACACTTGTTGCCAGGCAGTGAAAGGCCTTTTGCAAAGCTGGACTGGTCACCTTTCTGTTATTTATTGTGAGAAAGTGCCATCTTTCTTGCATTGGTATGCCCCCACTTTTTTCTGAACTGCTGATGTGCTTTGACTAAGTGTGCCCTGAGTTCCTGCCAACCAGGTACTCAGGGCCTGTGTTCCTTCCCTAAAACTGTGTTGAAACTAAAAACCATCTCTGGTCGCCTATCAGCCCCTAGTAAATGGTACCCTAGGTACCCAGGGCCTGGTGACCAGAGAAGACCCCTGAGGACTACAGCAATTATTGTGCCACCCTCCGAAGCCCTGTACCCTGACATCCACACACTGCCTTTTCAGGCTGAGTGTCTAAGTACAGAACTCAACAAAGAGTCGACATGGCACACATCCCGGTGTCCATGCCCACAGAACCCACTGCCCTGGCATACTTCATTCACCCCTCTAGCTGGGTGCCCTATGCCGGAGGTGTGGGCACAGGTGCATGAGCCCTGTGCCCCTACAGTACCCAGGGCCATTCCTGGGCACTGTAAGTGCAGTGATGCCATTTAAGAGTATATGGTGCTGGGAGGTTGTCATTAGGAACTCCACAGCACCATAATGGCTACACTGAAGACTGACAAGTTTGGTACCAAACTTCTCAGCACATTAAACCCACACTGATGCCAGTGTGAGATTTAATGTAAAATGCAACAGAGGGCATCTTAGAGATGCCCCTTGAAAACCTAACCTACAATCCACGTCTGGGCTGAGTGGCTGCAGAGGCTGCCACATAGCAGACATGTTGCTGGACCCCTGGGTGGAGAGCCCCCCGCTCTCCTGGGCCTGCAACAATGCACATCCTGGGCGAGGTGCTAGGACTCCTCCCCAGGATGGGTCGGGGGAAGCTTCAAAGGCCTGCCGCCTCTGTGAGCTTCTCCAGACCATTTGCTGTACCCAGCAACTGGCCCCCACCAGTCCTGACCCCCACTCTGGAGGGAAGACTGGCGGGAAAAACTACGTCAGGAAGGGGGGGGGGGGGTGCCAGCCTGTGCCAACCCCACCCCTCATATGAGGGAGACGAGGTGAAGCACAACCCCGGACTCCTGCCATCTTGAAGATGGGGAGCCCTGCGCAATCATAGCTAGGCTCCTGCCCTCCCCCCACAGGAGAGGGGCAGGCTAGGGGGTGTACCCACCCCAGGACAGGGACACATTGGTCCCTGCCCGTGCCCTACCTGTAACGCCCCTAAATTCAGTATTTAGGGGCTCCCTGAACCTTCCTTCCTCAGGTCCTGATAAGAAAAGAAGAAAGAAGATCAAGAAGAAGAAGACCCGCCATGCAGCTGCTAACAACAGGATGACAACAACTGACTTGGCCCCAGCCCTACCGGCCTGTCGACCCTGGAACCTGCTCCTGCCTAATCCCGGTGACTACTGCGGACAGCCACCTTGAGACACCCAGAGGACCTGCCTGCCTTGACCCTCTCGAAGATTGGGACTCCCATTAGCAGCGGTTCAGCTGCAACCACACCCCTGGTGCAAACCAGGAAGCTCCGAGTGGAGAAGCGAGTGGAGAAGCGTGGCTCAGTGGTTAGAGGCGGCAGACCCGGAAGCTGAGATCGACCGTGGACCAGGGTTCGATTCCCCGCCTCGGCGGGTCTCGGGCTCAAAATTCCACGGACTCGACAATTCTCGCTCTGGTGCCTACTCAACTCACGGGGTCACACTCTGCGACTCTGGGCAATAGCTTGCTTAATCTCCACTATGGCCCCTCGCGGCGGGATGCCTGGCTTTCACCTTGTGGACACCCTGCCGGGGTTTCTCACAGGGGAATACCAGGACGGGTTCCCTAAGCAAGCGCCGGGACGCTCACGGGCAGCTGTGCGCTTTACAAGTCCAGCACATTTACATTTACATTTACATTTAACTACCTCTGCACCCGGCCGCCCCTGTGCCGCTGAGGGTAAACCAACTGTACCTACCTGACCCTGGGGGACCCCTGAGTCTATGCCCAGAACCTTAACTTCACCAGTCGAGTACTCACTGGAAACCAATAACTCACTTACCTGCCATTGGATAACATTGACTGGTAGACTCGAAAAATCTTCTGTCTACTTTTGAAAACCTGGAATATTGTTTAAAAATCATATGAAATACTGAAACGTAATTACTTACCTGTTTTAAGTTGAGACCCCAGTGCTGGACCTTGGAGCCCAGTGTTGGATTATAAAAGTAACAAGTTCATACTTTACCTGCAACCTGAATTTTCTCCCATTGGATAACATTGCCAGATTTTCATTGAAAAGTTTTTGTTTGAACTTTTAAAACAGCTTTATATTCCTGAAAAATCACTACAATAACTAAAACGGTTTAACCAAATTGGTTTCAGCTTAGACCCCAGGACTGAATATAGGATCCAGTCCTGGAACTACCAAAGTAATCTACAAAGTAATCAACTGTACTTATATGATGAAAACCCATTGAGCTCAATGCTATAGTGTGTTTAGAATTGTGTTGCCTACTGCAACCCCTGTATCTATTGTGTCACAAAGTTTCTTGCTTCTTTGCAAAGTAATTACATTAGAGTACTCATTTCGAGAAAAGTATATTTTTATACCTGTTGGTTCTAAAAATAAAACAACTATATCTGTTGATATAAAAACAATTGGCCTGGAGTTCAGCCCTGAGTGTGTGAAAGCTTTTGCTGACTGAGTGTGTACAACAAATGCTTTGCACTGTCCTCTGGTACTGCCTTACTGCTCGACCAAGCTACCACTTTGGAGAGTAAGGTCAGTTCTGACTTTTACCTCTGTTATACCTCTGGGGTTGGTGGACTCTATACACACTGTACCTTATTCTGGTCCAGTATATATAGAGCCACTTTCTCACACTTATTGCTATATTTGCGTGTAAAACTGGTACAAATGAGGTGCAACCAATGCCCAGACAGTTTTACCAAGTTTTAAAAGGATGAAATTATGGAGTAATACTGCCACAGAATGTGGCGCATTATGCCGCATAATCCGGCTTTTTATTCCACATAATTTACTCATCCCTGCCACATACATTGGCCCTCTCCTGCCGCATAATTCCAATGGCCATGCCGATACCTCTGCCTGACATGGTTTAACTGGCGGTGGGTGAATGTTGGATTCCTTGCATCCCCAAGTTCTACATACATGTAAGAGTGCTGAGGATCTCTAGAAACATGGACCTCACTCCTTTGGATGCGGTGAATGAGTGATGGTTATGGAAGAACGTTTAACTCACCCCAGCCTTACAGGAGTGAGAAATTTAGGCAAGGACGATGAATGAATGTTTTGAACCTCACTCCTCTCGCTTTGTCACCCGCACAACAGTCTTCGTCATCCCAAGTCACCTCCTGGGGGGCCCACGGTCTTCAAATGAGATGCTCAGGACCAACCACAGGAAGGTCCCCGTAAACCAGAGGTCTTCAATCTGTGGGGCGCGACCCCCAGGGGTGTCGTGGAGTCCTGGGAAGGGGGTCGCAGATTCTGCCAGAGTGCAGTTCCTGGCGTCGGGCTGACCGAGGGTGCTCAAGGCGGAGGCCGCCTAATTCACACCGAGGTGTGAAAAACATCAAAGCCTCGTTAACAAGTAAAGGTCTTTTAAAGACCTGTGATAGTACTCTGGTGTGCCTTTGTGTGTGTCCAAGCTGTTTCAGCCAGGCTGACATACAGGAGCTGGGGGGGGGGGAGGAGGCTGTAGCCCTTTGAGTTCAATGGACTTAGCTGCGGGTTTATTTTTACTTTTAACGTTTTATATAGCGCTAGTTTAACCCGTAGGTATCAGAGCACTTTACAAATACACAGTAAACAGCAGAAGGACAGCAGAAGGACATTACAATCATATCATTGGTTCAAGTCCCACGAGCCCTCATACCTGGCGCCTGTGCTTGAGAAATGTGGCTGAGAGTCTGTTCTTCATGGTGAGATGTTTTCACAACCGGCTGCCACCCCCCTCCCCCCCCATCCCCCTCTCTGGTGATTAATGTTCCTGCTGGAGAGAGTTTGGCGATTTGTCTAGTGGCGGTTTTGAGTTATCATAACGTAGTGCAGAGGGTTAACGTGCATGCTGCAAAGAACTTGACAATTTTTTTGGTGCCCACCACCCAATGATCACCTCCTACACATATTCCTTCACTGCTGCAAATAACGTGTCCCATGCAGATTGCAGAACTGTATTTTATGTGGATAGCTCAGTGGGTTACTGTTTTTGCAACTGAGATCATTAGGTAGCAGCGCCTGGTTTGCTAAAGATATCTTGGGAACATTCAGAAAGTTGACCTAGGAATGCATTCTGCCTTTTGCTTACCAATGACTTTTTGGTTTGTAACTCATATTTTCTGGCTTTCTATTTGCTGGCTTTATTTGCTTTAGGCGGTCCAGCTTCAGCTTGTCCGTAACTCCTTTTCTTTATGCGGGCCTTTAAATCTTGTTCTTATCTTGTCACATTGACTGAGCATTCAAAGACAGAGGTAAATTGTCAGGCTGTCTCTTCCAGGGAGCTTGGTGTTCACTTTTCTTTCTCTGACTTCCAAGTGAGAGGATTTCTATGAACATTTTGCTGGCTACTGGGTCTGCTTGAGGAAGGTTGTATGAAGTTATTTTATTTTTCTAGCACGCAACATATTTCATTTTCTTTAAGTGAACTGCGCAGATGATCAAATCAGTACTTTGGGTGATGACATTTCCACACGTTATCTTTTGTGCACTGTATACTTTTATCAGTAAAACTGTATGTCTGTGCAAATGTAATGGTCATTTCAGTTGAAGATGTGTTGTCTGTAATGGCAATGTGCTAACAGACCATGCACACTCCACATTACCACACTCCACTCCACTCTACTCCACACCACACCACTGCAGTCCACTCTGCATCATGCCACACGGAGGATATGTCTGTGCACCCAGATCTTTTTGTGATACCTTGCAGTAATACCAGAACAGTATTCCTTTCCCAGGAACAGCCACAGAGATCATGTTTGCCTGGTGCATTTCTTATGAACCATCTTCTCAAGTAAAAGCAGTGGCTGGACAATCTGTTATTTTATCCTTCAGTGAGTTCTGAGTCTCTGCTCCACACCGCCTCCCTGAGTAAGCCTCAGGCTGCTCAACTTCACTACTCTGAGGGGCTCGTAGTAAAGAGTTGTACTTAGTGCTCAGCTTTGGGTTCAACAGCAAGGTAAAGCCTGGGGACGTGAGTGGTAAAAGGCTTCCATTGATACAATCTGAGCCCTGCATCCCCTGATTGCCCCAAGACTCCTGGAAAAGTTACAAAAAAACGATGTATTTTTTAGCACTGGGCCCCCTTATACATGTGTGTGCTGAAATGTAAATAAGGTGAAACATTTGCTCTTAATTCCATTATATGTTGCATAATTTGCACTTCCTTGCCGCATAATTTAATCAACCATCACACATAATTGGTCCTTCACTACCGCATTTTTACAGTGGTTTTCTGATGCGAGCAACTGGATATCAGAATTGTGCCAATGGAAATAAATTTGGTGCATCTCTATTTATTTAGAGCTCTTTGGTACTATCTCTTCCCATGTCCTGGTTTAAATTAAAACTGTTTTTGTGACTGTCTCACTCCTCACTGTTGGCCTTTGTTGGCCATCTGCCTGTGTCTCCTACTCTCGCACACTGCCAGCTTCTTGTGAGGAGATAGCGGTACCTAAGGCCCAGTCCCATCGCCCCAATGTATGGCTAGTGCTTCTGATGGAGCAAGGATTCGCACGTATAGCGCCTTGCTCGTATGCAAAACCCTTATCTAAATGGCATAATAATATTAACACCATTGTTCGTCATTTGTAAAGTGTTTTTCCCTACACGCGGGTGTCCCTAGGATGCTTGCTTGTTTGTCTTTTCACGTACTAACGAAGCTTGCACTGAAAATGGCTGCTTTGCCGCAATTCAGTCTGCGCATGCGTCGGTCATACCCATGTGACGTGACGCACTCGCATTCTGGAGGGATTCTGTGCTCATGCGCATTGATGCTGAATATGGCCGCTTGTCTCTCACCACGCTCTCCGCTTACTGCAGCAGCTTTTAGCCTATCTATTCTTTCGCATTAATCCCTAATGCTATAGTTATTATAGAAGTAAGGGTTGGTTATCTCTTATCGCGGTATACAGTGCGATCATTTTTATGTATGATTCTAATTTGTTTTCGCTTACTTTTCATGTACCGCGTCTTTGTGGGCTGGGTAATCATGAGCGGAGCCATGCTTGAAGCTCTGCTGGGCACTGTCACGTGACCGGAGAAAGTTCCATCTGCGCAGAAGCTAAGCCTAGCCAGCTGGCACCTGAAGCACAATGCGCCTGGGAACGTCGCTGGGAATACGGCACCTCACCTTGGAAATCGCAATACTGTTGCTACCTATTGAAAACTGTCTTGTACTGCTGTATTCTATGCATGGGAACGTGAACCTGAGGGGCGGGTATTCAAAATTGCATATTTATCATGTGAAACTGAATTCTAGGAGGTGGTAAAGACCACACCACCTCTCCTGACCAATCACAATATGGGAAACTGTCACTTGCAACATTAGGGGGTGGTCTGAGGGTCCCCAAAATTGTATAATTACCCTAGTTTAGCTTAGGAAAATTGTCCGACTTGTCCGAGTAGCAGACCTGTCACTGACCCTACGATCTCAATAGGTGCTCATTCTGAAAGTGCTGCGGAGCACTTTGTCCATACTTTCCACAAACTCCCAAGGGGTGGAAAATCCTAAGTGCTGGCGAAGCACTTTGCTGGGGAATTCGAAAATCCAATCGGGGTTTCTGGCGGATTACTTGCAGGAGGGGGTAACGCAGGCGTTGCTGTCCGAAGCTGTGGGTGTTGGTCGTACCCTGGGAGGCCCAGTCCTTGATCCGAACCTGAGGGGTATCCTGTCCTTATCCTCCGTGAGCTGTACCTGCTCACAGTCTGGCATTCCTTTTCTGAGGGTCTCTGTCCCCGTCTTCCCAACTGACCCGTGGCCAGGGTTGGTTTTCAGTCTGAATTAGGTAAATATAGATTGTGGGTTTGCGTATCTTTTTATCTCTTTCTTTCTCTCTCTCTCTCTGATCTATTAAAGCATTCTTACCTATGTTATTGCCTTATTGCCATTGAACTTATATGTGCCTGAATTTTAGTTGGTTCCTTCTCTCCCCTTTCCTTTAGAAATTCATTGATTTAATAATCCATAGCATGTTCCCGTTTTTCCCTTTCCTTTAGTGGATTGCAGTGAAAGTAGCAAGAATAGTTCAATACTTAGGTTAAGTACATGTTCTAGGTCCCATTCCCATCCTATGTTCTAGTGTAAAGTTGCAGTGAATAGTATGTGCTAAACTTCTCCCTGTAGTTTCCCATATATTCTAAATGGTCATATTGTTTGTGCAAAGTTATCTTTTGGTATTGATTTTGATATTTGATATATTACTCTGTGTATCGCTTATTATTTTGGCTTCTTCACTTTGAATTCTTATATAAAAACTAGAACTTAATCAGGTGTCTGTGGTCATTTTACAAAAATTGTGGAAAGTACATTGTGGATTTTAAGGTGTATTGGATGTTAGGCCTGTCTACTTTTCCTTAACAGCTCCAGGTCCGTCAAAGAATTGCGCCTGTGGTAAGTCGGGTGCATGGTAAGCAGAGGTAAATCCAAACTTGATTACTCCTAGCAGCGTGCAGGAGGAGAAATCCTCACCCAGTTTTCACCCAAACGAAATTAATGTGTTCTTCACGCCAAGGGCCCAGTGCGTGTTAGAGAATTGGTATCCCGGGAGACCTGGGGAAAACTGCGCGCTCTAGCAGTAATTTCTGGCTAGCAGAGGATGGTTTGGACTAGTTAGATTAGGTAGACAGGATAGTCATAAACAAACCGTGAATACAAAAACGTGCTGCTGATTGTTACTGTATTTTTACAATATTTTTGAAATGTGTTTTTATATGTAAATGTTCATGAATTTGCATTGCTGTTATAAATACTGCATGTTGAATTAACCCAGAATTGTTTGTAAATGTTCAGTGTAGTCTGAATCCCCGGGGAAGTATTTTAGCTAACGGTGAGTAGAATCCGGTTAGCTGTTGAAGTCACTAAGTTTGAATAATTAGTGCAGGGTTAAGGATAACTGGAAGCACTAATTAGGACCTTTGTTTCTGGAGTGAATGATAGCTACGAGTCCGTTATAAAACTTTCATTGCGATATCACCTAGTAAGGGTCGCATACGGAAGGAGTAGTAGGGTCTCCGAGGCTTGTCTGATAAGTAAGATAGTTCGCTGGTGAAATCCTGGCTCAGTACATATCCCCGACTAAGGTGGATGAGCTAGAAGAATAACGGGTTCTATGTTACTAGTGTGAAGGGACAGGCAAAGAAGTCTATCCAGAGTGAATGAAAAGTAGACAGAAGTGGTTTACTAGTAGCGAAAGAAAAGTCTTTTCTCTTTTTAGAACACTCAGACATAGTGGCAAACGTTGCGTGTTATTAACTAAAACTTGCACTCGCACTTTAGAGAGAGTAAAAAGTTTCCGTTACCTTGTGAAGGCGGGAGTCAGTCGGAGAGCTGCTCTGACGTCACTCCGTGCCGCGCTGGTATTGGTCAGGACAACGGGCGTGTAGTGAAGCTGAATTTGAGAAGGAGGGGTGAGCGCCGAAGCAGGAGACTCTGTCTTGCGAAAAGGCCGCGCACCCATTGGTTGACTGTAGTTGTATTCTCTGACCTGATTGGGTGGCGCGAAATAAAAGTCGCGCTAGCATTGGAAGTACAAAAGTAAACAAAATTGATCAAGCCGAGTTCAAAGAGAATCCCGAAGATTATATGTGGTATCCAGATTTTATACCTCATCCCAAATACCTAGGATTTTATAAGGATCAGCTTAGACGAGGTAGACCGCACATGATGTATGGAATAAAGAGAAAATTGTCATTTTCGGATAAAGTAAAGAATTTTTTCAAAACTGACAAGCCCATTAGAACGAGAGAAGGTGTACTCATTCCCCCGCCAAATACCCCTGCCTCTTTTATGTTGTTTGATAAAGGGTATCACACTTGTGTCTGGCTAGAAAATTGGGCAAAGTATACTATAGATGACGGAGTCCTGGCATTCCCTGTTGAAGGTACATTTAATGGTCGGATCCTGTTTAACTTAAGGACCCGCATGAATGAATTACACCCTAGACCTAGGTTGACCCAGTACGAAGCTTTGGAGGAATGGGAAATTGAGGCTGCAGAGCGAGATAAACCCCGAATGGATAAAGGAGTGAGTAAGTGGTATCCCAGACTTCCCACGCCGACCAAAGAGCAGAAAATGAAACAGTGGAGACAGTCTATGTTAACTGAAGGACTGTTTCCCATGATGGGAGTATTAGAGGAGAAAAAAGGAAAATGTAAAGCAAAAACCCATCACCTAGCACCTATGGGGGATGTAGAAGATGAACACCTGGAAGACTTGTTAATGAAGGATCCACCTCCCTATGTAGCAGAATCAGATTCGATGCATTCTCAAAGCTCTGTTACCACTTACCCCCGGAGTAGGAGGGAAAGTGATACAGACAGGATAGCTACAAGCAGTAAACCTAGTGGAAGGGATGAGTTTTGCAGACCCAAGTCCACAGTCCCGAATTATCAGCCATTCGGGGAAAGTCCCCCTCGATTGGTTACCCCGACTGCCCCGAGTATTTATCCATCCTTAGTACCCCAGGTATTACATGGCAATACGGTTGAAAGGGGGTTGCAGGAAAAAGAGAGAGAAGTCCTCTGTAAACAACGAGAGGATTTAGCCAGAACCATTGCACAGATGCATCCCCATCCTGAGGCCTTGACCATTCCGGTAACTATTGGTCCTGCTATCCCGATGTATAAGAATGACTTGATTAGTCCCCTTCCTCCTGTCATCACCCCAATACTGCCTACTCCTAGCTGCCAGACCCCGAGGAAAGAAGTATTCATAGATGAGGATCAGGAAAGTGAGTGTGAATCTGGAAGTTTAATGGATTTGCCCATAAGGGAGTCGAGGGCCAGTGTAATAGGGACAAGGAGTCAGCCCAGACAAAAGGAAGTGGTGATTGAAAGTGCATCTGGAATAAGGAACGCCTCTTTAGTTTCCCCTGAAGAATTAGACAGGTGGACAAAGGAGATAGAGAAAGAGACCACTTCTCAACCTAAAACATTGGAAATATATAGATTAAGAATAGAAATAGAGGAAATGATGGCTGGGAACGTGGGAGTTGAGCGCCTGAGCTCGTATAATGAAGAAGAGTTACTATTCATCAGTAAAAATCTTACCCGGAGTGCTAGGGTGCTCCACGAAAAGATAATGGATGCCGCTACAGAAATGGGAGTTGATGTTAGTCGCTCCAAAGTTCTTCAGAAACCTTACAGAGTAGACTTCACAGACAAAGACCTAGAAAGCCTGAATGTGATGGGGAAACAGATCCAAGTAAAGGAATTATTGAAACTCCTGCAGAAATGGGGCGAAGTGGGGAAGTGGAGAACAAGGTGGGCAAAGAAAAAGGAAGGCATCAGGGCTGGGTCAGTAACCTCAGAATTTGTATTAAAGGAAGTAACCCCAACAGAAAAGTTGTGTCCCATGAGGGAGGTCCCGGGAGGAAAGTATGTCCATGTCCCTTGGTCCAGACAAGACATTGTGTCATTTACGAATGACTTCCCGAAATTACGTGAGAAACCAGTTGACTGGTACCGACAGGTAGAGCGGTTCATAAAGGTTCAGAAATGTCTGTTGAAAGACCTGGATGGGTTTTTCGATATTGTGGTCCCTGTGGATCTATGGACGGAGTGTAAGATAGAAATTGATTGGCCTAATGATGAATACCCCAGAGATGAGAGAACGGGAGCCCCTTCACCGGATGTGATGAGGAAATATGACCAGGTCATACAGTATCTTAAGAAAAAGGTGCCAGCGAAAGAGACAGATTGGACCCGAATAGATAGAACCACCCAAGAACGTGATGAGACAGTGCATTCATTTTACGAAAGGTTACTACAGGTATTCAAAACTTACAGTGGTATTGATAATGTGGACATGAAAGACATGACCCATTTCAGTTACAGATTTGTGCTAGGATTAAGGCCTGAAATATCACAGTGGATTCGAGATAACAAAATCAGTTGGCAGGGAAAGCCCATAGATGATGTCCTGAAATATGCAAAATACTGCGAAGATGAAATCGAAAATAAAAAGAAAGCCCTCAAGGAGAAAGTGATGTGGGCACAGGTGAAATTAGCTGAACAGCAAGAAAAACAGTTAAGTAAATTGACTTCGGATAATAATGTTCAGAATACCAATGCTGGGGGGGGAGGAAAGCCCAGACCTAAAATGAGTCGTGAGGAGGCCATGAAAAAGTTTCCGTGCCATGGGTGCGGCCAGATGGGGCATTGGAGAGACGAGTGTCCACACCTACAGGCTGGTAATGCCCCTGTAAATGGTTTAAATCCACAGGTGCCGAAAGAGGGGACAAGGAAAACCCAGCAACAGGTAAAATTACCTCCAGTACCTCGCGCTCCTAGACAGAATTTTAAGAGTCAGGGTCAGCAGAATGAGAGGGCGGAAGTATGGGAGGTTGAGAGTGAAAGAAATGCGGTCATTCCACAGTACCTGCTAAGTGATACCTTCCTTTGTGAAGATCAAGATTGACGGGGCCTGAGAGGGGAGGATGAGGAGTGCGTACTTGGCGCCTCCTTACCGGTAGACCAGACTGGACCATACATTGAAGGAAAGGTTGAAGGCAGAGATGTCACCTTTCTGTTGGACACTGGTGCTACCAGATCTACTGTAAGAACAGTGGATGTTCCTAACCTACCCCTCTCGGGAGAAGCGATCCAAGTAGTGGGCGTATCAAATCAGATAATAAGTACCCCTGTAACTGAACCAATGGAGATTTCCATAGGAAATTTCAAGGAAATGCACAGATTTGTGGTCTGTGATTCCAGTCCTGTAAACCTACTGGGACGTGATTTGTTGTGCAAGATGCGTTGTACCATTTACTGCACACCAAATGGCGTTGAAATTCAGACCCCCGATGAAGATGGCCTGTACAAACTAATGTTGGTCAGACAAGATGCTGATATCAAGCCTTTGACAATTGAGGATTTACCTGAGGAACTCCAGCTAAGAGTAGTACCTGAAGTGTGGGATTTCACGGGAAAAGATGTAGGCCTGATGGCAAATGTGGACCCGGTTAAAATAGCAATAAAAACAAATGCTGTATACCCGAAAACAAGACAGTACAAGATGAGTGCAGAAGTGAAGGCAGGAGTAGCGACTGAAATAACGAGGCTGCTAGAAGCAGAAATAATAGAAGAAGTGTTGAGCAGCCCCTGTAATTCGCCTATCATTGGGATCAAAAAGCCTAGTGGGAAGTACCGGGTGGTGCAAGATTTGCGCAAGGTAAACCAAATTGTTGTGCCTTGCTGTCCTATTGTACCCAACCCTGCAGTCATTCTCTACCAGATTCCCTGGAATGCAGAATGGTTCACTGTCATTGATCTGTGCCACGCGTTCTTTTCCATCCCATTGCACCCTGAAAGCAAATTCCTTTTTAGTTTTGAATTCGACAGCCATATCTATGTCTGGAATCGTGTCCCCCAGGGGTACACTGAAAGTCCATCGATTTTCAACCAGATACTGAAAAAGTGCCTTGAATCCCTAGTGCTGCCAAGAGAGTCTGTTTTGGTGCAGTACATAGATGACCTGTTAGTGGCATCTAAAACCCAGTCTGACTGTGTCACTGACACAATTGCCTTGCTGAATCACCTAGGAAAGGGAGGACATAAAGTGTCGCCTGACAAATTGCAGTTTTGTAAAAACTCAGTGAAGTATCTGGGGCACCAGATAGAAAAAGGAATCAGGAAAGTAACTACTGAAAGAATCAAAATAATTAGAGCAATGGAACTGCCCAAAACTCAGAAAGAAGTGAGAATGTTCTTGGGAGTTGTGGGTTACTGCAGGCAATGGATTGCAGGATTTGCGGCTCTAGCCCGACCCCTGATAAATATGACAAAGAAAGGAGTGGAGGACCCCGTCCATTGGGACAGTGAAAGTATGAATGCTTGGGTAACTCTGAGAAACTGTCTGTGTACCGCACCTGCATTGGGTATGCCTGAGTACAATAGACCATTCGAACTGTTCTGTGACACTAGAGAAAATTGTGCTCTTTCAGTCCTAACCCAGGAGCACGGATCAGTCAGAAGGCCAGTCGCCTACTTTTCGGCCACCCTAGATCCAGTGGCGGCTGGACTGCCTGGCTGCTTAAAAGCCGTTGCTGCTACTTGCGTCAGTCTGGAACAGAGCGAGAGCATTGTCATGGGACATCCCGTCACTGTCTATGTTCCTCACTCTGTTGTCATCCTACTGACTAGAACTAGGACCCAGTACCTCACACCTAGTCGGCTGACTAAGTATGAGAGAATATTGATTGGTGCTGAAAATATAACTATCTCCCGGTGCAATGTCCTAAATCCTGCGACACTGTTACCTGTCCCTCTGGATGCAGAATCGGATGAGGGTGGGGAACATAATTGCATTGATCTGACTGAATATAGCACCAAGCCCCGTCCTGACATTCGTGAAATAGCACTACGGGACGGGGATAAAACAATGTTTGTGGATGGCTCGTGTTTGAGACATGAGAGTGGGAGTCTGAGTGCTGCCTATGCTGTGGTTACTCTGACAGGAGTCATCGAGGCATCTTACATGCGCGAGGTGAAATCTGCACAAGTGGCGGAGCTTATAGCGTTAACTCGAGCATGCAAGAGGGGAAAAAACAAAAGAATTACTGTTTACACCGACAGTCAGTACTGTTTCGGGGTTGTTCATGACTTCGGCCAATTATGGTTGCAAAGAGAATTCATGACTTCCTCTGGCACACCTATCCGAAATGGGAAAGTAGTGCATAACTTACTGGAAGCTATCCAATTACCCAAAGAATTGGCTGTGGTCAAGTGTGCGGCTCACAGGTCTGGAAATGACGACGTGACTGCCGGTAATAGGTACGCTGACAAAATTGCACAGTTTTGTGCCCGACACCAGATGTCCCTACAAATTGCCCGGTGGGATGGAACCAGCTGCCAACTTATGTTGTTTGATAATGTGTCAACGTGGGAAGAATTAAGAGAGATACAACAAGCCACAGACAGGCAAGAAAAAGGCAGGTGGGCCGCAAAGGAATGCGAGTTGCGAGAAGATGGTGTGGTGGTAAATCCGGATGGAGTGCCTGTACTGCCTGATAGCTTGATCGACCCCATGGTCAGAATGATACATGAGCCAACACATATGGGAAGAGATGCGATGTGTCGGGTGTTTGAACAAGTGTTCTGCAATTCAAGGTTCAGGGACCAGGCGGACAGGTTTTGCCAGAGGTGCCTAGTGTGTCAGCAATTCAATGCAGGAAAGAAGACTGTAGTGAAACAGAGTACTATTGGAAAGGCAGTAGGTCCCTTCGTAAGAATACAGGCAGACTTCATAACCATGCCCAGATGCAACGGATACAGATATGTTTTAGTCATAGTTTGTCTATTCTCCAGGTGGGTGGAAGCATATCCAGCTAAGAAAAATGACGCTATCACCACAGCCAAACTATTGCTCAGGGAGTTGATACCTAGGTATGGGATCCCAGAGACAATCGAAACGGACCAAGGTGGGCATTTTGCCAACGATGTCCTATTGGAACTCTGTAGAGCATTCAAAATGAAGCAAAGATTGCACTGCGCCTACCACCCAGAGGCTTCTGGGGTAGTGGAACAAATAAATGGCACTCTGAAGTCCAGACTGGGAAAAATGTGTGATTCCACAAAAATGAACTGGATAGAAGCTTTACCCCTGGTACTGATGAGTTTGAGAAGTATCCCAAATCGAAAGACTGGCCTGAGTCCCCATGAAGTGTTGATGGGAAGAGTGATGCGCCAGGCATGGGTACCCGGAAACAAACTGCTAAGCATTTCTGATGATATGGTGCTAGAATACTGCAAGCAGTTGGGTGACCAAGTGCGTTCTCTCTCTCAGCAGATTGGAGAGACTGAAGACGAGTGGCCAAAGACTCCAGCACACAACCTGCAGCCAGGAGACTGGGTGGTGTTAAAGAAACACACCCGGAGCAGCTGTTTGAAGCCAAGGTGGGGAAAGCGACGACAAGTGATCCTCGTCACCACCACTGCTGTGAAGTGCGCTGGTGTACCGAAGTGGATCCACGCCAGCCACACAAAGCGGGTATCTGGAGAAAACGCGACTGGAGCTGAAGGCAGCACAGCTGAAGAGACCTCCGAGGAAGAGAGTCCGGAGCTAGCTGACATCGAACTGCCGAGCACAAGTCAAGACGTTGAATGGTATCCCGCCGACGAACCGGTTCATGATCCAATACGAACCCGGAAATATTCTTACTTAGACAGTGAGTGGGATAGTCCAGGTGAGTCAGAAATAGAAGAAGCAGGTCAGGTCAACGAAAGCCATAACCCACCTGATCAGGAAGTAGGCCAAGTAGGGTCAGATCAGGACATCGACACTCCTCCTGAAACTCCCGAGAAGGGAGAGGGACAGTTAGAAATTAGGGCTGACGTTCATGCAGAAGAAAGAGAAGAGGTCGAAGAGCATGAACAGGAACAGATAGAACTAGATCAAAGTGCTCAGACAACGGAAACAACAGTAAAAAAAAGTAAGAAGAAAGTGCGATTTGAATCTGAGCAGGAACAGATTAGCGACCAGGCAAAAGAAATAGACGAAAGACCTGGAACTAGTCAGACAGGCAGGACAACAGAAGTGCCACAACAAAAAGTGAAAAGAGTGCACGGAGAAGGAGAAGTCTCCTCAACCACTGGGAGGCACGGAGGAAGAAGTACACCTCGATACGTCAAGAGACTAAGGCTCAGACTAAAAACAGTCGAAGAAAACGATAAAGACCGAAAAAGGGCTTTAAGTGAAAGGAGTGCAGCCCAAGGAAAATCGCTGAGAAAGAGCGACAGAATAAAGAAACAGAACCGACTGTATCGGAGCCCTGAGTGGACGTACTTTGTGTTGGAAGAAATTGACGAGCCTCACCACAGTGGCAACAGTGACCACGAGTCCATTGCTGATCGGAGTTCGGACGAAGACCCTCCTTAAGAGAGCCGAAGTGAGCCTTTGGTGCAGAGAAACGAAGAGGGGTAGCAAAAGCCACCTGTAAGCTAAATATGTCTGATCCGAGTGTCTCTGGGAGATCCCGCTGTGGGTGTCTCAAAACCTGTTGTAAGATATGCTTGTGTAGTGTAGCTATGCTAATAGTAATGTGGATAGGACTAACAGTTTTTCTACCTTTTATGATAAGTAAGAATCCTAACTTGTCCCCTACTGAACCCGAAGCAGTAGATGTAGGGGTTGTACCGACTGCAGAAACACCACGAAGACTAGAGAGACGCGACAAAAGAGTAGGACTGACACACACACGACCTGATTTAGAAGCACCAGATGAGGATGGACTACATTTTCACAAAATGAAGAACAGGACGCACTTAAATGTTTTTGCTAACTTGTTAGTGCATTATGTGGAAGCTATGGAAATAGAGGACTGTTATGTCTGCATGAAGCTGCCAACTTCAGTGGCTGAAGGCGTGACATACCACCACCTACCTTTGACCTATGGAATATCCTGTAGTATATTAGCTAGCTTGTTCTATAGAAGCACCTTGCAGTACTATTATTCAAATGATGACGTAGTATTTTCTGAACTTCCTATTAGAGGACATTTGAACCGTGTACATACTACAAGTGACGTGACCCGCTATATGGGAGAATATTTCCTGACTATAGGTAACATAGACTTAGATCAAGCAAGGGAAGACAATCTGACCTGTTCACTGCAAGAGCAGGAAAAGATGTTTATAAAGATGGCAGACAGAAGGAGAGAAAAGTTTCAGAAGAAGGCAAATGACGAGAAGGATAGAATCCCTAAGTGGGCTGAGCACATGAATAACACCTCAGAAGGCGAAGCCAGTCCTGCCTTGTTGCTGGATTTTGAAGGAAGGGGGAAACTTTGTATTCATAGGGAAAGGACAGAGTACTATAATAATGTATTCATCGGTTCCAGCGAGTGTGAACATAATTATAAGGTAATTGGAGGTTGGGGTTTCAAAAATGGGTCAGAACCTGTGTTTCCCGGAATATATTATATATGTGGGAACAAGGCTTATTTCAAATTGCCGGATCACTGGTATGGGAGCTGCTACTTTGGCATTGTTTTCCCGAAAATATACCATGTGAACAATGCAGCTGGAAGCGATGATGAAACTAATGGCTTAGTGCGTAGTAGACGCGAAAGTGTAGGCGAAGTTGTAGGTGATATTTTTAGTGCACTGATACCTGGAATGGGGGTAGTTCTGAACACCCATAGAATCTGCAAATTGTCTACAGTAGTGGACCGGTTATCAACGGACACTGCTGCTGGTTTCCTGCTGGTCAATACTGAAATGGTTGCGATCAGATCAATGGTTTTACAAAACCGTCTTGCCCTTGACACCCTATTAGCAAAAGAGGGCGGAGTCTGTAGAATGCTGAGAGCGCAACATTGTTGCACCTACATTCCTGATAAAAGTATCGAATTAAAACAATATGTGAGGAACATAACTAATTTGGAAAAGGAACTCAAACCATTGGAGGTTGACAGTGCCTGGACGAGACTGACTGGAGGTCTCTCCTCTATAGGTAGTTGGTTTACTAATCTAGGTAGAAATATTCTATGGAAAATACTGATGCCAATAGTCATAATAGGTGTGATTGTATTGATCATTTTTATCTGCTGCAAATGTCAGAAGTGTAAGAAGAAATATACAGTCAATCCGAGGGGGGTGAAAAGAAACATTGATGAATTAGAATTAGAAGAGCTGAAAAGTGCAATTTATAAAAAGGCGAAAAATCACCACTCTCATAAGGAAGCTGAAAGAAAACTAAACAATAAGTTTATTGAAATCGAAATGGACGATATGAATGAATGAGAAAAGTTGGCATCTGTTTCCTTCGTGTAGTGATGATAGTAAATATCATCAAAGAGGGGATTGATGGAGCAAGGATTCGCACGTATAGCGCCTTGCTCGTATGCAAAACCCTTATCTAAATGGCATAATAATATTAACACCATTGTTCGTCATTTGTAAAGTGTTTTTCCCTACACGCGGGTGTCCCTAGGATGCTTGCTTGTTTGTCTTTTCACGTACTAACGAAGCTTGCACTGAAAATGGCTGCTTTGCCGCAATTCAGTCTGCGCATGCGTCGGTCATACCCATGTGACGTGACGCACTCGCATTCTGGAGGGATTCTGTGCTCATGCGCATTGATGCTGAATATGGCCGCTTGTCTCTCACCACGCTCTCCGCTTACTGCAGCAGCTTTTAGCCTATCTATTCTTTCGCATTAATCCCTAATGCTATAGTTATTATAGAAGTAAGGGTTGGTTATCTCTTATCGCGGTATACAGTGCGATCATTTTTATGTATGATTCTAATTTGTTTTCGCTTACTTTTCATGTACCGCGTCTTTGTGGGCTGGGTAATCATGAGCGGAGCCATGCTTGAAGCTCTGCTGGGCACTGTCACGTGACCGGAGAAAGTTCCATCTGCGCAGAAGCTAAGCCTAGCCAGCTGGCACCTGAAGCACAATGCGCCTGGGAACGTCGCTGGGAATACGGCACCTCACCTTGGAAATCGCAATACTGTTGCTACCTATTGAAAACTGTCTTGTACTGCTGTATTCTATGCATGGGAACGTGAACCTGAGGGGCGGGTATTCAAAATTGCATATTTATCATGTGAAACTGAATTCTAGGAGGTGGTAAAGACCACACCACCTCTCCTGACCAATCACAATATGGGAAACTGTCACTTGCAACATTAGGGGGTGGTCTGAGGGTCCCCAAAATTGTATAATTACCCTAGTTTAGCTTAGGAAAATTGTCCGACTTGTCCGAGTAGCAGACCTGTCACTGACCCTACGATCTCAATAGGTGCTCATTCTGAAAGTGCTGCGGAGCACTTTGTCCATACTTTCCACAAACTCCCAAGGGGTGGAAAATCCTAAGTGCTGGCGAAGCACTTTGCTGGGGAATTCGAAAATCCAATCGGGGTTTCTGGCGGATTACTTGCAGGAGGGGGTAACGCAGGCGTTGCTGTCCGAAGCTGTGGGTGTTGGTCGTACCCTGGGAGGCCCAGTCCTTGATCCGAACCTGAGGGGTATCCTGTCCTTATCCTCCGTGAGCTGTACCTGCTCACAGTCTGGCATTCCTTTTCTGAGGGTCTCTGTCCCCGTCTTCCCAACTGACCCGTGGCCAGGGTTGGTTTTCAGTCTGAATTAGGTAAATATAGATTGTGGGTTTGCGTATCTTTTTATCTCTTTCTTTCTCTCTCTCTCTCTGATCTATTAAAGCATTCTTACCTATGTTATTGCCTTATTGCCATTGAACTTATATGTGCCTGAATTTTAGTTGGTTCCTTCTCTCCCCTTTCCTTTAGAAATTCATTGATTTAATAATCCATAGCATGTTCCCGTTTTTCCCTTTCCTTTAGTGGATTGCAGTGAAAGTAGCAAGAATAGTTCAATACTTAGGTTAAGTACATGTTCTAGGTCCCATTCCCATCCTATGTTCTAGTGTAAAGTTGCAGTGAATAGTATGTGCTAAACTTCTCCCTGTAGTTTCCCATATATTCTAAATGGTCATATTGTTTGTGCAAAGTTATCTTTTGGTATTGATTTTGATATTTGATATATTACTCTGTGTATCGCTTATTATTTTGGCTTCTTCACTTTGAATTCTTATATAAAAACTAGAACTTAATCAGGTGTCTGTGGTCATTTTACAAAAATTGTGGAAAGTACATTGTGGATTTTAAGGTGTATTGGATGTTAGGCCTGTCTACTTTTCCTTAACAGCTCCAGGTCCGTCAAAGAATTGCGCCTGTGGTAAGTCGGGTGCATGGTAAGCAGAGGTAAATCCAAACTTGATTACTCCTAGCAGCGTGCAGGAGGAGAAATCCTCACCCAGTTTTCACCCAAACGAAATTAATGTGTTCTTCACGCCAAGGGCCCAGTGCGTGTTAGAGAATTGGTATCCCGGGAGACCTGGGGAAAACTGCGCGCTCTAGCACTTCATTGCGGCCACTGTGGCAGCTGCCTTGTGGTGCTACCACAAAAGGCCAAAGAGGCCACCCAACTAGACAAAATAATCTCAAAGATACTCTTGACATGGCCGACTATCTATTCTCTAAACTCCAGGTGGTCCAGACGCCGCCGCAAAATGAATTTGCAATTAAAAAAAATACAGTTCAGCATCCCACTGCTTGAAGGAATTACATTGGCTACCTGTTCGCCAGACAGACAGTTTCAAACTCCTTTGTTTTGCGCATAAAACCTTGCATAGAAAAGGACCATACACCTTGCATGAAAGCTACAATTCCATGCCCCCTCCCGCAACCGGAGATCATGTCACCAAGCTCTCGCCTCAGTCAAACCCCAAGGTCAGGATGGGCGACCGGTCCTTTTCCAAATTCGCTGCTGTCCTTTGGAACAACTTACCCATTGACCTTCGCCTGACAGATGATTACTTGCTGTTCAGAAAAAAACTTGAAAACCAGCCTGTTCCCTAGATACTGATCATATCAAAGACCAACTCGCATTACACCAAATTTCGTCCGAGCGCTGAGATGTCCCTCGGGATGAATGATGCGCTTTATAAATAATAATAAATACAACTACAAATACTCTTGGTGCTAGGAGATTGGCAAAGCCCAATTGACAAAGCGTCATTTTATCTGGGGAGCTGCCCCAGTGGTGCCTTATGGTGCACTTTAAGGACATTGGAATGCCCTCCTGGGGCAGATCTGGGAGCCCTCCTCATTCCTTGAGTACGGCAAGAAACTGAAGACATGGTTCTTCACGTAGATAACAGACTTGGCATGCACAGTCACTTCCTTATCTAACCCCTGGATACCCTCCCAGACGCAGGGGGACAACTGCAACAAAAACCCAGTTTCCTACAATGGCTGCTCAACAATTAGTCACAGCATCACATATTGGGTAGGTCGTATGTGTGTCTTTGTGCCGCTGCATTGCACTGAAGATTCTGTCTTTTTTTTCTCTAGAATCTGCAGCCGGACTTGGTCCATCGTCTCCTCCGAGGGAAGCTGGAGGCCCTGACCGGACAGCCCCTGAGGCCAGCTGGGACAGTGGTGATGCTTCTCAATTAGCACCACATGGCAGCCTGCCAGTGCCGACGGGCAGTGCTGGGACGTCGACCAATGGAAATGCTGAACTCGGTTCCTCCACGGAATCCAAAGACACAACGCAAGTCCCCAAAGGAACCACCGGAATCCTAAACCCAAATTTTGTGGGCGAGCCACCCCCCTATTCCCCTCCAGACCCTAAAACTGTTCACCTACTCTACCCACCTTTCCAAGGCCACTATGCAGGCCAAGTGCCCATCATGTACCAGCCAGGCCCGTCGGACCAGGTCATGTTCCACAACCAGAGCTTCCCACCGGCATCGCAGCCCTACACCATTGTAAGTACAAGGATGAGGGGTTGGGTGAGGGATCGCAGCCCTATACCACTGTACGTACAAGGGTGAGGGCTTGGTCAAGGAATCGCAGCCCTACACCATTGTACATACCAGGATGAGAAGTTGGGTGAGGGATCGCAGCCCTACAACACTTTAGGTACAAGTGTGAGGGGTTGGGGAGGGATCACAGCCCTACATCATTGTACGTCCCAGGATGAGGGGTTGGGTGAGGGACTGCAGTCCTGCACCTCTGTGCATACCTGTCGAAGGGTTAAGGGAGGGATCGCTGGTCTACACCCATCATAGGTACCACTGAGAGGAGCTGAGTAAGAGATGATCCTAAGTTTTATTAAGGATCTGGCAATAAACAATTAAAGCTCAAACATTTTGCCACTATCTAATCAGTCGCCACATATGCCCCTTCAATGATCAGTAACAGATGTCCAATGCCAGTCAAGCCTCCCCATGTCCAATGTAAGCCAAGCCTGCCCATTTCCAATGCTAGTCAAGCCTCCCGATGTCCAATGCTAGTCAAGCCTCCCGATGTTCAATGCTAGCCAAGCCTGCCCATGTCTAATGTCAGTCAAGTCTGCCCATGTTCAATGCTAGCCAAGCCTGCTGATGTCCAATGCCAGTCAAGCCTGCCCATGTCCAATGTAAGCCAAGCCTGCCCATGTCCAATGCCAGTCAAGCCTGCTGATGTCCAATGTAAGCCAAGCCTCCCCATGTCCAATGTAAGCCAAGCCTCCCGATGTCCAATGCCAGTCAAGCCTGCTGATGTCCAATGTAAGCCAAGCCTCCCGATGTCCAATGCCAGTCAAGCCTCCCCATGTCCAATGTAAGCCAAGCCTGCCCATGTCCAATGCCAGTCAAGCCTGCTGATGTCCAATGCTAGTCAAGCCTCCCCATGTCCAATGTAAGCCAAGCCTCCCGATGTCCAATGCCAGTCAAGCCTGCTGATGTCCAATGTAAGCCACGCCTCCCGATGTCCAATGCCAGTCAAGCCTGCCCATGTCCAATGTAAGCCAAGCCTGCCCATGTCCAATGCCAGTCAAGCCTGCTGATGTCCAATGCTAGTCAAGCCTCCCCATGTCCAATGTAAGCCAAGCCTCCCGATGTCCAATGCCAGTCAAGCCTGCTGATGCCCAATGCTAGTCAAGCCTCCCGATGTCCAATGCCAGTCAAGACTGCCGATGTCCAATATTAGTCAAGCCTGATGATGTCCAATGTAAGCCAAGCCTGCCCATGTCGAATGCTAGTCAAGCCTGCCCATGTGCAATGCTAGTCAAGCCTGCCCATGTCCAATGCCAGTCAAGCCTGGCGATGTCCACTGCTAGTCAAGCCTGCTGATGTCCAATGCCGGTCAAGCCTGCCCATGTCCAATGCCGGTCAAGCCTGCCCATGTCCAATGCCAGTCAAGCCTGCCCATGTCCAATGCCAGTCAAGCCTGCCCATGTCCAATGCCACTCAAGCCTGCCCATGTGCAATGCTAGTCAAGCCTGGCGATGTCCACTGCTAGTCAAGCCTGGCGATGCCCAATGCTAGTCAAGCCGGCCCATGCCCAATGCTAGTCAAGCCTGCCATGTCCAATGTTAGTCAAGCCTGCCGATGTCCAATGCTAGTCAAGCCTGCCATGTCCAATGCTAGTCAAGCCTGCCATGTCCAATGCCAGTCAAGCTTACCGATGTCCAATGCTAGTCAAGCCTGCCGATGTCCAATGCTAGTCAAGCCTGCCGATGTCCAATGCTAGTCAAGCCTGCCATGTCCAATGCTAGTCAAGCCTGCCATGTCCAATGTTAGTCAAGCCTGCCCATGTCCAATGCTAGTCAAGCCTGCCATGTCCAATGCTAGTCAAGCCTGCCGATGTCCAATGCTAGTCAAGCCTGCCATGTCCAATGCCAGTCACGCCTGCCGATGTCCAATGCTAGTCAAGCCTGCCCATGTCCAATGCTAGTCACGCCTGCCCATGTCGAATGCTAGTCAAGCCTGCCCATGTCCAATGCTAGTCACTCCTGCCGATGTCCAATGCTAGTCAAGCCTGCCGATGTCCAATGCTAGTCAAGCCTGCCATGTCCAATGCCAGTCACGCCTGCCGATGTCCAATGCTAGTCACGCCTGCCGATGTCCAATGCTAGTCAAGCCTGCCGATGTCCAATGCTAGTCAAGCCTGCCCATGTCCAATGCTAGTCACGCCTGCCCATGTCGAATGCTAGTCAAGCCTGCCGATGTCCAATGCTAGTCAAGCCGGCTCATGTCCAATGCTAGTCAAGCCTGCCCATGTGCAATGCTAGTCAAGCCTGCCCATGTCCAATGCCAGTCAAGCCTGCCCATGTCCAATGCCAGTCAAGCCTGCCCATGTCCAATGCTAGTCAAGCCTGCTGATGTCCAATGCTAGTCAAGCCTGCCCATGTCCAATGCTAGTCACGCCTGCCCATGTCCAATGCTAGTCAAGCCTGCCATGTCCAATGCCAGTCAAGCCTGCCCATGTCCAATGCTAGTCAAGCCTGCTGATGTCCAATGCTAGTCAAGCCTGCCGATGTCCAATGCTAGTCAAGCCTGCCGATGTCCAATGCTAGTCAAGCCTGCCATGTCCAATGCTAGTCAAGCCTGCCCATGTCCAATGCTAGTCAAGCCTGCTGATGTCCAATGCTAGTCAAGCCTGCTGATGTCCAGTGCAAATTAAGCCTGCTCATGTCCAATGTTATAGAAGCCTGCTGATGTCCACAGGAAGTTGACCCTGTCGATGTCTACTGTCAGTCATGTCTGCAGATCCATACTACTTGTTGAGCCTGCATTTGCCTACTTGTGGTACAGCCCGCCCGTGCCCACGACTGCTAAAGCCATCACTGGTAGTAAAGCCTGCAGATGTCCACAGCTAGTTGATCCTGCCTTGGTCAGTTGCTAGGCGAGCCTGCTGCTGTCTAACTCTAGTGAAGCCTAAACACCCTGTTGATGTCCAGTGCCAGTCCAGTCTGTTGATGGCACCTGCTCACCGATCCTCTCATGTTCAGAGCTAGTCAAGCCTACCTATGTCCACTGCTAGTCAAGAGTGTCTCTATCCACCGCTGGTCTAGCCTCCCAGCCTCTGCTACTAGTTGGCCTGCTGCCATTCTCAACAGACAAGCCTGATGATGTCCATTGCTAGATCAGTGTCCATTTCTAGTCGAGACTGTTGATGTCTAGTGGCAGTCACGTCTGCAGATAGCAACTGCTTGTCATCGCTGTTGATGTCCACTACTAGCAAAACCTACCTCTGTTTGTTGTTCGTGGAGCCTGCCGATGTCCACAACTAGTAAAGCCTACCACTGTCCACTGCTAATCTAGTGTTTCAATATTCCCTGCTAGTTAGGCCTCCTGGCATCGGCTACACTGTTAGTTGGGTCTGCTGACATACAATACTAGTTGAGCCTGTTGATGACCACTGATAACCAGTGGAGTCTGTTGATGCCCATTAGTAGCCTAGCCAACATGCCCATTGCTTGTAAAGCCTACCAATGTTCCCTACTAGTCAAGTCTGCCTATATCCACCACTAGATGAGCCTGCCAATGTCTTCTACTCGTCAAGCTTGCTGATGTCCACTACCAGCCGAGCCTGCCAACGTCCACCTCTAGTCAATCCTGCAGACGTCTCTAGTTGAGCCTGCCGACGCCCACTACTAGTCAAACCCATTGACATTCACTGCCAGTTGAACCTTGTGATATCCACTGCTTGTCAAGCGGGCTTAAGTCCACTGCTAGTAAAGTCTACCAATAATGACTACTAGTTGGTTTGTTCATATCCACTGCTAGTTGAGCTTCCTGACATCCACTATCAGTTGAGCCTTCTGACATCTAGTAGTTTAGCCTTCTGACATCTTCCAATGTTCACTACTTGTCAAGTCTGAGCGTAACCACTGCTAGTCAAGCTTCCTGACCTAGTGTCAAGTAAGGAGTAAAGATCTAGGCTGGTCCAGTGGCACCGGGTGGACTCAGCGCATCCAAACAAACGATAAGGCTGGGCCAGGGGCTCTCTTACTTGGTAATCGCATTGAACCGAGTTCAAGGTAAGCCGGT
The DNA here is from genome assembly GCF_964263255.1 of Lissotriton vulgaris. NCBI lineage: Eukaryota > Metazoa > Chordata > Amphibia > Caudata > Salamandridae > Lissotriton > Lissotriton vulgaris. The sequence continues at coordinate 2,000,563,699 of NC_141693.1, read as the reverse complement.
CACAAGTGGAGTCAAGAGTGCAAGCATTAACTTAATAATGTCTTGCTTACCAACCGTGGTGGCCAGACGGAAGCAGGCTCCTTCCCTTCAAAACAGGCACATCCTGACCTGAGAACGCCTTAAATCTGGCAGATCCCACATTTATGTACTTTACTCACGGGTGCCAAGTTCTCCACCCAAGGAGACTCCCCAACTGTGTACAGGAAGCTTGAATCCTTCTTTTGCTTTGCCCGCCACTCTCGGGTTACCTCAGAGACTTGGATCTGAGGGAGTCGTCTGCATGGGGGGTTCCCCCCTCATAGACATGTGAAAGGCTTGGATCAGAGGAGCCCCCCTGCATGGGGAGCACTCCCCTCAGAGACATGTGAAGGGCTTGGATCAGAGGAGCGCCCCTGCATGGGGAGACCTCCCCTCAGAGACATGTGAAGGACTTGGATCAGAGGAGCGCCCCTGCATGGGGAGCCCTCCCCTCAGAGACATGTGAAGGGATTGGATCAGAGGGAGCCCCCTGCATGATAATCATTGTCTCTACCCTCTACCTCCTCAGAGATATTCGGATGGCTTCGATCGGAGGGGGGGAGGACCTGCCTGGGAAGGGTCCTCTCAAAGACATTGCAAGGGCTTGGATCATAGGGGTGCCCCTGCAGGCGGAGGGCCACTTCAGATACATTTAAAGGGCTTGGATCAGAGGGGCGCCCCTGCAGGCGGAGGGCCTTTCAGATACATCTAAAGGGCTTGGATCAGAAGGGCGCCCCTGCAGGCGGAGGGCCACTTCGGATACATTTAAAGGGCTTGGATCAGAGGGGCGCCCCTGCATGCGGAGGGCCACTTCAGATACATTTAAAGAGCTGGGATCAGAGGGGCGGCCCTGCATGCGGAGGGCCACTTCGGATACATCTAAAGGGCTTGGATCAGAGGGGCGCTCCTGCAGGCGGAGGGCCACTTCCACATACATTTAAAGGGCTTAGATCAGAGAGGCGACCCGGCATGCGGAGGGCCACTTCAGATACATTTAAAGGGCTTGGATCAGAGGGGCGCCCCTGCAGGTGGAGGGCCACTTCAGATACATTTAAAGGGCTTGGATCAGAGGGGCGCCCCTGCAGGCGGAGGGCCACTTCAGATCCATTTAAAGATCTTGGATCAGAGGGGTGCCCCTGCAGGCGGAGGGCCACTTCAGATACATTTAAAGGGCTTGGATCAGAGGGGCGCCCCTGCAGGCGGAGGGCCACTTCAGATACATTTAAAGATCTTGGATCAGAGGGGTGCCCCTGCAGGCGGAGGGCCACTTCAGATACATTTAAAGGGCTTGGATCAGAGGGGCGCCCCTGCAGGCGGAGGGCCACTTCAGATACATTTAAAGGGCTTGGATCAGTGGGGCGCCCCTGCATGCGGAGGGCCACTTCAGATACATTTAAAGGGCTTGGATCAGAGGGGCACCCCTGCATGCGGAGGGCCACTTCAGATACATCTAAAGGGCATGGATTAGAGGGGCTCCCCTGCATGCGGAGGGACACTTTCAGATACATTTAAAGGGCTTGGATCAGAGGGGCGCCCCTGCAGGCGGAGGGCCACTTCAGATACATCTAAAGGGCTTGGATCAGAGGGGTCCCCCTGCAGGCGGAGGGCCACTTCAGATACATTTAAAGGGCTTGGATCAGAGGGGCGCCCCTGCAGGCGGAGGACCACTTCAGATACATTTAAAGATCTTGGATCAGAGGGGTGCCCCTGCAGGCGGAGGGCCACTTCAGATACATTTAAAGGGCTTGGATCAGAGGGGCGCCCCTGCAGGCGGAGGGCCACTTCAGATACATTTAAAGGGCTTGGATCAGAGGGGCGCCCCTGCATGCGGAGGGCCACTTCAGATACATTTAAAGGGCTTGGATCAGAGGGGCACCCCTGCATGCGGAGGGCCACTTCAGATACATCTAAAGGGCATGGATTAGAGGGGCTCCCCTGCATGCGGAGGGACACTTTCAGATACATTTAAAGGGCTTGGATCAGAGGGGCGCCCCTGCAGGCGGAGGGCCACTTCAGATACATCTAAAGGGCTTGGATCAGAGGGGTCCCCCTGCAGGCGGAGGGCCACTTCAGATAAATTTAAAGGGCTTGGATCAGAGGGGCGCCCCTACATGCGGAGGGCCACTTCAGATACATTTAAAGGGCTTGGATCAGAGGGGCGCCCCTGCATGCGGAGGGCCACTTCAGATACATTTAAAGGGCTTGGATCAGAGGGGCGCCCCTGCAGGCGGAGGGCCACTTCAGATACATCTAAAGGGCTTGGATCAGAGGGGCGCCCCTGCATGCGGAGGGCCACTTCAGATACATTTAAAGGGCTTGAATCAGAGGGGCGCCCCTGCATGCGGAGGGACACTTTCAGATACATTTAAAGGGCTTGGATCAGAGGGGCGCCCCTGCATGCGGAGGGCACTTCAGATACATTTAAAGGGCTTGAATCAGAGGGGCGCCCCTGCATGCGGAGGGACACTTTCAGATACATTTAAAGGGCTTGGATCAGAGGGGCGCCCCTGCATGCGGAGGGCCACTTCAGATACATTTGAAGGGCTTGGATCAGAGGGGCGCCCCTGCAGGCGGAGGGCCACTTCCGATACATTTAAAGGTTTTGGATCAGAGGGGCGCTCCTGCAGGCGGAGAGCCACTTCAGATACATTTAAAGGGCTTGGATCAGAGGGGCGCCCCTGCATGCGGAGGGCCACTTCAGATACATCTAAAGGGCATGGATTAGAGGGGCTCCCCTGCATGCGGAGGGCCACTTCAGATACATTTAAAGGGCTTGGATCAGAGGGGCGCCCCTGCATTCGGAGGGCCACTTCAGATACATCTAAAGGGCATGGATTAGAGGGGCGCCCCTGCATGCGGAGGGCCACTTCAGATACATTTAAAGGGCGTGGATCAGAGGGGCGCCCCTGCATGCGGAGGGCCACTTCAGATACATTAAAAGGGCTTGGATCAGAGGGGCGCCCCTGCAGGCGGAGGGCCACTTCAGATACATATAAAGAGCTTGGATCAGAGGTGCGCCCCTGCAGGCGGAGGGCCACTTCAGATACATTTAAAGGGCTTGGATCAGAGGGGCGCCCCTGCAGGCGGAGGACCACTTCAGATACATTTAAAGGGCTTGAATCAGAGGGGCACCCCTGCATGCGGAAGGCCACTTCAGATACATTTAAAGGGCTGGGATCAGAGGGGCGCCCCTGCATGCGGAAGGCCACTTCAGATACATTTAAAGGGCTGGGATCAGAGGGGCGCCCCTGCAGGCGGAGGGCCACTTCGGATACATTTAAAGGGCTTGGATCAGAGGGGCGCCCCTGCAGGCGGAGGGCCACTTCAGATACATTTAAAGGGCTTGAATCAGAGGGGCACCCATGCATGCGGAGGGCCACTTCAGATACATCTAAAGGGCTTGGATCAGAGGGGCGCCCCTGCATGCGGAGGGCCACTTCAGATACATTTAAAGGGCTGGGATCAGAGGGGCGCCCCTGCAGGCGGAGGGCCACTTCAGATACATCTAAAGGGCTTGGATCAGAGGGGCGCCCCTGCATGCGGAGGGCCACTTCAGATACATTTAAAGGGCTTGGATCAGAGGGGCGCCCCTGCAGGCGGAGGGCCACTCCAGATACATTTAAAGGGCTTGGATCAGAGGGGCGCCCCTGCAGGCGGAGGGCCACTTCAGATACATCTAAAGGGCTTGGATCAGAGGGGCGCCCCTGCAGGCGGAGGGCCACTTCAGATACATCTAAAGGGCTTGGATCAGAGGGGCGCCCCTGCAGGCGGAGGGCCACTTCAGATACATTTAAAGGGCTGGGATCAGAGGGGCGCCCCTGCAGGCGGAGGGCCACTTCAGATACATCTAAAGGGCTTGGATCAAAGGGGCGCCCCTGCATGCGGAGGGCCACTTCAGATCCATTTAAAGAGCTTGAATCAGAGGGGCGCCCCTGCAGGCGGAGGGCCACTTCAGATACATTTAAAGGGCTTGGATCAGAGGGGCGCCCCTGCAGGCGGAGGGCCACTTCAGATACATCTAAAGGGCTTGGATCAGAGGGGCGCCCCTGCAGGCGGAGGGCACTTCAGATACATTTAAAGAGCTGGGATCAGAGGGGCGCCCCTACATGCGGAGGGCCACTTCAGATACATCTAAAGGGCTTGGATCAGAGGGGCGCCCCTGCAGGCGGAGGGCCACTTCAGATACATTTAAAGGGCTGGGATCAGCGGGGCGCCCCTGCAGGCGGAGGGCCACTTCAGATACATCTAAAGGGCTTGGATCAAAGGGGCGCCCCTGCATGCGGAGGGCCACTTCAGATCCATTTAAAGAGCTTGAATCAGAGGGGCGCCCCTGCAGGCGGAGGGCCACTTCAGATACATTTAAAGGGCTTGGATCAGAGGGGCGCCCCTGCAGGCGGAGGGCCACTTCAGATACATCTAAAGGGCTTGGATCAGAGTGGCGCCCCTGCAGGCGGAGGGCCACTTCAGATACATCTAAAGGGCTTGGATCAGAGTGGCGCCCCTGCAGGCGGAGGGCCACTTCAGATACATCTAAAGGGCTTGGATCAGAGGGGCGCCCCTGCAGGCGGAGGGCCACTTCAGATACATCTAAAGGGCTTGGATCAGAGGGGCGCCCCTGCAGGCGGAGGGCCCTTCAGATACATTTAAAGGGCTTGGATCAGAGGGGCGCCCCTGCATGTGGAGGGCCATTCCAGATACATTTAAAGGGCTTGGATCAGAGGGGCGCCCCTGCAGGCGGAGGGACACTTCAGATACATTTAAAGGGCTTGGATCAGAGGGGCGCCCCTACATGCGGAGGGCCACTTCAGATACATTTAAAGGGCTTGGATCAGAGGGGCACCCCTGCATGCGGAGGGCCACTTCAGATACATTTAAAGGGCTTGGATCAGAGGGGCGCCCCTGCAGGCGGAGGGCCACTTCAGATACATTTAAAGGTTTTGGATCAGAGGGGCGCTCCTGCAGGCGGAGGGCCACTTCAGATACATTTAAAGGGCTTGGATCAGAGGGGCGCCCCTGCATGCGGAGGGCTACTTCAGATACATTTAAAGGGCTTGGATCAGAGGGGCGCCCCTGCATGCGAAGGGCCACTTCAGATACATTTAAAGGGCTTGGATCAGAGGGGCACCCTGCAGGCGGAGGGCCACTTCAGATACATTTAAAGGGCTTGGATCAGAGGGGCGCCCCTGCATGCGGAGGGCCATTTCAGATACATTTAAAGGGCTTAGATCAGAGGGGCGCCCCTGCATGCGGAGGGACACTTTCAGATACATTTAAAGGGCTTGGATCAGAGGGGCGCCCCTGCATGCGGAGGGACACTTTCAGATACATTTAAAGGGCTTGGATCAGAGGGGCGCCCCTGCAGGTGGAGGGCCACTTCAGATACATTTAAAGGGCTTGGATCAGAGGGGCGCCCCTGCATGCGGAGGGCCATTTCAGATACATTTAAAGGGCTTGGATCAGAGGGGCGCCCCTGCAGGCGGAGGGCCACTTCAGATACATTTAAAGGGCTTGGATCAGAGGGGCGCCCCTGCATGCGGAGGGCACTTCAGATACATTTATAGGGCTTGAATCAGAGGGGCGCCCCTGCATGCGGAGGGCCACTTCAGATACATTTGAAGGGCTTGGATCAGAGGGGCGCCCCTGCAGGCGGAGGGCCACTTCCGATACATTTAAAGGTTTTGGATCAGAGGGGCGCTCCTGCAGGCGGAGAGCCACTTCAGATACATTTAAAGGGCTTGGATCAGAGGGGCGCCCCTGCATTCGGAGGGCCACTTCAGATACATCTAAAGGGCATGGATCAGAGGGGCGCCCCTGCATGCGGAGGGCCACTTCAGATACATCTAAAGGGCATGGATTAGAGGGGCGCCCCTGCATGCGGAGGGCCACTTCAGATACATTTAAAGGGCTTGGATCAGAGGGGCGCCCCTGCATGCGGAGGGCCACTTCAGATACATTAAAAGTGCTTGGATCAGAGGGGCGCCCCTGCAGGCGGAGGGCCACTTCAGATACATATAAAGAGCTTGGATCAGAGGTGCGCCCCTGCAGGCGGAGGGCCACTTCAGATACATTTAAAGGGCTTGGATCAGAGGGGCGCCCCTGCAGGCGGAGGACCACTTCAGATACATTTAAAGGGCTGGGATCAGAGGGGCGCCCCTGCAGGCGGAGGGCCACTTCGGATACATTTAAAGGGCTTGGATCAGAGGGGCGCCCCTGCTGACGGAGGGCCGCTTCAGATACATTTAAAGGGCTTGAATCAGAGGGGCACCCCTGCATGCGGAAGGCCACTTCAGATACATTTAAAGGGCTTGGATCAGAGGGGCGCCCCTGCATGCGGAAGGCCACTTCAGATACATTTAAAGGGCTGGGATCAGAGGGGCGCCCCTGCAGGCGGAGGGCCACTTCGGATATATTTAAAGGGCTTGGATCAGAGGGGCGCCCCTGCAGGCGGAGGGCCACTTCAGATACATTTAAAGGGCTTGAATCAGAGGGGCACCCATGAATGCGGAGGGCCACTTCAGATACATCTAAAGGGCTTGGATCAGAGGGGCTCCCCTGCATGCGGAGGGCCACTTCAGATACATTTAAAGGGCTGGGATCAGAGGGGCACCCCTGCAGGCGGAGGGCCACTTCAGATACATCTAAAGGGCTTGGATCAGAGGGGCGCCCCTGCATGCGGAGGGCCACTTCAGATACATTTAAAGGGCTTGGATCAGAGGGGCGCCCCTGCTGGCGGAGGGCCACTCCAGATACATTTAAAGGGCTTGGATCAGAGGGGCGCCCCTGCAGGCGGAGGGCCACTTCAGATACATCTAAAGGGCTTGGATCAGAGGGGCGCCCCTTCAGGCGGAGGGCCACTTCAGATACATCTAAAGGGCTTGGATCAGAGGGGCGCCCCTGCAGGCGGAGGGCCACTTCAGATACATTTAAAGGGCTGGGATCAGAGGGGCGCCCCTGCAGGCGGAGGGCCACTTCAGATACATCTAAAGGGCTTGGATCAAAGGGGCGCCCCTGCATGCGGAGGGCCACTTCAGATCCATTTAAAGAGCTTGAATCAGAGGGGCGCCCCTGCAGGCGGAGGGCCACTTCAGATACATTTAAAGGGCTTGGATCAGAGGGGCGCCCCTGCAGGCGGAGGGCCACTTCAGATACATCTAAAGGGCTTGGATCAGAGGGGCGCCCCTGCATGCGGAGGGCCACTTCAGATACATTTAAAGGGCTGGGATCAGAGGGGCGCCCCTGCAGGCGGAGGGCCACTTCAGATACATCTAAAGGGCTTGGATCAGAGGGGCGCCCCTGCATGCGGAGGGCCACTTCAGATACATTTAAAGGGCTTGGATCAGAGGGGCGCCCCTGCAGGCGGAGGGCCACTCCAGATACATTTAAAGGGCTTGGATCAGAGGGGCGCCCCTGCAGGCGGAGGGCCACTTCAGATACATCTAAAGGGCTTGGATCAGAGGGGCGCCCCTGCAGGCGGAGGGCCACTTCAGATACATTTAAAGGGCTGGGATCAGAGGGGCGCCCCTGCAGGCGGAGGGCCACTTCAGATACATCTAAAGGGCTTGGATCAAAGGGGCGCCCCTGCATGCGGAGGGCCACTTCAGATCCATTTAAAGAGCTTGAATCAGAGGGGCGCCCCTGCAGGCGGAGGGCCACTTCAGATACATTTAAAGGGCTTGGATCAGAGGGGCGCCCCTGCAGGCGGAGGGCCACTTCAGATACATCTAAAGGGCTTGGATCAGAGGGGCGCCCCTGCAGGCGGAGGGCACTTCAGATACATTTAAAGAGCTGGGATCAGAGGGGCGCCCCTACATGCGGAGGGCCACTTCAGATACATCTAAAGGGCTTGGATCAGAGGGGCGCCCCTGCAGGCGGAGGGCCACTTCAGATACATTTAAAGGGCTGGGATCAGAGGGGCGCCCCTGCAGGCGGAGGGCCACTTCAGATACATCTAAAGGGCTTGGATCAAAGGGGCGCCCCTGCATGCGGAGGGCCACTTCAGATCCATTTAAAGAGCTTGAATCAGAGGGGCGCCCCTGCAGGCGGAGGGCCACTTCAGATACATTTAAAGGGCTTGGATCAGAGGGGCGCCCCTGCAGGCGGAGGGCCACTTCAGATACATCTAAAGGGCTTGGATCAGAGTGGCGCCCCTGCAGGCGGAGGGCCACTTCAGATACATCTAAAGGGCTTGGATCAGAGGGGCGCCCCTGCAGGCGGAGGGCCACTTCAGATACATCTAAAGGGCTTGGATCAGAGGGGCGCCCCTGCAGGCGGAGGGCCCTTCAGATACATTTAAAGGGCTTGGATCAGAGGGGCGCCCCTGCATGTGGAGGGCCATTCGAGATACATTTAAAGGGCTTGGATCAGAGGGGCGCCCCTGCAGGCGGAGGGACACTTCAGATACATTTAAAGGGCTTGGATCAGAGGGGCGCCCCTACATGCGGAGGGCCACTTCAGATACATTTAAAGGGCTTGGATCAGAGGGGCACCCCTGCATGCGGAGGGCCACTTCAGATACATTTAAAGGGCTTGGATCAGAGGGGCGCCCCTGCAGGCGGAGGGCCACTTCAGATACATTTAAAGGTTTTGGATCAGAGGGGCGCTCCTGCAGGCGGAGGGCCACTTCAGATACATTTAAAGGGCTTGGATCAGAGGGGCGCCCCTGCATGCGGAGGGCTACTTCAGATACATTTAAAGGGCTTGGATCAGAGGGGCGCCCCTGCATGCGAAGGGCCACTTCAGATACATTTAAAGGGCTTGGATCAGAGGGGCACCCTGCAGGCGGAGGGCCACTTCAGATACATTTAAAGGGCTTGGATCAAAGGGGCGCCCCTGCATGCGGAGGGCCATTTCAGATACATTTAAAGGGCTTAGATCAGAGGGGCGCCCCTGCATGCGGAGGGACACTTTCAGATACATTTAAAGGGCTTGGATCAGAGGGGCGCCCCTGCATGCGGAGGGACACTTTCAGATACATTTAAAGGGCTTGGATCAGAGGGGCGCCCCTGCAGGCGGAGGGCCACTTCAGATACATTTAAAGGGCTTGGATCAGAGGGGCGCCCCTGCATGCGGAGGGCCATTTCAGATACATTTAAAGGGCTTGGATCAGAGGGGCGCCCCTGCAGGCGGAGGGCCACTTCAGATACATTTAAAGGGCTTGGATCAGAGGGGCGCCCCTGCATGCGGAGGGCACTTCAGATACATTTATAGGGCTTGAATCAGAGGGGCGCCCCTGCATGCGGAGGGACACTTTCAGATACATTTAAAGGGCTTGGATCAGAGGGGCGCCCCTGCATGCGGAGGGCCACTTCAGATACATTTGAAGGGCTTGGATCAGAGGGGCGCCCCTGCAGGCGGAGGGCCACTTCCGATACATTTAAAGGTTTTGGATCAGAGGGGCGCTCCTGCAGGCGGAGAGCCACTTCAGATACATTTAAAGGGCTTGGATCAGAGGGGCGCCCCTGCATGCGGAGGGCCACTTCAGATACATCTAAAGGGCATGGATTAGAGGGGCTCCCCTGCATGCGGAGGGCCACTTCAGATACATTTAAAGGGCTTGGATCAGAGGGGCGCCCCTGCATTCGGAGGGCCACTTCAGATACATCTAAAGGGCATGGATTAGAGGGGCGCCCCTGCATGCGGAGGGCCACTTCAGATACATTTAAAGGGCTTGGATCAGAGGGGCGCCCCTGCATGCGGAGGGCCACTTCAGATACATTAAAAGTGCTTGGATCAGAGGGGCGCCCCTGCAGGCGGAGGGCCACTTCAGATACATATAAAGAGCTTGGATCAGAGGTGCGCCCCTGCAGGCGGAGGGCCACTTCAGATACATTTAAAGGGCTTGGATCAGAGGGGCGCCCCTGCAGGCGGAGGACCACTTCAGATACATTTAAAGGGCTGGGATCAGAGGGGCGCCCCTGCAGGCGGAGGGCCACTTCGGATACATTTAAAGGGCTTGGATCAGAGGGGCGCCCCTGCTGACGGAGGGCCACTTCAGATACATTTAAAGGGCTTGAATCAGAGGGGCACCCCTGCATGCGGAAGGCCACTTCAGATACATTTAAAGGGCTTGGATCAGAGGGGCGCCCCTGCATGCGGAAGGCCACTTCAGATACATTTAAAGGGCTGGGATCAGAGGGGCGCCCCTGCAGGCGGAGGGCCACTTCGGATATATTTAAAGGGCTTGGATCAGAGGGGCGCCCCTGCAGGCGGAGGGCCACTTCAGATACATTTAAAGGGCTTGAATCAGAGGGGCACCCATGCATGCGGAGGGCCACTTCAGATACATCTAAAGGGCTTGGATCAGAGGGGCTCCCCTGCATGCGGAGGGCCACTTCAGATACATTTAAAGGGCTGGGATCAGAGGGGCACCCCTGCAGGCGGAGGGCCACTTCAGATACATCTAAAGGGCTTGGATCAGAGGGGCGCCCCTGCATGCGGAGGGCCACTTCAGATACATTTAAAGGGCTTGGATCAGAGGGGCGCCCCTGCTGGCGGAGGGCCACTTCAGATACATCTAAAGGGCTTGGATCAGAGGGGCGCCCCTTCAGGCGGAGGGCCACTTCAGATACATCTAAAGGGCTTGGATCAGAGGGGCGCCCCTGCAGGCGGAGGGCCACTTCAGATACATTTAAAGGGCTGGGATCAGAGGGGCGCCCCTGCAGGCGGAGGGCCACTTCAGATACATCTAAAGGGCTTGGATCAAAGGGGCGCCCCTGCATGCGGAGGGCCACTTCAGATCCATTTAAAGAGCTTGAATCAGAGGGGCGCCCCTGCAGGCGGAGGGCCACTTCAGATACATTTAAAGGGCTTGGATCAGAGGGGCGCCCCTGCAGGCGGAGGGCCACTTCAGATACATCTAAAGGGCTTGGATCAGAGGGGCGCCCCTGCAGGCGGAGGGCACTTCAGATACATTTAAAGAGCTGGGATCAGAGGGGCGCCCCTACATGCGGAGGGCCACTTCAGATACATCTAAAGGGCTTGGATCAGAGGGGCGCCCCTGCAGGCGGAGGGCCACTTCAGATACATTTAAAGGGCTGGGATCAGAGGGGCGCCCCTGCAGGCGGAGGGCCACTTCAGATACATCTAAAGGGCTTGGATCAAAGGGGCGCCCCTGCATGCGGAGGGCCACTTCAGATCCATTTAAAGAGCTTGAATCAGAGGGGCGCCCCTGCAGGCGGAGGGCCACTTCAGATACATTTAAAGGGCTTGGATCAGAGGGGCGCCCCTGCAGGCGGAGGGCCACTTCAGATACATCTAAAGGGCTTGGATCAGAGTGGCGCCCCTGCAGGCGGAGGGCCACTTCAGATACATTTAAAGGGCTTGGATCAGAGGGGCGCCCCTGCATGCGGAGGGCCACTTCAGATACATTTAAAGGGCTTGGATCAGAGGGGCGCCCCTGCAGGCGGAGGGCCACTTCAGATACATTTAAAGGGCTTGGATCAGAGGGGCGCCCCTGCAGGCGGAGGGCACTTCAGATACATTTAAAGGGCTTGGATCAGAGGGGCGCCCCTGCATGCGGAGGGCCACTTCGGGTACATCTAAAGGGCTTGGATCAGAGGGGCGCTCCTGCAGGCGGAGGGCCACTTCAGATACATCTAAAGGGCTTGGATCAGAGGGGCGCCCCTGCAGGCGGAGGCCACTTCAGATACATTTAAAGGGCTTGGATCAGAGGGGCGCCCCTGCAGGCGGAGGGCCACTTCAGATACATTTAAAGGGCTTGGATCAGAGGGGCGCCCCTGCAGGCGGAGGGCACTTCAGATACATTTAAAGGGCTTGGATCAGAGGGGCGCCCCTGCATGCGGAGGGCCACTTCGGATACATCTAAAGGGCTTGGATCAGAGGGGCGCCCCTGCAGGCGGAGGGCACTTCAGATACATTTAAAGGGCTTGGATCAGAGGGGCGCCCCTGCAGGCGGAGGGCACTCCAGATACATTTAAAGGGATGGGATCAGAGGGGCGCCCATGCAGGCGGAGGGCCATTCTAGATACATTTAAAGGGCTTGGATCAGAGGGGCGCCCCTGCATGCGGAGGGCCACTCCAGATACATTTAAAGGGCTTGGATCAGAGGGGCGCCCATGCAGGCGGAGGGCCATTCTAGATACATTTAAAGGGCTTGGATCAGAGGGGCGCCCCTGCATGCGGAGGGCCACTCCAGATACATTTAAAGGCTTGGATCAGAGGGGCGCCCATGCAGGCGGAGGGCCATTCTAGATACATTTAAAGGGCTTGGATCAGAGGGGCGCCCCTGCAGGCGGAGGGCCACCTCAGATACATTTAAAGGGCTTGAATCAGAGGGGCGCCCCTGCAGGCGGAGGGTCACTTCAGATACATCTAAAGGGCTGGGATCAGAGGGGCGCCCCTGCAGGCGGAGGGCCACTTCAGATACATCTAAAGGGCTTGGATCAGAGGGGCGCCCCTGCATGCGGAGGGTCACTTCAGATACATTTAAAGGGCTGGGATCAGAGGGGCGCCCCTGCAGGCGGAGGGCCACATCAGATACATTTAAAGGGCTTGGATCAGAGGGGCACCCCTGCATGCGGAGGGCCACTTCAGATACATTTAAAGGGCTTGGATCAGAGGGGCGCCCCTACATGCGGAGGGCCACTTCAGATACATTTAAAGGGCTTGGATCAGAGGGGCACCCCTGCATGCGGAGGGCCACTTCAGATACATTTAAAGGGCTTGGATCAGAGGGGCGCCCCTGCAGGCGGAGGGCCACTTCAGATACATTTAAAGGTTTTGGATCAGAGGGGCGCTCCTGCAGGCGGAGGGCCACTTCAGATACATTTAAAGGGCTTGGATCAGAGGGGCGCCCCTGCATGCGGAGGGCTACTTCAGATACATTTAAAGGGCTTGGATCAGAGGGGCGCCCCTGCATGCGAAGGGCCACTTCAGATACATTTAAAGGGCTTGGATCAGAGGGGCGCCCCTGCAGGCGGAGGGCCACTTCAGATACATTTAAAGGGCTTGGATCAGAGGGGCGCCCCTGCATGCGGAGGGCCACTTCAGATACATTTAAAGGTTTTGGATCAGAGGGGCCCTCCTGCAGGCGGAGGGCCACTTCAGATACATTTAAAGGGCTTGGATCAGAGGGGCGCCCCTGCAGGCGGAGGGCCATTTCAGATACATTTAAAGGGCTTGGATCAGAGGGGCGCCCCTGCATGGGGAGGACCATTTCAGAGACATTTAAAGAGCTTGGATCAGAGGGGCGCCCCTGCATAGGGATAACCACCTCAGAGTCATTCAAATGGCTTGGATCACAGAGAGACCTCTGTTGGGGGCTCCAGCAGCTCTTTGTTGTGCCTCTGCCACTCACCACGTCTTCTCTCTCTTCATCATTGCAGTACCACGAGCACATGATGGGACACCCACCCAGGCCAGAGGCCCGGCGGCCGCCCAAGGACTACATGGTGGAGTCCGTGCTGGTCATGATCTTCTGCTGCCTGCTCACGGGGATCATCGCCATTGTGTACTCACACGAGGTAAGGGGGGTCCTGTTGAGGTAAAGGAGGTCCTCATGAGGTTAGGGAGGTCCTCATGAGGTAAAGGGAGTCCGTGTACAAGAGAAGGGTGCTGCCATGAGGTGTGGAGAGCTCTTCGCTCGAGGTAAGAGGAGCGTCATGAGGTAAGGGAGGTCCTCATGAGGTAAGGGAGGTCCTCATGAGGTAAGTGTTAGACGGACCGGGAGGGTCGGCCGAGGATAAGGGGAGAGGTCTCCGGGGAGAGCCGCCTCCAGCGAATCGTACAGACAAGTAACTTCCCCCCCACAGACGTACACCACACAAGGTTAAGGTTCAACGATACTTTATAGGCAATTCTTCAAGTACGGTCAGATAATACAAGGAGGTCTGGACTCCGGGGTCCCCTCGATTCTGGTCTCTGGATTGGGAAAAGGGTAGCGGGACAGTCTTGTTACCAATAGGTGGAATAGCTCTCAATCCTCGAGCTCGGCGTTCTAGATGGACGGGCCGCGGCGGAGCCAGCAGGTCCCGAGATGGAAGAAGGAAGCGACGGTCCGCGGCGGAGCCTGCAGGTCCCGATGAAGATGGTAGTTACAAACGGTCCGCGGCCACGCCAGCAGGTCCCGACGACGATGAAGGTTACGAAGGTTGCGGCAGCGCCAGCAGGTAGGACGATAGTTCGCAAGGCAGAGCTACGGCAGCGCCAGTAGCCCGTCAAGGATGAGTTCTTCTCTGCGTCTCTCGACTCCAAGATACAACTGCCTTCCTGCTCTGGAGCTGCCCCAGTTATAGGGCTGCGGCCCCTTGATGTCCGGACCCTCGCACTTGGAGGTCGGGAGGTCCGGGATGGGAGAGTCCAGACACCCAGCAGGGGGGTGGAGCCAGCGCCCGGGGAGGTCGGGGGCGAGCGGTACCTGGCGGGGGAGAGCCATCGACACCTCGTTCTCCCATTGACCTGCCAAGTAGTCCGCTCACCTCCTGGGTGGATGGTGGTGCCGGGATGTCTGAGGCCTGGCCAGGCCCAGGGTTAGGGTCGATCGGAGGCCACGCGGCCTCGTGGCGTAGTGTCCAAGATGGCGCCCAGGTTGGGCGCGCGGGCCAGTAGTGGATCAGGCCCACGAGGTGGATATGTTCAGAGGCAGGGGTCCCGGAGGGGACGGAAAACGTGAAGTGGTGGTGTGTGTCACTTGAGGGACCGGGCTCGGGCCTGGTCGGGCAGAGGGGGAGCGGGCCCTTCTTGTGGCCTGTCCAACATGCGTCCCCCCCAGCTGAAGGCGGGGAGAGTCACCCATCCTCTTGGGGACTCTCCTCGTCGAGGCGGAAAAAGCGAGACAGGCCATCCGCGTTGGCGTGGTCTGGTCCAGGCCGATGTTCCACAGTGAAGTCCATCCCTTGTAGGGAGATGGACCAACGTAGTAGTTTTGGGTTCTCCCCCCGCATCTGCATCAGCCACTGCAGGGGTCGATGATCGGTCTGTACCCGGAAGTGTGTGCCAAAGAGGTAGGGCCGGAGTTTTTTTAGGGCCCATACCACGGCGAAGGCCTCCCTCTCGATGGTGCTCCAGCGTTGTTCTCGAGGTAGGAGCCGTCTGCTGATGAAGGCCACTGGCTGATCAAGGCCTTCGGGGTTCAATTGGGACAAGACCGCTCCAATGCCGTGGTCGGAGGCATCCGTCTGGACGACGAATTCCCGGCTGTAGTCGGGGGCCTGGAGCACAGGAGCGGAGCACATGGCGGCCTTCAGTTGTTCGAAGGCTGTTTGACACTCTGGGGTCCAGTTGACCTTCTTTGGTTGATTTTTGGACGTGAGTTCTGTGAGGGGCCCCACTATGGTACCATAGTCCTTCACGAACCGTCGGTAATAGCCCGTGAGTCCCAGAAAGGCGCGTACCTCGGTCTGGGTGATGGGGGGGGGTGCCAGGACTGGATGGCGGCGATCTTGAGCTGCAGAGGGGCCACCAGGCCGCTTCCCACCTGGTGTCCGAGGTAGGTTACGGACCCCTGCCCAATCTGGCATTTGCTGGCCTTGATCGTGAGGCCAGCTCGCTGAAGGGCTTGTAGCACCGCTCGGAGGTGATGGAGGTGGTCGGACCAGTGGTGGCTGTATACAGCGATGTCGTCTAGGTAGGCGGCGCTGAATCCTTCGAGCCCGGCCAAGACCTGATTAACGAGTCGCTGAAACGTTGCTGGGGCATTCTTCATGCCGAAGGGCATGACCTTGAAATGATAGTGGCCGTCAGGAGTGGAAAATGCAGACCGTTCTTGGGCCCGGGATGTGAGGCCGATCTGCCAGTAGCCCGCCGTCAGGTCGAAAATGCTGAGGTAGCGGGCAGCTCCCATGCGGTCGATTAGCTCGTCTGCCCGGGGGATGGGGTGCGCGTCTGTCCTGGTGACCGCATTCAAGCCCCGGTAGTCGACGCAGAACCGGAGTTCCGGTGTGGTGCCGGGAGTGGCTGCTTTGGGGACCAGGACTACTGGGCTGGCCCAGGGGCTGTCTGAGTGTTCAATGACCCAGAGCGTGAGCATTTTGGTTACTTCCTCCTGGATGCAGGCCCGTACCCGATCTGGTACGCGGTAGGGCCGGTGGCGGATAGGGGGGCTGTCCCCTGTGTCCACGTCGTGCACACACCAGGAGGTGACACCTGGGGTGAGTGAAAACAGGCTGGCGAACTGCAACAGAAGGTCACGACATTCTTGGCGTTGTTCCAGGGTGAGGGCCTCCGAGAGTCGGACCCCGTCCACGGAGCCGTCCTTCTCCCGAGTCCGTAGGAGGTCAGGGAGGGGTTCGGAGTCCTCCTCGGCTCCATTGTCTGTTGCCATCAGGAGGCTGAGTTCTGAACGCACAAAGTGGGGTTTCAGTCTATTAGCGTGGAGGACCCGGAGGGGGTTCCGTGAGGACTCCATGTCGATGAGATAGGTGACAGGGTTCTTGCGCTCGACTACTTTGAAGGGCCCCGTCCACTTGTCTTGCAGGGCGCAGGGTTCGGTGGGAGACATCACCCATACTTGTTGGCCGGGTTCAAATTCGATGGAGGAGGCATTTTGGTCATACCATTTTTTCATGTCCTCCTGACTGGCCTCCAAGTTTGCTTTTGCCAGCTCTCTGAACCGTCGGGTCTGGTTGCGGAGGGTTAGGAGGTATTTGAAGACATCTGGAGGGTTCTTTAGAGGGGGCATTTCCCAGCCTTCTTTGACTAGACTGAGCGGCCCCCGTACGTGGTGTCCATACAATAGTTCAAACGGGCTGAAGCCGAGGGACTTCTGGGGGACCTCTCGATACGCGAAGAGGAGGCACGGCAGCAGCACATCCCACTGGCGACGGAGGGGCTCTTCCAACCCCCCAATCATCCCTTTGAGCGTGCGGTTGAACCGCTCAACGAGTCCGTTTCCTTGAGGGTGATAGGGGGTTGTGAATCGGTAGGTGACCCCACACTGTTGCCAGAGGGACTTCATATATTTGGAAATAAAGTTTGTGCCTCTGTCGCTGACGACTTCTCGGGGGAAGCCCACCCGGGAGAAGATCCCCATCAGGGCCCGGCCGACTACCGGGGCTGTCACAGTTCGCAGGGGCACAGCCTCGGGGTAGCGGGTGGCGTGGTCCACCAGTACCAGGATGAACCGATGTCCTTGGGCTGTACGGGGGTCCAGGGGCCCCACAATGTCTATCCCGACCCTCTCGAACGGGGTGGTGACCACTGGAAATGGTTGCAGGGGGGCTTTTAGTTTGCGGCCGCTCTTTCCACTGGCTTGGCACGTGGGGCAAGATCGGCAATGCTGGAGTACATCGTTCCTCATTTTCGGCCAGAAGAAGTGGGTCACTAGGCGGCTGTACGTTTTATCCTGACCCAGGTGTCCAGCCAGGGGGACATCGTGGGCCAGATTTAGCAAGAAGTCTCTAAAACGGAGGGGCACCACTAGCACTCGGCTGGCCCCCAGCTCCGCGATTCTTTGTTCACTGTATAGCAGATCATTGTCCCAATAGATCCAATGTGTTCCGGAGGTATCCCCTGCGCTCTGGGCGAGGGCTTGTTGGCGGAGTCCCTCGAGGGAGGGACAGGTCTTCTGCTCTTGGCGAAACTGTTCCTGTGTGGGCCCCCCCTCTTGATGCCACTGGGCGAGGCCAGCGAGGTCCGGAGGTTGAGCTGGTTCTGGGGGGACGGCACGGTCGGTCTCTTCGACTGGAGCGACCGGGGGAGGGGGCGCCGGCCATTCGGGTTCCTCGGGTCGGGGATTGGCACGGGCGGCCATGGACCGGGTGGTGACGCACGCCCAGTCCGGGATGCCTAACATCCCCAGGTGTTCTCTTCGTTCTACGGCTGCCCACGGAGAGCTTTCAAGGTCATTTCCCAGGAGGCAGTCTACGGGGGCATCATCTCGGACCGTCACCTTCAACATGCCGGAGACCCCTCCCCATTCAAAAGGGACGCAGGCCATCCGACACAGACTCTCCGAGTTATCGGCTGAACGGACAGGGCAGAGGATGTTTGGTAGGAACTGTTCTGGGGTCACCAGGTGACAGCGGACGGCTGTTACACTGGCCCCGGTGTCACGGAGGGCTTCGGCCTGGCGTCCATTGATGCTCACCCATTGGCTGTACTTCCGGGTGTTAGCGGGTAGGGGGACCCGCGGGACCATGTCTTTCCCCCCTAAGCATGCTAGAGCCATGGCGGCTGGCTCCCATTCTTGATGCTCTTGCTCATATTCTTCCTGCTCCTCAGAGATCTGTTCCTCCCCCAGGGCAGCAGCAGCCACCTGGCGGGGTCTTGGGCTTTGGTACTGTGGGCAATTTGGGTCGTTTGCATAGTGGCCGACTCGTTGGCATCGGTGACACGTGACATTGGCTCTGTATCCCGGTCGTGCCGGGGTGCTGCCCCGGTTGGCCGGGGGGGTGGTGCTGGTAGCGGGGGCGGCCGGGGCGTTGTCTCTTCCTCGCCCTTGGCCCCCTCCTCCTCCTCGGGGACGGTGCTGACCGTGGTTGTTCCGGTTCTGTTCATAGGATCCATTTCGACCCACTCTGGTGATTTCCCATCGGTCAGCCTCGGCTGCGAGCTGCCGCGGATCAGTCATTTTGCTGTCGAGGAGGTGCTGCCGGAGCTCAATGAAGCAATTGTTTGATAGATGCTCCCACACCATGAGATTGAAGAGTTGTTCATAAGTTGTGACATTGCTTCCTTTGATCCAGCCCTCGAAGGCTCGGCTAAAATAGTTCACGTAGTCCACCCAAGTTGTACCCGGGATGCGGGTGCAGTCTCGGAACCTCTGACGGTACATCTCGGGTGTGAGCCCATAGCGGGTGAGGAGGGCAGCTTTCATGTGGTCATAGGAGGTCATCAGATGGTCCGGGAGCTGTAGCAGGGCATCGCGGCCCTCATTGAGGAATCTCCCCCATAGACCGGCTCCCCAGTCGCTTCGATCGATCCGGTGAGCGGTCATAGCGATTTCATAGGCCTTGAACCATTGCTGGATGTCGTCCTCTCGGAAGTATTCTCGAACGACATCCTTGGGGATGTGTACCTTCTTATCTGTTGTCCCTGGGGTGCGGGGTTGCTCGGGCACCCCTAATTCTTTGTTCTGTTTGCGTAAGTCTATCTCAGCCAATTTGCGCTCGTGTTCATACGCCAGTCTTTTTTCTTCCAGCTCCCTTTGTCTCCGTTTTTCCTCTCTTTCTTCTCGGAGACGCAGATGCTCTAAGCTCAGTTTCTGTTCGGCCAACTTGAGTTCACCATCCATTTTGAGCCGGGCCATTTCTAGTTCATGTAGTCGTGTTCTTTCTCGTTCCTGGATCTCGTTTTGCGAGAGACCCGTTCCTCGCTCCTCGGGGGCCGTGGTGTCTTTTTCTACGGCTGCGATATTTTGGTCCGGGGGTCTGACGGTCCCGGTTTCTGCCCAGGACTCCAGGGCATGTTTGAAATCATCTTTGGTACTTAGACCGGTGGTAGCGATACCTAGTTCGATGCAGAACTGTTTTAATTCACGATGGCTGTATTCTTCCAATTTCTCCATCTGAAATTTCTCGGTGGATCCGCTTTCTTTGGTTGTCATTGTGATTTCGTCGTGGGGTGAGCTACTCTCTGTACGATTATGCAGTGATTCGGATCGCGCCGCTGGCCACCAATGTTAGACGGACCGGGAGGGTCGGCCGAGGATAAGGGGAGAGGTCTCCGGGGAGAGCCGCCTCCAGCGAATCGTACAGACAAGTAACTTCCCCCCCACAGACGTACACCACACAAGGTTAAGGTTCAACGATACTTTATAGGCAATTCTTCAAGTACGGTCAGATAATACAAGGAGGTCTGGACTCCGGGGTCCCCTCGATTCTGGTCTCTGGATTGGGAAAAGGGTAGCGGGACAGTCTTGTTACCAATAGGTGGAATAGCTCTCAATCCTCGAGCTCGGCGTTCTAGATGGACGGGCCGCGGCGGAGCCAGCAGGTCCCGAGATGGAAGAAGGAAGCGACGGTCCGCGGCGGAGCCTGCAGGTCCCGATGAAGATGGTAGTTACAAACGGTCCGCGGCCACGCCAGCAGGTCCCGACGACGATGAAGGTTACGAAGGTTGCGGCAGCGCCAGCAGGTAGGACGATGGTTCGCAAGGCAGAGCTACGGCAGCGCCAGTAGCCCGTCAAGGATGAGTTCTTCTCTGCGTCTCTCGACTCCAAGATACAACTGCCTTCCTGCTCTGGAGCTGCCCCAGTTATAGGGCTGCGGCCCCTTGATGTCCGGACCCTCGCACTTGGAGGTCGGGAGGTCCGGGATGGGAAAGTCCAGACACCCAGCAGGGGGGTGGAGCCAGCGCCCGGGGAGGTCGGGGGCGAGCGGTACCTTGCGGGGGAGAGCCATCGACACCTCGTTCTCCCATTGACCTGCCAAGTAGTCCGCTCACCTCCTGGGTGGATGGTGGTGCCGGGATGTCTGAGGCCTGGCCAGGCCCAGGGTTAGGGTCGATCAGAGGCCACGCGGCCTCGTGGCGTAGTGTCCAAGATGGCGCCCAGGTTGGGCGCGCGGGCCAGTAGTGGATCAGGCCCACGAGGTGGATATGTTCAGAGGCAGGGGTCCCGGAGGGGACGGAAAACGTGAAGTGGTGGTGTGTGTCACTTGAGGGACCGGGCTCGGGCCTGGTCGGGCAGAGGGGAGCGGGCCCTTCTTGTGGCCTGTCCAACAGTAAGGGAGGTCCTCATGAGGTTAGGGAGGTCCTCATGAGGTAAGGGGGGCCTCATGAGGTAAGGGGGTCCTCATGAGGTAAGGGAGGTCCGTATGAGGTTAGGGAGGACCTCATGAGGTAAGGGGGGTCCTCATGAGCTAAGGGGAGTCCTCATGAGGTAAGGGAGGTCCTCATGAGCTAAGGGGGGTCCTCATGAGGTAAGGGAGGTCCTCATGAGGTAAGGGAGTCCGTGCAAAAGAGCAGGGTGCTGCCATGAGGTGTGGAGAGCTCCTCGCTCGAGGTAAGAGGGGGCGTCATGAGGTAAGGGGGTACTCATGAGGTAAGGGAGGTCCTCATGAGGTAAGGGAGGTCCTCATGAGGTAAGGGGGTCCTCATGAGGTTAGGTGTGTCCTCATGAGGTAAGGGAGGTCCTCATGAGGTAAGGGAGTGCGTGCAAAAGAGCAGGTTGCCGCCATGAGGTGTGGAGAGCTCCTCGCTCGAGGTAAGAGGGGGCGTCATGAGGTAAGGGGGTCCTCATGATGTTAGGTGGGTCCTCGTGAGGTAAGGGAGGTCCTCATGAGGTAAGGGAGGTCCTCATGAGGTTAGGGAGGTCCTCATGAGGTAAGGGGGTCCTCATGAGGTTAGGTGGGTCCTCATGAGGTAAGGGAGGTCCTTATGAGGTTAGGTGGGTCCTCATGAGGTAAGGGAGGTCCTTATGAGGTTAGGGAGGTCCTCATGAGGTAAGGGGAGGTCCTCATGAGGTAAGGGGGGGTCCTCATGAGGTAAGGGGGTCCGCATGAGGTAAGGCAGCCCGTACACAAGAGAAGGGTGCTTGCATGGGGTGTGGAGGGCTCCTCACTCGAGGTAAGAGGAGGGGTCCACACAAGGTAAAGAAGTCTTGCACAAGGTAAGAGGGGAAATTAGGTCTTGCACGAGCTGGGAAGGGCTGCTTGCACAAGAAGAGGAAGACTCCTTTCAGGAGTGATGCTGGGTGCTTGCAGGACATGAGGTTAGCTCATCGCACTACAATAGATCCTCATAAGAAGTGAGGAGGGTTCCTCACTCAAAGTAAGGGGGGTGTTCACCAGGTCAAGGAGTCCTTGCACAAGATAAGAGGGGTGCTCACCTCAGGTGTGGAGGGCTCCTCACTCAAAGTAAGAGGGCGGTCTTCGTGAGGTAAAGGAGTCCCACACAAGGTAAGAGGGGAAGAGGGGTTTGTAAGCAAAGTCAAGCGCACACAACCTGAGTTAGTTCATAGGTAAGGTGTTGTAACATTCGATGAAAGGATAATATCAAACTCCAATGTTATTGTCTTGTTTGTTTTTTATTTATCCGGTGAGAGTATTTGTTTCACAAGAAACCAGCCGACACGTGTTTAGTCAATATCGGGGTAGACCCGTGACTCTTCAGGGCTGTCGAAGTTAGGCTGAAGGCAGTATCGTGGGACCGGTGATAATTCCAACCTGGTCCTAATCGGGTGTGAGTAATGATAGACGCAAGAAGGATATGCTTTTTCGAGCGTCAAGGGAATGTGTTGCGGGTATGTGGTCGGTTAAATATAGGCAAGCCAATCCGCTTGCCCTTGGTTATCGGCTTGTTGCCGTTACGAAGGGGTTGGGATTTCGTCAGTGTGTTCTCCGGGTTTGTGAGTCTCACAAACCCGGAGAACACACGGATGACATCCCAACCCCGATATTGACGAAACACGTGTCGGCTGGTTTCTTGTGAAACAAATACTCTCACCGGATAAATAAAAAACAAACAAGACAATAACATTGGAGTTTGATCTTATCCTTTAATCAAATGTTACAACACCTTACCTATGAACTAACTCAGGTTGTGTGCGCTTGACTTTGCTTACATGTACACAGAAGGTAGAGCTCCTCTCCCCCTTCTTTTCTCAGAGAATAGGGTTATCTCTGACCAAGAAGCACCAATCACCCAAGCCTCACAATTACCGACTAACCACTACCTGTAGAGCGCCATCGAATTTCTGAACATTCCCATAACCCTTCACTGAACTTCATACTTGGAAGAGGGGTTTTTCACGAGCTGGGAAGGGCTCCTTGCACAAAAAGAGCAAGACTCCTTGCAGTAGAAATGAGGGTTGCTGGCAGGAGGTGGGGATTCTTAATGCTCAAAGTGAGATCCTCACAAGAGGTGTGGGAGGGTTCCTCAATCGAGGTGAGAATGAATCGTGACACATGATGGGAAGGGTCCTTGAACGAGGTGGCGGGAAGGCCTTCTCACTCCTGGTGGGAAGAGCTCCTCGTATAAGGCGAGTAGGGCTCTTTGTAGGGGGATAAGAGGGACTCCTGGTAGGACGTAAAGCAGGATCCTCGTATGAGGTTCGAAGGGCTGTCTGAACAAGGTCAAGATGGGCTCCTTGGTAAAGAGCATTCCTCATACAGAGAGCCAGGGGCTCCGTGCACGAGGTATCGAGGGATCCTCACTCAAGGTAAGAGGGGCGTGCCTCTTATGAGGGAAGAAGGGCTTCTTGCAATGCCCCAATCATCTACAATTATTGCACTGGAACACCCTCAAAATGGACCTTCCTTGGATGTAAATGTAAACTGATACTTGTAGATCCCCCTCAAACACTCAAAAGTACCTCAACCTGCACCGGGTCCCTTCCTTTCCAGGTCCACGGCCCCAGAAACAGATATCAGGCTGCGGACACCCTGTTATGTTATGTTGTTATCTGATGCAGATGTGTAGAGCGCACTCTCACCCGGGAGCCTATCCTGTTGCTGAGCTGGTGTGAGTCTAGCCACACCTGGGACCTAGTGGGACTCCTCAAAAAGTCAGCTCTTCAGATTCTTGCTAAATTCAAGACGTGAGGAGCAGGCTCCTGTGTGTAGCGGCCGGTGGTTTCACGCTTTACGAGCGAGGTAGGAGAAGGCTCAAACGCCGGATCTGGTTTTTCCATATGCCTGGGATTTGTGCAAGCAGGAGTCAGGGTGAGTGGAAGCATCTGGTAGGTTTGTGAAAGCCAATGTGATTGTTGAGGTATGCTAGGCCAGTGTTATGTAGTGCCTTGAAAGTGTGGGTGGTGAGTTTAAATTGTGCTTGTTTGTGTACGGGAAGCCAGTTGAGCTCCTTCAGGTGTGCTGTGATGTGAGAGCGGCGTGCTAGGTTGGGAGTGATTCTAGCCACCAGGTTCAGATTGACCCACAAGCTTCTAGTGAGTTTTGTTTTGGGCATAGAGGGTCTTCCTGTGGTCCAGCTTGCTTGTGATAAGGGCATGCGTAATGGTTTTTCGGGGTGCTGATTGGGAGCTGTTTAAAAATCTTCCTCAGCATCTTCAGGGTATTTAAGCATGAGGCGGTGACGGCACTGCCTTGGGTGGTCATGTCGAGTTTGCTGTTGATGATGATCCCAAGATTCTTAGCGTGGGTGGTAGGGGTGGGTATCAATCCGTGCTCTGTTGGCCACCAGGTGGAGTCCCACAGTGATATGATCTTCTAGGAGATCACTATTTCGATCGTGGTGGTGTTCAGCTTTAGACAGTTGTTCTTCATCCAGTGGGTGATTTCAGTCACGCAGGCATTGAACTTGATCTGGGTACTGGGCATCTTGTCTGTGAGGGTGAGAATGAGTTATGTGTAGTCAGCACAGGAGAGAACGTTGATGTTGTGAGAGCAGATGATACTGGCTAGAGGGAGCATGTAGGGTAACCACACAGCCCTCTACGGGTGCTTCACATCAAGGTGTCTACCACAAACCCTCACCTTGCAAGGGGGCAGACACATAACCCCACTGGCTGTCCCTTGTATTACAAACCTGTCCCTATTTCACTAAGCCTCTGTCCAGCACCCCAATGGGCTCCTGATGTACCAGCACCTCCTGCCACTTTAAAGGGGTCCTCAAATGCCCCTCACCCACCCCCTGTTTAATTCAGAGGGCCCACACCTGCAGCCCACCCACAGCCTACATCTGTGCAGAACACACCATGGACAGTACTTATATTCCAGAGTAAAATGTTTGTTGTGTTTGTAGAAGGTGCCTAGTTATGGTACACATTCCACCTTCTCTCCCAGGCCCAACACAAGGTTTCTGTAGCCATCTACTGCCAGGTTCCAAGATCCCCTCTGCAGTAGCCTCTGTCCTGCAGCTCAGTTACGGCTGCTCAGACAATAAATAACTACAAACTCTGTGCTGTAAGTAAGAAGTACCTTCCAGCCTGCCTGTGCCACCCCAATATAAGTTGGAATTCTAGGGTTACCCTGCTGCCACCCACCCCTTTCCTTGGCTTCCATAACTAACATCTGTCCTCTCTCCTCTCCACAGACCCGGGCAGCCCTGAACCGCGGTGACATCAATATGGCGAATGAGGCCTCCAGGAAGGCGCGCTCCCTTGTGCTCTTCAGTCTTCTTTTTGGGGTCTTCGTCTCCATCAGTTGGGTGATCTACGTTGTTGTCGCACTCTACGTCTGAGGGGTTACGCCCCAGCTTTGGAGACATACATGGGGTGATGTACACTGCTCCTGGAGGGGCGACCATGTCCACATTTGAAGGCCACGAGCAGCACACTCACCATCCCAACATGGACTGATATGGAAGGAAGACCCTACAAGACCCTACTCTTTGACCCCCCCCCCCCCAGTGCTGCTTGGGCTGGGTCAACAAGGGAAGCCCATGGGCTCCTCAGAGTTCAGGAGCTTTGCTGAAGAGCCGTCATCTCTACGTGGAGAGCAGAAAGACGTGCTCCCCAGACCATCATGGTCCCCCACCTCTGCCTCGAACTTAGTAGAGTCCTCCCCGGTGAAGCCCAGCATTGGCTCTGGCACACGTCAATCACCTCTGGTCGGAACAGTGCACGCCTACAGCAGAATTGTGAACAATAAGGACCACGCTGCTCTGTGGGGCATACACGGGTGACAAGCTCATCACTTGGGAAAGGAGAGAAGCAGGCCCGGCTACCAAGCTGCTGTGGTGGAGGGCGATGCGGTGGTGGAGCCAATGCAGCATTGGAATATACAAGTATTGGACGACCCAGCTCCTGATGCCAAAGACCCTCCTCTGCACAGCTAGGGCCTGGCCTGGCACCTTCACCCTGTGGAGTCATCCATCATTCAAGAATATGAGGCTCTCACTGGAGCTGTGCCAGAGTCTCCTGCCCTGGTCTGGTCTGGGGTACTCTGTCTCTGGAATGCATGTTTAATGTTTTGTGTAGGGCACCAGGACTGCATCAGCAGAGGGCAAAGAAAGGATGGAGATGCTGGGTACTACGAGCTCCCATCACTGACTGGCACAGCAGTGGGTGCTGCACAAGAGGGTTGAGATGTGCTAGCAGAGCTGTATGTGGCTCAGTAATGGAATGAGAGGATTGAGATACATTAGAAGAGCTGTGGGTGACTCAGTACTGGAATGAGAGGGCGCTGTAGGGCAGGATTGAGGTGCATTGGCAGAGCTGTGTGTGACTCAGTACTGGAATGAGAGGAGCGCTGTAGGGCAGGATTGAGGTGCATTGGCAGAGCTGTGGTCGAGTCAGTACTGGAATGAGAGGGGCACTGTAGGTCAAGATTGAGGTGCATTGGCAGAGCTGTGGGCGAGTCAGTACTGGAATGAGAAGGCGCTGTAGGGCAGGATTGAGGTGCATTGGCAGAGCTGTGGGTGACTCAGTACTGGAATGAGAGGGCGCTGTAGGGTAGGATTGAGGTGCATTGGCAGAGCTGTGGGTGACTCTGTACTGGAATGAGAGGGTGCTGTAAGGCAGGATTGAGGTGCATTGGCAGAGCTGTGGGTGACTCAGTACTGGAATGAGTGGGGCGCTGAAGGTCAGGATTGAGGTGCATTGGCAGAGCTGTGGGTGACTCAGTACTGGAATGAGAAGGCGCTGTAGGTCAGGATTGAGGAGCATTGGCAGAGCTGTGGGTGATTCAGTACTGGAATGAGAAGGCGCTGTAGAGCAGGATTGAGGAGCATTGGCAGAGCTGTGGGTGATTCAGTACTGGAATGAGAAGGCGCTGTAGAGCAGGATTGAGGAGCATTGGCAGAGCTGTGGGTGACTCAGTACTGGAATGAGTGGGGCGCTGTAGGGTAGGATTGAGGTGCATTGGCAGAGCTGTGGGTGACTCAGTACTGGAATGAGAAGGCGCTGTAGGTCAGGATTGAGGAGCATTGGCAGAGCTGTGGGTGATTCAGTACTGGAATGAGAGGGCGCTGTAGGGCAGGATTGAGGTGCATTGGCAGAGCTGTATGTGACTCAGTACTGGTATGAGAGGGGCGCTGTAGGTCAGGATTGAGGAGCAGACAGAGCTGTGTGTGGCTCAGTACTGGAATGAGAGGGGCGCAGAAGAGCAGGATTGAGGTGCATTGGCAGAGCTGTATGTGACTCAGTACTGGAATGAGAGGGGCACTGCGGGTCAAGAGTGAGGTGCATTGGCAGAGTTGTGGGTGACTCAGTACTGAAATGAGAGGGCGCTGTAGGGCAGGATTGAGGTGCATTGGCAGAGCTGTGTGTTACTCAGTACTGGAATGAGAGGGCGCTGTAGGTCAGGATTGAGGAGCATTGGCAGAGCTGTGTGTGACTCAGTACTGGAATGAGAGGGGCGCTGTAGGTCAGGATTGAGGAGCAGACAGAGCTGTGTGTGGCTCAGTACTGGAATGAGAGGGGCACAGTAGGTCAGGAATGAGGTGCCTTGGCAGAGCTGTATGTGGCTCAGTACTGGAATGAGGGGGGCACTGCGGGTCAAGATTGAGGTGCATTGGCAGAGCTGTGGGTGACTCAGAAAGAGAGGGGCAATGCGGGTCAAGATTGAGGTGCATTGGCGGAGCTGTGTGTGACTCAGTACTGGAATGAGAGGGGCGCTGTAGGTCAGGATTGAGGTGCATTGGCTGAGCTGTGGATGACTCAGTACTGGAATAAGGGGGGCACTGCGGGTCAAGATTGAGGTGCATTGGCAGAGCTGTGTGTGACTCAGTACTGGAATGAGAGGGGCGCTGAAGGCAGGATTGAGGAGCATTGGCAGAGCTGTGTGTGACTCAGTACTGGAATGAGAGGGGCGCTGTAGGGCAGGATTGAGGTGCATTGGCAGAGCTGTGGATGACTCAGTACTGGAATAAGGGGGGCACTGCGGGTCAAGATTGAGGTGCATTGGCAGAGCTGTGTGTGACTCAGTACTGGAATGAGAGGGGCGCTGTAGGGCAGGATTGAGGTGCATTGGCAGAGCTGTGTGTCTCAGTTCTGGAATGAGAGGGCGCTGAAGGTCAGGATTGAGGTGCATTGGCAGAGCTGTGTGTGACTCTGAAATGGAATGAGAGGAGCGCTGAAGGTCAGCATTGAGGAGCATTGGCAGAGCTGTATGTGACAGTACTGGAATGAGAGGGGAGCTGTAGGTCAGGTTGAGGTGCATTGGCAGAGCTGTGTGTGACTCAGTACTGGAATGAGAGGGCGCTGTAGGTCAGGAATGAGGAGCATTGGCAGAGCTGTGTGACTCAGTGCTGAAATGAGAGGGGTGCAGAAGAGCAGGATTGAGGTGCATTGGCAGAGCTGTGTGTGACTCAGTACTGGAATGAGAGGGCGCTGTAGGTCAGGAATGAGGAGCATTGGCAGAGCTGTGTGTGAAACAGTACTGAAATGAGAGGGGCGCAGAAGAGCAGGATTGAGGTGCATTGGCAGAGCTGTGTGTGACTCAGTTCTGGAATGAGAGGGGCGCTGAAGAGCAGGATTAAGGTGCATTGGCAGAGCTGTGTGTGACTCAGTACTGGGATGAGAGGGACGCTGAAGAGCAGGATTGAGGTGCATTGGCAGAGCTGTGTGTGGCTCAGTACTGGAATGAGGGGGGCACTGCGGGTCAAGATTGAGGTGCATTGGCAGAGCTGTGGGTGACTCAGTTCTGGAATGAGAGGGACGCTGTAGGTCAGGATTGAGGTGCATTGGCAGAGCTGTGTGTGACTCAGTACTGGAATGAGAGGGGCATTGTGGCTCAGGATTGAGGTGCATTGGCAGAGCTGTGTGTGACTCAGTACTGGGATGAGAGGGACGCTGAAGAGCAGGATTGAGGTGCATTGGCAGAGCTGTGTGTGACTCAGTACTGGAATGAGAGGGGCATTGTGGCTCAGGATTGAGGTGCATTGGCAGAGCTGTGTGTGACTCAGTACTGGAATGAGAGGGGCATTGTGGCTCAGGATTGAGGTGCATTGGCAGAGCTGTGTGTGACTCAGTACTGGGATGAGAGGGACGCTGAAGAGCAGGATTGAGGTGCATTGGCAGAGCTGTGTGTGACTCAGTTCTGGAATGAGAGGAGCGCTGTAGGGCAGGATTGAGGTTCATTGGCAGAGCTGTGTGTGACTCAGTAATGGAATGAGAGGGACGCTGAAGAGCAGGATTGAGGTGCATTGGCAGAGCTGTGTGTGACTCAGTTCTGGAATGAGAGGAGCGCTGTAGGGCAGGATTGAGGTTCATTGGCAGAGCTGTGTGTGACTCAGTAATGGAATGAGAGGGACGCTGAAGAGCAGGATTGAGGTGCATTGGCAGAACTGTATGTGGCTCAGTACTGGAATGAGAGGGGAGCTGGAGGTCAGGTTTGAGGTGCATTGGCAGAGCTGTGGGTGACTCAGTACTGGAATGAGGGGGGCACTGCGGGTCAAGATTGAGGTGCATTGGCAGAGCTGTGTGTGATGCAGTACTGGAATGAGAGGGGCGCTGAAGGGCAGGATTGAGGTGCATTGGCAGAGCTGTGTGACTCAGTACTGGAATGAGATGGGCGCTGAAGAGCAGGATTGAGGTGCATTGGCAGAGCTGTGTGTGGCTCAGTTCTGGAATGAGAGGTGCATTGTGGCTCAGGATTGAGGTGCATTGGCAGAGCTGTGTGTGACTCAGTACTGGGATGAGAGAGCGCTGTAGGTCAGGATTGAGGAGCATTGGCAGAGCTGTGAGTGACTCAGTTCTGGAATGAGAGGGTCATTGTGGCTCAGGACGAGGTGCATTGGCAGAGCTGTGTGTGACTCAGTACTTGGATAAGAGGGCGCTGTAGGTCAGGATTGAGGAGCATTGGCAGAGCTGTGTGTGACTCAGTACTGGAATGAGGGGGCGCTGAAGGACAGGATTGAGGTGCATTGGCAGAGCTGTGTATGACTCAGTACTGGAATGAGGGGGGCGCTGAAGGGCAGGATTGAGGTGCATTGGCAGAGCTGTGGGTGACTCAGTACTGGAATGAGAGGGACGCTGTAGGGCAGGATTGAGGAGCATTGGCAGAGCTGTGTGTGACTCAGTTCTGGAATGAGAGGGGCATTGTGGCTCAGGATTGAGGTGCATTGGCAGAGCTGTGTGTGACTCAGTTCTGGAATGAGGGGGGCGCTGAAGGGCAGGATTGAGGTGCATTGGCAGAGCTGTGTGTGACTCAGTTCTGGAATGAGAGGGACGCTGTAGGGCAGGATTGAGGAGCATTGGCAGAGCTGTGTGTGTCTCAGTACTGGAATGAGGGGAGCTGTAGATCAGGAATGAGGTGCATTGGCAGAGCTGGGGGCGAGTCTTACTCCTGGCCCAGCAGTGAGAGCTGCAGGTGAGGGTTGACATGTGTTATCGAGTCCTGTGACTGGAAAGAGGGTTGCTGGGGTCAGGATTGAGGTCGAGGTTCAGAGGCAGGATTCACCTGCATCCCAGGATTACAGAAGCAGGAGGTACAGGAGATCAGGACAGACAGACTTCAGTGTAAGGCACATCACATTGCTTCCACAGAAGCAGGACTCTAGTATTTGCGAGCCAGTTGTAAATACAGATGTATATGGAGAGATATATATTGCAGACCACCAAAAACTGCATTCAAATAAGCATTGGAGACAGTTGAATGTTATGAGGTTTCATGTATTTCCTTCTGATGTTTCTGTCCTCTTCCTGTCAAATAAAGCACTGGAAAGTGAATCACTGTGTTCAGATTGTAAACATAACTATGAAAACATTGAGGTGTGGCTCAGTGATAACCACTTGAAGAAGAGGCCTGCTTATGCATTGTGAAGCTGCAGCGAGAGAGGTCATCAGAAGGCATGCACGATGCAGGGAGTTTAACTGTTGCACAACACTAATCTGACGTCTGCTGTTATTAGTAGTATCACTAATAAATAAGCATTGGCAAAGCCAATAGGTCTGGCCTTGCAAGCATGCAATTATTTTTTGCAAACATATGCAATAGATTGCTGATGGATGCTTCTATCTGCAAAAGCCTCACCCCAGGTGCCAGGTTAGATCCAGTTTTCTCCAGCAATTTCCTTGTGCATCAGTAGGTGACGTCATGCACCTCTGGGTCAGATTCACCCTGCTCTGGAGGTGACGTCGCGACCAATACGTAGTCACCACCCCTTGCGCTGACGTCAGTTCTTTTCTTTCCACTCCTTCCAGTGTGAACCGGGAGCAAGCTCCCTAGAATTCTGTCAGGCTCGACAGATATATTTCCAAACTTTTTGCAAGTGTGCAAGGGACATATATCCTTCAAAAGCAGCAGGATTCACACTTTGTAAGGTTTGTCTCAAACACATATCAGTGATGGACTCCTGTGAGGTCTGTCTGTGGTGTTTGGGTCCTCGCACAACTCTGCGTCATGCAACAAATGCGCCTGGATCCGGCCCATGAAGTCAGATGGGCAGGGCATGAAAGCTCCTGTCCTGCTCAAAGTTGAGGATCCAGGGCTTTCTCGTTCTCTAGGCCATTCTCACGAGGCTCTTCCTTCAGATCAAAATCATCATTTAAGTTTAAAACGAAGAAACATGAGAGGTTGAAACACGGCTCCCATTTCACAATCCACAAGGTGTCGCATGACACCTTTCAAGGGTACGCCCAAGCTGCGGACACAGGGCCATATTCTCAAGAACGGCGATAACATTATTGCCGCTTTAGTGGCAGGAAACGGCCGCTAAAGTGGCGATAAGGGGCCTGATAAAATGCCCTTGCAAATTCCCATAGAAGCCCAGGTTCTGGTGTGAAGGACATCAAACCTGGGCTTCTATGGGAATTCACAAGAGCGTATTATCAAGCCCCTATCGCCGTTCTTGATAATATGGCCCTAAGTCTCTGACCTCGGAACCAACCCCAGCACTGGTCCCGTTGCAACCCAAGTGCCCAGGTCCATAGGTGACACCTCAGCAAATCCAACCCTATAGAGCGGCCACGCTGAGGTTGATTGGTACCCTACTGGATCCCTCTAGAGAGCCTTTGGGCCAAAGGATCCAAGTGAGCCACTGACACAGATTCATCCCTGATGCCGACAGCGTCCCTCGATACCATTCCCAGGTCAGCCCTGACTCTGGGGTGTCAAGCCCGGTACCCCTTTCAGCGCCACATCCCACGCCAGTCGCCCAAGCATTGATGTGGGCAGCAACGCCCCTGACTCAGGAGATTCGCCTCCTTTCAGGCATGGAGTGAGCTCCACCGAAGTTGCACAGACCTCGCCCCATGACTCATTGAGATTTGGAAACACTTCCTTGACAGTACAGACTGCCTGGCCCAGATGACGACGATACTTCACAAATTAATGACAGTGAGAATCAATTTTTAGATCAGCAAGATGCCAGTGGCCTGGCCTTCATTCAACTACCTCTGGAACATCAATGGAAGAGTTTGACCCCTTCACCTTGGTCATTCAGAGAGCAGGAGAGATCCTAGATCTGCAACTACCCACCTCTGAGGTCAAAACACACTTTCTAAAAAGTTCCTGCAACCGAGAGACAGGAACCCCCTCCGCATTCTAACCAGGCCTTAGCCAGCACACTTCTGAGCAGCAGGATAAATTCAAGATCTTGCCTACTAGTTAATAGACAGCTAGGAGGCACAGGCCTGCTTTGGAGACCCAGCCTTTCTCCTGCAACACCCCACACCAGAGAGTCTGGTAGGCCAGGCCTCTACCAGCAGGCTCAACCTCAATGTGTTTCCCTCCACCAGATAGAGTCAAAATGCATGGAGAAGTTTGCCAAATGTATGTTCTGCTCCACCAGCCATTCTATGAACTTCAGCTTACTCCTTGGATGGTGGTGGAAATTTTGCCAGCGGTCCTGGATAACCTCAAAACCAACCTTTAAGAAATCATACATTATGATGTGGATGCAGCAACATATGTCTTACCCTTGGGCCTGGACACTCCCAACTGGTTGGGTAGGGCAGTAGGACCAGTGTGGTGCTTAGGCGCCACACATGGATTCACTTAACAGGGTTCTTGAGGAACATCCAACTCTGATGGACACGCCATTTGATGGCACAAGTCTTGTCAGAGACAAGATGGAATCAGCCTTGGAACGCTTTAAGGAGAGCAAGGTAACAGCATGCTACTCTGACTGGCACCACATCTGTGCAGTTCCCTTAACAATTTTTCCTCTTTCAAGGCTTCAGAAGAAGATTCTAGCAGAGGCCAGGTCAGACCTTGACTCAGCAACAGCAGACCACCCAGGTCTTTTGAGGCAGAGGTCAGGGATCCGGCCACTAGCATCCAGGCTCCCAGGGGGTAACAAACTAGTCAGTTCCCAGCCCCCTCCACATCTGCCACAAAACCACTTTCATTTGCCCTCAGCAGCACACAGTTGCCCAGTAGGAGGTCAGATCAAGTCTTACCTCCACTGGTGGCAGAGCATCAGATTAGACCGAAGGGTGCTCCACATCGTCCATAGTGGATACGCCATCCCTCTCCTCTACATTCCTCCGAACATGCCTAATACACCACAATGCCTCCTGGAGAACCACTTGTCCATTCTGCAAGTGGAGGTTTAGGCCCTCATGGACGAGGGAGCCTTAGATAAGATGTTTCATCAGAATCGGGACCGGTCGCAGAAGAAAGACGGAGTTCTGCACCTCATCCTCGATCATCACCCTTTGAACTTCTTCCTGAGGAAGGACAAGTTCAAGGTACCAACTCTGGCCCTAGTTCTGTCTGTCCTAACACTGGATCTTTAGGACTCCTATTTCTACATCCCCATCATGCAGTCCCACAGGAGTTACCTGTGATTTTGGGTTGGTGACAAGCACTTTCAGTTCTCAGTGCTCCCCTTCGGCCTTACCAGTGCACCTTAGGTGTTCCCAAAAGTGATGGTGGTGGTTGCTGCCCACCTTTGAAGTGTGAGAACACCCATCTTACCATACCTCGACAACTGGTTCCTGTAGACAAATTTGCCCCAAACAGTCATGGACCACCTCCAGATGACGGCCAACTTGTTGACATTGCTGATGTTTCCCATCACCGTGCCAAAGAAACACCCCGGCTCCTTCACAAAGGCTCCTCTTCATTAGTGCTATCCTCGATCGGTGCTTTTCCTGGCCCTCTCTCTGCTTTAAAGAGTCCATGGCATTTGGTCTGTGATCCCGATGTTTCAACCCTCGTCTCAGTGAGAGTGGCTCTGAGGCTTCTTGGCCTCCTGTTTCTTGCTAGTGGACCTAGTCAGATGGCACATGCAGGCTCTGCAATGGAATTTGAAGTCTCAGTGGGCCCAGCACCAAGGGGACATGACGGATTCCTTCCAGGTGTCTAAGGAGTAGTGGCTGTTGTACCACTATTGGAAAAGAGGGGGTTCAAGATAGCAGCCTACCTACAGCAAATGGTTGTGAAAGATGCATCGTTGCTCAGTTGGGGAGGTTACCTGAGAGAGGCAGAGATTAGAGGCATTTGGCCTCCAGCAGAAATCCACCTTAACATAAACTTGTTGGAGTTACTGGCGATTCCCTTAGTATTTAAAGCATTTCTCCCATCCATCAAGGGGGATGGGTGTAGGTTCTTACCGAAAACACCATTGAGTGGGGGCCATGGGTCCTGTGCAAGGAGGCCCTGTCCCTCTGGAAACTGCTGGGCCATCAGGGCATTCCCCTGGCTGTACTGCACCTGGAGGGATCTTTAAATGCCAGGACGGATGAACTCAGCCCACGCTGCTGGGTGGTAGTTGCACACAGCGATTGCACAGGGCCTTTTTTATGTTTACCTGATTGGTCATCTTTATTCAAATCACCTACTGGGATGTTTTGATTAAAAGACCCGACTGATAGGTTCCCACCAGCATCGTTCATGAGGCCTCAGTATGGTCTGAAACTGGTTCTCACTTTTTAAAATTTTTTTTTAGTTAATGGTTTTTATTGAGGAAAGTCAATATGTTAAATACAGCATAAAAGAAGTACTTGAAACCATAAAATGAAAATATATTTAAGCTAGTCTCATGTTACAGTACTGAAATCATTAGAATAAAGGCAATAAAACAGGCAATACAGATTAGACTTTGTAGATAAAAGATAGTAGAAGGAAAGAGTAGAAGGGAAGAGAAAGAGGAAAGGGACAAGAGAAAATGAGTCAATTGCATAATGAAATAAAAACCGAAGGTATCAAGATAATATAGCTGGGACACAAAACATTTCAAATACAAGGAATAGAACTTTTTTTTTAAACCTTTATTTTTGGTATTTTTTTGTAAAATATCACACAATTTCACAATTCAGGACAGGCGTCAGTGTGGTGCAGCCATTAAATCAATGCATCGTGGTATATACTCAGTACATTCAGTGGATTCAGTCGAAACCCATAATCATCCATCACAATGTGCTCTGCACAGAGGAGGCCCGCAGCACCCCATCAGTAGCAGACTCCAGTCCCCAATCCCCGTACAAGGTATACTATAAAAGAACATTTTATGTCGCGCTTCTTACGTACATTTACTATACAGAGCACCACATGGACCCTCTACGAGTCTTTACTCAGTCTCGCCACCGCCATCAACGCCATTCTTCCCTTGGTCCTCACTTTTGTTATATGCACTTCATTTGAACCGATGACCAGCTGCCGTCTGTCTGCTCACCTGAAGGACAGCGTTCTTCATAGTAACAACGTCAGCTCCTCGCATCCATGACATACAGGCACGGTCTGTCCGGTAACTCTATACCGCTTTCTTCCTGGACAAGCTACTGCTCAGGACAAAAGCAGTATTTCTCCTGAAAAACCTAACAGCTTTCCACATAGGACAGTCCATTGCCCTGCCAGCTTTCTTCCCTCTGCTTCACCCATGGAAAGAGGAGGACAGACTCCGTCGTCTTGACCCCAAGAGAGCTATGAGCTTTCACATTGATCGTATCAACGACCATTGCATACATGATCGGCTTTTTATTGGGTTTTCTTTGCCAAAAAAGGGAAAGCTGTGCAGAAGAGAACAGCGGCAGCTCCTCCGTTATGGCGGAGACCCGTCGCCCCACTGCCTCAGCCAGCAGATAAAAACATGTCAAATAAAATGATTATACAGCATAATGTATGCAGTCTGCATTACATAAACAAGAAACAAGGAGGCATGTGCGATTTAAAAGGAGGGTTTTTTCACATGGAAATACAGTTAAACAGCACTGTAGAGAGGCAATCATGTGACAACCCGAGGGCACTTGCTGAGTGAAAGATATAAACAATTAGTGAGAAAGTGAAGACGCAAGTGCTGAACGTGAACAGCGTGAACGGCGCAAAGTGACAAGAAAGTAATACAGTAATGGCTCCGCAGGATTAAGTTGAAATCACTTAAATCATGGAATAAACATTTTTATAGGAGCACAAAACGTAAAATGTGCCCAAGAATAGCGCTGTGGTGTCGACGGCGTTTCGATCCCCGTGAGTCGGGATCGTCATCAGGACATGGTTGTCGATGTCAGGCAGTGTCGATCACATAGATGTGGTGACGTGGGTCACTGGACACCGTATTGGCATATATCTATTTGGAGTTTACAATTTATTATTGAATCAGATTTTCATACGGTGTCCTTTTCATTTAGTCTGAATTGACTTGGATCCAGTTTCTACGCCAAATCGGCATATATCTATTTGGAGCCCTGACGAAGTTCCAACAAGGAACGAAACGCGTTGGCTGAGTGCCGTTTTTGGTAAAGACTATTGAAATAAAAAAAATAATTATTCTTGGACTGA
Source organism: Lissotriton vulgaris (assembly GCF_964263255.1). Taxonomy (NCBI): domain Eukaryota; kingdom Metazoa; phylum Chordata; class Amphibia; order Caudata; family Salamandridae; genus Lissotriton; species Lissotriton vulgaris. The sequence goes on along the minus strand of NC_141693.1, from coordinate 2,000,527,220 downwards.
ATGAACTTGTGTTTGATTTCAATGAGTGCGCCTTCCGCTTCTTTATGGACAAAGGTAAGCAACCTGTTCATTAGGGGTGGAACAATGCAAAGTAAAATCGGTGTTGTCTAAAAGTGGAATTCACACGCTGGCAAGAAAAGAACCATGAGATAAAAGTGCAGATTGGCCTATCAGCCCTGGCACTGAAGCAGACTATTTTAGACAGATGTTCACAAATGGACAAGCAAAATGCTGCCACGCAGTGAAGAGAGCGGCCAATGGTTGAAGCGGGTGACCCATGGTGTAAGCAGTGGTGAAGCAAAATGAGAATTACACATCAACAGACCTGTGGATGAAGAAGGCTGACTGAAAGCCTCTGCATGCATTCTTTATTAACATAAGGCTTGCCATATAGTGAAGGCTTCCTTGAGGCTAGACCTAAAAACATTGGTCTATGCACAAACAACTTTGGTAAGGAGTCATTTGCTCTGCCTGTATGCCACTGTAATGTGACTGGTTTAAAAGTAGCTCAGATGGTCTTACTAAGCCCATGTCCCTTTATAACAATTTATTTCATGGTACACAAGGGCAGCAAAACCTAAAACAGACCAATAAAGAGTATGAGAGCTCAGCATAGTGAAACACTTTGCCTTTTAATCTCTGCTGCTGCAGAGGGCCAATTGGAAACACACTTAACTTCTGTGAAAGAGGGTTACATTGTGAACATAAAAACACAAGTAGGATTTGTGGAAACAAATAAAGAAGAACATCTGGAGACTGTAGTAACTGCGGTTACCAGATGTCTTCCTAAATGCCATACCTTCATGTTTTTAGTTCTCTTCTATTAGTTAATACATTTCTTTGAGTTGGACTAACACACGAGGTAACAGTGGCTTGTGAAAGTAAGCCCCAAGGTTGGATACACAGAGTTCAGCAAACAAACTGCCCTTCGTGTGTCATCATAGAGAGATGTAATCATTGTCTATAGTGTATGTTAGTATGTGTACATTCGGGTCTGTGTCTGGACCAGAGTTTGTCCGGGTTTTGTCCTGTGTTCATGGGTGCCTGTTGGTCTGTGTTCATAGGAGTCTATATGTCAGTATCCACGGGTGTCTGTCTGTTGTCCTGTGTGCATGGTTGCATGTTTATGTGTTTATGTGTTGGTCTGTGTACACTGGAGTCTGTTAAGTCCTTCGAGGTGTGTACCTGTATGTATGTTGGTCCCTGTAAAAGATTTCAATTGCATCTTGGCATCAAAACTAGCTTCTACATTTGTTATGGTGGGGGCCACAATGAGAGTGTCAGGAGAAAAAAGCATTGGCAAAGCTAGTAGGTCTCACATTTCAATATCACTCCCAGACCTTCTGGCTAGGCCAATACATTTTGCCAAGTTCAGTTCCCTAGTGACAAAAAGAAAACACGTATTGGCAAAGCAATAGGTCTCTCATTTACGAGCGTTTGAGCTATTGGCATTGTAAATGACAAACAAATGCTAATTTTTGTAAAGGCGCCCCATGCTGTGGTTTCACTTTAATAACGGCCGCGCACCTTTATTTAGATGAGCCGCGTCTACAGGAAGGGGCATGGTCGACGTGAAAGCACGCTATGGACCACTTGTAAACAAAAAAAGTGAACAAATAATAAGAAAAAAAACATGCAGGCGCGTTCCGCGCCTCAAACGTCAAACTAAAGGCACAGCCACCATTGTAACAGCGTGGTGCTCCATGCAATGAAAAAAAAACGTTGGGGAGAGAGTGTCCTGCCTGCAATAGCAGGCAGGAGAAAATCATTTAACCAAATAGTACTCGGAGTCTGTAATTAAAGCATACCAAGTAACAACACAGGTAACAGGGGGTTTCCTGATGGGAGGTGACAAAATGAGACAAGGCGGTATTAAGGAGGGACTACTAAGCCTATTGACCAATAAAAAGACACATGCACTCCTGTGCAGTACTGATAGAAAAAGAAACAAGTATTGGCAAAGCCAATAGTTCTCACCTATGCAAGAGCTATTGGCTTTCCCTATATGTTTTAGCCATGTTGCTCACCAGTGTGGCTGCTGTTTAGCATGGCAAAAATGAGTGGGGTAAATCGAGAGTGGCATGGAGCGGAGTGTCGTAAAGTGGAGTATTATGGAGTGGCGTGGAGTGGCATAGAGTTGAGTTGGCGTGGAGTAGAGAAAGTGAAGTGTCACAAACGGAGTAGAGTGGAAGGGCATAGAGAGGACTTGAATAGATTGGCGCAGATTAGCGGAGTAGAGTTTCATGGAGTGGCATAGAGTGTTGTATGGTGGTGTAGAGCAGACTGGAGTGGCGTAGATTGTTGCAGAGGAGAGTGGTATAGAGCAGAGTAGATTGCTGTAGAGTGGAGTGGCATGTTGTGGAGTAGTGTAGGAGAGAGGAATGGCATAGAGTGGAGTAGAGTGCTGTAGAATTGAGTGGTATGGACTAGAGTAGAGTGGCATAAAGTGGATTGGAGTGGTGTAAAGTAGAGTAGTGTGTCGTAGAAGACAGTGGAGGAAAGTGGAATGTAGTAGCATAGAGGGAGTTGCGTAGAGCATCGTAGTGTGGAGTAGTGTAGAGTGACCGAGTGGAGTAGTGTAGAGTGACATAGAGCGGAGTAGAGTGTCAAAGTGGGGAACCGTATAATGGAGTAGAGAATCAAAGAGTGAAGTATTGTAGAGTGTAGTGTCGTAGAGTCGTGTCAGGTGAAGTGGCGTAAAGTACAGTGGTGCAGAGTAGATTGGTATAGAGTGCAGTGGTGTAGAGTGCATTGGTTTTGAGTAAAGTGGCATAGAGTGCATTGACATAGAGAGCAGTGACATAGAGTGCAGTGACATAGAGCAGAGTGGTGTAGAGTGCAGTGGCATAGAATAGATTGTTTCAGAGTAAAATGAAGTGGATTAGAGTGGGGTGGTTCAGGGTAGAGTAGAGTGGTGCTGGGTAGAGTGCAGAGGTGTAGAGTAGAGTGATGTAGAGTGCAGTGGTGTAAAGTAGAGTGGTATAGAGTGGCGTGGAGTGTAGAAGTGCAGACTAGGGTACAGTGGCATACAGTAGAGTGGAGTAAAGTGGTGTGGAGTAGAGTGGTACAGAGTAGAGTGGTACAGAGTAGAGTGGTGCAGAGAGCAGTGGCAGAGAGTACAGTGGTGTAGAGTAGAATACAGTGGCATAGAGTGCAGTGACGCAGGGCACAATGGTGTGAAGTTGCTAGTATGCAGTGGTGTAGAGAGCAATTGCGCAGAGTGGAGTGGTATTGAGCTCTGTGGCGGAGAATGCAGTCTTGAAGAGTAGGGTGTTGTAGAGTGCAGTGGCATAGAGCAGCGCAGAGTAGAGTATCGCAGAGAGCAGTGGCGTAGAGTACAGTGGTGCAGAGTAGCACAGAGTGGCATTGAGTGCAGTGGAGCAAAGTAGAGTGGTATTCAGTTTAGTGGCGGAGACTGCAGTTATGCAGAGTAGAGTGTTGTAGTGTGCAGTGGCTTAGAATTGTGCAGAGTAGAGTAGCGCAGAGTAGGGCAGAGAGAAGTGGCATAGAGAACAAGGGTGCAGAGTAGAACAGATTGGCATAGAGTGTAGTGGTGTAGAGTAACATTGAGTTCAGTGGCTGAGAATGTAGTCTTGCAGAATGGAGTGGCGTAGGGTGGTGTATAATAGGGTGGTGCGGAATCGAGTGGCGCGGAGTTGAGTGGCGCAGAGTAGAGTGGCGCAGAGTAGAATAGAATGGCGTGTCGTGCAGAGGCATAGAGTGTTGTGGAGTGCAGCGGTGCAGAGTAGATGGCGTAGAGTGCATTGGCTTTGAGTAAAGTGGTGTTGAGTGCACTTGTTTAGAGTGCCATGGTTTAGAGTAGTGTGGCTTAGAAGGCAGTGGAATAGAGTAGAGTGGCACAGCGTAGAATGCAGTGGCGTAAACTAGCGCAGAGGGGAGTAGTGTGGATTAGAGTGTAGTGGCGTAGAGTAGATTGGTTCAGGGTAGAGTGAAGGGCATAGAGTAGAGAGGTGCAGTGTGGAGTTGAGTTGTGCAGGGTGTAGTGCCGTAGCATAGAGAAGTGGCATAAAGCGCATTGGCGTAGAGTAGCCGCAGGGTAGATTTGACTGTCATAGAGTGCAGGGGTGTAAAGTGGAGTGGCGCTGAGTGGAGTAGTGTGGCGTAGAGTAGTGTGGCGTAGAGTGCTGTGGCATAGTGTAGATTGTTTTAGACTAGAGGGAAGTAGGGTAGAGTCGAGTCGCTCCGGATAGAGTGCAGTATCTTAAAGTAGTGGCGCAGTGGCATAATGCACAGTGTTGCAGAGTAGAGTGCATAGAGTGGAGTGGTGCAGAGTAGAGTGGAATGGCTTAGACAGTATTGGTGTATAGTGCAGTGGTGTAGCTGCAATGGTGCATAGTAGAGTGGGGTAGAGTGCACTTCAGCAGAGTAGAGTGGTACAGAGTGGAGTACAGAGGCAGAGAGTGAAGTGGCGAAGAATGTCCCACCAGACATCAACAGTGCTAATGCCGGCCCTGGTGGAAGGCTGTTGTTGTTGCAGTGGAACATAGTCACCTATTTCATTGTCATTGTTGACAGCACACACATCCAACAAAGTATGAAAACTATGTTTTGACATAGGCAGGATGTTAAAGGCTGTACTGTAAATAATGTAGTTGGTCTCCAGGCTCCTGTTTGTAGTTTTCAGTAAAGCAGCAATCTTTGTTGTTTAGGTTTCATGGCACGGTGCCACTGCACGTCTTGCACATACTAAGGCTATTGCTCATTGAGTGTAGTTGTGTAGCCGACACCTTTCGGCTTGCAATGCGTGTTATTATTGAAAGGGTTTGGTACTCGGACTCTCTAACTATAAACAGAAAGATCATTGATATAAGAGCCTCAATGTGAATATTAGTTTAGCACCGCTACAGAATGTCCGTGCACCTCCTCCCTGCAGGCCTGTTTAAAGGGTAAAGTTACATTCTCATAAACTCCAGCATAGGAGGGGCACGAATAATCTTCTTTGAATTCACAGAAACAAAAGTGAACACCAAGCTCCCTCCGAAGACAGAGCCTGAAACTGGACCTCTGTGTTTAAATGCCCTGCAAATGTGACAAGATAAGAACAAGATTTAAAGGCCTGTTAACAGAAAGAGAGATTTCAGAAGGATGCAGTAAACAAGCTTTGGGCAAGGGAAGGGACGAACTCAAGCTGGGCAGCCTAAAACAAATAGAGCCAGCAAATAGAAAGCAAGGAAATGTGAGTTACAAAGCACAAAGCCAATGGTAGGCAACAGGCAGAATGCATGTCCCACTCCCCAAGATGTCTTCAGCAAACCAGGCCGTTGCACTCTCCGGTAGGGTTGGACATAAAAAGCAGTGTGGTTACAGTCATCCAATCAAGGGGATGTTATAGAAGCTACTATCCAAGGTGGGGCAAACACAAGAGGAGGAGAGAAGGCCATTGAACAACTAATTATTGAAGATAGATTCACCCACAGAGGAGAAAACAATGTTCTTTCTCTTCTGGCTAGAAGAGAAAGAACATTGCTTTCTGACAGCAGTGTGCCACTGAACAGCTTGTTATGTATTTAGCACTGACCTCATGAAATCATAGTTGGATATTATCAGTTAGCTGTAGTTCCTCAATGTAGTGAAGTCCGTACAAGGGGCGCAACTTTGTCCAGAAAGATTATTGGTCTGTGGAAAATTAAAGAAAGGAGCACGTGGCACTGATAGAGCCATGAATGTCATTGTGGGAGGATGGCTATTTTCGTAAACTACTGAGCCCCACTGATTGGTTACTGGGGAGAGGAGAGCATGGGCGTAAAAGCATTTCTTTGCGCCTCAGACATGGCTGCACACAAGGTTATAAACTATCACAAACAGGACATCTTCATCACTGTCAGGTGGCCCTGGTCTCATGATTTTCACAGCCATCCAGTACAGACATTTAGCACCAACAGCGCAGTGGATTCTGGGGCTCGTAGTTTTGCTGTTCCAGGCACATGCACAGGTGGATCTGCAGTATCAGGTCAAGTATCTCAGGTCCATGCGCGAGGTGCTGCTAGAGTCCAGGTTTTAGGTTTTTTCTTTGAATTCTGGGACTTGTAGTTTTTGTTTTTCAGCCACGTGCACAGGAGGATCTCACTCTCCGCATTGAGTGGTGTTGTTGGCCAGATATAAGGGCTGCGGAGCATCTTGCTCTCTGGGGGTTGCGTACAGTGAACCATATATCCGCTTGTGTCTTAAACCAAGACTTTCCATTGTACTCACAAAAGGCTGCAGATGGTGAGTAACCTGTTAACATGAATGTGGGTGAAAATCACAAGAGGCCGTATTATGCAAAGTGTCCCAGGGGTACAACGGGTATTTGCCCCCGCTTTGCACACCCCCAGGGCACGTTGGTATTACAGAAGAGGCTGTAGACACTTTTGAAGCACCTTGTGTAATACAGATAGCGCAGTGCACATATAGTACCAGTGCTATTATCAGGGGAACTTCCCTCATTTGCATGGGGGCGTGGCTCTATGCAAATGAGGTAACACCTTTGCTTTTTCACCCGCCTCGTATTACAGACGTGGGTGCAAAGGGATAAGGAGCTCTCAGGAGGCACACTGACAGTGAGCCACAAAAAAGGGAGGCCCTGCCAGCGCGCCCCCTGCTGGCAGCCCTCTGGGGGAGGGACACAGGGTCTTATGGACTCCCAGACATCCCCTTGCAAGTGGGTGTACTCACTCACTGCACCCGCATGCAAGGGGATCTCTCTTTCCTCTTAAAAGTGCTGGCGGGTTGCCAGTGAAACCCCAAGCAGCTTTGAAGCAGCCTCTCGTATTTCACTTGAATGCGCTGCCCTCAGTGCAGCGTGAGTTTGCGGCTGAACAGAGCAGCGCATTTACATGTAATTTGGCGCACTCTCCTTGTTTGCGCAGGGCATGCCTTTTGAAAGGTGCGCTCTGTGCAAACAAGGAGAATGCGCCATACGTGTAATACAGGCCCAGGTGTTTTTCTACCTCAAAGTCACGTCTCTTATCAAAACATGACTTGTTTCCAGCCTCTTGTCCACAGATGAAGTGTTACATGCAATGCCTACTTCATCTGTGTTATTGGGTATTAGAGATTCGTTTGTATAAATACTAAAGCACAGGGCCTTGTATCCGTGCTGGTAACACGCTGCACCCACTGCTGACTGTGCTGGTCCCTTCTTTACATCAGTGAAACCACAGCCGGCCTCTTTTCTGCCTTGCAGTGCTTGTTCGCCTATCAGCACCTGTGATGCCTGCAGGGTTGGGGAGGGATTAAACACCGCTGGGAGCAGAGCTGGAGGCATCGGACGGTAAACACAAGGGGGCTTATTTACAAGTCCCTTGTGTAGGAGAGTAGGGTCTGCAATCCTATGATCACCCAGATTTTTTGCTTTTGTTTCACTGGTTTACGACTTTCTCTGGCTGTGGGCCTGCCAATCAGACCCACAGCCTGGCTGTTCTCTCTCTAAATTACAACATGTACCCTAGGTGCATTTACCAATTGGTACTGGGCCACCTTATCAGACCCTGTAACTCAGGGCATAGGTGTACCCAGGGCTGCCAGGGGCTGCAGCATGTATTATGCCACCCCTGGCTGGCCTCCTAAATTTGACACAACTGGCTGCATGACAGCTGGGGCAAAGTCGTGTAATCACCCTTTGCTGTAGGTGTAGTATACCTATACCTAACCCTAAAATGGACACACAGATTCCTATCAGTCACTCCTATGGCAGGTTTTGACAATCCTGAAGGCAGAGTGCTTGGAATCGTGTGAGATGGTGCTCTGGCATGAGCTGAGCCTGTCTGCAGCTTGCGGAACCAAGTCCTAATAGCTGTTCCATGATATCGCATACCATATACTCTTAAGTGCATTATAATCCTCGCGGTTAAATGCTATCTTTGGTATTGCTTTATCAAAACATGTCGAGTAAGGTGTCATACGAATTGGAATACTAACCCCTCGCCAATTCTGGCGACGGGGTTAGCATTCCACCCTTCTAGAGGGACACGACATGTATGTAACTGTGAACCCCGGTTAAAGTTAACTGAAGCCTCAGCTCCACAAAATGGATGCTGCCACCACAGACACGAGTCTGACCCCCTGCAGCTGGGAGTCCTTCCAGCGAGGGGAGCCTGGACAAAGGGTTTCCTGTCAGGGGCAGTGCTAGCACCGTCCCAGACATGGTTTTGTGTATCCTGGGTAGGCAGGGCTTTACAGGAAGGTGACTGCTGAGTGGCACCCCGGTGCTCACTACGCATAGGCCGGTCAGAACCAGTTCCAGGGGCACACCAGCCCCTGGCCTGGGGAAAGTCCGGCATGGCAGAGGGGTGTAACCACCCCCCTCCTAGTCCCACCCATAGGCAGGACCTAGTCACCGGGTCAGCCCCCTTTTTTAATATAAAGATGGGAGCGGGCCCCCTGTTCAAATTAGATCATCTTTGGAATCAAGACACGACTTTCTGCGAAAGGACATCAAGATTTCTTCTTCAAGATTCTCCCTTGTGGCTAAGGAGTAGTCACCCTGCATCAAGCGGGCACCATCCTAAAGAACACTGCGGTCTGCTGCAAGTCCTTCTTCACGAATCCGACGACCCAGCTCGACGAGACCCGGCTTCCCTGGCACCTCTGACCTCTACTCACCTCTACAGCAAAGCTGAGAAGTGTGAGTGCGACGAGACCTCGAGGGACCGACGATCGCCAAGACTGCACGACTTCTTTGCAACAAGCCCACCGTGTGCTCCACTGGTGAGTGCTTTGGGGTCCGAGAAGCCCCAACCCTGAGCAGCTCCAGCACCGAAGATCAGCCCTCCAGCATCTCCACGATCTGCTTGGGGCCCTTCTGCTTTTGTGTGCTCACCGCGCTGTGTGGCTACTAGCCGGCTGGCTTGTGGCCTTCTACACGACGCCCGACGACATCACTGCTGCTGGTCTGGTTGCTCCAGACTGGCCCTTGCTTCCTTCTTCAAGAGAGGCACCCCGGACCCTCCTGGTCCACTCCAGACGCCATTTTGAGTCCACCGCGTGGGCTTGAATTTGCCAAGGCTTTGTTGCCCAATCCTGGGTCCAGCGACGCCGACAGCTTCAATCTTCGTGGGACAGCTCGCTCCTCCATCCTGGTCGCCGACAACGCCTCCTGGTCCGTGAGATCTGCGAGCACAGCGTCACCCACTCACCTAGTCGAGGTGACTACCATCCGGTGCCCTCCTGGTGCCACCTGACTACTGGCTAGTAGTCTCGAACTTGGTCCCCTCTGCTTTCAGGTGTCATCTTCCTTCGATCCAGGCTTGGATCCATCAAACTTTCTTCACTGGTCGCCTGCCAGCAACTTCTTTCTTCCAGGCTCCTGGTCCGTCTACGAGGATTCCCGACGTCTTTTGAGACCTATGCAGCTGCAGCCCCTGGGCTAGGTAACTTCGGCATTTCGGTGCCCCAGCATAGCCTCACTATCCAAGGGTCAGAATCCACTTTCGTTTTCCTCCTACCAGGTCGGGTTCGCCCGAGAACACTAACTTTGTCATTACTAGCTACCATAGACTTTGTCCCGCATCACGCGTGAGAGTGCACACTCTGCACCTGAGTCCCCTGGGCCTCCTAGAAGTAATCTGAAGATTCTATAGTCAAGATCTAGCGATTCCAAAGCCTATTAGTACTGTACTTACCTGCTAGTAATTTCGCATTCCACTTTCAGAGTATATGGTTTTCCGTGCCCCTCGGGCATTTGTATATACTGTGCTAACTTAAGTATTTTCGTAAGAGTTTTGTTTGTGCTTAGTACCCTGTCCTCATAAAGAGTACAGGGCTGTTGTGAATCTTAATAAATAACTGTTTATTTTCATAACACTTGTGTGGTGTCCTTTCACTTGGTGTTCAAGGGTATATCTGTGGTAAACAGCTGGCTTAACACGCCCTCTCGAGTCTTTAGCCTTAGACTGCTCGTATCCACGCTACTAGGATAGCTGGTCTATAAGGTTGACTTACAACCAATCATCAATAAGGGTTGCTGGACTGATACATAGTGTTCACTAGAATAGTGAGCACTGCATATCAGGCCACCTTCTCACACCTTGCGCCAACGGTGCGTCACTTTTTTTATGGACTGGTGGCGCAAAGGGCTTACTCATATTTACAAGGCCATGTAAAGTCACCCTGTGTGACATTTCATGCCCTTGTAAATATGGGCCCCTTTCATACATTACTCTGCGTGAAAGGAATGTTCCTTGGGTGTTGCTGTGGGTGTTCACACGCAACATCCATGGAACCTGACGCATTCCCGGGTTTGCAACATTTTGTAAAACTGGGATGTGTCTGAATCCTATGCCTGCTCATGGGAGGCATAGGAATGGCGCAACAGGGAGAAATTCTTTTATTTCTACCCGTTGTTTCCTCTTTCTATGCATGCTGCATTCTACGGCACGCATAAAAGGAGCAAAGTGCCTTTAATGACAGTCATCGCGGCACCCCAGGCACCCTTGCAAAAGGATGTGGGGGTGCCTGCGCTGGTCCATGGCAATCAAGCCAATAGTGCGCCAGCGCAGGGGAAAGCACAGGGATGCATCATATTGTTGTTAATACAAAGCATCACGGTGCTTTGAAAGTGACGCAGCATGGCGCCGCGAAATGGCGTGCGGCGCTGCGTCATTTTCTTGCAGATGAGGCCCAAAGTCCAGCAAACCGTACTTTAGGGAAGAAGTCTGCTCCTTTCGAGTCCAAGGCCACGCGTTGCATTTCCAAAGTTACAATGCTTCGCTTTTGTGGCGAAAGGAAATACGTTTAAATGGCTGTGATTTTACAGCTCGCTGTGTCCCGCTCCAAAACGCAATTCTCAAAAAGATGTATCCATGGAAACAGAGTAACTATACAGCACATACACGTCATTCACGGTTTGGGAGCATACATGGGGGATTTTTCCCCTATGGAAAGAAAGTCTACGGTTTTCATGAGTCCCCTGTGTCGAAACGAAGTAAGGAGTATTTTAGAGAGTCTTTAAAAGTCGGAAAGTTGGAAGGTTAGACTGTAATTTGCCTAGTGTTAGTGACACCAATGCTTGCTCATGAATTCAGCACTGTGCTTTTAGAAGGTTTTTTATCAATTTTAAAAATTATTAATTTACTTGTATATAGCATTGTGTTGTATATGATGTGATATTATGTCATTTATATGGTTTTTAACCGATAATAAAAGCTTTTGACTGACTGACAAAAACTCGGAAATTGCAACAATTTAAATACAAAAATACTCTGCAATTCAAATTGATCTCAGTGCAGTGGCACGCCCTCAGGAGTCTGGAACAGGACGTGCTGTCTTTTAACGTGAACTTTAACATCCAGAGCCAGTGTTGCCCTGGAGTTTGGTGGCATGGTGCTTCGGGGAAGCAATCCGTGGAGGCGAGGGGCTGGGGGTCTGTCTCTTGTGCCATGCTCAAGGAGATGTAAGTGCCCCGGAGAGAAGGGGGCTGCATTTCATTGGAGGAGCAACACAATGAGCGAGAGAGCAAATAGATTTGGGGGGAGGGAGGGAGGGAGTCAGATGAGATTCAGATTATACAATACTCACACTGGCATATAATGTTAAAATAAATTATATGACTACCAGGGAACATAGGATGGGCTTAAAGGGCTGTGGAATAGGGCAGGGATGTGGATTGGTAGGGGTGCTAAGTGATGTAAACAATATTTTGTAAACCAACTGAATTTTTGAGGACTTTCAAAACAGAGTGTTAGAAACGGGACCCTGGCCGGCCAAGACTCGCGTCGAGGTCAGTCAGGGATCACCATTTCTAAAGTCAGGGCAGGGGAGTCACACACCAAGGCAACCCCCACTCGCCCTCTAGGTAGCGTGGCGCGAGCAGTCTAGGCTAAACGTGGAGGCGGTATGAGTTAAGTATTTGCGCACGCACCCCAGCAACAACACCCAAGGCCCACCACAAAGAAAGACTCTACACAAGGATATATATCAAAAATAGCCTTTGTATTTATAATAAACAAAACACATTAGATAACACACGCAAACTGTACAAGGTGCCAGAGGCACGGGCAGAATTTACAAGGGGAATTATGTACAGGACAGGGCCACATGGACCACTGTCAGGGGTAGGCACTTGTTAGAAAATAATACTGGTAGGTATACACTTATGTCGTAAACATAGAATGAGTAGCACCAAAATTATAAATGCAACACACATCCAGTAATCACTGGAAAAGTAAGGACCTCCTACGCAACCCTAAAACACTGTAGGCAATCACGCAGGTAACTAGGACCTAAGGAAGGAATACCAACACCTAAGCAGTTCACTCTTAGCAAAGGGAAGGAAACCTAAACATCAAATGCAACATCACTAATCCTCCATGCAGGTCACATTTAGCAAAAGGGTATAACCATAAAAATACCTAATCAGGTCACTTTTAGAAAAGGTAAGCGGAATCAACAATTCACTATGCAGGTCACATTTAGCATAATGGATAAACATAAACAATCCTCTCTGCAGGTCACATTTGGCACAAGGGGATAACCATAAGAATACCTAATCAGGTCACTTTTAGAAAAGGTAAGCGGAATCAACATTTCTCTATGCAGGTTACTTTTAGCAAAGAGGGATAACCATAAGAATACCTAATCAGGTTACTTTTAGAAAAGGTACAGGTTAGAACACATGCGCAAGAATTACATAACAAGAAATTACAATGCGCGGGGTGCACAAAGCACAACACTCATAAATGTCCCTCAGGCCAACTGGCCTCGAAAGGGGCGGAATGCCCTGAGTCTCAGTGTCAGGGGGTCTGTGCAGGCAGCACAGAACACAAAGCCTAAACGTGGCAACTGTCCACTAAGTGCTGGACAGTTGTAAATATGCACTGGGCAAACGTTGGAGCCAGGAGGGCTCAAGAACCAAGGTGGGCAAGGAGCCTCTCAGGGGCTTGCCAAACAAAATGCGCAATCTAGAGCTCAGCGCTCTTAGGATAATTAACAAGGAAAAATGCCCCCAGAGCCTCTCTCCGGGCTCTCACTCGATGTGGGCAATGAGCCTCGCTGGGCTCGCTGAATGAAATGACCTGAGCCACTCGGGGCTCTAAAGATACAGTTAGGGCAATGAGCCTCTCGGGCTCTCAATAAACAAATTGCCCCCAGGAGCCTCGCGCTCCTAAAAAGGAATGCCACACACGTTGGAGCGGCCCTCACGGGGGGGGCTCAGAATCAATAGGGATGCCCCACGGAGCCTCGGGGCTCCACAAAGAGATGCAGCAGCGTTGGAGCGGCCCTCTGCCAATCGGGGCCGCTCGACGAACAAAGGACCCTGTCCCTGCACTCACCGGTATCACGCTAGTGCTGCGGGGGCAGGAACACTGCCGGCTCTCCTTCACTGCAGCGCGGGGCTCCTCTTCCTTGGAGCCTCGCTGGCGGCGCCTCTCTCCTCGCTGCCTGGTTGCAGAGGCGGGACTTCCGGTCGGCCTCTCAGGGGCCGCGCTGCGATTGGCCGGTCGGCCAGAACACTTCCGGGTCGTCGCGGGCAGCGCGGCGGCCCGTTCCAGGTAGGCAGGCGGCTTCTCAATACCCGAGGAGTGGGCTCCCTCGAGGTATTTACAAAATCAAAGTACGGGGCAATGCCGGGTGGGCACCGGCCTCCAAAATAAAGATAAAGCGAGGTGGGCACTCGCTAATGCCGAAAATCGGCGAAATGGGTCCCAATGCCGGGTGGGCACCGGCAATGCAAAATACAGCGCTCCCAAGCGCTTAGGGACTCCAGAAAGCGCGCCTAGCGCTAGAAATATCAGCAAAGCGCTGGGGCACAAGGAAAGCGCTCCTAGCGCTACAAATCAAAATCAGGGTGCCTCCAGGCACAGGAAAGCTCCAGCAGAGTCTGGAGGCAGGCAGAGGGGCAAGGCAGGGCCAGAGCCAGCACACTGGGTCTCCAAGCAGGGAGACAGCCAAGTGGCGGTCCTCTTGGCCCCTGCAGCAGCAGCAGCCCCCTCTGGCAAGATCCTAGGCAGAACCAAGAACAGGACCAATTGTATGGGGACACAGCCCCTTCTTATACAGGAAAACCCTTTGTCTCAGGGTGCAGGGTGGGGGGAGAACCAGTCGCAGCTGGTTCTGAAGTACTCTGTTTACCTCAGCCACCCTCTCTATTCACTGGCAGGGCTAGGGCCATCAGTCGCACTACAGGGGGTGGAGCCAGCATTGTCTGGGGAAAGTCCAGGCCCATCAGGGACCAGGTGCACTCCTCCCAGCCCATCAAGCATGCTGATCTCACACTCACCACCGGGCAGACCCATCCAGCCTTCCTGGAGCCAGGCTCACCAGCCAGCTCCAGCCAATCACACTGCAGGCATATTTTACAGTAATATGCCAAGTCCTAGAAATGACATTTCTACACATGCCACACTCACGCAACATACATCAGTGCGAAGCATTCATTCCCACGAACACGCACATACCAAACTCGAGCATGCACTCCCCACACATCAGGAATTACTAGGGACACAGACATTCCCCATGCATCCCTATGGGAGAGCAGGCCAGCCTAACTACATGCACGCACTTTACTCTGGGACACAGAGAAAAAGTGCGCACAGACCAGAAAATCATCCACGCCTATCACAGATTAAAAACAAAAAGATTAGGGGTGAACCTGCCTTAAGGGCCAAGTCCAACACAACCCCCTTCCAGTTAAAACGCAGGGCAGACCAATCACCACCGTGATGGGCTTACCTGCTTGGGGCGATAAAACACGGACGCGGGCCCACAACTGCAGGGACACCCTCCTGTTTTACGCCACTGTGAACCCCTGGGGTTCTTTCTAAAGCTACTGTAGGGACACACTGGATTACCCCACTGGTACTCTCCAGCTGCCCTCGGCGAGGACCAGGCCCTAGGCCACCCAGGTGCCACTGGTTCCTGCCAACTCACCAAGTGGGGGGTAGTAACCCCTGGCACATAACAGCCATGCTCCACTCTTCCTGTCTGCAAGACAGGGCTAGACTGCCACTGGTTCTCCAGCTTAGGGTCTACAACCTTAGGTGGACCAGGAGTCTCAGGGAAGGCTCTCCTCCCCTTACCTCTTCTCCTAGGGTTCCTCCTCCTCCTGCGAGGGGTACCCTCTAAACACCACTCTCCCATCCTAGGGTTTAACCTCTCAGGTGGTACCGGGGTCAGAGGTGGGCTTTCCCACCCTCTGCACCCCCTTCCAGAGTCCTGCTCCCTCCCAACCGGGGCGGTACCTCTGGAGAAAGAACTGGGTAGGACACTGCTTACAGTACTCCCACCCTTCAGGTCAGGCAAACCCTGAACCTGGACCTCCAACCTCCGGTCTAGAACCTTTGGTGGAATCACTGCCTGGCACTCCAGGACTTCTGAGGACTCACAGGTCACTCCCAAATCACTCTTTTCACTGGACTTCTGTACTCTCCCTCCTGGAGCAGTACTGCCAGACTCCACAACTACGGAAGCTCCGCTCACAGATGCTCCAGGTCCTCCACACACTAGGAGATCTCCCTCAAGTGGACTAACAGGAAAGCATAGGTCCCCACCCTGGTGTTCCCTAAAGAAACCATCCAGGCTCTGAGGCAGGGCTTCGGGCATCTGGGGACTCTCGGTCTCACACTCACTTCCGCTCCACTGAGACAGACAGCAAGCCCCTACACCCTCCTCACTATACTGAGACCTAGCTGGGCTACTCTCACCCTCCTCCACCACGCTGGGTTGGAGAAAACCTGACCCACTATTATTGGAATCACTCACTAACGGCGCTAAGGAACCTCTTGCACCTTCCCATCGGTCTGCTTCCTCTGCAAGCTCACATGCACTAAACGATCCAAACTTCAACAGGTGCTGGCGCAACTCTGGCACACAATAATTGAGCAGGTGCTCTGTGACAACCATGCAAAACAATCCGCCAGACTTGTCGTTCACGTGAGCCTTTTCCCAATCAAACAGTGCTCCACAACACTCATCCTCAAAGTCTTCCCAAGACTGATGAGGCAGTTTCCTAAGTCTCCTGAACTTCAACCCAAACTCTTCTGCGGGGGAAACAGGAACCGTACTCGGGGAACTGGGAGTGGGACTGTCAACACCAACACTTAAAAAGCTGCCACCACTGGACTCCACCCTCCCTGGGGAATCCAGACAATTACACATGCATTCAGGGGGTAACCTACTCTCTTGGGCTACCTTCTCCCTGAACAAGGCCCTCTCAGCCTCTAGCTTGGCAAGCTCCAACCTGAGCTGTTCCATCGCTAGCTGATGTTCCCTCTCTTCCTTCCTATCCAACCACTCCTCTGGGGACAGGGAAAGGGACGGGGCGCTGGTACTGACACTGGACCCAGCAAGGGACTCCCTATCTATGGGGTCCTCACTCTCTGCTGACATCCATCCACTGTCATCACCATCCAACTCACATTCATCATCAGAATCTTCAGGGCTCCCCACAGACTCACCACCCTCATGGCGTGCGGCCCGGGCCCTATCTCTCTCTCTGTGCTCAAAATCCCACTGATCCTTTTGCCATTGGATCAGGCTGTCCCTAAGCTGGGACTGAGTATCCAACTCACTCACCTCTATGCCTCCCTTTTCGCAGAATCTGACCAGCTCTAACCTACTGTATCTAAACAGACTACAGAGATCAAAAACTGGCTCCATTTTGGCGGACGTTCTCAGGAAAAGTTTGACACAGGGAACCTGGGGGTCTGAGCTAAACAGGAGATTACAATCACAATTCAGCAAGATTCCTATCTCAGAACTTGCACTCCACTGTCCAGTTAAACACACACTCATTCACACACAACCCTCCCCTCGGACTGGTAAGGCAGTTTCTACCACCCCTGATTCTCTCAACCTGACCACTAGCGACACAGGTACCAAACTCTGGGAGCAGGGCGGGGAACAAGGTACTGGACAAAATACAAATGACACCTTTCAGGAGAAGCAAAACTGAACTTCCCTAAAAAAACAATAATCCCCAAAATGCGGTTATCTAAAAAATGCAGAGCTTTGAAGTGTGGCCTGTCGCCACTGTGGTACAGCGCAAACACAAATTCTTATCCTCACCGCTTGCCGCCAATGTTAGAAACGGGACCCTGGCCGGCCAAGACTCGCGTCGAGGTCAGTCAGGGATCACCATTTCTAAAGTCAGGGCAGGGGAGTCACACACCAAGGCAACCCCCACTCGCCCTCTAGGTAGCGTGGCGCGAGCAGTCTAGGCTAAACTTGGAGGCGGTATGAGTTAAGTATTTGCGCACGCACCCCAGCAACAACACCCAAGGCCCACCACAAAGGAAAGACTCTACACAAGGATATATATCAAAAATAGCCTTTGTATTTATAATAAACAAAACACATTAGATAACACACGCAAACTGTACAATGTGCCAGAGGCACGGGCAGAATTTACAAGGGGAATTATGTACAGGACAGGGCCACATGGACCACTGTCAGGGGTAGGCACTTGTTAGATAATAATACTGGTAGGTATACACTTATGTCGTAAACATAGAATGAGTAGCACCAAAATTATAAATGCAACACACATCCAGTAATCACTGGAAAAGTAAGGACCTCCTACGCAACCCTAAAACACTGTAGGCAATCACGCAGGTAACTAGGACCTAAGGAAGGAATACCAACACCTAAGCAGTTCACTCTTAGCAAAGGGAAGGAAACCTAAACATCAAATGCAACATCACTAATCCTCCATGCAGGTCACATTTAGCAAAAGGGTATAACCATAAAAATACCTAATCAGGTCACTTTTAGAAAAGGTAAGCGGAATCAACAATTCACTATGCAGGTCACATTTAGCATAATGGATAAACATAAACAATCCTCTCTGCAGGTCACATTTGGCACAAGGGGATAACCATAAGAATACCTAATCAGGTCACTTTTAGAAAAGGTAAGCGGAATCAACATTTCTCTATGCAGGTTACTTTTAGCAAAGAGGGATAACCATAAGAATACCTAATCAGGTTACTTTTAGAAAAGGTACAGGTTAGAACACATGCGCAAGAATTACATAACAAGAAATTACAATGCGCGGGGTGCACAAAGCACAACACTCATAAATGTCCCTCAGGCCAACTGGCCTCGAAAGGGGCGGAATGCCCTGAGTCTCAGTGTCAGGGGGTCTGTGCAGGCAGCACAGAACACAAAGCCTAAACGTGGCAACTGTCCACTAAGTGCTGGACAGTTGTAAATATGCACTGGGCAAACGTTGGAGCCAGGAGGGCTCAAGAACCAAGGTGGGCAAGGAGCCTCTCAGGGGCTTGCCAAACAAAATGCGCAATCTAGAGCTCAGCGCTCTTAGGATAATTAACAAGGAAAAATGCCCCCAGAGCCTCTCTCCGGGCTCTCACTCGATGTGGGCAATGAGCCTCGCTGGGCTCGCTGAATGAAATGACCTGAGCCACTCGGGGCTCTAAAGATACAGTTAGGGCAATGAGCCTCTCGGGCTCTCAATAAACAAATTGCCCCCAGGAGCCTCGCGCTCCTAAAAAGGAATGCCACACACGTTGGAGCGGCCCTCACGGGGGGGGCTCAGAATCAATAGGGATGCCCCACGGAGCCTCGGGGCTCCACAAAGAGATGCAGCAGCGTTGGAGCGGCCCTCTGCCAATCGGGGCCGCTCGACGAACAAAGGACCCTGTCCCTGCACTCACCGGTATCACGCTGGTGCTGCGGGGGCAGGAACACTGCCGGCTCTCCTTCACTGCAGCGCGGGGCTCCTCTTCCTTGGAGCCTCGCTGGCGGCGCCTCTCTCCTCGCTGCCTGGTTGCAGAGGCGGGACTTCCGGTCGGCCTCTCAGGGGCCGCGCTGCGATTGGCCGGTCGGCCAGAACACTTCCGGGTCGTCGCGGGCAGCGCGGCGGCCCGTTCCAGGTAGGCAGGCGGCTTCTCAATACCCGAGGAGTGGGCTCCCTCGAGGTATTTACAAAATCAAAGTACGGGGCAATGCCGGGTGGGCACCGGCCTCCAAAATAAAGATAAAGCGAGGTGGGCACTCGCTAATGCCGAAAATCGGCGAAATGGGTCCCAATGCCGGGTGGGCACCGGCAATGCAAAATACAGCGCTCCCAAGCGCTTAGGGACTCCAGAAAGCGCGCCTAGCGCTAGAAATATCAGCAAAGCGCTGGGGCACAAGGAAAGCGCTCCTAGCGCTACAAATCAAAATCAGGGTGCCTCCAGGCACAGGAAAGCTCCAGCAGAGTCTGGAGGCAGGCAGAGGGGCAAGGCAGGGCCAGAGCCAGCACACTGGGTCTCCAAGCAGGGAGACAGCCAAGTGGCGGTCCTCTTGGCCCCTGCAGCAGCAGCCCCCTCTGGCAAGATCCTAGGCAGAACCAAGAACAGGACCAATTGTATGGGGACACAGCCCCTTCTTATACAGGAAAACCCTTTGTCTCAGGGTGCAGGGTGGGGGGAGAACCAGTCGCAGCTGGTTCTGAAGTACTCTGTTTACCTCAGCCACCCTCTCTATTCACTGGCAGGGCTAGGGCCATCAGTCGCACTACAGGGGGTGGAGCCAGCATTGTCTGGGGAAAGTCCAGGCCCATCAGGGACCAGGTGCACTCCTCCCAGGCCATCAAGCATGCTGATCTCACACTCACCACCGGGCAGACCCATCCAGCCTTCCTGGAGCCAGGCTCACCAGCCAGCTCCAGCCAATCACACTGCAGGCATATTTTACAGTAATATGCCAAGTCCTAGAAATGACATTTCTACACATGCCACACTCACGCAACATACATCAGTGCGAAGCATTCATTCCCACGAACACGCACATACCAAACTCGAGCATGCACTCCCCACACATCAGGAATTACTAGGGACACAGACATTCCCCATGCATCCCTATGGGAGAGCAGGCCAGCCTAACTACATGCACACACTTTACTCTGGGACACAGAGAAAAAGTGCGCACAGACCAGAAAATCATCCACGCCTATCACAGATTAAAAAAAAAAAGATTAGGGGTGAACCTGCCTTAAGGGCCAAGTCCAACACAGAGTATGTGAGTTTTTGTCTCTTTGTATGAGAACATTTCTTCTGAAATCCGACAGACAGCTTTACATACCCGACTGAAAGCACCTGTACCCAACTATTTACCAGAAAGTACATTTATTAGAGAGGGTGCAACACCCCAAACACCCCCTGAAGCTAGGCCGCTGATGTGAACTATAGTCTTTGGCAACGATTTGTGGTCTTGCTGTACAGCATGACTAAACATTATTTTAAAAACACTGTATGGTACGACCAGTGCTAATGTGATTTAAAAAAAATAAAAAGTGCATTTGAGCTGGGCGCGTCACAGCACTTATTATTATTATTATTATTGTGTTCAGCTGTGTGCTACTCCATCCCCTTTCGCCTATCCTCTCTCCCCACCCGCGACCGTCTCTACAGCCCTCCATGTTGCCTCATCCTCGAACCCACAACAATGGGGAGTAGGTTGGGGGGTGAGGCAACACAGAGGGAAGGATGTGGGAGAGAAAGACGAAGGTGGGGACAGAGTACAGGTGTGAGGGAATAGGGAGCATGCAGACAATGGAGGTGGGTGGGGGGTACTGGGAGAGCACACAAACATTGGAGCTTACACGGGAGGGGCTGGGGCAAGCAGACTTACAGCCGCTGGTGAGCAGAATGGCGTTGGGCAAGCACATGGACCACAGAGAGTAGGAGGGAGAGCAGGGGGCAAGCACACAGACAATGGAGAATAGGCTAGAGGAACAAGAAAACAGATAGAGTGAGGGTCCCTGGGGAGTTTAAAGACCAAGCACAATTACATACCCCTGAGCACAATTTTAAACAACACAAGGTAACTGTGGGTCTACAATCATCAGAAGTTGTGGAAAACTAGCCACCAGCCTATTTCTAGCTCAACAGAAGTCCTCAATAGTGAGGTGTGGAAATTCCCATCAGATATCGTTTGATACCGCGCTTGTCATCATTTGGGACTGCTTACACCAAGGAGGATATTTTTGCATCCCTTGATGGAATAACGGATGCCCCAGTGTCACAAAGGGTTTGTAAGGGTAATCTGACAACGATACCTGAAAAGCAGTGCGTGTGAAAAAGGAAAGTGATAGTGAAAAATCTAAAATTGGAGAGTATAGAGATGGAACAATTTATTAGGTATCTCTCATACTTCCAAGACTAAAACTCAGTGCGGAAATATAGTAGTTTTCAACAAATAGCTACTATCCAGTTTAAAAGGTCAACATGTTTCAGCAGTACGGGCACTTAGTGTCCTCTGCTTTCTTCAGGACCAATACTTTGTTACTGCATAAATGTGAATAAACCAAAAATCACAAAAGTGAATAAAATCCATTGAAGTCACCTGGACGACTAGGATCCGTAGTGATCTACCAGATACCTGAAAATGTGGCGTCCAAAATGAAGTACGTTAATGTATCCAGAACTCACAACAACATCACAGCCAAAACACATTGGTATTAGCACATGGCATCTCTGTCAGGTGATGCTTATATATATGTTTCTTATGCTTCCAATATCTTTTCAGGTATATAAGAAGTCCGACACAGATTATGTCACCCCCTCACCTTCTTGGTAGAACATGGGTGCTTCGCCTCACCTGGCTGCGGCTCAGGTAGATAGAGCACCGCTCTATTAAAAGTAAACAGATGCAGGTCATAGATATATCATATTGGAATTTATCAAACGATCTACAACACTCAAAAGGGAGAAGTGCTAAAAAATAAAAAAGTCTTAAACGTGCATCATCGATGGAAATGCACGTACAGTTTAACTTAGATGCCTCTTATAGTACTAAGTTACCTCAACGGACTCACAATCCTATCAAAGATATAAATGATAATTCACATCTTCGAGTATTATTGCATGCCATGAATCCAATTTTTTTTTGTTATGCCAGTCCACGCATAAGTGCTTATGCCCGTTCAAATTAACATAATTCCAAGGGTCCCCACGCGAATGCACTCTTTTTAATTGTGCCAGTCAGTGCATTCTTGTGTGAGTCCCCGACTTATTCACATAGATGATATTTGTTTTTACCGTTATGTTAGAAAACGGGGCTCGGCGATGGACTTAGCTATTCTAATCCGTGAGTTGGAGATCCTCATTGTTTAAGGAGACAACGAGAAACATATGTTTCCCATATCTTTATTATTTCATACCCCCTTTGGCGAGCAATGCTATCATTAGAAATCAAGTGTTAATCTCTCTGACTGCTACTCGCTCATGATATGCGGTAAGCGCTGCAGCCTCTTTACCTCCCCTGTCTCTCCATGGGCTAGCGGTTATCAGACTAAAGACTCACTCCTATGTTGCCACCCCAGGATTAGGACGGGATCCTTACCTGTCCGTCGGTACTCCGGGCGTCCCTCTGGGCCGTCTCGGGGAGGTACCGAACGTGTCAGGTCTTCCGCTATTATCGCTTCCGTGTTCCCGGACGCGTGTGACGTCACGACGTACTGGCGTCCCATGACGCGTTCGGAATACTGGGATTTGTAGTTTTAACAACCCCGCTCAGTGTCTTTGTGACACTGGGGCATCCGTTATTCCATCAAGGTATTCAAAAATATCCTCCTTGGTGTAAGGAGTCCCACATGATGACAAGGGCGGTATCGAACGATATCTGATGGGAATTTTCACACCTGAGAAGTATCACTCACTATTGAGGACGTCTGTTGAGCTAGAAATAGGCTGATGGCTAGTTTTTCACAACTTCTGATGATTGTAGACCCACAGTTACCCTGTGTTGTTTAGAATAGGCTAGAGGGCCTAGAAGAAGAACACGCACAACAAAGTGTGGACGAAAGGGGATGCGGAAGCACACGGACAATAGATGGTGGGTATGAAGGGCTGGGGCAAGCACACAGACAACGGAGGGTGGCAAGATGGGTTGAGGAAGCACATAGACAGCATAGGGTGGGCAGAGGGGCTGGGGGAAGCACACAATAGAGGGTGCGTAGGATAGGCTGAGGGAAGCACCCGAACAATGGAAGGTGGGTGGGAGGGAAATATGGAAGGAACACAAAGGTTGGAGAAGTACACAAGGAAGGCAGCTGGAAAACACATGCACTCTCCTAGAGTGCTTAAACACAAAGAAAAAAGTAGTACCTAAAGAACCAAGCAATGGAAGGACATAGTAATTCATCCATGCTCCAGGGTAAGTACAAACACAAGGATAGCAATTAAAGCCTACGGAATAAGATGAATTAGAAGCAAGCACATGAGAGCAACAATGAAGCAAGCAACAGTGAGTAATGTGCTGGCTCTGTGCCCACTGCATTGCAACAAAATTATCTGCCATAAGAACAAAAAAGTAGTTCAATGAATGTAACCAGTGGAAGGATAAAAGTCAGCCAATCCAAAGGATGATAAGCCTCTATGCCCCCGGGAAGGAGGACACAAGAGGAAGGAAAGCTATCAAATAAGAACAAGCAAATGAGTCACAAGGAAGCCAACCAATGGCAAGCAATGGGTGGGCCCTAAGCCCACTAAGTTTTTCGTATCATCCACAAAAGGTCTTTTGGAATCCCAGCTAAAATCTGTCTGAAGGTAAGACCTAAAAAGGCTGCGAGAGGGAACGGAGAAGGGGCAGAAATTGGAGGAAAGCTCATGGCCTCTAGAAGGGGGATCTTCTAGACATCTACAGCCTCATTCTTAATTGAGCAAAACTTACACTCTTACCAGATGTTCACCGTCCAACTCCAAGTACTTCCGGGGGAATTGGTGCAGAGGTAAATGTGCAGGATTAGCATGCAGTATAACTGCATTCACACATCATTCCTCATTCAGACCTGTAAATCTGGGGTGAAAAGGGCACCTGGGCTAAAACTGCAACTGAGTGATAATGTTAGGTTCTCCAGATGGCTTTTGTGCATTCAACAACTGCTGCCTCAGAAAATGCCCTCTATTGTCTCACAGTGGCAAGACAGCCAGGGACAAGAGTGGAGGTTTGAGGAGAAGGCAGGGAAAGAGAGGAAGACTGTCATTAGCATAGTCAACAGAATCCTGTGGTGGAGCACCCACTGGAATGGTGACACGCCCCACTGGAAATAGATTGAACAAGAACAACGCTGCTGACAATGACCTGGGTGTTCAGTTGTCGATATCTCTGGAACCACTTGGGTTACAACCCCAATTCTAAAGGTTCCTGAATCAGGACAACCATCTACAGCTACCCCTAGAATCTTTGGGGGTAGGGGAATGCATGGTTCAATTAATTAAAACATAATGTCCTTTGCGTAGACTTAAAGGGGCACAGGTTCCTCGCACCACAACTGGGGGTGGCGGTGCTGATGGGGTAGGGTCAGAGGGAAAAGGAGTCTCCACCTTGATGGAAGCTGACTGTGAAGGCTCATCCTCCGGGCCGTGTCATCATGAGATGGCAGTCAATGACTCCTGCAGAGCTGGGTGGGGACACTTCAAGGTCCTGGAGCAGGTGTCATCTGACAGCTGTCTCCCACGGTCCTCTCGGCTAGCCGGGCTTTGTCCTTTGCTGGCAGTCCATCATTCTTCCTTCGGCAAACCAGCGTCTTCCTCAGGCAAGCATGTCTTAATTTTCATGCAGCAGCTACATCAACATTTACTTCATACCTTTTTGGTTTATGCCTAGACATCTGCTCAGTCTGGACAGAGGATGGACACCAGCAAGGTCCTATCCCTGCAGCGCAGTTTTCTCCGACGTAGCTGGTACACAGCTCCCCCTTTGATGATGGAAAAATGTGGAGCAGCGTACTGGCCATGGGACCTAATACGTATGCCAGACCTGATCAATCACATCTCTTGAACCCTTTGAATCTTGGGGATGCTCTCCAATCCTGGAGGGACATGACCACTGCGTGATCAAATTGTGCACGGTCATGTTCACTGTAGCTTACCCTGGGCAAGACTGAGGCAGAGCATCAACCCCAGACAGTAGCCCAGAGCCTAAACATGTGCTGAACCATGACAGGAAGAGAGGAAGGAGCTTGTGTCACTCTAGAAGAGGAACTGCAGCTATGTACCTTCCCATTTCACAGAGAAACCTGGTCCTCGTAGGACAACATAACATGTAAACAATATGACTTCCAAGTCCAGCATAGCTATTGGACAGTCTAGCATAGAACCAGCCACAATATTGTTTGAATACACACACTGGGGCCCAATTCACAACCTAAATGTACATGCGCATATTTAGTGCTACACCTAGGTGCAAATCTACAAGTTTTTGTTGTCTAACTTTTCAGAGTGTAGATTTACAACTGAGTGAAAACTTACATGTCTCCACCCCTCAAATCAGAAGTTGGCGCCTCAAATAATGTTAACGAGTGTAAATTACGATGAACTTTGCCCATGTAATTGAAGATCTCCCTATGAAAGTAATAAGTGAAGTGTATAATTTCTTTAAAAAAATATATAAAAACATACTTTCTTGAATAATACAAATGTAAATTAATTTAGAATATCGATTATTAACCTGGAACTATTAGAATAGCACATTAACTAAAATGAAGTGTTTATTAAAGAATTTTTTTAAATATATTAACTTAAGTTATAAATAATTTTTAAGCTATTATTTATTTCTAAACAAACTTCAACGATAACTAACATTTTGTATTTGATATGTAGTAAATTGTATTAAATGCTATGTGTTGAATTAATTTAAATTATTTTTTTATGAAAGTTTTAAGAATTAATTACTTTCTTTGATCAATTTTATTAAATTATTTAACTATACGATAATAATTATACATATTTTAACACTTAATAATATATATAATTGAAATGTTGCAATGCTTTCATTGATTTACCCTTAGTTCCTACGTGATGGTTTATATTTTCCTGCCTTCACTATTTTCTATGTAAGTGTATACATATGAGTGGACATGTCTAATGCTCGACTTACTCCAAGGCTTGGCTGGAGTAAATTTACCTCTGTTTTGACACTTTTAGGGCTGTAGCAAGTTTAGAAGTATTGTGTGTGTGTTAGAAATAGTCTTAATCTTTGGGGCTGTATGTTTGTATGAGCAGTCTCTCCAAAGCACCGCCGTAATTCCCCTAAACCCCTGCAATTTAGCAGTAATTATTTGTCATTTTCCACCATTCTCCCTTTTGCCTTGCACATTTACTACTAATTTGTATGCCTACATCTAGAGAGATCTTTGCACAGAAAAGATTTTATCGATTGCATTTTTGTAGTATGTCTGTGTAACTACTTTACTTACCATAATCTGCAGTTTGAGACCGGGCCGTAGGAATTTAAAGCTCCTGTTTTCATTTTAGCTGAAAATGAAACTAAGCGCTGAAGGAGGCCCTGCTCCGAGACTGGGGTGCACCGGCAGCGGTGAGGCGGTCAACGCCCGAGAGTACTGAAGAGGCAAGATGGAAGCCCCATGCCTGACTCAGGTCAACGACTGCATTGTACTGAAACGGGGACCTGCAGGGGCGGCCCAGCACGACGCCTTGTAGGGGGACAGACTGCACTTCCTGGCAAATGGTGCACAATGGTATCTGGAGACAAGGCCAGAAGGAGCAGTCTGGCAGGGGATCCTGCAGTCAGGACTAGTGGTGGACTGGTGGCGACCCAAGGAAGGCACAAGAGCGGTTTGGTGAGGACAGCTATCAGAGTTAGGAAGAGCAGAGTGAGGCCTTAGGCTCCTCTTTTAGGGCTGTGGCCTGTCTGCCTTAGTGTGGCAAGTTGTGCAACCTGAGCACAAGGTAGTGGAGGTGGCCGCTGCCGCATGCCACACAGGGGCAAGAGAAAGCTACGACTGCCTGCACAGTGATCCGGGGCAAATGCATCGATGATCGATTCCTCAAAGCATGACTGGCAGAGTCGAAAGACAACTTGGACAAAACACTGATCATTTGTGGCATCTGAAGGTGGATCTCAGCATGGACACTGCTGCACTAAAGACAGCTGTTGTATTATTATGAGGCTGGTACCAGTGGTAGGAGAGCTACAAACCCAGAAAGCCACAGAGCAACGTGTAACCTCATTCAGAGCAAAGCTAGAAACCCCAGCAAGACTCTTCTGGAGAAAACACCAACATTTGGAGATAAGGCAACGCAGGGGTAGTATGAGCTCTCGACCTCAAAGAATGCCTGTAAGGAGCAGACATATATTCAGGTGAAACTTCAAGATCAGAAAGGATGAGTCCACAGGGCCAGTAGGAAGGACTCAGGTGACACCTGTCTTCTGAGCACAGGCGCGCTCCAGGTACGCAGCTGACGCAAAGACGCGCAGCTACGCACGGGAGCGGAGGAGGTCTGCCCAGCGTGCCAGGGGGAGGCTGCGTTCGTGCGTGGACTCGGGTAACACCTGTCTTCTGAGCGCAGGCCCGCTCCAGAGATGCAGCAGACGGAATGACGCGCCACTGCCCACGGGCGTCCTGCCCCGCATGCCAGGAGGACCTTGCGCTTGTGCGATGGAGGCTGCCCTTTCATGGACTGGCTGCTTTGACGGCAACTGGACTATGTGGTGAGCAACGACTCCGACAGCTGTAAGTTTCCAAGTATTTTATTCCTGTGAGGGAGAGCGGCAGACGCAACACTCGTCACGCTGAAGGACCAACTGTGAGTGCCCAACGGTAACCCGCCGAACGAAGTCTTGGATTTTTTCTCCACGCGCTCGGAAACAACCTTATGCGACTGAGAGAATGTCAACACAACATATCTTCCCTTTTTATACACAGAATAAGAACTAGAGTAACACACAAAAAGTACAGTGCTAACCAATATATAAGCAGGTGCAATACAGAATAAAACAATAAAACAAAAGTCTAAAAACAAAATAACAATACAAGAATGTAATAATTAATCAACAATATAAACATTGTACTTGACAGGCAGTTTGAAATTCAACAACATTAGTAGTATCAGAAGATTCACCGATCTTCAATTCGGGCCACTTTGAATACATGTCAAATAACACAACCATCTAACACCGGACCCAAGATATCAATGACCAAATCCTCCCACGGACCTGAAGGTAAAGTTCGCCTACCCAAGGGTGGTCTTACCATTACCAGGGATTTATCAGAATTGCTGCAATGTTCACATGTTCGGATCAATTTTTCCATGTCAATACCGGGTCACCAATACAAACCCTTAAGTCTGTGTTTAGACTTAACAATACCTTGGTGTCCCGAATTATGTCAGTTCTAGAATTTTCAGGAATGATCCTGTTATTCCTTAGAAGGAATCCGGAACCCGAGACAGATATTTAATCTCTAAGCTCCCAAAAACTCTTACATACATACTCAAAAGTCTTTTTGTCATGCCAACCTTGCAACGTGTAATCCATAACCTTACACAAAGTACTGTCTTCCCTGTAACTAGTTTCCCAATCTGCTGCTGTAATGTTCCCCATATTGTGTTCAACACTTGCTACACTGTAGTCCTCCCATTCACTTACATCAATTACCATTACTTTATAAGGGTGAATAGCTGAGATAGTCAGCTATCCTATTTTTCTTTCCAGGCGTGTATTCAACATTGTATGCATAATCCAGTAAGTGGAGAGACATTCTAGCAATGCGGGGAGTGGCGAAGCTAGGCCCTTCGGCTATTAACACCTTCACAATAGTCTTATGTTCAGTACATAATATGAACTCCTTACCCCCACACAAACTGTCTGAACTTGGATGTGGCCCATGCACATGCCAACATCTCCCATTTTATCACAAGGGGTTAGGAACCTGGAAGCAAAAGAAATGATGCCCTCCACTCCATCACTTGAAATCTGGGAGAGGACCGCACAAAGTCCCTTACCACTGGCGTACATGGTAATCAATGACTTAGCTCTATGGTCAAATCCTTGCAGAGGTAAGGCACCCCATATGCTAAGTTTAATAAGTTCAAATTGCCTTTGACACTCCTCGCTCCATTTAAACTCTTGCCTAGTACATAGGAGTTGTCTCAATTGGTAAGTTTTTTCTGCAAAACCTTCAACAAATTTTGCATAAAATTCAGCCAAGCCCAAAAATGACTTAACCTCACCCTTGCTCGTTGGAGCTGGGGCATTCTTAATGAATTTGAGGATTTCTTCTTTAGGGATGATGCCACTACCGCTTAATTCATGTCCTAAGTAAGTTACAGATTTTTTTCCAAACGCAAACTGGTTAATTTCAGCAGTAAAACCACAGACCTTTAATTTAGCTAACACATCGGGAAGTCTGCTCTCATGTACCTCTTTGCTCTTGTCCATGATCAACAAGTCATCTTGGAAGTAGGCTACACAAGGAAGATCCTTGAAAAGTGTGTGCATGAGTCTTTGAAAGACTGTGGCAGCCGTGGCTAGTCAGAATGGCATGTGGATAAACCTAAAACATCTTTCAGGTTTTATGAATGCAGTTAGATCCCTGCTGTCTGGATGTAGAGTCACTTGGCGGTAATCTGATGCCAGGTCGATTGTGGAGAACCACTTAACCCCTTTAGTTAGAGCCAGCAATTCATTTATTTTAAGAACAAGAAATTTGTCCACAACAATCTTTTTTTTTTTTTTAGATCTCTCAAATCTATGCATAACCTCAGTTTGCCATTACTTTTCCTGGCCACCACCAGTGGGGCCATCCACTCAGCACATTCCACTGCTTCTATGATACCTTTGCTCTCTAAGTCTTTCAACTCTTCAGTAACTTCATCCCTAACACTGAAGGGAATATTCCTTACTTTGTGCGACACAGGTACAGCATCCCTCTTTAAAACAATCCTAATGACAAAGTTTTTAAGAGACCCTATCCACCCCAAAAACAGTTCAGGGTATTGTTTTTTAGCACATTCTTCAAATCCCACTCAGGGTTATTTACGCCCAGCACCAGCTCCACACTGCTGGGGTTTAGAGTAATGTCTAAGACTTTTTGATCTAACCACCCCAATTGCAGGTCCTATCTCAGACAAGTACAGTTTGGCCATGGTCACTCTACTCTTAAATCTAAAGGGTAATACACAATATCCACACATTGGTATTTTCTCACCAGTGAAGGTGACAGGATCAATATCAGATTCATTTAGTTGCTTATTTACTACCGTCACAAATTTACTATCCCATACTGCTTTGTTCACAATAGTAAAAGGTGAACCAGAGTCTGCAGTAATGCTTATTGTTACCCCTCCAATGTCAGCATTACACAATGGTTTATTCCTAGTTGCATTGCATAAGGTTAGAACAGGACACTTAATGCAAATTACACCCTCATCGACTTGGCCTGCGTCTGACAAATCAGAGTCTGACTTGTTATCTACAAGTTTAAACCATTGCATACTTTTATTCTTCTTCCTGCACACCTTGGCATGATGGCCCATAACACCACAAAATAAACATTTAGCTTTAACTGCAGGGCACTTCTTATCGCTGGCAAGGTGCTCTCTACTACCACACATATAGCAACTAAGATTTTTGCTTTTCTAATTAACTGCCGAAGGAGAGCAGCACCAGGAACCAACGCCAGAAGAACACGCAAGGGTCGGATGTCCAGTCATTGCCAAATTGTGGTAAGTAACGACTCCGGCAGCTGTAAGTTTCCTCTGAGGGAGAGCGGCAGATGCAAGACTCATCAAGCTGAAGGACCAACTGTGAGGGCCCGATGGTAACCCACCGAAAGTTCAAGTCTTGCCATTCTCTCCTCGCACGACGGGGAGAATGGCAACACAACGGCCGCCCCTGCACCCGGAAACGCCGGTGCCCATGGACACACAATGGATATTTGAGGCCTTAGCTCGGCTTTAGTAGCAACCTGGTGGCTCGTGGCTCCTTCTCTAGTTTCAGTGCCCTCCCCGCATCTCTATATCCACTCCGTGTTCGCCATACTATACCCTTGATTGGGCAGGCCTTGTGTATGTGTAGTGATA
This sequence comes from Lissotriton vulgaris, assembly GCF_964263255.1. NCBI lineage: Eukaryota > Metazoa > Chordata > Amphibia > Caudata > Salamandridae > Lissotriton > Lissotriton vulgaris. The sequence continues at coordinate 2,000,496,453 of NC_141693.1, read as the reverse complement.
TCAGAGGCATGGAAGTAAAGCAAGCCCTGCAAGTAGGAGGGGGGCACAGACACTTCAGGAGGCGCCATTCAGTCCATTAATGAATGTGTGTGAGATAGGGGAGTCTCAGTGGCTCCACTTTACATTCGGTGGGGGGGGGGTTTCTGTTACGCCCCTGATCAGAGGTTATAGCTAGGGAGAGGGGAGAGGGGCTGGTTTGGGACTGGAAAGGAGTGGGGTCATTCAAGCTCTGCCTCATTTAGGATCTCTACGCTATTTCCCTTTATTCCTCCCAATTCCCTCTAGTGTTGATGAAGCTGAGAAGTCAAAGCTTATGTGAGAGGATACTCACAGAATGGGGTGTTTTTGGGGAGCCCCTCAGAGGGGTAACTAGGAGCCCAAGCCCCTGAGGAGAAGTTATGGGAAACTAACCTTCGACCCACCATGCGCAGACTCTTCTGCTAGTACCTCCACAGCCACCTGTGAATGTACTTAGGATACTGTCACCAGAGCCCAGAGGCACGTTTCGAAGTGGGTCACAGATCAATACACACGAGGGCATTCATAAAGCAACAGTAGGGGACCGCTTCCATTGTAGCCCCTGTCGCAGGCCTAGACTCACATCCCAACGGGCAAGAACAACATTCCAGGCTTGCCACAGGGTGTGGAAGTAAAACAGTAGCATCCTTCAGCAGCTGCTGACAAAAGCATCCCAGAAGACTAGAGCTTCCCAGACCAAGGTGGCTCGATTAACCCTCTCCAGCTCAAAGTCATTTCTCCTACCTGCTCAGTTAGAACACGCATCAAGTGCCACATGTGAGTGCACTAAGGATACCGTCATTAGTTCGCTCACCCATACCGCAGTGTCGGTTTACAGCTATCCCATACCACCTTTGCCCAGACCTTGATTGCGGCGCATTGCTTCCCCAACGGAGTCTCTACAGAATGGGATGATGGGCAGCATTAAACATCGCAACAGCTTACAGGATGCCAGACTCTACTGATGGTGTCGAAACGTTGATTGCCTCAATCAGAAAAAGTTCAACATGGTTCATGATAAGCTACTCCAAGGATCTTGTGCTCCTTAAAGTGCCGAAATTCTTGACAAAGGAATCATTGAAGCTCTCTGGTGCAAACCTCCAAGCTGACTAAAAGAGAAAGTTGGACACACTCATCTTTCAGTGTGGAAGCAGGGCAAATGCGGATGATTGGGGTCCCAATTCTGAATGCATTGTGATAGGATGTGGCAGCAGTAACCTTTTCGAGAAGAAACTGGAGAAAGTTGCAACTACCTCAGACATGAAGCAGTTGGTCAGAACTATGAGGCAAAGTGTCGCTCCCTGTTACTCCTGTGGTAGAACCAACACTTTCAACAGTTGTTCGTCATTATTTACTATATTTTTAGGATGTTTTCCTCTTCCTTCCCCATTATGTTGTCATCTTTTTTACTTACACCTTTGTATACAAAGATCTGTCAGATGATTTCTGAATAAAATTGAAATTGACATTCATGACGTTTGTCTAGATGATGCTCTAACCAAGATGTTTAGCTACCATCTGAAGAGCGCATCAAACTCAGGCAAAGTCCATGCGGCAAATAGCCGACAGGACCAGTCAAGGCACACCACAACCCAGAAGACAAGTGTGTTCTGTCAAGTAATCCAGGGGCTCAACAACCAGCATACTGGGCAGCAGCAGATATATCTAAGGAATACACAGCTCAAATGGTAAGACAAGGACATGACAATATCAACCACAGAAAATGCCGGAGAACTTGTGAACACTGAAGATCAGGCGGACGCCAAAGAACACATAAGACAGAGCATAACAGGCACCAGGGCGGGACTGGAAAACAAAGCCCCTAGAAGCTAAAGAGGAGATTAGCGCAGAAAAGGGCGATCGGAAGGGAGGTTAGCTGATTGACTTCAGAGGAATCGCTACTTAAGAGTTGAACCGGGGGACTGGGAGCTAGAACCCTAGAGCTTTCCCAGGAGCTCACCAACAAGGGAGAGATTTGCCAATTTAAGGAGAGCAGAGACCGCCGACACTGGTGGCCTGAATTGGAGCTTGAAGACAGCCTAATCTGTTGCCAAAGCGATTCAGAAAAGGGGGTGGTGATGAACAGAGTGTCTGAATGTTAGACGGACCGGGAGGGTCGGCCGAGGACAAGGGGAGAGGTCTCCAGGGAGAGCCGTCTCCAGCGATCGTACAGACGAGTAACTTCCCCCCCACAGACGTACACTACACAAAGATAAGGTTTAACGTTCTTTATAAGCAATCTTTAAGTACGGTGGAATGGTACAAGGAGGTCTGGACTCAGGGGTCCCCTCGATTCTAGTCTCTTGGATGGGAAGGGGGTAGCGGGACAGTCTTGTTACCAATCTGGTAGTTGCGATGGTATGATGAATAGCTCACAATCCTAGAGCTCGGCGTTCTAGATGGACGGGCCGCGGCAGCGCCGGCAGGTCCCGAGATGATCGTAGGTAGTGACGGTCCGCGGCGGCGCCAGCAGGTCCCGGTGAAGGTGGTAATTACAACGGTCCGCGGCAGCGCCAGCAGGTCCCGACGAGGATGAAGGATGCAGAAGGTTGCGGCAGCGCCAGCAGGCAGGACGATAGTTCGCAAGGCAGGGCTACGGCAGCGCCAGTAGTCCGTCAAGGATGAGTTCTTCACGGTGTCTCTCGACTCCAGGATACAACTGCCTTCCTGCTCTGGGACTGCCTTAGTTATAGGTCTGGGCCCCTTTGATGTCCGGACCCTCGCACTTGGAGGTCGGGAGGTCCGGGATGAGGGAGTCCAGACACTCAGCAGGGGGGTGGAGCCAGCGCCCGGGGGAGCTGGGGGGCGATCGGCACCTGGCGGGGGAGAGCCATCGACACTTCTTTCTCCCATTGACCTGCCAAGTGGTCCGTTCACCTCCTGGGTGGATGGTGGTGCCGGGATGTCGGGGCCTGGCCAGGCCCAGGGTTAGGGTCGATCTGAGGCCACGCGGCCTCGTGGTGCAGTGTCCAAGATGGCGACCGGGCCGGGCGAGGGCCGGTAGTGGTTCGGCCCCATGATACAGAGATGTCCGGGGGCAGGAGTCCCGTATGAGACGGGGTGCGGGGTGCTTCTGTGGGTAACACCTGGAGGGCCGGGGCTCGGGCCCTGTCATGCGGGGAGGGAGCAAGCCCTTCATGCGGCCTGTCCAACATGCGTCCCCCCCAGCTGAAGGCGGGGAGAGTCACCCATCCTCTTGGGGACTCTCCTCGTCGAGGCGGAAAAAGCGTGACAGGCCATCTGCGTTGGCGTGGTCTTGGCCAGGTCGATGTTCCACAGTGAAGTCCATCCCCTGCAGGGAGATGGACCAGCGCAATAATTTGGGGTTTTCCCCCCGCATCTGCATTAGCCACTGCAGGGGTCGATGATCTGTCTGCACCCGGAAGTGGGTACCGAAGAGATAGGGCCGGAGCTTTTTGAGGGCCCATACCACTGCGAAGGCTTCCCTCTCGATGGTGCTCCAGCGCTGTTCTAGGGCCAGGAGACGTCTGCTGATGAAGGCCACTGGTTGGTCAAGTCTTTCGGGGTTCAACTGGGAGAGGACCGCCCCAATGCCATGGTCGGAGGCATCCGTTTGTACGATGAATTCCCGACTGTAGTCGGGGGCCTGGAGCACAGGGGCAGTGCACATGGCGGCCTTCAGCTTCTCGAAGGCCGCTTGACAGTCTGGGGTCCAGTTGACCTTCTTCGGGTGGTTTTTGGATGTGAGTTCCGTGAGGGGCCCCACAATGCTGCCATAGTCCCTCACGAACCGCCGGTAGTAGCCGGTGAGCCCCAAGAAGGCTCGGACCTCGGTCTGCGTGATGGGAGGCTGCCAGGACTGGATGGCCGCGATCTTGAGTTGAAGAGGGGCCACCAGACCGCTTCCCACCTGGTGTCCGAGATAGGTCACGGACCCCTGACGAATTTGGCACTTGCTGGCCTTGATTGTGAGGCCGGCCCGTTGGAGGGCCTGCAGGACCTCTCGGAGGTGGTGGAGGTGGTCAGACCAGTGGCGGCTGTACACAGCGATATCGTCCAGGTAGGCGGCGCTGAACTCCTCGAGCCCCGCCAAGACCTGGTTCACCAGTCGCTGAAAAGTAGCTGGAGCATTCTTCATGCCGAACGGCATGACCTTGAAGTGGTAGTGGCCATCGGGAGTGGAAAAGGCGGATCGTTCTTGAGCCCGGGGTGTGAGACCGATCTGCCAGTAGCCCGCCGTCAGGTCGAAGATGCTGAGGTAGCGGGCAGCCCCCATGCGGTCGATCAGTTCATCTGCTCGGGGATGGGATGAGCGTCTGTTCTGGTGACAGCGTTCAAGCCCCGATAGTCGACGCAGAATCGGAGCTCAGGAGTGGTGCCGGGGGCAGCAGCTTTGGGGACCAGCACGACCGGGCTGGCCCAGGGGCTGTCCGAAGGCTCGATGACACCGATCGTGAGCATCTTTGACACCTCCTCTTGGATGCAGGCCCGTACCCGATCTGGTACGCGGTACGCCCAATGTCTGATAGGGGGACTGTCCCCAGTGTCCACGTCATGCAAGCACCAGGGAGTGACTCCTGGAGTGAGGGAAAACAGGGTCGCAAACTGCAGCAGGAGGTCCCGGCAGCCTTGGCGCTGTTCTGGGGTGAGGGCATCTGAGAGTCGGACCCCGTCCACGGAACCATCTTTCTCCCGGGTCTTTAGGAGATCAGGGAGAGGCTCGGAGTCTTCTTCCGCTCCGCTGTCTGTAGCCATCAGGAGGCTGAGCTCCGAGCGCACAAAGTGGGGTTTGAGTCTATTGGCGTGGAGGACCCGGAGGGGGTTCCGTGGAGATTCCATATCGATGAGATAGGTGACGGGGCTCTTGCGCTCGACCACTTTGAAGGGCCCCGTCCACTTGTCCTGCAAGGCACATGGTTCGGTGGGGGACATCACCCACACTTGTTGGCCAGGTTCGAATTCGATGGAGGAGGCGTTCTGATCGTACCATTTCTTCATGTCCTCCTGACTGGCCTCCAGGTTCGCTTTCGCCATTTCTCTGAATCGCCTGGTCTGATTGCGTTGGGTCAGGAGGTACTTGAAGACATCTGGAGGGGTCTTTAGGGGGGCCATCTCCCAACCTTCTTTGACTAGGCTGAGGGGCCCTCGCACACGGTGTCCGTACAAGAGTTCGAACGGGCTGAAGCCGAGGGACTTCTGGGGGACTTCTCGATATGCGAAGAGGAGGCACGGCAGTAGCACATCCCATTGGCGACGGAGGGGCTCTTCCAACCCCCCAATCATCCCTTTAAGCGTGCGGTTGAACCGCTCGACTAGTCCGTTTCCTTGAGGGTGATAGGGGGTCGTGAATCGGTAGGTGACCCCGCACTGTTGCCAGAGGGACTTCATATATTTTGAAATAAAGTTTGTGCCTCTGTCGCTGACGACTTCTCGGGGAAAGCCCACCTGGGAGAAGATCCCCATTAAGGCCCGGCCGACCACCGGGGCTGTTACAGTTCGCAGGGGGACAGCCTCGGGGTAGCGGGTGGCGTGGTCCACCAGTACCAGGATGAACCGATGCCCTTGTGCTGTACGGGGGTCCAGGGGCCCCACAATGTCTATTCCCACCCTCTCGAACGGGGTGGTGACAACTGGGAAGGGTTGCAGAGGTGCTTTAAGTTTGCGGCCGCTCTTCCTGCTGGCCTGGCACGTGGGGCAGGACCGGAATTGGTTGAGGACGTTGTTTCTCATCTTGGGCCAGAAGAAGTGGGTCACCAGGCGACTGTAGGTTTTGTCTTGACCCAGGTGTCCAGCCAGGGGGACATCGTGGGCCAAATTTAACAAGAAGTCTCTAAAACGGAGGGGCACCACCAGCACTCGACTGGCCCCTAACTCCGCAATTCTCTGTTCACTGTACAACAGGTCGTTGTCCCAATAGATCCAATGGGCTCCGGTGGTGTCCCCTGCGCTCTGGGCGAGGGCTTGCTGGCGGAGTCCCTCGAGGGTGGGACAGGTCTTCTGCTCTTGACGGAACTGTTCCTGGGTGGGCCCCCCCTCTTGACGCCACTGAGCCAGGCCGGGAAGGTCCTGGGGCGGAGCGAGCCCTTCTGGAGTTTGCTCTGGGGGGGTCGGTGTGGTCGGTGTCCTCTACTGGAGCGATCGGGGGAGGAGGTGCTGGCCATTCGGGTTCTTCTGGTCGGGGGATGGTACGGGCGGCCATGGACCGGGTGGTTACGCACGCCCAGTCCGGGAGGCCCAACATCCCCAGGTGCTCTCTTCTTTCTACGGCGGCCCACAGGGAACTCTCAAGATCATTCCCCAGGAGACAGTCCACGGGGGCGTCATCTCGGACCGTCACCTTCAACATGCCGGAGACTCTTCCCCATTCGAAGGGGACGCAGGCCATCCAACATAGACTCTCCGAATTGTCGGCTGAACGGACGGGGCAGAGAATGTTCGGCAGGATCTGTTCTGGGGTCACCAGGTGACAGCGGACGGCCGTCACACTGGCCCCTGTGTCACGTAGTGCTTCGGCCCTGCGCCCATTAATGTTCACCCACTGACTATATTTCCGGGTGTTGGCGGGTAGGGGAGCCCGCGGGACCATGTCTCTCCCCCCTAGGCACGCTAGAACCATGGCGGCCGGTTCCCACTCTTGTTGTTCTTGTTCGCACTCTTCCTGTTCTTCGGAGATTTGTTCTCCCCCCAGGGCGGCGGCAGCTACCTGGCGGGGTTTCGGAGTCTGGTTCTGTGGACAGTTCGGGTCATTGGCGTAGTGGCCGACTCGCTGGCATCGGTGACACGTGACATTGGCTCGGAACCCCGGGTGCACCGGGGGGTTGCCCCGGTTGGCCGGGGGCGGGGTGCTGGTAGCGGGAGCGGCCGGGACGGTGTCTCTTCCTCGTCCCTGGCCTCCTCCTCCTCCTCGGGGACGGCGCTGACCTTGGTTGTTCCGGTTCTGTTCGTGTGGCCCACTCCGGCCTACTCGAGTGCTCTCCCACCGGTCAGCCTCGGCGGCGAGCTGCCGTGGGTCAGTCAATTTACTGTCGAGGAGGTGCTGCCTGAGCTCGACGAAGCAGTTGTTAGAGAGGTGCTCCCACACCATGAGATTAAAAAGTTGCTCGTAGGTCGTCACATGGCTTCCCTTGATCCAACCCTCGAAGGCTCGGCTGAAATAGTTTACATATTCCACCCAAGTTGTACCCGGGATCCGGGTGCAGTCTCGGAACCTCTAGCGGTACATTTCGGGTGTGAGCCCATATCGGGTGAGGAGGGCCGCCTTCATGTGGTCATAGGAGGTCATCAGATGGTCTGGGAGCTGTAACAGGGCATCGCGGCCTTCATTGACGAACCTCCCCCATAGACCGGCTTCCCAGTCGCTTCGATCGATCCAGTGGGAGGTCATGGCGATCTCGTAGGCCTTGAACCACTGTTGTATGTCGTCATCTCGGAAATACTCTCGAACGACATCCTTGGGGATGTGTACTTTCTTTTCTGTCGCTCCTGGGGTGCGCGGTTGCTCGGGCACCCCCAGTTCTTTGTTCTGCTTCCGTAGGTTTATTTCTGCTAGTTGGCGCTCGTGTTCGTACGCTAATCTCTTTTCTTCGAGCTCTCTCTGCCTCTGTTTTTCTTCCCGTTCTTCTCGGAGCCGCAGATGTTCTAGGTTCAGTTTTTGTTCAGCTAATTTGAGTTCACCGTCCATTTTGAGTCGGGCCATTTCTAACTCATGTAGTCTGCTTTTTTCTCTCTCTTGTATCTCTTCTTGCGAGAGACCCGTTCTTCGCTCCTCGGGAGCCGTGGCATTCCTCTCTGATGCTGCAACGCTTTGGTCCGGGGGTCTGACGGCCCCGGTTTCTGCCCATGACTCAATGGCGTGCTTGAAATCGTCTTTAGTACTCAGACCGGTGGTAGCAATGCCTAGTTCAATGCAGAATTGTTTCAATTCACGATGGCTGTACTCTTCCAATTTCTCCATCTGGAATTTCTCGGTGGATCCGCTCTCTTTGGTTGTCATTGTGGTTTCGTCGTGGGGTGAGCTACTCTCTGTACGATTACGTGTTGATTCGGATCCCACCGCTGCCACCAATGTTAGACGGACCGGGAGGGTCGGCCGAGGACAAGGGGAGAGGTCTCCAGGGAGAGCCGTCTCCAGCGATCGTACAGACGAGTAACTTCCCCCCCACAGACGTACACCACACAAAGATAAGGTTTAACGTTCTTTATAAGCAATCTTTAAGTACGGTGGAATGGTACAAGGAGGTCTGGACTCAGGGGTCCCCTCGATTCTAGTCTCTTGGATAGGAAGGGGGTAGCGGGACAGTCTTGTTACCAATCTGGTAGTTGCGATGGTATGATGAATAGCTCACAATCCTCGAGCTCGGCGTTCTAGATGGACGGGCCGCGGCAGCGCCGGCAGGTCCCGAGATGATCGTAGGTAGTGACGGTCCGCGGCGGCGCCAGCAGGTCCCGGTGAAGGTGGTAATTACAACGGTCCGCGGCAGCGCCAGCAGGTCCCGACGAGGATGAAGGATGCAGAAGGTTGCGGCAGCGCCAGCAGGCAGGACGATAGTTCGCAAGGCAGGGCTACGGCAGCGCCAGTAGTCCGTCAAGGATGAGTTCTTCACGGTGTCTCTCGACTCCAGGATACAACTGCCTTCCTGCTCTGGGACTGCCCTAGTTATAGGTCTGGGCCCCTTTGATGTCCGGACCCTCGCACTTGGAGGTCGGGAGGTCCGGGATGAGGGAGTCCAGACACCCAGCAGGGGGGTGGAGCCAGCGCCCGGGGGAGCTGGGGGGCGATCGGCACCTGGCGGGGGAGAGCCATCGACACTTCTTTCTCCCATTGACCTGCCAAGTGGTCCGTTCACCTCCTGGGTGGATGGTGGTGCCGGGATGTCGGGGCCTGGCCAGGCCCAGGGTTAGGGTCGATCTGAGGCCACGCGGCCTCGTGGTGCAGTGTCCAAGATGGCGACCGGGCCGGGCGAGGGCCGGTAGTGGTTCGGCCCCATGATACAGAGATGTCCGGGGGCAGGAGTCCCGTATGAGACGGGGTGCGGGGTGCTTCTGTGGGTAACACCTGGAGGGCCGGGGCTCGGGCCCTGTCATGCGGGGAGGGAGCAAGCCCTTCATGCGGCCTGTCCAACACTGAATTAAGCAGACCACTCTTAGCCAGTCCAAAGATCAGGGCTTGATCCATCACCGTTATTTATCTCACTGCACCATCCCAGTTCAGAACCTGGCTATATGCAAATCAGTCTGTCCTGGCCCAGTGCATCATGGGAACAGGGCAGACTAAACTACCAAGCCAATTCTTCACCAGAAAGGAGACAAGCTACCGGGGACCGGTTTCTGGCATTTCAGCCGTCGTCGGCCCGGCTTGCTTGAATCCTGATGGTGCGGTGAGAAAGGGACTCATGTCTGAGTATACCCTGCCACACCTAAAACGATTCAGAAAAGGGGGTGGTGATGAACAGAGTACCAAAGCAACAGCGTACCCTGATCACCAAACCCTCAGCCCACCCACCTCATTTAGAGATGGTTGGACCTTGGGTATTCCATTGATGAAATACTTCAGTCGATGGGTTCACAGAGTATGGGCTATCATTACACTGCCTTCCCTATTAAGGATGTACAGTGTACTGTCTTTTTTCCCTGTCTGTTACCACCAGGGACCCTGGTGAAGGTCAGGAGAAGACAATCATTTATCCCCACATCCTGGAATAAAACGCCTACAGCGTAGGGGGTCAATCATTTTTTGTTTTCCGCAACAAACTCCTACTTTGGGAATTCGTTTCTGTGAAAGAAAATAATGTGGTGGATGGCAGTCAAACCCGACAGCGGATGACCACCAAACCTTTAATACATTGAAAGGCCATTGTAGCGGTTCCTTTCAATGTACAGAAATGACTGCCGGGCCAGCGGTCATCACTAAATTTAGCGGGCAGTGTACCTACGGGATAGCTAAGGTAATGTTTTCTGCCGTCCCGACAGACACTACTCTGTCTGTCAAACTCTAAATCAGGCGGTAAGTTAACTGGGAATCTGCAGAACATGGAGGGGGTAAAGACATATAGTTTAGTTTCCTCTTTTTTTTGGAAGTTAGATCAGTTGATCTCTCAGGGGGTCCCATTTCTGGTCCTCGTTAATGTTGGACCATGTTGTTCAGAACACCGGGTTTTTATGTAGAGATTAGGCTAGAGACGTTGAAGGTTCACATTCTAGAGGTAAGGAGGAGACCCCGCATGTCAGTTAGCCTTTCCTTTTCAAGTCAATCATTCTCAAAGTGAAGAGTCTGAATTCCCTAAAAAAGTGCTGTTGAACGGACATTGTCTTTCACGAGGAGATGTACTCCTGAGGTCTGGCCATTTCAGAATGGGACCGTTAATACCCACAACAGGACAGTGCTTCGCAAAACTTCAAGACAACTGGGATTGCGATCTTTTTGCAGGCAAAACCTTATAGCCACTTCCATCAAGGTTAAGATGGATCCGGGTGGGAGATAAGTGGATGATATGTGCTGGTTCTGCTGTATGCGTCAGGTGATGCTCTTACACTTATCAACGCAGACACCCGAAACACATCTCAAGAGTCCTTCCCGCAGATTCTTACTGAAGTGGCTGGGGGAGGTGGAGCTTATTATAGGCTCATACAGCCTAACCTGCACTGCCTACCGGGATTTAACCTTTCGCGACACCCGCTTCGCGGGTGCCGCTCATACAGCCTAACCTGCAGTTTGCTGCTTTGTCTGCCGAAGGAGGAAATCACCGCAAATCGCTAACTAGTACATCTCTGGCCCTAGCCTCCCCACCGACGCGGACTCGCTGGTGTGAGCGCGTCCTGCAATCGGCAGGACTTGACAACGCTCCCAGCTTGAGTCCCCAGGGTTGAGGCTAGAGGCGAGTTCTCCTGCGAGGGCACCGACCGGGGGACTGCGAGGACCAGCATTCCACACGTAGCCCAGCTGGTTCCTCTTCCCCCGGCGGCCACGCCCACGGACACGCCCACTGCCTACCGGAATTTAACCTTTCGCGACACCCGCTTCGCGGGTGCCGCTCATACAGCCTAACCTGCAGTTTGCTGCTTTGTCTGCCGAAGGAGGAAATCACCGCAAATCGCTAACTAGTGCATCTCTGGCCCTAGCCTCCCCACCGACGCGGACTCGCTGGTGTGAGCGCGTCCTGCAATCGGCAGGACTTGACAACGCTCCCAGCTTGAGTCCCCAGGGTTGAGGCTAGAGGCGAGTTCTCCTGCGAGGGCACCGACCGGGGGACTGCGAGGACCAGCATTCCACACGTAGCCCAGCTGGTTTCTCTTCCCCCGGCGGCCACGCCCATGGACACGCCCACTGCCTACACGTATTTTATTGATACAACCCTTACCGCGACGCGGGACGCGCGCGGGGCGGAGCTCGGGGCGAAGACCAGGCAAAGAGGGGGCCGTTTGAGGCCGTTCGAGAACGTGAAGAGACCGGACCGGGCCTTCCCTCTAAGCTCTGCTTAAACGGACCACAACTGTATGTCCCATTCTAACTCACAGATATTGTCATTGTTCTCATATTGTCCGGCCACTCAACAAGACTCTGTGAAATCCTTCCATCGAAAATGAATACTAGGGGTAGCAAGTTAAAAAAGATTAAAAAAAGGTGGGGTCGGCGAACAGCTGTTAGGGCCCATGGACGATTTTATTACTAAGGCAAACACTTTCATCGACCAAAGCATTAGCCTAATAGAGGGCAGAGTATCTACTGACCTCGCCATCGCGAGGCGATCCTCAATGGGGCCATTGGCTACAGCAAGATCCCCAGAGGCAGAGGGTACCTTAGTACAATCGTCACAAGGTAATAATAGACTTAGTCTCCCGAATGTTGTAGACCTTTCAGCTTACCAACTTTCTCTATCACTTTCAAACTCTGACCTAGAAAAAACTCCGGAAATTCTACGCGATCATACACCAGAGGAAGTAAGACAAGCAAGAGGGAGGAGGGAGGGGGCTGTCAAGAAAAGAAAGGAAAAGGAAAAAGTAGATAAAAACCACCGTCATTGATATGGCTGATTTAACTGATCCAACAGTAATTTCAAATCCGGTAGGTCCAACCCTTAAAACGGTTGACATTACTGACCATCATGTACTGGTACATCATTCTTCACATAACAACATTCCAAGCACCATTATCTCAGGTTCACCTGTTCTTCTACCTCTCAGTAATGAACCTGAGACCTCGGAGCTGGTAAACAAAATAACCTCACTACTACACTCTTTTTTTCTACCTCTTGAAATCAGATTAACAAACATCGAGACTCAATTGTCAAAAATTTCAAAATCCATACAATTCAGGCCAACTCAAGAACCTCAAAAAATGGGAATAGATAACCTGGCTGCACTTGCCCCACAAAAGAAAACAACAACATTAGCCTGCCCATCTCCCAAACAACAAACAGTAGTAAAAGCCCCCACAGTGGCGAAATCCCCCCCGAAAGCTATAATACCAACCCCTCAGACTAATATAGTTTCAAAAACCCCTGCAACAAAAACAACAGTTCTAAAAACGCCAGCCCATAAAACACCAGCCCCTACAATTTCTGCTAAAAAAAAAAAAACCCTATAGTGAATAAAGGAACCACAAGAGGAGCTCACGAGGGCAGACTCTATACGAATCTGCCACCTGAAGCCTCACCATTCGTGGTTGTGATGACTGGGGTACCAGAACTAATGGGGGAGACTGTAGAACCTAATTGGTCCTTAAAAAATAAGGTCCAATATTGGTTAAACACAAATCGACCTACTCCCCCCAACTGGCCAAGTAGGATGTCAACGGTATGCAGGACCCCATGGGTGGGACATACCAAAAAAGTAATACAGGGAGACTGCATTGTGATCACGTTCGAGGATCCAAGAGTAGTCGAGTATATTTGCTCCTGGGAACATCATAACACAAGTGGTGGGATTGACACAAAGTGTCTTTCCTTTTTCTACCCAAAAAAACATCATAACAGCCACTTTAACGAATTCGACAACATATGGCGCAAAGCAGTCCCACAGCCCTGGGAATTTACCATCCCTAGATCAAAAACGGTCCAGCGACAAAATGATCATGATAGCCCTTGGTGGCCAGTAGACCCCAATTATCAGCAACATGATGGTCCATGGCAGACTGTGGGACCTCGGAACAGAGGAAGAGAATGGGAGCAATGGGGTGGACCTCCGCAGCGACCATATAGACCCATCTATAGAGAAATGCCACATTGGGAAAATTGGTCGGGTATACCGACCATGAATCGGTTCAGTGGCCTAGAAATGGTCGACTGACCATTATCTGAAACTTCCACTCTTGAACAACTCACCTCACCCCCAGATCCCGCACGGAGGACGACCGCAGTCCAAGAGAATAAGACACAACTCCTGTCTGTTGTTTTCTGGAATATTGCGGGTCTCCGCCCCAAAATAGAGGATGGCTCCGCTGCTCATTTTCTCGAAGAAGGCAAGATAATATGCCTACAAGAAACATCGGCCACGAAAGAGCTGCATATTGTGGGTTATAAAACATATTTCTCCCCAGCCCTCTCAAGTAATGCGGGCAGGCCTAAGGGGGGCTTGGTTACTTATATAGCCAATACAATTCCAAACCTGAAGTTATTAAAAACCGAATCTACCCCAAACTTCCAATTGTTTTCCCTCTCGGTAGGAAAAGAAGCCATCATCATTCTAATAAATTTCTACAATAATTTAGAGGAGGACCATTTTATTAACACCCTTTCGACAATTCAGGAAAAAATCGCCAATTATAGACAACTGTACAAAAAAAAGGGCACCGTCCATCTATTATGGGGAGGGGACTTTAATCTGCACCCCTGCCCGCGCTCGGGCCATCAGAGTTGCGGGGTAGTGGACGAGCACAATAACCCTCTCGTGCACTTTCACCATGAACGAACGGGGGAATTAATGAATAACCTTCTTACAGACCTCGAACTATCAATAGTAAATAAGAAAAACCCCGTTAATAATGCATTAGAACCAACATACCTAGGGAGGGGGCATGAGACCACCGTTGACTATATTCTTTCAACGGATGGGCTGAGACATATAATTAGGGACTTCACACTTCTAACAAATACTCTAAGCGATCACTCCGCGCTTAGATTGGATTTAAACCTGCATAATCAAGTAACGCACACAACAATAATTGCACACACCCTATCCCAAAATCGGCTCGAATTGGGCAGAATAAATGGATTTACGATAAAATGGGAAAAGATAGATCCCACCCAACTAACCAATAACTTAATTAAGACAACATACCCCAATATAACAAAATGTTTAGACCTGGAAACAGACGATAGGACGATTCTTGAAAATTTTAAGACCATCTTGGATAAAATAAAAGTAATGCTGACCAGAAAAAATAAACAAAATAACACAAATCCACCAGCCTGGTTTAATCATGATTGCACTGTGATGCAAACCAAGTTAAAAGAGGCTCTTAGACAACCGAAAAGAGATCAGCAACAGATCCAGCATCTTAGGCTCCAGTACAAAAAGGTTAGGAAATTGAGAAAACAAGAGCTGAAACAGGCTCTATGGGACGACCTACACAAAAGCACACTTACGAGAAACAGTGAGTCTTTCTGGCGAATAGTAAAAACCCCCTTCTTATCTGATTCCAACAGACCCCAGATCGACGTGGCCATAGAAGAGGAAACTTGGGTAAATCATTTTTCTAATATTTTTAAACTAACATCCCCAACAGAAGAATTGTATCATTCCCTTCCTCCCGTCGATTTTCCAATTAGCCTACAATTTGATATACTCGATGTAGTGCAGGCACTAAACCTAAGCAAAGGGGGCAAAGCACCAGGACCAGATGGGGTGCCCGTAGATCTCTTTAAACATCTCCCGGATCTCTGGGCCCCATACTCACAAGAGTATGTATTGCAGCAGCGAAACTGGGACTGATGGAGTCTTGGTCCAACTCCATCATGGTGCCAATCTTCAAAAAGGGGGACCGCCAAGACGTCAAATGCTACCGTCCCATCTCTTTGTTAGATTCTCTAGGAAAAGTAGTCGGTAGAGTAGTCCTAGAACAACTCCAGCAATGGGCAGACGAAAGAAAGATCCTATCAGACCTACAATTCGGGCTCAGGGAAGGTTTTGGAACCGTAGAACAGGCCCTCAACCTAAGCATGATCGTGTCCAAGTACATTCACGCAAAGCAGGGGACAATGTACATGGTATACGTGGACTTGTCCTCTGCGTTCGATTGCGTATCCAATGCGAAGCTATGGACCCTTTTGAGAAATATGGGGGTGGATCTTCCACTCCTGGATTTTTTAAGAGAGCTATATGTGGAAGCTTCTGCAAGAGTGCGCTACGGGACAAAGGGAGAGCTCACCGCGTCATTCAGAGTAGAGCGAGGAGTCAGGCAGGGGTGTGTCCTGGCCCCCTTCCTCTTCTCCCTGTATACTAACGGGTTGGAGGAGAAGATGTTGAGGGGGGGGCAGGACCTCCCCAGATTAAGACAACGCCTGATTCCCGCACTGCTTTACGCGGATGACGCAGTTATCCTGGCCCGCACACCAATAGAACTCCAGAAATCCCTGAACAAATATGCTGAGTTCATGAGCGCTTTAGACCGGCATATAAATGTTAAAAAAACTTTTGTTATGGTGGCCGGTGGAGGGCGAAAACGCACAAAGAACATCCATTTAAACGAACAAAAACTTGAGAGGACTCCCCAGTACCCTTATCTGGGCATAATGATAGACGAAAGACTAAATTGGAAAGCAGCCATTGAGCACATGAGACATCTTTTTAAGAGAGCTATTGTTGCATTGATGAACTTTTCACAAAGACTCGGAAGGAGACCACCAGTCGAACTGCTAAAAATCTATGCTGCAAAATGTCTATGCCATCGCTCTATATGGGGCCGGGGTATGGGGGCATGCTGATGTTGCCTCTCTCCAAATAGCTGAGAACTCTTTTATGAGATTCCTTCTATCCGCCCCAAAGTGTTCTTCCATCTACGCATGTCACGCGGAACTGGGAATCCCCTACATAGAAGATCTGATAAAAGTTCAGCCATTGTTACTCTGGAGACGCATTTGGCTATTGGACAAGAACATGATGACTAAAGACATCCTAGAGGACTCAATGGCACTGGATCGTGCGCACAAAATAGCCTGGCTCACCTATGTCAGGCACTTCTTTACAGACCTGGGTCTAGAAAGGTACTATCTCACACCAGCAACCCTAACTGAGATAACCAAGAAAGAGCTGAAGCAGAAAGCTATGAACCATCTAGAGACTCTCAGAATTACTCTGCTATCAACTAAACAATCTGTACAACATGCAAATATGGTACAGCTCACACCACAAATTCAGCCCTACCTCACACTAGAAATCAGCACGTACGACAAGATGCTCCTGACCAGATTCAGACTCAACCTTTTCCATAGACTAGTGGCCTTTCCAAAAAAAAATACTTGGGACCCAAATTTGACTCACTGTCCATGTGATGATACCTCCCCACAGACATGTATGCACACGATACTGTTTTGTAAATATTTTCATCCCCATAGAAAGATCTGGCTATTCCCAACTGTTAAAGTCCTGGGGTTTTAGACAATGCCGTCCGGCTATGTTATCCCTATTCTGAGCGCACCTGTTACCATGTACTACATTTTTTAAAATGCATTATCAGGCACAGGAACAACCTCTAAATATTGAATGAACTTATTCTCCTCCATTTTTAAACTTTGAAATGTTGCTAATGTACAGTGTTATAATACCTCTGATAATTTTTTAAAACATATAAATGTATGAATTTTGCTGCTGCTTTTATGGTTTTGCAATGACAAAAAACGAATAAAGAATTTTTTATTATTATTATCATAGGGCATGACTTCAATCTGATCGGAGATCAGTCTTTAGACCTCAAGCTAAGTAACCAAACTTCAAAGTGATGCCAAAGGTACTGAATGGAAGACCCATGGCAATTTCTTAACCCTGAGACCAATGATTACACTTTTCACTCCCATGTTCATAGAACATATACATGGTTTGACTACTTTTCCATGTCCTAAACATTATTAATGATGCTTCAGAAATACAGGGAATTCAGACACCTCCGTCTCAGACAAAAAAGTTACTTCATTTCAGTGACACTCTTTCTGATGGACACTCTATCTGCCCATGGATTCCTCAGCTTAATATCAGCAGGATCTAGATCATTTTCTTGTAGTGCTCTAGTGCACCGGGAGGTGGCGTTGTGCAGCTTTGTGCTGCCTCCATACCAGCCCCAGAAGTGATGAAGCGGAGCTGCATACAACCAGCACCCCTGCGTGATGACGTCAATTTATTGTCTTTCCCCTTTTCGCACCATCAGATGCAGAGCACGAATAATTGTTGGTAACAGAATGCTGATCACCAACTTGGGACTTTTTAGATGTTAAAAAGAGGCGACTTTGCAGAACAAATAGTTTGGAGGGCAGAGAAGTTAGACTAACCACCAAAATTAACATTATCGACGGCAATTAACTGATTCTTTTGATGAATACTTCTAACCTCAGATTCCTCACCTCAGAATAGATACCAAAGTTGCACCTCCCAGAGATAGAAATTCTGTGGAGTGGACTAACAAAAAGGTTTTGCAGACCTGAGTGGATGAAGAGTCTTTGCTGGTGCTCTTGCCTTTCAAGGCATTAGTACTGGCGCCGATTGCACCAACACAGTGGTAGCAGCTTTGGTCCTGGTGGAATGGGCTTGCAGATGTTCCAGGGGTTGCCTCTTGGTCAGTGCAGAGGACTTCATCAGGATCCTGATCTTCACAGCCATCTCTTTTTAAGATGTTGGTCCCTCTAAAGGTCTTTGTTACAATCAATATAAACGCCAGGAGCCCTTTTAAGGTCAGGAGCAGGGGCGTAACACAGGCCCCCACATCCCTTGCAGTGAGGGGGGGCCGGGGGGGGGGCAGGGGCTGCAGGGGGCCCCCTCAGCACTGTACTCACGCCAGAGAGCTCCAGATTAAATCCGGAGCGGGCCCCTCTGTGCACCTTGCAGGGGGGCCCCTACGACTTTCGTTACGCCACTGCTTTAGAGCCCGTCATCCTCTTTCTAGTGGTGCACCGCAACGTACGCTGGTGGAGTGATCAATTGCCCAACGCGGAGGGGGCACGGGGGTCACACATTCTGTTTGAAGACCTCCCAAGTGCTCAGCATAAAGTCTGGAAAGAAGGTGATGCTGGAAGTTGCACTGAAGGTGTCTGCAGTTCACACAGGCCCGGCTCCAGGAATTTTTATTCGGGTGGGCCAAGGGTACATTCGGGTGGTCCACTACCGTCCCAATTTGTCGCTTCTGGAGGTAGTATACAAGCCATAGATTCCATCATATCTACTTGCCAATAGTCACTATGGTACAAGGATTGCTTCTGTGTGTACACAGAACATATGGAGAGTTATTTATTGGTGCCCACCACTGACCTCTTTCTCTGTAGATACCTTTACTACAACCCTCCAACAGTGCACTCCATCTCTTCGTAGCCCCTCCCCCTCATGACCTCCTCCTCAGACTCCCTCACTACCACCCTCCACCAGTGCCCCTCATCTCTCTAAAACCCCTCTCCCTCATGACCTCATCCTCGGATTCCCTCACTACCACATTCCAACAGTGCCCCTCAACTATCTAAAGCAGGGGTCCCCAAACTGGTCCTGGAGGGCCAGATCCATGCCAGATTTTTTAAATTACTACATGTATCTCTATGGGGATATCCCAAAAATCTGGCATGGATCCGGCCCTCCAGGACCGGTTTGGGGACCCCTGCTCTAAAGGCCCTACTCCCAAGGCCCTCCTCCTTGGATTCCCTCACTGCCACCCTCCTCCAGTGCCCCTCATCGCTCCATAGCCCTACCCCCCCATGACCTCCTCCTTGGATTCCCTCATTGCCACCCTCTACCAGTGCCCCTCATCGCTCCATAGCCCAGCCCTCTCATGACCTCCTCCTTGGATTCCCTCATTGCCACCCTCTACCAGTGCCCCTCATCGCTCCGTAGCCCAGCCCTCTCATGACCTCCTCCTTGGATTCACTCATTGTCACCCTCCTCCAGTGCCCCTCATCCCTCCATAGCCCAGCCCCCCATGACCTCCTCCTTGGATTCACTCATTGCCACCCTCCACCAGTGCCCCTCATAGCTCCGTAGCCCAGCCCTCCCATGGCCTCCTCCTTGGATTCCCTCATTGCCACCCTCCACCAGTGCCCCTCATCGCTCCATAGCCCAGCCCCCCATTGACCCCCTCCTTGGATTACCTCCTTGCCACCCTCCACCAGTGCCTCTCATCGCTCCGTTGCCCAGCCCCCCATGACCTCCTCCTTGGATTCCCTCACTGCCACCCTCCACCAGTGCCTCTCATCGCTCCGTTGCCCAGCCCCCCATGACCTCCTCCTTGGATTCCCTCACTGCCACCCTCTAACAGTGCCTCTCATCGCTCCATAGCCCAGCCCCCCATGACGACCTCCTTGGATTCCCTCACTGCCACCCTCCACCAGCGCCCCTCATCGCTCCGTAGCCCAGACCCCCCATGACCTCCTTCTTGGATTCCCTCATTGCCACCCTCCTCCAGTGCCCCTCATCGCTCCGTTGCCCAGCCCCCCATGACCTCCTCCTTGGATTCCCTCATTGTCACCCTCCTCCAGTGCCCCTCATCGCTCCGTTGCCCAGCCCCCCATGACCTCCTCCTTGGATTCACTCATTGCCACCCTCTACCAGTGCCCCTCATCGCTCCATAGCCCAGCCCTCCCATGGCCTCCTCCTTGGATTCCCTCACTGCCACCCTCCACCAGTGCCCCTCATCGCTCCGTAGCCCAGCCCTCCCATGGCCTCCTCCTTGGATTCCCTCACTGCCACCCTCCACCAGTGCCCCTCATCGCTCCGTAGCCCAGCCCTCTAATGACCTCCTCCTTGGATTCCCTCATTGTCACCCTCCTCCAGTGCCCCTCATCGCTCCATAGCCCAGCCCTCCCATGACCTCCTCCTTGGATTCCCTCATTGTCACCCTCCTCCAGTGCCCCTCATGGCTCCGTTGCCCAGCCCCCCATGACCTCCTCCTTGGATTCCCTCACTGCCACCCTCCACCAGTGCCTCTCATCGCTCCATAGCCCAGCGCCCCCATGACCTCCTCCTTGGATTCCCTCACTGCCACCCTCCACCAGTGCCTCTCATCGCTCCATAGCCCAGCCCCCCATGACCTCCTCCTTGGATTCCCTCACTGCCACCCTCTACCAGTGCCCCTCATCGCTCCGTAGCCCAGCCCTCTCAGGACCTCCTCCTTGGAATCCCTCATTGTCACCCTCCTCCAGTGCCCCTCATCGCTCCGTTGCCCAGCCCCCCATGACCTCCTCCTTGGATTCCCTCACTGCCACCCTCCACCAGTGCCCCTCATCTCTCCAAAGGCCCTCCTCCCCATGACCTCCTCCTTGGATTACCTCACTGCCACCCTCCTCCAGTGCCTCTCCTCGCTCCATAGCCCAGCCCCCCATGACCTCCTCCTTGGATTCCCTCATTACCACCCTCCACCAGTGCCCCTCATCGCTCCGTAGCCCAGCGCCCCCATGACCTCCTCCTTGGATTCCCTCATTGCCACCCTCCACCAGTGCCCCTCATCCCTCCATAGCCCAGCCCCCCATGACCTCCTCCTTGGATTCCCTCACTGCCACCCTCCACCAGTGCCTCTCCTCGCTCCATAGCCCAGCCCCCCCATGACCTCCTCCTTGGATTCCCTCATTGCCACCCTCCACCAGTGCCTCTCCTCGCTCCATAGCCCAGCGCCCCCATGACCTCCTCCTTGGATTCCCTCATTGCCACCCTCCACCAGTGCCTCTCATCGCTCCGTTGCCCAGCCCCCCATGACCTCCTCCTTGGATTCCCTCATTGTCACCCTCCTTCAGTGCCCCTCATCGCTCCGTTGCCCAGCCCCCCATGACCTCCTCCTTGGATTCCCTCACTGCCACCCTCCACCAGTGCCCCTCATCTCTCCAAAGGCCCTCCTCCCCATGACCTCCTCCTTGGATTACCTCACTGCCACCCTCCTCCAGTGCCTCTCATCTCTCCAAAGCCCCTCCCCCCATGACCTCCTCCTTGGATTCCCTCACTTCCACCCTCCACCAGTGCCCATCATCACTCCATAGCCCAGACCCCCATGACCTCCTCCTTGGATTCCCTCACTGCCACCCTCTACCAGTGCCCCTCATCTCTCCAAAGGCCCTCCTCCCCATGACCTCCTCCTTGGATTACCTCACTGCCACCCTCCTCCAGTGCCTCTCCTCGCTCCATAGCCCAGCGCCCCCATGACCTCCTCCTTGGATTCCCTCACTGCCACCCTCCACCAGTGCCTCTCCTCGCTCCATAGCCCAGCCCCCCCCCCATGGCCTCCTCCTTGGATTCCCTCATTGCCACCCTCCACCTGTGCCCCTCATCGCTCCATAGCCCAGCCCCCCATGACCTCCTCCTTGGATTCCCTCACTGCCACCCTCCACCAGCGCCCCTCATCGCTCCGTAGCCCAGCCCCCCCATGACCTCCTCCTTGGATTCCCTCACTGCCACCCTCCACCAGTGCCCCTCATCGCTCCATAGCCCAGCCCTCCCATGGCCTCCTCCTTGGATTCCCTCACTGCCACCCTCCACCAGTGCCCCTCATCGCTCCGTAGCCCAGCCCTCCCATGGCCTCCTCCTTGGATTCCCTCACTGCCACCCTCCACCAGTGCCCCTCATCGCTCCGTAGCCCAGCCCTCTAATGACCTCCTCCTTGGATTCACTCATTGCCACCCTCCACCAGTGCCCCTCATCGCTCCATAGCCCAGCCCTCCCATGACCTCCTCCTTGGATTCCCTCATTGTCACCCTCCTCCAGTGCCCCTCATGGCTCCGTTGCCCAGCCCCCCATGACCTCCTCCTTGGATTCCCTCACTGCCACCCTCCACCAGTGCCTCTCATCGCTCCATAGCCCAGCGCCCCCATGACCTCCTCCTTGGATTCCCTCACTGCCACCCTCCACCAGTGCCTCTCATCGCTCCATAGCCCAGCCCCCCATGACCTCCTCCTTGGATTCCCTCACTGCCACCCTCTACCAGTGCCCCTCATCGCTCCGTAGCCCAGCCCTCTCAGGACCTCCTCCTTGGAATCCCTCATTGTCACCCTCCTCCAGTGCCCCTCATCGCTCCGTTGCCCAGCCCCCCATGACCTCCTCCTTGGATTCCCTCACTGCCACCCTCCACCAGTGCCCCTCATCTCTCCAAAGGCCCTCCTCCCCATGACCTCCTCCTTGGATTACCTCACTGCCACCCTCCTCCAGTGCCTCTCCTCGCTCCATAGCCCAGCCCCCCATGACCTCCTCCTTGGATTCCCTCATTACCACCCTCCACCAGTGCCCCTCATCGCTCCGTAGCCCAGCGCCCCCATGACCTCCTCCTTGGATTCCCTCATTGCCACCCTCCACCAGTGCCCCTCATCCCTCCATAGCCCAGCCCCCCATGACCTCCTCCTTGGATTCCCTCACTGCCACCCTCCACCAGTGCCTCTCCTCGCTCCATAGCCCAGCCCCCCCATGACCTCCTCCTTGGATTCCCTCATTGCCACCCTCCACCAGTGCCTCTCCTCGCTCCATAGCCCAGCGCCCCCATGACCTCCTCCTTGGATTCCCTCATTGCCACCCTCCACCAGTGCCTCTCATCGCTCCGTTGCCCAGCCCCCCATGACCTCCTCCTTGGATTCCCTCATTGTCACCCTCCTTCAGTGCCCCTCATCGCTCCGTTGCCCAGCCCCCCATGACCTCCTCCTTGGATTCCCTCACTGCCACCCTCCACCAGTGCCCCTCATCTCTCCAAAGGCCCTCCTCCCCATGACCTCCTCCTTGGATTACCTCACTGCCACCCTCCTCCAGTGCCTCTCATCTCTCCAAAGCCCCTCCCCCCATGACCTCCTCCTTGGATTCCCTCACTTCCACCCTCCACCAGTGCCCATCATCACTCCATAGCCCAGACCCCCATGACCTCCTCCTTGGATTCCCTCACTGCCACCCTCTACCAGTGCCCCTCATCTCTCCAAAGGCCCTCCTCCCCATGACCTCCTCCTTGGATTACCTCACTGCCACCCTCCTCCAGTGCCTCTCCTCGCTCCATAGCCCAGCGCCCCCATGACCTCCTCCTTGGATTCCCTCACTGCCACCCTCCACCAGTGCCTCTCCTCGCTCCATAGCCCAGCCCCCCCCCATGGCCTCCTCCTTGGATTCCCTCATTGCCACCCTCCACCTGTGCCCCTCATCGCTCCATAGCCCAGCCCCCCATGACCTCCTCCTTGGATTCCCTCACTGCCACCCTCCACCAGCGCCCCTCATCGCTCCGTAGCCCAGCCCCCCCATGACCTCCTCCTTGGATTCCCTCACTGCCACCCTCCACCAGTGCCCCTCATCGCTCCATAGCCCAGCGCCCCCATGACCTCCTCCTTGGATTCCCTCATTGCCACCCTCCACCTGTGCCCCTCATCACTCCATAGCCTAGCCCCCCCATGGCCTCCTCCTTGGATTCCCTCATTGCCACCCTCCACCTGTGCCCCTCATCGCTCCATAGCCCAGCCCCCCATGACCTCCTCCTTGGATTCCCTCACTGCCACCCTCCACCAGTGCCTCTCATCGCTCCATAGCCCAGCGCCCCCCATGACTCCTCCTTGGATTCCCTCACTGCCACCCTCCACCAGTGCCTCTCCTCGCTCCATAGCCCAGCCCCCATGACCTCCTCCTCGGATTCCCTCATTGCCACCCTCCACCTGTGCCCCTCATCGCTGCTTAGCCCGGCCCCTCCCATGACCTCCTCCTTGGATTCCCTCATTACCACCCTCCACCAGTCAAGTCAAGTCAAGTCAGAGAATTTATATAGCGCACTACATACCCAGAGGGTCCCAAGGCGCTTAGAAAGGGGAGGAGGATTACTTGTCAAATATCCACGTTTTAAGTTGCTTTCTGAATGCTAGGTGGTTCTGGGTAAGGCGAAGGTAAGCGGGGAGTGAGTTCCATGTTTTAGCAGCCAGGTATGAGAAGGATCTGCCTCCCATGGTGGTCTTGTTGATGCGAGGTACAGTGGCGAGGGCTTGGCTGGAAGAACGTAGTTGGCGGGAGGGGGTGTAGAAGGACAGTCGTGAGTTGAGGCATTCTGGTCCGATGTCGTAGAGTGATTTGTGTGCGTGGGTTAGCAGTCGGAAAGTGATCCTCTTATTGACGGGTAGCCAGTGGAGGTCTTTAAGGTGACCAGAGATGTGTTCGTTGCGTGGGATGTCTAATATGATCCTGGCTGAGGCGTTTTGGATTCGTTGGAGTTTCTTCTGGAGTTTAGTGGTAGTGCCTGCATAGAGGGTTTTTCCGTAGTCCAGTCGGCTCGTGACCAGAGCATGGGTGACAGTTTTCCTTGTTTCGGTGGGGATCCAGCGAAATGTTTTTCTAAGCATGCGAAGAATGTTGAAGCAGGAAGAGGATACGGCGCTGACTTGTCTATTCATTGAGAGTGAAGAATCCAGGATGACGCCTAAGTTCCGTGCGTGGTCTGTCGGGATGGGTGCTTTTCCGAGGGCTTCCGGCCACCAGGAGTCGTCCCATGCAGAGGGGGATGTACCTAAGATGAGGACTTCTGTTTTGTCTGAGTTCAGTTTCAGACGGCTTTGTTTCATCCATTCGGCAACTTCTTTCATTTCTTCGTGTAGGTTAGTTTTGGCGGTGCTGGGGTCATTGGTGAGAGAAAGGATAAGTTGAGTGTCATCCGCGTAAGAGATGATGTTGAGGTTGTGTTGGCGGGCGATGGCCGCGAGGGGGCTCATGTATACGTTGAAGAGGGTGGGGCTGAGTGAGGATCCTTGTGGTACGCCACAGATGACTTCAGTGGCCTCGGACTTGAATGGTGGGAGGCGGACTTTCTGAGTTCTTCCGGTGAGGAACGAGGTGATCCATTCAAGTGCTTTTCCTTGGATTCCGATGTTATTGAGGCGTTGTAAAAGGGTGCTGTGGCAGACTGTGTCGAATGCTGCAGAGAGGTCGAGGAGGATGAGGGCGACTGTGTCTCCATTGTCCAGTAGAGTTCGAATGTCGTCTGTTGCTGCGACGAGGGCGGTCTCAGTGCTGTGTTTTGCTCGGAAGCCAGATTGTGAGGAGTCGAGGGATTTGTTGGCTTCGAAGAAGGCGGCGAGCTGGTTGTTGACAGCTTTCTCGATGACTTTAGCCGGGAATGGAAGGAGCGAGATGGGGCGGTAATTTTTGAGTTCGGTGGGGTCCGCTGTGGGTTTCTTCAGAAGGGCGGTGAGTTCAGCGTGTTTCCAGTCTTCCGGGAAGGTGGCGGAGTTGAGGGAGCTGTTGATGACGTCTCGGAGGTGCGGTGCTATGACGGAGTCTGCTTTGTTGAAGATGTGGTGAGGACATGGGTCTGTGGGGGATCCTGAGTGGATGGAGTTCATCAGGCGGATTGTGTCCTCCTCAGTGGAGATTGGGTTCCAGTCGTTAAGGGTGTTCACGGGGGGAGAATGTTCAGCAAAAGGTAGGGTGGGTTGGTTTCCGGGTTGGTTGTCGAAGCTGTTGTGGATGTCTGCAATCTTGTTGTGGAAGAATGAGGCTAGGGAGTCGCAGAGGGCTTGAGAGGGGGTGATGTCGTTGGAGTTGGCCGAGGGATTGGAAAATTCCTTGACGATGTTGAAAAGTTCCTTGCTGTTGTGGGCGTTGTTGTCAAGTCGATCCTTGAATGCTGTTTTCTTGGCCTTTCGGATTAGTTGGTGGTGAGTGCGGGTGGCGTTTTTGAGGGCGTCCTTGGTGCTAGTAGTTGGGTCTTTTTTCCAGGCCTTTTCGAGGGAGCGGCAGAGTTTCTTGGACTTCTTAAGATCATCGTTGAACCATGAGGCCTTTTTGCTGGCAGGTTTGTTTTGACGTTTCTTCAGTGGTGCTAAGGTGTCGGCGGTGTTGGATAACCATAGGGTGAGGTTGGCGGCGGCTTCGTTTGCGTTAGAAGAGTGGGCTGGGGTGTTTAGAAGGAGCGATGCGGAGATCTGGTCCGTGGTGATTTTGTTCCAGTTTCTTTGCAGAGTTGGTTGGAGGTGGTTGGTGGGTTTTGGTTTGTTGTAGGTGAAGTGAACGCAGCTGTGGTCAGTCCAGAGGAGCTCCGTAGTGTGGCTGAAGGAGACATGATTGCTGGAGGTGAAGATGGGGTCGAGTGTGTGACCTGCGATGTGGGTGGGGGACGTGACCAGTTGTTTAAGTCCGAGGTTGGCGAGATTGTCCAAGAGGGTGGTGGTGTTGCGGTCGTTGATCTTTTCAAGGTGAAAATTGAGGTCTCCCAGAAGGATGTAGTCTTTGGAGGGGAGCGCATGAGGAGTGATGAAGTCCGTGATGTCTTCACTGAATTTTGCGCGGGGTCCTGGTGGTCTGTAGAGGAGGGTGCCTCTGAGTGTGGTCTTGGGGTCGATGTGGATCTGGAAGTGAACGTGTTCAGAGTTGGCGAGGTTGACGTCAGAGCTGGTTGAGAAGTGGATTGACTTCTTATGGACGATAGCGATTCCTCCTCCTGTGTGGTCGGTGCGGTCCTTACGAATGATCTTATAATCTTCAGGGATGGCAATGGTGATGTCTGGGGCGGAGGAAGCGTTCATCCAAGTTTCTGTTAGGAAGGCGACGTCCGGAGAGATGGTGTCTAGTAGATTCCATAGGTCAATGGCGTGTCTGTGGACTGATCGGGTGTTGAGAAGGATGCATTGTAGGTGGTTGGGGTCAGGAGTCTGTGTTGTGGTCGTAGCGGAGATGTTGTCGGTGCCGACGAATTTGCAGGAGTAGCAGGAGAAAGGTCCATGGGTGTGTCCGGGAGCGGCTTGGACGCAGTTTGGGGCGCGACCGGAGTTAAGGGCTAGGAGGGTTGCGGCATCGTAGGTAATGCGGGGGGGCTGGGCAGCGCGAGGGGCAGGGGGTCTGGCGCTGGGCGCGGTCCAGGCGCGGACGGGCGTAGACGGGCTTACCTTTGGCGCACCTTCGGCGCGGGTTGGGCGCGAACGCTGCGCGTGGACGCTGCGCGCGGGAGCTACTGTCATATATGGATAGTGGAGGGGCGAGGGCGTCTCAGCTGGGAGGCGGGGCGGGCTAAAGATCAGCACAACAACAACACAGGCAAGATGGAGGCGGAGGGGGGAGCCCAGCGGAAATGCGCAAATGCTGAAAAAGCGGCGCTTTTAAAATAGATGTTGTCGGTGCCGACGAATTTGCAGGAGCCCCTCATCGCTGCTTAGCCCAACCCCCCCCCATGACCTCCTCCTTGGATTCCCTCACTGCCACCCTCCACCAGTGCCCCTCATTGCTCCGTTGCCCAGCCCCCCATGACCTCCTCCTTGGATTCCCTCACTGCCACCCTCCACCAGTGCCCATCATCACTCCATAGCCCAGCCCCCCATGACCTCCTCCTTTGATTCCCTCACTGCCACCCTCCACCAGTGCCTCTGCTCGCTCCATAGCCCAGGCCCCCCATGACCTCCTCCTTGGATTCCCTCACTGCCACCCTCCACCAGTGCCCATCATCACTCCATAGCCCAGCCCCCCCATGGCCTCCTCCTTGGATTCCCTCACTGCCACGCTCCACCAGTGCCTCTCCTCGCTCCATAGCCCAGCCCCCTATGACTCCTCCTTGGATTCCCTCATTGCCACCCTCCACCAGTGCCCCTCATCGCTCCATAGCCCAACCCTCCCATGACCTCCTCCTTGGATTCCCTCACTGCCACCCTCCACCAGTGCCCCTCATCGCTCCATAGCCCAACCCTCCCATGGCCTCCTCCTTTGATTCCCTCACTGCCACCCTCCACCAGTGCCTCTGCTCGCTCCATAGCCCAGCCCCCCCATGACCTCCTCCTTGGATTCCCTCATTGCCACCCTCCACCAGTGCCCCTCATCGCTCTGTAGCCCAGCCCCCCCCATGACCTCCTCCTTGGATTCCCTCATTGCCACCCTCCTCCAGTGCCCCTCATCGCTCCATAGCCCAGTCCCCCCGTGACCTCCTCCTTGGATTCCCTCATTGCCACCCTCCACCAGTGCCCCTCATCGCTGCTTAGCCCAGCGCCCCCCTATGACCTCCTCCTTGGATTCCCTCATTGCCACCCTCCACCAGTGCCCCTCATTGCTCCATAGCCCAGCCCCCCTATGACCTCCTCCTTGGATTCCCCGACTGCCACCCTCCACCAGTGCCCCTCATCCCTCCATAGCCCAGCCCCCCCACGACTCCTCCTTGGATTCCCTCATTGCCACCCTCCACCAGTGCCCCTCATCGCTCCATATTCCAGCCCTCCCATGACCTCCTCCTTGGATTCCCTCATTGCCACCCTCCACCAGTGCCCCTCATCGCTCCGTAGCCCAGCCCCCCATGACCTCCTCCTTGGATTCCCTCACTGCCACCCTCCACCAGTGCCTCTCCTCGCTCCGTAGCCCAGCCCCCCATGACCTCCTCCTTGGATTCCCTCATTGCCACCCTCCACCAGTGCCCCTCATCGCTGCATAGCCCAGCCCCCCCCCATGACCTCCTCCTTGGATTCCCTCATTGCCACCCTCCACCCGTGCCCCTCATCGCTGAATAGCCCAGCCCCCCCCCCATGACCTCCTCCTTGGATTCCCTCATTGCCACCCTCCACCAGTGCCCCTCATCGCTGCATAGCCCAGCCCCACATGACCTCCTCCTTGGATTCCCACATTGCCACCCTCCACCAGTGCCCCTCATCGCTCCATAGCCCAGCCCCCCATGACCTCCTCCTTGGATTCCCTCATTGCCACCCTCCACCTGTGCCCCTCATCGCTCCATAGCCCAGCCCCCCATGACCTCCTCCTTGGATTCCCTCACTGCCACCCTCCACCAGTGCCTCTCATCGCTCCATAGCCCAGCGCCCCCATGACCTCCTCCTTGGATTCCCTCACTGCCACCCTCCACCAGTGCCCCTCATCGCTCCATAGCCCAGCCCCCCATTACCTCCTCCTTGGATTCCCTCATTGCCACCCTCCACCTGTGCGCCTCATCGCTCCATAGCCCAGCGCCCCCATGACCTCCTCCTTGGATTCCCTCACTGCCACCCTCCACCAGTGCCCCTCATCGCTCCATAGCCCAGCCCCCCATGACCTCCTCCTTGGATTCCCTCACTGCCACACTCCACCAGTGCCCCTCATCGCTCCATAGCCCAGCCCCCCATGACCTCCTCCTTGGATTCCCTCACTGCCACCCTCCACCAGTGCCCCTCATCGCTCCATAGCCCAGCCCTCTCATGACCTCCTCCTTGGATTCCCTCACTGCCACCCTCCACCAGTGCCTCTCATCGATCCATAGCCCAGCCCCCCATGACCTCCTCCTTCGATTCCCTCATTGCCACCCTCCACCTGTGCGCCTCATCGCTCCATAGCCCAGCGCCCCCATGACCTCCTCCTTGGATTCCCTCACTGCCACCCTCCACCAGTGCCCCTCATCGCTCCATAGCCCAGCCCCCCCATGACCTCCTCCTTGGATTTCCTCACTGCCACCCTCCACCAGTGCCCATCATCACTCCATAGCCCAGCCCCCCATGGCCTCCTCCTTGGATTCCCTCACTGCCACCCTCCACCAGTGCCCCTCATCGCTCCATAGCCCAGCCCCCCATGACCTCCTCCTTGGATTCCCTCACTGCCACACTCCACCAGTGCCCCTCATCGCTCCATAGCCCAGCCCCCCATGACCTCCTCCTTGGATTCCCTCACTGCCACCCTCCTCCAGTGCCCCTCATCGCTCCGTTGCCCAGCCCCCCATGACCTCCTCCTTGGATTCCCTCACTGCCACCCTCCACCAGTGCCTCTCATCGCTCCATAGCCCAGCGCCCCCATGACCTCCTCCTTGGATTCCCTCACTGCCACCCTCCACCAGTGCCCATCATCACTCCATAGCCCAGCGCCCCCATTGACCTCCTCCTTGGATTCCCTCACTGCCACCCTCCACCAGTGCCTCTCCTCGCTCCATAGCCCAGCCCCCCCATGACCTCCTCCTTGGATTCCCTCACTGCCACCCTCCACCAGTGCCCATCATCACTCCATAGCCCAGCCCCCCATGACCTCCTCCTTGGATTCCCTCACTGCCACCCTCCACCAGTGCCTCTCATCGCTCCATAGCCCAGCGCCCCCATGACCTCCTCCTTGGATTCCCTCACTGCCACCCTCCACCAGTGCCTCTCATCGCTCCATAGCCCAGCCCCCCATGACCTCCTCCTTGGATTCCCTCATTGCCACCCTCCTCCAGTGCCTCTCCTCGCTCCGTTGCCCAGCCCCCCATGACCTCCTCCTTGGATTCCCTCACTGCCACCCTCCACCAGTGCCTCTCATCGCTCCATAGCCCAGCGCCCCCATGACCTCCTCCTTGGATTCCCTCACTGCCACCCTCCACCCGTGCCCCTCATCGCTGCATAGCCCAGCCCCCCCCCCACCCCCCCCATGACCTCCTCCTTGGATTCCCTCATTGCCACCCTCCACCAGTGCCTCTCCTCGCTCCGTTGCCCAGCCCCCCATGACCTCCTCCTTGGATTCCCTCACTGCCACCCTCCACCAGTGCCTCTCCTCGCTCCATAGCCCAGCCCCCCATGACCTCCTCCTTGGATTCCCTCACTGCCACCCTCCACCAGTGCCCATCATCACTCCATAGCCCAGCCCCCCATGACCTCCTCCTTGGATTCCCTCACTGCCACCCTCCACCAGTGCCTCTCCTCGCTCCATAGCCCAGCCCCCCATGACTCCTCCTTGGATTCCCTCATTGCCACCCTCCACCAGTGCCCCTCATCGCTCCATAGCCCAGCCCTCCCATGACCTCCTCCTTGGATTCCCTCACTGCCACCCTCTAACAGCGCCCCTCATCGCTCCGTAGCCCAGCGCCCCCATGACCTCCTCCTTGGATTCCCTCATTGCCACCCTCCACCAGTGCCCATCATCACTCCGTAGCCCAGCCCCCCATGACCTCCTCCTTGGATTCCCTCATTGCCACCCTCCACCAGTGCCCATCATCACTCCATAGCCCAGCCCCCCATGACCTCCTCCTTGGATTCCCTCACTGCCACCCTCCACCAGTGCCTCTCCTCGCTCCATAGCCCAGCCCCACATGACCTCCTCCTTGGATTCCCTCATTGCCACCCTCCACCAGTGCCCCTCATCGCTCCATAGACCAGCCCCCCATGACCTCTTCCTTGGATTACCTCACAGCCACCCTCCACCAGTGCCCCTCATCGCTCCATAGCCCAGCCCCCCATGACCTCCTCCTTGGATTCCCTCACTGCCACCCTCTAACAGCGCCCCTCATCGCTCCGTAGCCCAGCCCTCTGATGACCTCCTCCTTGGATTCCCTCATTGCCACCCTCCACCAGTGCCCATCATCACTCCATAGCCCAGCCCCCCATGACCTCCTCCTTGGATTCCCTCACTGCCACCCTCCACCAGTGCCTCTCCTCGCTCCATAGCCCAGCCCCACATGACCTCCTCCTTGGATTCCCTCATTGCCACCCTCCACCAGTGCCCCTCATCGCTCCATAGACCAGCCCCCCATGACCTCTTCCTTGGATTACCTCACTGCCACCCTCCACCAGTGCCTCTCATCGCTCCATAGCCCAGCCCCCCATGACCTCCTCCTTGGATTCCCTCACTGCCACCCTCTACCAGTGCCCCTCATCGCTCCGTAGCCCAGCCCTCTCATGACCTCCTTGGATTCCCTCATTGTCACCCTCCTCCAGTGCCCCTCATCGCTCCGTTGCCCAGCCCCCCATGACCTCCTCCTTGGATTCCCTCATTGTCACCCTCCTCCAGTGCCCCTCATCGCTCCGTTGCCCAGCCCCCCATTACCTCCTCCTTGGATTCCCTCACTGCCACCCTCCACCAGTGCCCCTCATCTCTCCAAAGGCCCTCCTCCCCATGACCTCCTCCTTGGATTACCTCACTGCCACCCTCCTCCAGTGCCTCTCCTCGCTCCATAGCCCAGCCCCCCATGACCTCCTCCTTGGATTCCCTCATTACAACCCTCCACCAGTGCCCCTCATCGCTCCGTAGCCCAGCGCCCCCATGACCTCCTCCTTGGATTCCCTCATTGCCACCCTCCACCAGTGCCCCTCATCCCTCCATAGCCCAGCCCCCCATGACCTCCTCCTTGGATTCCGTCACTGCCACCCTTCACCAGTGCCTCTCCTCGCTCCATAGCCCAGCCCCCCCATGACCTCCTCCTTGGATTCCCTCATTGCCACCCTCCACCAGTGCCTCTCCTCGCTCCATAGCCCAGCGCCCCCATGACCTCCTCCTTGGATTCCCTCATTGCCACCCTCCACCAGTGCCTCTCATCGCTCCGTTGCCCAGCCCCCCATGACCTCCTCCTTGGATTCCCTCATTGTCACCCTCCTCCAGTGCCCCTCATCGCTCCGTTACCCAGCCCCCCATGACCTCCTCCTTGGATTCCCTCACTGCCACCCTCCACCAGTGCCCCTCATCTCTCCAAAGGCCCTCCTCCCCATGACCTCCTCCTTGGATTACCTCACTGCCACCCTCCTCCAGTGCCTCTCATCTCTCCAAAGCCCCTCCCCCCATGACCTCCTCCTTGGATTACCTCACTGCCACCCTCCTCCAGTGCCCCTCATCGCTCCATAGCCCAGCCCCCCATGACCACCTCCTTGGATTCCCTCACTGCCACCCTCTACCAGTGCCCCTCATCTCTCCAAAGGCCCTCCTCCCCATGACCTCCTCCTTGGATTACCTCACTGCCACCCTCCTCCAGTGCCTCTCCTCGCTCCATAGCCCAGCGCCCCCATGACCTCCTCCTTGGATTCCCTCACTGCCACCCTCCACCAGTGCCTCTCCTCGCTCCATAGCCCAGCCCCCCCCCATGGCCTCCTCCTTGGATTCCCTCATTGCCACCCTCCACCTGTGCCCCTCATCGCTCCATAGCCCAGCCCCCCATGACCTCCTCCTTGGATTCCCTCACTGCCACCCTCCACCAGCGCCCCTCATCGCTCCGTAGCCCAGCCCCCCCATGACCTCCTCCTTGGATTCCCTCATTGCCACCCTCCACCAGTGCCCCTCATCGCTGCATAGCCCAGCCCCACATGACCTCCTCCTTGGATTCCCTCATTGCCACCCTCCACCAGTGCCCCTCATCGCTGCATAGCCCAGCCCCACATGACCTCCTCCTTGGATTCCCTCATTGCCACCCTCCACCAGTGCCCCTCATCGCTCCATAGCCCAGCCCCCCATTACCTCCTCCTTGGATTCCCTCATTGCCACCCTCCACCTGTGCGCCTCATCGCTCCATAGCCCAGCGCCCCCATGACCTCCTCCTTGGATTCCCTCACTGCCACCCTCCACCAGTGCCCCTCATCGCTCCATAGCCCAGCCCCCCATGACCTCCTCCTTGGATTCCCTCACTGCCACACTCCACCAGTGCCCCTCATCGCTCCATAGCCCAGCCCCCCATGACCTCCTCCTTGGATTCCCTCACTGCCACCCTCCACCAGTGCCCCTCATCGCTCCATAGCCCAGCCCTCTCATGACCTCCTCCTTGGATTCCCTCACTGCCACCCTCCACCAGTGCCTCTCATCGATCCATAGCCCAGCCCCCCATGACCTCCTCCTTCGATTCCCTCATTGCCACCCTCCACCTGTGCGCCTCATCGCTCCATAGCCCAGCGCCCCCATGACCTCCTCCTTGGATTCCCTCACTGCCACCCTCCACCAGTGCCCCTCATCGCTCCATAGCCCAGCCCCCCCATGACCTCCTCCTTGGATTTCCTCACTGCCACCCTCCACCAGTGCCCATCATCACTCCATAGCCCAGCCCCCCATGGCCTCCTCCTTGGATTCCCTCACTGCCACCCTCCACCAGTGCCCCTCATCGCTCCATAGCCCAGCCCCCCATGACCTCCTCCTTGGATTCCCTCACTGCCACACTCCACCAGTGCCCCTCATCGCTCCATAGCCCAGCCCCCCATGACCTCCTCCTTGGATTCCCTCACTGCCACCCTCCTCCAGTGCCCCTCATCGCTCCGTTGCCCAGCCCCCCATGACCTCCTCCTTGGATTCCCTCACTGCCACCCTCCACCAGTGCCTCTCATCGCTCCATAGCCCAGCGCCCCCATGACCTCCTCCTTGGATTCCCTCACTGCCACCCTCCACCAGTGCCCATCATCACTCCATAGCCCAGCTCCCCCATTGACCTCCTCCTTGGATTCCCTCACTGCCACCCTCCACCAGTGCCTCTCCTCGCTCCATAGCCCAGCCCCCCCATGACCTCCTCCTTGGATTCCCTCACTGCCACCCTCCACCAGTGCCCATCATCACTCCATAGCCCAGCCCCCCATGACCTCCTCCTTGGATTCCCTCACTGCCACCCTCCACCAGTGCCTCTCATCGCTCCATAGCCCAGCGCCCCCATGACCTCCTCCTTGGATTCCCTCACTGCCACCCTCCACCAGTGCCTCTCATCGCTCCATAGCCCAGCCCCCCATGACCTCCTCCTTGGATTCCCTCATTGCCACCCTCCTCCAGTGCCTCTCCTCGCTCCGTTGCCCAGCCCCCCATGACCTCCTCCTTGGATTCCCTCACTGCCACCCTCCACCAGTGCCTCTCATCGCTCCATAGCCCAGCGCCCCCATGACCTCCTCCTTGGATTCCCTCACTGCCACCCTCCACCCGTGCCCCTCATCGCTGCATAGCCCAGCCCCCCCCGCCCCCCCCATGACCTCCTCCTTGGATTCCCTCATTGCCACCCTCCACCAGTGCCTCTCCTCGCTCCGTTGCCCAGCCCCCCATGACCTCCTCCTTGGATTCCCTCACTGCCACCCTCCACCAGTGCCTCTCCTCGCTCCATAGCCCAGCCCCCCCATGACCTCCTCCTTGGATTCCCTCACTGCCACCCTCCACCAGTGCCCATCATCACTCCATAGCCCAGCCCCCCATGACCTCCTCCTTGGATTCCCTCACTGCCACCCTCCACCAGTGCCTCTCCTCGCTCCATAGCCCAGCCCCCCATGACTCCTCCTTGGATTCCCTCATTGCCACCCTCCACCAGTGCCCCTCATCGCTCCATAGCCCAGCCCTCCCATGACCTCCTCCTTGGATTCCCTCACTGCCACCCTCTAACAGCGCCCCTCATCGCTCCGTAGCCCAGCCCCCCATGACCTCCTCCTTGGATTCCCTCATTGCCACCCTCCACCAGTGCCCATCATCACTCCATAGCCCAGCCCCCCATGACCTCCTCCTTGGATTCCCTCACTGCCACCCTCCACCAGTGCCTCTCCTCGCTCCATAGCCCAGCCCCACATGACCTCCTCCTTGGATTCCCTCATTGCCACCCTCCACCAGTGCCCCTCATCGCTCCATAGACCAGCCCCCCATGACCTCTTCCTTGGATTACCTCACAGCCACCCTCCACCAGTGCCCCTCATCGCTCCATAGCCCAGCCCCCCATGACCTCCTCCTTGGATTCCCTCACTGCCACCCTCTAACAGCGCCCCTCATCGCTCCGTAGCCCAGCCCTCTGATGACCTCCTCCTTGGATTCCCTCATTGCCACCCTCCACCAGTGCCCATCATCACTCCATAGCCCAGCCCCCCATGACCTCCTCCTTGGATTCCCTCACTGCCACCCTCCACCAGTGCCTCTCCTCGCTCCATAGCCCAGCCCCACATGACCTCCTCCTTGGATTCCCTCATTGCCACCCTCCACCAGTGCCCCTCATCGCTCCATAGACCAGCCCCCCATGACCTCTTCCTTGGATTACCTCACTGCCACCCTCCACCAGTGCCTCTCATCGCTCCATAGCCCAGCCCCCCATGACCTCCTCCTTGGATTCCCTCACTGCCACCCTCTACCAGTGCCCCTCATCGCTCCGTAGCCCAGCCCTCTCATGACCTCCTTGGATTCCCTCATTGTCACCCTCCTCCAGTGCCCCTCATCGCTCCGTTGCCCAGCCCCCCATGACCTCCTCCTTGGATTCCCTCATTGTCACCCTCCTCCAGTGCCCCTCATCGCTCCGTTGCCCAGCCCCCCATGACCTCCTCCTTGGATTCCCTCACTGCCACCCTCCACCAGTGCCCCTCATCTCTCCAAAGGCCCTCCTCCCCATGACCTCCTCCTTGGATTACCTCACTGCCACCCTCCTCCAGTGCCTCTCCTCGCTCCATAGCCCAGCCCCCCATGACCTCCTCCTTGGATTCCCTCATTACAACCCTCCACCAGTGCCCCTCATCGCTCCGTAGCCCAGCGCCCCCATGACCTCCTCCTTGGATTCCCTCATTGCCACCCTCCACCAGTGCCCCTCATCCCTCCATAGCCCAGCCCCCCATGACCTCCTCCTTGGATTCCCTCACTGCCACCCTTCACCAGTGCCTCTCCTCGCTCCATAGCCCAGCCCCCCCATGACCTCCTCCTTGGATTCCCTCATTGCCACCCTCCACCAGTGCCTCTCCTCGCTCCATAGCCCAGCGCCCCCATGACCTCCTCCTTGGATTCCCTCATTGCCACCCTCCACCAGTGCCTCT
The DNA here is from genome assembly GCF_964263255.1 of Lissotriton vulgaris. Taxonomy (NCBI): domain Eukaryota; kingdom Metazoa; phylum Chordata; class Amphibia; order Caudata; family Salamandridae; genus Lissotriton; species Lissotriton vulgaris. The sequence goes on along the minus strand of NC_141693.1, from coordinate 2,000,459,944 downwards.
CATCGCTCCGTTGCCCAGCCCCCCATGACCTCCTCCTTGGATTCCCTCATTGTCACCCTCCTCCAGTGCCCCTCATCGCTCCGTTACCCAGCCCCCCATGACCACCTCCTTGGATTCCCTCACTGCCACCCTCCACCAGTGCCCCTCATCTCTCCAAAGGCCCTCCTCCCCATGACCTCCTCCTTGGATTACCTCACTGCCACCCTCCTCCAGTGCCTCTCATCTCTCCAAAGCCCCTCCCCCCATGACCTCCTCCTTGGATTACCTCACTGCCACCCTCCTCCAGTGCCCCTCATCGCTCCATAGCCCAGCCCCCCATGACCACCTCCTTGGATTCCCTCACTGCCACCCTCTACCAGTGCCCCTCATCTCTCCAAAGGCCCTCCTCCCCATGACCTCCTCCTTGGATTACCTCACTGCCACCCTCCTCCAGTGCCTCTCCTCGCTCCATAGCCCAGCGCCCCCATGACCTCCTCCTTGGATTCCCTCACTGCCACCCTCCACCAGTGCCTCTCCTCGCTCCATAGCCCAGCCCCCCCCCATGGCCTCCTCCTTGGATTCCCTCATTGCCACCCTCCACCTGTGCCCCTCATCGCTCCATAGCCCAGCCCCCCATGACCTCCTCCTTGGATTCCCTCACTGCCACCCTCCACCAGCGCCCCTCATCGCTCCGTAGCCCAGCCCCCCCATGACCTCCTCCTTGGATTCCCTCACTGCCACCCTCCACCAGTGCCCCTCATCGCTCCATAGCCCAGCGCCCCCATGACCTCCTCCTTGGATTCCCTCATTGCCACCCTCCACCTGTGCCCCTCATCGCTCCATAGCCCAGCCCCCCCATGGCCTCCTCCTTGGATTCCCTCATTGCCACCCTCCACCTGTGCCCCTCATCGCTCCATAGCCCAGCCCCCCATGACTCCTCCTTGAATTCCCTCACTGCCACCCTCCACCAGTGCCTCTCCTCGCTCCATAGCCCAGCCCCCATGACCTCCTCCTCGGATTCCCTCATTGCCACCCTTCACCTGTGCCCCTCATCGCTGCTTAGCCCGGCCCCTCCCATGACCTCCTCCTTGGATTCCCTCATTACCACCCTCCACCAGTGCCCCTCATCGCTGCTTAGCCCAACCCCCCCCCATGACCTCCTCCTTGGATTCCCTCACTGCCACCCTCCACCAGTGCCCCTCATTGCTCCGTTGCCCAGCCCCCCATGACCTCCTCCTTGGATTCCCTCACTGCCACCCTCCACCAGTGCCCATCATCACTCCATAGCCCAGCCCCCCATGACCTCCTCCTTTGATTCCCTCACTGCCACCCTCCACCAGTGCCTCTGCTCGCTCCATAGCCCAGCCCCCCCATGACCTCCTCCTTGGATTCCCTCATTGCCACCCTCCACCTGTGCCCCTCATCCCTCCATAGCCCAGGCCCCCATGACCTCCTCCTTGGATTCCCTCACTGCCACCCTCCACCAGTGCCCCTCATCGCTCCATAGCCCAGCCCTCCCATGGCCTCCTCCTTGGATTCCCTCACTGCCACCCTCCACCAGTGCCTCTCCTCGCTCCATAGCCCAGCCCCCCATGACCTCCTCCTTGGATTCCCTCACTGCCACCCTCTAACAGCGCCCCTCATCGCTCCGTAGCCCAGCCACCCCATGACCTTCTCCTTGGATTCCCTCATTGCCACCCTCCACCAGTGCCCCTCATCGCTCTGTAGCCCAGCCCCCCCATGACCTCCTCCTCGGATTCCCTCATTGCCACCCTCCACCAGTGCCCCTCATCGCTCTGTAGCCCAGCCCCCCCCATGACCTCCTCCTTGGATTCCCTCATTGCCACCCTCCTCCAGTGCCCCTCATCGCTCCATAGCCCAGTCCCCCCGTGACCTCCTCCTTGGATTCCCTCATTGCCACCCTCCACCAGTGCCCCTCATCGCTGCTTAGCCCAGCGCCCCCCTATGACCTCCTCCTTGGATTCCCTCATTGCCACCCTCCACCAGTGCCCCTCATTGCTCCATAGCCTAGCCCCCCTATGACCTCCTCCTTGGATTCCCCGACTGCCACCCTCCACCAGTGCCCCTCATCCCTTCATAGCCCAGCCCCCCCATGACTCCTCCTTGGATTCCCTCATTGCCACCCTCCACCAGTGCCCCTCATCGCTCCATAGCCCAGCCCTCCCATGACCTCCTCCTTGGATTCCCTCACTGCCACCCTCCACCAGTGCCCCTCATCGCTCCGTAGCCCAGCCCCCCATGACCTCCTCCTTGGATTCCCTCACTGCCACCCTCCACCAGTGCCTCTCCTCGCTCCGTAGCCCAGCCCCCCATGACCTCCTCCTTGGATTCCCTCATTGCCACCCTCCACCATTGCCCCTCATCGCTGCATAGCCCAGCCCCCCCCCATGACCTCCTCCTTGGATTCCCTCATTGCCACCCTCCACCCGTGCCCCTCATCGCTGCATAGCCCAGCCCCCCCCCCCCATGACCTCCTCCTTGGATTCCCTCATTGCCACCCTCCACCAGTGCCCCTCATCGCTGCATAGCCCAGCCCCACATGACCTCCTCCTTGGATTCCCTCATTTCCACCCTCCACCAGTGCCCCTCATCGCTGCATAGCCCAGCCCCCCCCCTTGACCTCCTCCTTGGCTTCCCTCACTGCCACCCTCCACCAGTGCCTCTCATCGCTCCATAGCCCAGCCCCCCATGACCTCCTCCTTGGATTCCCTCACTGCCACCCTCCACCAGTGCCTCTCATCGCTCCATAGCCCAGCGCCCCCATGACCTCCTCCTTGGATTCCCTCACTGCCACCCTCCACCAGTGCCCCTCATCGCTCCATAGCCCAGCCCCCCATGACCTCCTCCTTGGATTCCCTCATTGCCACCCTCCACCTGTGCGCCTCATCGCTCCATAGCCCAGCGCCGCCATGACCTCCTCCTTGGATTCCCTCACTGCCACCCTCCACCAGTGCCCCTCATCGCTCCATAGCCCAGCCCCCCCATGACCTCCTCCTTGGATTCCCTCACTGCCACACTCCACCAGTGCCCCTCACCGCTCCATAGCCCAGCCCCCCATGACCTCCTCCTTGGATTCCCTCATTGCCACCCTCCACCTGTGCGCCTCATCGCTCCATAGCCCAGCGCCCCCATGACCTCCTCCTTGGATTCCCTCACTGCCACCCTCCACCAGTGCCCCTCATCGCTCCATAGCCCAGCCCCCCATGACCTCCTCCTTGGATTCCCTCACTGCCACCCTCCACCAGTGCCCATCATCACTCCATAGCCCAGCCCCCCATGGCCTCCTCCTTGGATTCCCTCACTGCCACCCTCCACCAGTGCCCCTCATCGCTCCATAGCCCAGCCCCCCATGACCTCCTCCTTGGATTCCCTCACTGCCACACTCCACCAGTGCCCCTCATCGCTCCATAGCCCAGCCCCCCATGACCTCCTCCTTGGATTCCCTCACTGCCACCCTCCACCAGTGCCCCTCATCGCTCCATAGCCCAGCCCTCTCATGACCTCCTCCTTGGATTCCCTCACTGCCACCCTCCACCAGTGCCCCTCATCGCTCCATAGCCCAGCCCCCCATGACCTCCTCCTTGGATTCCCTTACTGCCACCCTCAACCAGTGCCTCTCATCGCTCCATAGCCCAGCGCCCCCATGACCTCCTCCTTGGATTCCCTCACTGCCACCCTCCACCAGTGCCTCTCATCGCTCCATAGCCCAGCCCCCCATGACCTCCTCCTTGGATTCCCTCATTGCCACCCTCCTCCAGTGCCTCTCCTCGCTCCGTTGCCCAGCCCCCCATGACCTCCTCCTTGGATTCCCTCATTGTCACCCTCCTCCAGTGCCCCTCATCGCTCCATAGCCCAGCCCTCCCATGACCTCCTCCTTGGATTCCCTCATTGCCACCCTCCTCCAGTGCCTCTCCTCGCTCTGTTGCCCAGCCCCCCATGACCTCCTCCTTGGATTCCCTCATTGTCACCCTCCTCCAGTGCCCCTCATCGCTCCGTTGCCCAGCCCCCCATGACCTCCTCCTTGGATTCCCTCACTGCCACCCTCCACCAGTGCCCCTCATCGCTCCATAGCCCAGCCCCCCATGACCTCCTCCTTGGATTCCCTCATTGCCACCCTCCACCTGTGCGCCTCATCGCTCCATAGCCCAGCGCCCCCATGACCTCCTCCTTGGATTCCCTCACTGCCACCCTCCACCAGTGCCCCTCATCGCTCCATAGCCCAGCCCCCCCATGACCTCCTCCTTGGATTCCCTCACTGCCACACTCCACCAGTGCCCCTCACCGCTCCATAGCCCAGCCCCCCATGACCTCCTCCTTGGATTCCCTCATTGCCACCCTCCACCTGTGCGCCTCATCGCTCCATAGCCCAGCGCCCCCATGACCTCCTCCTTGGATTCCCTCACTGCCACCCTCCACCAGTGCCCCTCATCGCTCCATAGCCCAGCCCCCCATGACCTCCTCCTTGGATTCCCTCACTGCCACCCTCCACCAGTGCCCATCATCACTCCATAGCCCAGCCCCCCATGGCCTCCTCCTTGGATTCCCTCACTGCCACCCTCCACCAGTGCCCCTCATCGCTCCATAGCCCAGCCCCCCATGACCTCCTCCTTGGATTCCCTCACTGCCACACTCCACCAGTGCCCCTCATCGCTCCATAGCCCAGCCCCCCATGACCTCCTCTTTGGATTCCCTCACTGCCACCCTCCACCAGTGCCCCTCATCGCTCCATAGCCCAGCCCTCTCATGACCTCCTCCTTGGATTCCCTCACTGCCACCCTCCACCAGTGCCCCTCATCGCTCCATAGCCCAGCCCCCCATGACCTCCTCCTTGGATTCCCTCACTGCCACCCTCCACCAGTGCCTCTCATCGCTCCATAGCCCAGCCCCCCATGACCTCCTCCTTGGATTCCCTCATTGCCACCCTCCTCCAGTGCCTCTCCTCGCTCCGTTGCCCAGCCCCCCATGACCTCCTCCTTGGATTCCCTCATTGTCACCCTCCTGCAGTGCCCCTCATCGCTCCATAGCCCAGCCCTCCCATGACCTCCTCCTTGGATTCCCTCATTGCCACCCTCCTCCAGTGCCTCTCCTCGCTCTGTTGCCCAGCCCCCCATGACCTCCTCCTTGGATTCCCTCATTGTCACCCTCCTCCAGTGCCCCTCATCGCTCCGTTGCCCAGCCCCCCATGACCTCCTCCTTGGATTCCCTCACTGCCACCCTCCACCAGTGCCTCTCATCGCTCCATAGCCCAGCGCCCCCATGACCTCCTCCTTGGATTCCCTCACTGCCACCCTCCACCAGTGCCCATCATCACTCCATAGCCCAGCGCCCCCATTGACCTCCTCCTTGGATTCCCTCACTGCCACCCCCCACCAGTGCCTCTCCTCGCTCCATAGCCCAGCCCCCCCATGACCTCCTCCTTGGATTCCCTCACTGCCACCCTCCACCAGTGCCCATCATCACTCCATAGCCCAGCCCCCCATGACCTCCTCCTTGGATTCCCTCACTGCCACCCTCCACCAGTGCCTCTCCTCGCTCCATAGCCCAGCCCCCCATGACTCCTCCTTGGATTCCCTCATTGCCACCCTCCACCAGTGCCCCTCATCGCTCCATAGCCCAGCCCTCCCATGACCTCCTCCTTGGATTCCCTCACTGCCACCCTCTAACAGCGCCCTTCATCGCTCCAGAGCCTCTCCCCCTGATGACCTCCTCCTCGGAGTCCCTAATTGCCACCCTCCAACAGTGCCATTCATCTCTCCATAGCCCCTCTCTCATATTAGATTTCATTTGTTGTATAGCGCTACTCATAATTTAGGGTGTCATAGTACTTTACCACATGCACACATTATGCAGAGACAATTAATCATACAAGTATGTAAATCAGCCTATAGGTAATGTCGCATAAGCCAATGAGGATTACAAGGTGAAGCAATCACGTGTCATCCATACTGGTGGGCAATTTGTTTTAAGAGGGTTTGGTCTGGAGAAGCACAAACTCAGGATTTAAAGCATAGCCCAGTGTTTCTGGGGTTGGCTTTACTGATTAAAATGTATATCTGCCAAAACAAACTCTTTATAGCAACATTAGAGTAATTAAAGAGTAGTGAAATTCTAACTATATTGAAACACAGAAAAAGAGTTCTATGTATACCATTCAGGTTTGTATGCAGCTCTTTGATGTCAGTTTATAGATCACTGTCCTATTTAAGGATTGTAACTTCTGTACTGCAAGTAACCCATTGAGCTATCCACACAAAATACAGTGTATCTGCATTTAACAATGATTCAGAGACAAAATATTGCTTTTTAGTAGTTGTCTTGCATCTGTCATGATAACGACCCAACAATATATATTAAATATACAGAGCATACACAAAGTATGTGTCTTGCTGGGCCCTCACAGACTTTTAGAATATGAACTAATATACACACATCCTCGAATGATACACAAAGGATATATCTAGCTGGGCCTTCGCAGATTTTAAAAAAACGGCGCAATAGCCACACATTCTCTTACCTGCTCTGTTCAAACTCTGTGCCACAGCCGCATCTGATAAACATCTTAAGGGGTGAGCCTGACGTCACTGCAAGGGCCAAGGTTCATGCTTGGGTGGGCCAGGCTCATGTTTGGGTGGGCCTGGCCCACCCGGCCCACCCTCTAGAACCGGGCCTGAGTTCACACGTGACGAGCTGACACAACTGCATCGAGGAAGACAGTTTTCAGAGTCAGGAGATGCCATAAGCAACTATACATAGCCTTGAAGACTGAACACATGGAGAATGTCCAGACCAAACTAAGGTCCCACTGGGGCATCTTAAAAGGTTTTGTTGGGAACATGTATGTCAAATCCTAAATAAACCTGATCACAACAGGTGATTTGAACAAGGACAGTTGGTCAGTCAAACATAGAGAAGCTGTAAGGGCCAGCAAATAATCTTCTGACAATGCCCACTGCAAGGCCTTACCGGATTGAAGACAAACTAAACAAAAAGACTTGCAGCAGCTTTGTTTGTGAGAGGTCAGTATGCCAGGCACCATCCCAGGATACCAAGTTGTTCCAGGGCTCATTATAGATGGGTTTCAGCGCCTTGAGACCCTACGGGTATGTAGCGCGCTTTATAAGTGTCACTGATTGATTGATTAAGGGCGTCTAGCGGCAAAAGAGGACACCAAAACAAACCAGAGGAGGTCTGACAGCTGTGTCTGTGAGGGGTGTCTCAGGCACCACACCAGGGTACAAAATTGTCCAAGCACCCAGCAAAGATTAACTTTGTTTAAGAGCGTCTGACGCCAAAGGGGTATCCACACTTCAAACAACAAATCAAATGCGGTCAATTGCCGCCGCTCAGTTTCAGTGCTTGGAGGTGTAAGTTTTGGCGATTCAGAGGAAGGACCCTGCCCTAAACTGAGGCACGGGGTCCACCCCAAACGGTAGCCTTATCAGAGAACAGGTGCTCATGCCTAGAAGTGCCAGACACTATACTCTCCTGGCCTGTTGAGGGGCAATTCGAATTTCCCCAAAAATGTGGACAACTACAGGATCCTCTCCGCCTCTACCGGCTGACACCTGTAAACCTTCTACTCAAATTAATAATAGTGTTGCCCTCCGTCTGAACTGGGGTGGCAGAGTGGGCTAAAGAATGGTGATGGATTAAACCCAGATCTGTTGATTGGGTGCGAGTGTTTGATTGGTTCAGATGCTCCGTCCATCACCACCCCCTTTTGTACCGCTCCGCCCTGGATCAGCGGCCCAAATCCACACTGCAAAGATTATACAAAAACAGAAAGGCAACAAAGATAGTTCTTAAGTCCAAAGAACCCAGGAAGTACAGACTTCTTTCATAGATTAAATATTTTTTCTTCTTCCAATAAACAGCATAACATTCAGCAAAACAGCCAACACATTTTACTCATATGTCACTTCATCAGGGCTTCTAGACGGGCACTTCCTTTGGTTGCCAATTGGTTCATTGCTGGGTCAGTTGGCAGCTGCATGCATCAATACATATTTCCACAGAGTTCAGCGTTCTGTAGCTCCCATAATAACTATTTTCTGTTAGTAAAAATTTTAAATCTGGGCTAACATTCGTCTTGTGGTAGGGCTTCTTACCAGGAGCTGGGTTTTAGGCAACTCTCTACCCTACTTTATGAGACTGGGAAGCACCAGCAGATTATCACTTCTCCTTTCCACTGGATGTAGTGTTTCTTATAGAACAAAAAATTATATCTTACCTGTAGGAAGAATTTTCTGGATTCACATGCTCTGCATTATGTACATGTATGTACATGTATTTATATATTTACCATCTTCTGGTTGGGTTTGGAATTATCTTCCTTCTCGTTCTTTTTTTAGATTTCACCTGAACAGCATGCATGCAAAATCTATTGTTAACAAACAAAAAAGCTTAAAACAGGCTTAGAGCCCACCCAATACCTACCATTGGCTGCTTCCATGCTACTCTTATTTCTTTGCTTCCTACTGATCACACCTCCTGCTTCTTCCGACTGCTCGAATACCTCTGCTTTTGCTGGGTGTTCTGTCCTTGCGTGGAGCATGGACCATGCACTGCTTCCCGTATCTCCTCCAGATGCTTTTTTTAGATTGTTTTCTATGCGGTCTAATAGAGTGCATTCCACTTTACGATTTAACCCCTCTACTCACCATCCGCTGTTTCTTCTCCCTCCCCGCATACATGGCCGTTATCTTATGCCTCCGAAATTCTGTTTCCAGATGCATTCTCGTCTTCTGGAAGCAAGGGTCATTTGGATTTCTGGAACTTGCTACTCCATCTTCTTGGAAGTGTATCTTCCACACTCTGTACTCTCAGGTCTTAAAATCCCATTTCTGAGCAGGCGCTTGGTAGCTCTAAAATTAAGATTGCTCCCAAGACCTCCTAGAGAAAGGCATCTGGAAAACCAAAGCTTAAGTAACAGGTACTTAGTGAGTCACCCGTCCCTGTGTTAAGTGATGGTGGTCACACCTAAACATGCTGTAAATTCAGGGTTAATATATGTACCTGTACAGATGAAGCTACTCTACCGTCAGAGGACGCTGCTTCCATACACTGAGGTCATGTCTTTCCACAGCCTCTATACCCAAATCTCCCACCTCTTACCCTTCCTGCTGTCCGTGTTGTTTGTGCTCTCCCACCCACCTGCCTCCATTCCTGGTCTTCCACCAACTCCCTTCCCCTGCCCCCTCATGTTGCTTGCCTGTCCCACCCTACTTCCCCCTCCCACTCTCTACCCCGCCCTCCATACCGCCTCTGGTCCTGTCTACCACAAAAAAAATTTATAAAGCCAAATCGCTCTTGCAAAGTGATTTGGCTTTGTTAATTTTTGATAATACTTTATTCGATAAATATATCATAAAAGTGCATACATAAAAATACATGGGATAATTTACCGAGTATTACTACAATTTCATTAAAATCATTAGTACAAACAGGTTAAAAATAGAGGAAATATATTCTTGGTATAAATCTGATCAGACATTACATAACAGTCTTGACCGGATAAACCAAGCACTGGCAAGATACTTGGCGACCCCGCAAACAATATACATAGAGGTAGTGTTGGTTAAAATAATGCGCAGAGCTGATCTATGGTCCCTAACTCCCAACTCCCTACACACAGGTTATAACCATTTCGCTCTAACCTGCTTATAGGCTTTACGAGCAAACAAAAAGTGGCCAAGGGATTCTTCCAGACATGGACAACCTGGACAGTTTATGTCATGCACCCTCCTACCCTTCCGTAAATGTTTTGAGGGGGAGTGTACCATATCTTAGATTCAGGAACAAAGTTCTATCTCTAGGGATCTTGATAAAGTCCAGGAATCGTTCTAGCTTTCTGGAGGGTTTATGTTCAAGAAAGTTATTCGTCAAAGGTCCCCAACTTGAAGTATTGAGGTCCTTGGCCTCTACCCAATCCCAGTATAATTTTTTAACAATTTGTTTAGCAGGGGGGGGGGGAGGGACTGTGCGGCCCAGAACTCAGCCAAACCTATAGACTCTACCAGCTTCTTTAGATTATTGAGCCACTTTATTTTGTTGGATACATTCAAAATAATTAACTCGTCCAACACTAGAGCATATTTTGCTAATTCAGGGGTCCTTCTAAGGCGCACCCAGAATAGCAAAGGGCGGAGTCGAACTATTTCTGAAATTGATCTTCTACCCATATCAAGGAACAATGGTTTCAAAGGGGTCGAGGGAGGAAGTGAAACTATGTCTCTCATAAACTTGTTTGCAGTTACCAATGCCTTAGTATTCTCGGCACCCCACAGTTCAGAGCCATAAACTGCCGAGGCTAGAGCTTTCCCCTCGTAAACTGCCAAGGCAGGGGCTACTGGTCTACTGATAGAAAGACGCTGGTTCTTTAATATGGCTCCAGAGACCCTTTTAAGGTTTAGGACCATTTTTGATATATGGGAGTCCCGTCTCATATTGTTACAAAGCCTGACCCCAAGGTAGTCAAATTCATCCACCACCTCTAGAGAGGACCCATTCAAGGAGAGATAAACTTTCCTAGAATTTCTTTTAGCAGATAATACCATCAGCTTCGTTTTCGTGGAGTTAACCGTTAACCCACGGTCTTTACAAAAAACGCTGAAGCGGTCAAGCAGTTTTTGGAGACCCTTAGGGGTCTTGGACATCAGGAGGGTATCATCCGCAAAGAGGAGTGTCGAGGTTTTCTCCCCGGCAAGGACAGGGGCATCCGCAGGGTCCTCCCTCAAATGGTCCACCGCCCCCATTATAAAGAGGTGGACCAGTGTTGGAGCCATCACACAACTCTGCCGCACCCCTCTATTGACTGGTACCCTCCCTGTCAATTGACCCTGGCCCCCCACCGAATCCTTGCATAATTATCCTCGTGGAGCTTGATGATGAATTGCAGCAAATAGCTAGGAAAACCCATGTCCAATAGGCCCGCCAGAGCTTGGCACGTGGAATAACATCGAACACTGTTTTCAGGTCTATGAAAGCCAAGTAGAGACTACCCTTGGTGATGGTCACTGACTTCCAATAGACCGCACAAAACCGAAATACCTGATCCATCGAATCAACATTTTACGCCTAAACCACACCTGGAAGCGGGTCAAGATGTTATCATCTATTAGCCATGTCTCTATTCGGTTTATGATGACCCTGCCAACTACCTTTTGAATGGTATCAATTAAACTTATTGGTCTGTTGTTGGCAGGGTCCTCTCTATCACCTTTCTTGTATATAGTGATAACCTCCGCACCCTTCCATGAATCAGGGACAGGGTGGCCATACTGAATTAAATTCATTAAACAGGCTATAAGGTCTGCCCATATTTTGGGGTCATGCAGTAGTAAATCCCCAGGCAGGCCGTCTGGGCCGGCCGCCTTCCCTGGTAATATTTTTAAAATAGCATCTTTGACTTCCCGCGGGGAGAATGACTCTTCCTTGCTTCCTATTTCCATGTTAGGTTCACTCTGAATTCCCACTACTGGGGATATTAACTGACCTTGAACACTATCCTCACAATACAATTTTAAAAAATGGGAATACCATTGGTGTTCATTTATATGGTTTAAAATTGGCTCTGCCCCCCTTCTATCAAGGGCATTGATCAGTTTCCAAAACAAAATTGAGTTTTCCCACAGGCAGAAGCCTTAAGCTGCTGCCAATGCCCCTCCTCCCAGTCCTTCTTGGCTGAGGTCATGCCTCTGCGATACTCCTTCCTGGCTAATCTCACTGCTATGGGGTCCTTGCTTTTTATAGCTAGCGTAATAGCCTTCCTCTTTCCTCTACAATTTGCCATGTACCAGGGGTTGCCCTTAGAGGATCTTTGGTTTGACGTAGATGTCCCCTGTGACCTCTTAAGAAAAAATTCTCCTATTTTGTCTGTTAGGTTCTTATACGAGACTGGCAAGTTTGATCCGGGAGGATGAGGCGCTGCTAGAGCGACGGCTGCAAGGCTACAAGTTTCAGCTAAAACTAACTCTTTAATACTATTGAGTTTCCCCTCATCACACCTAACCAAATTCCATTTTAACTTCCGGTTACAGTTGGTAGGAAAAACCTCTTTAGTAAGCATCTCTGAACCTCCACTCTTGCCAATCCCATTTGCCCAGTGGATTTCCAAGCATAATGGGTTGTGATCACTGTCTGATGATTGCCTAACCTCCATATCAACTAGACTTGCCCAAGATTGAATATTCAGAAAAATATAATCAATCCGAGACGGGCACCCTATCCTGTTATAAGTCATCGCCCCATCGCGATCGGAGACAGTCCGCCCATTAAGAGCCCGTAGATTATGTTCTAGGGCCAGAGCATTCAGCTGGATTGCTCTGGCTGTCCATTTCTTAATGGGAGCGAGGGCTAAAGGAGGTATGGTCTGTCTCCAGTCCTCTGAACTAAAACCCAATACCTCTTCATCATCAAGGGGTTCAAATGTGCAATTAAAATCACCCCCTACTAGTATTTTAGACCTAGGTGGAAGATCTGATAACTTCACATCTAACAACTCTATTGTGGGCGAGATTAAACCACCCAGTAAACCTCTTGCATAGACACAAAAGAGTTCAATAAATGGTACCCCCAGACGGGCTTTTTAGGGAGATATGCAAAATGTCATTGGAATGGACTTTATGGGTAGTAACAGCACAGTTCAAATTCACCTTGACCCAAATATGCTTCAACATCCTACGCATGCTCAAAAAAATCTTCCGCTGGATCCCCATCGAAACAAGAAAAACAGTCACCCACGCACTAGTCACTAGCCGACTAGATTATGGAAACACCCTTTACACCGGAACCACAGCCAAACTACAGAAAAAACTCCAACGCATCCAAAACGCCTCAGCCAGACTCATACTGGACATCCCCCGTCAAGCCCACATTTCCGGGCACCTGAAAGATCTCCATTGGCTCCCCGTCAACAAGAGAGTAACGTTCTGCCTCCTCACCCACGCACACAAGGCCCTCCACGACCTAGGACCCAAATGCCTCAACAAACGACTGTCCTTCTACACACCCTCCCGCCAACTTCGTTCATCCAATCAAGCCCTCCCGCGCATCAATAGATCCACCATGGGAGGAAGATCTTTCTCCTACCTAGCGGCCAAAACCTGGAATTCTCTCCCCACCCACCTCCGCCTTACACAGAACCACCTCTCCTTTAGAAAGCAGCTAAAAACTTGGCTATTCGATAAGTAATGCACCCACCCTCCCCAAGCGCCTTGAGACCCTCTGGGTGAGTAGTGCGCTATACAAATTACTGAACTTGAACATGAACATTGAATGTGTTAATAAAATCATTCCAGTCAGGGTTAGCAAGATTTTGTTTTAGCCCTGCTATATTCCATTAATGGAGATAGGAGCTACAGTTAATTCCTTGGATGTAACTGGAATGCTAAGTTCCTTTTCTCCTAAACTAGGACTAATGATTCCCAAACTAGCTGGGCCATCCCTGCCGATTTCAGTTCCATCCCGTGGGGTAGCTGCCACCTTCCTCTTTCCAATTTGTCCAGGAGACTGAGTTGGAAGTCAATCGACTGCTTCCAATCCACTGTAACGATTGTAACAGGGGATTAGGGGAAAATTAAGCTGTGGGCCAGACCATTCCCCTTTGAACTGGTTGCCACCAGGAATGGGCCTCCCTGGTCTTCTTCGTACTATGTTCCAACCTCCATCATCGCCCCGCCCCAGTTGAGTGTATTCTGATCCCTCAAAGGGTCTCACCTCATCCCCCCCTCACATGATTAGAAGCCCTCAACCAGCTCCACCTATTGTCGTGATGCTCCGTAAGCATGTAGAAGTAAGACAGTGGTTTAACCATGATTGTAGAGTTGTTGTTACATGGGGGCCCAGAGCAAATGTGCTCCACCGATCGTGGGTCCTCGAATGTGACAACAACATAGTCCCCCCTGTAGGCTTTTCTTATTCTCACCCACCCACAGTGCTCTCTCCACCATGAGCAATATACTGTGAATGTTAGGGGGGAGAGGATAATTTCTGTCTAACCAATGACATACTTTATTTTTAAGTGCCCCAAAGGGTTCGAGTGTTGCAGGGGCAAGCTCAGGGACACCTGTTAAAACTATTACATAGGGACAGGCGTCAGGTGGTAGGCTAATGTTCCGGCGCATCTTAGATTCCTCAAGATGGGATACAGAGGGTTTGGAGACTGGAATAATAGGGCCATCTACTTTCTGGGGTTTAATATGCGCATTAATAGCTGGCTGGTTAGCACAGACTATTTTACCCTTTGGAATAGGAGTTTTGGGGGAGCGGGACTCGGGGTGGAGTTTTTCCCTACTGGTTGAGTCTTAGTCATGGGCGGGAGACTACGAGCAGGGGCGGGTGCATTAGGTGCCCTTTGGACATGGTTATTATTTCGGGATTTTAATTCCTGGTGAAGGGCCTGGAGCTGATGTTCTATGCCCTGGAGTCTATTCTCCAAGGGCAAAAGTAGAGATTTAATAAGATCAGATAAGGTACTTATAAGTGGGCCATTCTTATCCTCTAGTTCCTCTGAAGTTTCATCCAGGCTACTATCATCAAGAATACTAACCAGACTGCTATTCGAGGCTGTGTCATCCGGGATACCCAATGGTAAAGGGTGGGTTACATGCTGTACCTCTTCTCTCCCTGAATTATCACCCAAACTGTCCTTCCCCTCCTCAGTGCTACCACTAGCGCTAGCCAAATCACTAAAGCATCCTGCCGTGGTTTGTTAGGCTGTACTGTCATCATTGACCTTGGTGGTTATTCGTTTGGTTTTAGGAATTGAACCTTCCAGTGTACCCCTTTGGGTATGTGTTCTCATGGTGGTCAACAACTGGTAGGGGTACTAGATTATTGTCAATGGTGGTCGATATTAAAGGGATCAAGGGAAGTTGGTCCAAAAGAACTGATTGAGTACTGGTAGTGGTGTGAATCACAGTATCAACATGCATAGAGTTGGATTCAGGAATACTTGAAGCTTTGATAGGGGTACGCGCAGAGGCTATATTACCTAATGACGACCTTTCAGCATGTGCGAGGTCCTGAGACACCCTTCTTTCCATAAGTACTATTCCCTAGTCGATTAGGGAATTGGTATGGAGGGTGAAATTATCCGATGTACCTGTCAATTTTAAGGCACCCGCCGCAGCCTTGCTTCGAGTTTCGCGGGTTGACATATCCTTTAACGGGAAGTAACAGGTTAACAATAAAATGCAAAACCAAATTGCTAACCAATTAGGGTACAAGTATACTAGTTACTCCACGTTGCAAGGACCCACAATATAAATACCAATTAACATAGAATAAGGCAAAAAGGGGCACCAGTAAACAAATCAATAATAAGGCGCATCAATAGGGATATGCTTACTATACTGAAGGCTTTGGCAAGAAGGATAAAACCAGGGGTCCTGGCCCAGTCCAGTCCGTACAGGCCTCGGAGGGCCACATAGGGCCCGCCCTTTGCCCGGGCTTAGCCCTGGGCTGAGACCTGCGCGCGTCCCGCGTGCGCGTGCGCGTTGTGGACGATCCTAATAAGGTAGGATACACAGGAGGGGGCGGGAAGAGGACCAGCTGCGGCCGATCAGCGCCGCTGAGCAGGCTGGTCCTCGCAGTCTCGCCTCAGTCCGTGGGTGGGGGGGGAGTGTGTTCCAGAAAGTCCCCTGATCCTTTTCTCGGCAACCAGCAGCAGAGTCCATCGAGCGCCCCCCGCGAAGCGGGGGTCGCGAGAAGTGGCGTAGTGGCCGGGCAGGCAACAAGAACAGCAGCAAAAGGAGGTTCCCACTTGCGACTCTCACTGCTCATTCTTATCAGCAGGAGGGGGCGGGAAGAGGACCAGCTGCGGCCGATAAGCGCCACTGAGCACGCTGGTCCTCGCAGTCCCGCCTCTGTCCGTGGGTGGGGGGGGAGTGTGTTCCAGCAAGTCCCCTGATTCTTTCCTCGGCAACCAGCAGCAGAGTCCGCAGAGCGGCTCCCGGGAAGCGGGGGTCACGAGAAGTGGCGTAGTGGCCGGGCAGGCAACAAGAACAGCAGCAAAAGGAGGTTCCCACTTGCGACTCTCACTGCTCGTTCTTATCAGCAGGAGGGGGCGGGAAGAGGACCAGCTGCGGCCGATCAGCGCCGCTGAGCACGCTGGTCCTCGCAGTCCCACCTCAGTCCGTGGGTGGGGGGAGTGTATTCCAGCAAGTCCCCTGATCCTTTTCTCGGCAACCAGCAGCAGAGTCCGTCGAGCGGCCCCCGCAAAGCGGGGGCCGCTAGAAGTGGCGTAGTGGCCGGGATGGCAACAAGAACAACAGCAAAAGGAGGTTCCCACTTGCGACTCTCAGAAGCGGTCGCTCCACCACGCTCCCTGGCCACTTAAGTATCAGTGCTTCGTTTGCTCTCATCGCGCATTGCTTGTTTTTTGCATTTCCTGTGTTTATTACAAAATCGTAAGCGGCGCTTTTAATCTCATATCCTCTCTGCTTGATCTGAATCGCAGCGCTTCATTGCGATCAGTGCTCACTGTTATAATTGCATGTGTTGTGACTGTATAAAATCATAAGCTTCGCTTTGTAGAACATATTCCTCAGTGCTTCAATTTAGTCATAGCGTTTCATTGCTCCCAGTGCTCATTGCTGTAACTGTAATCTCTCTGCGCCTGGAATCAATCGCACTGCCCTATTGCCCATTTTCATCACTGTTTGGCTCGCACCGATCGGTATATTAGTTTTTGACCGACCGTGCCGGTACCACTACTGCCCATAGCGTCCCTCCGCACCCCAATATCGTCCTGCTTTGGTGTTAGTTTATTATGCGGCCATTTTGCTGTTTGTTGTTCTGCCTCCTGGCCCGTCTGTACACCCCGCCCCCGCCTCCCAGCTGACCCTCCCTCGCCCCTCCCCCTCCACTATCCACATATGACAGATGCATTTCCGCGCAGCGGTCGCGCCGAAGGTGCGCCAAAGGTAAGCCCGTCTACGCCCATCCACGCCTGGACCGCGCCCAGCGCCAGACCCCCTGGCCCCCGCAAACCGCAATCCTCCCGCATAACGTACGACACCGCCACCCTCCTAGCCCTTAACCCAGGACGCACATCACAATGCTACGAAGCTGCCCTAGGACGTACCCACGGCCCCTTCGCCTGCCACTCCTGCAAGCTCGCCTGCATCAAGACCCCCACCAAATCCACTAACCTCATAGACAGCTCCGACCCTAACCACCTGAAGTGCATCCTGCTAAACACCCGCTCCATCCACAGACACGCCACAGAACTCTGGGACCTACTCGACACGGCTTCACCGGACATCGCCTTTCTTACAGAAACCTGGATGAACGCCTCTTCAGCACCCGACATCGCCATAGCCATCCCGGACGCTTTCAAGATCATCCGAAAAGACCGCACCAACCAAACAGGAGGAGGCATCGCCATCGTCCATAAGAACACCATCATAATCACGACCAGCCTCGACGACAACCTTACAACCGCCGAACACCTCCACTTTCAGATCCACACCGACCCCAGGACCACACTTAGAGGTACCCTCATCTACAGCCCACCAGGAACCCGTAAACAATTCAACGAAGACATCACTGACTTCATCAGCCCACATGCCCTCGCCTCCGAGAACTACATTCTACTGGGAGACCTCAACTTCCACCTGGAAAAGAAAAACTACAGCAACACCACCACCCTCCTGGACAACCTGGCCAATCTTGGTCTCAAACAACTTGTTGACACCCCCACTCATATAGCCGGACACACGCTCGACCCAATCTTCACCTCCAGTAAGCACATCTCCTTTGATCACACCACAGCTCTCCACTGGACGGACCACAGCTGTGTTCACTTCAACTACAAAACCACCTCGACCCACAACCCCCCGCAACCTATTCCACGAAGAAACTGGAACAAAATCACCACCGACCAACTCCTCACATTGCTCAATCAAAACCCTCCCGCCCTCTCATCGGACCCAAACCAAGCGGCAACCAAACTCAAACAATGGATCACTCACAGCGCTGACGAACTAGCACCCTTGAAAAACCACCAAACCAAACAGGGTAGCAAAAATGCCCCCTGGTTCAACGAGGACCTTAAGAAATCCAAGAAACTATGCCGTACTCTCGAGAAAACATGGAGAAAAAACCCAACCACTGACAACCTGACCACCTTCAAGACAGCTACCCGCAAACACCACCAAATGATCAGATCCACCAAGAAGTCAGCATTCAAGGATCAACTCGACAACAACGCCCAAAACAGCAAGGAACTATTCAACATCGTCAAAGAATTTACCAACCCCACCACAGCCTCAAACGACATCACTCCCTCCCAAGAACTATGCGACTCCTTATCCTCTTTCTTCTATAACAAAATCGCCGACATACATAACAGCTTTGAGAACATTTCCAAAGAACAATCCACTCCACCCACCTCCGAACCTAAACCACCCACTAACATCCTTAACGCCTGGAACCCAATCACCACTGAAGACACCATCCGCCTAATGAACTCCATCCATTCAGGCCCGCCAACCGACCCCTGTCCCCACCACATCTTCAACAAAGCAGATTCCATCATCGCACCCGATCTCCGTGATGTCATCAACTGCTCCTTCAACTCCGCTACCTTCCAAGAAAGCTGGAAACACGCCGAACTCAACGCCATCTTGAAGAAACCCACAGCGGACCCCTCTTCCCTGCCAAAGTCATCGAAAAAGCCGTCAATAGACAGCTCGCCGCCTTCCTTGAATCCAACAACTCCCTTGACTCCTCACAGTCCGGCTTTCGAGCCAAACAGAGCACCGAAACCACCCTTATTGCAGCGACAGACGACATCCGAACACTGCTGGACAGCAGAGAAACAGTTGCCCTCATCCTACTCGACCTCTCCGCCGCCTTCGACACGGTCTGTCATAGCACCCTCATACAACGCCTCAGCAACATCGGCATACAAGGAAAAGCCTTAGACTGGATCATCTCGTTCCTCGCCGGGAGAACCCAGAGAGTCCGACTCCCCCCATTCAAATCAGAGGCCACCGAAGTAATCTGCGGAGTACCAAAAGGATCATCACTCAGCCCCACCCTCTTCAACATTTACATGAGCCCCCTCGCATCCATCACGCGACAACACAACCTCAACATCATCTCCTACGCTGACGACACCCAGCTGATCCTCTCCCTTACCAAAGACCCTAACACCGTCAAAACCAATCTTCATGAAGGCATGAAAGAAGTAGCCGAATGGATGAAAAACAGCCACCTAAAACTTAACTCAGACAAAACGGAAGTCCTCATCCTAGGATCATCCCCCTCCGCCTGGGACGACTCATGGTGGCCATCAGCCTTGGGCACGGCACCCATACCCACAGACCACGCTCGTAACCTAGGCTTCATCCTAGACTCCTCCCTCTCGATGACCAGACAAGTCAACGCAGTCTCATCCTCCTGCTTCAACGTACTTCGTATGCTCAAGAAAATCTTTTGTTGGATCCCCACCGAAACAAGAAAGACTGTCACCCACGCTCTGGTCACTAGCCGACTGGACTATGGAAACACCCTCTACGCCGGAACCACTTCCAAATTACAAAAAAAAGTCCAACGCATCCAAAACGCATCAGCCAGACTCATATTGGATATCCCGCGGCAAGCTCACATTACCGGTCACCTGAAAGACCTCCACTGGCTTCCCGTCAACAAGAGAATAACGTTCCGTCTCCTCACCCACGCACACAAGGCCCTCTAGAAACTAGGACCCGAATGCCTCAACACATGAATGTCCTTCTACACACCGACCCGCAAACTAAGCTCCTCCAATCAAGCCCTCGCTGCAGTTCCACGCATCCAAAGATCCACCATGGGAGAAAGATCCTTCTCCTACTTGGCAGCCAAAACCTGGAATTCTCTCCCCACTCACCTCCGCCTTACCCAGAACCACATTTCCTTCAGGAAGGAACTTAAAACCTGGCTATTCGATAAATAATGCACCTCCCTCCCCCAAGCGCCTTGAGACCCTCTGGGTGAGGAGTACGCTATACAAATTCCTGAACTTGAACTGGAACTGCTCGTTCTTATCAGCAGGAGGGGGCGGGAAGAGGACCAGCTGCGGCCGATCAGCGCCGCTAAGCACGCTGGTCCTCGCAGTCCCGCCTCAGTCCGTGGGTGGGGGGGGTGGGAGGGAGTGTGTTCCAGCAAGACCCCTGATCCTTTTCTCGGCAACCAGCAGCAGAGTCCATCGAGGGGGCCGCAAGAAGTGGCGTAGTGGCAGGGCAGGCAACAAGAACAGCAGCAAAAGGAGGTTCCCACTTGCGACTCTCACTGCTCGTTCTTATCCAGCTCCAGTGTTTCCAGTCACGCTTGCGGGTTACTGGGAGATCGAGTCCTGAGAGCGAGATACAAGACCTCCTCCATTCTAATACCAAGGTACAGAGCTGATTAGATCCTTAGAGAATTCTTGAGTCAGATTCTTGGCTAAAACTAACTTAACTTAAACTGCAGCTCATTTACTCTTTCCCACGTACTAGGCTTAGGTTAGGTACACCGGGGTAGGCGTATTTAAAAGCACCAGTTGAGTATGTTTAGTCAAACTTTTATCATTGTATGTAACTGTATATATTTTATACCTTTTAAGTATCATATGGCTCAGAAACCATATCAATGCTTTTACAGTATTATTTCATAATACTCCTTTTACTGTACGCACTTTACTTTATAACAAGTATTGCAATTGTGGCAATTCATTTCTCTTGCATGCGAAAGAAGATTGCTCAATAAATAACACCTTTTATTGAAAACGCCCGTCTCTCTATTTCTCTGCACTCTGGTGAAAGTAAGTATGCACAATTGACTGAGTGAAATAGCTATCTATTGTTTTCACACAACTCTGGAGATATACTCCTTATTCTGGGGGAGCAAAGTTGTCATGTTTATGCGGTTGTCAGAAGCTGAATTCCTTCTTGTCTAATCAGGGAAGTTCACTCCTCCCTGTTCATTCGAGAAAGTTTCTAGTGACCTCTGAGCTAGCTGGCAAACCTAAATTAAGTCGAACATATTTAATAGAGACCTAGTCAACCTCAGTCCTACGTCTAAACGATCGTTTATGTTATTCCAATGCGCAGAGCCTATTGGGAAAATAGGAACAACACTACATGGCGCCCAACGTTTGGTAAGGCGATAATCTAACGCAAGATACTAGAGTAACTCAGTCGTGCTTTTTCACACAGACCTCTTTTCCCGTAAAAACTCCAATAGACGTCTGGAGTGGGTGAAAGGTTAAAATATCCGCCGAAACTTAGTAGGATGAGAATCCTATGTATTAGTTCACGGTATAGTCAACGTTGAAGGATACAGTGTTCCAAAATATTGTGCACCTAATCTTTGTTTCTTCAAAAATTGCTCTGCAAAACTTTCAGGCAGTAAAATGACAGAGAGTGAGGACGAAAGGGAGAGAGCTGCTTTGGCAGTTCAACTCGCAGCGGACGACACACTTGTCCGAGATAACGACCCGGATGCAATACTCATCCCGGTCAATATAAGGAAAACCATAACTATAAAACTTATAGAAAATGGAGTATCATCAATAGGTGGTACAGTCATATTTGTGGTAGAGGCACATGAATTTCGGCAGACAGAGGTATTCTATTCCTGGATAAATTTTCCAGCAGCAAATGCTATAACACATGAGTTTCACTACTACAAAATAGCGGAATCTCCAGAGGAATACTCTCCTTTCGAGGAAGTTGAAATTCCACTAACATACCAAGAGCGCCTGCTCTTGTTTAATGGTGCCCTAAAACATCAAAATCACATTACCAGGCTCGGTCCACTAGGTAGACCAGGAGCCACATGGCCGGTTCTAGCCAGCTACACACCAAATCCCGACATTAAAGAAATGTCGGGCGAAGAACTCTTAGTTAAAATAAAAGAATTAACAAGAGCATATAGGGATTTAGTTCAATTAACAATTGATGGTACAACCTACCGACTAAACCAACTAATTGAAAATCCTGAAAAAACTTTTATTGAAAATAATCTCAACTCTCAAAAGAAGAGGTGGGAGGGTAACAAACAAACCACTCCCAGAGAAAAACAGTTTCAGACCAGAGGAAGGTCTCCCCAACGAAGAGATAAATTTCCAGAACGGGGGGGGCAAGTCTCCCCAAAGGGAGCCCTCTGAAAAAAGATACAACCTTAGAAATAGGGACAATTTGCGAAAACCTGACAGATAAAGATATTGATACACGTTCTTCTCGATCTTTTCAGACTTCATCAAAGAAATCGGAAAGAAGAGGATGGTCAGAACACAAAGAAGAGCACGTCAAGTCTAAAGACAGGGAATCTGCTCATCAAAGTAAAAAATTACAATTTCCAAGAAAGAAGGTAGCGAGTATTAAACTAAAACATGCCGAGAATCTTGAGGACACAACTGAAAAACGGAGAGTGGGCCCAGACAATGCTAGACAGCGCAGCAGAAGTGAGCATAGCTCGCAAGATCCTGATGAATCTTCTGAAGACAGTGGACACAAATGAATACATTCAAGTGGAAACTGCAGACACCCGAGTGAGCGTGCCCCATAAATTATATGAAATAACATTACGCATGGAGGGAGATAAAACTAGGAAAATAAAAGGTCTCTTTTGGGAGAATCTATCTAAAGGCTATGATATGTTATTTGTTTTTTTTTATAGCGCTCGGCTACTCCATAGAGTGTCCCGGCGCTTTTATTGACGAACCAGTAAAAGATAAAAACACAACACAGTAAAAAACAGACCAAGGATAAGAAGAACAAGAGCCACCTAAAGGGCAAAAAGCCAAGTTTTAAGGCCCTTCCTAAAGTTTAACAGATTAGAGGTAGAGCGTAATGCAAGGGGCAAAGCATTCCAAAGCTGTGGCGCCAGCAGCCTAAAAGAGCGACCTCCAATCCGGGCCCTCTTAACTCGTGGAACCACAGCAAAGAACGATGCTTCAGATCTCAAAGATCTGGCCGGATGGTAAAAGGCAAGCCTCTTCTGGAGATATTTAGCTCCCGAGGCATAAAGTGCCTTATGGGCCAAAGTCAGAGCTTTAAACATTATCCGCTTACGGATAGGCAGCCAATGCAGCGACTGCAGCAAGCCAGAGGCCCTGGCACGCCTGTATAGACCAAAAATGGCCCTTGCTGCCGCGTTCTGGACCACCTGCATCCGCTGCAAGAGATATTCCGGCAGGCCAAGATACAGGACGTTGGAGTAATCCAATCTTGAGCCTATTAAGGCCTGCACCGGCGTCTTCCTGTGCTCCTCAGAGAGCAGCAGTAGGAACTTACGGAGCATCCTGAGGAGGCCAAAGCATGTTCCAGTAAGGCCAACGATCTGAGATCTTAACATCAGACCGTTGTCAATCTTGACCCCCAGATTCTTTGCCAGCTGGGACGAACCCGCTGGAGGGAACATGTTGACCGGCCACCACTCCTGCCACTCAGGATCAGATGGACAACCGAAAAAAGAGTACCTCAGATTTATCTGAGTTGCACTTGAGGCAGTTAAGCTGGAACCATTTGAAAACCGCCTGAAGGCACTCACGGATACTCTCTCCATCAAAATCTTCGCCTTTCCTGCACATAAAGAGGAGCTGGGTGTCATCGGCGTAGGAAACGATCTGGGCCCCAAAAGACTCCGCCAGTGGGGTCATAAAGATGTTAAAAAGAGTCGGGCTCAACTCAGAGCCCTGCGGAACTCCAACTCCCAAAGGCGGCATCACGGCAGAGCTAGGCGGGACCCAGACCATTTGACGACGGTCCGCCAAAAAAGATTTAAACCAGCTGAGCACCGTCCCCCTCAGACCGATCTCATAAAGTCTGGCGAGGAGACCCTCATGGGGGACGGTGTTGAACGCCGCCGACAGGTCTAGCATTACAAGAGTAGCCTTACCACCCTCGTCCAGTGCCTCTTTAATGGCTTCAGACACCTCCAAAAGCGCCGTCTCGGTGCTTAAATTGGGGTGGAAGCCAGATTGCGAGGGGTGCAGGAGATTGTGCGATTCCCAAAAATTGGAGAGCACGGCGTGTACATGCTTCTCCAAGATCTTGACCAACGCCGGGAGAAGAGAGATAGGCCTATAGTTGGCCAAAATCTTAGCATCAAGGGCAGGTTTTTTAAGGAGGGGGATAACATTCGCCTGTTTCCAAACCTGTGGTACCACTCCCTGACTCAAGGAAAGATTCAAAAGCGGATTTGCCAGCGGGTTCACCACTTCCGCCATTTTAGCCAAAAATTTGGCCGGACAAGGGTCAAGAGGCGACCCAGATTTAAGATTGGCCATCAGTGCCAATGAAGACGTGGCTGAGATCGGCGGAAAATGCGCTAGAACAGGACCCGCCGGGGCCACCAAAGCGGGGTCGTCCTCAAAACTAGGGTGTACTTCAACCACCTTCAAGGGAAAAGAATCCTGGATCAGTTTGATCTTGGTGGTGAAGAAATCAGCAAGGGCAGAGACCCACGGCTCGGAGGGAGTGACCTGGGTAGAATTGGAGCGAGGGGCAGTAAACTCCCTAACAATCGTAAAAATGTCTTTACAAGAGTTTGAAGCGGCCTCTATCCTGCTTGCCAAATAATCTTTCTTTCCAAGGAGAATATCCCGGTGGTAGGCTTTGACCGCTGCCCTATAGGCGAGCTTGGCCAAAGAATCATATTGAGATCGCCAAGCCCTTTCCGCCACCTTGCACTGCCGACGAGAGGCCAAAACCAAGGGGTGAAACCCGCTTTGATGTTAGTCGGGGGCCATCTCAGGGGCTAAATCATTCAGCCTATCCATTAACCAGGCTTGCAAGGTCTCAAGATCGGTCTCCTGTCACGGGGCACGGATGATCAAGAGCCGCCTGGGCTAGCATTTCAGGCGTCACCCGATGAAGTGCCCTAGGGGCTCTGCCCTGCTGCCTAGAAGCAATACTAGATGGTTTCTTTGTGCCAAGTACAAAGAATTTAGCCAAGCTATGGTCTGACCAGAGCACCGGCAGGAGTGCTAACACCTCCAACGGAGACGTAGAAAGCACCTGATCCAGTGTATGACCCTTTTCATGTGTTGGTCCAAAGAGGTAAGGGACAAAACCTAAGAAAGCTGTAATATCAATCAATTTACTCACTTCAGGATCCTGTTTCTCCTCCATGTGAAAGTTAAAATCGCCAGCCAATATACAATGTTCAGCTCTCAGAGCAAGCGTCGACATTACCAATTGAAGCTCATCGAAGAAAGAGCCCACTGGTCCAGGGGGCCTGTAAACTAAAAGCCCTTTAAAGGATTGATGGGGTGCTAGTGCTATGGTAAAAGCAAGGGATTCCGATCCCGTGATATCATCAATAGGGAGAATAGAGCAGGCGACAAGTTTGTTCACTACCAGTGCCACACCACCGCCCCTCCCTTTTGACCTATCCTGCCTATAAATGTTATATTCTGGGGGAATTGCAATGGCTATGTCAGGGTTAGATGAGTCTCCTAGCCATGTCTCTGTCAGCATCAGGCATAACGGTTTCTCATTGGCCAGAAGGTCAAAGATGTCTTGAGCATGTCTGTGCACGGATCTGGTGTTTAAAAGCATACAGAGATGTTTGACACTACCCTCCTCCGTATCATGTATAGTGATCGGGGTATTGCCTGGTGACCAGCCGCAACCGGGGCATCGTCTCTTGCCCCTATAGCGGCTGGGAAAGACTTTATGACAGGTACAGGAAACATCTTGCAAAGCCCGTAACTCAAGCGACGTGTAACACACCATGATGGCAGCAGATATCGGAACGTGTTGTTACAGCCCGGTCCCCAACTCCAGCCGCCTCCAGTCGCCTCCGGGACGCTGACGGGCGCAGACGGGCTGAACTCTGGCGTGACTACGGCGAAACGCTGCGCGCAAAAGCTGCGCGTCAGGGGACGCTTTAAATGCAGGCCAGCGTGTCCTTGTGACAGCTGGTCTGCTCACAAACTCTGGCGCCGACCAGCAACACTCCCCCAATATGGCGGCCAAAAACGAACAAGCTAGGGAATCCAGGGACCCGCCAAAGAGCGGTGAAATACCGATTATTGTGCAGGTAAGTGGGAGGCTATGATAAAACCAGGGTAGAATGAAGCAAAATTAAAATAAATAGAGAAAAACGGGTCACGTTAAAAAACGCTGCTGCGTCTCCCAATTACTGCGCGCTGAAATGCGCTGTTCGAGTCCTGGTGTCCCAGGTCCAACGATGCTGAAGCAAGAGGGAGCCCGCCTAGAATGCCCTCCTTAAATGCAGGCCAGCGTGTCCTTGTGACAGCTGGTCTGCTCACACACTCTGGCGCCGTCCAGCAACCAGCAACACTACCCCCAATATGGCGGCCAAAAACGAACAAGCTAGGGAATCCAGGGACCCGCCAAAGAGCGGTGAAATACCGATTATTGTGCAGGTAGGTGGGAGGCTATGATAAAACCAGGGTAGAATGAAGCAAAATTAAAATAAATAGAGAAAAACGGGTCACGTTAAAAAACGCTGCTGCGTCTCCCAATTACTGCGCGCTGAAATGCGCTGTTCGAGTCCCGGTGTCCCAGGTCCAAAGATGTTGAAGCATATCCTTCTAGCAGAGAAAGACTGGCCACCAGAGTTTGTCAGGGAGTGCCCACATGGCGAAGAAATGATTATGCCTGCCTTCTCAAATCACATTCCAATTCATAAAAAATACACACTTGCTAGAAAATGGGCAGTGGCCCAAGCCCCTGTATTAAATAAAAATCATGTAGGATGGGATGAGGATTCTCCTCACCATAAAATCCAGTTAAAAAATCAACCTACTGCACAGAGGCAGTATCCTGTTAAGCAAGAAGTTAAAAAACAAGTAAAAGAAATTTTAGATCAACTTGAATATCAGGGGGTGATTGAAACATGCACCTCACAAATGAACAACCCTATTGTTTTCTGTCTCCAAGCCAGACGATTCATATCGTCTAATTTTGGACTACAGACATCTAAACTCCTGCTGTAAAACTTTTGGAGTGCAAAATTCACACAGTGCAGCACTAATGAATAACATCGTGCGCAAAAAATATAAAACGACATTAGATATTTCAAATGGTTTCTTCTGTCAAAAAATAGCACCTGAAAGCAGGTATTTGACCGCTTTCTCCAGTATGGGGACCCAGAAACAATTTTGTCGTCTCCCACAGGGATTCAAGAACAGCCCAGGATTATTTTCAGCAAGGAAAACAGAGTTACTACAAATGTATGATGATGAGGCATTATCCTATGTCGATGACATCTATCTTACAGACGATGACCTGGAGACTCACTTGAAAAGAGTGAACACCATAATACTTGGGTTCGCAGCTGAAGGGTACAAATTTAACTTTAAAAAATCACGAATTGCCCATCTACTGTCCTATTTTTAGGATATGAATTATCAAGTGAAGGCAAAAGCCTAGCAGACAACTTCTTAGAGAAGTGTGCAGTACTCCAAGCTCCAAAAACGCAGAAAAACTTACAATCAATACTAGGTTTCCTGAATTTCGGAAAAACATACATCCTAAATTATGCAGAGAGGGTTAAACCTCTCTACGAACTAATAAAACCTGATTTTAAACCAATTAATTGGACTCAAAAACACAGAAATTTTAAAATCATTACAGACCGATATGTTAACTAAAACAAAACACGCGCAAATGAACGCAACCTTGTAATCCGAGTCATCCCAGGAAGATACAGATTCACATACCTGACCTCTAATGAGGGAGAAACTGTACCAATAGCTTACAAATCACATTTGTACACACAAGCTGAAATGAAATTCAGTTCAACTGAAAGAATTCTAACTGCGGTTCAAACTGCTGTAGCAAAAGAAAGAGCCCTAGCCCAAGGGAAGAGGATATCTGTTTTAACAGCAGTATCAGCCCTTGAGGCAGTAACAATACCAGGCAATCCTAATGCTAAAGCTCTAGATCCAAAATGGATAAAATGGGAAACTTCTCTTGCAACAGAAGATGTGACACACGCATTTGATCCGAAAATGAAAAAACTAGAATATCTGGAATATGAAAATGAATGCCCTGTGCCGATCGAAATTCTGCCTCTTGAACAGTACACCTGTGTAATATACACAGACAGATTTGTACCACACTACGTTGTGGAAAAACAGATTTACAATGCAGCATGCGCGATTGTTAAAGGTCGCTGGCGCTTCGGTAAATTCAGACCGATGGTCACTAAAACTGAATCTCTCAGAAACTGTACAGCTCAGCGAGCTGAAATAAGATCTCTAAAGATGGCGCTTGAAAATGCAGATCGCGAATTCCCGACACTAATAGTGTGCGATTCGCATTACTGCGTACGATCTTACAATAATTCGATGCAGACCTGGATGAAAAATGGTTACAAAGATGAGACCGGTGCCACAATAAAGCATAAAAAACTCATGGGAACAAGTAGTTCTTTTGCAAAAAGAACTGCAAAAGACTCACGTGATACATACACAGAGTCTTCAACGTGATGGCGTTCACGTTGCAGGGAATTCATTGGCTAATAAAGCCACGGCTGCAGCTGGTCACTCGGCTTCCGTAGCTACAAAAAAGCGTACGAAAAAACAAATAGATGGCGAAACGCTGCTTGCTGTAAGAGCCTCAATGGAAGGCAATTATGCGACGTTACCTCTAAACTATCCACTCGGCAATACATACATAATTAATGCGAACTCCATTCCGTTTGCTCAAATCCCTCGAGCGGGGTGTAGAGTAATTCCAAACACGAACCGGAGAGTCTTCTTGATACAAGAAGCACACATGGGATTGGGTCTGAGGCATCAAGAGATCCTGAAATCTCTAATACAATTACAATCACAATACTGGTGGCCGGGGATGAGCGTAGAAATTTATAAATTTGCAATGAATTGTGAGGACTGCAACAGAGATCGCAGTTGTGAACCGGAGCAGACACCAGCCCAGACACCACTATTAGACAGCATCAGGCTATCTATGCGCAAACGTCCGACCGGACAAATGCGGTCCCATAAAAATTAAGACGAGATTCATTTGGATGTGGCCCCAGCGCTCGGCTGGCGCCAGAACTGTTATAAAAGATTTGCGAGTCTTTATCGGCACATACTCAATTGGCATGCTACATTCTGACCAGGGTCCTGCGTCTAGCTCTCGGGCTTACAAGGAGGCCATGGCCAGCATGGGCATTGCATTGCGGTATTCTAGTCCATTCCATTCAGAGGGAAATGCGGTAGTGGAGAGAAAAAACTGGGACATAAAGCAATCTATAACAGCGAGGGTATTCGGTTCGGGTGATGGGTGGGTCAAACATCTAATAAGTGTCCAACGTAGTCTTAATAATATGCCAAGAAATTCTCTAGGAGGCATCAGTCCGTATGAACTTTTATTTGGTACCAGAATGATCATTCAGGACTTGGATTGTCAGACTTCAGTGGTGCAACAAAAAGCCTTTGATATCAAAGATAGTTTTAAATGAAACAAGAAAAAGTCTGAGTAACGAAAAGCTAAAGCCAACTACCACTGAAGAAAAACCACCTGTCCCAGCAAGACCTGTCTGGATTCCAAAGATTGGGGATCTGGTCAGAGAAAAGATAGCGGTGAAGAAGGAATTTGGGCCTTCTTACAGAAAAGCAGTACCTGTCTTAGCTGTCAGCGGAACAAGATCAGTTGTACTACCGCCCTTTGCTGGAAAAAAGGAGAACAAAGTTGTATCAATCGACCTGGTGAAACCACAACCATGTGGCCAATAATAAGTAGTAGGGCCAGTGGACTCCCAAGAAATAGCAGAAGACCAAATCTTGCTACAATCCAAGAGGTTCAAACTGAGAGACTAATCACATTTGACAAACCTGCAGTAATTAAAAAAGGACTATGCAACAAAGCCATGGAACTTGTGCCTCTTGAAACCCAAATTGCAACAGTTCAACAAGAAACACCAGTCTACAATGATGTAGCCTCGGACTATACAAATGTAACAAAAGAAGAAGGCAAAGATCAATGGAAATCCGGAAGCAATCCCACCAATTGACAGAACTGCATCTGGCTACTTTATCAACTTTGATGACTTTTCAGATGATCCAAGTGAACATGAAGACAAGCCAGCAACAAAAACATTCAAAGAAAAAATCACAGAACTCTTTCAACAACTCAGAGAAACATATCTAACTTCACAATGGATTAAAATATGGATTGTTAGGCGTACTTTTCCTCCTTCTATGGCTCATCTTGGTTTTAAGTTTGGGTAGATTTATTGATCGAAAATATAGTACAATGGACACAGCAAGCCAGAACATCAACTTGGTCCTAAAACCACACAGATCATCACACATCGAAAAAAGAGAACTGTCATCAGTGAACATCACAGCCATCCCTATACCTGGTGGTATAGCATGGGACAAAACTGACTATGAAATTTATGGCCCGATTGAGCTTTTGAAATATCCACACCAATTTAAGATTTCGTAAAGTGACTTCGTATCACCTAGTAGTTTCTCTGATGATTGGGACTTCAAAAATATTAATAATATGATGTCAGATTTAGAAATATCAGAAAAATTTACAGCACATTATTTACAGGGTTCGTCGAATTATGAGGAAATGTACTGTTTCAACCACTTTGAGCATCATTATCTACATAAATCTGAAAATCCTAGAAATACTTTCAGTACTAATCAATGGGAACATTGTCCAACCCCGCCAAAAGGCAGCTCAAAACCATTTTATGAGAAATTCCCATACTTCTCAGGGTTTAATGTCACTGATCCTGAAACATTCTATTTTGAAATGTTAAATAAGACAGGAGCGAAAAACATGTTGACAAACACTAAACTGATTTATTCTGAAAAATATTATGAGAAAATGTCTACATTTGGTTTTGAATTTTGGAAAAACAACATTGAGACAAAAACCATCTGGGGTACAGAAGAATGGCAGGTACAAGGTGTAGAAGCATTGTTCAGAGCCTGCATGATCCCAGAACAAATAATGTTCCTGAATGACAATTCAGCAAACAACCTGTCTTGGTCTAGCCAAGATAAAAGATTTAAACAACCCATCTATACCAAAGCCAATGCCTGATAGAAACACCACTACAGATGACGGGTTAAACATGGCCTATATTTTAAAACAAAACAGAACACTTCCTGACTGGAACAAATGGTTGATCTGGCCCACAGACACTAATAACTGTCATGATAGATTCCTGAACAAAATACAGTGGTTCAAACAAAACAGGCCAGACCCAAGATATTCCCAGAGACAACATCCAGGGATAGTTACAACATACAGTGTAGGAAAACTATGCCTCGAGTGGCTACAGAGATCCACACTACCCGAAATTAAGTAACACTTAACTTTACTTAAAGAAGGTGCTGACTTGCGAGATTTCATACTGGGACCTCGCTAACAGCGTCAAAAACGTTTCATATACGCCAGTATATACGCAGCATACAATGAAGCTTTGAAATTAAATCAAATTGAAACTGCTGAAAAAATACAAGAAATTGATCGTATTAATTTGGAAAAAACACTTTCTGTAGTAGACAATGGGTTAACGACTGTCCTCCAGAATCTATTCACTGGACAGCATTGTATCATCTGCTATTGATATAATAGAACAGGATATGATAATGTTACAACATGGTCAGTCCCAATTGCGTTCTATTGTACAGCTAGGCTGGATGTTACAAAACCTGCGTTCAGGTCACGTGCCATGGCGTCTAATCAATATAACGTCATTAATTTCTATCTTTAACCTTACTGTTAGACAAATCTCGTTGGCACAGAAAGAAGCAGACTATACGGTGCTAAGCATTGAAAAACTTGAGAGATTACCATTGACAATGTCAGAAAGACATGTCATTGAATGGATAATACATGGCACCATTACAATCCAGATAACAACTTTTCAGTTTCAATACTGCCAAGAGTATATACCAGCAGGCCTGTATGAAAGGTTGGGTAAAGGATACATCAAATCAACCTGGAATATACCTTTTACACATAGATGTTGGAGTGGGGGCAAGAAAGAGGTATTTCTTAGTGGTACTAATTGTAAAACATCTCTGAGCGGTACACTCCTATGCGAAGGTATAAACTTGCATGGATCTTGCAGAGGCTCATCAAACAACCTTTCATGTCATCTGCACGGTACCCCGGCTACACAGATAGAGCCATTTTTCAGACATCTTTCCAACGGTAGCTACATTATATTAAGTGACCACAGCTGTTGTGGCATGATGCCAGGAAAACCCTATCTCGTAAGCGTTACTTCCAGGGTTATTTGTTGTATGCAAGTATTGTATTCAAACAGCAATTCAGACATGGAGGCGGCATTGTGGCCTTCTGTGAATATCTCTTCTATTCGAATTGATACTTTAAGCAGAATGAAGTCTATTCTTTTACAGACAACTGTGCCTTTAACCTCGTCCAAAGAGACGTATGACCTGCAAGATGCAAGGACAGCGGCAGAGATACATACCCTATTATCGACAAACTGCCCCGTGCATTTCGTAGAAATGTTTAGCCAAATTTTAAATATGTCAGATACCAGTGGCATCGCACATGTATTTAAGACCATTGTTTCAGGACTGTTAACACCTTTTGAAACGGTTCTGGGCATCTTCCCGAATTTTGTGCACTCTCTTTTCGGTGGCCTGCCTCTTATTTTGGGACTCGTAGCAGGAATTTTATTTTTGTTCCTTCTGCTCAGATATGGCAAGCCAAGTCACAGACAAAACTCAGGCTACAATGGAAGAAACGATCCTAGCAATACGATACCGAGACCGTATCACTAAGGTCCTCGGATCTGAATACAACCTGGTTTCTTTCATTCAGACCGATCTGGCAAAATTGCATCTGACCTGTGCTTCGATGCCTGCTATGTGGAGAAGAATGCGTGTTAGACGTCTGTCTTACACTACAATCAACAGTACCAATGGATGTCGACGCTTTGCTTTGTCCGGTAACGACTCACGCAACGTGTTGACCCTAGCGGCTACCGATTCTGATGACGGCATTCGTTGAGACTTCACCTTTACGATCAGGTGGCGGTGAAGTACGAGATGAAAGCGACACCACACAGGTACAACCTACTGTGAACATTGCTGATCTAGACACCGATGATGGCAATGCATCTCATATATGCACTATTTCAACCTTTTCCGAGTTGGCCCAACTTTCACCTACTGTGGTAGACGCGTTTTATGCTGGTCTATCTGAGGTAATGTTCTCTCCTAACAACGAGAATAACAATTGAAATAGCAAGCACACAGCAGCGTTCCCTGAACTGTGAATTCGGCCTTCAATTTTTATAAACAACACCGCTGAAACTTGGAACTATTTATTTTTCCCCTTGAAAGAAAAATTATTTTTCCCAAATTCCAAAATATTTACCTTTTTTTGGTACAAGGTACTCGGCTTAAAGTAGAACTATTCTTAGAGAACAGAGCTTCTATTCCTAGAGACTCTAGAGACAATATTTTAATCAGCCTCTAGCACACTTACAATCTTCTATAAATATGTGATGAAATGGTCTCGACCTTCTCTTCTGTATTAAGAGCCATTTCATAAATGTAATTTTCGCAATTCATTCAGCTGATATTTAGATTTGCATTATCTGAATAATACCACTGCTTGAATGCGTACAGTATAATACTCATTTTTCGTGTATCTATACCATTTCAAATGCATTTGATGTATTTTGGGGTGGGGTGGAAAACACATGCATACCTATATGTTTATATATTGCTTAGTATTTAGTAATGATGGACATTATACGTGGAGTGGGTGTTGTGATCTTATCTAGGACCCTAATGAAATATTCCCGATTTATGCCCTTATGTGGTTATAACAAATCATACCCATATAAAGGCATAATAATCAAATCCATATTTAGTAATAGCCAATGCAAACCAAATACGGCAAGGCTACTTCCTTAGACTCCTAGAAAGTACAACAAGTTCTTTCAACAAACCAAACCTCCAGCAACCTGGGAAATTCCCCATGCTTTTATTTTGATTTGTCCTAGAACTCCTGCGAGCACTGAAAGAACGGCCAGTTCTTAGTGACATCTTTTATTGACGTCTTATGTCCAACCTAACGTCAAACACGGCACCTTCCAGGTATAAATATACCAGCGTTTGCCTTAAGCAACACACGGTGGTGTGGAGCAGAACGGCTATCTACTTATCCGAAGACCAGCTGATGAGAGTGCCGAAGGAAGCCATCTCTCCCATTTGACGCACTGAGAAAGACGCTGTCTTTTTTTCCTGCCGAGAGAATCCAGCTCCAGTGTTTCCAGTCACCCTTGCGGGTTACTGGGAGATCGAGTCCTGAGAGCAAGATACAAGACCTCCTCCATTCTAATACCAAGGATCAGAGCTGATTTGACCCTTAGAGAATTCTTGAGTCAGATTCTTGGCTAAAGCTAACTTAACCTAAACTGCAGCTCATTTACTCCTTCCCACGTACTAGGCTTAGGTTAGGTACACTGGGGTAGGTGTATTTAGAAGCACCAGTTGAGTATGTTTAGTCAAACTTTTATCATTGTATGTAACTGTATATATTTTATACCTTTTAAGTATCATATGGCTCAGAAACCATATAAATGCTTTTACAGTATTATTTCATAATACTCCTTTTACTGTATGCACTTTACTTTATAACAAGTATCGCAATTGTGGCAATTCATTTCTCTTGCATGAGAAAGAAGACTGCTCAATAAATAACACCTTTTATTGAAAACGCCAGTCTCTCTATTTCTCTGCACTCTGGTTAAACTAAGTAAGCACAATTGACTGAGTGAAATAGCTATCTATTGTTTTCACACAACTCTGGAGATATACTCCTTATTCTGGGGGAGCAAAGTTGTCATGTTTATGCGGTTGTCAGAAGCTGAATCCCTTCTTGTCTAATCAGGGAAGTTCACTCCTCCCTGTTCATTCGAGAAAGTTTCTAGTGACCTCTGAGCTAGCTGGCAAACCTAAATTAAGTCTAACATAGAGACCTAGTCGACGTCAGTCCTACGTCTAAACTATCGTTTGTTATTCCAATGCGCAGAGCCTATTGGGAAAATTGGAACTACACTACAGACCTGTCCCTCCTGTGGCGCCGTCTGGACCGTGTGGAAGAGCGACGGTCACTTCTGGATCTATCCCTCCGCCTGGAGAGAGATCTCGACCTCCTTGGCCTTGGTTTATCCACTGGCCGTAAAGGAGGGAGCCTAGGAAGTGGCAGCCCCGTAGGTGGTGTCGGGAGAGGAGGCAAAGAGACCTCGGTGGAGGAGGCGGTGGAGGAGGAGGAGGACGTTTATGAGGCGGGGGAGGAGGAGGTGGAGGGAAAGGATTACGCAGAGGAGGGTCCTTGGGCAGCGGAGGAGGCGTAGGCGTCCTGGGCCGTAATGGTGAAAAAGCCTGGGAGTACTCCGAGCCTGGAGACTCCATCACTCTTCTTCTCTTCTGCGTCAGCCTTGATGGGATGGATCTAGAGGCCGACCTCCTTGTGGACGAGCAACGGCGCCGCCGCAACCGTGGAAGCCAAGGAAAGCCTGACTACAGTGCCCTGGGACTCCGTCCTGTCTGAGAACGCCCCCTGGCCGTCGATCTTCTCCTTCTCGAAGCTGACCTCTTATTCGACGTTGAGCTTGTCGGAGTCTATCGCCTTCTCAGCGTCGATGATCTCCTTCTCGACGTCGAAGATCTTCCTCTTCTCGACGTCGAAGATCTTTGTCTCGACGTCAAGTCAAGTCAAGTCAAAGAATTTATATAGCGCACTACATACCCAGAGGGTCTCAAGGCGCTTAGGAAGGGGAGGAGGATTATTTGTCAAATATCCACGTTTTAAGTTGCTTTCTGAATGCTAGGTGGTTCTGGGTAAGGCGAAGGTAAGTAGGGAGTGAGTTCCATGTTTTAGCAGCCAGGTATGAGAAGGATCTGCCTCCCATGGTGGTCTTGTTGATGCGAGGTACGGTGGCGAGGGCTTGGCTGGAAGAACGTAGTTGGCGGGAGGGGGTGTAGAAGGACAGTCGTGAGTTGAGGCATTCTGGTCCGATGTCGTAGAGTGATTTGTGTGCGTGGGTTAGCAGTCGGAAAGTGATTCTCTTATTGACGGGTAGCCAGTGGAGGTCTTTCAGGTGACCAGAGATGTGTTCGTTGCGCGGGATGTCTAATATGATTCTGGCTGAGGCGTTTTGGATTCGTTGGAGTTTCTTCTGGAGTTTAGCGGTAGTACCTGCGTAGAGGGTGTTTCCGTAGTCCAGTCGGCTCGTTACCAGAGCATGGGTGACTGTTTTCCTGGTTTCGGTGGGGATCCAGCTAAATGTTTTTTTGAGCATGCGAAGAATGTTGAAGCAGGATGAGGATACGGCGCTGACTTGTCTGTTCATTGAGAGTGAAGAATCCAGGATGACGCCTAGGTTCCGTGCGTGGTCTGTCGGGATGGGTGCTTTTCCAAGGGCTTCCGGCCACCAAGAGTCGTCCCATGCAGAGGGGGATGTACCTAATATGAGGACTTCTGTTTTATCTGAGTTCAGTTTCAGACGGCTGTGTTTCATCCATTCGGCAACTTCTTTCATTCCTTCGTGTAGATTAGTTTTGGCGGTGCTGGGGTCATTGGTGAGAGAAAGGATTAGTTGAGTGTCATCCGCGTAAGAGATGATGTTGAGGTTGTGTTGGCGGGCGATGGTCGCGAGGGGGCTCATGTATACGTTGAAGAGGGTGGGGCTGAGTGAGGATCCTTGTGGTACGCCACAGATGACTTCAGTGGCCTCGGACTTGAATGGTGGAAGGCGGACTCTCTGGGTTCTTCCGGAGAGGAACGAGGTGATCCATTCAAGTGCTTTTCCTTGTATTCCGATGTTACTGAGGCGTTGTAAAAGGGTGCTGTGGCAGACTGTGTCGAAGGCTGCAGAGAGGTCGAGGAGGATGAGGGCGACTGTGTCTCCATTGTCCAGTAGAGTTTGAATGTCGTCTGTTGCTGCGATGAGGGCGGTCTCAGTGCTGTGTTTAGCTCGGAAGCCAGATTGTGAGGAGTCGAGGGATTTGTTGGCTTCGAGGAAAGCGGCAAGCTGGCTGTTGACAGTTTCTCGATTACTTTTGCCGGGAATGGAAGGAGCGAGATGGGGCGGTAATTTTTGAGTTCGGTGGGGTCCGCTGTGGGTTTTTTCAGAAGGGCGGTGAGTTCAGCGTGTTTCCAGCTCTCAGGGAAGGTTGCGAAGTTGAAGGAGCAGTTGATGACGTCTCGGAGGTGCGGTGCTATGACGGAGTCTGCTTTGTTGAAGATGTGGTGAGGACATGGGTCTGTGGGGGATCCTGAGTGGATGGAGTTCATCAGGCGGATGGTGTCCTCAGTGGAGATTGGGTTCCAGTCGTTAAGGGTGTTCACGGGGGGAGAATGTTCAGCATATGGTTGGGCGGGTTGGTCTCCGGGTTGGTTGTCGAAGCTGTTGTGGATGTCTGCAATCTTGTTGTGGAAGAATGAGGCTAGGGAGTCGCAGAGGGCTTGAGAGGGGGTGATGTCGTTGGAGTTGGCCGAGGGATTGGAAAATTCCTTGACGATGTTGAAAAGTTCCTTGCTGTTGTGGGCGTTGTTGTCAAGTCGATCCTTGAATGCTGTTTTCTTGGCCTTTCGGATTAGTTGGTGGTGTGTGCGGGTGGCGTTTTTGAAGGCGTTCTTGGTGCTAGTGGTTGGGTCTTTTTTCCAGGCCTTTTCAAGGGAGCGGCAGAGTTTCTTGGACTTCTTAAGATCATCGTTGAACCATGAGGCCTTCTTGTTGCCAGGTTTGCTTTGACGTTTTTTCAGTGGTGCTAAGGTGTCGGCGGTGTTGGATAACCATAGGGTGAAGTTAGCGGCGGCTTGGTCTGGGTTAGAAGAGTGGGCTGGGGTGTTTAGAAGGAGCGAAGAGGAGATATGGTCGATGGTGATTTTGTTCCAGTTTCTTTGAAGAGTTGGTTGGAGGTGGTTGATGGGTTTTGGCTTGTTGAAGGTGAAGTGAACGCAGCTGTGGTCAGTCCAGAGGAGATCCGTAGTGTGGCTGAAGGAGACATGATTGCTGGAGGTGAAGATGGGGTCGAGTGTGTGACCTGCGATGTGGGTGGGGGAAGTGACCAGTTGTTTAAGTCCGAGGTTGGCGAGGTTGTCCAAGAGGGTGGTGGTGTTGCGGTCGTTGATCTTTTCAAGGTGAAAGTTGAGGTCTCCCAGAAGGATGTAGTCTTTGGAGGGGAGCGCGTGTGGAGTGATTAAGTCCGTGATGTCTTCACTGAATTTTGCGCGGGGTCCTGGTGGTCTGTAGAGGAGGGTGCCTCTGAGTGTGGTCTTGGGGTCGATGTGGATCTGGAAGTGAAGGTGTTCGGAGTTGGCGAGGTTGGCGTCAGAGCTGGTTGGGATGCGGATTGATTTCTTATGGACGATAGCGATTCCTCCTCCTGTGTGGCCGGTACGGTCCTTGCGAGTGATCTTATAGTCTTCAGGGATGGCAATGGTGATGTCAGGGGCGGAGGAGGCGTTCATCCAAGTTTCCGTTAGGAAGGCGACGTCTGGGGAGATGGTGTCTAGTAGATTCCATAGGTCAATGGCGTGTCTGTGGACCGAGCGGGTGTTGAGAAGGATGCATTGTAGGTGGTTGGGGTCGGGAGTCTGTGGTGTGGTCGTAGCGGAGATGTTGTCGGTGCCGCTGAATTTGCAGGAGTAGCAGGAGAAAGGTCCATGGGTGTGTCCGGGAGCGGCTTGGACGCAGGTGGGGGCGCGACCGGGGTTAAGGGCTAGGAGCGGGGTGGCATCGTAGGTAATGCGGGCGGGGTGGGAGGGAGGGGGGCCAGGGGGTCTGGCGCTGGGCGCGGTCCAGGCGCGGACGGGCGTAGACGGGCTTACCTTTGGCGCACCTTCGGCGCGGTCGCTGCGCGTCAACGCTGCGCGCGGGAGCTACTGTCATATATGGATAGTGGAGGGGGAGGGGCGAGGGCGACTCAGCTGGGAGGCGGGGCGGGCTGACCAAGACAACAACAACCAACAAAATGGAGGAGGGGGGAGCACAACAGAGAGCTTGGGGAGAAACGCGCTAACACAGCAGCAGAAATGTAAAATTACAAGCCAAAGCGCGTTATAAGCAAAGCGGCAGCCAGGCAGAGCTATATGAGACAGAGAGGAGGCAAAATCCACAAAAGCGCTGCTTCAACGATACCAGTAGACGCCAAGGAGCACTGGGAGCGACCACTCCGGCCAAAGCGAAGAGCGAGTCACAGCGCTTCCAGGTAGGGAGGCGCTGTTTGCATTCTGTGGGAGGGCGACTCAGCTGGGAGGCGGGGCGGGCTGACCAAGACAACAACAACCAACAAAATGGAGGAGGGGGGAGCACAACAGAGCGCTTGGGGAGAAACGCGCTAACACAGCAGCAGAAATGTAAAATTACAAGCCAAAGCGCGTTATAAGCAAAGCGGCAGCCAGGCAGAGCTATATGAGACAGAGAGGAGGCAAAATCCACAAAAGCGCTGCTTCAACGATACCAGTACACGTCGATGATCTTCGTCTCGACGACGAACGTCGAGTCGACACCGAACCGCGGTGTCGCCTCGACGGCGAGCGCCGATGCCTTCCAGATCCTTCACGTCGTCGATGGCGTCTCGACGACGAAGCAGTCCTCGACGTCGACCTCGTCCGAGGTCTCAACGTCGCTCCCCTCGACATTGAACGGCGACGTCGCTTCGACCCAGAGCCCTGGGGAGACTGGGAGCAGACGGTGGTCATCCCTCTCGACGCCAACGTCGAGGCTGTCGACGTCGACGGAGCCCTGGGACGTTTTCTGGCCTTCTCTTTCCTGGGGAGCCCCCCAGAGGCCGAAGTATGGGCAGATGAAGAGGCCTCTCCATGCCCAGACCCACCTAGATCTTGCTGTCTTCTTTCCTCCAGTCCTCGGAGCCGAGTCTTCTCCCTGTCCTTTAGGGTCCTGTTGGAGAACTGCTGGCAGATCTCACAATCCCCAGAAACATGAGAAGGGAGACATAGGATACACACCCTGTGTGGATCAGATTTGGCTTTCTTCCTGGCACACTCAGGGCATTTGTCAAATAAGGAAGGTATATCTGACAAAAGAGTGGCCAAACTCACCAGAAAACTATAGCAAAGGGAAGAAGGATCAAAAACACATTGAGTGAAACACTCTAAACACTTGAAAAGTGCAACAAATTAGACAAAACACCCAAAAAAGGGAGAGCTCAATGCTCCAGGGTCCTGCTAGCAGGAGCCGGAAAAAAGAACTGAAAGTGGAGGGAGTTGCTGTGCATTCTTGGATACCGAGAGTTCTGGAAAGTTTCCTTAAAGGCACGGTATTCCTTTTTAAGCCACATAATGCAAGCCTATAGGGGGCTTGTCTGTCCATCCCTTCCTCTCTACCATTCCAAGGATTTTGTGAAGTGGGGAAGTTTCTCTATGGTGAAACTTGGCAGACTGTGCTAAATATTAAATTGGTGGAATATCCTTGGCATTTCTAGTTGAAGTACTGGACAGTGTAGCCTTACAGGTATAGGCTGCATTATTTCCTTTAATTCTCTCTTAAGTGTCTATGCAAAACTGCACAGAAGACAACTTAAGAGATTATTTTTGATTGCTCCAGGGTCCCTGTACATGAGCGGGACTATTCACTAGATTATTTCATTTATTTATTTATTTTGAAAGTTTTATATAGCGCGACTATACACAGAGATCCCCTACTACAGAACCTGTATTTTTCCTCAACTCTTGGGACGATGGCCTTTGTCATTGCCAGCTCTTTTGAATTGCCTCTTGACCCTGATCCAGGACACTAGGCAACATGGGTAAGAACTGATTTCTCTTTTGATAGGGCAACAAAGTCTCTAGGAGGAAACAGAATTCTACCTGCTCTTCTTCCAGTTGAACACTATATTGCTGATTCCTGCATTATTGCTTTTTATGCAGTAATGTCATCAGGACGATGAACTAAACAGATATAAATCTAGCCCTTCCTCTGGTGAGTCTTCCTACAAGTCCTAACAAGCCCCGTAGATTCTTATACTGGAGAGTGCGTGATTATTTCGTCCTCTCCATGGTGGAACAACTCTTCCTCTGCTTCCGCCTGTGTCTCTGGTGTATGTGAAGGGTCTAGCTCCATCACCTCTTGCTCTGGCTCTCTCTTGTTGAGGTTTCAGTTCTCTTTATCTTCAGCGTCAGTGCTGAGGTGTCCTTCACCGAAGGGTCCTTTTTCTTCCCATGCTCTCGATCCTGTTTCGGTGTTGAGCGAAGTTCATATGGTAAGCCTCCCACAGAATCCTTTTGCTTGTATCCCAGGCGGCTCTTTTTACTTTTGCCTGACTTATGCTGTAGAAGGTTTCTGCAATGAGGTTGGTTTAGCATATCTTGTGCATGAGGTCTTTGGCTCGGTTGCTGGGACCCTGGGTGATTTACCTGCGATTTCTTTTATTTCGATGTCTTATGGAATCTTCTTGGATGTTTTCTCCCTTTGTGTTTCTATGTACTCCTTTACGTCGGGGATCTTTACCTTGGGCCTTAATACGTATCTTTATCGGTGCTTGACAACCAGACGTCCTTCAGGGACTCCTGTTTTTGCTGAGATGAGGCCATGGCGTACTGCGCCCACCTGTTTTCTCTTCTTTGTGGGTCTTGGGTGGAAATTCTGCCTATCCAGCGCACCCATCTAACCTGTGGTCCTTCAGAAGAGACTGCAGACATCATGTCTGCCCTTTTGTGCATATCTGTGGTGACAGATGTGGC
This sequence comes from Lissotriton vulgaris, assembly GCF_964263255.1. Taxonomy (NCBI): domain Eukaryota; kingdom Metazoa; phylum Chordata; class Amphibia; order Caudata; family Salamandridae; genus Lissotriton; species Lissotriton vulgaris. Next base: position 2,000,418,266 of record NC_141693.1, on the reverse strand, counting down.
AAAATCAAATGGGGGTACGTTCCATGCCTCTTGCTCACTGCCCAACTTATGAGGTTGCAGTAAACGTTGATCCAAGAATCTTTCATTGTTTTGTCAATCTTTTTTGGTGCCTTTGTTTACTTTCTACGTCCTTCGGTAGTTAGGTTGTAATTGCCCTTGTTTTCGGAATACTAATTTATGCTTTCGATAAAAACAAATAGTTTCTTACCTGTCGGTGTAGTTTTGCAGCTTGAAGATCTTTCTGGATTCACTATGCTGTGCATTATTCCACGGTCTTCTGCTTGGGTCCGTAATCGTAGTCTTCTTTGTTTTTTTTTTTCGTAGCCCAGGTGGGCGTCGACGTCCCACCCTTTTTCCGGTGACGTCGGCACGCTTCCTGTGGAAGCACCCACTCTTGGGAGCCATCTTTGGATTCTTTTTTCTCGTGTTCGTTCTGTTACCGAAGTAATGGCAATGTTCTAGTAAGTCATTCACAGCTTTAACCTTTAAGGTTTGTTTGTTCAAGTAGTTGTCCATGTTTTTAAACCCCCTTCCTCTCCAGCCTCATCTTTCTGGCGGAGGTGGGTGGGTTCGCTAGTGAATCCAGAAAGATCTTCAAGCTGCAAAACTACACCGATAGGTAAGAAACTATTCGTTTTGCAGCGTGAATCTTTCTGGATTCACTATGCTGTGCATAGACTTTGTAGCGGTTTCTAATTTTTGTGGCGACTGGGTGGAAGATGAGCGTTGGTTATTGAATATGTGTTGAAGCACCTTTTGTCCGACTTGTGCTTCCTTGTTCATCTGTATATCCACGCAGTAGTGCTTCGTGAATGTGTGCACTGAAGCCCATGTTGTCGCCAGGCATATGTCCTGAATGGGTGTGTTGGCCAGGAAAGCTATTGTAGCTCCCTTTTTCCTGGTAGATTGGGCCCGTGTCCCCCCTGCCAGTTCTTCCCCTGCCTGTTTGTGGCAGAATTGTATCGTCTGTGCGATCCATCTAGCAATTGTTCCTTTAGTTACTGGCTTTCCCATGAAGCTCTTTGCGAAGGAAACAAAGAATTGCTTTGTTTTCCTGTGATCCTTTGTCCTTTCAATGTAGTGCATGACAGCCCTTCTGGCGTCTAGGGTGTGAAGAGCTTGTTCAGCGCTTGTTGTTGGTTTCTGGAAGAAACATGGTATTTGTATAGTTTGATTCATGTGGAACCCTGACACCACCTTCGGCATTAAGTGTGGGTCTGTTCTCATTACCACCCTATCATTGTGGATTTGGATGTAGGGTTCCTGTAACGTTAACGCCTGAATTTCGCTTACCCTACGCAGCGAGGTGATTGCTACCAGGAAAGCTGTTTTCATTGTTAGCCTCTCTAGGGATGCTTTGTGAATTGGTTCGAAAGGATGTTTCATCAGTTCTGTTAGCACCAGGTTAAGGTTCCATGCAGGTGGTGGCACCCTCTTTGGAGGTGCAATCCTCTTTGCTCCTTCTAGGAATCTTTTAACCACTTGTGAGGTGAAGAAACTCTTACACGTCTCCCCTCTTGTGTAAGCGACTATCACTGCTAAGTGAACTCTCAAGGAGGAGGAGCTTAACTTCTTGTCTAGTAGGTGCGTGAGGTACCTAAGCACCTTTGAGTCCCTTTGCATCTTATTGTGTAGCTTCTCTCTCCTGCACCATAGGGTGAATCTCTTCCATTTTGAAACATTGCACTTTCGAGTGCTGGGCCTCTGTGCCTCCCGAAGTACCCTCAGGGTGCTCTCTGGTAGTTTCAGATGCGCAAATTCTATGTCCTCAGGAGCCACGCTACCAGTCTCAGGCTCTCTGGCTCTGGGTGTAGCACCTGCCCGTTTTGCATGGTGAGCAGGTCCTTTCTCCTTCCGAATCTGTGGGGTGCGCTCTGTGCCATCTCCATGATCTGTGAATACCATGCCTGCGTGGCCCACTGTGGTGCGACCAGTATCAGTGTCATGTTGCTCACTCTGCACTTGCTGAGGACCTTGTGCATCAGCGGTATCGGGGGAAAAGCGTAAGCAAATGTCCTCGACCAGTCTATCCATAGGGCATTCCCCAGGGACCCCTCCCCGGGCCGCCTGGATGCGAAGCTTCGGCATTTTGCATTGTGGCGTGTTGCAAATAGGTCCACCGACTGTGTCCCCCACCTGTCGAACAGCCTTTTCGTCTCCTGTGCATTGAGCTCCCATTCGTGGGTTGACGATGTCTGTCTGCTGAGCCAATCTGCTTCTACGTTGTCCTTTCCTGGCAGATGAACGGCTAGCAGGTCTATGTTGAGAGGGATGGCCCAAGTCCATATCTCCTGCGCCAGTTTCGAAAGCGTGGCCGATTGTGTTCCACCCTGCTTGTTGATGTAGAACATCGCTATAGTGTCGTCCGTCTGGATCAACACCCTCTGGTTGTACAGTTTTGTCTGAAAGGTTTTTATAGCAAGGAAAACTGTCTTCAACTCCAGGAAGTTGATGTGCTTTATCGCATCTGCTGGTGTCCACAGACCTCTCTCCATGTGAGCTCCCCATCCCTTCTGGGATGCATCTGTGGTGATGGTCACCGTTGGCGTTGGCGGCGTTAAGAGGCTTTCCCCTTGTCAGGTTCTCCATGTTCCACCAGGCCATTTCTTTCTGCACTGCGTGCGTTACAACCACTAGATCCTCCCAACGCCCTGTTGCTTGTGACCATTGCCCTTGTAACCACTCCTGCAAGGGTCTCATGTGCAGCCGCACATTTGGCACTAGGTGAATGCATGATGCCATCATGCCCATGATCTTGCTCGCTGTACTCACTGTCCGAGCTTGCCTCCGCTGGTAGAGCTTCGTCTCCTTCACCAGTGCAACTGACCTCTTCTTGCTTGGGAACACCTTGCTCTGTACGGTATCGATCTGAGCTCCCAGGAAGATCTTTATTTGTTCTGGTTCCATTGAGGATTGCCCCCAGTGTATGGAGAATCCCAGGTCCATCAGTGTTCTTGTCACTCTCTGTGCATGCTCCTTGCATATCTGGTATGACCTTGCTTTTATCAGCCAGTCGTCCAGGTAAGGGTATACGTGTATCCCCTCCCTTCTTAGGTGTGCTGCGACTGTTGCTAGGCACTTTGTGAAGACCCTTGGCGCCGACTTAAGACCGAACGCTCGGGTTGTGAACTGACAGTGGTGTTCCCCTAAGGCGAATCTGAGCAGATGTTTGTGACTTCTGTTCATTGGTATGTGTAGGTAGGCATCCTTTAGGTCTATGGTGACCATGAAGTCTCCTTTTTGCAATTGAGGGAGCACCTCTTGCAGGGATGTCATTTTGAACTTTTGCGTTCTTATGAATTTGTTAAAGAACCTTAGGTCCAGGATGGGTCTCATTGTTCGTCTACCTTTGGCACCAGGAAGTACGTAGAATACACCCCTCTGTTCCTTTCTCTGTAAGGTACTGGTTCTATGGCTCGTTTTTGCAGGCGCTCTCCCACTTCCTTTTGGAGTAGCTGCAGCTCTTTCTTTGCTAGTTGCCTTCTCTTTGGCTTTCTGCTTGTTGGTGTCTTTTCTAGCTCTATGCAGTATCCGAACTGCATGATGTTTAGAACCCATTTGTCTGAAGTTATTTTCTTCCACTCCTGGAAGTAATGTTTTAGTCTTCCTCCCACTGGTCTCACATGCCCGCAGGTACTTAGTGCGCCTGACCCCTGCGTGCTGTCCTCGTGCCTCACCCTGGGAGTTCTTATTTGGGTGGGCACACGTTGGCTGACCAAGTCACTTGGTGGGGGGTTGCTGACCTCCCCTCCTATTCTGGCCCCGTCCATTGCCTCTCCCGCAAAAGGGCTGGCCCCTCTGCTGGTATTGTCAGGACTGCTTTTGTTGGCCTTGCTGTGTTTGGTTCTCCGCCTGGTGGGATTGTAGGAACGCCTGGTGCGATGTTCCTGGCTGGTTCCCATCCCTGCCGTTGGGCCTTCGTGATGGGGTGCCCCTTTTGGACCCTCTAAACTGCAATGCCCCCATGGACCTTGCTGTTTCATTGTCCTATTTTAGTTGGCTGAGCTTTTCGTCTACTGGGGCCCCGAACAAGGTCTGTCAGTTGAACGGGGTGTTCAGTATGCTGTGTTGTACTTCTGGCTTGAAGCCTGACACCCTGAGCCAGGCTTGTCTTCTTTCTGTGATGCCCATCATCATGAGCCTACTGGAGGTGTCCGCTCCGTCCAGAGCTGTCTTGATGCAAGAGTTTGCCACATTCTTCCCTTCTTCGACTAGGTTTTCAGCTCTCTCTCTGAATTCCTAAGGCATATTTTCCATCAACTTGCCCAGTTCCTCCATGATTTGGTACTGATGTCTGTTTGGTAGTGCGTCGGAATTGGCCATTCACCAGTGCATCGCAGCATTCTTCTCAATTCTTCTCCCAACCAAGTCCATCCTCTTGCTCTCCTTGTCTGGAGGTGGGCCTGAGGTAGTAGACACATTAGCCCTAATCCTTGCTGTGGCAGCAATGATTGAGTCTGCTGAGACCGTGCCCTGGCTGGGTCCTTGGAAGAATGTTTGTACTTCTTTTCAGTCCTTGGGGTGACTGCCTTGCATGTAGCCGGCTCCCTGAAGGCTTCTTTCCCTTGTGCCATGACACTTTCTAGCATTGGCAGGTACTGGCTCTTGGTCTGTGTGGGGAGCAATGTCTCAAGGAGAAAGTCAGCCTTCTGCTGCTCTTCGTCGAGTTTCACCTTGAAGACAGCCGCTGCATTCCTGATGACCGTGTTGTACACGCCAATGTCATCTGGCGGCGAAGGCCTCGAAGGATAAGTGTCGACGCTTTCTTCGGGACTCTCTGTGTCGACATCATGCCAGTCGATCTCTTGACTTTCCGAGGTGGCCGAACCCAGGAGCGTCCTGCGGTCGGCGTCCTCCTCATAGTAGTCGAAGGACTCGTCTTCGTCCGGTTCGTCGAATGTTTCGACATTCCCCGACTGTTCCTCGACTTCATCCTCGACCACCTCATGCACCTGTGGCTTGGGCTTTGTCGGGATTATGTAGTTTTTCATCCTGGCGTCGAAATCCTTCTTTCGTTGCAGGATGTTTTCCATTTCGGCTTCGAGACGCCTCTTCTTCTCCATTTCGGCAGCCAGAACTGCGTTTAATGGGTCGGCCGATCTCTTCGGCAGTAAATTTTGCGGCGAACCAATTTTCGGCGCCGAACTCATCTTCGGCGTCGGCGCCTTTTTCGGGTCTTTCTTCCTCGGCGTCGGACGCTCCTTTTCAGACACGTTTTTCGAAGGCTTTAGCTGTTCTTCAGCTCTCGGTGCCGGGGACTCCTTCTCAGAGGATCCGCTGGGCCTGGGTTTAGGTGCGGGCGCTGAAGCTTTCAGCGCCTTCGGGGATTTTCCCTCGATCTTTCGAGACTCCTGGTCTCTCGGGGCTTTAGGGGCCGTCGAGTCTCCTACCTTCTTTGGAGTCTTTGTAATATCGGTCTCTTCGTCGGCGGCGTTGTTGTCTTCTTCGTCTGAAGATAGGCCCAGGTCTCGAAGGGATGGAGGCTGGCCCTTGCCCTGCATCGTGGCGTTTGCTACTCTCTTTCTCGCTCGAACTCGAAGAGTTTTCGGCGTAAAAACGGAGCAGTCGTAGCAGTCGCTGCTCTCGTGGTCTACTGGTAGGCAAAGGTTACAAACCGGGTGCTGGTCCTTCTGTGCGTACTTGTGGTGGCAATTTGCGTAGAACTTGAAAGGAGTCTTCTACATCTCATGCGTTCGGGGGGCCCCCTGCGCTCGCATTCCTCGATGGAAAATCGAAGTTCTGGAACTTTCTTCTATCTTTCGTCGATCTTCTGGACGATTTAGTCTCCTGAAGTCTTCACCAATGTTTTTCGTCCAAAAACTGCGTCTTTTCTTCTTTTTCTCCAAAAATGTCTGGAGCCCTCTCGGGAACGATCCAGACCCAACCTCGGAAAAAAGAATCTGAAGATGGTGCCCAAGAGTGGGTGCTTCCACGGGAAGAGTGCTGACGTCACCGGAAATACACCAAAGGGTGGGACGTCGACGCCCACCAGGGCTACGAAAAAAACAAAAAAAACAAAGAAAAGACTATGATTCCGGTCCCAACCACAAGACCGCCGAATAATGCACAGCATAGTGAATCCAGAAATATTCACGCTGCAAAACCTTCTCTGCTGCTCCGGAGCCCTCGGGTGAACTTCCAGATCCAACAGAGGAAAAAGTAGTCTAAATATGGCAACCACGTCAAAAGGTTTAAGGTGTGTATGTCTGACGTCATTCAGGAAGGATCAAGGCACCAAATGGTTGACAGCCTAACTATGTGCACAAACACACACAAAAAAGGGAAAACGGATTTAACAGAACTCAGGGCCTAATCACTAGATGGTGAAAAAATGCACAGCAATTGAATTCAGAAAAAAATCATGCGGCAAAAACGCAGTTCTTATTTGGGCCATTAGTATATAGTATTTTACATGTGCCACATGCTCTAAAAAAAGCTCTTTTTACAATGTCAGGCCTAGCACAATGGTTGGAAATCAACCAATTCACTGAAAGACTTACAGAGGAAGTCTTGAAGTATTAATACAGTTAAAGAGGTAGAGGTTAAATTACTCATTTAAGGTAAACTGAGCAACAATGGAGTTGATGTCCATGTGCACTATCACCGAAAGAAGGAGTCACCTACCTCATGACTGGAAAGACTTCTTCGAAGAAAAACAACTTGAAAACATCCGGACCCAACACTAGATGGCAGGAGTATGCAAAGCATGTGATCTACAGCTCACATGCCTCGAACACTTATTTCCAAGAATGCAAAATAAGCATCTGACTAAACGGTGAATCCGATCTGTGTGCTGCCTGAGTGCTTTTCTCCTGTGAGCGGGCCCTTTCCAAACGCCGCACTTCACCTGGGTGTTGCCAGAGTATCCCAGCAGCCTACCCTCATCCCGGGAGGGATACACCGCTTCCGCATCATCAACTGCTTGCAGCACCCGCTTCGCGGGTGCGGCTGCGCGGTTTGTGGCGAGGGGTAGAGGCTGCCAGGGCGCTTGGAGTCTGCAGTTGCCAGGAGGAGTTGTGAGCCAGCAAAGGGAGCGCGCCAGCAGGGACTCTCAAGACCAGGAGTCCCTGCGCTGCACAGGTGTGCACGGCAGCGCCCCCAGCGAGACACGCCCACAACGCCCCCTATTTTATCCAAGGTCTGTCGCTCAGCGGGACGCCGACCGAAGCCCGAGCAAAGGGCGGGCAGTCTGTGGCCGTCAGGGGCTGACAGAGGCTGGGCTGGGCCAGGTCCCTAACATCTTCTATAGTGGCCCTGAAAGGTACTGTGTCACTGTTAGAGGGCAAACCATCAATTATGTCCACTCGCTCTGGGAAACCGCTCAGAGCTGCAGGAGAAGGGGTTGAGGGAAACCCAATGATAGGCACTATGGATAGATTTATAACTAGAGTAGCGGCTGTCAGAGAAGGAGATTGCGATGACGGAACGTCGCCTCTCCGGGGATCTTTTGCCAGCCAGACGATCCTCTCTTGGTCCTGCTGCTAAAGTCCTGTCACCTCCCATAGTTAGAGCTCTCTCCCCCCCTATTGTAGAAGTGCCTGAGCATCCCCGGTTATCCGAAATAGGTGGAAGTATTGACAGGTTAGAGAGTTTAGTAGTTCAGTTAACACCAGGTGTTGCTAGCGATGAGACTGAGGGAGGGTGTGTTTCACCTTTATCTTCCCCTGTTACTAGTCAAAATTCCCCGTTGCCAGACTCTGTTCCTCTTGTGGCCACCTCAGTGCCTTGCGTGTTTCAGGGTACTTCGAAACGTGCCAAGAGGAAAAGAGTTGTGAGCACACACAAAGGAAGTCACCCCTTAATGTATAAGCGTTTCAGGAAGCAAGGGTCAAGGGCCACGGGTGAAAAAACTGGTACTGGCCAGAGTCCGGAGCACTTGGACGGGTCGGGAGAGCCCCTGTCCCAGGAAAAGGGTCTTGCTACTAATGATAAGCTATCCCCAATCCAAGTCCCAGTTTGCCTGGACCATTTCATCAACGCGCTCAATTGCTCTTTGACACCGCTCATAGACCAAATTAAGAGGGTGAAGGCCAGAGTAAATAGTCTTGAGCAGTCGACTCTTGACAACTTTTTCTCACTCAAAACTCTGATCAAACAGCAGACTAGAAACAGTCAGGACCCCACAAGTGGCAAGCTGGGAAAAGGAGCGGCTGTTACAGCTGCTCCGCTACAGGATTCAGTTACGTTAAAGAAGGTGCCTTTAACAGTACCAAATGAGGCACCTTCTTCAATCAATATTGCCCCAGCAAAGTCTAAACCAGGTCCTGGCCCGCAATCTAATCCACTACAAGGGATCGCCACTAACGTCCCGAAAACCCACAAGATAGCAACGCAACCAAAGGCTCCAGTGGGCGGGCAAAATCCCAACTCCGCACCCAAGCAAGTACCCCCGAATAGTGCTAAGACCAAGGCAGATGGGGCAGCTCAGCTAGTTAAACCTGCCGTAACTCACTCGGCAGTACATGCCTCAGCTGTACCCGCCGTGAAGAGATCTCCCCGCATTCCTTGTACTGACCTCCCACCGGATTGCCACCCCTATGCAGTTGTACTAGTTAAGGTCCAACCTCTGAAAGATAACCAACCAGAGACCCACCAGGCCCTAAAAAACAAATGCCTCCACTGGCTAAAAACAAATAGACCGCTCCCTGCGGGCGTTGATGGACTGGGTTGGCAAGAGTAAGAAGCAGCTGGAGGGGGACTGCGTCATTATTAACTTCCAGGACAATAGAGTGGCCGGATTGATATGCAGTCAAGACCAAATGGTGGGGGGCACTGGAGTTAGTGCAGTGGACCTGACTTATTTCTACCCGCGGCATCAAAACCATGCCATCCTTAGGCCTGTGTTGGGGGAAACAAGCAAGGGTGCTATCGGTGGAATGTACACCATGTTTGAGCCCTTTCCCTACCCACAGACTAGGTGGCTCGGCCAAAACTGTCGCCCTATGAGCCACTGACTTGAGGTAACGGGAGGCTTAGATAGGGGGGAAATGGATGAGTCCCTATACGATACAGCAATGTCATCTACCTCTTCCCCCCAAATGAAACCCAATCCATACCACTGGTTAATTTGGACCCTTCAGGGGACTCAGTTTCTAATGGTCATTGGGGAGCATTGCCAGATGCAGATAGGGTGGCTCCATGCCAAGAAATAGTTTCCCGTTGCGCTCCCGCTGTGACGGACCAAGTCTTAAAGGTCTTCAGCTGGAACGTTGCAGGAATAAATAGAAAATTGGCACTGCCCGACTGGATTGCATTAGTGGAAGAGTATTCCATATGCATCTTCCAGGACACGTGGAGTAGGGAGCCAGTACACAGGGTGGGGTGCTCAGCTTATGCCATCCCAGCTGTCTGCCCAGACTCGGGCAGGGGACGACCTTCGGGGGGACTTCTCATCTGGGTAGCTTCATCCCTAAACTGTAGGGTAGTGGAAACTAAGACCAATAGCCCAGATATACTTGATATCACATTGAAGGATGTCAGGGGTCGGGTTGTCTTGAATATATTCAATGTCTACGCCCGTGGCACTAAGGGAGGGAGGCAGTCTACCACCATTACTCTGTTGGAGGACTTGTTAGGGGCAACTCCATACAAAGCCTGCAGCTTGGTTGCAGGTGACGTAAATTGTACGTTCGAGCCCTTGGGCTCGGACGTTACCCAGGACCAGGACGAGGAGGCTAGTAGGAGGGAAATATCTGTCCTAGAGCTGCCTCCGATCAAAAAATGGTCAGAGGTGGCACTGCAGCTAAATGCCCTTAGCATAGAGGATGGTCTGAGGGCCCTAAATGGAAGGACAAATTCGGATAAGGGGGACGCACAATACATATAACAGGCCTAACCACACATCAAGAATCGATTACATCATGCTTGATGTGTGCTTATGGAATTCAGTGAGGGACATGGTAATTTTACCTTCAGTCGAAAGTGACCATAATCTGTTGTCCCTCACTTTAGTCCCTTGGTGGTCTGTTGGTAGTGGGGGCCCTGTATCTAGCCCCACAGTTGACCTAGGTGAGGCGGAGGTATCCCTTTGCGGTAGACGCCTGAAGTGGTCAAAACTTCTCCTGTCCGCCGGAAAACTTGAGGCTGTGATCCAATTACTGGCCCTAGCCCAGCTGAATCTAGGCACAATAGAAGGGGGCTTGGGGGAGGCATGTGAAGTTTTTTGTGGATTAATCGGGGGCTTGACAAATTTGTTTACTGTGCGTAAGAGGCATGGCGGGGCGAAAGAAAAGGCTAACAGAAGAGACGGTTGGTATACCCACAACTGTAGGGAGGCGAAAAAAAACCTAGTAGAGGCAGTTAAAGCAAAATCCCAAGCCAAGACAAGGGAGGCCAGGAAGGTCTATGCCAAGTCGATCCAGATAGCAAAGAAGGAATGGGAGGAGAAATTCTGGGCGGACTTGTTGGTTGCTAGTAAAGACAAAGATGCTAGGGGGTTCTGGAAATTGATAGGCTCCCGTAGTAGACCCGATGACACCTTGAGAACTTGTACCATCCCACCCCAGAACTGGTTTCGTCATTTCGGGGCCTTATACTCTGCGGTAGAAGGGCCCCTTAATGACCCAGCTCTATTTCCCTTTTCTATGGAGGATAGCTCTTTCGGCCTGTTCACACCCCAGGAGGTTGAAAATGCCATCAAAACCGTGGTCCCATTGAAAGCAGCTGGCCCTGATGGGCTTCCAGGGGATCTACTGCGGGCCTACCCATCTGATTGGGGCCAAATGATTTCGGTCCTCTTGAATGCCATCTTGGAGGGCGGCCCATCCCAGAGTCGTGGAGAGGGGCAGTGGTAGTCCCTATATACAAAAAGGGAAGTAGAGACAGTCCAGGGAATTATAGGCCAATAAGCCTGATTGATTCTACACAAAAAGTAGCTGGAAAAGTCATTTTGGGGAGAATCCTCCAATGGGTGGACGAGACTCAAGTTCTATCGGACTTCCAAGCTGGCTTTCGCTCAGGAACAGGCACAATTGAGCAGGTTTTTAGGCTAACACTACTTCACTGGAAGGTGGTGGAACTGGGCAACGGCAGTCTTTATTTGGCCTTCATTGACTTGAAGACTGCCTTTGACCTAGTTTCCAGGGAAGAACTCTGGAGGATTCTCCATCGTTTGGGCCTGCCCCCGTACATTCTGTTTCTTCTTATGAAACTCCACACGAACAATTTGCCCAGGTTCGCTGGGGCAGGAATGGCGAAACAACAGATAGGATCCCTGTCTGTAGGGGTGTCAGACAGGGTTGCGTGTTAGCTCCCACACTTTTCTCCCTATATGTAAATGGTGTGGTGGAGCATCTGCTACAGGAACCTGCGGACGCACCATGTCTGGGGGGTGTGCGGATCCCAACATTATTGTTCGCGGATGACACTCTGCTAATTTCAAAGACCCCCCAGGGGCTCCAGAAGTTGTTGACCCGTTTTCAGTCCCAGTGCTTTTGGACTTGGGCTGTAAAAGCATCAAAGACCAGGCCCGTCTTCGCCCATTGCTCCTATGGTCCCGCATATGGAGGGTCCCGGAATTAAAATCCTATGCCGACGGCCTTTCTGAGTAATTGAACATGGGAGGCTGGAATAAGATTAAGTGGCTGAGGGACACAAAAACTCTTCTGGGGAAACTGGGCCTAGGAGACTGCTGGACTACAAGATCTGCTCCTCCTAAGGCAGTCCTCAAAAAACTATATTAGGACGGGGTCTCTTGTCAACTAATTGGGAATCCACATCATTGCAATTCGACGGCAGCGTTCCTTGAAATAAAGGATGTGGCATCATATGAACCCTACATGGACCTAATCACTATGCCAATAGACAGGGCCCTTTACTTCAAGTTTAGAGTTGGCACCCTGCCGCTAAGTGCAACTGTAACAAAGTGGAAGTCTTATGCCATTTATCCCCCTTTTGCGCTTGTTGCCCAACCAGGCCTGAGACGGTGGCACATGTTCTCTTTGAGTGCCCAGACTATACTTATCCAAGGAGATACTGGTTGAAACCCCTCTTCAAATGCCTGGGAACACGCAAGCATTCGGTGGCTCTACGAATTTTATTGACTGATACCTCTCCTCTTATAGTCTGTGGGGTTTCTAAATTTTTAAAGCGCTTTTGGTTGATTCGGTGCAATAGATTGACTATATCGATTTAATTCCTTTTGAGCTAATTTATCTTAGGGAACTCCCTAAATTTTACCTCTTTTATTGTATGACATACTTGTATTTTTTGCTAAAATGTTGTTTTTTAATGTATGTTATGCTTGTAAGATATCTTTGCATATCGAATAAAGCTTTCAACCAACCAAAAATAAATGATGAAAACGTGTCTCAAGTGTGTTTAATTTTAAACAGACCTAAGACATGACAGCTGGTCTAAGTCGATGTGGTTGAGAATTACTGCTTCTTTTATGGACAACACTTTCCAATACCCTAAAATGGTCACTGTGTGTTTTTTTAAGGAAAGAGTTTCTGTAATGTGAAGGTTCAGGAGGTAGACTCCAGAAATTGTGTTTGAAAGAAAATAACACACACAAATACAAGAACACACATTTAGTAGTCTGGGCTCGATTGTCACTTTAATACACAGACCCGCAGCATGCATTGTAAACATGATTGTTGGCCTTCTATTTGCAGGACTTTTTTTAAAATTATTTTTCTTATTTATTATAAAAATTACAATTTTGAAATGCTGAAAATATGAGTTAGTTGCCTGAGGTGGTAAGTGGCAGCAGATAAAAGGTAAGGTGAAATGGGGGCTCTCCTGAAAAGTCCAGAGCGGAGTGTGTATCTACTCCATATAAAAAGCCCAGAGCACTGTTACAGAGTTATCTCTTTCCCAGCCTGAATGGCCACTGAGGACATCTCTCATTGCTGGCTATATTACAGGACAGCTCTTTTATTAGGTGTTGAGAGACAGAGACATGCTTCCAGGTGCAAATGAAATAGTCATTGTATTAGTTGGGTTGCTGTGGCCCAAGAAACATTGCAGGAGCCAGATCTTCTCACAGGCCTATAGGTGTAAATCGCCAAAAGGACACCAGCCAGAAATCTTAAATGATTGAGACCACCTACCGACTGAGGTTCTGCACAGACTAGAATTCTGCTTCTGCCCAGAGGGTAAAGCCACATTACACAGACTAAACAAGGCTGACTAATTCCATCCTACAGTGCCTGCTGCCCAGACAGCCACAGGACTCACAACTGTGGTATGAGAGGAGACGAGAGGGCTTCTCTTGGAGATTATATGGAAGGACTAATGAGCGTATTGAACCTTAAACAGGCACAAAGACACAGGCACAAGACGGTGAAATGAAATACTGAAATGACAGGACAACATTGTAAATCAAATAATACTGCTATAAAATAGGCAACTTCACAACAAATTCAAACATGAGCGAGGAGATGCTCTATGGACATGGGCATAATTTGACATGTTCTAAGCGCAGAGGTGCGCTTGCTTATACCAGACTATTGTCAGACAAAGGACTGGTAAATCTGTCTCACTTGGACAACACTTTGGTAAACAAAAGCCAGAGCAAAGCCTCTGGGCGGAATATTTTGACAGAGGCCATGCTTATGTTGTCTATTAAGGTAGAGAGAGGTCTAAGTGGGTCCTCAAAAGGCCATATATAACGGCAGGCCCATTAACACCTGAAGAGGTGTAGATTAGAGGATGTAAAGTGGTGAAATGGAGCACTTTGGCATCGTAAAGCCTTCCAGGGCATGGCGACATATTACAATGGTAAGTCTACCAGGCAAGGACTGTCCATTTGTTATCGGGGCAGACACTATGTGCAAGACATTGGGTTCGCAACATCACCCAAACCTTAGGTTAGTAACCATATCATGTTTGTCTCTCACATTGTGAAGCAGAGGTAGCCTCGTTGGACACTTGCAAATTTTGTGTATCACATAAGCTGCATTAATATAGTTAAAAACAAAGTATACCGGATGCTAAACCTAGAGGGAAGGCCATAATTCAAATCAGACCATCCTGCTCAGGCCACCTCACCCCTTATGGGGAACAGGGACAGCAGATGACTGCCAGATCATGTCAGCAGAAATGACCACTTTGTGTTTTTGCCCAGCTGGCATTGCTTCCAGCGACGAGCCTTTGTTTATCTCTGTTTTGTAACCAATCACTGATGTGCCATTTTTTGAAGAGTGGCAGAATGCTAAGCAAGTTGCAATACAGCAAGCCTGAAAAATCCGGCAAGCAGTCACCATGTTTTTTAACATAAGTACGGTCTAATTTCACTAACTAAGCAATATTAAACAACTGAAATATTATGTTGTGACGGCTGCACCACAGCTTCCTTAATATTCTGGTAAATCCTCTTAAAATAGGGAGATGTTACATGGGTCAGAGAGCTAGCTGTTTTAACAGAGGAACGAAACTGTATTTTACAAAAAAGTAGAAATTCCCGCTGGGCGGAGGAGAAATGTGCATAGGAGGGAGCTTGAAATATATGACATAAAAACCATCGACCATGTAAGACAACAATACACTTATAAAATGGTGAATGAGCAGCAGAGCTGGGTCCACAGGCTGCCAACAATCGAGCTGCTCGCGTGGAATGATCCAAACTACCTTAAAGATATTCATTCTGAAATCGAAGACAGACACAACGGACAGCAGCCAGGACTGTCCGCTCTCTCATGCTACTGAGACATGTCCACCATCTCTTGCTCTTTTCTGGAGCCGCCCAATGCCATGGTACTGATGTTGAAGGCCTCCAGGACCTACTTCCAAGTCTCACCACCTACAACAAGATTCCTAACTTTTGCAGGCCTTAGTCCTTTCGCATAATTAACTAAAAGAATAATCTTTGTCATTCAGTCATGCATGAAAATAAAATATAAAACCAACATCATCACTGTCCATCGAAACACATATGTACAAAACGGACATTCTATAAAGGATGCGGTGTGCAAGGCGCTAGCTCCGGTGCTTGACTAAGCAGCCAATGCCACCTGTCCATTGATGCAAGAGCCTGAAAAGGCGCTTCAATTTAAAACTACAGGATGGAGAAGGCCAGAAGGGGAAGGGCTGTAAACAATAAAAGGCCAACACTCCCTCCAAGGAAACATCTCTCCTATGCTGAGAACATTAGGGCCACTGCGGGCACTGGGGTGGGGGTGGGGTGGAGGGGACCTTTGAGTCTTTTTTTTTTTATTCCTCCCCATGTCAAGTCTTTGCAGAGAGGAACCAGTCCATTATGAGATTATCGCTGCTCTTGTATCGAAGGGAGGTGGCGGCTCTTCTCCACCATCTCAAGCTTTAGTTTCACCAGTTTCCAACAAAACCATTGAACGAAGCCAACGGTGCCCTCTTTCCATGGAAGACAGACAGGGGCTGCATCAGCGGGTCTGGCGTCCTCCTAGCTCCCTGTCACGGTGTGAGGAACCCATGAAGCAGTCTATGTTCCATCTTTTTTCTTGGGGTGTAAGGTACAATTGTAACAAAAGCAAATGTATACAAAAACAAAATACAACAAAAAACAACGGTTGGGGCAGGACAATCTGCCACCAGCTGAGCGACTTTGGAGAATCTGACTCCTTATAACTTGACAGGGTTCATTTTTATGGCACTTGGGAAGCGTTCAGATCTGGTGAAGAGGAGGATGGTGGAAAAGGGTAAAGAGGAAGCGCTCCAGGTTCAGGGCCTCTCCCGCCCTTGCGCGGCTCTGTGCCTCCGAAGAAAGCAGCGTTCACAGAGGGTTGCCAAACCCCCGCCACTCTCTTGTGCTCCTCCCTCTGCCGCAGGAAGGAGGGCTCAAGGAACACGTGCAAACAGCCACCTCCTGCTGTCCAATAGCTGCCGTCTGGGGAGTGGGCACCCCCCTTCCTGCCTCCTCCTAAGTCTTCTCCTCCCGCTCTGTCTTCCTCCTCGTTATGTTGCGGGGTTTAATTTTTAGAGACAGTTCCCACAGGGCCTCTTCGGCGAGGTGATCACTAAAGTCATTGAAGAAGGAGATTATTTCTTCATTACGTTTGAGGTCGTAGTGCCTGAAAAGAAAGGACCAGAGTGAGATAACAAGGCACTATGTTTGGCAGATGAAGACAGAACTTTTCATCCAGTGCTGCAAGACTACGTACAGCCATGCTCTTCTGAACTCCTAACATGATCTTGATAAACTTCCACATGCTCTGCCAGCTGCCCCTCCCATAACCGCTCAGTGTTCACGAGCCCCCATCCCTCCAATTGTATTGCATTGTAATTGCATTTATATAGCGCTTACTACCCCTGACGAGGCGTCAAATCGCTTTTTCGGCAGGTAGCACGCTACTCCGGGACCCATAGAAGAATAGTGTTGAATTAGTATAGTGAAACATGGAAGTACATTTTAAGTGGTGGATAGGTTAGTCAGTTATTTGGATTTGGAATGATAGCAGAAGGATAGAGGAGGAATAAAGGGTTTGTATTTATATAGCGCTTGTTACCCCTGATGGGGTGTTGAAACATGCTATTCAGGAAGCCCATAAAGGATTAGTGGTGAATTAATATGGTGAAATATGAAAGTAATTTCAATGGTGGATATTGGTCAGTTATTTGGAGTGAGAAGGATAGCGGAGGGATAAAATGGGAAGAAAGGTTTGCATTCATATAGCACTTGACCCCCTGATGGATGTTTAAGCGCTTTTCTGGCGAGAAGCACACCACTCCAGAACTCAAAGGATTAGTGTTGAAAATTAGTATAGTCAAAGATGAATTAATTTGAGTAGTGGATATGTTATTCACTTATTTGGGTAGAGAAGGGTAGTTGGTGAGATAGTGAAGGTTTGTATTTATATATAGCTTGCGACCCCTGATGGGGTTTTGAAGTACAAGTAGCACCCTACTCTGGAACCCATCAGGATTAGTGTTGAATTAGTATGGTAAAACAGGAAAGTAATTTTAGTGGTGGATATGTTAGTCAGTTATTTGGATTGAGAAGGGTTGGGGAGGGGTAGAAAAGAGGTAGAGTTTAGAAAGGTTTGTTTTGGGGGATCGGTATAGTAAAAGAGGTGTAAGATGATGCAAGGAGGGGTAGAGAATGAGAGAGTCTAGAAAGGGTTATTTTGGGGGTCATAGTAGTGGTATGGGGTTTGGGGTTAAATGAGAGAGTGGATGTATAGGATATTTTGAGCGAAGTATAGGCTGAGAAATAGGGAAGTGCAATGGATATGCTAAATTAGAAGAAAGTGATAAATATATAGATCCATAAGTACATTGAAAGTATATAGATGCATAATGGAGGTATGTACATTGGGCAGCATTTTTCGCCCTGGTCAGTCTCAAACAGGCTCAAACAGGCAACTGCTCTTGTCCTCCCCGCCCTTTACAGCCTAAAACAGGCAACTGCCCAGCTGCTCCTCGGGCTGCCTCAACCATGCCCCTCAGACAGCTCAGTTACAAATAACAATGGACAAAATTTCAGTTGACTTTGATGAGCAGTTTTTGCCACTTAATATACATTCAAGAAATAAGACAGTTATTTGACAGTGGACACACTAATAATACCAGAATCAGTGATTTTGCAAAATGTACTGGTTGCTAATAACATCAAAGTTTCAGTAGAGAAAGTCATATACAGTAGTGATTCGGTACAGGGCTCAGTGGATGTGAAAAAATGACAAAAACTGAAAATATTTCAATTGCGTGCAAATGAGTTGCGGGGTTGTACATATTTCTCGACACAATCATTAGTATTACATCTTTTTATAATCCATAGGCGATAGCAATTCAAATTAACCCCTAATATTCATATTACAGGTAAGTTGTGACATCTAGTGGTCTGCAACAATGAAATCATATAGCTCCTTGACTGTAAGGAGTTATTACAGTGGAGTTCTGACATCACAAAACTCGCTGCCAGAACCAGCAGATAGTGCGACAGGGAGGTCACAAAGCATAATAACACCCACAGTTTAAACAAGAAAAAAGGGAACCGCCTCTTCCTTCTTTCAGCAGCATGAATCTATTTATGACAACATGTATTTTTTCCACACTATAGGTCATTGGAGGAAAGGTAGAATTTCAAAGTTTGTCAACACACCATTTTTCAAATCTACTTACATGAAAATGATATTAATACAGTTTGGCAAAAGTTACCAATTGCTTTTTGGTGTGTTTAATTTCACAGTAGAGGTTCGGCTTTTACTCTTTGTGTCTGTAACAAACATGAAAGACCATGGCACTAAAAAATTAAGCAGTTTGTGAGAAGGGCGATGGTGTGACCAAGTATTTACGGTACTTTAAAGTACTCGTGATCAGACCAGTAAATTACAACACTAGTTGGTGTTGTACAGACTTGTCCAAGCCTTCACAAGCAGCCCTTTCATGTTCCTAAAACCACACCTTCCATGGTCAACTGAAAAAACAAAACCTTTCTATGCTCCTCACACGGCCACTTTAGCGCGCCTCACAAAACAACTATTGTGCTCTTCACAAAATGCCACCATGCTACAACCTTAAGACCTAATTTACTCCTTTAGTACGACTATCGGAACGTCATCCTAACAGGGACTCCAAAAGCTCACTTAGCCCCACTAAGGGCAGAGCTGAACATGGCTGCTCGACTCATATCTGGAGTAAAAAGACTTGAACACATCACTCCAGTTTGCAACTCCCTCAACAGGCTTCCCATGGAAGGGAGGTGTATTTACAAGCTGTCCAGCATCACACACAAAGCCCTTCACTCTCCGCCCCCAACTACCTGAACAACAAACTGGTAAGAGCAGGTCAATCCAGAACACTGAGAAGCTCCAACTCACTCCTTCTTAATCCTCCGAAACTGAAAAAGAAAACCACCCAATACTGATTGTTTTCTGGCAACGCTCCCAGGATGTGGAATGCTCTGCTCTCCCTAGAGCCCTCAGATGCAACCCCTCCTGCTCCTGTTTCAAAAGGGACCTGAAACTCCATATCCCTAACAAATACTTTCCTGACCAACGTCAACTAACCTAGACTTCAATATCTGAGTTGACTTCTCTCTCTCTTGACATTCAAGGATAGTTGGTGACCGGACTGTGTTAATCACTTTTTTTTTGTTCTCTACCCCTCCGTTGCAATGTTTACTTATTTTTCATGTTGTATTTTTTTTATCTAAGGCTTGCTTTCTTATTGCCTGCCCACTATGTAATGCAATTTCCTTCTGATTTTTACAGTGTGTATGTAAAACGCTCTGATACCTAAGGGTCAAGCTAGTGCTATATAAAACTTTTAAAATAAAATAAAAATAAAACAAATAGTAAACCATATCCATGCATCTTCTTGGTACTTGTTGTTAAAGGAGCTCATTGGCTCCTCTAACAATGTCCATCCTTTGCATCAAAACCATGTCCCAGTCTTTTCAAAAGGAGATCCATACTCATTGCAGACCCATGTATTGTAAACATTTACTAGAACCCTTTCAGAAACAAGTGTGTATTTTCTGCTTGCAGGACAAGGTAAACTTGCTCAAAGGACAAGGTAACCTTACCTGGGCAGACCAGATGATGGGAGAGGAGGAGTTTCCCCAAATGCGGCTCTTTCACCACTCAAAGTTGCACGGTCTGCCACCATGCTGCACTTTTATTCCCCCTATAATCTGGCTTCAGAACAGCACCAAAAGCTTCTTGGTCGGGTTCTGGAACGACACCCTTAGTTTGGGGGATAAAAGGGCTCACTTCCTTCTCAGTAGCGTTCAATACGGATGATCATTCCATACTTATAGATGGAATGGGCGCTCACCTGAATCTCATTCCAACTGGTTTTTCAAATTTCTTCCACGCTATTCACAAATGCATGCACTAAAACTTTTTCTCTCACAAGAAGTCTAGCCTTATTTTGGGGTACAACATGGCTCCCCCTCTCTCATCAATCCTCTTCCAAGTCTGCATGGCCCCTCTATTCTCAATATTTGACAGCTCTCAAGTGGGGGTACAAATATACGCTGATGAAAAGCAAGTATACATTATCTCAAGCAACAATGCTAGAGTGGATCACCTACAGAACATTTTAAACAAAGTAACAGCTGTATGGGAGAAAACTTCCTTAAACCCAACAATGACACACTTAGCCTTTAACATTTTGGGGGCTAAAGGCAAAAAGTGCTGCACCAATCTCAGTTCCTGCTATCCTAGGCCAAAGCCTTACACTTGCCTTTAAGGTCATCAATTTAGGGTTAGTTTTTAATGGAAACATGATACTCAACACTCAGGCTGACTAAGTAGTTTAGAGCGGACTACTGTAACTTCGCGGATGTGGTTCTTCTTGCAAACCAGATCAGTAGACTGCAAACATCCCAGAATGCAAGCATCAAACTGAAAAAAGATATTCCACATAAAGAACACATTACTCCAACCGGACGTTCCCTTCACAGGCTGCCAGTCAGGGAAGAATCACTGGATGTTTATGTACATCTACAACCTAGCCCTACATCACGTAGCCGCACCTACTCGTACATTATTCAGCCAAGCACGAACCTTCATCTTCCCTGGACTACACTTAGATTCAAAGGAGGGCAAGGTTTGCAGTCTTAGGGCATATGCTGTGGAACTCCCTGGATTGCCCTTGGCTAGCTACTAGCCACGCTCTCTGCAGAGCTGCTCTGCTAGGCTGCATAAAAACCGGCACTGACAGACCAGTAAGCAACTAGTTTATGACTTACAAATGCAATTATGCATACCTTTGAATGACTGGCCAGGGGTAAAATGCACAAAGCCAATGGTAAGTATTCATGTACTCACGCTACAGACCTCCCTAAACACAATAATGGGCATCTGCACATGTCAAAATGGAAACCTTGGACTTTGCAAGTAGGTCTCATTTCCAGATAAGGACACTGTAATTGACAGCAATATTGTGAACAGTTCTCAGTCTGGAAATAAGTTGCTATTTGACAGACCTGGAAATGACTAATGTAATCACAAAAGCTACAAGATGGCAGCAACAGTTACAGCATGCAATGATAGCGCGACCCTGAACTGACAGATAATGTATAGTTTCTTACCCGTCAGTGTAGTTTAGCAGCTTGAAGACTTTCTGGATTCACTATGCTGTGCATTATTCCGCCATCTAGTGGTTGGGTCCGGAATTGTAGTCTTTTTTTCTCTTTTTTTTTCATGGCCCATGTGGACGACATACCACCATTTGCTGTCTTTCGTGACGTCGACGTGCTTCCGACGGAAGCTCCCACCTTTGGTCGCCATCTTCGAATTATTTTTTCTTGTTTTGTGTTATTCTTGTTTTCGGCTTACATTGTAAAGTCTTCATCTTTTAATCCCTTTCCTCCTGACACATCTTTCTGGCGGAGGAGGGTGGATTCGCTGGTGAATCCAGAAAGTCTATAAGCTGCAAAACTACACCGACGGGCAAGAAACTATACGTTTTGCAGCGTGAATCTGTCTGGATTCACTATGCTGTGCATAGACTTTATAGCGGTTTGTCCTTATTGTGGTGGCTGGGTGGAAGATGAGCATTGGTTACTGAATATGTGTTGTAAGAACTTCTGTCCCACTTGCACTTTTTTGTTCATTTGGATATCTACACAGTAGTGCTTAGTGAACGTGTGCACTGAAGACCATGTTGCAGTTTGGCAAATGTCTTATATTGGTGTGTTAGCTAGAAACACAATTGTTGTTCCTTTCTTCCTTGTTGAGTGAGCATGAGCTGCCCCTTGTAACAGTTGCCCAGCTTGTTTGTGGCATAGTTGTATGGCTTCTGCAATCCACTGTGCAATGGTATTTTTGGTAACTGGTCATCCCAACAAACTGCTGGCGAAGGAGACAAAGAGTTGCTTTGTCTTTCTGCACTCCTTTGTCCTTTATATATATAGTGCATCACAACCCTCCTGGCGTCCAGCGCTCTCTCTGTGCTTGTGGTTGGTTTTTGGAAAAAACTAGGTATTTGGATTGTTTGGTTGATGTGGAACCGTGACACCCCCTTCGGCATGAAGTGTGGGTCTGTGTATCTGCAGGTAGGGCCCTTGAAGTGTTAGCGCCTGTAACTCACTTACTCCTCGTAGTGATGGGATAGCCACTAAGAAGGCCGCCTTTAGCGTGAGCATGTGCAGCGTAGCCTTGTGGTTCAGCTCAAATGGTACCTTCATCAATTGAGTTAGCACTATGTTGAGGTTCCATGCAGGTGCTGGCATCCTGTTTGGAGGTGCGATTCTCTTTGCTCCTTCCAGAAATCTTTTAACTACTTGGGAGGTGAAGAAACTTTTCCCCATTTCTCCTCTTGTGTACCCTTAGGGATGTGTAGCTTAGTTTATTTTGCAGTAGATGTGTTAAGTATTTTAGTACTGTAGACTCCTTGGAAATTTTCCTTTGCAGTTTCTCCCTAATGTACCATTTGGAGAATCTTTTCCATTTTGCTACGTAGCATTTCCTTGTGGTAAGTCTTCTTGCCTCCCTGAGCACTGCCATTGTGCTCGCCGGTAGTTTGAGGTGTGCAAACTCTAGGTCCTCAGGAGCCATGCCGCTAGGCTGAGGCGCTCTGGGTGTAGCACCCTTCCATTTTGCATTGTTAACAGGTCCCTTTGTTTTGGGAATCTGTGTGCTGGCGCATGCACCATCTCTACTATTTGCGAGAACCAGGACTGTCTGCCCCACTGAGGTGCTATTAGTACCAGTGGTATCGGGGAACGTCTATGACCAACTTCTCCATAGCGCATTCCCTTGTGACCGATGGTCTGGTTGTCTGGATGCGAAGTGTTGGCATTTTGGTGTGTTGCAAATAGGTCTATTTGCGGTGTACCCCACTTCTGGAATACTCTCTGTATTTCTTGTTTGCTGATCTCCCATTCTTGGGATGCTTCCACAGTGTCCTTCCCTGGGAGATGTATTGCTAGTAGGTTTATCTTTAGTGGGATGGCCCATGTCCATATTTCCTGTGCTAACCCTGATAGTGCTACTGATTGTGTTCCTCCTTGTTTGTAGATGTAGAGCATGGTCATGGTGTTGTCTGTTTGGATCAACACACTGTTTTTGTACAGCTCCTTCTGAAACGCTTTTAAGGCTAGAACACTGTCGTTAGTTCCAGGTAGTTGATGTGCTGCACCGCATCCTGCTACAGCCATAGCCCCCTCACCTTCAGTTTGTTCATGTGCGTGCCCCACCCCAGCTGGGAGGAGTCTGTTGTGATGGTCACTGTTGGAGTTGGTTGTGTGAATGGTTTCCCCTGTGATAGGTTTTCCTTATTCCATCATGCTATTTCCTGCTGCACTGCATGTCCGACAACAACTAGAACTTCCCAACTCCCTGTTGCCTGTGACCATTGCTGCTGTATCCATTCCTGGAATGGTCTCATGTATAGCCAAATATTTTGGACTAGGTGAATGCATGACGCCATCATTCTCATCAGCTTGCTCACCGTCCTCACTGTCAGGACTTGCCCCTTGCGGTAATGACGTGTTTCCTTCAGTATTGCCAGTGTTCTCTTCCTGCTGGGAAACACTTTGGCCCATATGGTGTCGATCTCTGCCCCTTAGAATATCTTGATTTGCTATGGTTCTGTTGATGATTTTTCCCAATGTATTGAGAAACCCAGTTGTGTCAGTGTCCGTATGACCTGCTGGATGTGTTGTTTGCATAGGCTGTACGAAAATTGCCTTTACAAGCCAGTCGTCGAGATAGGGGAATACGTGTATTCCTTTCCTTCGTAGGTGTGCTGAGAAGGCTGCTAGGCATTTTGTAAACACCCTTGGTGCGGATTGGAGTCCGAATGCCAGTACAGTGAACTGGAAGTGACTTTGGTTGATCACAAACCTCAGTAGACGTTTGTACTTGTGGTTGATGGGGATGTGTAAGTACGCGTCCTTTAAATCTATGGTGGTCATGTAGTCCCCTTGCTGTATTTGTGGTATTAACTCTTGAAGGGAAGTAATTTTGAAACTGAGTCTTTATGAATGTGTTCAAGAACCTTAGATCTAGGATAGGTCTTAGTGTTTCCTCCACCTTTGGCAAGAGGAAGTAAGTGGAGTAAACCCATTTGTTCCTCTGGCTGTGCAGCACTTTCTCTATCGCCTCCTTGCGGAGTAGTTCTTGCGCGTCTAGTCGCAAGAGCGAGAGTTCCTTCGCAGAGTGTGCCTTGCTTCTTGGTTTTCTGTTTGGAGGTTCTTTCTTTAGCTCTATACAGTATCGGTATTGTAGGATGTTCAATATCTATTTGACCTTTCTCCACTCCTGGATGAAGTCTCTTATTCTGCCCCCTACTGGTGTTGAGTGTTCGAGGTACTGTTTGTCGTGGAACGTCCGGTTGCTGCTTTTTCCTATGTCCTTGTGCCCACCCGAGGTGTTGCTAGGGTGGGTGTTAGCTTTACGGTTAAGTCACTTGGAGGGAGGGTGCTGGCCTCCTCTTTGTGTCTGACCACGTCCTTTTGCACGCCCTTGAAAGGACTGTCCCCAGGGCTGGTACTGCCAGTTCTGCTGCTGGCCTTGGTTGTTCCCTTGATAGCCTAGCTGAAACATTTGGTGCGATGTGGTAGGCACGTTGCCCCCCCCCCCCCCCCCCCCCCCACCACCTGGTCTTGCGGGTGTACCCCTTCTCATCTCTCTGAACTGCAACGCTCCCATGGACCTTGCGGTCTTGTTGTCCTTCTTGAGCTGCGTTAACTTTTCGTCAACTGGTGTGCCAAACCGTTGCTCCCCATTAAAAGGTGTATTCAGGATGTTGCTTTGCACCTCAGGCTTGAATCCGGAAATTCTGAGCCATGCGCGTCTTCTCTCGGTCACTCCTATCATCATTAGTCTGCTGGACGTCTCTGCAGCATCCAGGGCCGATTTAAAGCATGTATTTGCCATGTTTTTTCCCTCTTCTACCTGGTGAGCCACTCTTTGTTGGTACTGGTCTGGAAGATGCTTTAGGGGTTGCTCCACCTCCTCCCAGTGCTGGTATGTGTGCCTGTTGATCAGGGCGTTGGAGTTAGCGATGCACCACTGGATTGCCACATTTCTCTCCACCTTTCTCCCTGTGAGATCCATCCTTCTACTCTCCTTGTCTGGAGGTGGTCCGGCATTAGTGGATACACTGGCCCATTTCCTAGCCGTGATAATAGAATCGGCTGGTACCGACCCTTAGATGTATGCAGGGTCCTTTGAGTAATGTTTATACTTTATTCTCCGTTCTTGGAGACACAGCTTTGCATACTGCTGGTTCCTTAAAGGCATCTCTACCTTGGTCCAGCAAACTAGAAAGCATGGGCAAGAACTGGCTCCTAGTTTGTTGAGGCAGTAGAGTTTCCAGGAGAAAACATGCCTTGGGCTTCTCCTCCTCCATCTTCACCCCATATGTCTGTGCAGCCTTTTGGACGACCATATTGTAGATCCCTATGTCTGGTGGTGAAGGCCTCGAAGGGTATGTGTCTACCTCTTCCGGCGATTCGGAGTCGAGATCCTGCCATTCGAAGTCTAGTGCCCCCGAGGACGTCGAGTCCCAGTAGGACTGCTGATCCTCATCACTTTCGCCCTCGAAATAATAGACTTCCTCCTCTTGTTCCTCGACCGGTTCAGGTGTTTTCGGAGGTTCGGCGTGATGGTGTATTGGCTCATCTTTTCATCGAAGTCCTTTTTCCACTGCAGGATGCTCGCCATTTCGGCCATCTCTGTGGCATACTCGGCGTCGAGAGTTGGAGTGCTTCGCTTCGGGCTGTCAAAGTAGATGTTGGCTCTTCTTTCTTCAGGGCCGAGGTGTCCTTTTCGGGGGCAACCTTCGACGACCTGGACTTTGCGAGATTTCGCCATCTGGAATTCCTTTTCGAAGGATCCGCTCGGCTGACTGTCCTTGGTTGCTGTTGCCTTCGTCGAGTGTTTCGGTGGCAATGCTCCCTTGGAGGACTTTGCTTCACTCTTACGAGTGTCGCTCGTGGCTTTAGCTTCACCCTTTCGAGTGTCGCTTGAGTGTCTAGAGGTCGACTACTCCCTTACCTCCTTTGACGGCTTCTTATGGACCTCAACGACCGTGCAGTCCTCTGGTCCTTCAGCGATGTTGTCTTCCTCTCCACTGGAGAGGCGCAAGTCTCGGAGCGATAGAGGTGGCCCCTGCATGTTGTGGGTCTCCCTTCTCTGCCTCTCTCTTACTCGGAGGGTCTTGAGTGTGAACGCAGAGCAAGCGTTGCAGTCCTCGCTCTTGTGGTCGAGCAGAAGGCAGAGGTTGCAGACTGGATGCTGGTTCTTCTGGGCGTATTTGTGGTGGCAATTGGTGCAAAACTTGAAAGGTGTTTTGTCCATCCCCAGCGCAGGGAGCCCACTGTGAGCGCATTCTCCGTTGAACGTCGAGATCTCAGTCGAAAACCTCATCCCTCGTCGTCCCGGTTACCTGACCTGTAGTCTGGTGAAGTTGAAACTTTGGTTTTCGTAGATTTTCTTCTCTTTTCTTTGATTCCTCTTCCGAAACTCTGGAACTCTTCGGTAACGATCCAGACCCAACAGCGGAAAAAAGAATCTGATGATGGCGACCAAAGGTGAGAGCTTCCGGAGGAAACACGTCGACATCACGAAGGACACCAAATGGTGGTATGTCGACGCCCACCTGGGCCACGAAGAAAAAAAAGAGAAAAAGAAAAAGAAAAAAAAAAGACTACAATTCTGGACCCAACCAATAGATGGCGGAATAATGCACAGTATAGTGAATCCAGAAAGATTGACGCTGCAAAACCAATCTTCTTCAAGTTGCAGCCCGACTCCTGATGGGCAAGTCTGGGCATGCTTACCTTTGGCCAGCCAGCCCCAGCTCTTCATTGGCCAACAATTGCAGATACATCTTAATCACACTCCCTACCTGTATGTAAGCATTAGCATTGAACCTTCAACACTCACCTTTGCTGGAAACATCGCATGCTGTCAAGAATATTGAACTGCTGCCAACGCTTTGAGAAGTTCACTTTCCCATCGATGTGATCTGGATTTCCTAAATGCACAAATGTGAGGTCCTGGAGGATCAGGCCCCTGGATGAAGAGATGAGAAAGGTGGAGAAAGGTGTTGGGAAGAGCTACTTACAACAACAGCTTAGTATTTAGTAGCAAAGTTTAAAATGCTTGCAGATAAAAAGCGCAGATAGATTTCCTGGCACGATTAAAATAAAACAAACGTTCTGCTATGAAAAGAAGAGCCTCAATTCATGGTTTATTAACAGCTGGGTTATATTTAAACAATGAGGACACCATGCAAAGCGAAAACATACGAATTTAAAATCAGGCAGTGGGCAGAGATGCAAGACCCATTCATGCTTCTATAAAAAAGGGGTAAGGGAAGCTATAAGGAACGATTACAAAGCCCCAAATAGATGGGACTCATTTAGAAAATACACAGAATTAATAATACCCCAAAAATGGTAGGGAAATGACAATTTCACAACAATACCGTAATCAACTAGGATCCCTTTCTAGAGGGAAAGCTGCTAATTTTCAAGTCAAGCTACACTCTGAATCTGAAATACCCTGTAAACATCAGTTCATAGCAGGGAGTGCTTTAAATTCACATGCTTTGCATATATTTCTGAAATCTTGTGTTGGTTCAGGACATTTGCAAGTACTTTGAAGAAGAAGTTTGAATCATGAGACCTGCTTTGACTCCATCCTTGTTACACAATGCACAAGCACACTGGCTTAACCTCGCAGTGTTTTCGGCTGAGAGAATGAGTAGCGTGAGTGGAGTGCAGTGTTAAAGTCAGAGCATGGTGTGCTCAGAAAAGGTGGTTTAAGGACACGGAAAATATTGAATGGTGTATTTTTATAGCTTGAATAATTTTCTGTATTCACACACTGTGCATTATTCTGC
Organism: Lissotriton vulgaris; assembly: GCF_964263255.1. NCBI lineage: Eukaryota > Metazoa > Chordata > Amphibia > Caudata > Salamandridae > Lissotriton > Lissotriton vulgaris. The sequence continues at coordinate 2,000,390,543 of NC_141693.1, read as the reverse complement.
TATCTAGTGGTTGGGTAAGGAATACTTCACTTTCATCCTTTTCTTTTATTGCATGGGCATGGTCTGTCCACATTTGGTAGTACTTCCTTCCCCTTTGAATGATAAACATGAGAGCCCTGGGAGCCACTGCACATGTTTGCCTCTTTAAATCCATGCGTAAATATTTTTTCCCTTCATAGCTTGTTTGTAAAGAAACGTTTTTTTCAGGGAGAGTTGTATGTGAATCCAGAAAGTTCTTCAAGATGCAAAACTACACTTACTGGTAAGTAACCATTTAGTTTTGCAGCATGAATCATTTCTGGATGTGCATGCTGTGCATTGATTTTGCAGTGGTATCCTTCCTTATTTTTGGAGATTGGGATGAAATGAGTTTGTGCTTGCAAACAGATGCTTTAGTATCTCAGACCCATTTGTGCTTCCTTCTTAACTATGCACACACAAAATGTTTTGTGAATGTGTGTATGGATGATCAGATGGCTGCATTACATATGGCAATAACAGATATGCTAGTCAAGAAAGCAAGGGCGGCTCCTGTTCTCTTTGTGGAATGGGCCCGGGGCTTTCCTTCTGATTGAACATCTGCTTTTGCATAACATATTTGAATTGTTCGGACCACACATTGTGCAAAGGTGACTTTTTTACTGGTGAGCCCTTGTTCGCTAGTTAAAGAGACAAAGAATCGACTTACCTTCCTGATTTGTTTAGTCTTTTCTTTAGAATACATGACTGCCGTAGAGAGATGCCAAGAGCTCTATTTTGGAGGCACAAATGTTCAAATTCTAAGTCTAAGTCTTTAGGGGCCAGCTGGACTAAGGCTGGCTGGATCCGGGATGATGATAAACCCTGCTCTTCTGCACTGAGAGGGGCCTTGCAAGGCTGGACACGTCAATATTTTCCCTGTGGCATACCTATTATGTCTGAAAACCATGTATGCCATGGTAACTTTGCAGGTATTAAGGTTAATGTCATGTGCGACCGTTTGCACTTGGTTATTACAAGGGATATTCGTGATATTGGGGGAAAAGCATCTGCAAAGTTTCCTGACCAGTTCATACTCCCTAGAAATAGAGGGCATGAGTGCCTCATATTAAGGTTTGCATTTTGCGTTTTCTGGTGTTGTAAATGGATCTACTTCTTTATGCTCCTTGACACTGAGTGAACAGGCTTGCTTTTAGTAGCCAGTCGTCTAGTTAAGGGCATATATGTCCCTGCCCTTCTCAGGTATGCTGCTACCAACGCCAAACACTTTGTAAACAATGTGGGAGCTAAAAGGGAGTACTTTAAATTGACAGTACATGGTTCATGATAAAGTCGAGAAATCTTTTGTGCTTCCTGTCCAGGTACATGTAGATAAACTTCATGGAGTTCTCCAGACGGCATGTAGAGCTTTCCTCACAGCCGTGGGAATACCTCTTGAAGTGTTGTCATCTAGAATTTTTGTGTTTTTTTCATAAATCTGTTTTGAAAACGATGGTCCAAAATAGGTCTGTCTGGTTTCGGTACCAGGAAATATACAGAGCAAATTCCCCGATTGATCTCGGTCCCTTTTATATTGCTTATTTTCGCATACGTTCCTTCAACTCTTGCTGAAGATGTATTAATGCTCTTCTTGAATATGATTTTTACTTTGGTTTATGGTTGGAAGCAATTTTAAGAGCTCGATCCAGTAACTGTGCTCAGTATCCATTTGTCAGAGGCAATGGTCCTCCTTGCTTGGAGGAAACCTCCTATTCTGCTCCACAGTGGTGTTGTCCGTCTTATAGGAAGTCATTTTTCTCGGAGAGCCAGCCCCAATCCCAGATGTATTTTTCCTGCGCCTCGTTAGCATCTCCTCCTCCTGACATTCCTACAACTCTCTCAGCCGCCCAAACCCTCTCTCCTCCTCTTGTACCCCCTCACCCTGATCCCCCGACTGCTCCACTAATAACTCCAACCTCTTTTTCCCCTAGTGACCTTCCCCCCCCAACCAAATTGACACCTTGCTCCACCCCCATGCCCTCTTTTCTTCTCACAACACCCAGTCGACCTCTGTGAATGCTCTCTCACACCCTCCAATTTCACCTCTATCTTGCAACCTAAACAGCCCTCACTTCCCCCACCTGGTTTCCCACCCTGTCCACAACCCAGACCCCTCTCCCCCGACCTCCTAGCACCCTCCCTTATCTCGCTTCTTACCCAGTCACTTTTCAATATAGAATTCTACCTCTCAACCCTTGTGTTAGAACTTTCTTCTCTCAGAAATGACTTCAGCTCCCTCTCCTCAATTAATACCTCTAGTCATACCTATCCCATGGGTTCCGAACAAACACACACCATTCTCCCTCACCAAGGGAGTACTTCCCCTCGTTACAATTCTTTACATAGACCACCTTGCAGTAATTGTTAATTCAGTCCACCCCACTCCCTGAGCCATCTCCCCTCCCAGACCTTAATAAATCCCACTCCCCTATCGCCACAACTACGAACGCCCTTTCTCCTCACTAATCTATCCCTGTGATCCTGGGGACAAACAGGCTCCCCTCCTCCCCAGTCTCGCCCAGACCCCCACAGCAACTCCCCACTATCTATTCTTGTTCCCCCACAAAAAAACCCTCAACTGCATGCTGGTCAACTGCAGATTGGCCGCCTGTCATGCATCAGAAATCGCAGAAACTATCCTTAGTGAAGCCATTGACATCGCCTTTCTTACGGAAACCTGGCTCAATGCCCACTCGTCCTCAATCCTTGACCTGCTCTCTCCCTCTGGTTACTCCATCTTCAGAAAAGACAGACATGACAAAATTGAAGGGGGCCTTGCCATAATCTATAAAGAAGAACAAATAGTTCCTTACCTGTCGGTGTAGTTATGCAGCTTGAAGATTTTTTTAGATTCACTATGCTGTACATTATTTCGCGGGCTAGTTGTTGGGTCCGGAATCGTAGTCTTTTTTTTTCGTAGCCCAGGTGGGCGTCTACGTCCCACCTTTTGGTGTCCTTCCTGTGACGTCGGCAATCTTCCTGCAGAAGCTCCCACCCTTGGGCACCAACTTTGGATTCTTTTTTTCTTGTTTTTGTGTCATGTCCGTTAATCCTTTTCAAATGTTTTCAAGTTTTCCCTTAATGTAAGGGAATTTCCGCGTTGTCTCTTAAGTGTCTGTTGGTATATTGTCCTTTTTCCTCCTCCTCCTGCCTCATCTTTCTGGCAGAGGTGGGTGGGTTCGCTAGTGAATCCAGAAAGATCTTTAAGCTGAAACACTACACCGACAGGTGAATCTTTCTGGATTCACTATGCTGTGCATAGACTTTGTAGGGGTTTGTTATGTTTGTGGGGGCTGGGTGGAAGGTGAGCGTTGGTTGTTGAATATATGTTGAAGCACTTTCTGTACTACTTGTGCTTCCTTGTTCATTTGTATATCCACACAGTAGTGCTTAGTGAACATGTGCACTGAAGCCCATGTTGCCGCTAGGCATATGTCCTGAATGGGTGTGTTAGCCAGGAAGGCTACTGTTGCTCTCTTTTTCCTGGTAGAGTGGGCTTGTGCCCCCTCTGTTAGTTCTTGACCTGCCTGCTTGTGGCAGTATTGTATAGTTTGTGCGATCCATCGTGCAATGGTGCCCTTTTGTTACTGGTCTTCCCAGGAAACTGCTTGCGAAGGACATAAAGAACTGCTTTGTTTCCCTGTGCTCCTTGGTTCTCTCTATGTAGTGCATTACTGCCCTTCTAGCGTCTAGAGTGTGCAGCGCCCGCTCTGCACTTGTGGATGGTTTCTGAAAGAAGCTCGGTATCTCTATTGTTTGGTTCATGTGAAACCTTGAGACCACCTTTGGCATAAAGTGTGGGTCCGTTCTCATTACCACCCTGTCATTGTGTATTTTAATGTAGGGTTCTTGTAGCGTCAGTGCTTGCAGCTCGCTTACCCTGCGCAGTGAGGTGATTGCCACTAGAAAGGCTGTCTTCATTGTGCACATTTGTAGTGAGGCCTTATGAATGGGTTCAAAAGGCGCTTTCATAAGCTCCGTTAGGACTAAATTAAGGTTCCATGCCGGTGGTGGCATCCTCTTAGGTGGTGCGATCCTTTTGGCCCCTTCCATGAATCTCTTCACTACTTGGGATATAAAGAAGCTCTTTCCTGTCTCTGCTCTTGTGTAGGCTACTATTGCCGCTATGTGTTTCCTCAGTGAGGTAGAGCTTAGGTTTGCTTTTAGCAGGTGTGTTAAATATTTTAGCACAGTTGACTCCTTGCTCATTTTGCTGTGTAGCTTTTCCTTGATACACCACTGTGTGAATCTTTTCCATTTTGCCACATAGTCTGGTAGGTCTCCTTGCTTCCCGTAGCACCCACATCGTGCTCTCTGGCAGTTTCAGGTGTGCAGATTCTATGCCTTCAGGAGCCATGCAGCTAGGCAGAGGCTCTGGGTGGAGTACCTCTCCGTTTTGCATGGAGAGTACTCCACTTCTGAGGCGGCCCCTGTGCCATTTCCACTATCTGTGAGAACCAGGACTGCCTGGCCCACTGTGGTGCTGTTAGAAGGTGGTCTGACACTAGGGGCCGCCTGGATTTTTCTCTTTTTGAGCACCTAATTGTTGAGCTTTTACTATGGGGGAGCCTCATAATCTGGGACTCATCCACAGTGAACTCATAATGAAGGAGACTGCAGGGAGATTTTACTGGTGTCCGCCTGGCTTGACTAGGCCGCTGCGCAGCAGCAGGAGTATGGGACACTGTGCTGGTTACATGAAGACACGGGTGTACATACGTGTGCACATGTGTAGGAGCTGTGCAGGGGAGATTCCTAGCGTGCGCAGTCCAGGAGCAGCTACAGAGTGAATGGTGTGGCAGGACTTATGCAGAATTGGGTGGTGACATGGAATAGGCTTTATACATTGGGAAGGAACATGCCAGGGAAAGTCAGTGTGTTTTACTGTGTTTTCACATCATTATTCCCTTATGGGGATGTGGGGCCCATGGCTAAAATTACTTCCACAAAGCCTACAGATTCCAGACACGCACTAAAGTCCATTGTAGAGTCGGTGAAAATAAGTATTCTGCAGAGTCCAAAGTCATATCTACTGCTTTTGGGTCATACAGAAGGAGTAGTTTCTGTCCTGTAACTCCAGTTCTGTAGTAGGGGTATCTCTGTTATAGTCATAATCTAGTGAATAGTCCCGCCCATGTGCGTGGACCCCGGCAATCAAAAATAATCTCTTAAATTGTCAACACATGCAGAACTGCAAAAACACTTAAGAGAGAATTTAAAGACAAATAATGCAGCCTATATCCACAGGCTACACTGTCCAGTACTTCAACTAGAAATTCCACCAAACAAAACCACACACAACACAGCCTGCCCAGTTTCTTCCATAGAGAAACTTGCCTCTGCCAGTAAAAGACCCTGGAATGGTAGAGAGGAAGGCATGGACAGACAAGCCCCATAGGCTTTCTCCACCGGGGAGGAGGGCGGGCGCTTATGACTATAACAGAGATACCCCTACTACAGAACTGGAGTTACAGGACAGAAACTACTCCTTCTGTAGTAGGGGATCTCTGTGTATAGTCATAATCTAGGGAATAGAATGGCAACCCCATCCCCACACCAAAGCGGCGGTGGAGAGAAGAAATCAACACCACTATTGTGCGAACAAATTTCGCAGCGAATCCTGCCCAACCTGAGCATCTGCCCTGGCATCAGTGTCCAGACAGTAATGCTTAGCAAAGGTATGAACCGACTTCCAAGTGGCCGCCTTGCAGATTTCTGCAATTGGAACATTACGGAGCAAAGCTGTCGTGGCAGCTTTGCCCCTGGTGGAATGAGCCTTAGGTTTACCCCCTAAGGTCTTATTAGCTTTTTGTAACACAACTGTATGCAGGACACAATCCACCTAGAGATGGACTGCTTAGAGGTAGCAAGACCCGTCCTGACCGATCCAGAATTGATAAATAATTGGTTTGACCTACGAATATCTTTGGTTTTATCCAGATAAAATTTCAGCACCCTCCTAACATCCAGGGAATGTAGAGACCTTTCCGCTGGAGACGAAGGATTCTGAAAAAAAGTAGGCAAAGTTATGGTCTGGTTGACATGAAAATCAGAAATAACCTTGGGAAGAAATTTAGGGTGAGTACGCATAACAACCTTACAGTATAAGGTTCTTGGCAACACAACGCCTGAATTTCACTCACCATGCGGGCCGATGTGATGGCCACGAGGAACGCCACCTTCCAGGACTGGTGCTGCAACAAAGCCTTATGAATAGGTTCAAAAGGCTCCTTCATCAATCTGGACAGCACCACATTCAATTCCCATGAAGGCGAAGGAAGCCGGACAGGAGGGAACACTTTCTTCAAGCCTTCCAAAAAATCTTTGATCACAGGGATCTGGAAGAAGGAAATCTGTGAAGGGCATTTCCTGTAGGCAGTCAATGCAGCAAGATAAACCTTAATGGAATGAACATTAAGTCCAGACTGCGCCAAATGAAGAAGGTAAGGAAGGATGACGTCTTCCTTGCACGTCGTCGGGTCATAGTTCTTGGACTTGCACCAGATACAGAACCTCTTCCACTTGTAAGCATAGGAAGTCCAAGTGGAAGGTCTCTTAGACTCCTTCAGTATGTCCATACAATCTTCTGGCACATTCAAATGGCCATATTGCACTATCTCAGTAGCCATGCCGCTAAACTCAAAGAGGTTGGGGTGCAACATCTGCCCCCCGAACTTCGTGAGAAGGTCCGGCCTGCACGGCAGCCGTATGTGATGAAGGAGAGACCGGGGAAGCAGATCCGTGAACCACCACTGCCTGGGCCATTTCGGGGCAATGAGTATCATCCGAGCCCTGGACCGGGCCAACTTGATGAGTACCACCGGAATCAGGGGAATGGGTGGAAAAGCGTACAGAAAGCTGTTCGACCAGTTGATCTATAGCGCATTCCCCAGCGTTCCCTGCTGGTAGTACCTGGAGGCGAAGTCTCGGCATTTGCTGTTTTCGGCGGTGGCGAACAGATCTACGTCTGGAGTCACCCACCTTGCGAAGACTTCTCCTAGTACTTTGTCGTTTATGACCCATTCGTGGTTTTCCTGAATCAGTCTGCTCAGTGCGTCCGCCTGAACATTCTGCACACCTGGCAGAAGGGTAGCCGTTATCGTCAGTCCTCTGGCCAGAGGCCAGTGCCAGATCGCCTGCGCCTCCTGCGACAGAGTGCGTGATCTCGAACCCCCCTGCTTGTTGAGGTAATACATCGTGGTCGTATTGTCCGTCTGTACAAGCAGAGAGTTGGTCTGAAAGGATGGAAGAAAGGCCTTCAGCGCCAAGTGAACAGCTCTGAGTTCCAGGAAATTGATGTGATAGGTGGCCTCCATCGGGGACCACGTTCCTTGAATCTGCAAGTCTCCGGAGTGCGCCCCCCAGCCGTGGAGAGAAGCATCCGTCACAACAGTCTGCCTGGGAATTTCCTTGTGGAAGGGAACCCCTCTGAGGAGATTCTCAGCTGAACACCACCACTTCAGAGACTGAAGAGCATGCAGAGACAGTCGTATCTTGTCGTTCCAAGATCCTTTCCTCTGATCCCACTGGTCCTCCAAGCACTATTGCAACGGTCTTATGTGCAGTCGTGCGTGTGGCGTTAGGAAGATACAAGAGGCCATCGATCCGAGTAGAGAAGACCCTGTCCTCACTGTTGTAGATGGAGTGGTCATAAGAGCCTGAGCCTTCCGAAGGAGTGATAATCGTCGCTCCTCCGAAGCAGACACGTTTGCTGACAGCGTATTGATGGAGGCTCCCAAGTACTATATGCATTGGACCGGAGTCGGGACAGACTTGGACATGTTGATGTGCAACCCCAGCTTGTTCAAGAGAACGCACGTCTTCTGGAAGTGTGCTCGAGCTTCCGAGAAGGCGGAGGCCTTGATCAACCAATCGTCCAGGTACGGGTAGACGAACACCTTGTTCTTCCTCAGGTGTGCTGCTACCACTGCCATGCACTTCGAGAATGTTCTCTGCGCAGACTTTAGTCAGAATGGGAGTACTGTGTATTGATAATGATTGGTGTTGACTTGGAATCGCAGGAACTTCCTGTGTTTGTGTGCAATGGGCACATGGAAGTATGCATCCTGTAGGTCTAAAGCACATAGCCAGTCTCCCTGTTGCAACTGAGGATAAATCTGATGCAACAACAGAATGCGAAACTTCTCTAAGCGAATCCACTTGTTTGCCTGTCGCACGTCCAGAATGGACGTGAACTCGTTTTTGTCCTTCTTGCGAACCAGAAAGAACCAGGAGTACAGACCTCTTCCTCTCTGAGACAGAGGTACGTCTTCTATCGCCCTTTTCCTTAACAGGATATCGGCCTCCGCCTGGAGCTCGCGCAGCTGAAACTGCTAGCTGACCGGTGGAATTGCTGGAGGCGGGCAGGTGAACCGAAGACTGTATCCATTGCAAACAATATTCAGCACCCACTTGTCCTGAGTAATTTTTCTCCACTCTGCCAGAAAAAATTGAATGCTTCCCCCCACCGGAGTGGGTAACTGATGCAGGGGAAGTAAGCGCTCAGGGCCTAGACACGGCCGGGCCTTTGGTCGCTGGTGTCGACTGTTGGCCGCCTCTGCTTTTAGGGCGCTTCTGGAACGGCCTTCGGTACTGCTGCTGCTGTTGTTGTTGCTGTCCCGAAGCTTGGCCACGCCCTCTGCCCTGTCCACCGAACCGCCTCTGGAACGGGTGGTACGATTTCTTTGTCTCTTTGGGCTTTTCCAGACCCACAGCCGTGAGTGTTTCGGCCTCCGCCTTCATGCGGGCCATTTCGTCATCCGCATGTTTTCCAAACAGGGTTTCGCCAGAGAATGGAAGATTGGCAACCCTTTGCTCTGCGTCAGGTTTCAGTGACGTAAGGCGGAGCCAGGTGTGTCGTCGCTGGTTAATCCCATGGCAGAAGCTATGCGCCGCCAGGAGGGAAGAATCGGCTGCAGCGCTGATGACCTGATTCGCCACCAACCTCCCCTCATTTAACACCTCCTGGAAATCTTCTCTCTTGTCACGAGGTAGGTGTTCCACAAACTGCTGGAGGGAGTCCCAGAGGGCACGGTCATAGCGTCCCAACAAGGCCGTGGCACTCGCAGCCTTCATGGGAGGTCGCTGACGTCCCACACACCTTCCTCCCAGCCAAATCCATCCATCTAGATTCTTTATCTGGAGGAACTGTGGCTGACGGGGTGGTGGCATGCTGTTTACGAGCCGCCGTCACTATCACAGAGTCTGGAGGAGGTTCCACTCTTGAAAAAGCCGAAACAGAATCCGGAGCCCGGTATTTTTTCTGTAGTCTCGAGGGGGCCGCCTTAGTCACCGCCGGGGTGAGAAAAAGGTCCATGGCCGGTTCCTCCAGGCCCGGTACCAGTGGCAATAATGGAATCGAGACAGATGTTTCTGGTGCAGTGTCTCGAAGATTACCGATGTCTTGGACGTGGGCACCGTCAACGAGATGCCCAATTTTGCTGCACCTCTTAACAGGATGTAGGAAGGTGGATACCTGACTATGGTTGCCCCCAACTTTTTGCCTGGTGTTTTGCTGGTTTTCCGACTTAGTTGACTTGGGGCCCTGCCAATCAGGACCCCAAGCCTACTGCTCTCTCTCTAAAACGGATTCCATGTACCTTAGGTGCATTTCCAATTGGTACTAGCCACCTTATCAGACCCTGTAACTCAGGGCATAATTGTACCCAGGGCCTACCAGGGGCTGAAGCATGTATTATGCCACCCCTGGATGGCCATCTAAATCTGACACAGCTGGCTGCACGACAGCTGGGGCAAGGTGGTGAAATCACCCTTTGCTTTAGATATAGTATACCTATATCTAACCCTAAAAATGGACACACAGATTCCTATCAGTCACTCCTATGGCAGGCCTTACTTAACAATCATGAAGGCAGAGTGCTTGGAATCGTGTGAGATGGTGCTCTGGCATGAGCTGAGCCCGTTTGCAGCTTGCGGAACCAAGTCCTAATGGCTGTTCCATGATAACGCATACCATATACTCTTAAGTGCATTATAATCCTCGCGGTTAAATGCTATCTCAGGTATCGCTTTATCAAAACATGTCGAGTAAGGGGCCATACGAATTGGAATACTAACCCCTCGCCAATTCTGGCGACGGGGTTAGCATTCCACCCTTCTAGAGGGACACGACATGTATGTAACTGTGAACCCCGGTTAAAGTTAACTCGAGCCTCAGCATCACAAAATGGATGCTGCCACCACAGACACGAGTCTGACCCCCTGCAGCTGGGAGTCCTTCCAGCGAGGGGAGCTTGGACAAAGGGTTTCCTGTCAGGGGCGGTGCTAGCACCATCCCAGACAGGGTTTTGTGTATCCTGGGTAGGCAGGGCTTTACAGGAAGGTGACTGCAAGTGGCACCCCGGTGCTCACTACGCATCTGCCGGCTAGAACCAGTTCCAGGGGCACACCAGCCCCTGGCCTGGGGAAAGTCCGGCATGGGAGAGGGGTGTAACCACCCCCTTCCTGGTTCCACCCCTGGGGCAGGACCTAGTCGCGTACCCACCCCTTTCTTTAGGATAAAGGCAGGAGCGGGGACCCTTCCAAATTAGATCATCTTTGAATCAAGAAACTACTTTCTACGAAAGGAACTCTCGACTTCTTCTCAAGATTTCTCCCTTGTGGCTAAGGAGTAGTCACCCTGCATCCGCAGGCACCATCTAAGAACTCTGCGGTTTGCTGCACGTCCTTCCTCCGGAATCCGACTGACCAGCTCGACGAGACCCGGCTTCCCTGGCACCTCTGACCTCTACCTACCTCTACAGCTAAGCTGAGAACCGTAGGTGAGACGAGACCTCGAGGGACCGGCCATCATCAGAACTGCACGACTTCTATCCAGCACGACCGCCGAGGGATCCTCTGGTGAGTGCTTTGGGGTCCGAGAAGCCCCGACCCTGAGCAGCTCCAGCACCGAAGTCCAGCCCCCCAGCATCCACGAGATCTGCGTGGGGCCCTTCTGCTTTTTGGCTGCTCACCGAGTTGTCTGGCTACTAGCCCGCTGGCTTGTGGCCTTCCCGACGACGATAAACGCCAACAACACTGCTGGTCTGGTTGCTCCAGACTGGCCCTTGCTCCCTTCCAAAAGAGGAGCACCCCCGACCCTCCTGGTCCACTCCAGACGCCATTTTAGGTCCACCGCGTGGGCTTGAATTTGCCAAGACTTGTTGCCCCAATCCTGGGTCCAGCGACGTCGACAGCATCAACCATCGTGGGACAGCTCGCACCTCCATCCTGGTCGCCGACAACGCCTCCTGGTCCGTGAGACTGCAGAGCCCAGTGTCGCCCACTCACCTGGTCGAGGTGACTTCGCCCGGTGCCATCCTGGTGCCCACACAATCACTGGCTAGTGATTAAGAACTTGGTCCCCTCTGCTTTCAGGTGTCATCCATCTTCGATCCAGGCTTGGATCCATCGAACAATCTTCACTGGTCGCCTGCCAGCAACTTCTTTCTTCAGGCTCCTGGTTCGTCAACGAGGGTTCCCGACGTCTTTTCAGACCTATGCATCCACAGCCCCTGGGCTAGGTAACTTCGGCGTTTCGGTGCCCCAGCATAGCCTCACTATCCAAGGGTCCAGATCCACTGTCGTTTTCGTCCTACCTTATCGGGTTTGCCCGAGAACACTAACTTTGCTTTTACCAGCTCCCATAGACTTTGTCCCGCATCCCGCGTGAGAGTGCACACTCTGCACCCGAGTCCCCTAGGCCTCCTACTAGTAATCTGAAGGTTCAGTAACGTAGTCCTAGCAATTCCAAAGCCTATTAGTACAGTACTTACCTGCTAGTAATTTCGCATTCCACTTTCATAGTATATGGTTTTTCGTGCCCCTCGGGCATTTGTGTAAATTGTGCAACTTGAAGTATTTTCGTAAGAGTTTTGTTGTGTGCTTAGTACCCTGTCCTCATAAAGAGTACAGGGCTGTTGTGATCTAAATAAATACACTGTTTATTTTCATAACACATGTGTGGTGTCCTTTCACTTGGTGTTCAAGGGGTATACGTGATGGTATAACAGCTGGCTTAACACGCCCTCTAGAGTTTAGCCCGAAGACTGCTCGTATCCACGCTACTAGGATAGCTGGTCTATACGGTTGACTTACAACCAATCACCATAAGGGTTGTTTGGACTGATACATAGTGATCACTAGAATAGTGAACACTGAATATCAGGCCAACTTCTCACACAGGACATCGTGAAAAGCCACCAGATCATTAACCGGCGACATCCTTGTCTCCGGTGACCCCGACAAAGCCGGAGAGTAGTCCCTGGTCCCTGAGGACCTCGTATGGGAGCGAGACCTGTGCCTCCTGTGGCGGCGTCTCGACCGCGTGGACGACCTGTTGCGCGATCGTTCCCTCCTCCTGGAACGAGAGCGCGACCTCCCAGTTCGTGGGCGCTCCGCAGGTTTCCGTGGAGGCGTCATCCGTGGCCTATCCTGGGGTTTTGATCTAGGCGTCCCCTTAGGCGGTGTAGGAAGAGGGGGCAGTGACACCGACCTTGGCGGAGGAACAGGAGGTATCTCCGACCGAGGAGGGGGCCCATGCGGCGAAAGCGGTGGTGGTGGTTGTCCTGAGGGAGTAAGTGGTGGAAGCGGAGGGTTGATGGGAGGATCCTCCTTAGGTACAGGAGGAGGGGGAGCCTTCGGCCGAAGTGGTGTATATACCACAGAGTACACCGAGCCCGGTGACTTCTTCGGGGGAGGGGACTGCGAACCAGCCCCTCCAGTAGGTGATCGCCGTCTTCGGCGCCCTCCACCAGACCCAGCGTGACTTCTGGCGCCAGAACACCTTCTGCGCCACTTAGGAGAGTTGGAACAACTCCTAGACGCCAATCTCTTCCTTCTCAAAGCTGAGTCGCTTTTCCGGTGTCGAATGTCGCCTCCGCGACTCCGGCGCCGAACGCCGCCTCCGCGACGTCGAACGTTCCGTCCTCTACGACGAGCGTCGACTCCTTGACGCCCACTGCTTTCTGGAGGTCTACGACGCCGAGGATCCCCTCGACGCCGACCGTCTTCTCGACGGCGACCGGCGGTGTCGCCTCGCCTGTCGCTCCTTCGATGCCGATAGCTCGACGCTGATGTCGATGACGTAGACGCCGTCGATGATGGTCTCGACGGCGGCCTACCCAGGCCCTTCGACGTCGATTCTTCACGCCGTCTCGACCCGGAGCCCCGGGGAGATGGGGAACACACCGTCGCCATCCCTCTCGACGTCGTCGTCGATGCAATCGACGCCGACGGAGACCGGGACCGTTTGCTGGTCTTCCTGCCTCTGGGGAGCCCCCCAGAGGCCTCAGCTGAGGCAGAGGGAACCTTCCCAGCCTGCCCAGACCCACCTGCAGCCTGCAGTCGTCTCTCCTCCAGGCCTTGAAGCCTAATCTTCAGCCTTTTCCTCAGGGTCCTTGCTGAAAGGTGCTGGCAGATGTCACATTCTTCAGGGACATGTGCTTCAGGGAGACAGATAATGCAGACGTCGTGTGGATCAGTCTTGGACTTCTTCCTTCCACATGCTGGGCACTTGTCGAAAAGAGCAGGCATTTTAGAGCCCTAAAAAGCCTGAACAAACACACAGGAGTGAAGGGAAACACCAAGATATAATAAACTGCAAACACTTTTATCCAAAAAGTGAACAAAAATCCAATAAACCCTTGAAAAAGGGAGAGCTCAATGCCAGGGTCCTGTTAGCAGGACCCGGAAAAAAGAACTGAAAGTAAAAGGGACCTGCTGTGCATTCTGGGATACTGGGAGAAGTTCTGGAAAGTTCTCTTAAAGGCACAGTATCCTATTTAAGCCACATAATTGCAGCCTATGGGGCTTGTCTGTCCAAGACTTCCTCTCTATCATTCCAGAGTCTTTTACTGGTAATGACAAGTTTCTTTATGGAAGAAACTGGGCAGGCTGTGTTGTGTGTGGTTTTGTTTGGTAGAATTTCTAGTTGAAGTACTGGACAGTGCAGCCTGTGGATATAGGCTGCATTATTTGTCTTTAAATTCTCTCTTAAGTGTCTTTGCAGTTCTGCATGTGTTGACAACTTAAGAGATTATTTTTGATTGCCGGGGTCCACGCACATGGGCGGGACTATTCACTAGATTATGATTATACACAGAGATTCCCTACTACTGAACTGTCATATTTCTCTGAGCCAGCCATGACCAGACCCAGGCTGAGGTTTGACCTCAGCTGGATGGATTGATAACCTTTCTTCCACAAGCTTGGGCCTCCTCTCCACAAAGAAGAAGATGGGTGGGGCTACAGGCTCATCCATTAGCAGCTGTCACTGGGTGCCAGGAACCAGGCTGCACCAAGAAGGAAATAGTTGGGTTTCAGAGGCCATGTGGCCAGAGACACTGGACGACTCCATTTTGAACAAACCCAGAGGCTGGACAAGAAGGAGGGAGCAGGGGCAGGGAGTGATGTGTCGCTGTTTGATAGGACCCACAGAGACTTTCTGCCTGCCCCCTACTCAACTTTTAAAAAGTACTTGCACAGGAAGAGATGCACTTTCTGGGGTGTGGTCTGCTGAGGAGGAAGGGGCTGGAGCCTGGCAATGGGCAGTTGGAAGGAGAGACCCCCTGACTGTCACCCAGGCCCCTAACAGCACCAGAAGAAGCGCCCAGGACCGGTGTGCAGATGCAGGGGCCTCTGTGCAGGGAGAAGAGAGGCGCAGTAGGAGAGCAAGGCGAAAGGCTGGTGCAGGGAGCCAGTGTAGACCGCTCCCTGCAGAGTGCACCCTCTTGGAGACCCGGAGAGTGAAGGAGAGTGCTCCCAGTGGCTGGGGGCGCCGCCAGGAGCAAGAAGATGCGAAAATGGGGCAGATCGGACCTCCAGGGGCTGAGATATGGCCCCCAGAAGGTGAGAGACCTTGGACCTGTGGCCCCCTGAACGCAAAGCGCGTGAGGCTTTGCTGCTGGTCCAGGAAAGGCTCCCGGGGTGGGTCAGGTCCCGGGGACTGTCCTCCAACGTGGAGAGCCTGCGGGGGTCCCGGGTGGGACCGGGGCCCCGGACAAGGAAGGAGGAGCAAGGGGCCTCGGTGGGTCCGGGCCGCTGATCAAAGCGCGGAGCGGCTGGGTGTGGGCTCCCCGCGTCGCATAGCCTTACGGGTCCGGGTGGGACCGGGCCCCCCACCGAGGCCCCAGAAAGCGGCAGGAGCTTGAAGCGCCCCATGATGCCTTGCAAGGCATGAGGAATGGATTGTTTTTGGCGTTTTGGTGGCCCCCAGAGGAGAGGGATCACCCTTGAGTGTGAAATGTTGCTGGGGGGAGCTGCTGGAGCAGCGCAGTCTCGCCCCCAGCACAAAGGTAAGTCCCTCCCTAAGTTTCTTCAGGATTTAAAAAGAATAACCCCTCAACTCTCAGCGAAGACTGCATTACCTCCTAGGCTAGAACTTTTGTTCTACAGCTGGGGGTTCATTGAGAAGTGCATCAAAGATTGAAGGGCTGAGTTGGAGATGCCTCGAGAAGGGCATCCCCAGAGGTGAAATGGAGTAATTGCACTGAAATGCATTTATTAATGGTTATTTCTATTAGAGGGACTGATGCCCCGGACGTTGCCTTCCTCACGGAGACCTGGATGAACACCTCTTCAGCTCCCGACATCGCCATCGCTATCCCAGAGGGCTACAAGATCGTCCGGAGGGACCGAAACGCCAACCAGATGGGAGGAGGCATCGCCATCATCCACAGGAACACCATCCGTCTCACGACCAGCACCGACAACACCCTGACCAGCGCCGAACACCTGCATTTCCAGATCCACACCAACCCGAACACCACCCTCAGAGGCACCCTGATCTACCGACCCCCTGGACCACGCACACAATTCAGCGAGGACATCGCCGACTTCGTCAGCCCGCATGCCCTCCCCTCCGCTGACTACATCCTCCTGGGAGACCTCAACTTCCATCTAGAGAACAACAACGACCGCAACACCAGCACCCTGCTCGACAACCTCGCCAACCTAAGACTCAAGCAACTGGTGTCCACCCCCACCCACCTCGCCGGACACACACTCGACGCAGTCTTCTCTTCCAGCACAGACATCGACTTCAGCCACGCCACTGAGCTTCAATGGACGGACCACAGCTGCGTCCACTTCACCTTCAAGAGAACGACGACCCACCACCACCAGCAACAGGCTGCCCGCAGAAGCTGGAACAAGATCACAGCAGACCAGCTCGCCACCTCCCTGAGCCAGCACCCTCCTGCCAGCTCAGCGAACCCCAGCCAGGCCGCCGACAACCTCACCAAGTGGATCAGCAACTGCGCGGACGAACTCGCCCCGCTGAGGACCCCGCATAGCAGACCCGCCAGCAAGAAGGCCCCATGGTTCACCGATGAACTCAAGAGCTCCAAGAAGAACTGCCGAGCCCTCGAGAAAGTCTGGAGAAGGGAACCGACACCGGACAACAGGACCTCCTTCAAACTTGCCACCCGGAAACACCACCAGCTGATCCGCGCCGCCAAGAAAACAGCATTCAAGGACCGGTTGGACAACAACGCACACAACTGCAAGGAACTCTTCAACATCGTGAAAGAGCTTTCCAACCCCAGCGCAGGAAACAACGACATCACCCCATCGCAAGACCTCTGCAACTCCCTCGCTTCATACTTCCACAACAAGATCGCGGACATACACAACAGCTTCAACAACCAACCAACGCACACCATGACCGAACAACCACCCCCCACCACCACCCTCCACGCCTGGACCCCGATCAGCACCGAAGACACCATCCGCACGATGAACTCCATCCACTCCGGATCACCGACCGACCCCTGCCCTCACCACGTCTTCAACAAGGCCGACGCTGTCATCGCACCCCATCTGCGAGACATCATCAACACATCCTTCGACACCGCCACCTTCCCGGAGAGCTGGAAGCACGCCGAACTCAGCGCTCTACTCAAGAAACCCACAGCGGACCCCACCGAACTCAAGAACTACCGCCCCATCTCGCTCCTCCCGTTTCCAGCCAAAGTCATCGAGAAGACCGTCAACAAGCAGATGGCCGCCTTCCTCGAGACGAACGGATCCCTCGACTCCTCACAGTCCGGCTTCCGAGCCAACCACAGCACCGAGACCGCTCTCATCGCCGCCACCGATGACATCCGAGCCCTGATGGACAATGGAGAAACAGCGGCCCTCATCCTCCTAGACCTCTCCGCGGCATTCGACGCGGTCTGCCACCGCACCCTAGTACGGCGCCTCAGCAACATCGGAATCCAGGACAAGGCGCTGGAATGGATCATCTCCTTCCTCGACGGAAGAACACAGAGAGTCCGCCTACCACCGTACAAGTCAGAGGCCTCCGAAGTCATCTGCGGCGTCCCCCAAGGATCATCTCTGAGCCCCACCCTCTTCAACGTCTACATGAGCCCCCTCGCGGCCATCGTACGCAAACACAACCTCAGCATAATCTCCTACGCCGACGACACCCAGCTGATCCTCTCCCTGACCAACGACCCCGCCGCCGCCAGAGCCAACCTGCACGAAGGGATGAAAGAGGTAGCCGAGTGGATGACGACCAGCCGCCTGAAACTGAACTCGGACAAGACGGAGGTCCTCATCCTGGGCTCCTCACCCTCCGCCTGGGACGACTCCTGGTGGCCTCCCGCCCTGGGCACCGCACCCAAACCGACAGACCATGCACGAAACCTGGGCTTCATCCTGGACTCCTCCCTCTCCATGACAAGGCAAGTCAACAACGTCTCCTCGGCGTGCTTCAACATCCTACGCATGCTACGGAAGATCTTCTGGTGGATCCCCACCGAGACCAGGAAGACCGTCACCCAGGCCCTCGTCACCAGCCGACTGGACTACGGCAACGCCCTCTACGCCGGTACCACCGCCAAGCTCCAAAAGAGACTCCAGCGGATCCAGAACGCCTCAGCCAGACTCATCCTCGACATCCCACGAACCAGCCACATCTCCGGACATCTGAGAGACCTTCACTGGCTCCCCGTCAACAAAAGAATCACCTTCCGCCTCCTCACCCACACACACAAAGCCCTACACGACCAAGGCCCGAGCTACCTCAACAGCCGAGTCAACTTCTACGCTCCCAAACGCCACCTCCGATCAGCCAACCACGCCCTCGCCGCCGTCCCCCGCATCCGAAGAGCGACTACAGGAGGAAGGTCCTTCTCCTACCTGGCCGCCAAGACCTGGAACTCCCTCCCGACCGACCTGCGCCTGACCCAAGACCACCTCTCCTTCAGGAAGAAGCTGAAGACCTGGCTGTTCGAGCAGTAGCGGCACCCCCCTACCCCCAGCGCCTTGAGACCCTACGGGTATGTAGCGCGCTTTATAAGTGCCACTGATTGATTGATTGATGTTCAATGTGAAGTACTGGTGTATGGTGATGTCACAAGCAAAGTGGATTCAAGTGGCTAGACACTCCTGCAGGGTGTCTGACGGTATTTACAACTTAATCCTGTGATCATCTGTGATGCCTTTGGGGGCTGTAAATGCAATGCATTTTTAATGATATCCAAAAGTACTGTCATTCTAAAGTGTGCCTAAACATGTAGTCTTGCTGCTGCACTTAGGTGAAGACCCCAGAGTGTTAGCCCTTAAGATGTAGAGGTGTATAATTTAGGGTCAGTAGGGGATGCTTGGTCAGGGTCATGTGTCACCAAGGCAGGTGTATCCCTGTTTAATGCTTTTTGAGGTAATGGGAGGGGGACGCCACTGGGATGGTGCCAGTGCGCAGGGCCCTCGCTCCAGGATAGGTTCAACTAATTACATTGGGGACAAGATGATGTGCATACATGGGAGTGGTGGTACTAGACCCCACCCGCCCTGCAGGAGGGGTGGAGATGTTATGCAATGTCACAAAGTAATTCCAACAGCTTATGTATATTTGTAAATTGGTGTATAGTATTGAGTGGTGTGTGTGTTTAATAAATGTACTCTTACTTTTATAAAGCAAAGTCCAGACTGGACAATCCATTATTGAGTGTTATTTTTGGGCACCTGCAAATGGCGATTACTAGCCCACGCCACCTCCCTTGAGTAAGCCTCAGACTGCTCTGCAACGCTGCCCTCTGAGAGTCAGGCGCTGCCCTAGGGTGTTTGGTTCCCAGTGAAGGACAAATGTGTCATGTAATTTGTGCAGGCCTCACAGATGCTGCCTCGTTTTCCAACAGTTGCCATCAGAATAAGTGTCATGTTGCTGGTTCTGCATTTTCTGAGTACCTTGTGTATCAGTGGTATCGGGGGAAAAGCGTAGGCACATTTTTTCGACTAGCTTATCCATAGGGCATTCCCCTGGGATTGTTTCACTGGTTGCCTAGAAGCGAAGTATAAGCATTTTGCATTCTGGTGTGTTGCAAATAGTTCTATTGTTGGCGTCCCCCACTTCTTGAATAGCCTTTGCGTTTCTTGTACATTGAGCTCCCACTCGTGGGATGCAGATGTCTGTCTGCTGACCCTGTCTCCCTCCACGTTTGTCCTTTCCTGGTAGATGTGTTGCTAGGAGTTCTATCCTGAGTGGGATGGCCCATCTCCATATCTCCTGCGCTAGGTTCGATAGTGCGACCTATTGTGTTTGTTGATGTATAACATCGTTGTTGTGTTGTCGGTTTGTATCAACACTCTCACCCTGCCCGGGTCTCCACCCCGCTTCCGCCTTCCCAGCTGACCCTCCCTCCCACTAAGACTATCTGAGCCGCTCTCACCAGATCGCGCTGTGACCGTCCTGCTCTCTGCAGACGCGGTCGCTCCTCCACGCTGCTCCCTGACCTGCCTCGCCTCACAGCTTGGTATCATAGCGCACCTCCGCTGCTCTTACTAAAATTGCCGATTTGTATTGCTGCTTTGCATTATCATAGCGCACCCCCGCTGCTCTTACTGAAATTGCCGATTTGTATTGCTGCCTTGCATTATTCTGAAATTGCCGATATGTATTGCTGCTTAGCATTATTATTATTGCCGTATTGCACTGTGTCATTGTGCTTAACCATTTGTGCTGACTCAAGTGTATTTGCTTGCTCCGTGTAAGGCCGCCGGCCATTTTGTTGTTGTTGTTGTTGTTGTTGTTGTTGTGTCGCCCTGCCCGGGTCTCCACCCCGCTCCCGCCTTCCCAGCTGACCCCCCCCCCCTCGCCCCTCACCCTCCACTATCCTCTTATGACAGATACATATCCGCGCAACGTTCACGCGCAGCGGTCGCGCCCCATGCGCGCCGAAGGTGCGCCAAAGGTAAGCCCGTCTACGCCAGTCTGCGCTCGGACCGCGCCCAGCGCCAGAACCCCTGGCCCCCGCCGAACCCAGCCCACTAGACTCACATATGATACCGCAACTCTCCTCGCCCTCAACCCCGGACGCACACCTCAATGCTGCAAAGCCACCCCAGGACATACCCACGGCCCATTCGCCTGTCACACTTGCAAGTTCTCCTGCCTCAGGACCCTCACCGAATCCACTTCCTCCAAACACAGCTCCGACCCTACCCACCTGAAGTGCATCCTGCTAAACACCCGCTCGGTCCACAGACACGCCACAGAACTCTGGGACCTACTCGACACTGTGCCACCGGACATTGCCTTCCTTACAGAAACATGGATGAACACTTCATCAGCACCCGACATCGCTATAGCCATCCCGGACGCTTACAAGATCACCCGAAAAGACCACACCAACCAAACAGGAGGAGGCATCGCCATCATCCACAGGAACACCATCAAAATCACGACTAGTTCAGACGATAATCTTGCAACCGCCGAACATCTCCACTTCCAGATCCACACCGACCCTAGGACCACACTTAGAGGCACCCTCATCTACAGGCCCCCAGGAACCCGCACTCAATTCAGCGATGACATCACAGACTTTGTCAGCCCACATGCCCTCGCCTCCGAGAACTACATTCTTTTAGGAGACCTCAACTTCCACCTTGAAAATAAACACGACAGCAACCCCAACTCCCTTCTGGACAACCTGGCTAATCTCGGACTCAAACAACTTGTGGATACCCCCACCCATGTAGCCGGACACAGTCTTGACCCTATCTTCACCTCCAGCAAGCTCATTTCCTTCGACCGCACCACAGCTCTCCATCGGACAGACCACAGATGTGTTCACTTCAGCTACAAAACCACCTTGACCCACAACCGCCCACAACCTATCCCTCGGAGAAACTGGAACAAAATCACCTCTGACCAACTCCTCACATCACTCAACCAAAACCCTCCCACCCTCTCATTGGACCCAAACCAAGCGGCCACCAAACTCAAGCAATGGATCACCCACAGCGCTGACGAATTAGCACCCCTGAAAAAGCACCAGATCAACTCAAGCAGCAAAAAAGCTCCATGGTTCAATGATGACCTTAAAAAATCCAAGAAGCTATGCCGCACCCTAGAGAAAACATGGAGAAAAAACCCAACCACCGACAACATGGCCACCCTCAAGATGGCCATCCGCAAACACCACCAACTGATTCGATCCACCAAGAAATCAGCTTTCAAGGATCGTCTCGACAACAACTCCCACAACAGCAAGGAACTTTTCAACATCGTCAAAGAATTCACCAACCTCGCCGCAGCATCCAACGACATCACTCCCTCCCAAGACCTCTGCGATGCAGAACCCCCCTTCCCCAAGCGCCTTGAGACCTTCTGGGCGAGTAGTGCGCTATACAAATCCTTGAACTTGAACTTGGTTGTACAGTTGTTTCTGGAAGGCTCTTAGGGCAAGGAACACAGTCTTTAGCTCTAGGTAGTTGATGTGCTTGATTGCATCTGTTGGAGTCCACAGACCTCGTACCTTGAGCTGGTTCATGTGTGCTTCCCATCCCCTCTGGGATACGTCTGTGGTGATGGTCACTGTTGGGTTTTGTGGTGTTAAAGGCTTCCCCATTGTTATGTTCTCCTTGTTCCACCACGCTATTTCCTCTTGCACTGCGTGCGTTACAACCGCTAGATCTTCCCAACTCCCTGTAGCTTGTGACCATTGTTGTTGGAGCCATTTCTGGAATGGTCTCATGTGGAGCTGTATATTGGGGACCAGGTGTATGCAGTACGCCATAATCCCCATGAACTTGCTCGCTGTCCTCACTGTCCGAGCTCGCCCCTTCTGGTATTGAAGTGTCTCCTTCAGCAGGGCAAGTGTTCTCTTGTCGCTGGCGAACACCTTGCTCTATATGGTGTTGATCTGTGTGCCTAGGAAGATCTTCACTTGTTCTGGGTCCATTGAGTATTTCCCCCAGTGTATGGAGAATCCCAGGTCTGTCAGCGCTTGTGACCCGCTGGGCATGTTCCTTGCATCTCCTGTAGGAACTTGCTTTTATTAGCCAGTCGTCGAGGTAGGGGTACACATAATCCCTTCCCTCCGTAGGTGCGCTGTCACGGCAGCGAGACATTTGGTGAAGACCCTTGGTGCGGATTTTAGTCCGAAGGCCAGGGCTGTGAAGTGGTAGTGTGCTTTGTCGATGGCAAATCTCAGTAGATGTTTGTGCTGCCTGTTCATGGGAATGTGTAGGTAGGCTTCTTTGGGGTCTAAGGTGGACATAAAGTCTCTGTCCCTTATCTGAGGAATGACTTCTTGTAAGGACGTTATTTAGAATTTTTGTGTCTTTATGTATTGGTTTAGGAACCGTAGATCCAGGATGGGTCTTAACGTTTCATCCACTTTTGGTACTAGGAAGTAGTTTATGTACACTCCATGGTTTCTTTCCTTGAATGGTACTGTTTCTATGGCCTCCTTGTGGAGGAGTTCTTGTGCTTCCTCTAGGAGTAGCGCTAGTTCTTTTGCTGAGTGAGCCCTTCTTTTTGGTTTCCTGTTTGGTGGCTTCTATTCCAGTTCTAAGCAGTATCCGAACTGTATGATGTTCAGTAGCCATTTGTCTGTAGTTATTTTCTCCCATTCCTGGAAGAAGTGTTTTAGTTGGTCTCCTACTGGTGTTACATGTTCGTTGAACTTTAGTCCGTGTAACCCTTTTTTGTGGGAAACAACCTTTACAACGCAACTTTTACACGGCACTACCATTACAACGAAACTTTACAACGCAACATCCATTACAACGCATGCATTTACAACGCAACCATTACAACGCATGACACTACAACGCACACCACTACAACCCATGCCTTTACAACTCAGTCATTACAACGCATACCATTACAAACCATAGCATTACAACACATAGTACCCTTACACCATCCAACACTTACCCTACTGTTGCACCCCCTGGAGTTAGAATAGTAATTTTGACCCCTACACTATCCAACACTTACCCTACTGTTGCACGCCCTGGAGTTATAATAGTAATTTTAACCCCTACACTATCCAACACTTACCCTACTGTTGCACCCCCTGGAGTTAGAATAGTAATTTTTACCCCTACACTATCCAATACTTACCTTACATGCAATGTAATGTTATGCGTTGTAATGGTATGCGTTGTAAATGTAGTATGCGTTGTAGTGGAATGCCTTGTAAAGGTAGTTTTCAAAGTATTCGTTGTAATGGCATGCGTTGTAATGGTATGCGTTGTAATGGATGTTGCGGTGTAAAAATTGCGTTGCAATGGATGTTGCGGTGTAAAAATTGGGTTGTAAAGGTAGGCGTTGTAAAAGTATGCTTTGTAACGTCATACATCCCCTTTATGTTGACTTTGTTGTGCCCCTCCCATAGAGGTGTCTTGTGGGTGGCACGCTTGGTGGTGCGGAGTCACTTTGAGGTGGGTTGCTGGCACCCTTTTCTTGTTTGCCCTTGTCCATTTGCCCTCCCGCGAAAGGACTGGCCCGAGGCTGGTATTGCCAGGTTTGTTTCTGCTGGCCCTGCTGTGCTTGATTGTCGCCCTGGTAGGTCTGCTGGAATATCTGATGTGACGTTCCCGCCTGGTTTCCCCCTCTTCCGTTTGGTCTTCGTGTCGGGGTACCTCTTCTCATTCCTCTGAATTGCAAGGCCCCCATGGACCTTGCAGTCTCCTTTTCTTTTTTGAGTTGGGTGAGTTTCTCATCCACTGGTGCTCCGAACAGAGTTTCTCCATTGAAGGGGGTTTCAGAATGTTATTCTGTACTTCTGGCTTGAAGCCTGAGATCCTCAGCCAGGCATGCCTTCTTTCTGTGACCCCGTCCATCATGAGCCTGCTGGATGTGTCTGCCGCATCCAAGGCTGATTTTAGGCATGAGTTTGCTATATTCTTGCCTTCCTCCACCAGGTTTGCAGCCCTTTGTTGGTATTGCTCAGGGAGGTGTTTGAGCAGCTGCCCGACCACATCCCAATGCTGGTCTGTATGTCTGTTGGGTAGGGCATTAGAGTTTGCAATGCGCCAGTGTACTGCTGCATTCCTCTCTATTTTCCTTCCAGTGAGGTCTATCCTCTTACTTTCTTTGTCTGGTGGGGGGCCTGAGTTTGTGGGAATGTTTTCCCTTTTCCTGGCTGTTGCTGCAATGAGGGAGTCAGCCGTGACGGATCCCTGGATGTAGGTAGGATCTTTAGAGGAGTGTTTGTATTTCTTCTCTGTCCTAGGTGTGACAGACCTGCAGCTTGCTGGTTCTTTGAATGCCTCCCTCCCCAGGTCAAAGACACTTGGTAGCATGGGGAGGAATTGACTCCTTGTTTGAGTGGGGAGTAGGGTCTCTAAGAGGAAGCAGGCCTTTGGTTTTTCTTCCTCCAGTTTCACTCCATAAGATATTGCCACGTTCCTGATGACCATTTTGTAGATCCCAATGTCATCTGGCGGTGAAGGCCTCGAAGGATACGTCTCCACGGCCTCTTCTGGTCTTTCGGCGTCGAGGTCCTGTCAATCCAGGTCCGGCCAATGCGGAAAAAACTTTCCTAGGCAGTGAAAAACATGTATGTTAAATAAATTAATGTAATATACATGTTTTTCACTGCCTAGGAAAGTTTTTTTCGCATTGGTAATTTACCCTGTCCTAGGAGCTCTAGAGTGAC
Source organism: Lissotriton vulgaris (assembly GCF_964263255.1). NCBI lineage: Eukaryota > Metazoa > Chordata > Amphibia > Caudata > Salamandridae > Lissotriton > Lissotriton vulgaris. The sequence goes on along the minus strand of NC_141693.1, from coordinate 2,000,365,629 downwards.
GCAGGGGGTCCTTATTTCTATCAATCCAGGTCCTACGCCACTGAGGATGCCGAGCTTAAACTCGTGCGCTGGTCTTCGTCGCCTTCCTCGTCATAGTATAGGCCCTCTTCCTCTTGGTGTTGTTGGGGCTCTGGAGTTTTCGGGGGCTCTTCGGCGTCAAACTCCTCTTTGTCCTCGACTTAGACGATAGTCGTCGCCGGCTTCGACGGGATGGTGAACCTTTTCATCAGTTCGTCGAATTCTCTTTTCCTTTGCAGGATGTTATTCATTTCGGCCTCGAGCCTTCTCTTTTTCCTTTCCATCTCAGTGGCCTGTTCGGCATCGAGTGTTTCGGACGATCTGATCGACGTAGATGTTGAAGCAGCCTTCGGGTCCTTTTCCCTCGGCGTTGAGCGCTCCTTTTCTGGGACGTGCTAAGACGACCTAGGCTTTTCTTGCGTTTTCGCCGTCTGGGAGTCCTTTTCGAAAGATACGCTGGGCTGTTTGTCCCTGGATGCAGCTGCGGCCGTCAAAATATTCGGCGCTAGTGCTCCTTTCGTGGACTTATGACTGTTTTTCGAGAGTCTGACTCAGGCTTTCAAGAGTCTGTCGGGGTTTTATGGGTCGACTTCTCTACCTTTTTTGTAGTTTTCTTATCGGTCTCTACGACCGTGTAGTCATCTGGTACCTCGGCGATGTTGTCCTCTTCATCACTGGAAAGGCCCAAGTCCCGAAGCGACGGAGGTTGGCCTTTGCCTTGCATGCTGTAGGTGGCTCTCCGCTGCCTCTCTCTAACCCGGAGTCTCTTCGGGGTGAAGTGGGAGCATGCGTTGCAATCCTTGCTTTCGTGGTCAACCGTCAGGCAGAAGTTGCAAACCGGGTGCTGGTCCTTCTGCGCGTATTTGTGGTGGCAATTGCGGCAGAATTTTAATGGAGTCTTGTCCATTCCTGCGCTTAAGGGGCCCCCTGTGTGCGCATTCTCCGCTGGACGTCGAAATCTTTGATGTTCTCCTCCTTCGTCGTCCCGGCTCAGTGGTCTTGTTCCTGGATGTATTCTCCAAATTCTTTCGGTATATTGCAGTCTTTTCCTTCTTCTTTTCACCAAAAAAAGAATCTGCAGATGGCGCCCAATGGTGGGAGCTTCCGCAGGAAGCAAGCAGACGTCACAGGAAGGACACCAAAAGGTCGACGCCCACCTGGGCTTCGGAAAAAAAAAAAAAAAAGACTACGATTTCCGGACCCAACCACTAGACCGCGGAATAATGCACAGCATAGTGAATACAGAAAGATTCACGCTGCAAAACTTCAACTTTCACCTGTTCAGTACACCGCCCATAATACTTTTGAATACCCTGGTGCTGAACTTAGAGTTCAGGGTTCCCCCCAATTCGTCTACATAACATCTACCAATCCCTCTGGCGACCCTCTTTCCTTTGTGGAGGAATTGTCTGATTTTCTCACCCAAACCTCAATTTCCAACTCTAAAAACCTTTTCCTCTGGAATTTTAACTTCCACTGGAACAAAAAGGACGATCCCTTGGTAAGTCTTCTCAATGAGCTACTCGATATTAATGACTTGAAACAACTCTGCTATTCTCCCACGCATTCCAAAGGTGCCACACTTGACGCTATCATCACTAGCAAGGATCTGGCTTCCCTTTCCCACATCGTTCCCATTGACTGGTATGACCATCACCTCATCCTCTTCACGATCACCAGCTTTGTGCCCCCTTCCCCTATAACCATCAAACATAGGAAATTGACCAGAAATCTTCACCTTATTCCGCCAGGCGAACTGGAGACTAAAGATCAAAGCACAACTATGGCTTACTCCTCTCTCCCAAAGTGCAAATGACCTTACTGAACATTACAATAAATCCATCATTGAAGTCCTGGACTAAATTGCCCCAGCTAAATAAAAATTGTAAAAACGCATCGCTGCCAAATCCAGGTTCAACGCTGACCTCAACAATTAGAGACGTGCTCTTAGACTGAATGCACGTGGAGGCAACACCTTTCCCCCTCAAATCTTGTCCTCCTCAGAGCTGCAAGGGCCAATTACAAAAACACATCCTTAATGAAAAGGTCTCTTCTTCCGTTCACAACTTAACCGGGCTAAAAACCGACCCAGGAAATTATTTAGCATTGTCAAAAACCAAACTGCTTCTGCCCCCCCTACTCACCCCCCCCCCCCAATTAACGGCTACAATCAAGAGATGTGAATTGCTAGCTTCTTTTCAGAAAAAAAAATCGCTAATATCGATTAATCCTTCGTCTTAACTCCCCTCCCGCATAGCCTACGAACCCTCCTTGACATTTCCCCCAAGTCTCCATCCACACCTGCTCCTTTTTCAGACTCTCCCAACCCCCCCGTCGTTGTCACCCCTTCTGAACTCTACAGACTTACTCATTCAACTTCTTGGACGCATTACAGTCAGGCTTTCGAAAGGGCAGCAGCACTGAAACTGCCATGCTCAACATTGACGACATCCACCACTCCCTAGACAAAGGGGAGTCCTCCCTTCTCATTCTCCTTGACCTCTCTGCTGCTTTTGATACTGTTAACCACTCCGCCCTAATCAATACTCTCAAAGATTGTTTTGGCTTCAATGGTGCTGTTCTCAAATGGTTCACCTCCTTTTCCAACACAGAACCCAACAAATTAAAGTCAGCGATTGCCTTTCTGAACATTTGCTGGTCTCCTTGGGTGTCCTCCAGGATTCTATTCTCTCTCCCACTCTGTTCAACCTCTTCATGGAACCCCTCACCCTCATTCTTAAGCAAGCGAGAATCAGTTACCACCTCTATGCCAATGACACCCAACTGTATTGTAAGATTAAATCCCATGCTTCATTCTACGCCTCAATGATGCCTTGACTAAGATTCAATACTGGTTTCATCACAACCACCTCAAACTCAAACCTAAACAAGCATGGACAATGCCTTTTATTTAAGTGTTGGTTTTTAAAACATAAATGAAAGGCATTGCCATTTAAAATGCCAATAGTGTAAACTCTCGCAAATGCGAGACCTACTGCATTGCAAATGTTGTTTAAGAAGCAGGCAGTGGTCCAAGGGACCAACGCTTCTAAAAATGTATATAGACAATCCCAGGGGCCCCTTCTCTTTTGTAAATGGTTACCATCAATTTGGATTTGGTTGTAAAATATTAATGTTTTGCAACCGGATGTAGGTTGCAAACCATTAATACATAAGTTTAGGAATCGGTATTTGGAAGGTATGCTCTTTACACACCCTTTCCAAATACTGATTCTGTATTGAGCCTGGAACCCTAATTGCGATTCCGTAAAAATGCTATTTTATAGTCGCAACAGCTCAACTTAGACCTCTGCAACTGCAAAATAGCTTTGTGCATCAGGCCCCATGTCGCCGGCTGCTAAGAAATGCACGGAGCTTGACGATCACAAGTTTAAACCCGGCAATGAGATTTAGTATTTCATCCTTGCAAGGAAGGTAAAATGAGTACCATTAAAATGCATTGATGTGCGCTGCCTATGCAAGACCTAAAAAACTAAGGGTGTGAAATCTTATTGGGGATTAGAAAATTAGAGTATATATGTGGCAATGCAGGTCGCAAAGTTTGTCTGAAATTGCATTAATTACATTTATTTTATTTATTTTGAAAGTTTTATATAGCGCGGACAAGATCCTTGCAGATATCAGAGCGCTTTACAAAGAGAAGTACATAGGCATGGTTAAACAGATAAATCAATAGGTCAATTAGTACAAGTAGGTGGCAACTAAGCCCAACATGAGTACAAAGTAATACAAATAGGTGGCTACAAAGCCAAACATGTGAGTAATAGAACAGTTAATACAAAATCAAAAGGGTCAAACATGTAGTGTAGATCGGTGCAGAGTACTAACAGTGATCAAGATAGTAGTTCAGGTGTATTTAGCCATGAGGATAGCTTTTACTTCATTTTTAAAGAGTGTGGTGGAAGAGATAAGTCTGGTTTCGGGCGGGAGAGAGTTCCAGATCCTAGGCGCCATTCCCGAGAAGGAGCGCTTATATGTTTTTTCCTTCCGGAATCTTCGAGGTTTCAACAGAAGATTGTTTGTGCCTCTGGTGTTTCTAGCTCCTCCAGAGATTGTCAGTTTCTCAGAGAGGTATCTGGGTGAGTTTAGATGTACCGCCTTGTGTGTCAGGCAGGCGATTTTCAGATGTATTCTAGCTTCAAATGGCAGCCAGTTCAGGGATTTCAAGTCCGGGGTAATATGGGAGTGTTTTTTTGACCCAGTGATGAGTCTCGCTGCAGCGTTTAGAAAAGCTCTTAGGGGTGCGGTTGTAGTTAGGGGGAGTCCACAGAGGGCGATGCTGCCGTATTCAATTTGAGGGATGACTAGTGCTTGTACTGCGGTTTGGAAGTCTTTGGCTGGGAGGAAGAGTTTAAGTTTCCTCAGAGTGTTCATCTGGAAGTTTGCTCCCTTTGTTGCCTTGCTGATATGTTGCTGCATGCTCCGATTGGTGTTGAGTGTTATGCCTAGGGATTTTGCTGAGTCCACGATGGTGGGTTGGACATTGAGTGCAGTTAGGTCTTTGAGCCAAATTTGAGTGGTGGAGGCCTTCGCTGGAGGTGAGATCAGAAGGAATTCTGTTTTCAGGGCATATGAGTTTGAGATGATTATCAGCCAGCCAGGATTGGGTGCATCTGATCGTTGAGTTCAGGAGCAAGATGTCCTTGGGGGACTGTAATTTGAGATAAAGTTGGGTGTCATCTGCGTAACAATGTGGTGAGCGGTTCCATGACTAGGTTGAATAGAGTTGGGGATAGAGAGGATCCTTGGGGGACACCTAGCGTTACGGGTATTGGCGAGGACATCCTGTTGTTGCTCTTGAATTTCTGCGACCTGTTGTGAAGAAAGGAGGTGAACCACTTGAGAACAGTTCCAGATAAGCCCATCCTTTTGTTTAGAAGCTCTAGTAGATTCTCATGTTTAACAGTATCAAATGCTGAAGAGAGATCAAGGAGGATGAGGAGGCAGGTGTCGTTCCGGTCTAGCATTTGAAGTGCGTCGTCAATTATGTGAGTCATAGCCGTTTCTGTACTGTGCCCTGCTCGGAAGCCTGACTGGTGCGGGTTGAGGAGATCAAATTGTTCAATGTGTTTAGCCAATTGTAGTTGTGCGCATTTTTCCAGCAGTTTGGCGAGGGTGGGGATATTGGTAATGGGACGGTAATTGTTGAGATCAGAGGGGTCGGCTGTAGGTTTCTTTAGGAGAGGTGTGACCTGACCAACTTTTAGTGAGTCAGGTATGCTTCCCTGTTGGAGAGAGCTGTTGATAATTTTAGTCCAGAGAGGGATAAGCAAGGGGGTAAAGTATTTTACTGCTGCAGCAGGAAGGGGGTCCGTGAGGTGATTGGATGGTTTCAGGGTGCTGAGCAGTTTGCCAATTTCTTCTTCTGAGTATGTGCCAAAAGTTGACCATGTGGCATTGTTTTTTGGTTCAGTGGCTTCTAGGCACTGTGGTTTGGAGTAGAGGCTTGCGTCAATGAGGAGATCGCTCTTTATGTTGTCAGTTTTTTGGGAAAAGAAAGCAGCGAAGTCTTCACAGGATGGCGCCTCACGCGCAGTGATGAGTGGTTGGGGTTGATCCTTGGATTGTGATCTGATTAGCTCAAACAGTTTTCTCGGACGGTTTTTTGCTTGGTCGAGCTGGAGGCTGAAGAAGTCTGATTTTGAGCGTTTTATTTTCCTGAAGTAGGCGTTTCTCTTTTTCTTCAGTTCTTTTAGGTGCATTGCCGAGGGAGCTGATCTCCAGGTACGCTCTGCCATTCGCATGTCTCGTCTATCTTCATTGAGTCTCCCGTCGTACCATGGATTGGAGATTTTAGTAGAGGCTCTTTTTAGCTGCAAAGGTGCAGCCTCATTAATTATAGAGGTCATAGTCAGTGTTTGAACGTTCGTATCGCCTGTCGGTGGCAGTAGGAGATTGCACCTGTTAGGGGGCAGAGAGTCTGGGTTGAGTTTTTTCATGTCTCTTTTCCAGACTTTTGGCTTGGATACTTGAGCCGGGTTAACTTTAACTTTTTCATTGATGAAGAATGTGACAGTATGATGATCTGACCAGTCACAGGGTTGGATGGAGTCGAGTTGGATAGATTCCTCTTTGGAGATGACCAGGTCGAGGATAGAACCTTTCTCGTGGGTCGGGCTGTTACATATTTGGGTGAGGTTGAGGGCATCGAGGAAGTTTTTAAGACTATTTACCACCGCGTCCTTGCCATCATTCCAGTGGAGGTTGAAGTCACCAAGGTATATTTGGGTGAGCTGCCGTCCAGAATTGTTTGAGATCATATCCATGATTTGTTGGGAAAAGGTGGAGTTGTCCCTGGGTGGGTGGTAGATGCTATGAAGAGAACATATCGGTTTGCCCTCACTGATAATGTCAAGGCAGATGTATTCCCATGTTGTTGGGGATGGTAGGGAAGTAGAATTGACTTTCTGAACAGAGAGGTTATTCCTGTAGATGCATGCGATTCCACCACCTAATTTGCCTGTTCTGTCTAGCCTGATAATGTGGTAGTTGGGAGGAACCAGAATTTCCATTATAGGTGTCGAAGATTCAGTTAGCCATGTTTCGGTCAGGATGATTAGGTCAAGGTCCGTTGATAAGAGGAGATCAGCAATAGCGGCAGAGTGTTTCGAGGCCGATCTACAGTTGAGGAGAGTGCATTTGAGACGTGGTGTGATGCGGGTGGTAGATTGTTCTAGCGAGAGAGGGACTTTTCTGAGGTTATTGGGGATGGAGAATCTGCTGTTTAGTGTGGGGGGTCTAAGGGGATTTGAGTGTATCGTGGGAATGTTGAGGTGTGGGGTGGTTATGTGATTTTGGGGGGCTGGGTCGTAGGAGCGGAGAAGGGTGAGAGTGTTACGGTCAGAAGTAGAGTTGTGGGTGCGACGAGGGCGGTTGTTGCGATTACTAGCTGGGAGTGAGGTCAGGTTGGGGGAGAGTTGAGTGAGAGAGTTAGTCGGAAAGTTGTGGGGGACCCGTTGGGCGGGGAGGTGTAGTTGTGTGAGGGGGGGTTGTAGGGACGACGAGGGGGACGGGGGCAATTGCTGCGCCTATGGGCAGTAGTTGACGCCCGGTTTGGGGCGTGTTGAGTGAGGGAGTCAGCTGGAGGGGTAGGGGACAAGTTGGGAGGGGAGGTGGGTGCTGGGTGTATGGGGAGGGTGGCGAGTATTTCCTTGATGTTGTGTATGTCTTCTTTGATCTGAGTGAGCGTGGACATGATGATGTCCATCCATCGTGGGGTAGGTGGTGGAGGTGGGGGCGGCAGTCAGAGGTGAATGGCTGACCAGGGAATTCGTGTGCAGGTGGGAGCGTGGGCTGGTGTTCGAGGAGGTATGCGTTGTGTTGGTGTACGGGAAGGTGTTAGGGAGGAGAGATGTTTTTGGCGGGAGGGGTGTGGATGAGGTAGGGAGGAGGTTGGTGGTAAGAGTGAGGGCATTGGTGGTAGGTGGGGGGGGGGGGGGTCAGGTGTATGCCGGGAGACTGAAGGTCGTGGTTGGGGAGCAGGAAGGGTAATGGGGGCTGAGAGTAGGAGGGGAAATGGGATAGGGGATGGTCCTATTGTGGGGAGGGGGAGTTAAATTAAGAGAGGAGGTGTGTTCTGCGTGATTGGTTAGAGGGTAATGGGGACTGAGAATGGGGGGGGATGAAGGGGGGGATTTGTCGCAGTGCGTGTTGTCCTGGTGCTGGACTAGGTTAGGTGTGTTGTGTGTGAGAGCTGTGCTGTTAGGGGTGAGCGGAGTAATGATGCCCGCTGTAGGTGTGAGAGGAGTGTTGATGGTATGTGTGGAGGTCTGGGGGTTGGTAAAAGGGATGGGGGTGTGAGTGGAGTATGAGGGGGAGCGCTCTGTGTCTGTGTTTGAGGCGTGTGTTACAACTGCATGGTGCTGAACTGGGATAGAGGGGTTGTGGGTGAGAGATGGGCGATCAGGGCTGGTAGGTGTGACCCTCATACTTTACCATCATTGTCTGCAGTAATGAGGAATGGATGGCCTACTTACTGATCTGGGACGAGGATATATGATACCTCATATTTGCCATACATTCAACTTTCAGCCTCTTATGCCCATCATTTGTTTGTAAGCCACCATCATCAAACTATTTGGAATATGCATGCACCAATTATCCCATTCTAGGTTTGTGATAATGTAGTTATATAACAGCCACTAAAATAATTAAGACAATTATATCCCATTCCACGAGACCAGATCCTAAAACTTTATAAGCCAGAAGAAGTAGGTGCACCAAGTACAAACCCAGGAAGATAGAGGGCCACAGAAGAAGAGCACAGTTAAGGGGAGGTTGTGTGGTTAGGCCCACTCCCTGGAAGCCTTTCCACACCTATGGTATCTCACTACATTTGCTGTATCAGTCCACGGCTGCTGCACTCATGGATTACCCTGGAACTATTTTTTCAGCCTGGTTCGGTTTCAGTTGAAGTTTTATAACTTGGAAGTGCATCTTTCACCATGGGTACTCTACTTTATGTCTATTTATCTGCCAGGTTACCTGATTCAAGCGTTCGAGGCTGCCAGGAAATGAGATGTACGTGAGAACTAAAAACGTTTATTCTTGCACGAGTGCACCCCTATCAACAGTGGCCATTTATTTATTTTATATTATTTTTCACATTTGATATGTCCTCGACCCTTGCTCCAAGCAGTAGTAAAGTGTTTTACAGAGAACTGATTTGTTATGCAAGGAGCACCTCGAACACAAGTTGCTATACAAAGAAGTGGTTGGTTTGGATTGGATTTCAGTAACCAGATATGGTGGCAACCTGTAACGCTTCTAGTTATTGCACTGTATGTACTGTTGGTTTTCATACATTTTCATCACAAATGCTTTCAGTTTGAGATACATCGAGTGAGTAAATTTACTCCGACACATTTGTTGTTTGTCAAGTTATAAAACAGAGCTTTGAACTAATACTTCCAGGTCCAAACACCGAACGCAGCCACAAGGTAAAGCATTCTCCCATGTTAAATGATCGAGAATAATAATATTGAAAAGCTTGACATCCTTCGAGCATTGTCCGATTTCATTGCACAGCTAACTCCTCTCATATGAGCTTCCCTCAGAAAAATATTAGTAAATGTTTAGAAAATTAAATCAAATCACAGAGTACTTTTTTTTTTTTACAAACTTTTATTTAGCGCAGACATGACCCGAAGGTATCGGGGATCAGAGGGCTTTACATAGCACCAGTTGGATTATGGAAAGACTAAAACGTTGCAGGCAGATATCTGAGGAACAGAATGCAAAAGAAAGCCGCATATACAGCAGTGCACTAGTCATTAAACTGAAAGCTCGGGTTAAAAAAAGCCTTGGACACCGTAATTAAAAACAAGGATGAAATAAATAGCGAAACCTCACGGCATGCAGCAAGCCTTTCCACGTCTCTCGTCGCAATGAAAGCGAGAGCGGATTTCCACTTACATCTGCACCAGGAAGGTTTCCTTTGAGCGATGTCTTCACGCAGCATTCCCGTGAATGTTCATGAAGTGGAGTGGTGTGGCTCACTGGTTAGAGGCAGCAGACCCGTAAGCTGAGAACGGCCCGGGACCAGGGTTCAATTCCCGACGCGGCAGGGTCGTGGACCAGGGTCAAAACGGACTCTATAATTCTCGCCTCGGTGCCTACTCTAACCAGGGAACACTCGGCAACTCTGGGCATTAAGCTTGCCTCATCTCTACAACGGCCCCTCACAGACGCCGGGGATGCCTGGTTTCACCTTGGAGATACCCAGAAAGGGACCATCTCACATGGAAAACCAGGACGGGTTCCCCAGCGGTCTTCAGCGCCAGGATACTCCATGGAGTCGCAGTGCGCTTTACAAGTACACCCACATTTACATTTACATGTGGATTATGGTGGTGATGAAAAAGTTACTTACCTTCGGTACCATTTTTTCTGGTAGATACAGAGCCTCTCTGCAGAGACAATGCGACTCTTCTCCTCCCTGCTTGTTGACATACCACATTGCGGTAGTGTTTTCCGCCTGGACTTGCAACGACTGACCGCGAAGGGAAGGGAGGGAGGCCTTGAGCGCCAAACGTATCGCCAGAAACTCTAGAAGGTTTATGTGAAGCAACCTTTCCTCTGGAGACCAAAGACCTTTGATCTCCAGATCCCCCAGATGAGCACCCCACCTTAGGGTGGATGCATCCGTTATCACTGTGGCCACTGATTGAGGAAGATGGAAGGGCTTTCCTTGAGACAGATTTCCTTCCACGCTCCACCAAGACAGATCCGCCGCAGCTTCTCTTTAGATACTCACAGATCAGCCAGTCGTCCAGATAAGGGAAAACCGGTATTCCCGACCTTCTGAGATGGCCTGTCACCACCGCCATCACCTTGGTGAAGTCTCGAGGTGCAGTAGTAAGACCAAAAGGAAGAACCGCAAACTGGTAATGTTGCGATTCTACCGTAAAATGGAGATACTTTCTGTGCGACTTCAGGATTGGAATGTGGAAATACGCTTCCTGCAAGTCGATCGACACCATCTAGTTCTCTTGCTGCAATGCTTGAAGAATCTGTGCAAGGGTGAGCATCTTGAACTTCTCCTGCTTCAGAAAGAGGTTCAAGATCCTGAGGTCCAGGATTGGACGAAGCCTGCCATCCTTCTTGGTAATCAAGAAATACTGGGAGTAGCATCCCTGACCCCTTTCCTGCTCCGGAACCACCTCAATCGCACATTTTCTCAGTAATGCCAGGACTTCCTCCTGTAAGAGAAGCAGGTGGTCCTTTGTGCAAAATCCCTGACAAGGAGGGTAATTTGGGGGAAATTCCAGAAAGGGAAGAGCATACCCATTCTCTACAAGATTGAGCACCCAAAGGTCTGATATGACCGATTTTCTAATCCTGTAGAAAATGAGTAAGACGACCCCCCACAGGACCAACATGATCCAGAATGGTGGATCTAGCCATGCTTTGCTGTGGCAGGAGGGAGGTGGGAAGAGGAAGAGGAGGAGAGGGAGGAAGAGGAGGCCTGACTACCTCGAGTACGGCCCCTGTTTCTGCCCCTGTAGGATTTATACAGGGAATTCTGCTGCTGCGGCTGTGGTTGTTTGTATGAGCGAAAGGAAGACATTCCGAATCCTGTGAATCTCTTATTCAAAGAACCTCTGGATTGCAGACCTAGAGACCTAGCCGTTGCCTTACTCTCCTTGTACCTTTCCAAGGTCGCATCTGCCTTCTTGCCAAACAGACCCAAACCATCAAAAGGGAGGTCTATCAAAGGCGCCTGCACATCAGGAGAAAAGGCAGAAGCTTTCAGCCAAGCAGCCCTTCTGGTGGCAACAGATGATCCCATGACCCTTGCCACAGAGTCAGCAGTATCCAAACCGCTCTGGATTACCTGGCGAGCGGCAGCCTGCGTATCTGCTAGCACCTCACTGAAGTTCTGCCTGTCCTCTTCAGGTATCTTTGGTACCAACTGCTTCGCGGAGTCCATAAGTGCGTGAATATAACTCCCCAGAAGACACGCCGCATTCGTAGATTTTAAGGCCATGCTGGCCGATGAGAAAACCTTTTTTGCTGATTGGTCCAATCTCTTTGACTCCCTATCACTTGGTACTTGAGGGAAGGCTCCAGTAGACTTCTTGGAGCAGGCTGCCTGAACTACCAGACTCTCAGGAGACGGATGGGATGACAAAAAGTCCGGATCCCCAGGAGCAATCCTATACCTTCTTGCTACAGCCTTTGATACCGCAGGAGACGAAAAGGGCTTACGCCATACCTCCATTACCGGCTCAGTAATAGCCTCGGTAAATGGCAGCATTGGCTCAACAACTGAAGAGGGAGAATGAAGCACCTCTGTTAAAATGTTAGACTTAAACTCTGCAGTAGGCAAATTCAAATCCAAGAGTTCATCCGCCTTTTTATTGACCGTGTGGTACGGTGCGACATCTTTTGATGGGACATCAGGAGTTGAAGAAAGCTCCCACTCTGGAGATAACTCCAGGCCACTTGCCTCTTTAAGCTCCTCAAACAAGTCCTCAGACTCCTGCAGTTCTCCCTCCTTCGTCTCCTCTGCTGGATACCTTTGCTCCTCCAGTAGCCTTTGAGCCTCCTGTGAGAAAGTGGCTCTATATACACTGGACTAGAATGAAGTACAGTGTGTATAGAGTCCACCAACCCCAGAGGTATAACAGAGGTAAAAGTCAGAACTGACCTTACTCTCCAAAATGGTAGCTTGGTCGAGCAGTAAGGCAGTACCAGAGGACAGTGTAAAGCATTTGTTGTACACACTCAGTAAGCAAAAGGTTTCACACACTCATGGACTGAACTCCAGGCCAATTGTTTTTATATCCACAGATATAGTTGTTTTATTTTTTAGAACCAACAGTTATAAAAATATACTTTTCTGGTATGAGTACTCTCATGTAATTACCTTGCAAAGGAATAATAAAGATTGTGCACACAATTAATACAGTATTGAGAGTAAGCAACAAAATCCTAAAACACACTCTAGCATTGAGCTCAATGAGTTTTCCACATAGAAGTACAGTTGATTACTATATAGATTACTTTAGTAGTCCCAGGACCAGATCCTAGATTCAGTCCTGGGGTCTAAGCTGAAACCAGATTAGCAAAAACGTTTTAGTTACTGTAGTGAATTTTCATGCATATAAAGCGGTTTTAAAAGTTCACACTTAGAAACTTTTCAATGTAAATCTGACAATGTTATCCAAGGAGGATCTTGAAAAGGGAACAAAGACTGCAGGCTCGGGGACGGTGGATCTTCAGGAGCTACCAACACTTCGAGGGGTAAGTTGGGATCTTAGAGGATAGGTAGGAAGCCAGGAGTTGGGCACAGGGTGCCGTGGGGCTCCGGGGTGTCTTTTGAGGTAGGGAAATCGTACCCCCTGCTGGTCGCGGTCGTCTGGGTCCTTTGTACTAAGGCTGCAGGCGTCGTCTCAGTCGTCAAGGAGGGTCCTTGGGCACTGGATTCCGAGTCAGAATCGCTGGGGGGATATCCTCAGGGTCTTGGTTCACTCCAGCACAGGCCAGGCTTGGCGGGTGCAGTGTGCAGTATTTGCGGTTCCGGGCTGATGCCAGGGTTTTTACTTGCTTTGAGCAGTACCACTGCTCGTGGGAGACCCAGGTAGTCAGAGTCACAAGGCAGTCAGGTCCTACGGGGTTTTCGAGGTTGCTGACCACTGGAGACGCCGGGGTTTAGCAGGAGCAGGGTCGAGGGTTGACAGGCCAATAGGGCTGGGGCCAAATCAGTTGTTGTCTTCCTCTTCTTAGCAGCTGCACGGCAGGTCTTCTTGTTTCTTGTTCTTGTTTCGGTATCTGAGGAAGGAAGGTTCAGGGAGCCCCTAAATACTAAATATAGGGGTGTTACAGGAAGGGCAAGGGCAGGGATCAATGGGTCCCTGTCCTGGGGTGAGTACACCACCTAGCCTGCTCCTCTCCTGTGGGAGGGGGCAGGAGCCTAGCTGTGATTGGGCAGGGCTCCCCATCTACAAGATGGCCGGAGCCCGGGGTCGTGCTTCACCTCGTCTCCTCCACCTGAGGGGTGGAGTTGGCAAAGGTTGGCATACCCCCCTTCCTGACGTAGTTTTTCCCGCCTGTCATCCCGCCAGAGTGTGGGTAGACGGGTGGGGGCCAGTTGCTGGGTACAGCAAATGGTCTGGAGAAGCTCAGCGGCGGCATGCCTTTGAAGCTTCCCCTTGCCCATCCTGGGGGAGGAGACATAGCACCTCGCCCAGGATGTGCATTGCTGCAGGCCCAGGAAAGCGGGGGGGCTCTCCACCCAGGGGTCCAGCAACATGTCTGCTGTGTGGCAGCCTCTGCAGCCACTCAGCCCAGACGTGGATTGTAGGTTAGGTTTTCAGGGGGAATCTCTAAGATGCCCTCTGGTGCATTTTACATTAAATCCTACACTGGCATCAATGTGGGTTTAATGTGCTGAGAACTTTGTTACCAATTTTGTCAGTGTTTAGTGTAGCCATTAAGGTGCTGTGGAGTTCGTAATGACAAACTCCCAGCACCATATACTCTTAATGGCATCACTGCACACAGTGCCCAGGAATGGCCCTGGGTACTGTAGGGGCACAGGGCTCATGCACCTGTGCCCACACCACCGCTATGCCGGTAAACCTTGTTCCCGACGCGTCTTGAAGCATAAATAGCCGTGTGGACTTGAGCCGCCAGAGAGAGAAGAATTGAACTTTTCCTTTGCTATGAATTTTGCTACCGAGTGGGCACTAGAAGTGGGCGCCAACCTCCAGAGGTACCCCTCGTTGGGTGTACCCCACCTTGGATTCCCCAGCCACGTGGACTTAGTTTGCAGATTTTATTCAGCAGATGAAAAAAGTGCGACGCGTTTCGCCGATAAGGCTTGCTGACGCTCGTCCTGATTATATATCCAGAGTATATATACGGTTCACAGTCCTGCTCCGCTACCTTAGAAAAAGGACAAGAAATCCAATCCGCACCAACGGAACCCACAGGTACAGACCACTCCACAGCGCAAAAGTGAATTCAAAGGTGGTTTATTCACACGCAATCGCCAGCATGACGCGTTTCGGTCACTACACGGTGACCTTGATCACAATATATATATATATATATATATATATATGTGATTGTAATTTGTGTATTCATTCCATAAAAAATTCATTTTTGGATATATCTGGGTTTTTAATTTAACCTGGATTACAAATAAATACCGAATCGATCCCTCTGTGCTCCTTTGTATTTGTATACATCTTTTTGATGTCATGTGCTCATGTACATGAGGGTAATTTGGGCACTACCCCTATTTATTCCTAGTAACACACCACTGGCATAGGGCACCCAGCTAGAGGGGTGGCTGATGTATGCCAGGGCAGTGGGTTTTGTGGGCATGGCACACAGGGATGTGTGCCATGTCGACTCTTTGTTTAGTTCTGTACTTAGACACTCAGCCTGCAAAGGCAGTGTGTGGTTGTCAGGGTACAGGGCCCCTAAGAGTGACACAATAAGTGCTGCAGCCCTTAGGGGTCTTCTCTGGTCACCAGGCCCTGGGTACCTAGTTCCCATTTACCAGGGGCTGATAGGTGGCCAGAGATGCAAATTGGGTTTTAGGTTCAGTACAATTTTAGGGAAGGAACACAGGCCCTGGGCACCTGGTTGGCAGAAGCCCAGGGCACACTCAGTCAAAGCACATCAGCAGTTCAGAAAAAAGTGGGGGCATACCAATGCAAGAAAGATGGCACATCTCACACTCCGCAACCAGTCCCTCAACCTCCCACAGGACCGGGACCTCGAACAGCGCGGAGCTGACTGCCGTGCCTCGAGCAGCTTTCGGAACCGCTCCGGCAAAGACTTTGGATTCATGGTCTGGCAGTTGGAGCACGACTTGGGGTCATGGTCGTGCTCCAGGCAATACAGGCACACGTGGTGCGGATCCATCACTGACATCAGTTGGTTACAGGAATCGCAAGCCTTAAAGCCGAGCATCCCTGACATGCACCAGAAGTCAAGACTCAAAAACGGTAACTACAAAAGTCGCAAAAAAGTCAGTCAAAAACTGACTGGAGGTATAGCTCTTCCTGGATCTGCGCTGGCTGGCGCAGAAAAATAAAGAATTGACGTCAGTGTGCGAGGACAGTGTCCAAGTAGCTGCTGCGACGCCATCCCAGCGACCACGACTCCAACGACGAACGTGGAGCTGACCGATGCCACCTTTCGACTCGCAGGGTACTGCTGACGAAAAACGTTCTGGATCCAGTCTGACGCCTGGGGGTAATTCTAAGGTAAGGAATTTATAACTAACGGTTTCTTTCAGATTGAATGTTTCCTTAACTTGTAACTCGCTGATACGCGGAAGTGAAGGTACAGCTACAAGAAAAGCCGATTTCAAGGAAAGGAACTGAAAGTTGCATTTGTAGAGGGGTTTAAAAGGTGGCCCCATGAGCCTTGTAAGAACCCAGTTAAGGGTCCACTGTTTTCAGCCCTCACATGAACCCCTTAACCGCTGGAAGTGGGATGAGTGTTCCCTATCTGCATGTAGGGTGCTACAGGGCGGTGTAAAGAGGCATATGCAATACCTGCCTTCTGAAGGTGTAAAAAGCAACTAAAAGGTTTCTTACCATTTGCCTCCTGTAATTTTGCAGCTTAAAGGATTCTTTAAATTCACATACTGTGCATTACTCTGACATTTACTGGTTGGGGCTGGATTATTTTTCTTTTCTCTCGCACTTTTTTGATGTGAGCATGGTTGGTGTCCCTGTGCTGGTATGTCCGTCCCTTTATGATGTCAGATGTGCACATTGAAAGCCCCTGTGCATTACAGCAATCTTCAGATTATTTTTTCCCTTTGCCGACCTTGAGTCCATGTCTGCTTGGGCTACCTATTTTGGTGCATGTGTATATCTTCAGCCCACCGTAGTTTGTAAGGCATCTCCTTTCTAGGGAGGAAGTAGGAGGCATGCATATCCAGAAAATTCTTATAGCTGCAAAAGTACACCTACAGGTAAGTAACACATTTTATTTCCCAGTGTGAATATTTCCTGGATTCACATGCTATGCATTGATTTTGGCGCTATCCTTTTTCTCTTGGAAGCCGTGTTGAAATGAGCTTGTGCTTTAATTCTCTTTTCCCCACTGGTGTTTCCTTGTTAATTGAAATGTCCAGACAATATTTTAGCAGCCTCTATCCCTGCCATTCCGGTTATTGCCACTGTAACCTGCCCTTCCGTATCCTCTGTCTTCCAGGGACTCGTGAAAAGCCTGTTTTTGGTGTTGGTTTAGTGTTATGATCTGGGGAGAGGCAGAGTATGCAAAAGCTGCGCTGGTTCGCCGATGGTTATTTAGTATTACAACGTGAGCGAAATACACTTAATACACTTAATCACCCAATTCATGTCTGCATTCTCTTAGGCATGCTCGTGGAGATCAAAGAGAATGGAGGTGTTGGCTATCTGGACGCCAAAGCGAAGAGATGATGTTGGCCGAAGAGGAGCAGGGTACCTGTCGAGGAATGCGTGTGCAGTGACTGCTCTCCAGTTTTCAGTCTCAAGCAACAGAATACTTAGGCCTGAAAAGGCAACTAAGAACATGCTGTTCTTGGAGCGGTTTCTACCCATGTCCGAACTGGATGGCGGAAAAAAAGACCTAAAGTGAAGTTGGTGCTCATGTGACCTGTGGATATGGGAGGAGCCAGAAAACATCCTGTGACTAGAAGCTTCTTTGGGAAAAAATTGAAGTTGCATCTGAGCATAACGCTAGATTTCAGGAGTACGCAAAGCAGGTGCCTCTACAGCTACACATGCTACAAACATACAGCCTGATTTAAAGTTCGGCGAACTGGTTACTCCATCACAAACATGACTGACATCCCGTCAAACGCATTACAAGTGCCATTGTTTATAATGCACTTGTAATACGGCAAACAAGATATCTGTCACGTCTGTGATGGGGCAACCCATCTGCCGAACTCTAAATCAAGCAGATTGTGTTTTTATTATTCTTATATATGTGGTTTTGACTTAGCAATTACAAGCTGTTTAATGTAATTTTTATAAAGATGTGGTTAACATTTAATAACTATTTCTTAATTTCCTTAAAGTTAAACATTCAGAACCTTTCAATATATAGTTGTTACTCGTCACTTCTACAAAGCTGTGCGAAAAATAAAGTGCTTTGCGCATAACAATAAACAAATTCAAGCATATGTAAATCAAAACAGATCTCTCCCACTAATTCCTAAAATGTTATCAGAAGAGGTCTCCATGTAGGTATGCAATTAATTGTTGCGCTTTAAATTGTTTTGTAGTTAACTGTATTTTGTTGTTTCCACATATATAATGGCATCAACTGCTTCACACCTAGTATTACACTCCTAGCATCAACCCTTCACACCTAGTATTACACTCCAGCAGCAACCCTTCACACCTAGTATCACACTCCAGCATCAACCCTTCACACCTAGTATTACACTCCCAGCCTCTACCCTTCACACCTAGTATTACACTCCCAGCCTCTACCCTTCACACCTAGTATTACACTCCCAGCCTCTACCCTTCACACCTAGTATTACACTCCCAGCCTCTACCCTTCACACCTAGTATTACACTCCCAGCCTCTACCCTTCACACCTAGTATTACACTCCAGCATCAACCCTTCACACCTAGTATTACACTCCCAGCCTCTACCCTTCACACCTAGTATCACACTCCAGCATCAACCCTTCACACCTAGTATTACACTCCAGCATCAACCCTTCACACCTAGTATTACACTCCCAGCCTCTACCCTTCACACCTAGTATTACACTCCCAGCATCAACCCTTCACACCTAGTATTACACTCCCAGCCTCTACCCTTCACACCTAGTATTACACTCCTAGCATCAACCCTTCACACCTAGTATTACACTCCTAGCATCAACCCTTCACACCTAGTATTACACTCCCAGCATCAACCCTTCACACCTAGTATCACACTCCAGCATCAACCCTTCACACCTAGTATTACACTCCAGCATCAACCCTTCACACCTAGTATTACACTCCCAGCCTCTACCCTTCACACCTAGTATTACACTCCCAGCATCAACCCTTCACACCTAGTATTACACTCCCAGCCTCTACCCTTCACACCTAGTATTACACTCCTAGCATCAACCCTTCACACCTAGTATTACACTCCTAGCATCAACCCTTCACACCTAGTATTACACTCCAGCATCAACCCTTCACACCTAGTATTACACTCCCAGCCTCTACCCTTCACACCTAGTATTACACTCCTAGCATCAACCCTTCACACCTAGTATTACACTCCCAGCCTCTACCCTTCACACCTAGTATTACACTCCTAGCATCAACCCTTCACACCTAGTATTACACTCCCAGCCTCTACCCTTCACACCTAGTATTACACTCCTAGCATCAACCCTTCACACCTAGTATTACACTCCTAGCATCAACCCTTCACACCTAGTATTACACTCCCAGCCTCTACCCTTCACACCTAGTATTACACTCCTAGCATCAACCCTTCACACCTAGTATTACACTCCTAGCATCAACCCTTCACACCTAGTATTACACTCCCAGCATCAACCCTTCACACCTAGTATCCCACTCCAGCATCAACCCTTCACACCTAGTATTACACTCCAGCATCAACCCGTCACACCTAGTATTACACTCCCAGCCTCTACCCTTCACACCTAGTATTACACTCCTAGCATTAACCCTTCACACCTAGTATTACACTCCCAGCCTCTACCCTTCACACCTAGTATTACACTCCTAGCATCAACCCTTCACACCTAGTATTACACTCCCAGCATCAACCCTTCACACCTAGTATTACACTCCCAGCCTCTACCCTTCACACATAGTATTACACTCCCAGCCTCTACCCTTAACACCTAGTATTACACTCCCAGCATCTACCCTTCACACCTAGTATTACACTCCCAGCCTCTACCCTTCACACATAGTATTACACTCCTAGCATCAACCCTTCACACCTAGTATTACACTCCTAGCATCAACCCTTCACACCTAGTATTACACTCCCAGCATCAACCCTTCACACCTAGTATCACACTCCAGCATCAACCCTTCACACCTAGTATTACACTCCAGCATCAACCCTTCACACCTAGTATTACACTCCCAGCCTCTACCCTTCACACCTAGTATTACGCTCCCACCATCAACCCTTCACACCTAGTATTACACTGCCAGGCTCTACCCTTCACACCTAGTATTACACTCCCAGCCTCTACCCTTCACACATAGTATTACACTCCCAGCAGCAACCCTTCACACCTAGTATTACACTCCCAGCCTCTACCCTTCACACATAGTATTACACTCCCAGCCTCTACCCTTAACACCTAGTATTACACTCCCAGCATCTACCCTTCACACCTAGTATTACACTCCCAGCATCAACCCTTCACACCTAGTATCACACTCCAGCATCAACCCTTCACACCTAGTATTACACTCCCAGCCTCTACCCTTCACACCTAGTATTACACTCCCAGCATCAACCCTTCACACCTAGTATTACACTCCCAGCATCAACCCTTCACACCTAGTGTTACACTCCCAGCCTCTACCCTTCACACATAGTATTACACTCCCAGCCTCTACCCTTAACACCTAGTATTACACTCCCAGCATCTACCCTTCACACCTAGTATTACACTCCCAGCCTCTACCCTTCACACCTAGTATTACACTCCCAGCATCAACCCTTCACACCTAGTATTACACTCCCAGCCTCTACCCTTCACACCTAGTATTACACTCCTAGCATCAACCCTTCACACCTAGTATTACACTCCCAGCCTCTACCCTTCACACCTAGTATTACACTCCCAGCCTCTACCCTTCACACCTAGTATTACACTCCTAGCATCAACCCTTCACACCTAGTATTACACTCCCAGCATCAACCCTTCACACCTAGTATTACACTCCCAGCAGCAACCCTTCCCACCTAGTATTACACTCCCAGCATCAACCCTTCCCACCTAGTATTACACTCCAGCATCAACCCTTCACACCTAGTATTACACTCCCAGCATCAACCCTTCACACCTAATATTACACTCCAGCATCAACCCTTCACACCTAGTATTACACTCCCAGCATCAACCCTTCACACCTAGTGTTACACTCCCAGCATCTACCCTTCACACCTAGTATTACACTCCCAGCATCAACCCTTCACACCTAATATTACACTCCAGCATCAACCCTTCACACCTAGTATTACACTCCCAGCATCAACCCTTCACACCTAGTATTACACTCCTAGCATCAACCCTTCACACCTAGTGTTACACTCCCAGCATCAACCCTTCACACCTAGTATTACACTCCCAGCATCAACCCTTCACACCTAGTATTACACTCCCAGCCTCTACCCTTCACACCTAGTATTACATTCCCAGCAGCAACCCTTCACACCTAGTATTACACTCCCAGCATCAACCCTTCACACCTAGTATTACACTCCCAGCAGCAACCCTTCACACCTAGTATTACACTCCCAGCATCAACCCTGCACACCTAGTATTACACTCCTAGCATCAACCCTTCACACCTAGTGTTACACTCCCAGCATCAACCCTTCACACCTAGTATTACACTCCCAGCAGCAACCCTTCACACCTAGTATTACACTCCCAGCAGCAACCCTTCACACCTAGTGTTACACTCCCAGCATCAACCCTGCACACCTAGTATTACACTCCTAGCATCAACCCTTCACACCTAGTGTTACACTCCCAGCATCAACCCTTCACACCTAGTATTACACTCCCAGCAGCAACCCTTCACACCTAGTATTACACTCCTAGCATCAACCCTTCACACCTAGTGTTACACTCCCAGCATCAACCCTTCACACCTAGTATTACACTCCCAGCAGCAACCCTTCACACCTAGTATTACACTCCCAGCATCTACCCTTCACACCTAGTATAACACTCCTAGCATCAACCCTTCACACCTAATATTACACTCCAGCATCAACCCTTCACACCTAGTATTACACTCCCAGCATCAACCCTTCACACCTAGTATTACACTCCCAGCCTCTACCCTTCACACCTAGTATTACACTCCTAGCATCAACCCTTCACACCTAGTATTACACTCCCAGCCTCTACCCTTCACACCTAGTATTACACTCCCAGCATCAACCCTTCACACCTAGTATTACACTCCCAGCCTCTACCCTTCACACCTAGTATTACACTCCTAGCATCAACCCTTCACACCTAGTATTACACTCCCAGCCTCTACCCTTCACACCTAGTATTACACTCCCAGCCTCTACCCTTCACACCTAGTATTACACTCCTAGCATCAACCCTTCACACCTAGTATTACACTCCCAGCATCAACCCTTCACACCTAGTATTACACTCCCAGCAGCAACCCTTCCCACCTAGTATTACACTCCCAGCATCAATCCTTCACACCTAGTATTACACTCCCAGCATCAACCCATCACACCTAGTATTACACTCCCAGCATCAACCCTTCACACCTAGTATTACACTCCCAGCATCAACCCTTCACACCTAGTATTACACTCCCAGCATCAACCCTTCACACCTAGTACTACACTCCCAGCATCAACCCTTCACACCTAGTATTACACTCCCAGCATCTACCCTTCACACCTAGTATTACACTCCTAGCATCAACCCTTCACACCTAGTGTTACACTCCCAGCATCAACCCTTCACACCTAGTATTACACTCCCAGCAGCAACCCTTCACACCTAGTATTACACTCCCAGCATCAACCCTTCACACCTAGTATTACACTCCTAGCATCAACCCTTCACACCTAGTGTTACACTCCCAGCATCAACCCTTCACACCTAGTATTACACTCCCAGCAGCAACCCTTCACACCTAGTATTACACTCCTAGCATCAACCCTTCACACCTAGTGTTACACTCCCAGCATCAACCCTTCACACCTAGTATTACACTCCCAGCAGCAACCCTTCACACCTAGTATTACACTCCCAGCATCTACCCTTCACACCTAGTATAACACTCCTAGCATCAACCCTTCACACCTAATATTACACTCCAGCATCAACCCTTCACACCTAGTATTACACTCCCAGCATCAACCCTTCACACCTAGTATTACACTCCCAGCCTCTACCCTTCACACCTAGTATTACACTCCTAGCATCAACCCTTCACACCTAGTATTACACTCCCAGCCTCTACCCTTCACACCTAGTATTACACTCCCAGCATCAACCCTTCACACCTAGTATTACACTCCCAGCCTCTACCCTTCACACCTAGTATTACACTCCTAGCATCAACCCTTCACACCTAGTATTACACTCCCAGCCTCTACCCTTCACACCTAGTATTACACTCCCAGCCTCTACCCTTCACACCTAGTATTACACTCCTAGCATCAACCCTTCACACCTAGTATTACACTCCCAGCATCAACCCTTCACACCTAGTATTACACTCCCAGCAGCAACCCTTCCCACCTAGTATTACACTCCCAGCATCAATCCTTCACACCTAGTATTACACTCCCAGCATCAACCCATCACACCTAGTATTACACTCCCAGCATCAACCCTTCACACCTAGTATTACACTCCCAGCATCAACCCTTCACACCTAGTATTACACTCCCAGCATCTACCCTTCACACCTAGTATTACACTCCCAGCATCAACCCTTCCCACCTAGTATTACACTCCAGCATCAACCCTTCACACCTAGTATTACACTCCCAGCATCAACCCTTCCCACCTAGTATTACACTCCCAGCAGCAACCCTTCCCACCTAGTATTACACTCCCAGCATCAACCCTTCCCACCTAGTATTACACTCCAGCATCAACCCTTCACACCTAGTATTACACTCCCAGCATCAACCCTGCACACCTAGTGTTACACTCCCAGCAGCAACCCTTCACACCTAGTATTACACTCCCAGCATCTACCCTTCACACCTAGTATTACACTCCAGCATCAACTCTTCACACCTAGTATTACAATCCCAGCATCAACCCTTCACACCTAGTGTTACACTCCCAGCAGCAACCCTTCCCACCTAGTATTACACTCCTAGCATCAACCCTTCACACCTAGTGTTACACTGCCAGCATCAACCCTTCACACCTAGTGTTACACTGCCAGCATCAACCCTTCACACCTAGTATTACACTCCCAGAATCAACCCTTCACACCTAGTATTACACTCCCAGCATCAACCCTTCACACCTAGTGTTACACTGCCAGCATCAACCCTTCACACCTAGTGTTACACTGCCAGCATCAACCCTTCACACCTAGTGTTACACTCCCAGCATCAACCCTTCACACCTAGTATTACACTCCAGCATCAACCCTTCACACCTAGTATTACACTCCCAGCAGCAACCCTTCACACCTAGTATTACACTCCCAGCATCAACCCTTCACACCTAGTATTACACTCCAGCATCAACCCTTCACACCTAGTGTTGCACTCCCAGCATCAACCCTTCACACCTAGTATTACACTCCCAGCAGCAACCCTTCACACCTAGTATTACAATCCCAGCATCAACCCTTCACACCTAGTATTACACTCCCAGCATCAATCCTTCACACCTAGTATTACACTCCATCATCAACCCTTCACACCTAGTATTAGTATTACACTCCAGCATCAACCCTTCACACCTAATATTACACTCCCTGCATCAACCCTTCACACCTAGTATTACACTCCCAGCCTCTACCCTTCACACATAGTATTACACTCCCAGCATCAACCCTTCACACCTAGTATTACACTCCCAGCATCTACCCTTCACACCTAGTATTACACTCCCAGCATCAACCCTTCCCACCTAGTATTACACTCCCAGCCTCTACCCTTCACACCTAGTATTACACTCCCAGCCTCTACCCTTCACACCTAGTATTACACTCCCAGCATCAACCCTTCACACCTAGTATTACACTCCCAGCATCTACCCTTCACACCTAGTATTACACTCCCAGCATCAACCCTTCCCACCTAGTATTACACTCCAGCATCAACCCTTCACACCTAGTATTACACTCCCAGCATCAACCCTTCACACCTAGTATTACACTCCCAGCAGCAACCCTTCCCACCTAGTATTACACTCCCAGCATCAACCCTTCCCACCTAGTATTACACTCCCAGCATCAACCCTGCACACCTAGTGTTACACTCCCAGCAGCAACCCTTCACACCTAGTATTACACTCCCAGCCTCTACCCTTCACACCTAGTGTTGCACTCCCAGCATCAACCCTTCACACCTAGTATTACACTCCCAGCAGCAACCCTTCACACCTAGTATTACACTCCATCATCAACCCTTCACACCTAGTATTACACTCCCAGCAGCAACCCTTCACACCTAGTATTACAATCCCAGCATCAACCCTTCACACCTAGTATTACACTCCCAGCATCAATCCTTCACACCTAGTATTACACTCCATCATCAACCCTTCACACCTAGTATTAGTATTACACTCCAGCATCAACCCTTCACACCTAATATTACACTCCCTGCATCAACCCTTCACACCTAGTATTACACTCCCAGCCTCTACCCTTCACACATAGTATTACACTCCCAGCATCAACCCTTCACACCTAGTATTACACTCCCAGCATCTACCCTTCACACCTAGTATTACACTCCCAGCATCAACCCTTCCCACCTAGTATTACACTCCCAGCCTCTACCCTTCACACCTAGTATTACACTCCCAGCCTCTACCCTTCACACCTAGTATTACACTCCCAGCATCAACCCTTCACACCTAGTATTACACTCCCAGCATCTACCCTTCACACCTAGTATTACACTCCCAGCAACAACCCTTCACACCTAGTATTACACTCCCAGCAGCAACCCTTCCCACCTAGTATTACACTCCCAGCATCAACCCTTCCCACCTAGTATTACACTCCCAGCATCAACCCTGCACACCTAGTGTTACACTCCCAGCAGCAACCCTTCACACCTAGTATTACACTCCCAGCCTCTACCCTTCACACCTAGTGTTGCACTCCCAGCATCAACCCTTCACACCTAGTATTACACTCCCAGCATCAACCCTTCACACCTAGTGTTGCACTCCCAGCATCAACCCTTCACACCTAGTATTACACTCCCAGCAGCAACCCTTCACACCTAGTATTACAATCCCAGCATCAACCCTTCACACCTAGTATTACACTCCCAGCATCAATCCTTCACACCTAGTATTACACTCCATCATCAACCCTTCACACCTAGTATTAGTATTACACTCCAGCATCAACCCTTCACACCTAATATTACACTCCCTGCATCAACCCTTCACACCTAATATTACACTCCCTGCATCAACCCTTCACACCTAGTATTACACTCCCAGCAGCAACCCTTCACACCTAGTATTACACTCCAGCATCAACCCTTCACACCTAGTGTTACACTCCCAGCATCAACCCTTCACACCTAGTGTTACACTCCCAGCATCAACCCTTCACACCTAGTATTACACTCCAGCATCAACCCTTCACACCTAGTATTACACTCCCAGCATCAACCCTTCACACCTAGTATTACACTCCAGCAGCAACCCTTCACACCTAGTATTACACTCCCAGCATCAACCCTTCACACCTAGTATTACACTCCAGCATCAACCCTTCACACCTAGTATTACACTCCCAGCAGCAACCCTTCACACCTAGTATTACAATCCCAGCATCAACCCTTCACACCTAGTATTACACTCCCAGCATCAATCCTTCACACCTAGTATTACACTCCATCATCAACCCTTCACACCTAGTATTAGTATTACACTCCAGCATCAACCCTTCACACCTAATATTACACTCCCTGCATCAACCCTTCACACCTAGTATTACACTCCCAGCCTCTACCCTTCACACATAGTATTACACTCCCAGCATCAACCCTTCACACCTAGTATTACACTCCCAGCATCTACCCTTCACACCTAGTATTACACTCCCAGCATCAACCCTTCCCACCTAGTATTACACTCCCAGCCTCTACCCTTCACACCTAGTATTACACTTCCAGCCTCTACCCTTCACACCTAGTATTACACTCCCAGCATCAACCCTTCACACCTAGTATTACACTCCCAGCATCTACCCTTCACACCTAGTATTACACTCCCAGCATCAACCCTTCACACCTAGTGTTGCACTCCCAGCATCAACCCTTCACACCTAGTATTACACTCCCAGCAGCAACCCTTCACACCTAGTATTACAATCCCAGCATCAACCCTTCACACCTAGTATTAGACTCCCAGCATCAATCCTTCACACCTAGTATTACACTCCATCATCAACCCTTCACACCTAGTATTAGTATTACACTCCAGCATCAACCCTTCACACCTAATATTACACTCCCTGCATCAACCCTTCACACCTAGTATTACACTCCAAGCATCAACCCTTCACACCTAGTATTACACTCCCAGCCTCTACCCTTCACACATAGTATTACACTCCAGCATCTACCCTTCACACCTAGTATTATACTCCCAGCATCAACCCTTCACACCTAGTATTACACTCCCAGCATCTACCCTTCACACCTAGTATTACACTCCAGCATCTACCCTTCACACCTAGTATTACACTCCAGCATCTACCCTTCACACCTAATATTACACTCCCTGCATCAACCCTTCACACCTAGTATTACACTCCCAGCATCAACCCTTCACACCTAGTATTACACTCCCAGCCTCTACCCTTCACACATAGTATTACACTCCAGCATCTACCCTTCACACCTAGTATTACACTCCCAGCATCAACCCTTCACACCTAGTATTACACTCCCAGCATCTACCCTTCACACCTAGTATTACACTCCCAGCATCAACCCTTCACACCTAGTATTACACTCCCAGCATCAACCCATCACACCTAGTACTACACTCCAGCAGCAACCCTTCACACCTAGTATTACACTCCAGCATCAACCCTTCACACCTAGTGTTACACTCCCAGCATCAACCCTTCACACCTAGTATTACACTCCCAGCATCAACCCTTCACACCTAGTATTACACTCCCAGCATCTACCCTTCACACCTAGTATTACACTCCCAGCATCAACCCTTCACACCTAGTATTACACTCCCAGCATCAACCCTTCACACCTAGTATTACACTCCAGCATCAACCCTTCACACCTAGTATTACACTCCCAGCATCAACCCTTCACACATAGTATTACACTCCCAGCCTCTACCCTTCACACATAGTATTACACTCCAGCATCTACCCTTCACACCTAATATTACACTCCCTGCATCAACCCTTCACACCTAGTATTACACTCCCAGCATCAACCCTTCACACCTAGTATTACACTCCCAGCATCAACCCTTCACACCTAGTATTACACTCACAGCATCAACCCTTCACACCTAGTATTACACTCCCAGCAGCAACCCTTCACACCTAGTATTACAATCCCAGCATCAACCCTTCACACCTAGTATTACACTCCCAGCATCAATCCTTCACACCTAGTATTACACTCCATCATCAACCCTTCACACCTAGTATTAGTATTACACTCCAGCATCAACCCTTCACACCTAATATTACACTCCCTGCATCAACCCTTCACACCTAGTATTACACTCCCAGCAGCAACCCTTCACACCAAGTATTACACTCCCAGCATCAACCCTTCACACCTAGTTTTACACTACCAGCATCAACCCTTCACACCAGGTATTACATTCCCAGCATCTACCCTTCACACCTAGTATTACACTCCCAGCATCAACCCTTCCCACCTAGTATTACACTCCCAGCATCCACTCTTCACACCTAGTGTTACACTACCAGCATCAACCCTTCACACCTAGTGTTACACTACCAGCATCAACCCTTCACACCTAGTATTACACTCCTAGCATCAACCCTTCACACCTAGTATTACACTCCCAGCCTCTACCCTTCACACCTAGTATTACACTCCCAGCATCAACCCTTCACACCTAGTATTACACTCCAGCATCAACCCTTCACACCTAGTATTACACTCCCAGCATCAATCCTTCACACCTAGTTTTACACTCCCAGCAGCAACCCTTCACACCTAGTATTACACTCCAGCATCAACCCTTCACACCTAGTATTACACTCCCAGCATCAAGCCTTCACACCTAGTATTACACTCCCAGCAGCAACCCTTCACACCTAGTATTACACTCCCACCATCAACCCATCACACCTAGTATTACACTCCAGCATCAACCCTTCACACCTAGTATTACACTCCCAGCATCAACCCTTCACACCTAGTATTACACTCCCAGCATCAACCCTTCACACCTAGTATTACAATCCCAGCATCAACCCTTCACACTTAGTATTACACTCCAGCATCAACCCTTCACACCAAGTATTACACTCCCAGCATCAACCCTTCACACCTAGTATTACACTCCCAGCATCAACCCATCACACCTAGTATTACACTCCCAGCATCAACCCTTCACACCTAGTATTACACTCCCAGCATCAACCCTTCACACCTAGTATTACACTCCCAGCATCTACCCTTCACACCTAGTATTACACTCCCAGCATCAACCCTTCACACCTAGTATTACACTCACAGCATCAACCCTTCACACCTAGTATAACATTCCAGCATCAACCCTTCACACTAGTATTACACTCCCAGCATCAAGCCTTCATACCTAGTATTACACTCCCAGCAGCAACCCTTCACATCTAGTGTTACACTCCCAGCATCAACCCTTCACACCTAGTATTACACTCCCAGCAGCAACCCTTCACACCTAGTATTACACTCCCAGCATCAACCCTTCACACCTAGTATTACACTCCCAGCATCAACCCTTCACACCTAGTATTACACTCCAGCAGCAACCCTTCACACCTAGTATTACACTCCAGCATCAACCCTTCACACCTAGTGTTACACTCCCAGCATCAACCCTTCACACCTAGTATTACACTCCCAGCATCTACCCTTCACACCTAGTATTACACTCCCAGCATCAACCCTTCACACCTAGTATTACACTCCCAGCAGCAACCCTTCACACCTAGTATTACACTCCCAGCATCAATCCTTCACACCTAGTATTACACTCCAGCATCAACCCTTCACACCTAGTATTACACTCCCAGCCTCTACCCTTCACACCTAGTATTACACTCCCAGCATCTACCCTTCACACCTAGTATTACACTCCCAGCATCAACCCTTCACACCTAGTATTACACTCCCAGCAGCAACCCTTCACACCTAGTATTACACTCCCAGCATCAATCCTTCACACCTAGTATTACACTCCAGCAGCAACCCTTCACACCTAGTATTACACTCCCAGCCTCTACCCTTCACACCTAGTATTACACTCCAGCATCAACCCTTCACACCTAGTATTGCACTCCCAGCATCTACCCTTCACACCTAGAATTACACTCCCAGCATCAACCCTTCACACCTAGTATTACACTCCCAGCATCTACCCTTCACATCTAGAATTACACTCCCAGCATCAACCCTTCACACCTAGTGTTACACTCCCAGCATCAACCCTTCACACCTAGTATTACACTCCCAGCATCAACCCTTCACACCTAGTGTTACACTCCCAGCATCAACCCTTCACACCTAGTATTACACTCCAGCATCAACCCTTCACACCTAGTATTACACTCCAGCATCAACCCTTCACACCTAGTATTACACTCCCAGCATCAACCCTTAACACCTAGTGTTACACTCCCAGCAGCAACCCTTCACACCTAGTGTTACACTCCCAGCAGCAACCCTTCACACCTAGTATTACACTCCCAGCATCTACCCTTCACACCTAGTATAACACTCCTAGCATCAACCCTTCACACCTAATATTACACTCCAGCATCAACCCTTCACACCTAGTATTACACTCCTAGCATCAACCCTTCACACCTAGTGTTACACTCCCAGCATCAACCCTGCACACCTAGTGTTACACTCCCAGCAGCAACCCTTCACACCTAGTATTACACTCCCAGCATCAATCCTTCACACCTAGTATTACACTCCCAGCATCTACCCTTCACACCTAGTATAACACTCCTAGCATCAACCCTTCACACCTAATATTACACTCCAGCATCAACCCTTCACACCTAGTATTACACTCCCAGCATCAACCCTTCACACCTAGTATTACACTCCCAGCCTCTACCCTTCACACCTAGTATTACACTCCTAGCATCAACCCTTCACACCTAGTATTACACTCCCAGCCTCTACCCATCACACCTAGTATTACACTCCAGCATCAACCCTTCACACCTAGTATTACACTCCCAGCATCAACCCTTCACACCTAGTATTACACTCCCAGCATCAACCCTTCACACCTAGTATTACAATCCCAGCATCAACCCTTCACACTTAGTATTACACTCCAGCATCAACCCTTCACACCAAGTATTACACTCCCAGCATCAACCCTTCACACCTAGTATTACACTCCCAGCATCAACCCATCACACCTAGTATTACACTCCCAGCATCAACCCTTCACACCTAGTATTACACTCCCAGCATCAACCCTTCACACCTAGTATTACACTCCCAGCATCTACCCTTCACACCTAGTATTACACTCCCAGCATCAACCCTTCACACCTAGTATTACACTCCCAGCATCAACCCTTCACACCTAGTATAACATTCCAGCATCAACCCTTCACACTAGTATTACACTCCCAGCATCAAGCCTTCATACCTAGTATTACACTCCCAGCAGCAACCCTTCACATCTAGTGTTACACTCCCAGCATCAACCCTTCACACCTAGTATTACACTCCCAGCAGCAACCCTTCACACCTAGTATTACACTCCCAGCATCAACCCTTCACACCTAGTATTACACTCCCAGCATCAACCCTTCACACCTAGTATTACACTCCAGCAGCAACCCTTCACACCTAGTATTACACTCCAGCATCAACCCTTCACACCTAGTGTTACACTCCCAGCATCAACCCTTCACACCTAGTATTACACTCCCAGCATCTACCCTTCACACCTAGTATTACACTCCCAGCATCAACCCTTCACACCTAGTATTACACTCCCAGCAGCAACCCTTCACACCTAGTATTACACTCCCAGCATCAATCCTTCACACCTAGTATTACACTCCAGCATCAACCCTTCACACCTAGTATTACACTCCCAGCCTCTACCCTTCACACCTAGTATTACACTCCCAGCATCTACCCTTCACACCTAGTATTACACTCCCAGCATCAACCCTTCACACCTAGTATTACACTCCCAGCAGCAACCCTTCACACCTAGTATTACACTCCCAGCATCAATCCTTCACACCTAGTATTACACTCCAGCAGCAACCCTTCACACCTAGTATTACACTCCCAGCCTCTACCCTTCACACCTAGTATTACACTCCAGCATCAACCCTTCACACCTAGTATTGCACTCCCAGCATCTACCCTTCACACCTAGAATTACACTCCCAGCATCAACCCTTCACACCTAGTATTACACTCCCAGCATCTACCCTTCACATCTAGAATTACACTCCCAGCATCAACCCTTCACACCTAGTGTTACACTCCCAGCATCAACCCTTCACACCTAGTATTACACTCCCAGCATCAACCCTTCACACCTAGTGTTACACTCCCAGCATCAACCCTTCACACCTAGTATTACACTCCAGCATCAACCCTTCACACCTAGTATTACACTCCAGCATCAACCCTTCACACCTAGTATTACACTCCCAGCATCAACCCTTAACACCTAGTGTTACACTCCCAGCAGCAACCCTTCACACCTAGTGTTACACTCCCAGCAGCAACCCTTCACACCTAGTATTACACTCCCAGCATCTACCCTTCACACCTAGTATAACACTCCTAGCATCAACCCTTCACACCTAATATTACACTCCAGCATCAACCCTTCACACCTAGTATTACACTCCTAGCATCAACCCTTCACACCTAGTGTTACACTCCCAGCATCAACCCTGCACACCTAGTGTTACACTCCCAGCAGCAACCCTTCACACCTAGTATTACACTCCCAGCATCAATCCTTCACACCTAGTATTACACTCCCAGCATCTACCCTTCACACCTAGTATAACACTCCTAGCATCAACCCTTCACACCTAATATTACACTCCAGCATCAACCCTTCACACCTAGTATTACACTCCCAGCATCAACCCTTCACACCTAGTATTACACTCCCAGCCTCTACCCTTCACACCTAGTATTACACTCCTAGCATCAACCCTTCACACCTAGTATTACACTCCCAGCCTCTACCCTTCACACCTAGTATTACACTCCTAGCATCAACCCTTCACACCTAGTATTACACTCCCAGCCTCTACCCTTCACACCTAGTATTACACTCCCAGCATCAACCCTTCACACCTAGTATTACACTCCCAGCCTCTACCCTTCACACCTAGTATTACACTCCTAGCATCAACCCTTCACACCTAGTATTACACTCCCAGCCTCTACCCTTCACACCTAGTATTACACTCCCAGCCTCTACCCTTCACACCTAGTATTACACTCCTAGCATCAACCCTTCACACCTAGTATTACACTCCCAGCATCAACCCTTCACACCTAGTATTACACTCCCAGCAGCAACCCTTCCCACCTAGTATTACACTCCCAGCATCAACCCTTCCCACCTAGTATTACACTCCAGCATCAACCCTTCACACCTAGTATTACACTCCCAGCATCAACCCTTCACACCTAATATTACACTCCAGCATCAACCCTTCACACCTAGTATTACACTCCCAGCATCAACCCTTCACACCTAGTGTTACACTCCCAGCATCTACCCTTCACACCTAGTATTACACTCCAGCATCAACCCTTCACACCTAGTGTTACACTCCCAGCATCAACCCTTCACACCTAATATTACACTCCAGCATCAACCCTTCACACCTAGTATTACACTCCCAGCATCAACCCTTCACACCTAGTGTTACACTCCCAGCATCAACCCTTCACACCTAGTATTACACTCCCAGCATCAACCCTTCACACCTAATATTACACTCCAGCATCAACCCTTCACACCTAGTATTACACTCCTAGCATCAACCCTTCACACCTAGTGTTACACTCCCAGCAGCAACCCTTCACACCTAGTATTACACTCCCAGCATCAACCCTTCACACCTAGTGTTACACTCCCAGCAGCAACCCTTCACACCTAGTATTACACTCCCAGCATCAACCCTTCACACCTAGTGTTGCACTCCCAGCATCAACCCTTCACACCAAGTATTACACTCCCAGCCTCTACCCTTCACACATAGTATTACACTCCAGCATCTACCCTTCACACCTAGTATTATACTCCCAGCATCAACCCTTCACACCTAGTATTACACTCCCAGCATCAAGCCTTCACACCTAGTATTACACTCCCAGCCTCTACCCTTCACACATAGTATTACACTCCAGCATCTACCCTTCACACCTAGTATTATACTCCCAGCATCAACCCTTCACACCTAGTATTACACTCCCAGCATCAAGCCTTCACACCTAGTATTACACTCCCAGCCTCTACCCTTCACACATAGTATTACACTCCAGCATCTACCCTTCACACCTAGTATTATACTCCCAGCATCAACCCTTCACACCTAGTATTACACTCCCAGCATCAACCCTTCACACCTAGTATTACACTCCCAGCATCTACCCTTCACACCTAGTATTACACTCCCAGCATCAACCCTTCACACCTAGTATTACACTCCCAGCATCAACCCATCACACCTAGTACTACACTCCAGCAGCAACCCTTCACACCTAGTATTACACTCCAGCATCAACCCTTCACACCTAGTGTTACACTCCCAGCATCAACCCTTCACACCTAGTATTACACTCCCAGCATCAACCCTTCACACCTAGTATTGCACTCCCAGCATCTACCCTTCACACCTAGTATTACACTCCCAGCATCAACCCTTCACACCTAGTATTACACTCCCAGCATCAACCCTTCACACCTAGTATTACACTCCAGCATCAACCCTTCACACCTAGTATTACACTCCCAGCATCAACCCTTCACACATAGTATTACACTCCCAGCCTCTACCCTTCACACATAGTATTACACTCCAGCATCTACCCTTCACACCTAATATTACACTCCCTGCATCAACCCTTCACACCTAGTATTACACTCCCAGCAGCAACCCTTCACACCTAGTATTACACTCCCAGCATCAATCCTTCACACCTAGTATTACACTCCAGCATCAACCCTTCACACCTAGTATTACGCTCCCAGCCTCTACCCTTCACACCTAGTATTACACTCCCAGCATCTACCCTTCACACCTAGTATTACACTCCCAGCATCAACCCTTCACACCTAGTATTACACTCCCAGCAGCAACCCTTCACACCTAGTATTACACTCCCAGCATCAATCCTTCACACCTAGTATTACACTCCAGCAGCAACCCTTCACACCTAGTATTACACTCCCAGCCTCTACCCTTCACACCTAGTATTACACTCCAGCATCAACCCTTCACACCTAGTATTACACTCCCAGCATCTACCCTTCACACCTAGAATTACACTCCCAGCATCAACCCTTCACACCTAGTATTACACTCCCAGCATCTACCCTTCACATCTAGAATTACACTCCCAGCATCAACCCTTCACACCTAGTGTTACACTCCCAGCATCAACCCTTCACACCTAGTGTTACACTCCCAGCATCAACCCTTCACACCTAGTATTACACTCCCAGCATCAACCCTTCACACCTAGTGTTACACTCCCAGCATCAACCCTTCACACCTAGTATTACACTCCAGCATCAACCCTTCACACCTAGTATTACACTCCAGCATCAACCCTTCACACCTAGTATTACACTCCCAGCATCAACCCTTAACACCTAGTGTTACACTCCCAGCAGCAACCCTTCACACCTAGTGTTACACTCCCAGCAGCAACCCTTCACACCTAGTATTACACTCCCAGCATCTACCCTTCACACCTAGTATAACACTCCTAGCATCAACCCTTCACACCTAATATTACACTCCTAGCATCAACCCTTCACACCTAGTATTACACTCCCAGCATCAACCCTTCACACCTAGTATTACACTCCCAGCATCAACCCATCACACCTAGTATTACACTCCCAGCATCAACCCTTCACACCTAATATTACACTCCCAGCATCAACCCTTCACACCTAGTATTACACTCCCAGCATCAACCCATCACACCTAGTATTACACTCCCAGCATCAACCCTTCACACCTAGTATTACACTCCCAGCATCTACCCTTCACACCTAGTATTACACTCCCAGCAGCAACCCTTCACACCTAGTGTTACACTCCCAGCATCAACCCTTCACACCTAGTGTTACACTCCCAGCATCAACCCTTCACACCTAGTATTACACTCCTAGCATCAACCCTTCACACCTAGTATTACACTCCCAGCATCAACCCTTCACACCTAGTATTACACTCCCAGCATCAACCCATCACACCTAGTATTACACTCCCAGCATCAACCCTTCACACCTAATATTACACTCCCAGCATCAACCCTTCACACCTAGTATTACACTCCCAGCATCAACCCATCACACCTAGTATTACACTCCCAGCATCAACCCTTCACACCTAGTATTACACTCCCAGCATCTACCCTTCACACCTAGTATTACACTCCCAGCATCTACCCTTCACACCTAGTATTACACTCCCAGCAGCAACCCTTCACACCTAGTGTTATACTCCCAGCATCAACCCTTCACACCTAGTGTTACACTCCCAGCATCAACCCTTCACACCTAGTATTACACTCCTAGCATCAACCCTTCACACCTAGTGTTACACTCCCAGCATCAATCCTTCACACCTAGTATTACACTCCCAGCATCTACCCTTCACACCTAGTATAACACTCCTAGCATCAACCCTTCACACCTAATATTACACTCCCAGCATCAACCCTGCACACCTAGTGTTACACTCCCAGCAGCAACCCTTCACACCTAGTATTACACTCCCAGCATCAATCCTTCACACCTAGTATTACACTCCCAGCATCTACCCTTCACACCTAGTATAACACTCCTAGCATCAACCCTTCACACCTAATATTACACTCCAGCATCAACCCTTCACACCTAGTATTACACTCCCAGCATCAACCCTTCACACCTAGTATTACACTCCCAGCCTCTACCCTTCACACCTAGTATTACACTCCTAGCATCAACCCTTCACACCTAGTATTACACTCCCAGCCTCTACCCTTCACACCTAGTATTACACTCCTAGCATCAACCCTTCACACCTAGTATTACACTCCCAGCCTCTACCCTTCACACCTAGTATTACACTCCCAGCATCAACCCTTCACACCTAGTATTACACTCCCAGCCTCTACCCTTCACACCTAGTATTACACTCCTAGCATCAACCCTTCACACCTAGTATTACACTCCCAGCCTCTACCCTTCACACCTAGTATTACACTCCCAGCCTCTACCCTTCACACCTAGTATTACACTCCTAGCATCAACCCTTCACACCTAGTATTACACTCCCAGCATCAACCCTTCACACCTAGTATTACACTCCCAGCAGCAACCCTTCCCACCTAGTATTACACTCCCAGCATCAACCCTTCCCACCTAGTATTACACTCCAGCATCAACCCTTCACACCTAGTATTACACTCCCAGCATCAACCCTTCACACCTAATATTACACTCCAGCATCAACCCTTCACACCTAGTATTACACTCCCAGCATCAACCCTTCACACCTAGTGTTACACTCCCAGCATCTACCCTTCACACCTAGTATTACACTCCCAGCATCAACCCTTCACACCTAATATTACACTCCAGCATCAACCCTTCACACCTAGTATTACACTCCCAGCATCAACCCTTCACACCTAGTATTACACTCCCAGCATCAACCCTTCACACCTAGTGTTACACTCCCAGCATCAACCCTTCACACCTAGTATTACACTCCCAGCATCAACCCTTCACACCTAATATTACACTCCAGCATCAACCCTTCACACCTAGTATTACACTCCCAGCATCAACCCTGCACACCTAGTGTTACACTCCCAGCAGCAACCCTTCACACCTAGTATTACACTCCCAGCATCAACCCTTCACACCTAGTGTTGCACTCCCAGCATCAACCCTTCACACCAAGTATTACACTCCCAGCCTCTACCCTTCACACATAGTATTACACTCCAGCATCTACCCTTCACACCTAGTATTATACTCCCAGCATCAACCCTTCACACCTAGTATTACACTCCCAGCATCAAGCCTTCACACCTAGTATTACACTCCCAGCCTCTACCCTTCACACATAGTATTACACTCCAGCATCTACCCTTCACACCTAGTATTATACTCCCAGCATCAACCCTTCACACCTAGTATTACACTCCCAGCATCAACCCTTCACACCTAGTATTACACTCCCAGCATCTACCCTTCACACCTAGTATTACACTCCCAGCATCAACCCTTCACACCTAGTATTACACTCCCAGCATCAACCCATCACACCTAGTACTACACTCCAGCAGCAACCCTTCACACCTAGTATTACACTCCAGCATCAACCCTTCACACCTAGTGTTACACTCCCAGCATCAACCCTTCACACCTAGTATTACACTCCAGCATCAACCCTTCACACCTAGTATTACACTCCCAGCATCAACCCTTCACACATAGTATTACACTCCCAGCCTCTACCCTTCACACATAGTATTACACTCCAGCATCTACCCTTCACACCTAATATTACACTCCCTGCATCAACCCTTCA
The DNA here is from genome assembly GCF_964263255.1 of Lissotriton vulgaris. Lineage (NCBI taxonomy): Eukaryota > Metazoa > Chordata > Amphibia > Caudata > Salamandridae > Lissotriton > Lissotriton vulgaris. The sequence goes on along the minus strand of NC_141693.1, from coordinate 2,000,327,124 downwards.
CACCTAGTATTACACTCCCAGCATCAACCCTTCACACCTAGTATTACACTCCCAGCATCAACCCTTCACACCTAGTATTACACTCACAGCATCAACCCTTCACACCTAGTATTAGTATTACACTCCAGCATCAACCCTTCACACCTAATATTACACTCCCTGCATCAACCCTTCACACCTAGTATTACACTCCCAGCAGCAACCCTTCACACCAAGTATTACACTCCCAGCATCAACCCTTCACACCAGGTATTACATTCCCAGCATCTACCCTTCACACCTAGTATTACACTCCCAGCATCAACCCTTCCCACCTAGTATTACACTCCCAGCATCCACTCTTCACACCTAGTGTTACACTACCAGCATCAACCCTTCACACCTAGTGTTACACTACCAGCATCAACCCTTCACACCTAGTATTACACTCCTAGCATCAACCCTTCACACCTAGTATTACACTCCCAGCCTCTACCCTTCACACCTAGTATTACACTCCCAGCATCAACCCTTCACACCTAGTATTACACTCCAGCATCAACCCTTCACACCTAGTATTACACTCCCAGCATCAATCCTTCACACCTAGTTTTACACTCCCAGCAGCAACCCTTCACACCTAGTATTACACTCCAGCATCAACCCTTCACACCTAGTATTACACTCCCAGCATCAAGCCTTCACACCTAGTATTACACTCCCAGCAGCAACCCTTCACACCTAGTATTACACTCCCACCATCAACCCATCACACCTAGTATTACACTCCAGCATCAACCCTTCACACCTAGTATTACACTCCCAGCATCAACCCTTCACACCTAGTATTACACTCCCAGCATCAACCCTTCACACCTAGTATTACAATCCCAGCATCAACCCTTCACACTTAGTATTACACTCCAGCATCAACCCTTCACACCAAGTATTACACTCCCAGCATCAACCCTTCACACCTAGTATTACACTCCCAGCATCAACCCATCACACCTAGTATTACACTCCCAGCATCAACCCTTCACACCTAGTATTACACTCCCAGCATCAACCCTTCACACCTAGTATTACACTCCCAGCATCTACCCTTCACACCTAGTATTACACTCCCAGCATCAACCCTTCACACCTAGTATTACACTCCCAGCATCAACCCTTCACACCTAGTATAACATTCCAGCATCAACCCTTCACACTAGTATTACACTCCCAGCATCAAGCCTTCATACCTAGTATTACACTCCCAGCAGCAACCCTTCACACCTAGTGTTACACTCCCAGCATCAACCCTTCACACCTAGTATTACACTCCCAGCAGCAACCCTTCACACCTAGTATTACACTCCCAGCATCAACCCTTCACACCTAGTATTACACTCCCAGCATCAACCCTTCACACCTAGTATTACACTCCAGCAGCAACCCTTCACACCTAGTATTACACTCCAGCATCAACCCTTCACACCTAGTGTTACACTCCCAGCATCAACCCTTCACACCTAGTATTACACTCCCAGCATCTACCCTTCACACCTAGTATTACACTCCCAGCATCAACCCTTCACACCTAGTATTACACTCCCAGCAGCAACCCTTCACACCTAGTATTACACTCCCAGCATCAATCCTTCACACCTAGTATTACACTCCAGCATCAACCCTTCACACCTAGTATTACGCTCCCAGCCTCTACCCTTCACACCTAGTATTACACTCCCAGCATCTACCCTTCACACCTAGTATTACACTCCCAGCATCAACCTTTCACACCTAGTATTACACTCCCAGCAGCAACCCTTCACACCTAGTATTACACTCCCAGCATCAATCCTTCACACCTAGTATTACACTCCAGCAGCAACCCTTCACACCTAGTATTACACTCCCAGCCTCTACCCTTCACACCTAGTATTACACTCCAGCATCAACCCTTCACACCTAGTATTACACTCCCAGCATCTACCCTTCACACCTAGAATTACACTCCCAGCATCAACCCTTCACACCTAGTATTACACTCCCAGCATCTACCCTTCACATCTAGAATTACACTCCCAGCATCAACCCTTCACACCTAGTGTTACACTCCCAGCATCAACCCTTCACACCTAGTGTTACACTCCCAGCATCAACCCTTCACACCTAGTATTACACTCCCAGCATCAACCCTTCACACCTAGTGTTACACTCCCAGCATCAACCCTTCACACCTAGTATTAAACTCCAGCATCAACCCTTCACACCTAGCATTACACTCCCAGCATCAACCCTTAACACCTAGTGTTACACTCCCAGCAGCAACCCTTAACACCTAGTGTTACACTCCCAGCAGCAACCCTTCACACCTAGTATTACACTCCTAGCATCAATGCTTCACACCTAGTATTACACTCCCAGCATCAACCCTTCACACCTAGTGTTACACTCCCAGCATCAACTCTTCACACCTAGTATTACACTCCCAGCATCAACCCTTCACACCTAGTATTACACTCCCAGCATCAACCCTTCACACCTAGTATAACACTCCAGCATCAACCCTTCACACTAGTATTACACTCCCAGCATCAAGCCTTCACACCTAGTATTACACTCCCAGCAGCAACCCTTCACACCTAGTGTTACACTCCCAGCATCAACCCTTCACACCTAGTATTACACTCCCAGCAGCAACCCTTCACACCTAGTATTACACTCCTAGCATCAACCCTTCACACCTAGTATTACACTCCCAGCATCAAGCCTTCACACCTAGTATTACACTCCTAGCATCAACCCTTCACACCTAGTATTACACTCCCAGCATCAAGCCTTCACACCTAGTATTACACTCCAGCATCAACTCTTCACACCTAGTATTACACTCCCAGCATCAACCCATCAGCATCAGGTGCCAAGTGAAGTGTATTCGTTAGGGGCACTCTGCTGCAATCCATATATACATGGCGGTCAGTTTTGTTCAACGCTCGGTCTAAGGAGATGTCTCATCGTTCTGGTCCACTAAAATTATGTTCCAGGTACATTGATGGATACACTTTTGCCTCCCCTTTTTAGTTGTTCAATGATGACCCAGTTTCTGAGTTTGGCTCATTGAAGTAGCTCACTTCTCCTTAAGTGAATTTGTGGGTTTTACGGACGTCCCCAACTTGGCTAATATTAACTAGGCATGGTAGAGAAACATATCAACATTCCAGGTAAGAATTATGACATGTTCTGTAAATGTAAATAAGTTGTATGCCATTCTTTATAACAGGTACGGAAACCTCAGGTTGGAGAATGTAAAGTGTGTTTGAAGCGACTCGTGTACTCACAGGTAGGGTATGCACGGGGGCTCCACCTCGGATAGTGCTGCTCGATAGGCCCGGAAGGAAGAGGAGCTGTCAATCAAGGTGCAGTATTCCGCCAGGCCCTGAGTAACAACACAAACACAGTTTAAGTCTAATGCGTTCCACTAGATATCTGTTCCACAAGGGCACGTACTAAGCAATTCCAGATATCTGCATTAATAAGGAGGAAGAGCACAAATGCTGTGACTCAATGAAAGGGGAGGACATTAACAAGAAGGCCGGCTTAACACTTGCAGGCAGGTAAGATACATACCACCTCCAACCCAGTCACTGACCCCAGATCCCTCTGAAATGGGTAACACCATCTGAAATTTACGTAAAAAGAAGAATTTTCACAAATCACTCACGCAACCTCTAAGCCATGCCTCACCTCTGAGGTCTGCTTCTGCCACTCTAGCCTTCGGATGGGTGCAGAGTCCAGTGCCGAGAGAATCGCCAGATAGGAATTAAAATTATTTAGCTTCCGTAAGTGCTGTGAGGAGAAAGGAGAGGCAGGTCAGCAAAAATGTTGACTATTGGAGGCAAGATCTACCATGTGTGGCATACCGCACCATGTGCCGTGTTCTGAAGTTACAGACATCCAAAAAATCCTCTCTCTTTGTTAGGAATATTGTATAGAAAACACTGCAGGAAATGGAAAATGTTACTTCCCCTGTAATCCTCTGTTTGGAGCCTGTAGTGCTTTGTGTATGTCTTCCATAGGGTCATAGGCTTAGTTGTAAGTTCTTTTTCTTCAAGGTGGTTTTTAGGTCTAAAGATATATTGGGACTCCTCCCTTAGCCCACAATGCACCAGGACAAAGACTCCGCCTTAGACTTGTTCCCCCACAGTGTTGAGTAATGTAAGTAGAGTTGGTGGAGGGTAGACAGAATATATGTACGGTGCATTATGAGTACCAACAGAAAATGTTAAAATAATTTGCATCACTCGCTTTGAGAGTCGGGTGGGGAATGAAGCACATGTATATCTACAAAATGACTACATACAAACATAATAAACGTTGTGTCATTTTCCATTGCATAGAGATGGAGCATTGCCTCCACTGGTTTAGTCGTAACACCACTAGCTTTGAACCTGGATAAATGGTTCCTTGATGATTAATGCCTGTGACTCACTAACTCTTTTTACTGAGATAATGGCCACAAGTAATAACACCTTCCATGACAAGAACACATGCAAGCGGCTATTGCAGCAAACTGAAGAGAATTAGAAGTGTACGTTAGCCCTGCTTTTTGAAGATGTAGTAAGTAGACGATGAGTTCTTGAACTGATGCTTTAAGTGGATCTTGAGGTCTCCAACGATTAGCTCGGGAGCTACTGGTAGCTTGCCAGTACCTTCAAAGTAGTTCTCAGAGGAGAAGTCAAGCCCAGTGTCAAATTCAGAGGGTATGTGCCTATTAAAGAAGGCAGCACTGCTCCTCTCAAGACCCTTGGAGTGACAGCCAGCAAGCCAAACCTAGGGCAGTAACTCATACTAACACTCAAACACGCACTGTATTAGCCTACAGGGCCTTCCACTTGACAGTCTGTATCTAATCTCAATATAACTAAGCCACAAGGAGATTGACCATGTTGCAGTCCCTGCTTTATCAGTTACAACATGTGTGTGAACAGTGGAAAAGGAGCATGGCAGTAGTAGCCAGAGCAGTAATCAGCGCTGACCCACCAAAGTGTGGGACTGCAGGAGTCACTGTGAAAATGTATCAGTTGGGTGCATGAGCAGCATTTTCAGAATGATAATTCAAGTTGAGCTGGGGAGACCTACTGCTGTACTTATGTCCTTTGTGCAGTAGGGAGTGTCAAGATTTGATTGTAACTTCATAAGTCAGGTGGCAGCATTTAAGATTGATGAAAGATTTCCCAGCATTTCTGCTGGTAACCGCACCTGGAATACTTGGGTTGTAACTACTGATAATCCTGCTTAGGGTGCTTATAGAGTACTGTAGTCATTATTTTACAGTTAGAAAATGTGCTAGTAGCTCAGGAAGACTTTCCTTGAGCAGACGCAGCTCTTACTACAGAAAAGGTTGGAGACCCAGAGTCTGCAGTACTGGACAGATCTTTTCCACCTGGCTGCGTAACGGGCACGTATGATGGTTTATGTGCCTAACGCAGGATCTGCATACAATCACCTGGAAGTTTAAGTAAATCAAATACTAAGACCGCAGGTGCCAAATGGCTGGGTTCATTTACTTGAGGTTTGAATGCCCTAGCTGCCCTGACGCTGTGTCATACCGAATGGTGTAAGTGGCAGTTTTTCGGGTGGATTGAGTGACATCTCTAGACGCATCGAATACCTCTTCTGTCTCACCCAAGTGGGGGCAACTAGAAAGAGACTCCTGGACATCTGCCTTATTTCCCTCATAAGTATGAGATTAGGTGCAGTGGAGGAAAAGGGTAGGCAAAGATTCTGGACCAATTCATGCATAATGCATTACTCAAGGACTGTGGATGTGGGAACTTGGAAGTGAAAGTTTGGCCATTTGCATTTGATGGTGTATAATAAATCAACTGTGGGTGCGTCTCATTTTTGGAAGCCCATGCAAGGTACTGTGGGATTCCTCTCCCCGTTGATGCATTCTGCTTATTGTCCGCAAAATCATTGTCCACTCCAGGCAGCTATTCCGCTAACAACTGAATGTGACTACGAACGGCCCACTGCCAAATTGTATGAGCCAGCGCTGCCAGCTGATTTCTATGGGTGCCACTGTGTATATTACTTGATGGTCTGTATAAGGACTGCTTTCCCCTGAATTAGGGTGTAAAAAGCTGTGTGAGCTAACTGAATTGCTGTCAATTCGAAGTAGTTGATAAGGCAACCCAGCATTGTCATACGCGGAGACATGTCCTTTCCCAGCCCATGAGAGAGGCACCCTTGGTAAAGGTCTCCTGCAGCTGAGGGCCGAGAAATGGCCTGCTCAGTAACAACTACCTATTGTTCAAGCTATTTAGGTTCTGCTGATCACGGGCCTCCACCAACACTAGATCTTCCCGTTGATGCTTTTCTTCACAAAACATCATACCCTAAACACTTCTGTAAGTGACGCATTTGTGCAGCCTTGCCTGAGACACAATCGCTATGCATGAAGCCATCCTACCTAACAATTTCATTCCCATCCTGACTGCGATGGAAAAATGTCTGTAAAAAAGACAAAGCCCCTAAAAGAGGGTCGGCTTGGCGATGCAACATTCCTGTGTTGACAGTGAACCTTAGTGTGCCCAACAGAGACACAATGTGCTGAGTATGTGCTAGACATTGCTGTTGGCTGCTGAACCTTTTTAGCCAGTTGTCTGTAGGGACTCAGAATGGGAGAACTTTAAGCTGGTAGTGTTGTCCACTGATCACAAACCGTTAGTATGCGTCCTTGAAGTCGAGGATCACTATATAGCCTCCTATGCAGAGCAGTAGAATGAAGTCCTGCAAGGCGGTTACTTTGAAGTGCTTCAACGCGGTGTACAGGTTCAAAGACTTGAGGTCTTAGATAGGTCGCAGAGCATCATCTTGTTTGTTAATAAGAAAGTACAGGTAGCATGCTGCTTGGCCCTGCAAATGGGGGTGCACTGGCTCCATGGCACACTTGGCAAGGAGCACTGCTACTTCCTTCTGCAATTGGCTCCAGTGTTCTTGACTCACATGGCAAGGCGGTAATTTTGGTGATGTGGAACACTAGACAGTACCCTTGCCATACCAATGAAAGGATCCACTTGTAGGAGGTTATTCCTTCCATTGCAAAAGAAATAACCTTATTCCTCCTCACACCCACAACAGGCATAGTATGGCGGGGGTAATGTTAGCAGGTAACTGGAGTTAGAGGTACCCGTGTTGGAGCTACCTCTACACTTTCCTCTGTTGTTTCCAATATAACCATCTCTTCCATAGGCTTTGGATGCCTGGCCTTACTGAAGATCAATGTTGCTGGTGCCCCGTTTTTGTAGAAGTTTGCTAACAACCAAGAAGTCTAGTGGGACATGTCCCTTGATGTACATGGGGCACCCAGAGCAGGCACATATTTCTGTTTGACACGCGGGTGACAAGCCGTACTGTGACTGAGTCCTTGAAATTTTCCGTACTGCACTTGCTCATGGTTTTAATCATCCGTAGGTACTGAACAGACCGCTTGGTTTTGGAGAGAGTATCCACCAGAAAGTTGTCTTCCTCCTTGACAACATGAAGTTTCACTTTGTGGTAGTCTGGCGCCTTTTGGATAACAGTGGGTTCCACCGTGGTGTTATCCAAGGAGGAAGGCTTAAAAAGATAGGATTTAAGGTCAGCGCGGTCCTGTGGGTCGATATAGTAACACTCCCAAGGATCCTCTCCATACTCGGCTGGTCCGGGCTCTAGATATTGATCCTGTATATCATCAGGACTCACTTGCTCAAAGTCTGATAAGTGCCGAGATGGAGGAAGTGGTGGTGGCTGTGGCTGTAACGGAGGTTGGGGAATTAGAGGAGAGAATTGTTGTGGAAGACTAGTGTCCTTGATCCTAGGACTAGTGGCTTCGATATCGCTGTATTTTATCTGACATTTTCTCATCAAAGGTGAGCTTCCTCTTTACCCATGGAGGTGGCTGTGGTGTAGGACTTTCTTCCCGTGTGACTGGCTGAGTGAGGATCTTCTCTGTAGAATGGTGTATGAATATTTTACACTGCCTAATATCAGGCACCTCTGGCAGTTCACTCGACTTTGATCTTGCTGTTGAGGCATTCGGCCTCGGGTTGGGCTTAGAGGCAGCTTAGGAGCGGTTTTCCACTCTGTGGGTGTATTGGCAGGGACTTGAGGCTGAGCCACCATGCGGGAGTGCAGGGCTGGGAGAGGAACATAAAGGTTGGTGCCACTTCTGCCTAGTCTTGGGAATTGATGCCAGACTCTCTCAAGAGTAGTGCTCAGCCTCAGTGCAGACTTCTTTCAAGGTAGGTCCTCGGGTGGGTTGATTCTCGAGTAAGGGTAGTGTAATAGTTGCTCTGGGCATCGTTTTTGTTCTAGGGTCTGTGGGCTGCTGCAATAGGAGTTCCTCCTCCTCGCTACCAGATCAATTTAAGAATAGGATTTGGGGTTTCCCTCTCCCTGTGCCTGCAGTATACCAGATGGGCTTCCTCTCGCCTAACTGGAACTCAAAAGGTTCTCTATGTCTGATGGGCCTCAACGCTGCATTTTATGATGAGCCCAGCAGTGCTCTCAGCAATAAACAAGTTCTTTGTTTTTTAAACGCCCTTTAGGCAGATTTCTAATGCTCTGAGGACAGGCAGAAGTTACAGACCTGATGGTGATTATACCATGGATTTTTGTTATGCTATTTTGGTCAAAATGATGTTGTCTCCACACTACACTCCCCCTCCAGTCACTCTTACCACTACCTTACTCCTGGACAGAAAACTATGTCCGATCCAAAGCATCCCAGTCTTCAATGCGGTAGATGGTTCCAATGCTGCTGGTTCAGGATCCTGGTCAACTGATGCCAAAAGGAGCAGAGAAACTGGACAATCTGAGTCCAGTGGCAGGAAAACACAATTGGAGGTCAAGTCTTTTCCTGATGTATTGTGTGCTACATGAGAAGTTACATGATATTGAAGACTGAAGACTTCTTCAAAGAAAATCCAACTTCCAACATCTGAGCTCAAAACTAGATGGCAGGAGTATGCAAGGCACATTTATCTACAGCAACTCTTGCTACAAACAAATGATACTAATTTTAACAGAATTGCTCTAGCACTTGATCTATCATGAATTCACATGTTTTTTAAAACAATCCCTGCACAGGTTAACAAGATTGAAGTATATATGCCAGCAGTTCATGCCCCCTTCATTATTTGCAATGCTATGTTTAAGCCAACAAGTCCTTTGTTCCAGTCCGAGGAGTCAGGCAGATTCTCATAGCAGAGAGTGTAACCTAAAAATGTTGGACTGCCTCATTGGTGACTGTAGACTAATAAAATCTAGGAGATTCCTGTACTAAAGAACTTCAACTAAGGCTCATTCTCGTCTCCAGAACTTCATTGTTCATAGAATCACATACTCTGGAAACTATATATAACATAGAAAGGAAAAGTGATGTACTGCTGTAGGAAGCTGGCCCTGTATATACTATACCAAAGTAAGGTATAGAATGCACAGAGACCAGTGGATCCCCAAAGCTTACAGAGGTCAAAGTAGATAATACCTTACTCTCTATTTGTAGTAGTGTTGGCGAGCCCTAAGGCTTTATCAGAGGGTAGTGTTAAGCATTTATTGAACCCACTCAGGCAGCAAATGTCACACACTCAGAGAATGAACTCAGACCAATTGATTGTATAAACAATATTTCTTTGTTGTGTTTCATTTTTAGAACCAAGCAGGTCTTGGTACAGGTAACTAGAATTGGACTTTGCCAGACAGATTGACCAACAAGCAAGCTGGTTGAGAATTACTTTGATTACAGGTTTGTAAAATATGCACATACAGTTGTGATTACTTTTGGATTTCTTTAGATTTTTTTAAGAGTACATTTTTCGATTACTTTTTCTACTCGGTATGATATGCCTAGATATCACACTGGGAAATTTCCTAGATAAAAGGTAAGTAAATGTTTTATTTGTCAAAACACAGTTTTAATGTTTCCATACACACACCCTCAATACTTAGACGTTTTTTCAGCAGAAAACAGGCAATGCAATCGGTTTGCAGGTAAGTACACCGTCTTGAGGGGTGAGTTTCTAGGATTAGAGCAAGGGTTCCTCCAGGGTCAAGGATGCACTCAAAAAGCACCCTCAGCTGCACTAGGGCGGCCAGGTGTAGAGTGCTGAGGCCCAATGTTAGCCTATAGGGCCGTCGGTTGGTGGCTGCTCTTGGGCAAGCCACAGGGTTAATGGGGAAAAGCTTCTACTGTTAAGCTCAGGGCAAAGGGGGTCCGAGTAAGCACACAAGGTGCACCCAGAGTAGCACAGGTCAAGGAAGTCTTCTGGGAGGACCAACAGCTGGGCCGGTAAGTTGGAGTGCTTGGGGACATAGGAGCGCCTCCGGTCCTCTTCTCCAGGGTACAGGGTGGCTGGATGCAGGGGTGCCTTTTGAGGTCAGATTTCACCTTACCAAGCCACTCGCTGTTTGGGGGGTGGGGGGTTGTGTCTCCGTGCAGATAGTGTAGGCAACGTCGGGGAGTCCTGGAGGGGTCAACCCACGGTGGACTTCGACTCTGGGGGACCTCACTGGGACCGTTGAGCCATTCGGACTCGGGCCGTAGGCGACGGGTGCAGTGGTGGTTCCAGGCGTAGGGTTTCTTTGTCTTCAGCGGCCTCAGAGTCTTTCTTTGGAGATTCTTTTGAACATAACTGCTGTTCACAGGAGATCTGGTCTTTGTTAAAGGCAGTCAGTCCTCCCAGGGGTTCTGGAGGTTGCTGGCTGCAGGACAAAGCAACTTTTGCCGCAGGATCTCTGGAAACTGCAGAAGGGCCGGTAGGGCTGCAGCCAAGACAGTTCTTCTCTGCAGTCTCCTTTGCTGTGCGGCGTCTTCCATCCTTCTTCTTTTAGGTTGAAGGTTGCCCCTTAAATACTATATTTAGGGGCCGTTTTAGGGATCTCGAGGTAGTAGCCAGTGGACTACTGACCTTAGGATGACTATACCCTTGGTATGCTCACCCCACGTGGGGGAGTGGGCACAATTCTTTATCCTGATTGGAGAGTGCCTGCCATCTGCAAGATGGTGGGCACTGAAGAGTGTGGGCTTCACCATGCCTCCTACACATGAGGGGTGGACAGCTTCAGCACCGCCATGCACTTTTCATCAGCTAAACTGCTGCACTCCAGAGGATCCAGTCATGCCACAAAGTGTCTTTTCTTTCTCATGTGGGTTGGAACTCAATCCGTGCATTTTCATAAAACCTATGAGGTGACCAGAGGCCACATGGAAGCACCTTGAAGTGTCTGAAATCAAAGAAATTGTATTTTCATCCCTTCAGATTATTGGAAAGCTGAAAAATGAATCTTCCAAATCCACTAGGCAAAGTGAACCCTTCCTCCTCATTTTAGAAGTGGGATACTGTTCAGCAGCATTGTCTCAAATAAACACTAGTCCTACAGTACCTTTCTCTAGTTCTGCACCAAAACGGGTATCCATCACAGTGAGGTAACAAAGGGAAAGTCATGGTCAATGTTGCATGTAAGTTAGAGTCTGATATTGGCTGACCATCTCTGTTATTTGAGGTGTTGGGTCTAGAGCTAGGGAAAGTTTAAACCTTTGCCCATCAAATAGCTGAACTTCGCTTTTCATGACGGTAGGCGAAGTTTCCTGACAGTACCCAAGGCAAAGTTTAAGCCAGCTGGTCTGATGCTGGCGACTATTTAATGCTGCCAGATGTTTTGACAATGAATGGTCAATAATTCAGCTGCAGAGTGTATGATGAGGGGCTGGCCCTCCCAGACATTCAACCATACTACTCGGCGTCCCAACTGCAGGTGGTCAACAAATGGGTGTATGCGGCAGGTTTGGAACTGGCTTATAGAATAGACAGGTACGTCATGCCGGGGGGTAACTGCGAACCACTTCTATACGCACGAAGACCGCGCAAGGATCTACCTTCGCACACAGGGGTCGTGATTCAGTGCTGGAGGGCAGCCAATAAATTCCGAGGGTGGGCGCGGTCCATGACGGGTAGAACCCCACTCTGGCTTGGAGATCATCTAACAGAGGTGATGAGATTGACCGGCTTCAAGGGATGGAAACTAATTGGTATTAAGTACTTGGGCGACGTATGGAAAGGGGACGCCCCTAGATCCTTTGACTATCTTAAAAAAAGAGTACCAACTCCACGACTCTCAACATTATCACTACCTACGCCTTACCCATGCCCTGCGCTCACACATAAGTACTGACACATCGATCCCGGAGTATTCCCCTATAGAAGACAGGCTCCTCCTGAGTCCCATTTTGCAGAAACCCACCTCCACGATCTATTGAAAAACTGATAAATAACATGCCTGACCCACTGGTGTCCCTGCGGGAGAGCTGGGAGGGGGGACGTCGGGGTCCTGGAAGACGAGGATTGGCAGGACGCCCTGCAGAGCCCAAGCAAAATCGCAATTCGAACTAGGTTCCGCCTTCTACAATTAAAAATCTTGCACCAAGTGTATTATCCTCGAACTCACCTGTTCGCCTGGGGAAAGAGCCTATCCCCCATATTTGCGAGGGGATGCCAGAGGGAAGGCACATTTTACCACATCCAATGGGAATGCCCAGAGACAGTGCCCTTCTGGACCAAAGTAGCTAACACGATGGCAGCAGTAGTGGGATCACCGGTCCCGGTGGAGCCCAGGTGGCTATTACTCATGATCAAAGGAGCCATGCACTGGTCCACACATAACTAGATATGGTTGGCAATGGCAGCAGAGTGGCGAAACGTAACATAGCCATTGGGAGGGGGGGGCGCAGGTGCCCCCACAATGGGACCAATGGCTGCGGGACCTAGATTGGTGTCAGAGAGCAGAGGAAACCATATACAAGTACAGGGGCTGTACTAAGAAATGGAAGGAGGTATGGGGGCCTTGGAGGAAATACCGAGCCATAAGGTGTGGGGCTGGGCATGGTGTATAAGTGTAACCAGTTCAATCTATGCCTATTTTTACTGTATGATGAAATGTTGTTCTACTTCATGCCAAATAAACACTGCTGTACATTGAATAAGATCATGAGCAAAGTTAATAAAAAGAATTTAAAAAAAAATGCAGCTGCAGGAGAATGTTTGGTGTGCTGTTATAATAATGCATGCAGCTGGACAAACTACTGGTTGTCAAGCTTGGGGTGATTTAACTTTTACTGTTCAGGGCTACCCACAATGTGAGAGAAAAAAAATGCAGTTTTGCAATCTTCTTTTTCCCCCTTATACTATTATCACCAAGGAATGTTCCAAGCCACCTGAGCGGACTCTCAAACAGCATAATGCTACTGACTGCTATGAAGAGAGCGGTCAACTCAACTCAAGACATAATCCGGGCTTTCCAACTAGAAAAAACTGTGTGCTGGTGGGTGAATCTATCTCCTTGAGCCACTGTGCCTTTATCAGCTAAACGATGAATCACAAATATACAAGTTATCCACCATTAGAACCTGGGCATTTAAATACACAAGACGTTGATTCACCCTGCAACGAGGAAGTGTGCACTTTTTGAACCACTGCCCTGAAAGCCTACGCTCACGACAGTCTTACCTTCATAACTTTAATGAACTTCAGCAGTAGCCTTTCCCGGTCCTGGGCCTTTTCCTGCAGCATAATTATAGACCTGACCCTGTGGTGTACAATTAAAGCAAAGAAAAATAGAAACAGAAGTTTAGTTGAGATTTTAATAGTATAGCCATAAATCCAAGTATCCTAATCTAAATAAACAGCAATATATGTATAGGAGTTAAAGTGAATGGATAACAGTATTTATGCACTTTGGTGGTCACGACATGTCATGTATTCAAGTCCGGTGTTACCGGACGAAACGCGTCATGTTTGTCTGAGGAGGGAGAAATAAAGCACTTTAAATTGGAACCTGCCGTATGGTCCATGCCCTGATTTGGAGCAGTTTGTGCGGTGGAATTGGGAGTTCGTTTGGTATATATATATATATATATATACAAGCTCACTCCCTCCCGGTCCCGGGTGGAAAATAACGACAGCACTCGTGGGGATTTCGTTATTGGCAGCTTTACTCGCACAACAGACGCGTTTTTTTTTTTTTTTTTTTTTTTTTCGTTATTGGCAGCTTTACTCGCACAACAGACGCGTTTCGGAAGCAACGCTCCCTTCCTCAATGTTTACATCGAAATGCGCGTACTGGCGCCATTTTTATTTCAACATTACAAACAACACATGTTGGTTGGTATAGAGAGAGGACTGACGCAGAAGCGCCATTTTGCTAGTACATAAAATCACTGTATTAGCATAAATGAAAATAAAACACATTAGTTTAGTGAGTATCAAACAAAATATACAAACTACTCATATTTCTTAACGTGTAGTTTAGCAACACAATTGTGCCGTGGATCGGCAAATAACCCTCTCCTAAATGCAATGGGTAATGGACAGTGATCTCGCCGTGGATCGGCTTATGGCAACTCGAAGGTTGCCTTTTAGATTTCCAAAAACCCAATGTCTTGATTCAGTCCCCAACAGTCTTGAATGTTGATTAACAAAAAGTTTACCCAAGGTTAAAAATTAAACCATAATCCAGAAGTTACCAAGAGTGTACAATTGTCATATGTATGGTGCCATGATAGTGAAAAAGCTCTTAATTCATCCTAGAGCACCCCAATACACAGAAAGAAAAAATATGTGGAAACTAGAATCCTCAAGCTGTAATATCATCAGGATAGTCCCCACTACGGATACTGCAATATTGGCTATCTAACTCCCTAAATGCACAGTAAGTTCCTCCCCACTGTTGAGTCCCAAAGGGGCCTTAGTCTGGCAGTCTATAATATACCGGGATTCCAACCTACGAAGTTTCTGTAGTTTATCCCCGCCCCTGATGTTTTCAGAAATTGCGTCTAAGCAAAAGTATTGCAACAGATTCCGGTCGCTCTTGTGTTTAATTGAGAAATGTCTTGCGACCGGGTATGTAAAGTCTCTGTTGACTATGGCTCGCATATGTTCTAGAATACGCAATTTCACGGGGTTGATCGTGCTGCCTATGTATCTAAGCCCACAAGGGCAGAGGAGGCAATAAACTGCAAATGGGGAAGAACAGGTAAGAAATTGATTGATCTTCCTCTTATTTTTACAGCCCACCAGTTCGTAAGAAAAAACCCTTTTACTATTGGCACAGGCCTTACAACGGCCACAAGGGAAAAACCCTTTTGCATCCCTCAGTTTCCCTGTACGTGTGGGGATTGGTGACAGGTGACTATGTACCAAGGTATCCCTCAGCGAACGTGCTCTTCTAAAGGTGATGAGGGGATTTTTGGGGATATCATTCCCAATAATGTTGTCTTTCTGCAATATGTGCCAATGTCTTCTCAGGATGTTTCTCAAGTCTTGACAGTCTTGGGAATATGGTGTTATCATCCTGAATTTATTTATATCATTTGAGGGGTTGTTATTCTTTTTGAACAGAGTCTGTCTGGGTAGTGTCCTTACTCTGTCTAATGTTTTGCATAACATCTGCCTGTTATACCCCCTGGCTTCGAATCTGTTAATGCTATCTCGGGCTACACGTTCAAAGTCGTCATTTGCAGAGCAATTCCTTTTTAACCGCAGGAGCTCTCCATAAGGTATGCTCCTGATAAGTTTCTGAGGGTGATTGCTTGACGCGTGTAGCGTGCTATTCCCTGCCGTGGGCTTCCTATAGAGGGAGGTCTGAATCTTATTGTCCACCACTTCAATTTTCAGATCAAGATACACAGCCTCACTCACACTAGCATGGCCAGTAAAGGTGAGGTTACAATTGTTATCATTTAACACTTTGACATATTGCCAGGCAGTCTCAACAGAACCCTTCCATACTATACACAAATCGTCAATATAACGATACCATGCGACGATACAGTCTGACCACTGTCGTCTGTCGGGGCCCCAGGCCTCCTGCTCCTCCCACCAGCCCACGAATAAATTCGCGTAGCTGGGGGCGAAGCAGGAACCCATGGCGGTACCAGACAGCTGTCTAAACAAATCATCCTGAAATAAAAAGATGTTGTTAAATAAACAGAATGCAATTAGCTCCATCAGCATAACGTTATGTTGGGCATATTTCAGTGGTCTTTTCTCTAGGAAATACTTTATCGCCTGCATTCCATGTGCATGTTCGATGCTCGTGTAGAGACTTGTAATGTCAAGGGTCAATAGAGTATAGCCTGGTTGCCACTCGATTGCTTCGATCTTTTGGATGAAGTCCGCTGTGTCTCGGATATAGGACTTTAGACTCAAAACCATCTCAAACAGGAAATAGTCCAGAAATTTGGATAGATTCTCAGTTAGGCTGCCCATTGATGAAATAATTGGGCGCCCTGGTGGTTTGTCCATCCTTTTATGTACTTTGGGTAAGTAATAAAAGGTGGGGGTGATGGGGTGTATGGTTTTCAAGAAGAGATACTCTTCAATGTCAAGCATCTGTTTATCATGCCATTTTTTCAATAGTCCATGCAGTTCTACGATACTGGA
This sequence comes from Lissotriton vulgaris, assembly GCF_964263255.1. Lineage (NCBI taxonomy): Eukaryota > Metazoa > Chordata > Amphibia > Caudata > Salamandridae > Lissotriton > Lissotriton vulgaris. The sequence goes on along the minus strand of NC_141693.1, from coordinate 2,000,310,673 downwards.
TTGGTATCTTTGCTTGGTAGTCAATTCATAGCAAGACTTGTCCTGCAACTGACGCATTGCTTCTTGGACGTACTCCGCTCGTGAGAGTATGACAACATTGCCCCCTTTATCTGAGGGTTTACAGATTATTGATGTGTCATCCGCCAAGGTCTTTATGGCTAATCGTTGTGTAGTAGTTAAATTTGGTTGACGTCCACAGGGTTTATGATGTAATCGCATGCGTCTAAGATCCCTAATGACCAGTTCTGAAAAAGTGTCAATCATGTCGGTCTGTGTGGGTGGAACAAACCTGGATTTTAATTTGAGTCCACTAATAGGAGCCTCCTGTTCGATATCCACCGCCTGTAATCTCTGGGTCAGGCTGTCTGATGGTACGGGTATCGGATCTGCTGCGCTCTCCAGACGCAATTCTTCCAACAGTTCCAAAGTGGTCAACTCATTCACTTTCAGTAGGTCAGTGTCTTTGTATCGGGATCGAATTATCTTGGCTTCATCCGATGTTGGTTTGGTTTTAAAGAATTTGTGCAGGCGAAGTCTTCTAATGAATTGAAAAAAGTCGATCCTGGTCTGTGTGTATTCAAGGTTACTGTCCGGGCAAAAAGATAGTCCCAATTTAAGGACTGATTCCTCTGCTGGTGAAAGTTCCCTTTCAGAAAGGTTGATAATAGTGAGGTTATCCTTTGTAGTTGCAGAGTCTACCATCTGGATCCCCTTTTGGGTCGCGTCCTGCGCGCACGGGGCGCCGCGTCCGTGGCTCTTCCTCTTCCTCTGCCACCTGGAGGCCAGACGAGGCGGTCGCAGGTGGCAGAGGAAGAGGAAGAGCCACGGACGCGGCGCCCCGTGCGCGCAGGACGCGACCCAAAAGGGGATCCAGATGGTAGACTCTGCAACTACAAAGGATAACCTCACTATTATCAACCTTTCTGAAAGGGAACTTTCACCAGCAGAGGAATCAGTCCTTAAATTGGGACTATCTTTTTGCCCGGACAGTAACCTTGAATACACACAGACCAGGATCGACTTTTTTCAATTCATTAGAAGACTTCGCCTGCACAAATTCTTTAAAACCAAACCAACATCGGATGAAGCCAAGATAATTCGATCCCGATACAAAGACACTGACCTACTGAAAGTGAATGAGTTGACCACTTTGGAACTGTTGGAAGAATTGCGTCTGGAGAGCGCAGCAGATCCGATACCCGTACCATCAGACAGCCTGACCCAGAGATTACAGGCGGTGGATATCGAACAGGAGGCTCCTATTAGTGGACTCAAATTAAAATCCAGGTTTGTTCCACCCACACAGACCGACATGATTGACACTTTTTCAGAACTGGTCATTAGGGATCTTAGACGCATGCGATTACATCATAAACCCTGTGGACGTCAACCAAATTTAACTACTACACAACGATTAGCCATAAAGACCTTGGCGGATGACACATCAATAATCTGTAAACCCTCAGATAAAGGGGGCAATGTTGTCATACTCTCACGAGCGGAGTACGTCCAAGAAGCAATGCGTCAGTTGCAGGACAAGTCTTGCTATGAATTGACTACCAAGCAAAGATACCAATCCAGTATCGTAGAACTGCATGGACTATTGAAAAAATGGCATGATAAACAGATGCTTGACATTGAAGAGTATCTCTTCTTGAAAACCATACACCCCATCACCCCCACCTTTTATTACTTACCCAAAGTACATAAAAGGATGGACAAACCACCAGGGCGCCCAATTATTTCATCAATGGGCAGCCTAACTGAGAATCTATCCAAATTTCTGGACTATTTCCTGTTTGAGATGGTTTTGAGTCTAAAGTCCTATATCCGAGACACAGCGGACTTCATCCAAAAGATCGAAGCAATCGAGTGGCAACCAGGCTATACTCTATTGACCCTTGACATTACAAGTCTCTACACGAGCATCGAACATGCACATGGAATGCAGGCGATAAAGTATTTCCTAGAGAAAAGACCACTGAAATATGCCCAACATAACGTTATGCTGATGGAGCTAATTGCATTCTGTTTATTTAACAACATCTTTTTATTTCAGGATGATTTGTTTAGACAGCTGTCTGGTACCGCCATGGGTTCCTGCTTCGCCCCCAGCTACGCGAATTTATTCGTGGGCTGGTGGGAGGAGCAGGAGGCCTGGGGCCCCGACAGACGACAGTGGTCAGACTGTATCGTCGCATGGTATCGTTATATTGACGATTTGTGTATAGTATGGAAGGGTTCTGTTGAGACTGCCTGGCAATATGTCAAAGTGTTAAATGATAACAATTGTAACCTCACCTTTACTGGCCATGCTAGTGTGAGTGAGGCTGTGTATCTTGATCTGAAAATTGAAGTGGTGGACAATAAGATTCAGACCTCCCTCTATAGGAAGCCCACGGCAGGGAATAGCACGCTACACGCGTCAAGCAATCACCCTCAGAAACTTATCAGGAGCATACCTTATGGAGAGCTCCTGCGGTTAAAAAGGAATTGCTCTGCAAATGACGACTTTGAACGTGTAGCCCGAGATAGCATTAACAGATTCGAAGCCAGGGGGTATAACAGGCAGATGTTATGCAAAACATTAGACAGAGTAAGGACACTACCCAGACAGACTCTGTTCAAAAAGAATAACAACCCCTCAAATGATATAAATAAATTCAGGATGATAACACCATATTCCCAAGACTGTCAAGACTTGAGAAACATCCTGAGAAGACATTGGCACATATTGCAGAAAGACAACATTATTGGGAATGATATCCCCAAAAATCCCCTCATCACCTTTAGAAGAGCACGTTCGCTGAGGGATACCTTGGTACATAGTCACCTGTCACCAATCCCCACACGTACAGGGAAACTGAGGGATGCAAAAGGGTTTTTCCCTTGTGGCCGTTGTAAGGCCTGTGCCAATAGTAAAAGGGTTTTTTCTTACGAACTGGTGGGCTGTAAAAATAAGAGGAAGATCAATCAATTTCTTACCTGTTCTTCCCCATTTGCAGTTTATTGCCTCCTCTGCCCTTGTGGGCTTAGATACATAGGCAGCACGATCAACCCCGTGAAATTGCGTATTCTAGAACATATGCGAGCCATAGTCAACAGAGACTTTACATACCCGGTCGCAAGACATTTCTCAATTAAACACAAGAGCGACCGGAATCTGTTGCAATACTTTTGCTTAGACGCAATTTCTGAAAACATCAGGGGCGGGGATAAACTACAGAAACTTCGTAGGTTGGAATCCCGGTATATTATAGACTGCCAGACTAAGGCCCCTTTGGGACTCAACAGTGGGGAGGAACTTACTGTGCATTTAGGGAGTTAGATAGCCAATATTGCAGTATCCGTAGTGGGGACTATCCTGATGATATTACAGCTTGAGGATTCTAGTTTCCACATATTTTTTCTTTCTGTGTATTGGGGTGCTCTAGGATGAATTAAGAGCTTTTTCACTATCATGGCACCATACATATGACAATTGTACACTCTTGGTAACTTCTGGATTATGGTTTAATTTTTAACCTTGGGTAAACTTTTTGTTAATCAACATTCAAGACTGTTGGGGACTGAATCAAGACATTGGGTTTTTGGAAATCTAAAAGGCAACCTTCGAGTTGCCATAAGCCGATCCACGGCGAGATCACTGTCCATTACCCATTGCATTTAGGAGAGGGTTATTTGCCGATCCACGGCACAATTGTGTTGCTAAACTACACGTTAAGAAATATGAGTAGTTTGTATATTTTGTTTGATACTCACTAAACTAATGTGTTTTATTTTCATTTATGCTAATACAGTGATTTTATGTACTAGCAAAATGGCGCTTCTGCGTCAGTCCTCTCTCTATACCAACCAACATGTGTTGTTTGTAATGTTGAAATAAAAATGGCGCCAGTACGCGCATTTCGATGTAAACATTGAGGAAGGGAGCGTTGCTTCCGAAACGCGTCTGTTGTGCGAGTAAAGCTGCCAATAACGAAAAAAAAAAAAAAAAAAAAAAAAAAAAAAACAAAAAAAAAAAAAAAAAAAACGCGTCTGTTGTGCGAGTAAAGCTGCCAATAACGAAATCCCCACGAGTGCTGTCGTTATTTTCCACCCGGGACCGGGAGGGAGTGAGCTTGTATGTTTCCAGCGCGAAGCTCTGACGCGCCTTGACTTGCACCCGCTGCGAGAGTGCCTCCGTAACTTGGAGCAGTGAGCTTGGATATATATATATATATCAACTTTACATCCCAAAAAACCCATCAAAATGCTACTAAAGCAAAGCAAAAAACTGCTTCTGGGTTAACAGGCACAAGTTAATAAAATGTGAGAACCCATCATAACTAAAATACAATATTAATTGTCATTGACTCACTTCCCTATGTAATAACTGTAAGAAGCAGGTACAACAAGGGTATATCACAATTCGAGATAGAGATTCTTTCGGAGCGGGTGTAGTGTATACGCCTTGACTCAATGTTGCCCTCTGAAGCCGTGGGTTAAGATCACGCAGAGCTAACCTATTCCCTAAAAGGAAATTAGAATACATTATGTAAAGGACCAAATGTACACGAGACTGTTAAAGCGTCTATTGCTTATAAGTATGCCGTGTAATGAGGATAGGACCGTTTTCTCTTTATGCTTCACATACAGAAGAAAAGGATGCTGTGCAGATGGATAGTTACACTTGGATGGTTTGTATCCAGTTTCATAAACTGAAACAATCATAAGTACAATGTTTAGTTAATGTCATGGTATGGTTCCCATTTTATAAGTCATGTTTTGAGATCCAGGTTGGGTAATTGGTAAAATACTCATATATTCACCCAAAACGTGTTTCGCGTCTCACATCAGTGCATTTTTGGGCTTTTTCAAGGCTGTAAATAGTTATTACGAAGTGTAAGCATCAAAAGCGGTTACATATTGCGTTTGTGAAAGTGCACCACAGCAACCCTGAAAAACACAGCTAGGTTTATTTGTGAGAAAGAGTGTTGTGAAATAAGCAAAAAGGCTAAGTATATACTGAGACTAACGCCAATAAGCATTCCACATTACGAATAAAATTACCCCTGTATAGTCATGAAAACAGATCTGGGGGAGGGCAAACCAAACATATTCAATGAGGTGACCCCAGTCTGTGTGATTGCCATGTCATGCATTGTAAATCTGCAGTCTTATCTAAATCTAAACTATTGAAAGAACTGTCTCGGGTGGTCCTCCACAAAGTCCGAATGCCCCGAAAGGAGCAGACCACTCTTGGTTCTGTACCTTTTGTAAAAAGAAAAGAGAAAACTTCACAAAGTGCAAACTCGTTTATGTGGTCTGGGGTGGAAGAAAGGAGCGTCTTGCTGTCTGGTCTGTAATATTGTAATATGTATATTATGTAATAATTTCGACTTAACATAAGAACATGATCTATGGAACATACTTGATCTTAAAAAGCAACCCTTATTCCCACCTCCCTTTTACTTCGGCTGCTTTATCACATCACTTTTTGCTTAAAAGATACGGATACCCGGACAGCCCTTCATCACTGACACAGGTAGCAAATTAACACTGGTGCAAACTCCAATATCCAAGTGGAACTTTAACTTGGGCCTCTTTTCTCTCCATTCCTCTTTATTTCCTATACTCAAGAGGTTCTCGGTCCTCTCCATTTTCCCTTGGTGACATCTCTTCAATACCCAAGATTTTCAACCTTTCAGCATTGCACACTAAAACTCTACTTTCCAATAGGATTGCTCCTATTCTTCTTCATAAACATAGCACAAGGACTTACAAGACATTTTTGGGTAATGCACTTCTGCTCCACCATAATTAAATATGGCACTCGCCCACACTCTTAAGGAGCAGGCTGCAAGACACTCGTTTCCTCACACCCACCCGCAAAAGTGACTTTACCTTACAACTCTGACTACACTTTGGTAGGTTTGTTTTACTTTCTTTTAACAAAGGACAGACCCACGGGCAGTCTGACCGAAACAGGGCATCCCAACTTCGGTGACGATTCTTCTCCTTGCCTTGTACTCGGGTAAGACTCCCTCAATACAATACACTACAGTCATCACACAAACCGAGGTACCTTCACACCCTAAGCAGGTTAGGTTTGTGAATATCTTCCAGTTTCAACTGGAAGTCCATCTTCTTTTGATCCCCAGGGCACATTAAAGTTATATCAACCTAACGTGAGCCATCCTAAGCCTTTAGTAGTGTTCTCTATGCCCAGGTTGCATACTGGCATAGGCTATGGTCTTCAGAGACCAAATGACTACAGACACCTTTTTGAGAAGGTCAAGAGAGATGTTCTGGAAATCATCCCTCTCTGTGCCTGAAAACATCTGTTTCGGTGTCAGCAGTCTTGGCTTCTTTAACGATACAGTTCAGCTTCAGAGTAGATGGTGAGTTCACGCTGCATCGTTTTGGGAACCGGGACAGAATTCAAGTCCAGTAACAGAACCATTGCTCAGAATGCTGCTGTTTTCCTCTAGAAATGTCCAATGTGTCCAGTAGCAAAACCAACTCTAGAAGACATAACTCCAATACCCTAACCAATGCACCCTCACAAGTTCTATCTTCCTCGCCCTATTTTGCCAAAAGTAAATGCATGTGGTTGGCATGTTAATCACTTTGAGAGTTTACCACAAGCATCCTTATGCTGGGTGCTGAACACTCGTAAGGACAGCAAGGCCCAGAGCGAATATTTAAGTAACCACTTCGCAGTCCATTATCAGAGGGAAAACAGGGCTCCCAGTAGTTATAGCGAGAAACAGCACCCACACGCTTTACTAAATGTACCTCAACCCTGAGCGGTAAGAGCAAGAAAATACAGCCATATCAGCAAGAAGTAAAACAATCACCTAAAGTAATACCACGCCTATCTACCGCCACAAGTACTGGTAGCAGTTACCATAAATAAAACTAACCACAACAGTTACTGGAAGGGGCCTCCGGATCATTCACCATCCTTCACAATATCCACAGAGGGCAGACGTTAAGATCACTGCACCACTTTGTACTGGAAACTGGTCCCATTCCTTGACTATAATCTTAGATACGAAGCTTCTCCATTCTCAAAACTTCACACACTCTCACTAACCATTTCATCTACCCCTACTTTCATGTTGACACCATTATGTCTCAATGTGCCCACCCCTCTGTCAAGGGTCCTGCACCAGCCTAGAGTGCCCCTTTCTAGTGCACCCTGGCATTCTCCCGGGATCACTTCACCAACGCGCCCCATTGCTGCCAGTCGTGCCACAGCCACTTTCTTACCAGTAGGACATGTTGTTAAAGTGCTCCGTGAACTGCGTCAGGTTCGGGCTCTTCTCTTCGTTCTGCTCTTTAGCCCACAGTAGAACTTCTGGAATCTGAGGGGAAAACATAGAGTTCAGGTTAAGGGGAATGGCTTATTTTCCCTGCAGCCTGAGGACCGATGAAGACTGTTTCCTTCGATATTCCAAAGCACCTTAGTAGATCAATGCACAAAAAGTGAAAAGAAAATATGGAGTTTCATGGCAGAAATGTTGGAATGTACCCAGAAAGCAATCTAAACAAGGATATTACCAAACAGAAGTGGGTCAGAAGCAAAATGCCTATTGTAGATGAACTGAGATCCAGGCAGGTACAGATTACAAACAGTAGGACACGCTGTGCCCTGGGCATGCCGAGATCGTGAGCTCCCAGGGCTTACAATGTACATGGAGATTAAAATTTTATTTACCCTTCAGTAACAATATTTCTGGTGGACTTATAACTTTCCTGCACATTATTCCTCTGTGAATTCTCTCTAGGCTTCAGACGGACCTGGAAATGTTTCCCCATTGACAGCTCTTCAGCTGCGTCACATGGCACCATGTGGGAAGGCATTTGGGTTCAGCTCCAAAGAGGGCTTTTGGACCATCAGACTTTCAGGTGACAGGACAAAGAGCAGGGGCCAATCAGGCAGGCCTCTGGGCTCTGTCCACAAATTGGTTGACTTTTTGATACTGCCGTCTTAAAGGAGGAAACCTCCTCTTCACCATACCCTGCGAGACCCGCCTTCTACAAACACCCGGACCAACCTCGAACCCCAGTTGTGAATACTGCGGCTACTATAAAACAGCATCATCCGCCGCAAGCATAAGTATCCAACGCTCTCCTACTGAAACTTCTTACGCACCCCAACTAAACGCTCACTTTTCGTGAACACCCGATCAGGACCATGTTGGAAGTATCACCGTTCCACCGACCCCGCTCCTCATGACCTCTTTACAGCTCTGAAGAGTCACGGGTTAAATCCCTGCTTGACGAAACACGTGTCGGCTGGTTTCATGTTCTCAATATATGCATTCCATTAAAAAAAAAACGACACAAAAAGAACACATCTGTGTTACCCCATCCTTATCATTTATTGGTGATCATTCATATCACACTAATTTGTTGTGTGCATCGGATTTTGCTTACAATTCACTACAGGGAAGGATTTCAGCCATCCCTGCTTCACAGAGTTTAGGGTTTTCTCTGATCCATTTGCAACAACCATAAGCTAACTTTTCTTTTGACCGATCCACTACCTGTTGTGCGCCAAAACATTTCTGAACACTCACAAACCCATCGCAGAACCTAAAAAAAAACTCCTCTGAAACGGGGTCAGAGGGCAAGGCATGCTTTCTCTGGCAAAGTATCCAGGCCACCCGCATTTTGTAAGCCCAGATATAAATCAACATCAGTATTATAATTGGGAAGGAGGCTATCATCATCCCCTTTAAGACCACAATGATCATCAAGCATTGCAACAGCCTCAGAACCACATATCGCCTCCAAGCAGGATCACTGCTAAGCCCTGATGGGGTGCTCTGCCAGGAGAACTGCACTAAAGTTCACCTTAACTTTTCCCCTTCACCAAACACACCTTCTGTTCTCGAAACCTTTTGAAACAGTGTGGTAAAAGGCTCCACATGTGATGTTGGCACCAAGGGAGGCCCCAAGCGAATGGGGATGGTGCCTTGACAGGATGAAACGTCTTTTTGGGCGCAGGGCGTAGAGTCCATAGAGACGTGGCGCTGTTTTGGGATGGTACTGCCAAGATTGCAGGAATGTCTGACCCTTTTGGGGGGGGGGGGGTCCATGGGCTGCAATAGCCATTCTAAACAGATGCAGCACAGAAAGCCTGGACCTGCACATCGTCAACTAATGGAGCTAGATATTCCAAGATCTTCTGAGTCACTGTTGGGATCTGAAACAATGACAAAAAGGTTGGCCCCAGTGAACGGTGACGAGAACTCGAATGGTCGCTGCAGCGGGAGAGTTACCTTGAGAAAGAGGAGGGCTTTCCCTTCCCATGGTGCTTCTTTATTGTGTGAAGGTGGTTTGGGAAATCACGCTTTACTGCTGCTGAGGCGCCTCTCTGTGGGCCTTAGCCGTAAATACTTTGGCCTTCCACGACCTGGTGGCCAGCGGATGCAGGGAGGCACAAGAAACGCACGCCATATCATGGTGTTACAACCTGAGACACCAAATGCATTTGTCATGTGGATCTGAAAGGGACATCATCTTTGGGTATCTGCGACAAAGCCTAAAACCCTAAAGTTTTCAAGGAGATATTTGACCTTCGTCAAAAATGCTAAGCAATTCTGTAAGTGAGACAAAGAGAATGCTCTACATCTGCATTGATAAGGTGCGTTCAGGTGCAGACACACAGTTGGAGGGCCATTTCTGAGGAAAGGGTTCCTACGGCAGTCTGATACCTGGAGAGAATTCATAAGGTGAAGAATCTGCAGGAAGCTGCATCAGTCAGAACACATATACCAATAACCTGTGCTTTGCACAGAAAAGGCTGCGTGTAGAAAAATGGATTACTATGTGGTGTGGTTGTGAGACCTCAGGGACCTCACCATGTGATAATGTCACAATCCGTATCATGTCTAATTAGGTTTCTTTCATAAATCCCTTAGCTCATGCCTGGGCAGTTGTGGCACAGAGCAGTCAGGCTTTATTTAAGGAAGACGTTTAAAGCATTTGGTAGTCCCAGAACAATCATTAGGTAAGAAACACAATACAATAAAAATCAGGCACCAACTTATGAAATGTATGTCACATATTTATCTTACAATTGACACCAGAATGACGAAAATCTATTGACTAAAAACGGAGCTATGAATTTTGAAAGGTAAGTAAATCACTGTAGGTTGCTTTTAGGAAATACAATAAATTGCTGTAAGCGGTTCTACAGTTTTGAGCCAGCGGACTAGAATGGCTACTTCTCTTTGCATGGACGGGCCACGACTCGTCAAGAAAAACTATGAGTGAACAAAATGCATGGTACAAAATTGTGGCTTTTATTTTATTCAATCTTCATTATGGTAAAAAACATTGTTACTTAATTACAAATAATTATTATGTGCATGCCTCCATTATACATGTGACTTTTTATCTACATATATATACACATATTATTGTATCCTATACATATTTCAAGATAATTGATTTTAACTTGAGATCTGTGCGGAAGCTTGTTTTAGCACATTTGTACATAAAAACATGGCTAAGTATGTCATCTTCGCGCGTTTCGGCTGAGGGCCTTCATCAGGGAGCCATGTGGGTATCCAAGTGGACCTGGACGTAAAGATGGTGTTGATTCTCACAGGGAGGGAAAAGAAGGAGTAATCTGAGATGGAGGGTTGTCTGTCTTGGAGACGTGGGCGCTTTAAAGTATTTTACTAGTCTGTTTCTGATTTTCTATTTCCAGGTGTCCTGTTATTTAGGAGTGAGCTTCGAGTATTAAGCTGTAGGGTTACTCCTATATGGTTAGGAGGCTACGTACTGCTGGTATCCAGGAGATGATGTGCAGATAACCTGCTAATTAAATTCAATAGTTCTCTAGGCTGGGGTCTTTGGACGGTTCTAGTCGCGCTGACAGTCTTTAGTTTACGTCCACTGTATATACAATGGGGGTCTGTAGGCTTCTGGGCGTTAGCCGACGGGTGCCGTCATGTTAATAGCGGTACGGAGACACTTTAAATGGCTGATGGTTGTCTCTCGATCGCCTTCCAATGGGGGGGTCCTACCGGCGTCTGTATAGGTAAAGCCAGAGATGGCACCCGTCGGCTAACGCCCAGAAGCCTACAGACCCCCATTGTATATACAGTGGACGTAAACTAAAGACGGTCAGCGCGACTAGAACCGTCCAAAGACCCCAGCCTAGAGAACTATTGAATTTAATTAGCAGGTTATCTGCACATCATCTCCTGGATACCAGCAGTACGTAGCCTCCTAACCATATAGGAGTAACCCTACAGCTTAATACTCGAAGCTCACTCCTAAATAACAGGACACCTGGAAATAGAAAATCAGAAACAGACTAGTAAAATACTTTAAAGCGCCCACGTCTCCAAGACAGACAACCCTCCATCTCAGATTACTCCTTCTTTTCCCTCCCTGTGAGAATCAACACCATCTTTACGTCCAGGTCCACTTGGATACCCACATGGCTCCCTGATGAAGGCCCTCAGCCGAAACGCGCGTAGATGACATACTTAGCCATGTTTTTATGTACAAATGTGCTAAAACAAGCTTCCGCACAGATCTCAAGTTAAAATCAATTATCTTGAAATATGTATAGGATACAATAATATGTGTATATATATGTAGATAAAAAGTCACATGTATAATGGAGGCATGCACATAATAATTATTTGTAATTAAGTAACAATGTTTTTTACCATAATGAAGATTGAATAAAATAAAAGCCACAATTTTGTACCATGCATTTTGTCCACTCATAGTTTTTGCTGTCACTAGTCCGTCTTTGTCCTCTGTCTAAATACTAGTTCCTAATTACTTTTTTTCCAAATATTATACCCATCCCGAATTAGGAACTCTAGTCGGGGATACCCCTTCCTCCTTACATATATACACGACTTGTCAAGAGCCAGTCACAGTGTGCCACTTAGGTACAGGAAGACAGTGTCCTGTTGGGTCCAGCAGTCAGTCCTCAGGGAACTTTTCTCCTTTGCCGCGGCACAGTAGTACTGCCATGTAATTTCTTAACAAATCCATGTTATAGGAGGTCCTGTTTATGGATCCTGCCCCCTATCTCCTTAACAAGATTAGTCCCTGTCACGTTAGACACTCCAAACGGAAGTTAGCACTTAGTGCGGTGGCTACTGAAACTCCATGTTGGGCAATGGAACCACCAGCATTATTACAGTGAAAACATCTATTTCATGTTTTTACTGCAAGGGGATGTTAAACATCAAAGGGACATGCCCTTATTTTTAATCTTGGTCACTGTAGAGGTGGCACAATTAAGTGTTTCAGTTTACTAATGTCATTCACTTACTAGCCAGGGGTACCTCTTGTACCACATACTAGGGACTTAACAGTAGTTAAATACCAAGAATACCAGGTGTTAGCCAATTGTACACGTACTTTGAGCAGTCAGAGCACATGCACTGGGGCCTGGACAGCAGGCCCAGTGCACTACAAAGAGAAACGACAGCACCTAGGCCATCAAACGTGGAGGCAAAATTTGGAGGTGAACCTGCAAAAAGCCATTCCTCTACACCGAGAATACTGTGCCTGTGGCTGTAAAAGAGCAGGTCAACAGGGTTTAGTCTTGGTAGCAGAACAGAAAGCGATCATCGGCCCCAAGAAATATTGCTCATCACCGGTCTAACCCAACATGAAGAGGAAAGGACACTGCCATCTGACAGGTACACGATCAACCTTAAACGAATCAAGTGCTCCTTCAGCAATTTTCAACAAATAGCAATAGAGGCCAAACAAATCATTGAGAGCACTAGCAGCTCCTCTATCGACCATATTGCAAACTGGTCAACATTCGCAATCGAATTGATTAATAGACACGCCAAACCGATAAGGCACGCTAACCTGAATGGGCAAAAGCAGATGCCCTGTAGGAATTCCGACATACAATCTGCAACAAGAACCATGAATCGGATATGGTAGACTTTAAAAACAAACCCAAAGGATCCGCTAATAATAACAAAATGGCGAGAGGCCCGCAGCTATCTGAAGAAGGCAAAAAGAGAACAATGCAGAACTCACTGGAACTCCTTCTGGGTCAGATTACAGCAAGACATTAAATCAAATAATTCTGCAAGGTTCTGGTGTACTATCAACAGTCTATCTAGGCGTGCCCCAAAAGTTGCGTCGTCAAGCATTTTGGAGTCTGAGTGGGTTGACTTCCTGAATAATCATTTTAACGACCAAAAAGAAATAACTTTTCATCAGAATTCCACCGCTGAAGACACTACAGCTCAAAAAGCAGCAGCTTGGCCTATCGATCATCAAACCAAATCGTTTACAATGGAGTTATCTTTCAATATAGGCCAAAAAATAGAAAGATCAACAGAGTATCACATAAACCAAAATGGCAAAGAACTAAGAACGACCCAGAAGGTCCAAATTGAAAAACGAATCAAAAAGGGACGCAAGGATGGGGCGCCAGGCCCAGGAAGAATCCCTCAGGCTTTGTTTAAGGAGGACGCAACTTTTTGTGCCTCGAAGTTAACCACCCTCTTTAACGCCATCCTACAAAACAACATCATTCCGCCCTCTTGGCAGGGGTCAATTCTTGCGCCAATTTTCAAAGGCAGGGATAACAAATCCCCCAGGAATTACTGCCTCATAGCCCTTATTGACAATGAAGCAAAGTATTTTGCCGGATTGCTGCTTAACTCACTCAGGGCATGGGCTGATGACCACTCAGTAATTCCTCCGAATCAAACCGGCTTCACAACCAACACTGCCACCTCAGTCAATCTTATGACCCTTTCCTGCTTGATTGACCAGGCGGAGGTCAGTTCTTGCCCACTCTACATGGGATTCATCGACTATAAAGCCGCCTTCGACAACGTGAACAGGGGAAAGCTTTGGCAGAAGCTTTCTAGATTAAACATCCCAAATGACCTCTTAAGAGCCATACAGCTTCTGCATCAGGACACATGGGTGAGGATCAAGATTGGGGACGGCTCTAGACTATCACGCCCAATTCTGACGACAAAAGGCTTAAAACAAGGATGTGTCCTGGCCCCCACACTTTTCAATCTGTTTCTATCAGACTTTCCCGAAGCCTTAAACAAGGTAAATTCCCATTCTCCCAAAGTAGCTGGCTTCTTGTTGTCAAACCTATTTGCCGACGATGTGGTCCTCCTTAGTAAAACAAAGATTGGCATGCAAAGACTCATGGACGCAACCTCTGAATACTCAAACAAAAACGAGCTTCAGATTAACAACAAGAAGACAAAAATGTTGGTGGTACGTGCAGGAAGGGCAAAGAAGCTGGTTTGGGTCCTGAACCGGGAAAGCATTGCTGAATCCAGCTGCCATAAGTACCTTGGCGTCCTTTTTAACAACGGCAGATATAAAATCCATCTAGAAGAACAAAAAAAGAAGGGAGCAGCACTTGCTTTTGCAATCAGTACCATACATAAGAAGCTACTTGGCACAACATTTGCTCCAACAATACAGGTCGCGCAGGCTAAAATAATTCCAACATTAACCTATGGAAGCGAGGTGCTAAAAGGATTAGACAGTGGCCAATTGGATAAAATTATCGCAAAAATCTACAGAACAGTGTTTAAGCTACCAACTCAAACATCACAGGCGCAAATCAGGCTGGAACTGGGTATCTTCAAACAACCATTGGCCAGAGCCATGAGTTTCCTAATGTGCTGTCACAAATTGAGGTCATTGAAGGAATGCAGCCTAGCCCAACACCTACGGGCCTGTCTTAACACGAACCTATGGCGAGCAGGGCATGACTATTGGGGAAAAAGGGTTAAGAACTCTAGGCTTGAACGACCTTTGGAACCTGCAAGTAAGCCAAAACGAATTCAAACGGCTAGCACAAATAAGTGCAAAAAAACTTTCTTTAGTGGAAGACAAGGCTCTGCTAGCAAAAAGAAGTCACGGCAGGATGACCTTGCAATCCTATGTCCAGCTGATCCCACAGCCGTATCTAACTTTATCATTTACTGCACAAACAAAACTAAGCTTCTTAAAATTGAGAATGGGAGTCATCAACTTGTCGTGTCACTTGCCAAAATGGAAAAGAGATCATGGCCACGAACACTGTCGACTTTGTGGGAATCATAAAGAAGACATTATACACATCCAATGCCTCTGCCCAAACCTGCTGCATGAAAGACGGTCCCTCTTAAGGAAACTTTGGAATATAAACATGGTTAGATTGTGCAGAGCAGCATGCTTTGATCCTCGGAACACCAAATTAAACTGTGCCCTAGTAAGGTTTTTGGATCAAGCAGAAAAAAAAAAAAAAACTTTGTGATGGGATCCAAACATGTGAATGCAAATGCTACTTACCAGTATGCATCTGTTATTGGCATGTAGGGCTGCTGACATTCATATCTGTGCATAGATCGCCGCCTAGTGTTGGGTCCGGATGATTGCACATTGTTGTCCTGGAAGAGTCTTCGAAGTATCACGAGATAGGTGGCTCCTCCCCTGGACTACAGTGCGCATGGGCATCGCCTCCATCCCCAGATTGTTTTTAGCCATTGGCAGAGATGGAGTGAACTATGTGAGGGATGACCATGCTATGCGCGTATATAAGAAATACTGCAGCTGCTACAGGCGCCGGGGAGGAGGGCGGGTGATATGAATGTCAGCAGCCCTACATGCCAAGAACAGATGCATACTGGTAAGTAGCATTTGCAGTTCGAGGCATGTGGGCTGCTGAATTCATATCTGTGCATAGAATACATAGCAGTGCTCCCCTCATTGGCGGACGCCCGTGCCAGCTGCAGCAGTTTGAAAAAGTGTTTTGAGAACAGCCTGTCCAACAGCTGCCTGCTGTTTGGAGTGTACGTCTACACAGTAATGTTTAGTAAAAGTATGTGTGGTAGACCATGTGGCTGCCCTACAAATATCTTCCAAGGGAATGTTCCCAAGGAAGGCCATAGAGGCCCCCAACTTTCTGGTGGAGTGGGCTCTTGGTGGAATTGTGAGAGTGCGTTTAGCTTTAGCGTAACAGATCTGAATGCATTTCACGATCCATCTAGCAATACCAGCTTTGGAAATAGCGTTACCCTTGTGGTGTGAAGCGAATGCAACGAAAAGTTGCTTGGTCTTTCGAAAATCCTTTGTCCTGTCAACGTAGTACATTAAGGCTCTTTTAACGTCAAGAGTGTGGAGCATCCGCTCCGCCAGTGACTCGGGGTTTTGAAAAAAAAACACTGGCAACTCGATTGTTTGGTTTAAGTGGAATTGAGATACCACCTTGGGCAAAAATTTAGGGTTAGTGCGGAGCACCACCCTGTTGGCATGCACTTGGAAAAAAGGCTCTTGGATGGTGAGCGCCTGCAACTCACTAACCCTCCGTAGCGATGTAATTGTTACCAAGAAAGCTACCTTCCAAGTTAGAAACTGAAGCTCACAAGAATGCAGTGGCTCAAAAGGAGGACCCATCAGCCTTGTAAGAACCACATTGAGGTTCCATTCTGGAGCTGGTGGCGTCCGTGGTGGAATGACCCTTTTGAGCCCTTCCAGAAAAGCCTTGATAGCAGGAACCTTGAAAAGTGATAGGTGCTGCCTATTCTGGAGGTATGCGGCCATTACAGACAGGTGAATGCGGATGGAAGAATACGCCAAATTGCATTGGTATAGATGGAACAGGTAACAAATGATGTTCTGAATGGAAGCATCCAGCGGGTCAATGTTGTGGTTTGCACAATAAATGACGAACCGCTTCCATTTAGCCGCATAACATGCTCTAGTAGTGGGCTTCCTTGTATCCCGAATGATGTCCATGCAATCGGGGGGAAGATTGAGGTAGCCAAACTCTAGGACTTCAGGAGCCAGATCGCCAGGTTGAGCTGTTGCGGATCTGGGTGCTGAATGTCGCCATGGCTCTGCGTCAGAAGGCTGGGAGTGAGATGAAGCCTTTGATGCGGTACCACGGAAAGTTCCAGAAACGTGGTGTACCATGGTTGGCGAGCCCACGTTGGAGCAACCAGGATGAGAGTCATCGAGTGTTGCCCGAGCCTGCGTGCCACCAGCGGAATCAGAGGTGCTGGGGGAAAAGCGTACGCAAATCTGCCTGACCAGTTCATCCACATCGCATTGCCCTGCGATTGCGGGTGTGGGAACCTGGCGGCGAAGCTTTGGCATTTTGCGTTCTCCCTTGTGGCGAACAGGTCTATCTCGGGATGACCCCACTTTTGGAAGTACGGTTGGAGTACTGATGGATGTATCTCCCACTCGTGCATTTGGTGGCTGTGCCTGCTGAGCAGGTCCGCCATCTGATTGTCCTTGCCTGGGAGGTGCTCCGCCATGAGAAAGATGTTCCTCTGAATGGCCCACTTCCACATGCTCTGAGCCAGATGAGACAGCTGCGGAGAGTGTGTTCCTCCCTGCTTCTGAATGTAGTACATGGCCGTCATGTTGTCCGTCCGGATCAACACGACCTTGTTGCACAGATGTACTTTGAACGCCTTTAAGGCCATGAAGATTGCCATCAGTTCCAACACATTGATGTGCATCTTCTTCTGCTGTAGTGTCCATAGTCCCTGCACTGTGTAGTGGAGTACATGCGCTCCCCAACCTTGGAGAGAGGCGTCCGTTGTCAGGATAATCTGTGGCACTGGCTCTTGAAACGGTCGGCCCTTGCCAAGGTTTTGTGGATTCCACCAATGCAGAGAGTTGTACGCCCGACCGCTCACCAACACTAGGTCTGTTAGTTGCCCATGAGCCTGAGTCCACTGACGTGCTAGGCACTCCTGGAGCGGACGCATATGTAACCTCGCGTGCGGGACGATGGAGATGCAGGAGGCCATCATGCCTATCAACTGCATGAACACCCTCGCTGGAAGCGAGTGCTGTGGTCTGAATCGTTGGATCAGCGTCTGGATACTGGCGATTCTCACTGAGTTTGGCTGCGCAGTGGCTGCCAGAGTGTCTATTGTCGCGCCCAGATACTGCCGTACATGGGCGGGTTGGAGATGTGATTTTGGGTAATTCAGTGAGAATCCCAGATCGTGCAGGAGATGAATGGTGCGGGACACGTGGTTTGCGCACTGCTGTTCCGAACGTGCCTGAATTAGCCAGTCGTCCAGATACGGATAGACGTGGACGTTCTGGCGCCGTAGATGCGCCGCCACAGTCGCCAGGCACTTTGTAAAAACTCTTGGCGCTGTGGTGACTCCGAAAGGCAGAACTCTGAACTGATAGTGCTGGTTTTGGATTGTGAACCTGAGGTACTTCCTGTGTGAAGGATGCAGGGGAATGTGAAAGTATGCATCCTTGAGATCTAGCGTAGCCAGGAAGTCCCCTTGCTGAAGCAGAGGGAGAACCTGCTGCAACGTGAGCATATGGAAATGCTCCGACAGAATGTACCGGTTGAGGGGCCTGAGGTCCAGGATGGGCCTGAGGGATCCGTCCTTTTTGGGGATTAGAAAGTACAGAGAGTAGACTTCTGTTCCCCTTTCTTGCAGTGGCACGAGCTCTATCGCCCCTTTTGCAGCATGACTTTGACCTCCTGCTGCAACAAGAGCAAGTGCTCGCCGGACATAGGACGGCTTCTTGGAGGTATGTTTGGTGGTGTGGACGTGAGTTCCAGACAGTAACCGTACTGAATAAGAGATTTGACCCACCTGTCCGTGGTGATGGATTTCCACGCGGGCAGGAACTGCTGGAGTCTCCCCCCGACCGGTGTTGTGTGGTCGGGGGGCAGTGACAAGGCGTCACTGTTTGTTGGTGGTGGAGGACCTGGAGCTGTTGTTTCCACGTCCCCTGCCTTTGACGTTGTTGCCCCTGTAACCACCTCTACCCTTGTTGGTGTATGAGGTCTGGGTGTTGCTTTTGTAATACTGCGTGGATTGCGATGCCTGACCCCTTGAGGTGCCTCTGTTATTGGAGCGGCGAAAAGAACCACCCCAAAACTGCTGTGACTGGAGGGTACCCGTAGACTTAGCAGTGTCTGTATCTTTCTTCATTTTTTTAAGGGTTGCGTCCACTTCAGGGCCAAACAGGTGATCTGGATTAACTGTTTGATTTAAGATGGTTGTCTGTATGTCTGGTTTGAAGCCTGATATTCTAAGCCAGGCATGCCTACGCAGTAACACGCTAGTGTTTACAGCCCTGGAGGCGGTATCAGCCACATCCAATGCACACTTAATGGAAGCATTGGTGATGAGCTTCCCCTCCTGAATCAACAGTTCAGCTGCCTCTTTGTACTGATCAGGTAAGTGTTGCAGAAGTGTTTCAAGGGTGTCATAGTGAGCCCTATCGTAGCGTGCAAGTAGGGCCTGCGTGTTTGAAATGCGCCAAATATTAGCTGCCTGCGCAGCAATACGTTTGCCCGAGGCTTCAAAGATCTTTGATTCTTTGTCTGGGGGAGGAGCATCACCCGTGGTCTGAGAGTTCGCCCGCTTGCGTGCGTTGGATACCACCAACGAATCCAGTGGCAAGTGTCCCTTGATGTACGTTGGATCAGTGGGCGCTGCCTTGTATTTCTTGTCAATACGAGGATTGATGACTCGCGCCCGAGTGGGCTCCTTGAAAACCTCTGGCGCGTGCTTCAGCACTCCCTTGAGCATAGGCAATGTTTTGACCGACTTTTCAGCCACTGAGAAAGTGTCAAACAGAAAATCGACATCCACAGGGTCCGCATGGAGTTCGACATCATGATTTGCTGCAGCCCTCTCAATTAGAGCATTGAAGGCTGCAGAGTCCTCTGTTAGAGAAGTTTTTGCTGCAAAAAGCTCCGGTTCGTGACCCGACTGAGGGTCCACAGGGTCGCCTCCAGCAGACCAAGGTTCGTTGACCTCCTCCGGATCCGAGTACGCTGGATAATTGTACTCGTCCTCCTCATCTCCGTCACCTTCCCCAGTGTTAGAATGAGTCGGTGAGAGTTCTAGATTTTGTGGAGATGCAGGCTCCATAGGGGCAGAAGTACCCTCAGAGTCCAACTTCCTTTTGAGTGGAATACGAAAATGTTCCAACACCGGCTCCGTGGTGATTTTCCTCTTAAGGAGAGAGAGTTTGCCTGTGTCGGCGTCAATGACAACCTCTCGACGCTCCTCTTCTGCGAGTGGCTGTAGCCGTAGCTTCGACACTACCAATGACGCTTTGGGCGTCGACACCAGCTTCAAGGGCACCCCGTCCCCATGCCTTGGAGCGAATGCCTTCGGCGTCTTCTTCGGCGGCAGCATGAAGCAGATCGGCGTCTGCGCCTTGGCCGTCTGCTGTGCAGGCTTCGGCACCACACTCTTTGGTTCCAGGGCCGCTGCGTCCTTCCGAATTCGTTGAAGGGACTCCGTGACCTTCTTGGTTAAGGACGGTGAGGGCTGGACCGGCTCGAGCGATTCCCCCGAGGCCGGAGTCGGGTCGGCGAGTAAAGGCACGGTCTTCGGAGCTGACACGTCACCACCCTTGCCCTTGACGGACGGAATCGGCGCAGCCAGAGCCTTGGGGTCGTCTTGACGCTTCTTCGAGGGTCTTTTCGGGTCGTCGACCTCGACCATCTTCGGCGCCGACGCGGCCGCGTCGGTCATCTTCGCCTTCGGCTTCGACACCAGGGTCTTCGGGTCGGCCATCTTGGCGTGGCTCTTGATGTTGGCGGCCATTTTGGGCTTTTTTGGAGCCTCAAGTCCCGACAGTGAGACTTTCACTTTCGGTACCGTTGGTGTGGACCCCGGTGGTTTCACTTTCAGTTTCTTTACAGGGAGTGGCGCATCACCAATGTCCGTGGCCGGGCCCGTAGGCGGAGACGTGGGACGAGTAGTAAGGTCTTGGGTAAGGCCCGAAGGCGATCCCTCGACCTGGGCCGTATCATGGGGATTGATCCCGGAGTCAGTCTGAGGGTGCTCCTCCTCTGAGCTATCCCCCACGGTGGCAATGGCCCCGTCGTCGTCCCCTACCTCTCCGACGACTTCATCAAACTCCTCGTCCCCCGCGTCGTAGTTTTCATCTTCCGACGCTGGGCTGGAGTCCGAAACTTGTAAGAAGGTGTCGTCACCAACGTCTTCCTCGAAGATGTTGTCCGGCGGGGGCGCTGATAAGTGGGCCTGGAGTCTAGCGGCCCGACGAAGCTTGAGAGTCTTCTTGCACCGGAACTTTGAGCAGGCCATACACCTGGCCTCGTCATGGTCCGGCGACAAACATTTGTTGCACACTGGGTGCACGTCGAGGTGTGAATACTTTGAGGTGCACACCGGGCACCTCTTAAACGGAGTTCGTTCCATGGTAGTAGTCTGGCGCGTCGTGTAGGCCCGTCCGCGCCGACAGCACGCGGATGGGCAGCAAGAGTTCGGAGCTGATAAAGTAACAAACCCGAACGATGGACAATACCGACGCAAGTCCTAAAGAACTTTTGGTCTCAAGTTAGGAAAGTTAAACAACTATCGATTCCGACAGAGGGAACCGAAACACATCCGAACCCAATGGCGGAAAAAAACAATCTGGGGATGGAGGCGATGCCCATGCGCACTGTAGTCCAGGGGAGGAGCCACCTATCTCGTGATACTTCGAAGACTCTTCCAGGACAACAATGTGCAATCATCCGGACCCAACACTAGGCGGCGATCTATGCACAGATATGAATTCAGCAGCCCACATGCCTCGAACCTTCCATTAGCATAACATCTCGGCAAGGTCCATCTGCTGCTCCTTTTATCTATACTGGACTGGAATTCGCATTCTCTTTTATATGTATACTTTTAAATATCTTTTATCTTTTGTAACTTACAAAGGTTTTTTTAAATAAGGCAATAAAGTCTTATTATTATTACAGGACCAAGGGGGTTCCAGCACCGAAGTAGCGAGGGACTGGCGACTCCGGTAATAGAATAACAGGGACACGCAGGATCTCATTTTGATATTCACTGTGTAACACGTGCCATGTAGACTTCGCTCATTCACATTAAGCAAAGACCAGTTTGGGATTATCAGGCACAGCCTTTAGAAAGTGTGTGTTCTCATTACAAGATGTTCCTTCTTTTAATTTGCATTTTGATCTTCTTATAGCTATACCCCATGGCTATCCTACCTGGTGTAGGAAAATAGTCAGTAGAGCTAACTAAGCCCTATTGTAGGTGTCCGCCAGCCCAGTGGTGTAATAAAACACGAGGGGCCTCCCTGCAAGATATGTTGAAGGGGCTCCTCGCACCCACATTGGTTGGGGCTGAGGGGCCCCCTCCCCTCCAGTATGGGTAAGCATGGCCCCCGCAAAGCCCTGCAGTTGCCCAAGCCACGAAATGCGCTCAACACTGATGTTTTTTTTTTTTTTGGAAGACCTTTATTAGCTGAATTACAGTTACACAGCTTCTGGCCTACAACCCAACGGGCCGGCCGCAATCGTTGAATTCAGAAGCACATATGGGTCATAGTACACAGCCAGAGTACCGACAGCCAAAGGCATCAAGCAGCATCTAGCAGCACAGAGCTCGGAGCCGAATATGGGGAGCATTTAGGAATCCATCTGAGGTCTCATTTTTGCTTTTTCCTTAAGAAACAATAGAAAACAACAATAAACCCCCCCCCCCCCCAACCCTCCCCCCTGGGTGTAGTACAGCAATTGTGCAAACATCGCATAGGACAACAGACATGATGCGAGGGGACCGCCCTCCACAGGAGAGAGTCACAGCAGGATGATAGCCAAGCCAGACATTAAGGGAACCGAGGAAGTGCAAGAATTTGGAAGGGTCAACCACAGGCAGAAGCTACGCAATCAACGGCAGGACACCGGCCAGGCGACCAGGGTAGGTCCAGAGGCATCAGTACAAAGCAGCAGTCAAGAGAACAGGAGTGGCCTGCAGCGCGCCATCTCCAATCAGGCATCCCCCTTTACAACAACTCTCACACAGAGATACGGGCAGAACTAGTCATCATCAGACAATAGCGCCAGCATATAGGTGGTATACGGTCCCCAGATGTCGCGGGGCGGGAGCCCGCTGGTAGTTCCTCATAATAGCATGTCAATTGATCTCGACAATATGCCATGTCCTTCAGCCAAGACTTTACCTCCGGCGCTCGTCTCCCCCCCAGCAGGTCGCCACTCCGCGCTTGGCCAGCTGCAGCGCCAGTGGCACCAACCGCCTCACGCCCAAAGGAACTCCAGACACCATACCCAGCAAACATACTCGTGGTTTCGCCTCAATGGACACCGAGGTCATAGCAGACAATGCCTCAGTCACTGCTATCCAGAACCTAGACACACGCGGGCACGTCCAAGCTAGATGTAGAAAATCAGCCACAGCAGCCCCGCAGCGCACACACATAGATGGATTCACGCAGACCAAATTTAAAGAGTTGCTCGGTGAATAATACCATTGTTGCAAGAATTTATAATGCAAGAGCCTAAAATTCCCATTAGCAGCGAATTTCCCGGTCATAGCACAGCACTCCACCCATTCATCCTCCAGAAGCGGCTCCAGCAAACACGCATCCCACCTAGCCTTCGCAGCCACATCCATACCACACTCATCGTGTGAAATTTTGTACAGCCTCAAAACCATTTTAACTCTAGAAGTAGCAGTATACATGAACTGCAGCGCAGCCAGCGCGGGCGGTTCCAACGGAAAGGTCGGAAAATGATCGCGCACTGCAGCTCTCAACCGGACCTATACGAAGGTAGCCATGGTGCCATTGTTTGTTTGGTCCAATATTAACGGTAAAGCCAGAAAGCGGCCTGCCGGGAAGATATCCCCTATTGTAGTTATACCAACATCCTGTAGTAGGTGGAGAGCCCCTATCTCACTCGAGACTGAGATATGCTCATGATGGAGCAGTGGCATGGCCGGCGCATAGAGTGACAAGGAACTGGTGCGCCTGCCCAACTCCCGCCACGCTCTCACCGTGCTCTGCACCGTGTCCACCTCACCCCTTTCATATACAGAGTGTGAGTTTACAATCATCGCTTTTAATGGCAATGGATGCCCTGCCTCCGCCTCGATCGCCACGTGCGGTGTATATGGCGGTGCCGAGATCCAGTACGAGGCAAAATGCGCCTGTGCACATAGATAGTAGAGCTTCATGTCAGGCACCGCAAAGCCGCCCCTCTCATATGGTTTGGTCAGGGTTTCCCATTTCACTTGCAGTTTCTTCCCTCCCCAAGCCAAGGTAATTAGCAGGGACTGCAACGTTGTGAAAAAACTAGATGTCAAGCGGAGCGGAATGTTGACGAAATATTATAAAAATGTGGGGAGCACCACCATTTTGATCAAAGCCACGTGGTCTGCAAACGAAAGTGGCAACCGAATCCAGCGCTACTTGGTCTTCTAATTTGGAAATGGCCACACCATAGTTAGCCCGAATCATTTCTTGGGTATCTCTATGTATCCATATGCCCAAATAGCGGACAGGTTCCTCAGCCCATTCCAAAGGAAATTCTAACGGAAATGGGCGCGTAATATCTGTCAGTGGCAGCACTACCGACTTCCCCCAATTTATCGACAAGCCGGAGAAACGTTCAAACCTCAACACTGATGTTTGTTGTAGGAATGCCACATAGGAAGTCGGTATGACAATTCCATCTGAAAAGAACAGCTCCTAATGATCGCTGCTACCTCAGGAAGCCACCCCTCAACCTCCACCTGCTACCAAACTTTGCATCTGTGCGGCCAGATGTCTCAAACCAGAGCACTACTCTATGTTCGAAAAGCACCTATAGTTTTAGACGGGCATTAAAAGAGGATATCACTCATCCCAAAGGCAATGACGGTCAAACACTATTTGACGTTCATACTACAACTCTTCCTCAAAATGGAGAAGATGACAATATATGTAATCCTAGGTCTCCCTCCTAGCGCGATACAGGAAAACATGTACAAGATACCTAGCTTTCTCTATTTGCATGAAGCCTCCCCGAATTAAGGCACATTTCTTTTAAATCTCTCAAAATAAAAAGTGCCATAGTCTGAGGTATGCAAAATAAAACAAAAAGGAAAATGCTACTTACCCAGTAAGCATCTGTTCTTGGCATATAGAGCTGTAGAGTCATATGCTGTGCATAGATCGCCATCTAGTGTTGGGTCCGTATGTTTGCACTTTACTTTTCTTCGAAGAAGTCTTTCCAGTCAAGAGGTAGGTGACTCCTTTTGGTGATCGTGCGCATGGGCATCGACTCCATTGTTAGATTTTTTTTCCGCAGAGGGTGATAATGGAGTTAGTAAGAGTAGCAACAGAAGATGTCCATGAATGAATATATCTAAGTAAGATTTTACTGCAACAGGTATAGGTGCCTCAGGAGGCGGGTGGGCGCATATGACTTTACAGCTGTATATGCCAAGAACAGATGCATACTGGGTAAGTAGCATTTTCCGTTCAAGGCATATGAGCTGTAGATCATTTGATGGGCATAGACTATATAACAGTTATCTCCCAAAGCGGTGGCTAACCTGTATCTATTGCAGTGGTTGAAATAGTGAACGTAAAACTGCCTGGCCCACTCTAGCTTGTTGTTTTGCTAACACATCTACACAATATTGTTTTGTGAATGTGTGAGGTGTAGACCATGTTGCAGCTTTGCATATGTCATCTGTGGGTTTATTTCCTAAGAATGCCATAGAAGCCCCCAGTTTGCATGTAGAGTGTGCTCTAGGGGGAACTGTTAACATTAGTTTTCCTTTTGCAAAGCATATTTGAATGCACTCGACTATCCACCTTGCAATACCTGATTTTGATATGGGATTGCCTTTGTGTGGAGGAGCAAAAGCGTCAAAAAGTTTATTTGTGATACGGAAAGGTTTTATACTTTCTATGTAATAAAGCAATGCTCTCTTCACATCTAATGAGTGTAGGGCATGTTCTGCCACTGAATCGGTTTGAGGGAAGAAGACGGGTAACTCAAAAGATTGATATGAAATGCAGAAATTACTTTAGGAAGGAATTTAAGATTAGTCCGAAGAAGCACTTTATTTTAGTGCATTTGTGAAAAAGGTTCTTCTATAGTTAATGCCTGGAGCTCACCCACTCTTCCGAGTGATGCAATAGCGACGAGAAAAGCAGTTTTCCATATGAGAAATTGCAGTTCAAATTTGTGCAATGTCTCAAAGGGTGGACCCATTAGTCTGGTGAGAACAATGTTTAGATTCCACACTGGAGCAGGACGACGTCTCGGTGGAATGACTCTTGAGTCAATCCATAGGCTTTGATAACAGGCACTCTAAAAAGAGACCGATGTTGTCTATTCTGGAGGTATGCAGCTATTGCCGTCAGATGTAAGCGTACGATGTAATGTACGCTAAATTGGAACGTTGTAGATGTAACAAATAACAATAATGTTTTGTACAGAAGTATCAAGCGGGTTGATGTGGTTGTTATTACAGTATATCACAAACCACTTTCAATTTCCTGCATAGCAGGCTCTTGTGGTAGGACGACTAGCCACTTTGATAATATTCATGGAGTCTGGTGATAGATTTTGAAAGCCAAACTCTTCAGGAGCCAGATCGAGTTGACTGGGGTCTGGACGTCTTATGTCTCCATGGCTCTGTGTGAGGAGATTGGGTGTAAGACGTAGTTTTTGGTGAGGAACTACTGAGAGTTCCAATAGGGTTGTGAACCAAGGTAGAAGTGCCCTCGTGGGAGACACCAGTATTAGTGTCGGGGATGTTTGTTTGACTTTCCGTACCACTAATGGAGTGAGTCGGAGAGGCGGAGAAGCATAAGCAATTATCCCTGACCAATTCACCCATAGTGCATTGCCTTTGGACAATGGGTGTTAATACCTGGAAACAGAGGTTGGGCATTTTGCATTTAGATGTATGACGAACAGGTCTGTGTGTGGGAATCACCACATATGGAAGAAGGGAGGAGAATTTGAGGGTGTATTTCCCATTCGTGGATTTGCTGTGTCTGACGACTGAGCAAAACTGCCATCTGATTGTCTACTCCTGGAAGGTGTTCTGCTAGGGGATATATTTTGTGATGTATGGCCCATTTCCAGATGGTCAGTGCTAGCTGTGACAGCTGGAGAGAGTGTGTCCCTCCCTATTTTTGTATGTAGTACATGGCTGTCATGTTATCTGTTCGAATTAGGACAGTCTTGCGTACTAGCTGAACTCGAAATGCTTTCAGCGCCAGAAAAATCGCTAGCAGCTCTAGATGATTGATATGAAGCGGTTTCAGCTGCAAGCTCCAAATGCCCTGAATTGTGTGGGTTTGGAGATGAGATCCCCAACCTGTCAGTGATGCATCTGCTGTCAGTACTATCTGTGGAACCGGGTCGCTGAAGGGCCGAACTTTTAAAAGGTTTTGTGTGTTCCACCACAGCAGAGAGCAATGGCTGCAGCCGTCTACCAACACTAGATCTGATAACTGACCGTGAGCTTGGTTCCACTGATGTGCTAAGCATTCCTGTAGGAGACGCATTTGAAGTCTTGCGTAGGGGACTATAAAAATGCAAGACGCCATCATTCCCAGTATCTGCACAAACACTCGAGCTGGAGTTGGGTATGCTAGAGCTTTTTGTGTGTTTATTGCTCCAAGATATGCTTGAGACGTGGATGGTTGGAGATGGGATTTGGACAGATTTACTGTGAATCCTAGCTCGTGGAGCAATTGCACAGTTTGTTGTGTGTGGCATTGACAGCTGTTGTGCGAACTGGCCTTTATGAACCAGTCGTCTAAGTATAGGAAGACATGAATATGTTGTCTTCTTAGATGGGTTGCGACTACTGCCAAGCATTTTGTGAAAACCCTGGGTGGGGTTGTTCCTCTGAATGGGAGGTCTTTGAATTGATAGTGCTGACCTGCTACCACAAACCTGAGTTACTTGCGCTGCGCAGGGTGTATTGGAATATGAAAGTAAGCAACCTTTAAATCCAGAGTGGGGGGGAAAGTCGCCTTGCTGAAGAAGGGGAAGCCATTGTTGGGAGTGTATGAAAATGGTCTGACTGAATGTATAGATTTAGTTCTCGGAGGTCTAATATAGGCCTGAGAGAGCAGTCCTTTTTAGGAATTAGAAAGTGGAGGGAGTACACCCTTGCTTCCTGGTATTGTAAAGGGAATGGTTATATTGCACCTTTCTGCAACAAGGAGAGAACCTCTCTTTAGAAGGGTGAGATGTTCTTGTGACATGAGGTGTGACCTTAGAGGAATGTTCTGTGGAATGCTTGTAAGCTCAAGGCAATAACCAGATTGGATAATTTGTAGAACCCATTTGTCTGATGTGATCGTATTCCAAATGGGTAGAAATTGGGAAAGAAGTCCCCCGACAGGAGTGGAATAGTCAGGGGATATGGAAAGGAAGTCACGGTTTGCATGGGAAGTGCGTGTTGAGCTACTTCTGCCTCTTCCCTTGCCGTTGTTTCCTCTATATCCACCTTTAACACCTTAGCTGCAGCCATTATTTTGCGGCAGTGCGGCGGTTCCGTGAAGTGGGCGGGCGCGCGTCGGCCGTTCGACGTTTGCAGCACCAGCAAGGTAGTGCTCGCAATGGCCGACGACAGCAGGGAAGGGGTTAAAATAACCTGTTGAAGAGGGTGACTGATTGTAGCCCTTGTAAGAGGAGGAAGGATTGTCTGTAGACACATTTTTGGAGCCGCTCTGTAAAATGAGCGACGAAAGGATCCTCTGTGGTAAGGTGATTGTAAGGCCCCCAAGGACTTAGCAAC
The DNA here is from genome assembly GCF_964263255.1 of Lissotriton vulgaris. Classification (NCBI taxonomy): domain Eukaryota; kingdom Metazoa; phylum Chordata; class Amphibia; order Caudata; family Salamandridae; genus Lissotriton; species Lissotriton vulgaris. The sequence goes on along the minus strand of NC_141693.1, from coordinate 2,000,282,111 downwards.
TTCAGTATCCTTTTTCATCTTTTCTAGTGATGTATCGACAGCTGGACCAATCAGGTGTTCTTTATCAAAAGGTTGACTAAGATTAGAGGCTTGTTCTTAGCCAAGCATGTCTATTTAGCAGTACACTAGTGATTACTGCCCGAGCTGTGTCTGCCAGATCTAGAACACACCTGATAGAGGTATTACTAATTGATGTACCCTCTTGAATAAGGGCACTACCTCTAGACTTATGCTCATCAGAAGGAAATTCAATGAGCTTTTCGAGCTCATCATAATGTGCTCTATCATACCTTAAATATTATATTACCAAAGTAGAGAGTAAGGAATTTCGTCCAAACGTCGCTGGACGGGGAATACTCCTGATCCCCTGATCAAGGAACTGTTATAAACAAATGAAGGAGTACCACCCGATGAGAGAGAAGAGAAGGCTTTGTTCCTGACAAGGGAGTATTGTTCCTTTGTAAGTAAACCCCTCACTCACCACCTAGTGGTGACTTGCTTCATCATCGGGGCCCACCCAAGTGGCCTAGCGTCACTTGGGTGTGCTTCAACACCTGGTTTACAGTGGAGCAGGTAGTGAAGTGTGGGGTGCACAAAAAACAGTGTGAATGTTAAAATGTCCTGGTCAACACTATAGTATTATCTTTAATAAAAAAGGTTGTAGGACAAAGTTAAAAAGTAAGGTGAGATACTGGCAGGGGAGTTACGACCTGTGTATCTCTTCTATGTGATGGTCGACATGTTTCTACCTTTTGGGTTATTCCCCGGTATTCCTCAGGACCAAAAACAAGGAAGTGGGAGGTGTGGGTCCCCTAAAAGACTCACCCTGTCCTAACTCCTTGATCTACCAGAAGATAAAATTATATCTCTGGGAATTCACTCCTATGGTTTAGGAGATAAAAAAACATTAGGAAAGCTCGTGATGGACTTCATCGAGCTAGGGGTAGGCACTTCACGTTTATCAACGTATTAGTTAGTCGTGAAGGGTGGAGGCATGTAGCCTACGTCTACCGTCCGCCGCTCGGTTAGCCGAGCGGCGGACGGTAGACATAAACGTGAAGTGCCTACCCCTAGCTCGATGAAGTCCATCACGAGCTTTCCTAATGTTTTTTTATCTCCTAAACCATAGGAGTGAATTCCCAGAGATATAATTTTATCTTCTGGTAGATCAAGGAGTTAGGACAGGGTGAGTCTTTTAGGGGACCCACACCTCCCACTTCCTTGTTTTTGGTCCTGAGGAATACCGGGGAATAACCCAAAAGGTAGAAACATGTCGACCATCACATAGAAGAGATACACAGGTCGTAACTCCCCTGCCAGTATCTCACCTTACTTTTTAACTTTGTCCTACAACCTTTTTTATTAAAGATAATACTATAGTGTTGACCAGGACATTTTAACATTCACACTGTTTTTTGTGCACCCCACACTTCACTACCTGCTCCACTGTAAACCAGGTGTTGAAGCACACCCAAGTGACGCTAGGCCACTTGGGTGGGCCCCGATGATGAAGCAAGTCACCACTAGGTGGTGAGTGAGGGGTTTACTTACAAAGGAACAATACTCCCTTGTCAGGAACAAAGCCTTCTCTTCTCTCTCATCGGGTGGTACTCCTTCATTTGTTTATAACAGTTCCTCTATCATACCTTGCCAATAGTGCTTGAGCATTGCTTGTGACGCTACCCTTTTTCCAGAAGCGTCAATTAATTTGGACTCTATCAGGAGGAGGGGCTTCCCCGGTTTGCGAATTAGCTCATTTACGAGCGTTGGAAACCACCAGAGAGTCCATGGGTAACTGGCCTTTGATATATACAGGGTCATTATGTGCAGATTTGCACCTTTTCTCTACCCTAGGAGTGATAATTCTAGCTCTTACAGGGTCTTTAAAGATGTCATCAGTAGGTTTAAGCATACCTTTTAACATTGGTAATGTTTGTGTAGCCCTTTGAGATGAACTTAGTGTGTCAAACAAAAAATCCTCCTCTAAAGTCTCTTTATGAAGCTCTAAACCATGATATTGTGCGGCACTATTAACAAGATCAACTTACCTTCCGTTACGATATATCTGTAAGAAACATTAGTTAGTTAAATTCCTTACCTTAGAATATCCCCAGGTGTCAGACTGGATCCGGAAAGTTTTCGTCAGCAGTACTCCTGCGCGTCGCTAGGTGTCTTCTGCGGCTCCGCGCCTGTCGTCGCGATCGCTGGGATGACGTCGGAGTACTTAGACGCCGTTGTCGCACGCTGTCAGTTCTGTTCAAAGCTTTCCGCGCCAGAAACGCAGAGCCACGCAAGAAACCGACACCGGTGCCATGAAACAAGGGCCCTCAAAGGGAGATACCTTAACCCTAGATATCGGTTCGCTGTACGGGGAGGATGGGTGGGGCGGTAAGGAATCTAACTAACTAATGTTACTTACCGAAGGTAAGTAACTTGTGCATCTGAAAGAAACACGTTAGTTAGATTCTTCACCTTAGAATAGATACCCCAGCAATACCAACCCCGGTGGTGGGTCTGCTTACCAAGATCACACCAGAAAGTCCTTGCGAACCGAACAGCCAAAGAAGCCATCTCTCTGGACTTGGCTGTCCAGGCAGTAGTGCTTAGCGAACGTGTGCAGCGATGCCCACGTAGCCGCCTGCAAAAATGTCCTGCAAAGGGACTCCCCGTCCCAAGGCAGTAGTAGCCGCCGTGGCCCGAGTGGAATGGGCAACAGCCCCACAGGAGGATCCTTTTTAGCCAAGGAATAACAGACCTTGGCCTCTACATCCCAGACCGAAAAGATGGTCCACTTGTGCACCGCCCGCCCCTTCTTAGCGCCTACGTAACCAACAAAGAGTTGGTCATCCACCCGGAACTGTCGTGTGCGGTGTAGATAAAAAGAGCGCACGTTTTGGGTCCAGAAGGTGGAGCCTCTCTTCCTCTTTCGAGGGATGCGGAAAGAAGGTGGGCAAGGTGATGGACCGCCCAATGTGAAAGGCAGGAACCAACTTGGGCAGGAAAGAAGGACGAGTTCTCAGAACAACCTTATCTGGATGAACAGAAAGGAAAGGAGGTTTAGAGGAAAGGGCCTGGAGCTCACTCACTCTTCTGGCAGAGGTGATGGCAACCAGGAAAGCAGTTTTGACCGTCAGAAGATGAAGAGGACAATTATGAAGTGGCTCAAAGGGAGCACACATCAAATAAATATTAACCAAGTTCAAGTTCCACTGAGGCATCACGAAAGGAACAGGAGGGAACATGTGTGTGATGCCTTCAAGAACCTATTTACAACAGGGGACTTGAAGGGAGAAGGCTGATCAGGAAACCTCAAGAAAGCTGAAATGGCAGAGATAGCCTTTGATAGTGCCCAGAGCAGAGCCCTGCTTGGCAAGAGAAAGAAGAAAGAGGAGAACCTCTGAAAGAGGGCCAGAGAGGGGATCCACAGCCTTTGCTGTGCACCATGCCACACATTTATTCCACCTTCAGGCGTATACCATTTTTGAGGAGGGACGCCTGGCTGCCAGAATGACATCACAGACTTCAGGAGGCAAGTCAAAATGCCTCAACTGTCGCCACTCAATCTCCACGCATGGAGGTAAAGACTGGACAGGTTCGGGTGGAGGACCGTCCCCTGCTGCTGTGACAGAAGGTCTTCCTGAAGAGGCAGACGAATCGGGGGATCGACTGACATACTGAGTAGCTCGGGATACCAGCTCCTACGTGCCCAATCCGGAGCCACAAGGATGACTTGGGCCCGGTCGCGCCTGATCTTCTTCAGCACTCTGGGTAGAAGTGGTATAGGCAGAAAAGCGTACAACAGACCACAGCTCCACTTGCGTCGAAAAGCGCCTCCAAGCGAGTGCCGCCTTGGAAATTCCAACGCGCAGAACGGATGACATTGCACGTTCTCTTTGGTGGCGAATAGATCTAACCAAGTCGCTTCCCACTGCAGAAAGAGCCCTTGCGCACGTCCGAGTTCAGACGCCATTCGTGATCCATCATGCACCGAAGGCTGAGTTCGTCCCCCCTGGCTTTCTGTGAACCTGCCAGGTGTTAAACCACCACAGTGATGCCCTGACGTTCCAGCCATGTCCAGAGGCGCAGAGCCTCTTGACAAAGGGTCCACGACCCCACCCCGCCCTTTTTGTTGCAGTACCACATGGCGGTGTTGTTGTTCGTGAACACCTGCACTATACTTCCCCGGACAGAGGGAAGAAATGCCTTCAGTGCAAGTCGGATCGCCTGCAGCTCCAGAAAGTTGATGTGGAGCCGGGACTCCACCGGAAACCAGAGGCCTCTGATCTCCGCCTCTCCCATGTGGCCCTCAAATCCCAGGGGGGACGCATCTGTCACCACTGTGTGCTCCGGTTGGGGAAGGGAAGGGAGAGGGATCTGCCATTGACCCAATCACGGTCCGTGAGCCACCACTGCAACGGATTCGCAGTGCCCTCCGAGATCAGGACGTGGTTGGACAGGTTGCCCTGATGCTGTGCCCACTGGAACTTCAGGTCCCACTGTAGAGCCAGCATCCTCCACCTGGCGTGATGCACCAGCAGGATGCAGAAGGCCATCAGCCCCAGGAGCAGCAGCGTCATCCTGCCCGAAACTCGGGATAAAGGTTGAAAGATCAGAATCAGAGCCTGAATATCCTGAACCCCCTGCTCGGGAGGATAAACCCAAAACTGCGCAGAGTCCAGAACCGCTCCGATGAAGAGGAGCCTTTGGGAGGGACTCCGGTGTGACTTTGGCACGTTGACGGAGAACCCCAGCAAGTGCAGGAGATCGGCCATAGTTTGGAGGTGGGAGATAACCGTCTGGGGCGAGTCCACCTTCAACAACCAGTTGTTGAGATAGGGGAAGACTGGAATCCCTAATCTGCGCAGATGAGCTGCGACCACCGCCATCACTTTCGAGAACACCCAAGGGGCACTGGCGAGGCCAAAAGGGAGCACGGTAAACTGAAAGTGCTCGTGGCCTACCGTGAACCGCAGGTAACGCCGGTGGGCCGGCCGGACGGTGTGGAAATATGCGTCCTGCAAGTCTAACGCTACCATCCAGTGTTCAGGGCAGCAAGGACCTGAGCTAAGGTCAGCATCTTGAGCTTCTCCTTCCGGAGGAAGCCGTTGACGCTCCTGAGGTCCAAGATAGGGTGCAGGTCCCCTTGGCCCTTCTTGGAAACTAGAAAGTAGTGCGAGTAGCAACCACGTCCTACTTCTGGCCCAGGAACGCGCTTGATGGCCCCCTTGGCCAAGAGGGCCGCAACTTCCTCCTGCAGAAGTCGCAAGTGATCCCCGACATGGCTGGAGGGGTTGCCTCGAAGTGGAGCGAGTAGTCCCTTCGGACGATTTGCAGCACCCACCTGTCCGAAGTGATGGTACGCCAGTGGAGTAGGTGATGGCGAACCCTGCCTCCCACTGGCGTTGAATGGGCCTGAAAGCATGGACTAGGAGGTTTTTTTTGGCGGATGCTGCGGGGTGGATGTGGACTTACCAGGCTGTTGCCCCCTGGCACCGCCACGGCCGTTCCCACATCCGCGACCGTGTTGAGGTTGAATCTGCGGCCTGTGTCTGGACGAACGTGTGGGGGCACCCCATCCTTGGCCACGAAAGGGGCGAAAAGCGTGAATTTGCTGGCGCTGGCCCGACAGGCCCAAGGACTTGGCCGTAGCCCTGGAGTCCTTGAAATGCTCAAGCGCAAGGTCGGCTTTGTCGCCAAAGAGGCGACGGCCATCGAAGGGCAGGTCCATGAGCGTGTTCTGGACATCCCCCGAGAGATTGGTGGACCTCAGCCAGGCGTGGCGACGGATCGCCACCGTCGTGGAAATCGCTCTGCCCAGCGAGTCCGTTGTATCAAGTCCACACCTGATAGAATACTGTGCCGCATCTCGCCCCTCAGCAAGAGCCTGGGCGAGCCGTGTATGGGCCTCCTCCGGACACTGAGGCAGCACTTCCGCCACCATATCCCACAGAGAGTGGTTGTAACTGCCCAAAAGGCATGCAGTATTGATCGACCGCAGCCCCAGACTAACTGAAGAGAAAGCTTCTCCCCGAACTTGTCAAGCCTATTGGATTCCCGATCCGGGGTAGCGGACAGGAATTCGGTCTGGGATGTAGAGGCCTGGATCACCAGGCTCTCAGGGGTGGGGTGGGTGGACAGGAAGCAGGGGTCGCCCGGAGCCGGGCAGTGGCATCGGGCCACGTTCCGATCCACAGGGGGCACTGTGGAGGGCCTGGACCAAGTGCCCATCAGAACGTCAGTGAGGGCTTCGTTAAACTGCAGCATAGGCTCCGAAGAGCTTACTGGCGGTTGAAGCACCTCGGTGAGGAGATTAGTCCTCACGGCCGCAGCAGGGAGCTCACGGTGCAAGGCCTTGGCCGCCTTGCGCAACACCACGCTATAAGTAGTACCCTCCTCCGTAGCCACGGAGGGAGGAGAGGTGAACCCAGTGTCTGGCGAAGTGTCAAGACCACTGGCCTCCCCCACCTAGTCTGCCCAGTCCTGACTTAACTGACACTGCTGTGCCAGAGGGTCCTCAGACCCCTCCCAGTCCTCCCCTTCATCCGTGTCATGGTAGACCGGCATAAAGGACGGAGCTGGGTCATAGGTGAAAGCCTCACCCATCGACGTCGGACCCGGACCGGGGCTGAAACTAGGGGTGGCGCCGTCCGAGGACGGCGTCGGGAGTGGCTCCGAAGGGGTCAGCGCCAGCGAAGGAGTCGTGAGGTCGACTGGCATCGACCGGGATCCAGGGCTGGATCCCGGGGGGTCCTGCGGTGCTGGGACCAAAGTCGCCGACGCGACCGGCAGGCCTCGACGGTGGGATGAGAGTCCTCATGGCCATGAGGAAGTCTCGAAACTCGCCAGGCATCGCATTGAGCCCAGGGACTGGAGGGTGTGGGGCCGGATGCGACGTCTGCGACTCCGGCAGTGCCGCGCGGGTGGATCTACCCGAACCCTCGGCCGGGTCGCGCAACCGGCGAGGGGATTCAGAAGAGCGATGTCGGCTCTTTGACTTCTTCTTGGAGTGCCTTGACTTACCGGATGACTTGGAGCCCGACCAGTGGTGGCGACTCGACGAGCAGCGATGACTGCGGCTCCGCGACCGGTCCCTCGACTTTCTCCTCGACCGGGACCTCGAGCACGGAGCCCACTGCCGGCTCTCAAGAAGCTTACGGGACCGCTCCCGCCTATCTTTCGAGGTCCAGGCCCGACAGTCGGGGCATGACGTGTCGTCGTGGTCGGCCCCGAGACAGTAGAGGCACCGGCGGTGCGGATCCATCACCGGTGATAGGCATCGCACGGTTTGAATCCAGGCATCCCTACCGGAACCAGGAGTCTAAACCACTCGAAAATATAGCCAAAATAAGCCAAAAAAGTTAGTCAAAAAGTGACTCGGGTACCGCTCTTCCCAGATCTGCGCTTGCTGGCGCGGAAAAAAGAAGAACTGACGTCAGCACGCGAGGGTGGCGTCCAAGTACTCAGACGACTTCAGCCCGGCGATCACGACGCTGACAACGGACACGGAGTCGCAGACGACGCCTAGCGACAAGCCCATCCGTAGGTCTCCACTTGGTTCCTACGACATCTAAACAACTGAGCGGACCTAACACTCCCTTTTATTAGGAACAGCCCAGTACCTTCTTTGATACTGATACTTTGGGCGAACACGGTGGCTGGACCTACCACTCCCCTCGGTGAGTGGTGATTTCGCCTTCCCCTGAAACAAAGGACTTTCCCCCCCCTATTTTGTAAACACAGTCTTCTTGTAAACCCATTTTCCTCTTCTCAGAAAGTTTTGCGTGAATCCGTCCAGTTTCTGGTTTAATCACAATCTCCTTCTGTTTCGGTACCGAAAGTGGAATATCGATCCGAGGCTCTTTTGTTGAAGTTCTTTCTTTAGACGTCGGTTTTGGTGTTGAACGTTTCGGCTCAGAAGATTTAGCCTTGTAGACCGTTGGCACGGAAACCAGAAGGTGTTTGGATTTCGACGGCACCGGCGTGTGGACGAGTAGAACCCGAAGGTTGTTGTTTATATTTCAGAGCCGAACTTGAAGGCGGGCGCTCAAAACCATATCTCGGTGCCGACCTGTGGCCGAAGGCAGAGGAGGGACCGGAACCTTTTTATGGAGGAGATGGTAGGGGAAGAAAGTCTCTTTACACACGATCCGTTGTACCGGTGTGAGGTCGTCGGCATCGGAGTCAGCTTCAGACACGGAGATGTGCTCCTCTTCCATTTCGGCTTTCTGCACTTGGAATGCTTTGTGTTCGGACTCATCTCCCAGGAAATCCGGAGAAGAGCCACTTTGCTGGTACATTTCATGATGTCGAGCCCGATGGTCACTGAGCGTCTTTTTCAATCTAAACGACCGACATGCGTCGCAGTCCTTCTCGTTGTGTTCCGGTGTTAGACAAATGTTGCAAGTCGGTGCGTGGAAACTTAGCACAACACCCTAGATAGAACTTGAATGGAGTCCGTTCCATCGACTGCTACCGACCCTGGCGCGGGTAGGCACAACGGACTTCCACAAATCTTTTGATCTAAAGTTTAAATGTAAACGATACACGGAGAATGGGAAACACGATCGATAAACAATACCGTTGAGAGTAGTGGATTGCGCGAAGGGGGCCCGAAGAAACTGTGTACCGTACCGGAGCGCAACCATTCACATCCGAACCCGATGGCAGAAAAAAACCAATCTTAACAATGGAGTCGATGCCCCTGCGCACCTTGTGTCTCCAAATTGAATGGAAGTGCTGTCACTGATAGTGAGAGAGAGGACTCCGAGATTTTTCATCCGATACCAATTTAAGTCACGTATTCGCGCCGATGCGCAGATAAGAAGGTAGACCTTGTCCGCCCGCTGCGCTAGCGCTCAAAACGGGAATTAAAAACTGCAACTGCCTAATGTTTCTTTTATGCACTGTATGCAATTGTTTTTAACTTGGAAAATACTCTGGCACATACTCGCTCGCTGACTCCCTGGTCCACCACAGCTGCTGTGCTGTTTGAGTGGAGGGAGATTGCAGCGCTAGGAAGTGCCTAGCGCTGCAATCTGCGCCCGTCTGAGTCCAGGGGCCATAAACCCTGGTCCTTGCTCTGGAACACTAACAACTTACAGTTCAGTGAGTCTACATGAGCTGAGACCAGAAAGTAAAGTGGAATGTTGTCACACTCTAAACCCCGCTAAACTCCCTCCTTATTGTTATCATTGCCACCAGCACTATAAGACATAAGACCATCTAGATCAAGATCATGCGGTCATTATACCTCGAAAAATGGCTCTCCTGAACTGCAGGTCATTACCAAAACACTGCACCGAAATAGCATTATTAATTGAAGAATGCAAATTGGATGCCCTGTTTTTAACTGAGAAAATTACAAAAAACAATTTGATGGACAGAATGTAGATCAATGTCTTACATTCACCCCAGTACAAGGATCTGGGCCTAAATCCATCGTTTTTTGCACTCCACACCACCCTGGGTCAGATAATGGCTTTATGCAAATCAGCTCTGACCCTGTGCCCCATGGGAACAGTCCAGTCCGAACTACAACAGCCATATCTTTCCCAGACCGGAATCAAGCATCGGAGGACCGGACCGGTTTCGAGGTAACACCTCTCATCAGCCCGGCTAGCTTGACTCCAGTGGTGTGGAGGCTCTGGGACCCACGTCTGAGCTACCCCAGTACACTCAGGGAGAAAATTACAAAAAACAATTTGATGGACAGAATGTAGATCAATGTCTTACATTCACCCCAGTACAAGGATCTGGGCCTAAATCCATCGTTTTTTGCACTCCACACCACCCTGGGTCAGATAATGGCTTTATGCAAATCAGCTCTGACCCTGTGCCCCATGGGAACAGTCCAGTCCGAACTACAACAGCCATATCTTTCCCAGACCGGAATCAAGCATCCGAGGACCGGACCGGTTTCGAGGTAACACCTCTCATCAGCCCGGCTAGCTTGACTCCAGTGGTGTGGAGGCTCTGGGACCCACGTCTGAGCTACCCCAGTACACTCAGGGAGAAAATTACAAAAAACAATTTGATGGACAGAATGTAGATCAATGTCTTACATTCACCCCAGTACAAGTCCAGTCCGAACTACAACAGCCATATCTTTGTAAAAAACGATGGATTTAGGCCCAGATCCTTGTACTGAGTGTACTGGGGTAGCTCAGACGTGGGTCCCAGAGCCTCCACACCACTGGAGTCAAGCTAGCCGGGCTGATGAGAGGTGTTACCTCGAAACCGGTCTGGTCCTCGGATGCTTGATTCCGGTCTGGGAAAGATATGGCTGTTGTAGTTCGGACTGGACTGTTCCCATGGGGCACAGGGTCAGAGCTGATTTGCATAAAGCCAATATCTGACCCAGGGTGGTGTGGAGTGCAAAAAACGATGGATTTAGGCCCAGATCCTTGTACTGGGGTGAATGTAAGACATTGATCTACATTCTGTCCATCAAATTGTTTTTTGTAATTTTCTCCCTGTTTTTAACTGAGACATGGTTACAGATGGGGAATGACCCAGACATTATTCAGGCCCTCCCTCTGGGATGTGGAATATGCAGAATTGAACGCGCTTCAGGTAGAGGTGGAGGCCTTGCAATTATTTATAAGGACATAAACAAGTGCCGATCTTTACCGTCTTCGCTCGATGATTGTGAAAGCATGGCTTTCTCAATTGAATTCTCCCCCAACAGCACCTTTTCCGGCCTGCTGATTCACTGCCCTCCAGATGCTTTAAAACAATTTATCCCTAAACTTATTGACCTGGCTGCAGAATCTGCTCTGGCCGTGGCGAACTTTAATATACATTTAGATGGTCGATCAAACTCCATAGCCAATGGTCTTCTATCTAGCCTTCAGGCGATTGATCTTAATCAAAAATGCCCCCCCCCCCCCACCCCTCAACACATGATAAAGGACATCTTCTGGACCCAGTCTTCAGCAATTTAGACAATCTAAGTTCTGGGACTCCTATCCCACTCCCTTGGTCGGATCACTTCTTAATTCCTCTAGTGTGGGTTATGAAGACTGCCTCATCTGTCCAGACTCCAACTGTTTCTTGGGGTAGGAAATGGTCCAGACTCCCTTTGGGGGAATGGAAGTCGGCCCTCGAGGCCTCAAAACCTCTAAAGGGAAATAATGTTGATGAGGTAAATAATAAGTTTAATAACTGGATTCAGGACGCTCTTGATGAAATTCTCCCTAAAACTTTTATTCTAACAAAAATTAGGAAAAACACTGCCCCATGGTTTTGCCCTAAATTAAGAGCGTTAAAACAACCTTGCCGGAAACTAGAAAGGGTCTGGAGACAGGATTCCTCACAACATAGGAAGGAAGCCTATAGGAAAGCCATCAGGCTGTATAAAATTGAGATCAAAACTGCACAAGCCACTTTTATGAGATAAAAATCAGCACTGCCACTAATCCTCCTAAAGAGATTTTTCGGATAGCGTAATCACTCATTACCCCGCCGCAAACACCTTTATCGAGGGAAGGGGCTTTGACACGCTGTAACAATCTAGCGGTATTTTTCCATCAAAAGATCCAAGCTATTTATACAGCCTTCCCCCTCAATCCACCTGACCCAGTGGAAACAGAGACAAGTGGCCCGGGACTCGTGCTGGAACAATTCCATCTCCTAGATAAAGTTACACTAGATCTGGTAATTGCTAAGATGTCCTCGGGTTTCCAACTGGACCCGGCTCCACCTCAACATCTTGTGGCGATCCTTGACTCCGTCTGTGCAACGATCCTTGAGGTCCTGAACTGCTCAATAACTAGCACAGTCCCCTCCCAATGGAAATGTGCGATGGTCAGGGCTCTTCTGAAGACGCCTAGTCTGGATCAATCAAATCTATCCAACTATCACCCAATTTCTCTCCTGCCCTGGCAGAGCAAACTGTTGGAAAAACATCAATAATATTATGGTCAATTACCTAGAATCCAACAACTTTCTGGATACCTCACAAACAGGCTTCCGCCCTCAACATGGGACGGAGACCGCCTTGTTGATGGAAACAGAGGAGGCAAGGAGGCTGGTAGATGAGGGGGGAGTGGCTGCCATTATTCTCTTAGATCTCAGTGCCGCGTTCGACACGGTCAACCATACCATGTTGGCCCACCGACTCAAGAGTGTCGGTGTGTCGGGTGCTGCACTGACATGGCTCTCATGCTTCCTCAGTGACCGCAGCTTCCAGGTCTTCGAGGGAGATGATGTCTCCTCCAGATTACCTCTGGGTTGTGGGGTCCCGCAGGGCTCGGCCCTAAGTCTAACGCTCTTTAATATTTAAATGAGGCCTTTGGCGGGTATTATCCATCCATTTGGCATTAAGATAGTCAGTTATGCAGATGAAACCCAGTTAGTTGTATTGTTATACCACAATAAGGGTTCATCTAGCGTCCTGGCTCCCTGCCTTGAAGCAGTGGCCAGATGGATGGAGCTTTCCTACCTTCACCCCAACGGGGACAAGACAGAGATTATGCTGTTGGGGAATTCATCATCCACTATCTCAGTCTGCATGTGGTCGTCTTGCTTGGGTCGTGCGCCATCCCCGAAGCCACAGATAAAGAGCCTGGGTATGTGGCTCGACAGCTCCCTTAACTTTGAGTATCAGGCTACTGCACTCTCTTCAATCTGTTATGGATTGATGAGAATGCTTCGCAAAGTTATTCCCCTCCTTCCTTTCGAGGCAAGAAGGATAATGGTCCAGGCTCTCATATTATTCCGCCTGGACTACGGGAATGTCCTGTACTTGGGAGCCCCCCCCAGGCCACAATAAATAAACTACAAGTAGTTCAGAACTGTGCTGCAGGGATGCTCCTGCAGGTTCCACGTCGGCAATCAGCAAGGCCAGCACTGAGACAGCTACACTGGCTACCAATTGCTGCCCGGATACAATTTAAAGCTATATGTCTGGCACACAAAGCCATATGGAAAACTGGTCCACCCATTCTACACCCACTATTAACATCATATCTTCCGCATAGAACACTACGCTCTAGTTCTTTACATCTGGCCACTATCAAGAAAATAAGGAAGGCGAGATGGGGCGGACTCTCCTTCTCACTCACCGCTGCTAAGTTGTGGAAATCCCTTACCCCAGTTATGCGGGGGAACGACAATCTGTTGAGCTTTCGAAAGCTTTTAAAAACACACCTGTTTGGAATGCTTCCCTAGCTCTGCGGATTGGCTCTGCTCTGCCTCTCTTTTCTACAAGCGCTAAGAGGGCTCCGGGTAGTTAGGCGCTATAGAAATACTCTTCTATTTTATTCTATCACCAAAAGGAGGAGTCGCCTACCTCATGACTGGAAAGACTTCTTCAAAGAAAAACAAAGTGTAAACATCCAGACCCAACACTAGATGGTGATCTGTGCACAGCATATGATCCACAGCTCAAATGCCTCGAACATGATATTCATTTTGTAAAAATGTGTCATTTAGCAAACAGTCAAACCCAAACACAAGGCATCCCCTGTAAATCCACCAGGAACCTCGCCTTTAAGTTGAAAATCAATGGAACAAGCCCCTTTGTATCCAATATGTGATCTCTTTGGAGCTGGATTTAAAAAGGGGTGCAGGAGTAGAGTTTTATGATCTGGATTTTTCCAGTGAAATATGATCATAGATACCTCAAAGCCACCTGGCGGAGACCTATATGGTACAACAGGCTAGACAAGATGGAGTGGTTGACATGGGTAAAGGCTATCAACAAGTCTAACACCACCACCCTGAGGGCTGCTGCCATGTGCTGGCACGCCGAGGTGCTCCAAGCCTGGTGTCAGTGGCTCTTGACCTTGGGAGGTTGTGGTAGGCCTCCTGTTGACACCAAAGTTTTCTGTATGCCAGAGGGGAGTGAGACAAAAACACAGGTTAAACCTGTAAGTTAAAGATCAAATGGCAGAAGGTCAAAGATCAAATACTAGAGGTAAAGTGCAGTTCTTAAAGGATCGCGATTAGAGGACGTTTCAAGCGACCCAAGTGAGGTGTGTGATAGAACCAAACCTGGAAGCATGTTGGCAATGCCACATATAAAACACTCAGGCCAAACTGGTGTTGTTACAGTGGCAGAATCGGTGACCTCAGTAGAGGCGAGTATCCCTATATATTCTACTCCAATAATAAATGCATTGTTGCTGCCCTGGTACCTTTTATTCCCCATTACTGTCTTATTTGCCATAGATCCTCTTATATGCTCCAAAGTCTTACTTTGTCCCATTTTGTTGCTTTGTGTTTCTTCTCGTTTTACAATTTTATTATCTGATCAGAGGCATATAAATAACATATTCCCCAGATCAATCACCCTGCGAAAGAAAGAAACAATTTTGAGATGATAGAAAAATCGCAGAAGAGGAGAGAAGGTTACATTTGTCATCCTTTGTTACTGCCCCTGTCCTTTCTTATCCCTCACACAGTTTTTATTGCCCCTGTCCCTTCCCACAGCCGGACATCAAACCAGATGAGCTGCTGCTTAGGGTGTGTGGGTAGTGGGTCAGCAGGAAGTGTCAAGACAACTCTGAAGACATCAGAAAAGAGGCCCCTGGTGTGCTGGACAAGGTTTAGTAGGTCACCATTTGCAGGTACAGGCATGCCCACAAGCAGCAGAAGAAGGGGTTACAAGAGTGACCTGCTATAATGACCTACAATTGCAGTTTGTGTTCCTCATCCCACACAATGCTCACTCACTGCCAAGGACGATCTGGGTACAGGTGCTAAGAGCCAGGATTCTATTGGCCTCAAATCAATGCTCCCTTTAAGCAGCATGAGGAGCCTGTGGCAACAACTCAGTGCAACTGCTCACTCCATTTTAATTTGTGTCCAATTACCTCAATTTTGTAGAAGAGCTCAGCATCCAACAGTGTCAGCTGTTCAGCGACTTCAAGGCTGTGGAAGTCATGTAAAGTGCCCGGTCTGAAAGAGATGGGGAGAAACATCAGTCAACACAGCGCCCCACCCCGCAAAAGACCAATAGAAGACCTTCCAATGCAGAGTAGCCCTATAACCTGGACTGAGTGCTATCCATGGGCAGGATGCAGAGGCAGTCGCACATTGGCAGAATTCTGAGGCACAGCTAGCCTCAAACCAAAGGAATGCACTGCTCTCAAGCTGAACGAATGCAGTGTTGGCATGAGGCACATCCCTTAAACCAATAATTCCATGCAGAGCTGTCCTAAAGCAAATACCTAATCCAGTGCTGCCTGGAAGCAACACCCCCCTGAAGCAGCGCTATCTTCAAGCACAGCGCAAACATTGCAGCCTTACAGCACAACTCCTGCAGTGCTCCCCCCTCCAGCAGCACCTAATGCACAGCTGCCCTCTTGTTAATCCTTTACGCAGCACTGCACTGCCTTCCTGCAAATCCTTCGCGCAGAGCTGCCCTCCTGCAAATCCTTTGCGCAGCGCTGCCCACCTGCAAATCCTTCGTGCAGCGCTGCCCACCTGCAAATCCTTCGTGCAGCACTGCCCTCCTGCAAATCCTTCGCGCAGCACTGCCCTCCTGCAAATCCTTCGCGCAGCCCTCTTGCAAACCCTTCATGCAGCGCTGCCCTCCTGTAAACCCTTTACGCAGCGCTGTCCTCCTGTAAACCCTTCATGCAGCGCTGTCCTTCTGTAAACCCTTTACGCAGCGCTGCCCTCCGGTAAATCCTTCACGTAGCGCTGCCCTCCTGTAAATCCTTCAAGAAGCGCTGCCCTCCTGTAAACCCTTCATGCAGCGCTGTCCTTCTGTAAACCCTTTACGCAGCGCTGCCCTCCGGTAAATCCTTCACGTAGCGCTGCCCTCCTGTAAATCCTTCAAGAAGCGCTGCCCTCCTGTAAATCCTTTAAGAAGCGCTGCTCTCAAGCAAAGCACATGTAAAACTACTTTCAAGAAAAATTTATGGAGGGTTACAATAGGTCTCACATTTAAATGCGAGACCTATAGAATTGGTAAGAAGCACGCCATAGTCCCGGCTTGTTGAAAAGAAAATTGCCGAAAGTACGCAAAGCATGTTGCCTGCAAGGAGAGAAACTCAAAGAAAATAGTGCTTACAAGACTAAATAACACGTACCATGTAACAACCGAATTAAAAGGGTCAGTCGCCATGGGAGGTTACAAATGTAGATAAGTCAGTACTAAGGAGGGACTAACAAGCCGATTCACGAATCAGAAGCCAGCATTTACGAAGGACAATGACACAAGCCAATGACAAATATGGGCGGAGAGTGGGCGGGGCTTCTAGTCTGTACTCCAGTACAGCAAGTCTCTCGGAGCAGCGCATGCGTGCTGACTCTAGGCTCGACCTAAAAATGCAGGCAGTGCCGTCATCAAGAAGCATTGTCATGCAATTCTGCCCTTTTAAAAATTATACAAAATGGTCCTCAAAAAATCCACAACTCTCAGAAAACTGTTCTCCTGCAAACTGCATGGAATGTTGATTTCAAATGAAATCCTTACGTGCGATACACTCAAAAGCCCTATGCTAGGGCCCACAAGCAAAATCCGTATAGTGCAACCCTCGAGGAAGGTTCTGAGAAATTACTGGCCAAAAAGAAAGTCCACGCAGTACTGTTCAAGTAAAATCCTCCAACAGTGCTGCTCTCATACAGGCCTCATGCGGTGCTGCAATCAAAGAAAATCATCATGTAGTGCTGCCCTCAAGGGCAACCTGCATGCAGTGCTGCCCTCGAGGGCAACCTGCATGCAGTGCTGCCCTCGAGGGCAACCTGCATGCAGTGCTGCCCTCGAGGGCAACCTGCATGCAGTGCTGCCCTCGAGGGCAACCTGCATGCAGTGCTGCCCTCGAGGGCAACCTGCATGCAGTGCTGCCCTCGAGGGCAACCTGCATGCAGTGCTGCCCTCGAGGACAACCTGCATGCAGTGCTGCCCTCGAGGACAACCTGCATGCAGTGCTGCCCTCGAGGACAACCTGCATGCAGTGCTGCCCTCGAGGATAACCTGCATGCAGTGCTGCCCTCGAGGATAACCTGCATGCAGTGCTGCCCTCGAGGACAACCTGCATGCAGTGCTGCCCTCGAGGACAACCTGCATGCAGTGCTGCCCCCGAGGACAACCTGCATGCAGTGCTGCCCTCGAGGACAACCTGCATGCAGTGCTGCCCTCGAGGACAACCTGCAGGTAGTGCTGCCCTCGAGGACAACCTGCAGGTAGTGCTGCCCTCGAGGACAACCTGCAGGTAGTGCTGCCCTCGAGGACAACCTGCATGCAGTGCTGCCCTCGAGGACAACCTGCATGCAGTGCTGCCCTCGAGGACAACCTGCATGCAGTGCTGCCCTCAAGGACAACCTGCATGCAGTGCTGCCCTCAAGGACAACCTGCATGCAGTGCTGCCCTCAAGGACAACCTGCATGCAGTGCTGCCCTCAAGGACAACCTGCATGCAGTGCTGCCCTCAAGGACAATCTGCATGCAGAGTGCACAACATGTTATGGTCATGCAGTGATACAATCGCCATGAAGTGATATCCTCATCCTGATACATTACTGCCCTGAAGCAAAATTGTCGCCAAAGCCAACGTCAAGTTACATCATCTTAAACATTATTCAACAAGGAGACTTGATACAGTGCAGCACTCAAGAAAAAACACCCAACTCAGCCCTATCCTTCAGCAACAGGGAAGTCGAACAGCCCAAGAAATGCAATGCGCCTCCTAATAAAACTTGTCAAGAGGTGATATTTTGATCCAGTGCAAACCTTAAGCAAAACTATGTGCAGAGTTCAAAGGAATCAAAATGCACCGAGTGCCACCTTGAGAGTACCTCAACAGCTTGTCTGCAGCGCAGAACTTCAGAGTAGGATAACCCTCAGAAAAAATTTCAATGCAGTGAAACTCCACTGCAGGACCACCTTTGAAAGAATACAGTTGCAGTGACTACACACACTGTAGGAACACCCTCAGAAAGAATACCATCGCAGTGACACTGCACTCACCGTCGGACCACCCTCAGAAAGAATACCAATGCAGTGACACTGCACTCACTGACGTTCCACCCTCAGAAAGAATAAGAGTGCAGTGACACTGCACTCCCAGTAGGACCACCCTCAGAAAGAATACTGATGCAGTGACACTGCACTCACTGCAGGACCACCCTCAGAAAGAATACCAATGCAGTGACACTGCACTCACTGTAGGACCACCCACAGAAAGAATACCAATGCAGTGACACTGCACTCACTGCAGGACCCCTCTTAGGAAGCATACCAATGCAGTGAAACTGCACTCACTGTAGGACCACCCTCAGAAAGAATATGAATGCAGTGACACTGCACTCACTGTAGGACCACCCTCAGAAAGAATACCAATGAAGTGACACTGCACTCACTGTAGGACCACCCTCAGAAAGAATACCGATGCAGTGTCTGCACTCACTGTAGGACCACCCTCAGAAAGAATACCGATGCAGTGACACTGCACTCACTGTAGGACCACCCTCAGAAAGAATACCAATGCAGTGACACTGCACTCACTGTAGGACCACCCTCAGAAGGAATACCGATGCAGTGACACTGCACTCACTGTAGGACCACCCTCAGAAAGAATACCAATGCAGTGACACTGCACTCACTGTAGGACCACCCTCAGAAAGAATACCGATGCAGTGACACTGCACTCACTGCAGGACCACCCTCGGAAAGAATACCGATGCAGTGACACTGCACTCACTGTCGGACCACCCACAGAAAGAATACCAATGCAGTGACACTGAACTCACTGCAAGACCACCCTCAGGAAGCATACCAATGCAGTGAAACTGCACTCACTGTAGGACCACCCTCAGAAAGAATACAAATGCAGTGACACTGCACTCACTGTAGGGCCACAATCAGAAAGAATACCAATGCAGTGACACTGCACTCACTGCAGGACAACCCCCAATAAGAATACCAATGCAGTGACACTGCACTCACTGCAGGACCACCCTCGGAAAGAATACTGATGCAGTGACACTGCACTAACTGTCGGACCACCCTCAGAAAGAATATCAATGCAGTGACACTGCACTCACTGCAGGACCACCCTCAGAAAGAATACCGATGCAGTGACACTGCACTCACTGCAGGACCACCCTCAAAAAGAATACCAATGCAGTGACTGCACTCACTGTAGGACCACCCTCAGAAAGAATACCAATGCAGTGACACTGCACTCACTGCAGGACCCCTCTCAGGAAGCATACCAATGCAGTGAAACTGCACTCACTGTAGGACCACCCTCAGAAAGAATACCAATGCAGTGACACTGCACTCACTGTAGGACCACCCTCAGAAAGAATACCGATGCAGTGACACTGCACTCACTGTAGGACCACCCTCAGAAAGAATACCAATGCAGTGACACTGCACTCACTGTAGGACCACCCTCAGAAAGAATACCAATGCAGTGACACTGCACTCACTGCAGGACCACCGTCAGAAAGAATACCGATGCAGTGACACTGCACTCACTGCAGGACCACCCTCAGAAAGAATACCAATGCAGTGACACTGCACTCACTGTAGCACCACCCTCAGAAAGAATACCAATGCAGTGACACTGCACTCACTGTAGGACCACCCTCAGAAAGAATACCGATGCAGTGACACTGCACTCACTGCAGGACCACTCTCAGAAAGAATACCAATGCAGTGACACTGCACTCACTGTAGGACCACCTCATAAAGAATACCAAAGCAGTGACATTGCACTCACTGTAGGACAACCCTCAGAAAGAATACCGATGCAGTGACACTGCACTCACTGCAGGACCACCCTCAGAAAGAATACCAATGCAGTGACACTGCACTCACTGTAGGACCACCCTCAGAAAGAATACCAATGCAGTGACACTGCACTCACTGCAGGACCACCCACAGAGAGAATACCAATGCAGTGACACTGCACTCACTGTAGGACCAGCCTCAGAAAGAATACCGATGCAGTGTCTGCACTCACTGTAGGACAAACCTCAGAAAGAATACAGATGCAGTGACACTGCACTCACCGTATGACCACCCTCAGAAAGAATACCGATGCAGTGACACTGCACTCACTGTAGGACCACCCTCAGAAAGAATACCAATGCAGTGACACTGCACTCACTGTAGGACCACCCTCAGAAAGAATACCAATGCAGTGACACTGCACTCACCGTAGGACCACCTTCAGAAAGAATACCAATGTAGTGACACTGCACTCACTGTAGGACCACCCTCAGAAAGAATACGAATGCAGTGACACTGCACTCACTGTAGGACCACCCTCAGAAAGAATACCGATGCAGTGACACTGCACTCACTGTAGGACCACCCTCAGAAAGAATACCAATGCAGTGACACTGCACTCCCTGTAGGACCACCCTCAGAAAGAATACGAATGCAGTGACACTGCACTCACTGTAGGACCACCCTCAGAAAGAATACCAATGCAGTGACACTGCACTCCCTGTAGGACCACCCTCAGAAAGAATACCAATGCAGTGACACTGCACTCACTGTAGGACCACCCTCAGAAAGAATATCAATGCAGTGACACTGCACTCACTGTAGGACCACCCTCAGAAAGAATACCAATGCAGTGACACTGCACTCCCTGTAGGACCACCCTCAGAAAGAATACGAATGCAGTGACACTGCACTCACTGTAGGACCACCCTCAGAAAGAATACCGATGCAGTGACACTGCACTCACTGTAGGACCACCCTCAGAAAGAATACCAATGCAGTGACACTGCACTCACTGTAGGACCACCCTCAGAAAGAATATCAATGCAGTGACACTGCACTCACTGTAGGACCACCCTCAGAAAGAATACTGATGCAGTGACACTGCACTCCCTGTAGGACCACCCTCAGAAAGAATACCAATGCAGTGACACTGCACTCACTGTAGGACCACCCTCAGAAAGAATATCAATGCAGTGACACTGCACTCACTGTAGGACCACCCTCAGAAAGAATACTGATGCAGTTCAGTCTCAAGCGTGTTGGTAAAGTGCCCGAGGTGGGCAGAGCACCAAGGCAGTCCTGCCTTCACTCAGGGCATGGAACGAGCAGTAGGTTGTCACCCCTAGCCTGGTGTTAAAGTGCTAGAGCTGCGGGCACTGCCCACCTCTTCATCCTCCAGTTCCATAGACGGCCTAGCTTTAAAAGGCTGCAATGCCCCAAGAGGGACGAATCTAAACCACCCGCCTCTCTTCCACGTCCCAATCATTCGCCAACTTGCATGCTTTACCTGGCAGCGACTCCCCTGGCAGCCAAGGGCCGGCTGGCAAAGTTGGCATAGCGCAGCGCCCTCTTGTTCTCCATTTTATCCAAGATGTTCTTCCTCAAGACTCTGGCCAGGCTGAGCTCCCCGTTGCAAACCAGGTGGAAAACCAGGTCCATGAGCTGCTTCAGGATGTCATCCGTCAACTCCACCAGGCTGGGAAAGAGAACGAAGAGATGGCGGCGGAGGGGAGAGACGAGTGGGGAGGAAAGAGTAGGGAAGGGAGAGAAGAGTGCGGAGGGGAGAGAATAGTACAGCAAGGAGGTATGACGGGTGCAGAAGAGATGGGGAGAAAGGTGCAGAGGGGTGGAAGAGAAGATTACAGAGAGGAAGGATGAAAAGAGTGCAGAAGGGAGAGAATGGCACAAGGGAGAGAAGTGGAGAGACGGGTGGATGGAGGGGTGCACAGTTGATACAGAGAGGAAATGAGAGAAGGGTGCAAAGGGAAAGGAAGAAAAGATTCAGAGGGGAAGGGAGAAAGGGGTCGGAGGGGGGAGAAAAGAGTGCAGATGAGGAGGCAAGGGAGGGAGTTGGACAAAAGGAGGGGAGAAAAGGGTGCAGAGAGAAAGGTTGAAAATGCAGTCAGGAGAAGGGCGCAGAGGGGAAGGGACAGAAGGGTGTAGAGGAGACAGAAGGGATACAGAGGGAGGGAGAGATGGGACAGAGGGATGCAAAGGGAAATCAGGGATACGGTGGAGGTGTGCAGAGGGGAGAGAGAGTGTTGAGTGGGGCAAGGGGTGGGGAGAGGATGAGTCGGAGGGAAGAGAGGCAAGTGTCGAGAATAGGTGAGGACGGTAGTAGTAAGCAGAGCAGATTAAGAAGTGAGGTTAGGGTGAGGCAGACAAGAGGAGATGAAAACCAAAGAACATGTTACATCTGCTTCACATTGTGAGGTACCGTCTGCTGCAGCCTTCAAGTCATAACAAGCCTGCCCTGGGCCCGCCCTCTAATTACGGAAACAAGCACCTTGGAAGGATTCCCAGGCCAAGCGTTCTCGCAGCAAGTTAGACTTCACGGTTAAAACGTGGGATAGCAGGGTCGCAGCGGGAGGCGCGATTGATCGGGGGGGGGGGGGGGGGGGGTGGAGGGGATAGGGAGAAAGAAGGAGGGGGGGGGGCTGGAGCTTTAGGCTAATTACGAGGAAGGTCGTGTTAGTGGAGTTCTGGGGTGAAGCCAGGGACACCACCACTACAGCTCTACCTTGTACAATCTTACACATCCCCAGGCATTACTGTTGTGAGTGTGGCAATGTGCTAGAGAGAGGGGGCGCAGCAGCCCTTTGTCTAGGAGGGGACTCTGCGAAAGGGGGCGCTGGAAGAACAGGCAGCAGAAACCAGCATACTCCACCCCTCACACACGACTGCAGACAGAGGCAGCAGCAACCAGCATACTCCACCACTTACACACGACTGCAGAGGCGGCAGCAACCAGCATACTCCACCACTTACACACGACTGCAGAGGCAGCAGAAACCAGCATACTCCACCCCTCACACACGACTGCAGAGGCAGCAGAAACCTGCATACTCCACCCCTCACACACGACTGCAGAGGCAGCAGAAACCAGCATACTCCACCCCTCACACACGACTGCAGAGGCAGCAGAAACAACCACATACTCCACCCTTTACACACGACTGCAGGCAAAAGGCAGCAGCAACCAGCATACTCCACCCCTCACACACGACTGCAGAGGCAGCAGAAACAACCACATACTCCACCCTTTACACACGACTGCAGGCAAAAGGCAGCAGCAACCAGCATACTCCACCACTTACACACGACTGCAGACAGAAGCAGCAACAACCAGCATACTCCACCACTTACACACGACTGCAGACAGAAGCAGCAACAACCACATACTCCACCACTTACACACGACTGCAGACAGAGGCAGCAGCAACCAGCATACTCCACCACTTACACACGACTGCAGAGGCGGCAGCAACCAGCATACTCCACCACTTACACACGACTGCAGACAGAGGCAGCAGTAACCAGCATACTCCACCACTTACACACGACTGCAGACAGAGGCAGCAGCAACCAGCATACTCCACCACTTACACACGACTGCAGAGGCGGCAGCAACCAGCATACTCCACCACTTACACACGACTGCAGACAGAGGCAGCAGTAACCAGCATACTCCACCACTTACACACGACTGCAGACAGAGGCAGCAGCAACCAGCATACTCCACCACTTACACACGACTGCAGAGGCGGCAGCAACCAGCATACTCCACCACTTACACACGACTGCAGACAGAGGCAGCAGTAACCAGCATACTCCACCACTTACACACGACTGCAGACAGAGGCAGCAGCAACCGGCATACTCCACCACTTACACACGACTGCAGACAGAGGCAGCAGCAACCGGCATACTCCACCCCTTACACACGACTGCAGACAGAGGCAGCAGCAACCGGCATACTCCACCACTTACACACGACTGCAGACAGAGGCAGCAGTAACCAGCATACTCCACCACTTACACACGACTGCAGGCAGAGGCAGCAGCAACCAGCATACTCCACCACTTACACACGACTGCAGGCAGAGGCAGCAGCAACCAGCATACTCCATCACTTACACACGACTGCAGACAGAGGCAGCAGTAACCAGCATACTCCACCACTTACACACGACTGCAGACAGAGGCAGCAGCAACCTGCATACTCCACCACTTACACACGACTGCAGAGGCGGCAGCAACCAGCATACTCCACCCCTTACACACGACTGCAGACAGAGGCAGCAGAAACCAGCATACTCCACCACTTACACACGACTGCAGACAGAGGCAGCAGAAACCAGCATACTCCACCACTTACACACGACTGCAGAGGCGGCAGCAACCAGCATACTCCACCCCTTACACACGACTGCAGACAGAGGCAGCAGCAACCTGCATACTCCACCACTTACACACGACTGCAGACAGAGGCAGCAGAAACCAGCATACTCCACCACTTACACACGACTGCAGACAGAGGCAGCAGTAACCAGCATACTCCACCACTTACACACGACTGCAGACAGAGGCAGCAGCAACCGGCATACTCCACCACTTACACACGACTGCAGACAGAGGCAGCAGCAACCAGCATACTCCACCACTTACACACGACTGCAGACAGAGGCAGCAGCAACCGGCATACTCCACCACTTACACACGACTGCAGACAGAGGCAGCAGCAACCTGCATACTCCACCACTTACACACGTTTGCAGACAGAGGCAGCAGCAACCAGCATACTCCACCGCTTACACACGACTGCAGACAGAGGCAGCAGCAACCAGCATACTCCCGCACTTACATACGACTGCAGACAGAGGCAGCAGCAACCAGCATACTCCGCCCCTTACACATGACTGCAGAGGCAGCAGCAACCAGCATACGCCACCACTTACACACGACTGCAGAGGCAGCAGCAACCAGCATACGCCACCCCTCACACACGACTGCAGAGGCAGCAGCAACGAGCATACTCCACCCCTTACACACGACTGCATAGGCAGCAGCAACCAGCATACTCCACCCCTTACACACGACTGCAGAGGCGGCAGCAACCAGCATACTCCACCACTTACACACGACTGCAGACAGAGGCAGCAGTAACCAGCATACTCCACCACTTACACACGACTGCAGACAGAGGCAGCAGCAACCAGCATACTCCACCACTTACACACGACTGCAGAGGCGGCAGCAACCAGCATACTCCACCACTTACACACGACTGCAGACAGAGGCAGCAGTAACCAGCATACTCCACCACTTACACACGACTGCAGACAGAGGCAGCAGCAACCAGCATACTCCACCACTTACACACGACTGCAGACAGAGGCAGCAGAAACCAGCATACTCCCGCACTTACATACGACTGCAGACAGAGGCAGCAGCAACCAGCATACTCCGCCCCTTACACACGACTGCAGAGGCAGCAGCAACCAGCATACTCCACCCCTTACACACGTCTGCAGAGGCAGCAGAAACCAGCATACTCCACCCCTTACACACGACTGCAGACAGAGGCAGCAGCAACCAGCATACTCCGCCCCTTACACACGACTGCAGAGGCAGCAGCAACCAGCATACTCCCGCACTTACATACGACTGCAGACAGAGGCAGCAGCAACCAGCATACTCCGCCCCTTACACACGACTGCAGAGGCAGCAGCAACCAGCATACGCCACCCCTCACACACGACTGCAGAGGCAGTAGCAACCGGCATACTCCACCCCTTACACACGACTGCAGAGGCAGCAGCAACCAGCATACTCCGCCCCTTACACACGACTGCAGAGGCAGCAGCAACCAGCATACTCCGCCCCGTACACACGACTGCAGAGGCAGCAGCAACCAGCATACTCCACCCCTTACACACGACTGCAGAGGCAGCAGCAACCAGCATACTCCACCACTTACACACGACTGCAGACAGAAGCAGCAACAACCAGCATACTCCACCCCTTACACACGACTGCAGAGGCAGCAGCAACCAGCATACTCCGCCCCTTACACACGACTGCAGAGGCAGCAGCAACCAGCATACTCCACCCCTTACACACGACTGCAGAGGCAGCAGAAACCAGCATACTCCACCCCTTACACACGACTGCAGGCAGAGGCAGCAGCAACCAGCATACTCCACCCCTCACACACGACTGCAGGCAGAGGCAGCAGCAACCAGCATACTCCATCACTTACACACGACTGCAGACAGAGGCAGCAGTAACCAGCATACTCCACCACTTACACACGACTGCAGACAGAGGCAGCAGCAACCGGCATACTCCACCACTTACACACGACTGCAGAGGCAGCAACAACCAGCATACTCCACCGCTTACACACGACTGCAGACAGAGGCAGCAGCAACCAGCATACTCCACCACTTACACATGACTGCAGACAGAAGCAGCAACAACCAGCATACTCCACCCCTTACACACGACTGCAGAGGCAGCAGCAACCAGCATACGCCACCCCTTACATACGACTGCAGACAGAGGCAGCAGCAACCAGCATACTCCACCGCTTACACACGACTGCAGACAGAGGCAGCAGCAACCAGCATACTCCACCACTTACACATGACTGCAGACAGAAGCAGCAACAACCAGCATACTCCACCCCTTACACACGACTGCAGAGGCAGTAGCAACCGGCATACTCCACCCCTTACACACGACTGCAGAGGCAGCAGCAACCAGCATACTCCACCCCTTACACACGTCTGCAGAGGCAGCAGCAACCAGCATACTCCACCCCTTACACACGACTGCAGAGGCAGCAGAAACCAGCATACTCCACCCCTTACACACGACTGCAGAGGCAGCAGCAACCAGCATACTCCACCCCTTACACACGACTGCAGAGGCAGCAGCAACCAGCATACTCCACCCCTTACACACGACTGCAGAGGCAGCAGCAACCAGCATACTCCACCCCTTACACACGACTGCAGAGGCAGCAGCAACCAGCATTCTCCACCCCTTACACACGACTGCAGACAGAGGCAGCAGCAACCAGCATACTCCACCCCTTACACACGACTGCAGAGGCAGCAGCAACCAGCATACGCCACCCCTCACACACGACTGCAGAGGCAGCAGCAACCAGCATACTCCACCCCTTACACACGACTGCAGAGGCAGCAGCAACCAGCATACTCCACCCCTTACACACGTCTGCAGAGGCAGCAGAAACCAGCATACTCCACCCCTTACACACGACTGCAGACAGAGGCAGCAGCAACCAGCATACTCCGCCCCTTACACACGACTGCAGAGGCAGCAGCAACCAGCATACGCCACCCCTTACACACGACTGGAGAGGCAGCAGCAACTAGCATACTCCACCCCTTACACACGTCTGCAGACAGAGGCAGCAGAAACCAGCATACTCCACCCCTCACACACGACTGCAGAGGCAGCAGCAACCAGCATACTCCACCCCTTACACACGACTGCAGAGGCAGCAACAACCAGCATACTCCACCCCTTACACACGACTGCAGAGGCAGCAGCAACCAGCATACTCCACCCCTTACACACGTCTGCAGGCAGAGGCAGCAGCAACTAGCATACTCCACCACTTACACACGACTGCAGACAGAGGCAGCAGCAACCAGCATACTCCACCCTTTACACACGACTGCAGACAGAGGCAGCAGCAACCAGCATACTCCACCCTTTACACACGTCTGCAGACAGAGGCAGCAGCAACCGGCATACTCCACCACTTACACACGACTGCAGAGGCAGCAGCACCCAGCATACGCCACCCCTCACACACGACTGCAGACAGAGGCAGCAGCAACCGGCATACTCCACCACTTACACACGACTGCAGACAGAGGCAGCAGCAACCTGCATACTCCACCCCTTACACACGACTGCAGACAGAGGCAGCAGCAACCAGCATACTCCACCCCTTACACACGTCTGCAGAGGCAGCAGCAACCAGCATACTCCACCCCTTACACACGACTGCAGAGGCAGCAGAAACCAGCATACTCCACCCCTTACACACGACTGCAGAGGCAGCAGAAACCAGCATACTCCACCCCTTACACACGACTGCAGAGGCAGCAGCAACCAGCATACTCCACCCCTTACACACGACTGCAGACAGAGGCAGCAGCAACCAGCATACTCCACCCCTTACACACGACTGCAGAGGCAGCAGCAACCAGCATACGCCACCCCTCACACACGACTGCAGAGGCAGCAGCAACCAGCATACTCCACCCCTTACACACGACTGCAGAGGCAGCAGCAACCAGCATACTCCACCCCTTACACACGTCTGCAGAGGCAGCAGAAACCAGCATACTCCACCCCTTACACACGACTGCAGACAGAGGCAGCAGCAACCAGCATACTCCGCCCCTTACACACGACTGCAGAGGCAGCAGCAACCAGCATACGCCACCCCTCACACACGACTGCAGAGGCAGCAGCAACCAGCATACTCCACCCCTTACACACGTCTGCAGACAGAGGCAGCAGAAACCAGCATACTCCACCCCTCACACACGACTGCAGAGGCAGCAGCAACCAGCATACTCCACCCCTTACACACGACTGCAGAGGCAGCAACAACCAGCATACTCCACCCCTTACACACGACTGCAGAGGCAGCAGCAACCAGCATACTCCACCCCTTACACACGACTGCAGGCAGAGGCAGCAGCAACCAGCATACTCCACCACTTACACACGACTGCAGACAGAGGCAGCAGCAACCAGCATACTCCACCCTTTACACACGTCTGCAGACAGAGGCAGCAGCAACCGCCATACTCCACCCCTTACACACGACTGCAGGCAGAGGCAGCAGCAACCAGCATACTCCACCCCTTACACACGACTGCAGGCAGAGGCAGCAGCAACCAGCATACGCCACCCCTCACACACGACTGCAGACAGAGGCAGCAGCAACCAGCATACTCCACCCTTTACACACGTCTGCAGACAGAGGCAGCAGCAACCGGCATACTCCACCACTTACACACGACTGCAGACAGAGGCAGCAGCAACCTGCATACTCCACCCCTTACACACGACTGCAGACAGAGGCAGCAGCAACCAGCATACTCCACCCCTTACACACGTCTGCAGAGGCAGCAGCAACCAGCATACTCCACCCCTTACACACGACTGTAGAGGCAGCAGAAACCAGCATACTCCACCCCTTACACACGACTGCAGAGGCAGCAGCAACCAGCATACTCCACCCCTTACACACGACTGCAGAGGCAGCAGCAACCAGCATACTCCACCCCTTACACACGACTGCAGACAGAGGCAGCAGCAACCAGCATACTCCACCCCTTACACACGACTGCAGAGGCAGCAGCAACCAGCATACGCCACCCCTCACACACGACTGCAGAGGCAGCAGCAACCAGCATACTCCACCCCTTACACACGTCTGCAGACAGAGGCAGCAGAAACCAGCATACTCCACCCCTCACACACGACTGCAGAGGCAGCAGCAACCAGCATACTCCACCCCTTACACACGACTGCAGAGGCAGCAGCAACCAGCATACTCCACCCCTTACACACCACTGCAGGCAGAGGCAGCAGCAACCAGCATACTCCACCACTTACACACGACTACAGACAGAGGCAGCAAAAACCAGCATACTCCACCCCTTACACACGACTGCAGAGGCAGCAGCAACCAGCATACTCCACCCCTTACACACGACTGCAGAGGCAGCAGCAACCAGCATACTCCACCCCTTACACACCACTGCAGGCAGAGGCAGCAGCAACCAGCATACTCCACCACTTACACACGACTACAGACAGAGGCAGCAAAAACCA
Organism: Lissotriton vulgaris; assembly: GCF_964263255.1. Classification (NCBI taxonomy): domain Eukaryota; kingdom Metazoa; phylum Chordata; class Amphibia; order Caudata; family Salamandridae; genus Lissotriton; species Lissotriton vulgaris. The sequence continues at coordinate 2,000,252,525 of NC_141693.1, read as the reverse complement.
GCATACTCCACCCCTTACACACGTCTGCAGAGGCAGCAGAAACCAGCATACTCCACCCCTTACACACGACTCCAGAGGCAGCAGCAACCGGCATACTCCACCACTTACACACGACAGCAGAGGAAGCAGCAACCAGCAAACTCCACCCCTTACACAGGACTGCAGAGGCAGAAACAACCAGCATACTCCACCCCTTACACACGACTGCAGAGGCAGCAGCAACCAGCATACTCCACCCCTTACACACGTCTGCAGAGGCAGCAGAAACCAGCATACTCCACCCCTTACACACGTCTGCAGAGGCAGCAGAAACCAGCATACTCCACCACTTACACACGACTGCAGACAGAGGCAGCAGCAACCAGCATACTCCAGCACTTACACACGACTGCAGACAGAGGCAGCAGCAACCAGCATACTCCACCCCTTACACACGACTGCAGACAGAGGCGGCAGCAGCAATCAGCATACTCCACCGCTTACACACGACTGCAGACAGAGGCAGCAACCAGCATACTCCACCACTTACACACGACTGCAGACAGAGGCAGCAACCAGCATACTCCACCACTTACACACGTCTGCAGAGGCAGCAGAAACCAGCATACTCCACCCCTTACACACGTCTGCAGAGGCGGCAGCAACAACCAGCATACTCCACCCCTTACACGTCTGCAGAGGCAGCAACAACCAGCATACTCCACCCCTTACACATGACTGCAGAGGCAGCAACAACCAGCATACTCCACCCCTTACACACGACTGCAGAGGCAGCAGCAACCAGCATACTCCACCCCTTACACACGACTGCAGAGGCAGCAGCAACCAGCATACTCCACCACTTACACACGACTGCAGACAGAGGCAGCAGCAACCGGCATACTCCACCACTTACACACGACTGCAGACAGAGGCAGCAGCAACCGGCATACTCCACCACTTACACACGACTGCAGACAGAGGCAGTAGCAACGAGCATACTCCACCACTTACACACGACTGCAGACAGAGGCAGCAGCAACCGGCATACTCCACCACTTACACACGACTGCAGACAGAGGCAGCAGTAACCAGCATACTCCACCACTTACACACGACTGCAGACAGAGGCAGCAGCAACCAGCATACTCCACCACTTACACACGACTGCAGACAGAGGCAGCAGCAACCGGCATACTCCACCACTTACACACGACTGCAGAGGCAGCAGAAACCAGCATACTCCACCCCTCACACACAACTGCAGACAGAGGCAGCAGCAACCAGCATATTCCACCCCTTACATACGACTGCAGACAGAGGCAGCAGCAACCAGCATACTCCACCCCTTACACACGACTGCAGAGGCAGCAGCAACCAGCATACGCCACACCTCACACACGACTGCAGACAGAGGCAGCAGCAACCGGCATACTCCACCACTTACACACGACTGCAGACAGAGGCAGCAGCAACCTGCATACTCCACCCCTTACACACGACTGCAGAGGCAGCAGCAACCAGCATACGCCACACCTCACACACGACTGCAGACAGAGGCAGCAGCAACCGGCATACTCCACCACTTACACACGACTGCAGACAGAGGCAGCAGTAACCAGCATACTCCACCACTTACACACGACTGCAGACAGAGGCAGCAGCAACCAGCATACTCCACCCCTTACACACGACTGCAGAGGCAGCAGAAACCAGCATACTCCACCCCTTACACACGACTGCAGAGGCAGCAGAAACCAGCATTCCACCCCTTACACACGACTGCAGACAGAGGCAGCAGCAACCAGCATACTCCACCCCTTACACACGACTGCAGACAGAGGCAGCAGCAACCGGCATACTCCACTTACACACGACTGCAGAGGCAGCAGAAACCAGCATACTCCACCCCTTACACACGACTGCAGAGGCAGCAGCAACCAGCATACTCCACCCCTTACACACGACTGCAGAGGCAGCAGCAACCAGCATACTCCACCCCTTACACACGACTGCAGACAGAGGCAGCAGCAACCGGCATACTCCACCACTTACACACGACTGCAGACAGAGGCAGCAGCAACCGGCATACTCCACCACTTACACACGACTGCAGACAGAGGCAGTAGCAACGAGCATACTCCACCACTTACACACGACTGCAGACAGAGGCAGCAGCAACCGGCATACTCCACCACTTACACACGACTGCAGACAGAGGCAGTAGCAACGAGCATACTCCACCACTTACACACGACTGCAGACAGAGGCAGCAGCAACCGGCATACTCCACCACTTACACACGACTGCAGACAGAGGCAGCAGTAACCAGCATACTCCACCCCTTACACACGACTGCAGAGGCAGCAGAAACCAGCATACTCCACCCCTTACACACGACTGCAGACAGAGGCAGCAGCAACCAGCATACTCCACCCCTTACACACGACTGCAGACAGAGGCAGCAGCAACCAGCATACTCCACCCCTTACACACGACTGCAGAGGCAGCAGCAACCAGCATACGCCACCCCTCACACACGACTGCAGAGGCAGCAACAACCAGCATACTCCACCCCTTACACATGACTGCAGAGGCAGCAACAACCAGCATACTCCACCCCTTACACACGACTGCAGAGGCAGCAACAACCAGCATACTCCACCCCTTACACACGACTGCAGAGGCAGCAGCAACCAGCATACTCCACCCCTTACACACGACTGCAGGCAGAGGCAGCAGCAACCAGCATACTCCACCACTTACACACGACTGCAGACAGAGGCAGCAGCAACCAGCATACTCCACCCTTTACACACGTCTGCAGACAGAGGCAGCAGCAACCGGCATACTCCACCCCTTACACACGACTGCAGGCAGAGGCAGCAGCAACCAGCATACTCCACCCCTTACACACGACTGCAGGCAGAGGCAGCAGCAACCAGCATACGCCACCCCTCACACACGACTGCAGACAGAGGCAGCAGCAACCAGCATACTCCACCCTTTACACACGTCTGCAGACAGAGGCAGCAGCAACCGGCATACTCCACCACTTACACACGACTGCAGACAGAGGCAGCAGCAACCTGCATACTCCACCCCTTACACACGACTGCAGACAGAGGCAGCAGCAACCAGCATACTCCACCCCTTACACACGTCTGCAGAGGCAGCAGCAACCAGCATACTCCACCCCTTACACACGACTGCAGAGGCAGCAGAAACCAGCATACTCCACCCCTTACACACGACTGCAGAGGCAGCAGCAACCAGCATACTCCACCCCTTACACACGACTGCAGAGGCAGCAGCAACCAGCATACTCCACCCCTTACACACGACTGCAGACAGAGGCAGCAGCAACCAGCATACTCCACCCCTTACACACGACTGCAGAGGCAGCAGCAACCAGCATACGCCACCCCTCACACACGACTGCAGAGGCAGCAGCAACCAGCATACTCCACCCCTTACACACGACTGCAGAGGCAGCAGCAACCAGCATACTCCACCCCTTACACACGTCTGCAGAGGCAGCAGAAACCAGCATACTCCACCCCTTACACACGACTGCAGACAGAGGCAGCAGCAACCAGCATACTCCGCCCCTTACACACGACTGCAGAGGCAGCAGCAACCAGCATACGCCACCCCTCACACACGACTGCAGAGGCAGCAGCAACCAGCATACTCCACCCCTTACACACGTCTGCAGACAGAGGCAGCAGAAACCAGCATACTCCACCCCTCACACACGACTGCAGAGGCAGCAGCAACCAGCATACTCCACCCCTTACACACGACTGCAGAGGCAGCAGCAACCAGCATACTCCACCCCTTACACACCACTGCAGGCAGAGGCAGCAGCAACCAGCATACTCCACCACTTACACACGACTACAGACAGAGGCAGCAAAAACCAGCATACTCCACCCCTTACACACGACTGCAGAGGCAGCAGCAACCAGCATACTCCACCCCTTACACACGACTGCAGAGGCAGCAGCAACCAGCATACTCCACCCCTTACACACCACTGCAGGCAGAGGCAGCAGCAACCAGCATACTCCACCACTTACACACGACTACAGACAGAGGCAGCAAAAACCAGCATACTCCACCCCTTACACACGTCTGCAGAGGCAGCAGAAACCAGCATACTCCACCCCTTACACACGACTCCAGAGGCAGCAGCAACCGGCATACTCCACCACTTACACACGACAGCAGAGGCAGCAGCAACCAGCAAACTCCACCCCTTACACAGGACTGCAGAGGCAGAAACAACCAGCATACTCCACCCCTTACACACGACTGCAGAGGCAGCAGCAACCAGCATACTCCACCCCTTACACACGTCTGCAGAGGCAGCAGAAACCAGCATACTCCACCCCTTACACAGGTCTGCAGAGGCAGCAGAAACCAGCATACTCCACCACTTACACACGACTGCAGACAGAGGCAGCAGCAACCAGCATACTCCAGCACTTACACACGACTGCAGACAGAGGCAGCAGCAACCAGCATACTCCACCCCTTACACACGACTGCAGACAGAGGCGGCAGCAGCAATCAGCATACTCCACCGCTTACACACGACTGCAGACAGAGGCAGCAACCAGCATACTCCACCACTTACACACGACTGCAGACAGAGGCAGCAACCAGCATACTCCACCACTTACACACGTCTGCAGAGGCAGCAGAAACCAGCATACTCCACCCCTTACACACGTCTGCAGAGGCGGCAGCAACAACCAGCATACTCCACCCCTTACACATGTCTGCAGGGGCAGCAACAACCAGCATACTCCACCCCTTACACATGACTGCAGAGGCAGCAACAACCAGCATACTCCACCCCTTACACACGACTGCAGAGGCAGCAGCAACCAGCATACTCCACCCCTTACACACGACTGCAGAGGCAGCAGCAACCAGCATACTCCACCACTTACACACGACTGCAGACAGAGGCAGCAGCAACCGGCATACTCCACCACTTACACACGACTGCAGACAGAGGCAGCAGCAACCGGCATACTCCACCACTTACACACGACTGCAGACAGAGGCAGTAGCAACGAGCATACTCCACCACTTACACACGACTGCAGACAGAGGCAGCAGCAACCGGCATACTCCACCACTTACACACGACTGCAGACAGAGGCAGCAGTAACCAGCATACTACACCACTTACACACGACTGCAGACAGAGGCAGCAGCAACCAGCATACTCCACCACTTACACACGACTGCAGACAGAGGCAGCAGCAACCGGCATACTCCACCACTTACACACGACTGCAGAGGCAGCAGAAACCAGCATACTCCACCCCTCACACACGACTGCAGACAGAGGCAGCAGCAACCAGCATATTCCACCCCTTACATACGACTGCAGACAGAGGCAGCAGCAACCAGCATACTCCACCCCTTACACACGACTGCAGAGGCAGCAGCAACCAGCATACGCCACACCTCACACACGACTGCAGACAGAGGCAGCAGCAACCGGCATACTCCACCACTTACACACGACTGCAGACAGAGGCAGCAGCAACCTGCATACTCCACCCCTTACACACGACTGCAGAGGCAGCAGCAACCAGCATACGCCACACCTCACACACGACTGCAGACAGAGGCAGCAGCAACCGGCATACTCCACCACTTACACACGACTGCAGACAGAGGCAGCAGCAACCTGCATACTCCACCCCTTACACACGACTGCAGAGGCAGCAGCAACCAGCATATGCCACCCCTCACACTCAACTGCAGACAGAGGCAGCAGCAACCGGCATACTCCACCACTTACACACGACTGCAGACAGAGGCAGCAGTAACCAGCATACTCCACCACTTACACACGACTGCAGACAGAGGCAGCAGCAACCAGCATACTCCACCCCTTACACACGACTGCAGAGGCAGCAGAAACCAGCATACTCCAACCCTTTACACACGACTGCAGAGGCAGCAGAAACCAGCATTCCACCCCTTACACACGACTGCAGACAGAGGCAGCAGCAACCAGCATACTCCACCCCTTACACACGACTGCAGACAGAGGCAGCAGCAACCGGCATACTCCACTTACACACGACTGCAGACAGAGGCAGCAGTAACCAGCATACTCCACCCCTTACACACGACTGCAGAGGCAGCAGAAACCAGCATACTCCACCCCTTACACACGACTGCAGACAGAGGCAGCAGCAACCAGCATACTCCACCCCTTACACACGACTGCAGAGGCAGCAGCAACCAGCATACTCCACCCCTTACACACGTCTGCAGAAACCAGCATACTCCACCCCTTACACACGTCTGCAGAGGCAGCAGAAACCAGCATACTCCACCCCTTACACACGACTGCAGAGGCAGCAACAACCAGCATACTCCACCCCTTACACACGACTGCAGACAGAGGCAGCAGCAACCAGCATACTCCAGCACTTACACACGACTGCAGACAGAGGCAGCAGCAACCAGCATACTCCACCCCTTACACACGACTGCAGACAGAGGCGGCAGCAGCAATCAGCATACTCCACCGCTTACACACGACTGCAGACAGAGGCAGCAACCAGCATACTCCACCACTTACACACGACTGCAGACAGAGGCAGCAACCAGCATACTCCACCACTTACACACGTCTGCAGAGGCAGCAGAAACCAGCATACTCCACCCCTTACACACGTCTGCAGAGGCGGCAGCAACAACCAGCATACTCCACCCCTTACACATGTCTGCAGGGGCAGCAACAACCAGCATACTCCACCCCTTACACATGACTGCAGAGGCAGCAACAACCAGCATACTCCACCCCTTACACACGACTGCAGAGGCAGCAGCAACCAGCATACTCCACCCCTTACACACGACTGCAGAGGCAGCAGCAACCAGCATACTCCACCACTTACACACGACTGCAGACAGAGGCAGCAGCAACCGGCATACTCCACCACTTAAACACGACTGCAGACAGAGGCAGCAGTAACCAGCATATTCCACCACTTACACACGACTGCAGACAGAGGCAGCAGCAACCAGCATACTCCACCACTTACACACGACAGCAGACAGAGGCAGCAGCAACCAGCATACTCCACCACTTACACACGAATGCAGACAGAAGCAGCAACAACCAGCATACTCCACCCCTTACACACGACTGCAGGCAGAGGCAGCAGCAACCAGCATACTCCACCGCTTACACACGACTGCAGACAGAGGCGGCAGCAGCAACCAGCATACGCCACCCCTTACACACGACTGCAGACAGAGGCAGCAGCAACCAGCATACTCCACCCCTTACACACGACTGCAGAGGCAGCAGCAACCAGCATACTCCACCCCTTACACAAGACTGCAGAGGCAGCAGAAACCAGCATACTCCACCCCTTACACACGACTGCAGAGGCAGCAGAAACCAGCATACTCCACCACTTACACACGACTGCAGACAGAGGCAGCAGCAACCAGCATACTCCACCCTTTACACACGACTGCAGGCAGAGGCAGCAGCAACCAGCATACTCCACCACTTACACACGACTGCAGACAGAGGCAGCAGCAACCGGCATACTCCACCACTTACACACGACTGCAGACAGAGGCAGCAGTAACCAGCATACTCCACCACTTACACACGACTGCAGACAGAGGCAGCAGCAACCAGCATACTCCACCACTTACACACGACTGCAGACAGAGGCAGCAGCAACCGGCATACTCCACCACTTACACACGACTGCAGACAGAGGCAGCAGTAACCAGCATACTCCACCACTTACACACGACTGCAGACAGAGGCAGCAGTAACCAGCATACTCCACCACTTACACACGACTGCAGACAGAGGCAGCAGCAACCAGCATACTCCACCACTTACACACGACTGCAGACAGAGGCAGCAGCAACCGGCATACTCCACCACTTACACACGACTGCAGACAGAGGCAGCAGTAACCAGCATACTCCACCACTTACACACGACTGCAGACAGAGGCAGCAGTAACCAGCATACTCCACCACTTACACACAACTGCAGACAGAGGCAGCAGCAACCAGCATACTCCATCCCTTACACACGACTGCAGACAGAGGCAGCAGCAACCAGCATACTCCCGCACTTACATACGACTGCAGACAGAGGCAGCAGCAACCAGCATACTCCAGCACTTACACACGACTGCAGACAGAGGCAGCAGCAACCACCATTCTCCACCACTTACACACGATGCAGAGGCAGCAGCAACCAGCATACTCCACCCCTTACACACGACTGCAGACAGAGGCAGCAGTAACCACCATAGTCCACCACTTACACACGACTGTAGACAGGGGTAGTGAGAGTGAAGGAATGAGCACTCCACCACTTACACACGACTGCAGACAGGGGTAGTGAGAGTGAAGGAATGAGCACTCCACCACTTACACACTACTGCAGACAGGGGTAGTGAGAGGGAAGGAATGAGTACTCCACCACTTACACACGACTGCAGACATGGGTAGTGAGAGTGACCGAATGAGCACTCCACCCCTTACACACGACTGCAGACAGAGGCAGCAGCAACCAGCATACTCCACCACTTACACACGTCTGCAGACAGAGGCAGCAGCAACCAGCATACTCCACCCCTTACACACGACTGCCTACAGAGGCAGCAGCAACCAGCATACTCCACCCCTTGCACACGACTGCAGACAGAGGCAGCAGCAACCAGCATACTCCAGCACTTACACACGTTTGCAGACAGAGGCAGCAGCAACCAGCATACTCCACCACTTACACACGACTGCAGAGGCAGCAGCAACCAGAATACTCCACCCTTACACACGACTGCAGACAGAGGCAGCAGCAACCAGCATACTCCACCCCTTACACACGACTGCAGACAGAGGCAGCAGCAACCAGCATACTCCACCCCTTACACACCACTGCAGACAGAGGCAGCAGCAACCAGCATACTCCCCTCCTTACACACCACTGCAGACAGAGGCAGCAGCAACCAGCATACTCCACCCCTTACACACGACTGCAGAGGCAGCAGCAACCAGCATACTCCACCACTTACACAAGACTGCAGACAGGGGTAGTGAGAGTGAAGGAATGAGCACTCCACCACTTACACACGACTGCAGACAGGGGTAGTGAGAGTGAAGGAATGAGCACTCCACCACTTACACACGACTGCAGACAGAGGTAGTGAGTGGACGAATGAGTTCTAGACCACTGCCCCTCGTTCACGCACCACTGCCCCTCGTTCACGCACCACCGCCTCTCGTTCACGCACCACCGCCTCTCGTTCACGCACCACCGCCTCTCGTTCACGCACCACCGCCTCTCGTCCACGCACCACCGCCTCTCGTCCACGCACCACCGCCCCTCGTCCACGCACCACCGCCCCTCGTCCACGCACCACCGCCCCTCGTCCACGCACCACCGCCTCTCGTCCACGCACCACCGCCTCTCGTCCACGCACCACCGCCTCTCGTCCACGCACCACCGCCTCTCGTCCACGCACCACCGTCTCTCGTCCACGCACCACCGTCTCTCGTCCACGCACCACCGTCTCTCGTCCACGCACCACCGTCTCTCGTCCACGCACCACCGTCTCTCGTCCACGCACCACCGTCTCTCGTGCACGCACCACCGTCTCTCGTGCACGCACCAGCGTTTCTCGTTCCCGCACCACTGCCACCCCGTCCCCCCACCACGGTTCCTTCAAAACTGCCTCTCGTTCCCTGCATAATTGGTTCTCGTTCCTCGCACCACCGCCTCTCAATTCAACCACCACCGCCTCTCAATTCAACCACCACTGTCTCTCCGTTCACGGACCACCGCCTCTCTGTTCACGGACCACTGTCTTGTTCCCGTACCACTCTTGTTACCACTGCCTCTCATTCACGCACCACTGCCTCTCGTTCACGTATAACTGCCTCTCGTTCCCCCACCATGGTCTCTCGTTCCCGCACCACGGTCTCTCGTTCCCGCACCACGGTCTCTCGTTCCCGCACCACGGTCTCTCGTTCCCGCACCAATGCCTCTTGCCCCGCACCAATGCCTCTTGCCCCGCACCACTTACTTTCTTTTACGCACCACTGACTTGTTTCATTGCCTCTTGTGCCCGCACCACTGCCTCTCGTTCCTGCACCACTGCCTCTCGTTCCCGCACCACTGCCTCTCGTTCCCGCACCACTGCCTCTCGTTCCCGCACCACTGCCTCTCGTTCCCGCACCACTGCCTCTCGTTCCCGCACCACTGCCACTCGTTCCCGCACCACTGCCTCTCGTTCCCGCACCACTGCCTCTCGTTCCCGCACCACTGCCTCTCGTTCCCGCACCACTGCCTCTCGTTCTGCCTGCAATGTTAGGGGGACTTTAAAAAGAGGACAGGACAGAATCCCAGGCATGCTATTACAGTGTCTGTCAGTGGTGGGTTAGGAGAGAGTGGGTTTGGTAGGTTTGGAGAGTGTGGTAAGTTGGGAGAGTGTGGGGAGTGGTAGGTTGGGAGTGTGTGGGCAGTGGTGGGTTGGGAGTGTGTGGGCAGTGGTGGGTTGGGAGTGTGTGGCAGTGGTGGGTTGGGAGTGTGGGGGGAGTGGTAGGTTGAGAGTGTGGGGGGAGTGGTAGGTTGGGAGTGTGGGGGGAGTGGTAGGTTGGGACGGCATTGGCAGTGGTGGGTTGGGAGAGTGGGTGTGGGGAGTGGTATGTTAGGAGATTGTGGGGAGTGGTAGTTTGGGAGAGTGTGGGGAGTGGTAGGTTGGGACAGTGTGGGTTTGGCCAGTGGTGGGTTGGGAGAGTGTGGGTGTGGGGAGTGGTAGGTTGGGAGAGTGTGTGGAGTGGTAGGTTGTGAGAGTGGTGGGTTGGGAGAATGTGGTTGTGGTAGGTTGGGAGCGTGTGGGAAGTGGTAGGTTGGAGAGTGTGGGGAGTGGTAGGTTGGAGAGTGTGGGGATGGTAGGTTGGAGAGTGTGGGGAGTGGTAGGTTGGAGAGTGTGGGGAGTGGTAGGTTGGAGAGTGGTAGGTTGGGAGAGTGTGGGGAGTGGTAGGTTGGGAGAGTGTGGGGGTAGTAGGTTGGGAGAGTGGGGAGTGGAAGGTCGGGAGTGTGTGGGGAGTGGAAGGTCGGGAGAGTGTGGGTGTGAGGAGTGGTAGGTTGGCAGTGTGTGGGTGTGGGGAGTGGTGGGTTGGGGAAACTGAAAATCCAAACACTCATGTCTGAGGTATGCGGCCGCCTACACATGGAAGGGAAGGTTATACCGGTTGGCTACATCTGTGGCTGGAGCATTTATGCCGAAATGTCTGTACCGCGCTACTGGCGCAGTAATGCAGGTGAAAGAAATCATGCACAAAATGGCTGAAGTGAGAGTGATTGCAGAAAGCCAGGGTGCAAGGAAAAATAGGCACTTACCAGAGTTCGTCCACTACCCGGACCAACACAAAGAAGGTGTTCTTGCTGACCCGCTTCTTGAAGGTATCCGGGAAAGGGCAGAACTTCTCATACGTGGCAGCAGGTTAAGTAATAACAATGCAACACGTTTTGGATCCTGTACTGCCCTGCTGTCTTACAGGCTGCCTGTCCCCTCTGACCACTATCTTTAAGGTTAACACATCCCGGTCAGTCACATCGAGATGCATTAAGACAGTTTAGCCACACAAACAGCTTTTACTGTACACTTCACTCACAGTCATAAACATTAACTCTACAGTTTTTACTCACTTTTATACTATTTGACGCACCCTCAATCATGCCCCCCGGCAGCTTCCAGATGAACCCACTGCTGAATTAATGCTTCTTCCCCAAGTCTAACGAACATTTTGCTTAACTCTTTCCCTCTATCATCAACCTCGCTAATAGAAGGCGTGCCCGCTACCAGATACCCGGACAGTCATATTATCGTATGTTAACCATATACTGGCTGACTAAAGCACCTGCAGCTTACAACATGGTGACATTCTGCTAAGAGAGAGCTGGAATGTGTCAGACACACGAACCTAGGCAAGACCCTTAGAAAGTAGCTACAATTTCTCATACTTTATCTAACATACTATCTCATCTATCATGGTGGTACCAGAGATACACAGCGCCCAGCAGGTCTGACTTGCCTCTTTGTTGTTACACACTTGATATAACTCAGCACAACTAACTGCATACCGACAAGGCCATACAATGGTCCTCAGTTGGGGCACTACCCCCTCCCCACCCCCCATGGTAAGTTGGGGTTATGAGAGTGCTGATCCCCTTCATGGCGACAGACAACTCCCAATTGCATCTTTCACTTCTGGCTCATCCACGTAGGGGGTGAGGCATTAAACTCCTTCTCATCACAAGAAGAAATTTCATGTTACACCCCCTGCATGGATGAGCTGCAAGTGCAAGATGCAAGTTGTAATTGTGCATTTCACGAACACAAGTTGGCAGACTGCATCTGTGTAGGGCTTACCAAGGATAAAGGCCGAGGACGGTACAGGCCAGGCAGAGCCTAATTTGAGCCGGTGGCTTCAGGTGCTCGGCACTGGCACTTAGTTGTCAACACCAGCGCTTGGGACAGTCAGCAACAAGTTGGCACTGTCTGGCTAATTAGGAGATAACCAAAAAAACTGTTAATTATAAATTCTATATACGTTAAAATGACTATTACCTGGATCCCATGCCTTTCTTATAGCGGGGGTTGTAGTCGGAATTGTCACACTTATGGGAGTGTGATGGTTAGTAGTTATGCTGTTACTGTCATTGGTAGCATGGCAGGGGCAATGTGCGGTGCAAGCTGATGAGAGCCCAGGCACTTTTTTTTATTATTATTATTTACATGCATGGTGGTGGCTGCTCACAGGACCTCGCTCACGAAGTCTGCACACTTTGAGAAGGGTGGCTGTGGCCCCTTACTCCTGAAGAGATTACCATGGCCAGCCTACCTCACATAATGAGCCCAATAACACTCTATAGCAGTGCAAGATGTCTGACAGCTGGTGCACCATCCACCTCCACTTCCTGCAAAAGCATCAATACTCCTTCCTTGCAGCCTTGCGAGGTGGCAACCATGGGCTGTGTTGAAGCAGGTGACGTAGCCCCATCACTCAAAAGGCATCTAACTCTTTAAACTGCAGTCCCCGGTGTCAGCCAGGGGATGGCAGCAGCAGGCCATGTCTGACAGATTTCTCTCTGTTTCTAAGTAACAAGATTTCACTCGCTATAGTCCCACATGTTGGCCAGCAGATGGCAGTCGTGGACCATGTCTGGCGCTCAGATCATTGCCCACCTCTCACAGCGAATATACACATACAAATACAGCATCCAGACTCTTTCCTCTCGGCGCAGGCCCATGTGTTGGGCAGGAGCAGCAATTGAGGGGCTGTCATTTTCCTAAGAACATCCACTTCCACTGGAATAACCTGAACGACCGTCTGTGCCTTCCGACAGTGGTGAGTTTTTGGATACCGAGGCGGTAGCCTCATTACTTCACATTCATTTGAGTTTTTTAGGTCGCTGTTTAGGTTGTCTTATTGATGTCAACAACCAACTCGCCGCCTTCCTCGAAGCCAACAAATCCCTCGACCCCTCACAATCTGGCTTCCGAGCAAAACACAGCACCGAGACCGCCCTCATCGCAGCAACAGACGACATTCGAACTCTACTGGACAATGGAGACACAGTCGCCCTCATCCTCCTCGACCTCTCCGCAGCATTCGACACAGTCTGCCATAGCACCCTTCTACAACGCCTCAATAACATCGGAATCCAAGGAAAAGCACTTGAATGGATCACCTCGTTCCTCACCGGAAGAACCCAAAGAGTCCGCCTTCCTCCATTCAAGTCAGAGGCCACTGAAGTCATCTGCGGCGTGCCACAAGGATCCTCACTCAGTCCCACCCTCTTCAACGTATACATGAGCCCCCTCGCGGCCATCGCACGCCAACACAACCTCAACATCATCTCTTACGCGGATGACACTCAACTAATCCTTTCTCTCACCAAGGACCCCTGCACCGCCAAAACTAACCTACACGAAGGAATGAAAAAAGTCGCCGAATGGATGAAACAAAGCCGCCTGAAACTGAACTCAGACAAAACAGAAGTCCTCATCCTAGGTACATCCCCCTCTGCCTGGGACGACTCCTGGTGGCCGGAAGCCCTCGGAAAAGCACCCATCCCGACAGACCACGCACGGAACCTTGGCGTCATCCTGGATTCTTCACTCTCAATGAACAGACAAGTCAGCGCCGTATCCTCATCCTGCTTCAACGTTCTTCGCATGCTCAGAAAAACATTCCGCTGGATCCCCTCCGAAACAAGGAAAACAGTCACCCACGCTCTGGTCACGAGCCGACTGGACTACGGAAACACCCTCTACGCAGGGACCACCGCTAAACTCCAGAAGAAACTCCAACGAATCCAAAACGCCTCAGCCAGGCTCATATTAGACATCCCACGTAACGAACACATCTCTGGTCACCTTAAAGACCTCCACTGGCTACCCGTCAATAAGAGGATCACTTTCCGACTGCTTACCCACGCACACAAATCACTCTACGACATCGGACCAGATTGCCTCAACTCTCGACTGTCCTTCTACACCCCCTCCCGCCAACTACGTTCTTCCAGCCAAGCCCTCGCCACTGTACCTCGCATCAACAAGACCACCATGGGAGGCAGATCCTTTTCATACCTGGCTGCTAAAACATGGAACTCACTCCCCGCTTACCTTCGCCTCACCCAGAACCACCTAGCGTTCAGAAAGCAGCTTAAAACGTGGATATTTGACAAATAATCCTCCTCCCCTTCCTAAGCGCCTTGAAACCCTCTGGGTATGTAGTGCGCTATACAAATTATTTGACTTTGACTTTAGGTTGTATCACAAGGTCAGCGCTGTGATAGGCCATGGGTTGCGGGCTGTTTGGTTTGCAGAAGTGTCAGCAAGTTTTATCGCAGTCTTGTTTTCATCTGTCAAATGTCTTCTGGCGGTGATGAGCTTTTGAAGGCTGCTGCGGCGGTTGCCTTCGGACAGTGATGAGTTTCGGCTGCCTGCCGGGGCAGTTGCCGTCTGGGAGTGATGAGTTTTGCGTGCCTGCCGGTGTGGTTGCCTTCAAGCAGTGATGAGATTTTGGATGTTGTGTTGCTGTTTCAGTTTCACAAGGTTAGCTCTTCGATGGGCCGCGGGTAGCGGTCAAATGGGTTTGTAGAACTGCCTTAAATCCTTCCCATCAGACCACGCTCTGATCCAATTCTGCGACGGTCCCGCCCACAACAAGGGAGACCCTGGAACTGATCGTATCTAAAATGAATAACATCACATTGGAATCCATTATCAGACGACTACAGCATCATCTGCCTCATCAACATGGAGGTGACCCCAAGGAAAAATCAACCCAAGAAAATAAAATAATGGAAAAGGAATCTCTGAAACATTAATCCTAACGACTTATCAACCCGAAGTAACACTGACTTGACTCCTCAGTTAGGCATGGTAGAAGTACATGACCTCATAGTTCTAGAATACCTCTATTCTAGAAGTCGTTGATTCTATTGCTCCCTTCAACAAAATAACATTTCCACTAAGATCTCCAAACTGTGGTTCAATGACAACCTAAACTCTGAAAGACGCAATCGAAGATTAGCAGAAAGAACCTGGAGATCCGTACCATCCACTGAAGTCCTAAAACACCTTTGATCAGTGGGGAACACTTACAACAGGAAAATCAAAAATTAAAAGGCCGCCTTCTTTAGAACTCCGCTTAACCAAAAACTTCTTGAAATCGTCAATCAACAATCGCTTAATGCCCCAAACCTGCTGGATCCTGGAGACATCACTCCCCCAAACTGTGAGGAATTGGCCTCCTTCTTGAGGGAAACAAAAACCATTGAAAATGAACAACAATCAAAGACGGAATTACTTCCAGCTACTGGGCACACTTTCACACTCACCTCTCAGGTCACAGATTGGCTTGGTACAAACTACAGACACCAGTGCCCTTGCCTCAGACCACAGACGTCCTACTGACAGGCAGCAGGAGTATGGACTACAAACACCAGTGCCTTCTCCTCACACTACAGACATCCTGCTGACAAGCACCAGGAGTACGGACACCAGAGTCCTCTCCTCAGACTACAGATATCATGACGACAGGTACCAAGAGTTCTGACACCAGAGCTCTCTCCTCACACTAAAGACGTCCTGCAGACAGGCACAAGGAGTACGGACACCAGAGTCCTCTCCTCAGAGCACAGACGTCCTGTGACAGGCACCTGGAGTACGGGTACCAGAGTCCTCTCCTCAGAGCACAGATGCTCTGACAGGTACCTGGAGTACGGACTCCAGACGCCAGAGTCCTCTCCTCAGACCACAGATGTTCTGCTGAAAGGTACCAGGAGTACGGACTCCAGACGCCAGAGTCCTCTCCTCAGACCACAGATGTTCTGCTGAAAGGTACCAGGAGTACGGACTCCAGACACCAGAATCCTCTCCTCCGACCACAGACGTCCTGTGACAGGCACCTGGAGTACGGTCACCAGAGTCCTCTCCTCAGACCACAGATGCTTTGACAGGTACCTGGAGTACGGACTCCAGACGCCAGAGTTCTCTCCTCAGACCACAGATGTTCTGCTGAAAGGTACCAGGAGTACGGACTCCAGACACCAGAATCCTCTCCTCAGACCACAGACGTCCTGTGACAGGCACCTGGAGTACGGGCACCAGAGTCCTCTCCTCAGACCACAGATGCTCTGAAAGGTACCAGGAGTACGGAATCCAGACAACAGAGTCCTCTCCTCAGACCACAGATGTCCTGCTGAAAGGTACCAGGAGTACGGACTCCAGACACCAGAATCCTCTCCTCAGACCACAGATGTCCTGCTGAAAGGTACCAGGAGTACGGAATCCAGACACCAGAGCGCTCTCCTCACACTAAAGACGTCCTGCAGACAGGCACAAGGAGTACGGACACCAGAGTCCTCTCCTCAGAGCACAGACGTCCTGTGACAGGCACCTGGAATACAGGCACCAGAGTCCTCTCCTCAGAAAACAGATGCTCTGATAGGTACCTAGAGTACGGACACCAGACAACGGAGTCCTCTCCTCAGACCACAGATGCTCTGACAAGTACCTGGAGTACGGACACCCGACAACCGAGTCCTCTCCTCAGACCACAGATGCTCTAACAAGTACCTGGAGTACGGACACCAGACAACAGAGTCCTCTCCTCAGACCACAGATGTTCTGCTGAAAGGTACCAGGAGTACGGAATCCAGACAACAGAGTCCTCTCCTCAGACCACAGATGTCCTGCTGAAAGGTACCAGGAGTATGGAATCCAGACAACAGAGTCCTCTCCTCAGACCACAGATGTCCTGCTGGAAGGTACCAGGACTACGGAATCCAGACACCAGAGTCCTCTCCTCAGAGCACAGACGTCCTGTGACAGGCACCTGGAATACAGGCACCAGAGTCCTCTCCTCAGAGCACAGACGTCCTGTGACAGGCACCTGGAATACAGGCACCAGAGTCCTCTCCTCAGACCACAGATGCTCTGAAAGGTACCAGGAGTACGGAATCCAGACAACAGAGTCCTCTCCTCAGACAACAGATGTCCTGCTGAAAGGTACCAGGAGTACGGACTCCAGAAACCAGAATCCTCTCCTCAGACCACAGATGTCCTGCTGAAGGGTACCAGGAGTACGGACTCCAGACGCCAGAGTCCTCTCCTCAGACCACAGATGTTCTGCTGAAAGGTAGCAGGAGTACGGACTCCAGACACCAGAATCCTCTCCTCAGACCACAGACGTCCTGTGACAGGCACCTGGAGTACGGGCACCAGAGTCCTCTCCTCAGACCACAGATGCTTTGACAGGTACCTGGAGTACGGACTCCAGACGCCAGAGTTCTCTCCTCAGACCACAGATGTTCTGCTGAAAGGTACCAGGAGTACGGACTCCAGACACCAGAATCCTCTCCTCAGACCACAGACGTCCTGTGACAGGCACCTGGAGTACGGGCACCAGAGTCCTCTCCTCAGACCACAGATGCTCTGACAGGTACCTGGAGTACGGACACCAGACAACCGAGTCCTCTCCTCAGACCACAGACATCTTGCTGAAGGGGCACCTGGAGTACAGAATCCAGACACCAGAGTCCTCTCCTCAGACCACAGATGTTCTGCTGAAAGGTACGAGGAGTACGACTCCAGACACCAGAGTCCTCTCCTCAGACCACAGATGTTCTGCTGAAAGGTACCAGGAGTACGGACTCCAGACACCAGAGTCTTCTCCTCAGAGCACAGACGTCGTGTGACAGGCACCTGGAGTACGGGTACCAGAGTCCCCTCCTCAGACCACAGATGCTCAATACAGGTACCAGGAGTACGGACTCCAGACACCAGAATCCTCTCCTCAGACCACAGACGTCTTGCTGAAGGGGCACCTGGAGTACAGAATCCAGACACCAGAGTCCTCTCCTCAGACCATAAACGTCCTGCTGAAGAGGCACCTGCAGTACGGGCTATGGGCACCAGAGTTCTATCCTCAGTGCACAGCTGTCCTCCTGACAGTTATCTGGAGTACAGACTATGGACACCAGAGTCCTCTCTTCAAACCACAGATACTCGGTTGACAGGCACCTGGAGTACTGACTATGGACACTTGAGTCATCTTCCTGGACCACAGATATTTTGTTGACAGGTAACCAGGGTACGAATTACAGATACCAGAATCTATCCACAATAAACAAATGTTCTGCTGACACAGAGCTAGAATTCGAACATTGGACAACTGATTCCTCTTCTGGGTTCACCAATTTTCTCCTTACACATACCTGGAGTACAAAACACAGACACCCAAGCCCTCTCCTAGCCCTGCAGATGTTCTGCTGACATATACATGGAGTACGAACACCAGACTCCTTTTCTTGGACCACACAATGTTCTGCTAACTGTTACCTGCAGTATGGACCACAGAAACCAGTGTCAATCAATCAATCAATCAATCAATCAAAGCATTTATATAGCGTGCTACTCACCCGGAGGGTCTCAAGGCGCTTTGGTGGTGGGGGGGGGGAGGTAGGTACTGCTCGAACAGCCAGGTCTTGAGCTGCTTCCTGAAGGCAAGGTGGTCCTGGGTCAGGCGGAGGTGGGTGGGGAGGGAGTTCCATGTCTTGGCGGCGAGGTAGGAGAAGGACCGTCCCCCTGTGGTGGCTCTTCGGATGGCAGGGACGGCGGCGAGGGCGTGGCTGGTCGATCGAAGCTGGCGTTTGGGAGCGTAGAAGTTGAGGCGGCTGTTGAGGTATCCTGGGCCTTGGTTGTTTAGGGATTTGTGTGCGTGGGTGAGGAGACGGAAGGTGATTCTCTTGTTGACCGGGAGCCAGTGCAGGTCTCTCAGGTGTCCGGAGATGTGGTTGCGGCGGGGGATGTCCAGGATGAGTCGTGCTGAGGCGTTCTGGATCCGCTGGAGTCTTTCCTGGAGTTTGGCGGTGGTTCCGGCGTAGAGGGAGTTGCCGTAGTCCAGACGGCTGGTGACACAGATGCTCTGCTGGCACATGCCTGGAGTACAAACAATGGACACCGAAGTCGTCTTTGATTCACAGATGTTCTGCTGACAGGTACCTGGATTATGGATAGAGTACTCTCCGTGGTCCACAGATGTTCTTCCAACAACAGTCCTCTCTGTGATCCACAGATGTTCTTCTAACATGGATTATGGATAGAGTCTGTACAGCAAAGTGAACTTTTTCCCAACCCTACCCCTGGATTTAATCAAAATTCACATACTAGAAAGATATCCCAAAGTAGAGGGTACGCGTGTACACTGCTCACCACAGGAACCTACAGTACTGAGAGCTATAGACCAGCTGCAATGGGCTGCAGCCAATTAGAGCAAAGCAGCTGATCCCATAACTACCTACATGTACAGAATAGGCCTGGTGCCATTATTACAAATGCACAGCTGGGAACTGGCGTCACTGCTGCTCGGATACAATAAACATGCTGGTGTCTTGTCAGGGAGCAAGTCTTATGCATAAAGTGGGAAGATAAGAGCCCCCGCCCCGTGCACGGTCCTCAGCACCACGCAGCAGGTCTGGCTGAAGTCACCCTAAAGCATCCCTCTGCCACCTGCGAAAGGATATCTATACTGCAGCTTCTGGATCAGCTCTCCTGGAGAAATGAAAGTGCGGTAAGTCGTCAGGAAGGCTTCACAATATAGGACCAGATCTAGGAAAGAAAGAAAAGACAGTTGGACAGGTGAACCAGCGTACAAGGCTCCTATCCAGTTCATTATATGCCAACTTCTTTCTGTGCCAACCAACGCAGGAGGGGAAAGGATTATCGACAGCTGTATGTCAGTGCTAGCCTTTAATATGGAAACACTCAGCCATCCTTGTTCCTAAGCACACTCAGAAAAGCATTCCCCAAGGCAGCCCTTGCACAGGGGCTTTACCTTTGCGATCAGTTTCTGTAGCGTGGACCAGCAGGATGTCTCCAGATCCACCCCGGACATCAGGGCCATCGTCGCCCTGTAATAAAATGGTTAGCGTTAGAAGGGTCACATACGTGCAGCGCTCATTCGTCGTGTGATTTTACTATTATCACCTACCAGGTCTCACACTCAGTCTTTGCTCTTACACTACCAGTACTATCAACCAAGCCTCCAGCTCTGGCACGGCTCACTAACTACTAATACTACCGGACAAGCTAAACAGTGGCTCTCCCACAAATATGGCCACTTCTTGTTTGTCCTTCACTTCTTAATTCTTCCTTCCCTAGGTCCAAAGCACTCTGCTCGATTTACACACACACACCCAACAGAGTCAAGATGAATTACCCTTTTGCACGAATATTGAATTTCAATTTACACTTTTCCACCTTTTCAATTTGAGAAATACATAGCTTCCTGGTTTCTTGATATCCTATACAGAATCCTATTCCTTCAAACCTGTGCTCTTCTGGGAAAAACATTTCAATTAAAAAATTAACTTGAAGAACTTTTTCACTGAAAAAGAATATCGAACTGATAGTTTTTAATAAAATTATGACACCAAGTATGAAGTATGGATTCAAATTTACGATTAGCTTCGGGTTTGCAGTTGAGGATAGGCTTACAGTGACCATCAGGGCTACGGTGAAAAGAAGGTTTAAAGATACTGTAAGGTGCAACGGTTGGGGGACCAGGGGTTTAATAGGTATAGTTTGGGACAATGTTAGTGTCAGGGAGATGATCAAAAACAGGACAACGCTATGGTTGAAGGTGACAATTAGGCTAACAGTGAGGGTCACTTTAGAGTCGGGCACTAATTAAGACAAGAGTTAAGATGTGTAGAGGTTTTGGTGAAAAAAGGATTAAAGAACACAGTTTGAGTTAAAGACATGGTTGTTTAGGTATCAGTTTAAAATAAGGATTAGGCTTAGAAATGAGGGTTGGCGAGGGTTAGCCTAGGATCAACAGTAAGAGACAGGACTGGGGTTAGGGGCAACCTTAAAATTAATTCAGAGTCTGGGGATATGTAAATACACTGAGGATTAAGGTTTGGGTTAAATCTAGGAACAAGGAAAAAGTAAAGAGTAAAGACAGGGTTAATTTAGGAATGAAGCTGAAGTAAAGCTAAGAGAAAGGGCTGTGCTTAGAACAAATGCTAAAAGGCAGATTTTTGATTAAGGCAAGAGTTACGTTAAGGTTTAGCGCCAAGGTTTCAATATGGATCTAGCTAGTTAAGGGAAAGGTTCAAGGCACGGACTTGGGATAAGGATAACGTTTTGTTCATTTAGAGTTAGACAAATACTGAGGTTTGGAGTAAAATTAGATCTTTATCTCCTGCTGTAAAAAAAAGTTTAGAAAATTGTACAAAGACATTTCAAATGGGGGAGCTATACCGCTGGAAATCTATATACTTCAAAGAAAACGCTTTAATATACACAGTTTTCATTGCAAGGTAAAGCAAACAACTTTATTGACTGAAAGGGTTTACAACCAAAGCTGAAATGACTGATCCAATTATACCGCCTGAAGTATTCATATGTCTGATAGACTGGAGATTCTGACAGATTATCAGAGAGACCCGATATTACAAGGATGCACTTAGTGTTACACCAGTCCCACAGTGGCTGGCGCAGCAGCCCTGTTCAGGGGCTCCTGATGGATATTATGGTCACCATGTCTGGTTAACAGAAGTGAATTAAGCCTAAGCATCCTGCTGCTTTCCAAATATCTGATGGTCCAAGAGAATGGATAGAAAAATACCTGGCGCATAGCTCTTAGAAAGCCTCACTGATAACGCACCCCTGTTACAATGACTCCGAACTTAAACGCAATAATATGCAGTTAGATAACGAAACGTTTATAGGATTAGGCTGAGTACATAGTTCTTAATCTAACCGCTATGCATCACTATCTAGCCAAGCGTAAACATAATGACCGCATTGCATATTACTCGAGGCACTAACATTTCTAACCCTCGTGTAAACAAAATTACCCCAACAGCACCATACCCTCGTGTTATCAAGAGGTGGCCAATCCGGGTAAATTATAAGTCCTAACGGCGCCCGAATGACGTTAAAAGACTCTGCCTAAAACCTGCCACGTAATTGACAGCCCTCTTTACCATGAACCAACGTAGTTTACAACACGGCATTTAAACTATACCGACAATAATACAAATCATAATTGCTTGGGCTAACTAATGACATAACGAGTGGAAACTCGATACATCAACAAAAACAAGCAGCCTCGTGCTGGCAACTGAGAGTACTATCTAAATTCAAAACCGCTAATTACAACAAGTATCCTGGCATAACACAGAATTTGAAGTGAGATAGACTAGATATCTACACAAGCACCAAACCATTTTGTATATATGTACAGGTCATAAGGCACTAAGATTTTTCCTTTACATAGCCTTGTGGTGGAAGAACTCCCTGGAGCTTTACCCGCTGGACACTGACGTTGTCGGATTGTTTTTAACCTTAGGTGAGTTTTGTTACGACTGCGAGCCACGAATACCGAATTGGTATTCCGATTTTATTCTTATGTTTTTAGATAGTTTCACATGCCACTCTCACTGAATTCTCACATGTGAGAGGGTTTGATACACTTGTGTAGTGGTGTTATGACACGGCTTACTTTACACTGGCATGCACAAGTTCTACAGTCACTGATGCACCTGTTATCATTCTGTTTGTGATATGTTTTCCCGTTTTCCTCCAACAGGTACTAACAATCACAACTAGAAGAAGGGTAATATAATAGTGTTTTTCCCTTCACCCACTAATGTGGTAGCCATATAAGCACATAGACACCACATTTGAGTAGCGTAGACAGTCCTACACAATTAGATACCCGCTAATAGTCATCTAGGTCCTGAAGAATCGCTAATCAAATTTTTCATAGTAGCGAGAAACATGTTGACCGTACTATAAATCTCTAGATGATAGTTGGAAACATTATTTTCCACTACTTTCCTCTAGAATAACCACTTTTAACTAAAGCAGTGGCCCTTTTGAATAAAGTATTCCTACTAGCTTTATTTTAAATTCCTCATACCACATTACGTCTACCCTCTGGGCCCACACCCGCACTTCACCCATACGGCTGTTGGAAAAAGATCTCCGCCAAAGAGCCCCTCTATCAGGTGTTGCCCGTTGGGTATTGCACCGCCGACCCAACGAGGAGCAGGCCCAAATGATGAAGCATGACACCTGAAAGGGTGTGTGAGGGCATTAAATCCAACAAAATGGATTCCCAGGGCTACCGCCTGGTTACCCTGCCATAAATCATCTGCATCTTAGACTGCAGCATCCCTTTCTTCGTTTCCCCCAGGAACAACACAATACTTTTTGTTTAGAATCAACAGCACTACATGACAAGAACAGATGCTTACTGGGTAGGTAACATTATCCGTCCAAGGCATGTGAGCTGTAGATCACATGCTTTGCATAGACTATACAGTAGTATACTCCCAAAGCGGTGGCTAACCTGTAGCTGTTGCTTGAAAAAGTGTTTTCAAGTACAGCCTGACCTACATTAGCTTGTTGCCTTGCTAACACATCTACACAATAGTGCTTGCTGAATGTGTTCGGTGTAGACCATGTTGCTGCCTTACAGAAGTCAGCTAGGGGAATATTCCCTAAGAAGGCCATAGTAGCCCCTATTTTGTGGGTGGAATGCGCTCAAGGGCCAGAAACATCTTCTCGGTACCAACCGTGGCCCAAAGGCGGGGGTGGACCCAAGCCTTTTGTTTGGGCTCATTTGGAATTGGGGGCAAAGGGTGTTCAGTACTCACGGGACGTTGACCTTGTGGCAAGTCTTCTTCCATCTCGGACTCCGATTCCGGAATAGATGCAAGTTTTTCTTGCTCTTCCTCTGCCCCTTGTGCGTCTAATTTGTACTCGTATCCTTCACCGAAGATGTCTGGTGTGTATTTGACATTTTGACTCTGCATTTCAGACGATCGAGTAATGTTTTCTTCAATCGAAAAGATCTGTGCGTGTCGCAGTCCTGTTTGTGTGCTCCGGAGACAAACACAAGTTGCACACTTCGTGTGAGTCTGTGCGCGGATACTTGGCGTGGCACCAAGGACAGAATTTGAATGGAGTCCGTTCCATAGACTGCGAGGTGGACTGACGTGGTTAGGCCAGACGGCCTTCCTGAAGTTTTCAGATCAAAATAGAGGTTTTCCTCGACACATACAATGCGCAGAGAAGTGGGATGAGCGTTCGAAACAATACCAACGCGGGTAGAGTGGATTGCACACCGAGGGGAACCCGAAGAACTGTTCCAAACCGGAGCGCAGGAATACACGTCCGAACCAGATCGTGGAAAAAAACAATCTAACAATGGAGTCGATGCCCATGCACACTATCACCGAAACGAGGAGTCACCTTACCTCGTGACTGCTTTCTTAGAAGAAAAACAACTTGCAAACATCCAGACCCAACACTATATGGCAGGAGTATGCAAAGCATGTGATCTACAGCTCACATCCCTTGAACATTTTGTTTCGGTGAGCACAGAGTCATTGGTACTAGATGTCTCACTGTGGCAAGAAAACACTAAGAAGGTAAAAGCTGATTGGACTTACGAAAAAAGTATGTTCTATAAGTGTACATTGAACACATTCTAAACATCTAGGGTAAGGCCCTTTCTGTAAAGGGCTCTGATTGCAGGAAGAAGATGGGCAGCCGAGTGGTTTGGTGCATGTGAAAAGTTGAGACAACCTATGGCAAAGCTTCAATTGGTCCGAAGGATGACCCTCTTTGTGAACCTGAATGACAAATTCCTGTACTGTAAAAGCGTACTAATTTGGCTTAGAGATATATTACTAGATAAGCCTCTTAAACTGCCAATACAGCTTTATGGTTTACCTCTATACCGGAGTACTAAACCTCTACCCCTAAATGTATCCTCGTACATCTATCTTGGAGCAACTAGGATCATTGTGATTGACTGTTGCCGGAGTTTGCGTGCCACTAGCGGAATTAGTGGAGCTGGGGGAAAAGCGTACGCAAATCTGCCTGACCAGTTCATCCATATCGCATTGCCCTGTGACAATGGATGTGGGAACCTGACGGCAAAGTACTGGCATTTTGAGTTTTCTTTTGTGGCAAACAGGTCTATTTCTGGGTGCCCCCATTTTTTAAAGAATGGTTGGAGGACTTGAGGGTGAATCTCTCATTTGTGTAGTTGCTGGCTGTGTCTGCTGAGTAGATCCGCTATCTGATTGTCCTTCCCTGGGAGGTGTTCTGCCAGGAGTAAGATGTTTTTTGGAATTGCCCACTTCCATATGCTTTGCGCTAAGTGAGACCGTTGTAGAGAGTGCGTTCCTCCCGGTTTCTGTATGTAGTACATGGCTGTCATGTTGTCGGTCCGGATCAACACAGTCTTGTTGTACAGGTGTTTCTGGAATGCTTTTAGATCTAGAAATATTGCTAGCAACTCCAAATGGTTGATATGCAATTTTTTCTGCTGGGTTGTCCAAAGCCCTTGCACTGTGTATTGGAGTATGTGGGCTCCCCAACCTAACAGTGATGCGTCCGCTGTTATCACTATTTGTGGAACCTGCTCTTGGAACAGTCGTCCTTTGGAAAGGTTTTGTGGGTTCCACCACTGCAGAGTTGTATGCACGACTGTTTACCAACACTAGGTCCTTTAATAGTCCTTGAGCTTGGTTCCACTGTTTTGCTAGGCATTCCTGCAGTGGACGCATGTGAAGTCTGGCATGAGGGACAATGAAAATGCAGGAGGCCATCATGCCTATGAGCTGCATGAACACTCGAGCTGACAGGGAGTGTTGTGGTTGGAATTTGCGAATGAGCATTTGCATACTGGCTATCCTTGCTGCGTTTGGATATGCCTTTGCCAGCAAGGTGTTTATAGTAGATCCCAGATATTGCTGTATGTGGGATGGCTGTAGGTTGGATTTTGGGTAGTTTATGGAAAAGCCTAAGCTGTGTAGCATCTGAAGTGTTTGAGACATATGGCTCTTGCACTGTTCGAACGATTTTGCTTGTATCAGCCAATCGTCCAGGTATGGATAAACGTGAATGTGTTGTCTCCTTAGATGTGCAGCTACCGTCGCTAGACATTTTGTGAACACTCTCGGAGCTGTGGTCACCCCAAAGGGGAGAACTTTGAATTGATAGTGCTGGTTTTGGATTGTGAACCTGAGATACTTCCTGCGAGAAGGATGTATAGGTATGTGGAAGTATGCATCCTTGAGGTCTAAGGTTGCTAGGAAGTCTCCTAGCCTTAGCAACGGGAGGACTTGCTGTAGAGTGATCATGTGGAAGTGCTCCGAAAGTATATACTGGTTTAGGGGTCTGAGGTCCAGTATTGGTCTGAGGGACCCGTCCTTCTTGGGAATGAGGAAGTATAGCGAGTATACTCCTGTTCCTTGGTGCTGGAAAGGGACTGGCTCTATGGCCCCCTTTTCCAGCATACTTTTCACCTCTTGTTGTAACAGGGAGATGTGTTCCGTGGACATTGGACAGTGTCTGGGTGGTATGCTGGGTGGAGTAGAAGTCCGTTCTAGACAGTAGCCATACTGGATAATTTGTCTTACCCACCTGTCTGTGGTAATGTTGTTCCAGACTGGTAGGGACTGTTGTATTCTTCCTCCGACCGGTGTTATGTGGTCTGGAGGTAGTGTATTGAAGTCACTGTTTTGTGGCAGTGGAGGCTCGGTTATTGCCTCCACGTCCTCTCTCCGTATTGCTATTTCTTCTGTATCCACCTCAATTGGGACCTTTATAGAAGGTGGACTGGGTATTGCCTTTATATGCCGAGGCACCTTGTGACGTCTTGCCTCGTGCAGCTCCTCAAAGATTTTTGATTCTTTATCGGGAGGTGGTGCTTCTCCAGTTGTTTGAGAGTTAGCCCTTTTTCGTACATTAGCTACAACTAGTGAATCAAGTGGTAGTTGACCTCTAATGTATGTGCGGTCTGTAGGGGCAGGCCTATATTTTTTCTCAACCCTAGGGTTGATAACACATGCTCTTGCTGTATCCTTACAGATATCAGTGGCGTGTTTTAGTACACCTTTTAACATAGGGAGTGTTCTAACTGTTCTCTCAGAAGAGGCAAATGTGTCAAAAAGGAAATCCTCCTCTATTGGGTCACTATGCATATCAACATTGTGGTATAGTGCGGCCCTATCCACTAGTAGGTTAAATGCCACTGTATCATCTGTGGGTGATGGTTTAACTGGGTAGGAGGAGGTGTCAGCGATGGGATGTGTATCATATGGGTCTTGTTGATTGTCCCATGTGTTATCTTGTGTCTCTGGGTCCTGTGGATAGTTATAATCCTGCACGGGATCCTCTTCTGCATAATCTACATTATACTCTGTGTAAGAGAGTAAGGGGCATAAGGCGTGGTAGGCATAGTAGGAGAGACAGGTTCGAAAGGTCTAAGTGGAGAAGTGGCAGAGTCTTTCTTTTTCTTTAGAGGAATTGGTGAAGAAGGTTCAGTGTCCACTGGTCTCTTCTTTTTGTGGTAAACTGTTACTTTGCCAGTCTCAGGGTCTATGTACAGTTTTGATTGTTCCTCTTCAATAGGATCAGGATGAAAGAGTTCTTCTTCCACTGTCCTTGGTTTTGGAGTCGAATCCTTGGGTTTTGTCTTTTTTGGATTGACGTTTGTTTTCGGATCGACAGTTTTTGTTGGTTTGATAGTCTTCGGTATCTTTTCAGCCTTCTTTGGGTCGAGGCTTGGTTTCGGATGTTCAACCTTTTTTGGTTGTTTGTCCTTGGTCGATTCAATTGGTTTCTTCGGTTCGACTGGGTTCTTCTGAGCAGTTGTGCCCGGGTCGATTGGCTTTGGCGCAACCTTCTTCAGTTGGACTGTTTTCGGGTCATCGACTTTCGGTTTGACCGGCTTTTTCGGTGCGACATTCGAGTCGACACCCCTTTTCGGGTCGACGCCCTTTGGTTGTGAAGGCTTACGTGGTACGTCGAGCTTCGGCTCGGCGGCCTTTGGGTCTGCGACTTTCGGTACGATGACCTTCGGTCCGACAGCCTTCGGATCGACAACCGAGAACGTGACTTGGGCCTAGTGTGTCAAAAGGCTTTTTCTTGGTATTCATAGCCGAGCTTGAATGCGGGGCTATTGAATCAGTGTCTTGATCTTGGCTAAGGCCTCTTGGCGATGCCTCGACCGGATCCTTTGTTCTCGGTAGAGTGGGTTTCAGGGGCAGTGTACTCACGGTTTGCCCCTATGGAATCTGTTCGTCTTCCGAATCGTCCTCGACGGCCACGATCTCTAGATCCGAGTCTTCTACGTCGACAAGCTCTTAGTCGTCGTCGAAAATGTTTTCCGGGTCTGGTGCTAGTCTCTGCATCTCTTGCCTAGCAGCCCGTCGATTCTGGATCGTCTTTTTGAAACAGAATTGGGCACAAGCCAGGCAATCTTCTTCTTTATGGTCCGGTGACAAGCACTTGTTGCATACTGGATGTCTGTCAGTATGCGGGTACTTGGAATGGCATTGTGGGCAGAATTTAAATGGACTCCGTTCCATCGATGATAGGCCCACGTGGCGTCGAAAGGCCCAACGGGCCGCGTCGACGACCGGAGAGAAGTAAGAAGTTTAGTCGAGGAAATAGGCATCGAGCGGAAACAATACCGTCGAGTCCGTAGGCCTTTAAAAAAAGTTTTGTTTTGATTCCGAACTTTGAGTGTAGGAAAAACATCCGAACCAAATGGCGGAAAAAAACAATCTGAAGATGGAGAGGTTGCCCATGCGCACTGTAGTCCAAGGGAGGAGCCACCTATCTCGTGATACTTCGAAGACTCTTCCAGGACAGCAAGGTGCATTCATCCGGACCCAACACTAGGCGGCGATCTAAGCACAGATATGAATTCAGCAGCCCACATGCCTCGAACAACCATTAATAACCACATTTCAGTGCAATTACACCACTTCGCCTCCAAGGAATGCCCTTCTGCTGACATCCCCAACTCAGCCCTTCACTCCTTGATGCAATTATCAAAACACCCTCAGCTGAAGAACAAAAGTTCCAGCCCAGAAGGTGTTAACTGCAAGTTGAGCCCTGGAGGGGTTGATTCCTTTGAAACCCCAAGACACTTGGTGTGGGACTTTGCTCTTCGAGCTGGGTGGAGACTGTGCTTCTCCAGCAGCTCCCCCAGCACCTTTGCGCATGTAGAGTGGTGAACCCGGTCTTCTGGGGCCCCCACAAGCCGTGAAAAGGCTGTGTTGCCCTTGCAGGCCGGTCCTGGCCTGCAAGGCATTATGGGTGTTGCAGCATATTAGATGAGCGCCTCTCACGCTGCTCCGGGGAGGAACGCGCTGGCGCTTCGCCGCTTTCTGGGGTCTCGGTGGGGGGTCCGGTCCCACCCGGACCCCCAGGTGCGCAGGCGGCTCAGGGAGCCCACCCCCGGTCGTTACTCCTCGTTTCTGGGGCCCTGTCCAACCCGGGCCTCCCGCACCGCTGCAGGTCTTCCCTGGTGGGCCCCAGTCCCACCCAGGATCCCCGCTGTCCTCATTGGTTGGAGGGCAGCCTGGGGAGCCCACCCCCAGCTGCCCCCGCCGGCTGGCTACTACGCGGCCAGCCCTCTTCCATGCTGCTGCAGGACCCGGCCGGTTCCTTCTGGTCTGCCCCGAGAGGACTCCCGCAGCCCTCGCGGGAGTGCGGCGGAGGGCCCCCGGACATCTTTGGGGGGGCGCGATAGCGCTCCCCCCCCATCCTGGACAGTGTGGGGCCCGGAGATGGGGTCCCGGGCCCCTACTCCCGCATCTCTTCACGGAGAGCGCGACGGCACTCCCCGGCGCAGGATTCAGCGGGGGCCAGGGTGGGCTCCTGGCACCCCGCGGGGGCATCTTCACAGGGTGCGCGACGGCGCACCCTGGCTTTACTTCTTTAGGGGGCCGCCCCCGGGACCTGACCCACCCCGGGGGCAACTCTGAGACCGGTGGCGGAGCCCCACGCGCTTAGTCTGTCTTCTCCGGCGTCAAAGGTCGCCTACCTTCCGGGGGCCATATCTCAGACCCTGGGGGTCCGATCTGCCCCATTTCCGTGTCTTCTCGCTCCTCTTTTGACTGGGTGTGAGTGTTTGATTGATTCAGATGCTCCGTCCATCACCAGCCCCTTTTGTACCGCTTTTGGCGCCATAAGTGTGGCAGGGTATGCTCAGACGTGAGTCCCTTGCTCACTTTGCCACTGGATTCAAGCAAGCCGAGCTGAAGACGGCTGGAAAGCCAGAAACCGGTCCTCGGAGGCTTGTTTCCGGTCCAGAGAAGACATGGCTTGGCAGTTCGGGCTGGACTGTTCCCACGAGGCACAGGGTCATACTGATTTGCATATAGCCATGTCCGAACTGGGGTGGCAGAGTGGACTAAAGAACGGTGATGGATTAAACCCAGATCTTTTGACTGGGTGTGTTTGATTGATTGATTCAGATGCTCCGTCCATCACCACCCCCTTTTGTACAGCTACTCGCTCCTGGTGGCGTCCCCCAGCCACTGGGAGCACTCTCCTTCCCTTTCCAGGTCTCCAAGAGGGTGTATTCTGCAGGGAGCGGTCTTTACTGGCTCCGTGCGCCTCTCTTCTCCCTGCACTGAGGTCTCCTCTTCTGAGCCCTGGTCCTGGGCTCTTCTCTTGGCGCTGTTAGGAGGGTGGGGGAGGGGGGGGGGCAGTCAGGGGTGTCGTCCTTCCAACTGCCCATTGCACCAGGCGCCAGCACCTTTCGCCTCCGCAGACCACACCCCAGAGAGAGCAAGTACTTTTAAAAGTTGAGTAGGGGGCTGGCAGGAAGTCACTGGGTGTCCTATCAAACAGCGACACATGACTTCCCTGCTCCCTCCTTGTCCAGCCTCTGGGTTTGTTCAAAATGGTGCGGTCCAGTGTGTCTGGCCACATGGCCTCTGACACCCAACTCCTTCCCCCCTCACTGCCTGCCCTCTTCCAGCTTGGTGCCTGGCACCCAGCGACAGCAGTTGATGGATTGGCTGGTACCTCCACCTACCTTTTCTCCTTGGAGGGAAGATCTTCACTCTGGGAAGAAAGGTCAATAATCTAACCTACCATGGCCAGACCCCAGCCAGGGACTCCGAGAAATATGACATTTCTGGATGACCCAAAAGCAGTACAAATATGACTTTGGACTCTGCAGAATACTCATTTTCACATCCGCTACACTGCACTGTAGAGCGTGTCTGGAATCTGTAGGCTTTGTGGAAGTAATTTTAGCCATAGGCCCCATATCCCCATAGGGGAATAATAAAGAGTAAACACACTGACTTTCCCTGGCATGTTCCTTCCCAGGGTATAAAGCCTATTCCATGTTACCACCCAGCTCTGCATAAGTCCTGCCACACCATTCACTCTGTAGCTGCTCCTGGACTGCGCACGCTAGGAATGTCCCCTGCGCAGCCCCTACACGTGTGCACACGCATGTACACCCGTGGCTGCATGTAACCAGCTCGGTGTCCCATACTCCAGCTGCTGCACAGCGGCCTAGTCAAGCCAGGGGTACACCAGTAAAAATCTCCATGCAGTCTCCATTATGCGTTCACTGTGGATTAGTCCCAGATTATGAGGCTCCTCCGCAGTAAAAGCCCAACAATTAGGTGCTCAAAAAGCGAAAAATCTGGGCAGTGCATATTGTCAGAACCACCTTGTAACACAGGGGTACCGGTTCTATTGCATGTTTTTGCAGGAGAGAGATGACCTCCTGTTTTAACAGTGATAAGTGGTCTAGTGACATTGGGTGCTGCCTGGGTGGTATGTTTGGGGGGGGGGGAGATTTGGGGAAGGGTGGTTAGAAATTAGTTCTAGACAGTAACCTGTTTGAACTATTTGGCTCGCCCACCTATCTGTGGTGATGTTGCTTCAGAAGGAACTGTTGTATTCTCCCCCCAACAGGAGTGTAATCGTCTTGGGGGAGCGAAGGGAAGTCATTGGGTAGGGGTGGAGGCAGATCGGGTGTTGTTGGTTTTGCCTCTACCTTTGTTGTTGTTGCCTCCGTAGCTTCCTC
Source organism: Lissotriton vulgaris (assembly GCF_964263255.1). Classification (NCBI taxonomy): domain Eukaryota; kingdom Metazoa; phylum Chordata; class Amphibia; order Caudata; family Salamandridae; genus Lissotriton; species Lissotriton vulgaris. The sequence goes on along the minus strand of NC_141693.1, from coordinate 2,000,220,068 downwards.
TTTGGTAACCTCTGGTGTATGTAGACTGGGTGGGAGTCTTGTAAGAGGTGGAAGGGTTGACAGAGGAGTAGCTTCTGGAGGTGCGTTTGTAGAAAGAGCGACAAAAAGAACTTGCGATTACAAGGCTCCCATAGATTTGGCTGTATCTGTGTCTTTCTTCATCTTTTCAAGTGATGAATCTACATTAGGTCCAAATAAGTGTTCCTGATCAAAAAACTGGTTTAAAATGGAAGTTTGTACTTCCGGTTTCAAACCTGAAATGCGTAGCCAAGCATGTCCACGCAGAAGTACACTTGTGTTGACGGCTCTGGAGGCTGTATCTGCTGCGTCCAGAGCGCAACAAATGGAGGTGTTAGTGATGAGCTTTCCCTCTTGTATGTGGTAATTGGCCCTGTTCTTATATTTATCTGGTAGGTGCTGCGATAGGGTCTCAAGTTCATCGTAATGTTCCCTATCAAACCTAGCTAACAAAGCTTGAGTGTTGGTGATACGCCATATGTTAGCTGCTTGTGACGCAGTTCTTTTGCAAGAGGCGTCTAAAAGTTTGGACTCTTTATTGGGGGTGTAGCGTCCCCGGATGTCTGAGAGCTGGCCCTCTTCCTAGCATTGGAAACTACAAGTGAATCTAACGGTACTGGTCCTTTAATATAAGCTGGGTCCCCAGAGGCAGCTTTATACTTTTTCTCGATCCTGAGGTTAATAACTCTTGCCCTTACAGGGTCTTTAAACACTTCAGGTGCATGCTTGATGACCCCCTTTAAGCATAGGTAAAATAGAAGTGGACCTTTGTGAGGTATCAAAAGTGTCCTCTTCCACTGGGTCTGTGTGTAAACTAACCCCATGGTATTGGCCAGCTCTGTAAAGTAGCTGATTAAAGCCTTTTGTGTCCTCTGGAGTGGAAGGCCTAGAGGGGTAGATATCCTCTGGTGGAACATTAGGGACGTCTTGTGTGTTGTAGTCGTCCCAAGGATCAGGAGAAGGTGGTGGCCTATAGTTCCCTAATGGTTCCTCATCCGCACCCTCCCCTTCATCAAAAGTGTCATCATTGTTCCCTGGTGTAGGAGATGGTGTAGGAGAATGGTGTGGTGGGGGAGAAAGTGGAGGAGGTGTATGGAGGGACTGAGGGTCGACATCTTTACTTATGACCCACTGCGCAGGAGTGATTTCTTGGACCTCGGAGTGCTCTACTTCGGAGCCGCTGCTCAGGGGTTCTTGGATTCGCTCCTGTTCAGGTACATCGACGCCCTCCTGGAAAATGTTGTCGGGAATGGATGTCGACGAACGAGCCATTTTCCTTCAAGCCCGACGATCCCGAATGGTCTTCTTGGAGCGGAAAGAGTCGCAAGCTGCACAGTCTCTGGCCTCGTGCTCCGGTGAGAGGCAGAGGTTACACACCTCATGTAGATCGGTGTGGGGAAACTTCGACCCACATTAAGGACACTTTTTGAATGGATTCCTTTCCATGAGCCAGATGCCAAGGCCCAAGTAGACGATTGGAATCGAAGCCGTCGACGTTGGAGAGATGCGCGACGACTTGGATTCGCGATCGAAAACAATACTGTATAAAGGGTGAAGGATAGTTAGCGCGTCAAAAGTAGAATCGGTGATGGTTCCGAACTGGAGCGAGAGAAACACATCCGAGCCCGATGGCGGAAAAAAACTATCTGAAGATGGAGCCAATGCCCATGCGCACTATGGTCCAAAGGAGGAGTCACCTATCTCGTGACTTCCAAAGACATTTCCAGGACAACAACAAAGTGCAAACATCCGGGCCCAACACCAGATGGCAATCTATGCACAGTGTGTGATTTGAAGGACTTGTGTGTGGCGAACCCATTTGTGGACTTGTTGGCGAGTCCTCCTAAGCAGGACTTATTAAAGTCGTTCTTCACCCTCTGCAAATGCTCCGCCAACAGTTAAATGTTGTTGCGGAATACCCAGAGCCAGATCTCCTGACCCAGTGCAAAGAGCTGAAGGGAGAGGGTTCCCCCCCCTTCTAGATGTACTGCATGGCAGACATGCTCATTTTTAGGGGGACTGTCTTACCTCAAATGTGTATGAAGAAAGCTTTGAGAGCAAGACAAATGGCTAGAAGTTCCAAGTAGTTGATGAGCTGCACCTGGCCCTGATGGGTTCAGGTGCCTTGTATATTCAGGTCACAGAGTTTGTGGCCAATCACAACATTCCATTTAAAATGAGAAGGAGCTGGACTGCCCTCTCTGTCATAGACAGAGTCTCTGTCAGGAAGTCATCCTCATCCTTCATCATAAGCATTTTTACTTTGTGGTGCTGGGCAGCTCGTTGAATCCCACACAGTTAGCAGTGGTAGCATTAGGTGGCCAGGCCTTGATGGGATAAGGGTCGAAAACTTCTGGGGATCGACCACACACTCCTGTCACAAGCCTTCTCCCTCCTCAGACATAAGTGGCTCATTAAAGGGGTCCTGAGGTGGGGTCAGGACTGAGAAGCTCTGAGTAAGTCAGCAGTGGAAGGGGAAGAGAGAGGTGGGAGGCCAGGAAGGGTGGATGTTGTTTATCAGGCAAAGGTATAAAAAAAATGAAGGGGTTGTAACCAAGTGTCTAACACTCTCTGGGGCTGATGGTGTGGAGGGTGCAAAGCCTGGTTCCTCATCGAAGGTCTGCATGCGCTTCTTAGAGATGCGCATGAGTAATAGGGCAGAGAGCTTGGCGAGGGTCTTGCCAGTATACAGGTAAGCATTTGATTCTGTTTTGAGCCAGGACCTCAGAGTTTTTTCAAACACTGAGCCTTCCAAGGTGTCAGATCTGGTTGCAGAGGGAGGCTTCAATGCAAGTTTCAATGACGATGGGGGCTCATGGTGGACCTTTTTACGCTCTCACTGTAGGGAGTGGGGAGGTTGACCTGGTCTTTGGGCCCATGGACCAGGCTGGCATCAGCTTCACGAGAAGCTCTTGCTCTTCTTCCTCTGCCTCGGAAGCCCTCGAGGACAGGGCTTCAGGTCCCTCCCGTTCTTTGGCTGCTGGGGTGCTGGATGGGCCGGCCTGTTCCTCTTTGTCAGAGGTTTTGGGGGAAGTTTTGCTGCTGCATTCTGTGATGAGCCCGCTGCCTCTTCCTCCATTATCGCAGGGTCTTCTTGCAGTGGAGGTCATGACAGGTCTGGCTGTCGTGGGTTGGCGAAAGGCACAGATTGCAGAGGCTGTGTGGTAGCGTCAAGGCTAATGTGCATCACACACAGCAAAGCTGGAAAGGTGTATGTTCCCTACCTTGCATTAGGTGCATTAGTCAAGATGCAGCTTAAGATAGATCCAGAGTAGCTAGGGGGCAGTGCTCGAGGGTTTATAGAAGGTTAACTGTTGTTTTTTGTGGGGGAATAAGTCCTGGGCATCACAGGGAAACTTTTGGCAGACACAGAACTGTTCTCAAGTCATATGGATCAAAGGTCGAGCAGCTGGCACAAAATAATCTTTCAAGGAATGTATTGATCCTGGAGCTGTGTTATTGAACATCCGAGACCAATGGCAACAGAAAGCTATCTGAGCTGGAGTACGAATCCTGGTGCATTGTGAACCAAGGGTGGAGTTCAAAATAGGTCTTTTGAGACAAAAATCTTTGAAAAAACATAAGTTTGGTGACTGTGTCACTGGAGTTTAGCACATTCACGCCCTTCAAACGCCAGAAAACAAGCTCGGCTGAACCATGAGTGGCAGTCGCTGCGGCAGTGGCCACATGATGCTTCTGCGGTGTGTTCTAGGGAGCTCTTTCACGAGTCCTGCTAGAACCAGGTTCAAACTCTACCTTGAAACTGGAGCTGCAGGTGCCTGATAATCGTTTAGCTCCTTCAAGAAATGGCTTAATCCAGATAGGAAGGAATAGTCTGACAAGGGGGTTTTCTTCCTAGACCAAGTGTGCCATGCAGCTAACCCAAATCCTTGGACTCATTTAAAGTGGACTCAGGGGCTAGATGGCTAAAAAAGCTGGAAACACAGCCTTAGTAGTTGCCTAGCACCAAAGGCATACTGTACTAATGGCCTCACCCATCAGGAAATATCATGCTCCCTGGGTCCTTACACAAGGTGGTATCTGGTCTTTTTAGATTTCTTATTGATGAACATTTCTCAAACCCTGCTGAGTGTGCATCCAGAAACCTCTGTCAGACTGTGCTGAGGAAGGAATACACCCCAGAAGAGTGGTCTGGCCGGTTGCTGGATCAAGACAGGGTGGTCAGGAAATCCCCCCAAAAATTCCTGTATTTCAAGGTCTTAAATGATTGGTTTTGGAACCAACAGAAATTATACAGACCGGAAATGCTGGGACACTCCAAATGCTAGAGCTGTGCCCAGGGGACTGCAGTGTGGTTGTGGGGGAATGCCCCACATTACGGACATACTGGAGAGTGGTCCAGGCTTACTTGCCAAGTGTTAGTGTTGTCTTTATCCCATCTTCAACACACTTGGCCATCTTACACAGCGGATGGATGTGATCTGACGAACCGTAGCTACAGATGTATAGTGACGTGTCATCCTGTATAGCTGTCACCCCTGCCCACCCCAACTATTCTGCTGGCGCTCCATCACTGGGCTAGGCCTCATCACAGTATTACTATATGCTAAGGTTCTAAGTTCCACTCCACTTACGATACACTCATGTATACTGATACTTTGTGGTATTTAAGGAATACAGGCGTCTCTACAGAGACCCCATTCAGTGGCTGGTCTCTGCTCCCAGTTACTGCTTTAGCCCCCAAACCCTAGGCACCGGAGTCAAATTCCCCGCTCTCCTTCTGGGATGTTTCTGTTATGTTGCCCTCGTGTTTTAGTGTTTCCTGTCTTTACCTCTTTTCCAGTACCGATAGTACTTTATTTACATTCACTAGCAGACATGCTACAGTGGAAGAGAAACAGGGGACCGATAGTTCTTCGATTGTAGAGCATTACACAAGGGTCTGATACAATTTTTTTGGGCCCTATTTTAGAACTCAGACTACCCTGATTAATACACCCGTTTAATGGTAACAATATTTAATACAATTTAAAGTCACGATTATTTTCATAAAAATAAAGTTGCAAAAATATGGCTTGATGACAGGTATTGAAATGTTTTGATTGATTGCCCTTCTCCCCAATGCGATATCTGACAAATGCACTTTTAATGAGGCATACCGTAACTTGCATTTGTGTAGATCGGCTAAGTACTGGACTGCGACCCATTCCTCTGAGAGATGGTTATTGAAACTATCTGTTGGGCACCAATAAATGTACAATGTCAATATGGCTTTATAACAGTGCTTAGGTAATGCTTCCCTTGCCTCGAGTATAATCGGTAAACATTGTTCAGGCCGTTATAAATGTTGGAAATCAAAGAACGCAGGCGCCAAGCTGCTAAGTGCAGGTGTTTTGCATCGTACAGACTGAGCTTTCCTTTGTTAGCATGTCCTTTGAGACCGTATCATTGCCCATCCCTTGTGGTGTCGGGACCATGTTTTGGGACCATTACAGTGCAATTAAAAGCACTATTGCGTTTTTGTTTTTAAATCTAGTTTAGCACATGGGGAATACGTGTAATCAGAAGGAAACGTGGTTGCAAAGATCTCGTACCAACTTCCTGACAGAGCATTGCTTCAAACTTGTGAGTGTTGGTGTCTTGAGGAGTTTGGGCATTTTTGTTTGTTGCAAACATCTGTGCTTGGCACGCCTTACATCTCACAGATGTAGACGGCAGTGGATTGTTAACTCTTTCACGTGCAGCCTGCCTACCTGTCTGCTGAAGTAGTCCACCTCTATGTTTTTTCTCCTGGAACAGGATGTCTCCCAAGTAAAATTCCTCTTTGTATTGTCTAGTCCCAAAAGTCCAGAGTAAACTTTGAAAGTGTGTAAGATAGCATTTCTACCGGTTGGTTTAGATAACACATTGTTGATGCGTTGTCGGTAATTATTTGTAGTAGAGGACTCTGGCTCTGCACTAATGCTTAACTGGTTGACATCCCAACCTGTGTGCGATGCATCCGCTCTGTCTGGTGGGAGACAGGTATTTGAAAGATCTTCCATTTTACTTGAGACCACTGATTGTTTAACCACTCCTGCACAGGTTTCACCTAAAGATGAGCTCCTGGAATAAGATGGGTGCGTGATGCTATTTATCGAAGCAGATTAATTGCTGTCCCCACAGTCAGACTGATCTGCTGAACTTGATCTTGCAAAGCGAATATGCTACTTACCAGTATGCATCTGTTCTTGGCATGTAGGGCTGCTGACATTCATATCTGTGCATAGATCGCCGCCTAGTGTTGGGTCCGGATGATTGCACATTGTTGTCCTGGAAGAGTCTTCAAAGTATAACGAGATAGGTGGCTCCTCCCCTGGACTACAGTGCGCATGGGCATCCTCTCCATCCTCAGATTGTTTTTCGCCATTGTGGCAGAGATGGAGTGTAGTACAGTAAGTGATGACCAGGCCAAGAGTAATTCTGAGTGCTGCAGCCGCTACAGGCGCCGGGGAGGAGGGCGGGCGATATGAATGTCAGCAGCCCTACATGCCAAGAACAGATGCATACTGGTAAGTAGCATATTCGGTTCGAGGCATGTGGGCTGCTGAATTCATATCTGTGCATAGAATACATAGCAGTCCCTCTATTAGCGGCGGCTGCCCGTGCCAGCTGCAGCAGTCTGAAAAAGTGTTTTTAGAACAGCCTGCCATACAGCTGCCTGCTGTTTGGAGTGCACATCTACGCAGTAGTGTTTTGTAAATGTGTGTATGGTAGACCATGTGGCTGCTCTACAGATTTCCTCTAAAGGAATGCTTCCAAGGAAAGCCATGGATGCCCCCAACTTTCGTGTTGAGTGGTCTCTTGGGGGAACCGTTAATGTGCGCTTAGCCTTTTGATAGCAATTCTGTATGCACTTAACGATCCACCTGGCTATACCTGCTTTTGAAATGGGGTTGCCTTTGTGTTGTGGTGAAAAGGCAACAAACAGTTGTTTTGTCTTCCTAAAATCTTTTGTCCTATCTATGTTGTACATTAGAGCTCTCTTGACGTCTAATGTGTGGAGCATTCTCTCTGCCACCGAATCTGGATTCTGGAAGAACACTGGCAGTTCTATAGTTTGATTCATATGGAACTGTGAAACTACTTTAGGCAGAAACTTAGGGTTAGTGCGTAGTACCACCCTGTTGGAGTGAATCTGTATGAATGGCTCCTGGATAGTTAGTGCCTGAAGTTCACTAACTCGCCGTAGCGATGTGATTGCTATTAGGAAAGCCACTTTCCACGTCAAGAATTGTATCTCACATGAGTGTAGAGGCTCAAAAGGTGGTCCCATCAGTCTGGTAAGGACCACATTCAGGTTCCATACAGGTGCTGGTGGGTGTCGGGGAGGAATAACTCGTTTGAGTCCCTCCAGAAAAGCTTTGATGGCAGGCACTCTGAAAAGTGAGAGATGCTGCCTGTTTTGGAGATAAGCTGCTATTATGGATAAATGTATACGAATGGAAGCATAGGCCAGATTGCATTTGTATAGATGTAATAGATAACAGATGATGTTGTGAGTAGATGCAACTAGCGGATTAATGTCGTTGTTGGCACAATAAATGACAAACCGCTTCCATTTCGCCGCATAACATGCTCTAGTGGTGGGCTTTCTTGCCTCCCTTATGATAGCCATACAGTCAGGAGGCAGGTTGAGGTAGCCAAATTCTAAGACCTCAGGAGCCAGATCGCCAGGTTGAGCTGTTGCGGATCTGGATGCTGAATGTCGCCATGGCTCGGGTCAAAGGCCTGGGCGTGAAGTGCAGCCTTTGATGCGGTACCACCGAGAGTTCTAGAAACGTGGTGTACCATGGTTGGCGTGCCCACGTCGGAGCAACCAGGATGAGAGTCATCGAGTGTTGCTTCAGTTTGCGTGCCACTAGCGGTATTAGCGGTGCTGGGGGAAAAGCGTACGCAAATATGCCTGACCAGTTCATCCATATCGCATTTCCCTGCGACTGTGGGTGTGGGAACCTGGCGGCAAAGCCTTGGCATTTTGCGTTTTCCCTTGTGGTAAACAGGTCTATCTCTGGATGACCCCACTGCTGGAAGTACGGTTGGAGTACTGATGGATGTATCTCTCACTCGTGCATCTGGTGGCTGTGCCTGCTAAGCAGGTCCGCCATCTGATTGTCCTTGCCTGGGAGGTGTTCCGCCATGAGGAAGATGTTTCTCTGAATGGCCCACTTCCACATGCGCTGAGCCAGATGAGAAAACTGTGGAGAGTGTGTACCTCCCTGCTTCTTTATGTAGTACATGGCCGTCATGTTGTCCGTCCAGATCAATACTACCTTGTTACACAAATGTACTTTGAATGCTTTCATTGCCATGAAGATAGCATCAGTTCCAGAAGGTTGATGTGCATCTTCTTCTGCTGTGCTGTCCATAGTCCCTGCACTGTGTAGTGGAGTACATGAGCTCCCCATCCCTGGAGAGATGCGTCCGTCGTCAGTATAATCTGTGGCACAGGCTCTTGGAACGGTCGGCCCCTGCAAAGGTTTTGTGGGTTCCACCAATGTAGAGAGTTGTATGTGCGACCGGTCATCAACACTAGGTCTTTCAATTGTCCATGAGCCTGATTCCACTGACGTGCCAAGCACTCCTGAAGCGGATGCATGTGTAGTCTCGCGTGCGGGACTATGAAGATGCAGGAGGCCATCATGCCTATCAACTGCATGAACACTCGCGCTGGAAGCGAGTGTTGTGGTTTGAATTTCCGTATCAGCAATTGCATGCTGTTGATCCTCACTGAATTTGGCTGTGCTTTGGCTGCCAGAGTGTCTGTTGTCGCGCTCAAGTACTGCCGTACATGGGCGGGCTGAAGGTGGGACTTTGGATAATTTCGTGAAAACCCCAGATCGTGAAGAAGGTGAATGGTGTGGGACATGTGGGTGGCACATTGCTGGACCGACTTTGCTTGGATAAGCCAGTCGTCCAGATAAGGGTAGACGTGAACGTTCTGTCTCCGTAGGTGTGCAGCCACTGTCGCCAGGCACTTGGTAAACACCCTGGGTGCTGTCGTCACTCCGAAAGAGAGGACCATTAACTGATAATGCTGATCCTGAATGGTAAATCTGAGATATTTTCTGTGTGACGGATGTAGCGGTATATGGAAATATGCCTCCTTCAGATCTAGTGTTGCGAGGAAATCTCCCTGACTGAGTAACGGTAGAACCTGCTGTAATGTGAGCATGTGAAAGTGTTCTGATAGGATGTACTGGTTTAGGGGCCTGAGGTCTAGTATGGGTCTGAGGGACCCGTCCTTTTTTGGGATCAAGAAGTACAGCGAGTACACCCCTGTACCTTTTTGTTCCACAGTCACGAGCTCTATGGCTCCTTTTTGCAGCATGCTGACTACCTGCTGCTGCATTAACTGTAAATGCTCTGCGGACATAGGACGGTGTCTTGGGGGTATGTTGGGTGGAGTGGATGTTAACTCCAGACAATAACCGTATTGGATAAGCTGCCTCACCCACCTGTCTGTAGTGATGGATTTCCAGACCGGCAGGAACTGTTGTAGTCTCCCCCCCGACCGGTGTGGTATGGTCGGGGGCAGTGGCAAGACGTCACTGTTTGTTAGTGGCGGAGGATCGGGAGTTGTTGTTTCCACGACCTCTGCCCTTGGTGCTGTTTGCACGATAGCCACCCCTATTGTTCTTGTTGTAGGTGGTCTGCGTGCCTCCTTTACTGTATTGTGCCTGCTGGGACACCTGGCCTCTGGAAGCTCCTCTATTGTTGGAGCGACGAAAAGAACCACCCCTGAACTGCTGCGACTGTAGAGCCCCCATAGACTTTGCAGTCTCTGTGTCCTTCTTAATTTTTTCTAAGGTGGTGTCCACTTCTGGGCCAAATAAGTAATCAGGTTAACCGGCTGATTGAGTATGGTGGTTTGTATCTCAGGCTTGAAGCCGGAGACTCTCAGCCAGGCGTGTCTTCGTAACATAACACTTGTATTAATCGCCCTGGCTGCAGTGTCTGCTGCGTCTAGTGCACACTTACTAGATGCATTTGATATAAGTTTCCCTTCTTGTATTAGCATCTCTGCTGTTTCCTTATACTCATCTGGCAAGTATTGTAACAGGGTCTCGAGTGTATCATAATGAGCCCTGTCATATCTAGCGAAGAGTGCCTGTGTGTTGGAGATTCGCCAGACATTGGCCGCTTGAGCTGCCACCCTTTTTCCTGATGCTTCTAGCACTTTAGATTCCTTTTCAGGGGGAGGAGCATCACCCGTTGTTTGCGAGTTCGCTCTTTTACGAGCATTGGAAACAACCAGAGAGTCCAACGGCAACTGTCCCTTGATATACGTAGGGTCCACAGGTGCTAGTTTGTATTTTTTTTCAATTCTGGCGTTTACTACCCATGCCCTTGTGGTCTCCCTAAAGATGTCTCCAGCGTGTTTCAGGACACTTTTTAGCATGGGTAGAGTCTTGACAGTTCTCTCTGAGGTTGAGAAGGTGTCAAACAAAATGTCCTCTTCAATAGGGTCAGCATGGAGCTGGAAATCTTGATTTTTTGCTGCCCTCTCAATAAGTGCATTAAATGCAGCTGTGTCTTCTGTAGATGAGGTTTTAATAGCATAGACATGACTGTCCAGAGCAGTTTGTGGATCCCCTGGGTCAACAGCGTCTGCCCAGGGTTCAGTGTGATCATCTGGATCAGTGTCTACAGGATAACTGTAATCCTCATTGTCACCATCCCCTACATCCACATCCGAATGTGTGGGTGAAATAGGAGCAGGGTCTTGCCCATATGGTTGTAGAGGTTCAAAAAGAAGAGGTGACGTAGCAGAATCCCTCTTTTTCTTCAATGGAATTTTATATGACTCCATAGGCTGTTCTGGGGTGATCTTTCGCTTGAAAATGGAAAGTGTGCCAGTCTCAGCGTCGATGAATTGCCTCGACTGATCTTCCTGCAGAGGCTGTCGATGCTTGATGGCCCCTTCCGTAGTTGTAGGCTTTGGCCCCATGGACACCTTTTTGGCAGCTTCGACGCCAGTCTTAAGGGCGAATGCCTTACGTACCACTGTCGGCGGCAGTGTGAACTTAATCGGTGCCGACGACTTCGGCGGTTTACTGACTGGCTTCGGGGGTGGAGTGGACTTCGGTCCGACAGCAATAGCCTTCTTTTTAATGCGTTGCAGCGAGTCAGACACCTGCTTCGAAAAAGAGGCGGATGGCTGTGTTGACTCGACGGGGTCTTTAGAGCCACTGCTAGTCGTGGACTCGAGGTCTTTACTGCCCTTAGCCTTGTCGAGTCGACGTTTAGGATCGAGAACGTTCTGAGTTTCGAGTCCCTTGTTTGTGTCTACGGCCTTCGGCGCCGACTTCTTCGGGTCGATGTCCTTGACCATTTTCTTCGGAGCCCGGTCTTCGGCTCGAAACCCTTTAGCGACCTCCCCGGGTCGAGAACACTCTTCTGTTTCGTCGGTGCCGATGGTTCAGAAGCCTTGATCCGACCAAAGTAATATGTACTTTCGGTTTCGATTTAGTTTCCGGTGCTTTCGGTTTTGTAGACACCGATGCTTTAGGTTTTGATTTCGATCGTTCAACCGATGGCTCGTTGGAAATGTCCGTAGCCGGGCCTTGAGGCGAGGCTGTAGAACTATGCGTTTGATCTCGGGTAAGGCCATGTGGTGATCCCTCGACCTGAGCCTTTTAGAGTGTTTTAGTCTCAGCCCCCGTACCAACGGTTGGGCCTAGCTCCTCGCTCGAGCTATCTTCGATGGCCCCAAAGGCCTCATCGTCGTCTCCTACCTCGTCGACGACGTCTTCATTATAGACCATTTCCACATCTGCGTCGTAACTGGAGTCGATCTCCGATGCAGGATCAGACAGGTTCTCTTGAACTTCCTGCTCGACTCCCTCATCTTCCTCGGCATCGAAGATGTTCACCGGGTCAGGTGCCGTCTGCTGGGCCTCCTTTCGCGCTGCGCGTCGAAGGCGAATTGTCTTCTTGGAGCGGAACCGAGAACAAGCCATACAGCTGGCTTCATCGTGATCCGGAGACAGGCACTTGTTGCACACCGGGTGGACATCGATGTGAGGATACTTGGAGTTGCAAACGGGACATCTCTTGAACGGGCTCAGTTCCATAATGGATCGTCGATAAGGCCTCTGGCGTCGACCGGGCCTTTAGTGCTGAAAAGCCACGAGGCTCTTCTTGACGTCCGGCTCGAGGATAGAGCTGGAACAAGTACTGGGCACCGATCGCAAAGACAATACCGACGATAACTAAAGGCCTTTTGGCCAAATATAACATTTTTTATCAATTCCGAACTCGAGTTAACAAATATACAGCCGAACCTAATGGCGGAAAAAAACAATCTGAGGATGGAGAGGATGCCCATGCGCACTGTAGTCCAGGGGAGGAGCCACCTATCTCGTGATACTTCGAAGACTCTTCCAGGACAACAATGTGCAATCATCCGGACTCAACACTAGGCGGCGATATATGCACAGATATAAATTCAGCAGCCCACATGCCTCGAACCCTACATTCACTTTGACTTGGTTTTACTGTGACCATCTCTGTATTTAACTACGCTGCCAGCAAAGTTGTCTTCTTTTCTGGAATGGGAGTTGATTTCTTTAGCTTTACAGTGAACCACAAATAAAATATTAGATATACAATCTTCTGAAAACGTACATGACATTGTACACAGGAACTCTATTTTACCAGCCAATAGATTGGGTACGGGTATATGCGAAAGGGCGTATATCTCGGGTACACCTCTAGTACTAAATACTCTTCGGTTGCTTTATACACGAAAGATGCGTCTTTGCGTGTTCGGTTGTTACCAATGTCCTGCAGCCTAAAAACTTCAGTTGTTGTGGTGCTTGATCTAGTCTATTACGTGGAAGCCCTCTTTGAAACCTAACTTAGTTTGTAAAGCTTCCTTAACTTGATCTATTTCATCAGATTGCTTCATCTTAGCTAGGAATACCCTCCTAAAACTGGAAGACTGAACTTGTATACTTGAAATCTATGCAGGATTTAGTTTGTTTTAAACTGGTGCTGTATAGCTTTTCCCTCGTATAGGACAGCTTTTGCTCTTTTCTTGAATTTTCCCGCAAGGTGTTGTGTTAATGCCTCAATCTCTTCCAACTGTTGATGGGCATATTTCATAAGCAATGTATTTATTAAGCTATGTGCTATTATGTGACTGCAGCCCTCTTCTCCGCCGCATTTAACTATCTTTATCGGGGGAAGGTCTGGAGACATATTTGACCTGTTCTACTGGGCTTAGGAGTCGCCTCTGTGCTCCCTTTAATATAGGTCGGGTCTAGTTCTTTCCATTTCTTTTCTAGAAGTGGAGCGATCTCTGTCTGGAGCCAGCATTAAGAGCGCTCCCTTGATGCGCATGGTTATACTCTGCAGCATAGGTCAAAACTGGTTATGGTGTTGGATATGGCTTAAACGTTCTACAAGTGAAGAAGAGTCTTCCTGTTCCTCTCATTTCCTCGCCATGAGTGTCTGCAGCCCTTCTGATAATCCCATGATATAATGCATTTTTATCTGGAGGCAATGCCCTTCAAAGATACAGGGTCTGATTTAGATATTGGCGGGTGGGTTACTCTGTCACAACGGCTATCCCATCTGCCGAATATAAATCCCATTGTAATCAATGGGATTTAGATTTCAGCGGTGTAACCAATGGGATTTAGATTTCAGCGGTGTAACCAATGGGATTTAGACTTCAGTGGTGTAACCAATGGGATTTAGATTTCAGCGGTGTAACCAATGGGATTTAGACTTCCGTGGTGTAACCAATGGGATTTAGATTTCGGCGGACAGGATATCCGTTACTGTTGTGAAGGAGAAACCCGTCCGCCGAGATCGAATTCAGGCCCATAGCTTGATGTGTTTCTCTGGGAATCTGTTTTGTCACTTTGAAGTGATACATTCTAACCTTCCCACCTTCATCCACATTAGTAGGCATTTATAAAGGTTCCTCCTTTCCTTCATGACACACAGCAGAGCTGAACGGTTGCAAACATATGTTGGGGACACGCTGAACGCTTCCCTAGGAATGCATCCATTCACTGCTTGCCACTGTCTGTGTTTTGTAGCTGACTTTCTATTTGCTGGCTTTATATTTTTTAGGCTGTCAAACAGGTCTCTGTACCTCCTGTGGAGCAAAGCCTCTTTACCACCTCTCTGGCTCGCTTCTTGTATTCTTCCACAAGTGCTTTCTTTCTGAATTTTTATTTCTTTTTTGCAACGGACTCCTGGAGATTGCTTGATTTTCAGCTCTCTCCCTTGTGTGCTAGTACAAGCACTGTATTCTTTTGGAAAGATTTCCTACACATGACTGATTCTATTTATCTCCGGCACTGTGAGTTCATCAATCATGCATGCCTGTGAGCCTGTGACCAGAAGGCGAACATGCAATAAAGATCCCTTTCAAAGTTGTTTTTATCTTTGTCCATTTGCTTCACTTCAAAGAAAGAGGTCTTCTGACAAATTGTTGTTTATTCTTTTAAAAGGGAGATTGTTTTTTACTTTTCTTCATCGGATTACAACCCATCTATGACAAATTGTTCTGGTTTTATTGTATTAAGCTATACCCGACTCTGGCGGCAATTCTGGTCCCAAGTGCCTTTCTGTTTTTCTCTGTAAAAGTTTGGGTCTGAACCAGAAGCATGTAAAGCAATGTTCTGATTCATGATATGTTGGCAAACCGAGCACCCCCCCCCCCCCCCCCCCCCCAATCCTGGATGCTCGACACTGAATGCAAATTGGAAATGAAAATGTGGACACAATTTGAACGGCAGAGTCTCCATAGCTACTTTTAAAATAAAGTGGAATTTACAAATGCCAATAAAAAGAACCAACAAAAAAAGGTGGGAGAGCGCTAAACGAAATCCCATAACATGTCATTTTCTGACTGGGTGAAAGAGCACAGAAAAGGCCTCTTTTCGACGTGCGACTGAATACAGAATCGGCGCCCTTCTCCGGAATCACCAACGCAGCTCCTTGTCGTGCTTTCAAACTCACCAATGGATGAAAATCTAAAATAGTGGTCACCTTTTGGGGCATTGTGTGCTTGGGGTTGGTGCCAGAAGGGGTCATCTAGACTGTCTACATGGTGGAAAAAGGCAGAGCATGTGAATGCAGAATTTACGCTGCAAAACGTGCATCAGTGACTGTGGACTTGCGCTTGATCTAAAGGTGCAGAGTACACACCTCATGGGAGAATAACACTCTTGGACATTAACTCTGGAAATTCCATTACAGTTTAAGCATCCAGCAGGCCAATAAGAGATAATTTCTTACTTCCAATGCTTAATTTGCAGCTTTGTGGGAAGTTGGACGCTTATGGTGTCCATGGTCCTTGCAAGAGCTATCTAGTCAGTGAAAGTGGCCGACGTGGGGATGTGCAGAGGAGTAATGCACATGCCATTCAAGTGTGCTGATCCACTGTGAGCCTTGCTGCAGATTCCCTCCCCTACACAAAGAGTGAAGAGGCACTCCAAAGATGCACTGCACTTTACAGAGGGAAAACTGGTCTCTGTCTTTAACATAGAATGGGCATTTGTTCAGTCTAGGGCAGTGTGAAAAGCGATCGATTGAACCACAGTCCGTTAGAACACCACCGCCCATACCTCCTAATGGCCAAATCAAGAAAGGCTTGGCCTATGACAAGAGTGGATATGGAGGGTGTGGGGACTCGGTCACCTACCTCTTGTTTCAGGGTGAGCCTCGACATGATCTCGTTGTGGTCGATCAAGGACAGCTCATCTGCTTCGTCCAGGTCCTCCTCCTCGTTCAGCGAGTCCGGGAGCATGTGATGCCTGTGAAAGGAACTTTTTAAAGTCAGTGCGAACCTCTCCTCTCGGGCATCACCATCAAGCGACACATCTGTAACTGCACTGCTATAATGTCTTGTACCAGGCAAAAGAAAAGGCCCACACCAAGCCTTGTATATGCCTACCAAGCAAGAAAGGTCTTCTATCTTGGAACCCATTCAGTCTTGAGCAGTGTGGGTGCCCACAGAAGGTCTGACCAGTTGTATGCTTCACTCTGTGTTTGTGGTGTGCCGAGGATGTTACATTCTTTTCCCCGACAAGTTATAAACATTCTTTTGACTTTGCTTTGCAAATGCTGTAACAAAGCCAGGTTTTACTGTTTCTCTTTTCTACACACCTCTCTGTCCCAATTTTACCTCTCCCGCCTCCTGATATCTGTGCATTTCCATCTTTGTTTTGCACACTTGTGTCGTCACCCTGGGTGTGCTCATGTTATGATTTCGAACCGTTCATCAACGTTCAATCAAATAGGCCACTGTATCACGCCTAGTGCACACAGCAAAAGGATGTGTGCATCAGGTGCTTACACTGACCATAGGATGAAGTTGATCCTTAAAAACACTACTAAAGGGATAGGGTGGTTCTTCACTATGAAAGTAAAGCACTAAAATCGATATAAATCGCCCTAAATACTACCTCGGAGGGGCTACTATGATGACAATCACAATCTTAGAGACAACTGAAATTAGCCAGTTATGATGAGCAACACAACACCACCACACCCAATGCAATACTCATGATGTCATAAATTCGATCACAAATGACAGGACATCACATATCCTGTAACCAATGAAATCAAAGACTACTTCGCTGAAGGCACTCCACACCCTGGAATTGGCTAGGTTCAAGCAATGGTTGGACCTAAGAATTTGCGTGGACAGATGTGCATCGTGCAGGCAACTCGCTGCTTGTCAAAGAGTGCGGACCTCAAAGCATACATTGGCAGTGCCCTATAGGCTCCGGGTGCAGTGCCTGGCCTGTGATCAGGTTCTGTGCTGAACACCCCTACAGTTTACTAGAATAATGTATGCTGAAGAGGCTGAGCCCCTCTGATGAGACAGATCTGGATCAAAACAATTAATTGGGGGGGACGGAGGGGGGAGTGATGACACAGAGTACTAATTGCAAGGCAGAGACTGATCTAGAGAAAAGGCCAGGCTAATCGGAGGAGTGAAGTTTGGGACACAAGTTTTGACAGCAAGGCCCATGTTAATTGGCGGAGGGCAGTGCATGGGAAATACGAGTACAAACCTTAGCACTGTCACCAAAAAGAGTCTCTCTCCGCCTACTGAATTGTTTCCCAGATTAGCCTGAACACTGAGCCTTTGTCTAGGCATGGACTGGCGCAGGATACAAAGGTGCAAAGCGTACATGTAATGGGGGAATGATAGTCTTAGGCGGTGGCATGGGAAATGCCATTATGGTTCAATAGTCAGACGGGCTAGGGAGCGGTTATTTCTTTCCTTGGCAAATTTTCATCTCAGTGAGCGGTTCGACTTTGATTTAAAGGTGTGCATGGGTCCTGCTGAGACCTGTTTCGGCAGAGTGAGTGGATGATTTTGATGTTCACATTTCATGGAGGAAAATGCACCTTTACTAAAAGTTCGGATAACCTTGTTTATTGGGTAAAAACTGTTCTCTTGATAGAGTAATGTAGTTCAATGTAACAAGCCCTCAGCTGTGTGGGGTGTGCTCTGGGTGCAGAGACTGAGCACCTCTATGCTCAGCACCCATTGGCCGGGACCTGCACCTTGTCCAGTCATCTCTGCATTTAGGACACCTCCTCTAAGAGCCCAGACCCCGGCCTTGTGCCTTGTGCCGTGATCTGAAGCTACAATACATACCACACATCAATCCTGTGCTCAAACCCCCACCCAGAGCTTACTACACTCCTCCTACGACAGAGCCCAGACCCCGGCCTTGTGCCATGTGCAGTGAGCTGAAGCTACAATACATACCACACATCAATCCTGTGCTCAAACCCCCACCCAGAGCTTACTACACTCCTTCTACGACAGAGCCCAGACCCCGGTCTTGTGCAGTGAGCTGAAGCTACAATACATACCACACATCAATCCTGTGCTCAAACCCCCACCCAGAGCTTACTACACTCCTTCTACGACAGAGCCCAGACCCCGGTCTTGTGCAGTGAGCTGAAGCTACAATACATACCACACATCAATCCTGTGCTCAAACCCCCACCCCAGAGCTTACTACACTCCTTCTACGACAGAGCCCAGACCCCGGTCTTGTGCCATGTGCAGTGAGCTGAAGCTACAATACAAACCACACATCAATCCTGTGCTCAAACCCCCACCCCAGAGCTTACTACACTCCTCCTATGACAGAGCCCAGACCCCGGTCTTGTGCCATGTGCAGTGAGCTGAAGCTACAATACATACCACACATCAATCCTGTGCTCAAACCCCCACCCCAGAGCTTACTACACTCCTTCTACGACAGAGCCCAGACCCCGGTCTTGTGCCATGTGCAGTGAGCTGAAGCTACAATACAAACCACACATCAATCCTGTGCTCAAACCCCCACCCCAGAGCTTCCTACACTCCTACGACAGAGCCCAGACCCCGGCCTTGTGCCATGTGCAGTGAGATGAAGCTACAATACATGCCACACATCAATCCTGTGCTCAAACCCCCACCCCAGAGCTTACTACACTCCTTCTACGACAGAGCCCAGACCCCGGCCTTGTGCCATGTGCAGTGAGCTGAAGCTACAATACAAACCACACATCAATCCTGTGCTCAAACCCCCACCCCAGAGCTTACTACACTCCTTCTACGAAAGAGCCCAGACCCCGGCCTTGTGCCATGTGCAGTGAGCTGAAGCTACAATACATACCACACATCAATCCTGTGCTCAAACCCCCACCCCAGAGCTTACTACACTCCTCCTATGACAGAGCCCAGACCCCGGTCTTGTGCCATGTGCAGTGAGCTGAAGCTACAATACATACCACACATCAATCCTGTGCTCAAACCCCCACCCCAGAGCTTACTACACTCCTTCTACGACAGAGCCCAGACCCCGGCCTTGTGCCATGTGCAGTGAGCTGAAGCTACAATACATACCACACATCAATCCTGTGCTCAAACCCCCACCCCAGAGCTTACTACACTCCTCCTGCGACAGAGCCCAGACCCCGGCCTTGTGCCATGTGCAGTGAGCTGAAGCTACAATGCAAACCACACATCAATCCTGTGCTCAAACCCCCACCCAGAGCTTACTACACTCCTTCTACGACAGAGCCCAGACCCCGGCCTTGTGCCATGTGCAGTGAGCTGAAGCTACAATACAAACCACACATCAATCCTGTGCTGAAACCCCCACCCCAGAGCTTACTACACTCCTCCTACGACAGAGCCCAGACCCCGGTCCTGTGCCATGTGCAGTGAGCTGAAGCTACAATACAAACCACACATCAATCCTGTGCTCAAACCCCCTCCCCAGAGCTTACTACACTCCTACGACAGAGCCCAGACCCCGGCCTTGTGCCATGTGCAGTGAGCTGAAGCTACAATACATACCACACATCAATCCTGTGCTCAAACCCCCACCCCAGAGCTTACTACACTCCTCCTGCGACAGAGCCCAGACCCCGGTCTTGTGCAGTGAGCTGAAGCTACAATACATACCACACATCAATCCTGTGCTCAAACCCCCACCCCAGAGCTTACTACACTCCTCCTGCGACAGAGCCCAGACCCCGGTCTTGTGCAATGAGCTGAAGCTACAATACATACCACACATCAATCCTGTGCTCAAACCCCCACCCCAGAGCTTACTACACTCCTCCTGCGACAGAGCCCAGACCCCGGTCTTGTGCCATGTGCAGTGAGCTGAAGCTACAATACATACCACACATCAATCCTGTGCTCAAACCCCCACCCCAGAGCTTACTACACTCCTCCTACGACAAAGCCCAGACCCCGGCCTTGTGCCATGTGCAGTGAGCTGAAGCTACAATACATACCACACATCAATCCTGTGCTCAAACCCCCACCCCAGAGCTTACTACACTCCTCCTACGACAGAGCCCAGACCCCGGCCTTGTGCCATGTGCAGTGAGCTGAAGCTACAATACATACCACACATCAATCCTGTGCTCAAACCCTCATCCAGAGCTTACTACACTCCTCCTACGACAGAGCCCAGAGCCCAGACCCCGGTCCTGTGCCATGTGCAGTGAGCTGAAGCTACAATACAAACCACACATCAATCCTGTGCTCAAACCCCCTCCCCAGAGCTTACTACACTCCTACGACAGAGCCCAGACCCCGGCCTTGTGCCATGTGCAGTGAGCTGAAGCTACAATACATACCACACATCAATCCTGTGCTCAAACCCCCACCCCAGAGCTTACTACACTCCTCCTACGACAGAGCCCAGACCCCGGCCTTGTGCCATGTGCAGTGAGCTGAAGCTACAATACAAACCACACATCAATCCTGTGCTCAAACCCCCACCCCAGAGCTTACTACACTCCTCCTGCGACAGAGCCCAGACCCCGGTCTTGTGCAGTGAGCTGAAGCTACAATACATACCACACATCAATCCTGTGCTCAAACCCCCACCCCAGAGCTTACTACACTCCTCCTGCGACAGAGCCCAGACCCCGGCTTTGTGCCATGTGCAGTGAGCTGAAGCTACAATACATACCACACATCAATCCTGTGCTCAAACCCCCACCCCAGAGCTTACTACACTCCTCCTACGACAAAGCCCAGACCCCGGCCTTGTGCCATGTGCAGTGAGCTGAAGCTACAATACATACCACACATCAATCCTGTGCTCAAACCCCCACCCCAGAGCTTACTACACTCCTCCTATGACAGAGCCCAGACCCCGGTCTTGTGCCATGTGCAGTGAGCTGAAGCTACAATACATACCACACATCAATCCTGTGCTCAAACCCCCACCCCAGAGCTTACTACACTCCTTCTACGACAGAGCCCAGACCCCGGCCTTGTGCCATGTGCAGTGAGCTGAAGCTACAATACAAACCACACATCAATCCTGTGCTCAAACCCCCACCCCAGAGCTTACTACACTCCTTCTACGACAGAGCCCAGACCCCGGCCTTGTGCCATGTGCAGTGAGCTGAAGCTACAATACAAACCACACATCAATCCTGTGCTGAAACCCCCACCCCAGAGCTTACTACACTCCTCCTACGACAGAGCCCAGACCCCGGTCCTGTGCCATGTGCAGTGAGCTGAAGCTACAATACAAACCACACATCAATCCTGTGCTCAAACCCCCTCCCCAGAGCTTACTACACTCCTACGACAGAGCCCAGACCCCGGCCTTGTGCCATGTGCAGTGAGCTGAAGCTACAATACATACTACACATCAATCCTGTGCTCAAACCCCCACCCCAGAGCTTACTACACTCCTCCTGCGACAGAGCCCAGACCCCGGTCTTGTGCAGTGAGCTGAAGCTACAATACATACCACACATCAATCCTGTGCTCAAACCCCCACCCCAGAGCTTACTACACTCCTCCTGCGACAGAGCCCAGACCCCGGTCTTGTGCCATGTGCAGTGAGCTGAAGCTACAATACATACCACACATCAATCCTGTGCTCAAACCCCCTCCCCAGAGCTTACTACACTCCTTCTACGAAAGAGCCCAGACCCCAGCCTTGTGCCATGTGCAGTGAGCTGAAGCTACAATACATACCACACATCAATCCTGTGCTCAAACCCCCATCCAGAGCTTACTACACTCCTTCTACGACAGAGCCCAGACCTCGGCCTTGTGCCATGTGCAGTGATCTGAAGCTACAATGCAAACCACACATCAATCCTGTGCTCAAACCCCCACCCCAGAGCTTACTACACTCCTACGACAGAGCCCAGACCCCGGCCTTGTGCCATGTGCAGTGAGCTGAAGCTACAATACATACCACACATCAATCCTGTGCTCAAACCCCCACCCCAGAGCTTACTACACTCCTCCTACGACAAAGCCCAGACCCCAGCCTTGTGCCATGTGCAGTGAGCTGAAGATACAATGCATACCACACATCAATCCTGTGCTCAAACCCCCACCCCAGAGCTTACTACACTCCTTCTACGAAAGAGCCCAGACCCCAGCCTTGTGCCATGTGCAGTGAGCTGAAGCTACAATACAAACCACACATCAATCCTGTGCTCAAACCCCCACCCCAGAGCTTACTACACTCCTTCTACGACAGAGCCCAGACCCCGGCCTTGTGCCATGTGCAGTGAGCTGAAGCTACAATACATACCACACATCAATCCTGTGCTCAAACCCCCACCCCAGAGCTTACTACACTCCTTCTACGACAGAGCCCAGACCCCGGCCTTGTGCCATGTGCAGTGAGCTGAAGCTACAATACATACCACACATCAATCCTGTGCTCAAACCCCCACCCCAGAGCTTACTACACTCCTCCTACGACAGAGCCCAGACCCCGGCCTTGTGCCATGTGCAGTGAGCTGAAGCTACAATACATACCACACATCAATCCTGTGCTCAAACCCCCACCCCAGAGCTTACTACACTCCTCCTACGACAGAGCCCAGACCCCGGCCTTGTGCCATGTGCAGTGAGCTGAAGCTACAATACATACCACACATCAATCCTGTGCTCAAACCCCCACCCCAGAGCTTACTACACTCCTCCTACGACAGAGCCCAGACCCCGGCCTTGTGCCATGTGCAGTGAGCTGAAGCTACAATACATACCACACATCAATCCTGTGCTCAAACCCCCACCCCAGAGCTTACTACACTCCTCCTACGACAGAGCCCAGACCCCGGCCTTGTGCCATGTGCAGTGAGCTGAAGCTACAATACATACCACACATCAATCCTGTGCTCAAACCCCCACCCCAGAGCTTACTACACTCCTCCTATGACAGAGCCCAGACCCCGGTCTTGTGCCATGTGCAGTGAGCTGAAGCTACAATACATACCACACATCAATCCTGTGCTCAAACCCCCACCCCAGAGCTTACTACACTCCTTCTACGACAGAGCCCAGACCCCGGCCTTGTGCCATGTGCAGTGAGCTGAAGCTACAATACAAACCACACATCAATCCTGTGCTCAAACCCCCACCCCAGAGCTTACTACACTCCTACGACAGAGCCCAGACCCCGGCCTTGTGCCATGTGCAGTGAGCTGAAGCTACAATACATACCACACATCAATCCTGTGCTCAAACCCCCACCCAGAGCTTACTACACTCCTTCTACGACAGAGCCCAGACCCCGGTCTTGTGCCATGTGCAGTGAGCTGAAGCTACAATACAAACCACACATCAATCCTGTGCTCAAACCCCCACCCAGAGCTTACTACACTCCTCCTACGACAGAGCCCAGACCCCGGCCTTGTGCCATGTGCAGTGAGCTGAAGCTACAATACAAACCACACATCAATCCTGTGCTCAAACCCCCACCCCAGAGCTTACTACACTCCTTCTACGACAGAGCCCAGACCCCGGTCCTGTGCCATGTGCAGTGAGCTGAAGCTACAATACAAACCACACATCAATCCTGTGCTCAAACCCCCACCCAGAGCTTACTACACTCCTTCTACGACAGAGCCCAGACCCCGGCCTTGTGCCATGTGCAGTGAGCTGAAGCTACAATACAAACCACACATCAATCCTGTGCTCAAACCCCCACCCCAGAGCTTACTACACTCCTACGACAGAGCCCAGACCCCGGCCTTGTGCCATGTGCAGTGAGCTGAAGCTACAATACATGCCAAACACCAATCCTGTGCTGAAACCCCCACCCAGAGCTTACTACACTCCTCCTACGACAGAGCCCAGACCCTGGCTTTGTGCCAAGTGCAGTGAGCTGAAGCTACAATACAAACCACACATCAATCCTGTGCTCAAACCCCCTCCCCAGAGCTTACTACACTCCTTCTACGACAGAGCCCAGACCTCGGCCTTGTGCCAAGTGCAGTGAGCTGAAGCTACAATACATACCACACATCAATCCTGTGCTCAAACCCCCACCCCAGAGCTTACTACACTCCTCCTGCGACAGAGCCCAGACCCCGGCCTTGTGCCATGTGCAGTGAGCTGAAGCTACAATACAAACCACACATCAATCCTGTGCTCAAACCCCCACCCCAGAGCTTACTACACTCCTTCTACGACAGAGCCCAGACCCCGGCCTTGTGCCATGTGCAGTGAGCTGAAGCTACAATACATGCCAAACACCAATCCTGTGCTGAAACCCCCACCCAGAGCTTACTACACTCCTTCTACGACAGAGCCCAGACCCCGGTCTTGTGCCATGTGCAGTGAGCTGAAGCTACAATACATGCCAAACACCAATCCTGTGCTGAAACCCCCACCCAGAGCTTACTACACTCCTCCTACGACAGAGCCCAGACCCTGGCTTTGTGCCAAGTGCAGTGAGCTGAAGCTACAATACAAACCACACATCAATCCTGTGCTCAAACCCCCTCCCCAGAGCTTACTACACTCCTTCTACGACAGAGCCCAGACCTCGGCCTTGTGCCATGTGCAGTGAGCTGAAGCTACAATACATACCACACATCAATCCTGTGCTCAAACCCCCACCCCAGAGCTTACTACACTCCTCCTACGACAAAGCCCAGACCCCGGCCTTGTGCCATGTGCAGTGAGCTGAAGCTACAATACAAACCACACATCAATCCTGTGCTCAAACCCCCACCCCAGAGCTTACTACACTCCTTCTACGACAGAGCCCAGACCCCGGCCTTGTGCCATGTGCAGTGAGCTGAAGCTACAATACAAACCACACATCAATCCTGTGCTCAAACCCCCACCCCAGAGCTTACTACACTCCTTCTACGACAGAGCCCAGACCCCGGCCTTGTGCCATGTGCAGTGAGCTGAAGCTACAATACAAACCACACATCAATCCAGTGCTCAAACCCCCACCCAGAGCTTACTACACTCCTCCTACGACAGAGCCCAGACCCCGGTCTTGTGCCATGTGCAGTGAGCTGAAGCTACAATACATACCACACATCAATCCTGTGCTCAAACCCCCACACAGAGCTTACTACACTCCTCCTGCGACAGAGCCCAGACCCCACCCTTGTGCCATGTGCAGTGAGCTGAAGCTACAATACATACCACACATCAATCCTGTGCTCAAACCCCCACCCCAGAGCTTACTACACTCCTTCTACGACAGAGCCCAGACCCCGGCCTTGTGCCATGTGCAGTGAGCTGAAGCTACAATACATACCACACATCAATCCTGTGCTCAAACCCCCACACAGAGCTTACTACACTCCTCCTGCGACAGAGCCCAGACCCCACCCTTGTGCCATGTGCAGTGAGCTGAAGCTACAATACATACCACACATCAATCCTGTGCTCAAACCCCCACCCCAGAGCTTACTACACTCCTTCTACGACAGAGCCCAGACCCCGGCCTTGTGCCATGTGCAGTGAGCTGAAGCTGCAATACATACCACACATCAATCCTGTGCTCAAACCCCCACACAGAGCTTACTACACTCCTCCTGCGACAGAGCCCAGACCCCGGCCTTGTGCCATGTGCAGTGAGCTGAAGCTACAATACATACCACACATCAATCCTGTGCTCAAACCCCCACCCAGAGCTTACTACACTCCTTCTACGACAGAGCCCAGACCCCGGTCTTGTGCCATGTGCAGTGAGCTGAAGCTACAATACATACCACACATCAATCCTGTGCTCAAACCCCCACCCCAGAGCTTACTACACTCCTCCTACGACAGAGCCCAGACCCCGGCCTTGTGCCATGTGCAGTGAGCTGAAGCTACAATACAAACCACACATCAATCCTGTGCTCAAACCCCCACCCCAGAGCTTACTACACTCCTCCTACGACAAAGCCCAGACCCCGGCCTTGTGCCATGTGCAGTGAGCTGAAGCTACAATACATACCACACATCAATTCTGTGCTCAAACCCCCACCCAGAGCTTACTACACTCCTCCTATGACAGATTCCAGACCCCGGTCTTGTGCAGTGAGCTGAAGCTACAATACAAACCACACATCAATCCTGTGCTCAAACCCCCACCCCAGAGCTTACTACACTCCTCCTACGACAAAGCCCAGACCCCGGCCTTGTGCCATGTGCAGTGAGCTGAAGCTACAATACAAACCACACATCAATCCTGTGCTGAAACCCCCACCCAGAGCTTACTACACTCCTCCTATGACAGAGCCCAGACCCCGGTCTTGTGCCATGTGCAGTGAGCTGAAGCTACAATACATACCACACATCAATCCTGTGCTCAAACCCCCACCCAGAGCTTACTACACTCCTCCTACGACAGAGCCCAGACCCCGGTCTTGTGCCATGTGCAGTGAGCTGAAGCTACAATGCATACCACACATCAATCCTGTGCTCAAACCCCCACCCAGAGCTTACTACACTCCTTCTACGACAGAGCCCAGACCCCGGCCTTGTGCCAAGTGCAGTGAGCTGAAGCTACAATACATACCACACATCAATCCTGTGCTCAAACCCCCACCCCAGAGCTTACTACACTCCTTCTACGACAGAGCCCAGACCCCGGCCTTGTGCCAAGTGCAGTGAGCTGAAGCTACAATACATACCACACATCAATCCTGTGCTCAAACCCCCACCCCAGAGCTTACTACACTCCTTCTACGACAGAGCCCAGACCCCGGCCTTGTGCCATGTGCAGTGAGCTGAAGCTACAATACATACCACACATCCATCCAGTGCTCAAACCCCCACCCAGAGCTTACTACACTCCTCCTACGACAGAGCCCAGACCCCGGCCTTGTGCCATGTGCAGTGAGCTGAAGCTACAATACATACCACACATCAATCCTGTGCTCAAACCCCCACCCCAGAGCTTACTACACTCCTCCTACGACAGAGCCCAGACCCCGGCCTTGTGCCATGTGCAGTGAGCTGAAGCTACAATACATACCACACATCAATCCAGTGCTCAAACCCCCTCCCCAGAGCTTACTACACTCCTACGACAGAGACCAGACCCCGGCCTTGTGCCATGTGCAGTGAGCTGAAGCTACAATACATACCACACATCAATCCTGTGCTCAAACCCCCACCCCAGAGCTTACTACACTCCTCCTACGACAGAGCCCAGACCCCGGCCTTGTGCCATGTGCAGTGAGCTGAAGATACAATGCATACCACACATCAATCCTGTGCTCAAACCCCCACCCCAGAGCTTACTACACTCCTAGGACAGAGCCCAGACCCCGGCCTTGTGCCATGTGCAGTGAGCTGAAGATACAATGCATACCACACATCAATCCTGTGCTCAAACCCCCACCCCAGAGCTTACTACACTCCTCCTGCGACAGAGCCCAGACCCCGGTCTTGTGCAGTGAGCTGAAGCTACAATACATACCACACATCAATCCTGTGCTCAAACCCCCACCCAGAGCTTACTACACTCCTCCTGCGACAGAGCCCAGACCCCGGCTTTGTGCCAAGTGCAGTGAGCTGAAGCTACAATACATACCACACATCAATCCTGTGCTCAAACCCCCACCCCAGAGCTTACTACACTCCTCCTACGACAAAGCCCAGACCCCGGCCTTGTGCCATGTGCAGTGAGCTGAAGCTACAATACATACCACACATCAATCCTGTGCTCAAACCCCCACCCCAGAGCTTACTACACTCCTCCTACGACAGAGCCCAGACCCCGGTCTTGTGCAATGTGCAGTGAGCTGAAGCTACAATACATGCCAAACACCAATCCTGTGCTGAAACCCCCACCCAGAGCTTACTACACTCCTCCTACGACAGAGCCCAGACCCCGGTCTTGTGCCATGTGCAGTGAGCTGAAGCTACAATACATACCACACATCAATCCTGTGCTCAAACCCCCACCCCAGAGCTTACTACACTCCTTCTACGACAGAGCCCAGACCCCGGCCTTGTGCCATGTGCAGTGAGCTGAAGCTACAATACAAACCACACATCAATCCTGTGCTCAAACCCCCACCCCAGAGCTTACTACACTCCTCCTATGACAGAGCCCAGACCCCGGTCTTGTGCCATGTGCAGTGAGCTGAAGCTACAATACATACCACACATCAATCCTGTGCTCAAACCCCCACCCCAGAGCTTACTACACTCCTTCTACGACAGAGCCCAGACCCCGGTCTTGTGCCATGTGCAGTGAGCTGAAGCTACAATACATACCACACATCAATCCTGTGCTGAAACCCCCACCCCAGAGCTTACTACACTCCTTCTACGACAAAGCCCAGACCCCGGCCTTGTGCCATGTGCAGTGAGCTGAAGCTACAATACATACCACACATCAATCCTGTGCTCAAACCCCCATCCAGAGCTTACTACACTCCTTCTACGACAGAGCCCAGACCTCGGCCTTGTGCCATGTGCAGTGAGCTGAAGCTACAATACATACCACACATCAATCCTGTGCTCAAACCCCCACCCCAGAGCTTACTACACTCCTCCTACGACAAAGCCCAGACCCCGGCCTTGTGCCATGTGCAGTGAGCTGAAGCTACAATACAAACCACACATCAATCCTGTGCTCAAACCCCCTCCCCAGAGCTTACTACACTCCTCCTACGACAGAGCCCAGACCCCGGTCTTGTGCCATGTGCAGTGAGCTGAAGCTACAATACATACCACACATCAATCCTGTGCTCAAACCCCCACCCCAGAGCTTACTACACTCCTCCCACGACAGAGCCCAGACCCTGGCTTTGTGCCAAGTGCAGTGAGCTGAAGCTACAATACAAACCACACATCAATCCTGTGTTCAAACCCCCACCCAGAGCTTACTACACTCCTTCTACGACAGAGCCCAGACCCCGGCCTTGTGCCATGTGCAGTGAGCTGAAGCTACAATACATACCACACATCAATCCTGTGCTGAAACCCCCACACAGAGCTTACTACACTCCTCCTGCGACAGAGCCCAGACCCCGGCCTTGTGCCATGTGCAGTGAGCTGAAGCTACAATACATACCACACATCAATCCTGTGCTCAAACCCCCACCCCAGAGCTTACTACACTCCTTCTACGACAGAGCCCAGACCCCGGTCTTGTGCCATGTGCAGTGAGCTGAAGCTACAATACATACCACACATCAATCCTGTGCTCAAACCCCCACCCCAGAGCTTACTACACTCCTCCTACGACAGAGCCCAGACCCCGGCTTTGTGCCATGTGCAGTGAGCTGAAGCTACAATACAAACCACACATCAATCCTGTGCTCAAACCCCCACCCAGAGCTTACTACACTCCTCCTACGACAGAGCCCAGACCCCGGCCTTGTGCCATGTGCAGTGAGCTGAAGCTACAATACAAACCACACATCAATCCTGTGCTCAAACCCCCACCCCAGAGCTTACTACACTCCTCCTACGACAAAGCCCAGACCCCGGCCTTGTGCCATGTGCAGTGAGCTGAAGCTACAATACATACCACACATCAATCCTGTGCTCAAACCCCCACCCCAGAGCTTACTACACTCCTACGACAGAGCCCAGACCCCGGCCTTGTGCCATGTGCAGTGAGCTGAAGCTACAATACAAACCACACATCAATCCTGTGCTCAAACCCCCACCCCAGAGCTTACTACACTCCTCCTACGACAGAGCCCAGACCCCGGCCTTGTGCCATGTGCAGTGAGCTGAAGCTACAATACATACCACACATCAATCCTGTGCTGAAACCCCCACCCAGAGCTTACTACACTCCTTCTACGACAGAGCCCAGACCCCGGCCTTGTGCCATGTGCAGTGAGCTGAAGCTACAATACATACCACACATCAATCCTGTGCTCAAACCCCCACCCCAGAGCTTACTACACTCCTCCTGCGACAGAGCCCAGACCCCGGCCTTGTGCCATGTGCAGTGAGCTGAAGCTACAATACATACCACACATCAATCCTGTGCTCAAACCCCCACCCCAGAGCTTACTACACTCCTCCTACGACAGAGCCCAGACCCCGGCCTTGTGCCATGTGCAGTGAGCTGAAGCTACAATGCAAACCACACATCAATCCTGTGCTCAAACCCCCACCCCAGAGCTTACTACACTCCTCCTACGACAGAGCCCAGACCCCGGCCTTGTGCCATGTGCAGTGAGCTGAAGCTACAATACATACCACACATCAATCCTGTGCTCAAACCCCCTCCCCAGAGCTTACTAGACTCCTCCTACGACAAAGCCCAGACCCCGGCCTTGTGCCATGTGCAGTGAGCTGAAGCTACAATACAAACCACACATCAATCCTGTGCTCAAACCCCCACCCCAGAGCTTACTACACTCCTCCTGCGACAGAGCCCAGACCCCGGCTTTGTGCCAAGTGCAGTGAGCTGAAGCTACAATACATACCACACATCAATCCTGTGCTCAAACCCCCACCCAGAGCTTACTACACTCCTCCTATGACAGATTCCAGACCCCGGTCTTGTGCAGTGAGCTGAAGCTACAATACATACCACACATCAATCCTGTGCTCAAACCCCCACCCAGAGCTTACTACACTCCTCCTGCGACAGAGCCCAGACCCCGGCTTTGTGCCATGTGCAGTGAGCTGAAGCTACAATACAAACCACACATCAATCCTGTGCTCAAACCCCCACCCCAGAGCTTACTACACTCCTCCTACGACAAAGCCCAGACCCCGGCCTTGTGCCATGTGCAGTGAGCTGAAGCTACAATACATACCACACATCAATCCTGTGCTGAAACCCCCACCCAGAGCTTACTACACTCCTCCTATGACAGAGCCCAGACCCCGGTCTTGTGCCATGTGCAGTGAGCTGAAGCTACAATACATACCACACATCAATCCTGTGCTCAAACCCCCACCCAGAGCTTACTACACTCCTCCTACGACAGAGCCCAGACCCCGGTCTTGTGCCATGTGCAGTGAGCTGAAGCTACAATGCATACCACACATCAATCCTGTGCTCAAACCCCCACCCCAGAGCTTACTACACTCCTCCTACGACAGAGCCCAGACCCCGGCCTTGTGCCATGTGCAGTGAGCTGAAGCTACAATACATACCACACATCAATCCTGTGCTGAAACCCCCACCCAGAGCTTACTACACTCCTCCTATGACAGAGCCCAGACCCCGGTCTTGTGCCATGTGCAGTGAGCTGAAGCTACAATACAAACCACACATCAATCCTGTGCTCAAACCCCCATCCAGAGCTTACTACACTCCTCCTACGACAGAGCCCAGACCCCGGCCTTGTGCCATGTGCAGTGAGCTGAAGCTACAATACATACCACACATCAATCCTGTGCTCAAACCCCCACCCCAGAGCTTACTACACTCCTCCTACGACAAAGCCCAGACCCCGGCCTTGTGCCATGTGCAGTGAGCTGAAGCTACAATACATACCACACATCAATCCAGTGCTCAAACCCCCACCCCAGAGCTTACTACACTCCTTCTACGACAGAGCCCAGACCCCGGCCTTGTGCCATGTGCAGTGAGCTGAAGCTACAATACATACCACACATCAATCCTGTGCTCAAACCCCCACCCAGAGCTTACTACACTCCTCCTGCGACAGAGCCCAGACCCCGGTCTTGTGCCATGTGCAGTGAGCTGAAGCTACAATACATACCACACATCAATCCTGTGCTCAAACCCCCACCCAGAGCTTACTACACTCCTCCTACGACAAAGCCCAGACCCCGGCCTTGTGCCATGTGCAGTGAGCTGAAGCTACAATACATACCACACATCAATCCTGTGCTCAAACCCCCACACAGAGCTTACTACACTCCTCCTGCGACAGAGCCCAGACCCCGGCCTTGTGCCATGTGCAGTGAGCTGAAGCTACAATACAAACCACACATCAATCCTGTGCTGAAACCCCCACCCCAGAGCTTACTACACTCCTCCTACGACAGAGCCCATACCCCGGTCTTGTGCCATGTGCAGTGAGCTGAAGCTACAATACATACCACACATCAATCCTGTGCTGAAACCCCCACCCAGAGCTTACTACACTCCTCCTACGACAGAGCCCAGACCCCGGCTTTGTGCCAAGTGCAGTGAGCTGAAGCTACAATACATACCACACATCAATCCTGTGCTCAAACCCCCACCCCAGAGCTTACTACACTCCTCCTACGACAGAGCCCAGACCCCGGCCTTGTGCCATGTGCAGTGAGCTGAAGCTACAATACAAACCACACATCAATCCTGTGCTCAAACCCCCACACAGAGCTTACTACACTCCTACGACAGAGCCCAGACCCCGGCCTTGTGCCATGTGCAGTGAGCTGAAGCTACAATACAAACCACACATCAATCCTGTGCTCAAACCCCCACACAGAGCTTACTACACTCCTGCGACAGAGCCCAGACCCCGGTCTTGTGCCATGTGCAGTGAGCTGAAGCTACAATACATACCACACATCAATCCTGTGCTCAAACCCCC
Organism: Lissotriton vulgaris; assembly: GCF_964263255.1. Classification (NCBI taxonomy): domain Eukaryota; kingdom Metazoa; phylum Chordata; class Amphibia; order Caudata; family Salamandridae; genus Lissotriton; species Lissotriton vulgaris. The sequence continues at coordinate 2,000,187,797 of NC_141693.1, read as the reverse complement.
ACCCAGAGCTTACTACACTCCTCCTACGACAAAGCCCAGACCCCGGCCTTGTGCCATGTGCAGTGAGCTGAAGCTACAATACATACCACACATCAATCCTGTGCTCAAACCCCCACCCCAGAGCTTACTACACTCCTCCTACGACAGAGCCCAGACCCCGGCCTTGTGCCATGTGCAGTGAGCTGAAGCTACAATACATACCACACATCAATCCAGTGCTCAAACCCCCACACAGAGCTTACTACACTCCTCCTGCGACAGAGCCCAGACCCCGGCCTTGTGCCATGTGCAGTGAGCTGAAGCTACAATACAAACCACACATCAATCCTGTGCTCAAACCCCCACCCCAGAGCTTACTACACTCCTCCTACGACAGAGCCCAGACCCCGGCCTTGTGCCATGTGCAGTGAGCTGAAGCTACAATACATACCACACATCAATCCAGTGCTCAAACCCCCACCCAGAGCTTACTACACTCCTCCTATGACAGAGCCCAGACCCCGGTCTTGTGCCATGTGCAGTGAGCTGAAGCTACAATACATACCACACATCAATCCTGTGCTCAAACCCCCACCCAGAGCTTACTACACTCCTTCTACGACAGAGCCCAGACCCCGGTCTTGTGCCATGTGCAGTGAGCTGAAGCTACAATACAAACCACACATCAATCCTGTGCTCAAACCCCCTCCCCAGAGCTTACTACACTCCTTCTACGACAGAGCCCATACCCCGGTCTTGTGCCATGTGCAGTGAGCTGAAGCTACAATACATACCACACATCAATCCTGTGCTCAAACCCCCACCCCAGAGCTTACTACACTCCTCCTACGACAGAGCCCAGACCCCGGCCTTGTGCCATGTGCAGTGAGCTGAAGCTACAATACATACCACACATCAATCCTGTGCTCAAACCCCCTCCCCAGAGCTTACTACACTCCTCCTACGACAGAGCCCAGACCCCGGTCTTGTGCCATGTGCAGTGCACTGAAGCTACAATACAAAAACAACAATTGATGGAAAGAATGCAGAACAATGCCATACATTCACCCCAGTACAGAGATCTGGGCCTAAATCCATCGTACGGTCCAAGGATGCTAGTTTCCGGTTCAGGGAAGACCTGGCTTGGCAGTTTGGGCTGGACTGTTCCCATGAGGCACAGGGTGAAGACTGATTTGCATTTAGCTGGGTCTTAACTGAGGTGGCAAAGTGAGATAAAGAATGATGTTGGATTCAACCCACATCTGTGACTGGGGGAGAGTGTCTGAAAAGTTTTAGCACTTCGACCATTATCTCCTTCTGTTTGCTTTGTTCGCCCTAAGTTGGCAGGGTATGCCCAGACGTGGGTCCCTTGCTTACTTTGCCACTGGATTCAAGCTATCCTGGCTGATGAAGGGTGTTACCCAGAAACTGGTCCGAGGATTCTTCTTTCCGGTTCAGGGAAGACCTGGCTTGGCAGTTCGGGCTGGACTGTTCCCATGAGGCAAAGGGTCAAGACTGATTTGCATATAGCTCGGTCTGAACTGAGGTGGCTTGGTGAGCAATATAACGATGGATTAAACCCAGATCTGTGACTGGGGGTGAATGTCTGAAAAGTTTCAGCGCTCTGTCCATCCTCTCTTTGTCAAAGCTACAATACATACCACACATCAATCCTGCGCTGAAACCCCCACCCCAGAGCTTACTACACTCCTCCTGCGACAGAGCCCAGACCCCACCCTTGTGCCATGTGCTGAAGCTACAATAAATGCTTTGCTTGTGCTCCAACCCCGCCAAAAGGCTTACTACACTTGTCCTGCTAAAGAGCCCAGACCCCAGCCTTTTGCCATGTGCAGTGCGCTGAAGCTACAATACAGGCCATAAATCACTCCTGTGCTTTAACCCCAGAGCTTAATACACTCCTCCTGCGAGAGAGCCCAGACCCCAGCCTTGTGCAGTGTGCTGAAGCTACAATACATGCCATACATCACTCCTGTGCTCAAGCCCCCGCCCCAGAGCATTGGGGGCAAACGCTGCGGCCAATGGGCGAACTCCGAATTATGTGCCCTACCCCATGAGCAGACTCACTGAAGTCATATGTGATACATCTGTGATGCGTGTGTGCATGTGCTGTGCTTTTTATGTTATGCCTGCGTGGTTCAGTGTAGCCGATTTCTGACATGACAAGACTTCCTGTGTTGAACTATCACTGCATTAAGGGCCACAATCACCGCCCACACAGACTTTACAGGCTGCTCATAGGAGAGGTGTCCAAGGCACCGCTGGCTTTCACTTTCCATAGGTCCGCTATGTAGCCCTGTGATCTACACACACTCACCTTTCCAAAGAGCCATGACCCTCATTCACGGACGAACCGGCGTGTGACAATCCATCCCCTTGGAAGCCATCTTTCAGGGGTGGGGAATCCTGTGGAGAGAGCACACTGTGAGAAGATCTCTGCATGCCGCACACAAGTTAAGAGTCAGTGTTGCACTGGTACCCGTGCCCACCCCTGCCCTCCGACCATGCACAGAGGGTAGCGTCATGCGGGTTATGGCGGTGCCAACATGAAAATGATGCAAACTAGAGTGAGGCTCATGAAGGAGAAGTGAACTTCTTGATAACAAAGGGTCCACACTGATGATCTCAGACCAGTAGTCAGTACTAAGGCATCCACTGACAAGGTTACTAATGGCCGAATGAGTAATTACAGCCAAGGCTCCCAGGGGCCAGCCGGAATACTGAAGGAACATTGATGAGGAAACCAGAGGCCAATTAAACATCTGATTAACCAAGGGCCACGCATGAGGCCATCGAGACCAGAGCAAATACCTGCCTGCCCAAGAGGCAGAGGAAACCTCTGATAAACAAAGGGCTCTTCCCCAGGCTATCTAGGGCAGAACAAATACCTACCTGCCCCAGAGGAAACCTCTGATAAACAAAGGGCTCTTGCTCAGGCTATCTGGAGCAGAGCAAATACCTACCTGCCCAAGAGGAAACCTTTAACAAAGGGCTCTTCCTCAGGCTATCTGGAGCAGAACAAATACCTACCTGCCCCAGAGGAAACCTCTGATAAACAAAGGGCCCTGTGTGAGTAGATCTAGAGCAGAGCAAATACTTACCTGCCCCAGGGGCAGAGGAAACCTCTGATAAACAAAGAGCCCTTCCTCAGTCAATCTAGAGCAGAGCAAATACCTACCTGCCCCAGAGGCAGAGGAAACCTCTGCTAAACAAAGGGCCCTGCAAGAGGCTATATAGAGCAGAGCAAATACCTACCTGCCCCAGAGGCAGAGGAAACCTCTGCTAAACAAAGGGCCCTGCAAGAGGCTATTTAGAGCAGAGCAAATACCTACCTGCCCCAGAGGCAGAGGAAACCTCTAATAAGCAAAGAGCCCTGTATGTGGCCATCTAGAGCAGGTAGTGGTACAAAAGGGGGTGGTGATGGACGGAGCATCTGAATCAATCAAACGCTCACACCCAGTCAAAAGATCTGGGTTTAATCCATCACTGTTCTTTAGCCCACTCTGCCACCCCAGTTCAGCCATGGCTATATGCAAATCAGTCTGACCCTGTGCCTCATGGGAACAGTCCAGCCCGAACTTCCAAGCCATGTCTTCCCTGGACCGGAAACAAGCTTCCGAGAACCGGTTTCTGGCATTCCAGCCGTCTTCAGCCCGGCTTGCTTGAATCCAGTGGCAAAGTGAGCAAGGGACTCACGTCTGAGCATACCCTGCCACACTTATGGCGGCCAAAAGCGGTACAAAAGGGGGTGGTGATGGACGGAGCATCTGAATCAATCACTCACACCCAGTCAAAAGATCTGGGTTTAATCCATCACCGTTCTTTAGCCCACTCTGCCACCCCAGTTCACCTAGAGCAGAGCACATACCTAGCTGCCCCAGGGGCAGAGGAGACCCCATATACATTAAAGGCCATGCACGAGGCCATCTACTGCAGAGCAAATACCTACCCGCCCCAGGGGCAAAGTAGACCTCCAATAAACAAAGGGCCCTTCCTGGGGCTATCTAGAGCAGAGCAAATTCCTACCTGACCCAGAGGAAACCTCGGATAAACAAAGGAGCCTTTTCCCAGGCTATCTAGAGCAGAGCAAATACCTACCTACCGCAGAGGGAACCTTTGATAAACAAAGGTCCCGGCATGAGGCCTAGATGGCCTCTGCTCTAGAGTAAATACCTACCTGCCCCAGAGGCAGAGGAAACCTCTTATACACAAAGGGTCCTGCATGAAGCGATCTAGAGCAGAGCAAATACGCACCTGCCCCAGGGGCAGAGGAAACCTCTTATAAACAAAGGGCCCTTCCTCAGGCCATCTAGAGCAGAGCACATACCTACCTGCTCCAGAGGTAGATGAAACCTCTGATAAACAATGGGCTCTTCCTCATGCCATCTAGGGCAGAGATAAATATCTCTTATGAGGGACCATGGATGGGGGTTGCATCGACCCAAACGACCTTAGAAGAACAATTAGGTTTCTGAGGGAATATATGGAAAAAATACCATCATGCATTTCTGGGCCAATGAGCAATAAAATATAGACCATAAAGCATTGGTATTTTCAGAAACAAAAACCCAAATCACAATGGCTAGACTAAAAAACACAAATCGATATATACAATTACAAAAACCCTACCACACAGACCTGAGGGTCCTTAGTTGCTGCATATGAGGATATGAATATAAGTATAAACGGGAAGCAATAAACGGGAACCAGCGCACAATGCATAAAGCGAGCACATTATGCATATATTATGCATACAAGTATAAACGGGAAGCGGCGCTGCATATGAGGATATGAATATAAGTATAAACGGGAAGCAATAAACGGGAACCAGCGCACAATGCATAAAGCGAGCACATTATGCATATATTATGCATACAAGTATAAACGGGAAGCGGCGCTGCATATGAGGATATGAATATAAGTATAAACGGGAAGCAATAAACGGGAACCAGCGCACAATGCATAAAGCGAGCACATTATGCATATATTATGCATACAAGTATAAACGGGAAGCGGCGCAGCAGATGAGGATATGAATGTAAGTATAAACGGGAAGCAATAAACGGGAACCAGCGCACAATGTATAAAGCGAGCACATTATGCATATATTATGCATACAAGTATAAACGGGAAGCGGCGCTGCATATGAGGATATGAATATAAGTATAAACGGGAAGCAATAAACGGGAACCAGCGCACAATGCATAAAGCGAGCACATTATGCATATATTATGCATACAAGTATAAACGGGAAGCGGCGCAGCAGATGAGGATATGAATATAAGTATAAACGGGAAGCAATAAACGGGAACCAGCGCACAATGTATAAAGCGAGCACATTATGCATATATTATGCATACAAGTATAAACGGGAAGCGGCGCTGCATATGAGGATATGAATATAAGTATAAACGGGAAGCAATAAACGGGAACCAGCGCACAATGCATAAAGCGAGCACATTATGCATATATTATGCATACAAGTATAAACGGGAAGCGGCGCTGCATATGAGGATATGAATATAAGTATAAACGGGAAGCAATAAACGGGAACCAACGCACAATGCATAAAGCGAGCACATTATGCATATATTATACATACAAGTATAAACGGGAAGCGGCGCTGCATATGAGGATATGAATATAGGTAAACGGGAAGCAATAAACGGGAACCAGCGCACAATGCATAAAGCGAGTACATTATGCATATATTATGCATACAAGTATAAACGGGAAGCGGCGCTGCATATGAGGATATGAATATAAGTATAAACGGGAAGCAATAAACGGGAACCAGCGCACAATGCATAAAGCGAGCACATTATGCATATATTATGCATACAAGTATAAACGGGAAGCGGCGCTGCATATGAGGATATGAATATAAGTATAAACGGGAAGCAATAAACGGGAACCAGCGCACAATGCATAAAGCGAGCACATTATGCATATATTATGCATACAAGTATAAACGGGAAGCGGCGCAGCAGATGAGGATATGAATATTTTAAAGAACAATGTTTATTTAAGCATCATTGCAAGAACATATAAACATATATTTGGAAGTATGTTTATTACGGTTCACGCCTGGGAAGTGTATTTATCACGCACATTCCTGCTCATTTTTTTGAAGCTGCGGTTTGGGTCAAGGTGTGAACAAAGCTGCATAAAGGGCATAGGAGGCTATCAAGAACATATAAAGAACAATGGTTATTTTAAAGAAGAATGTTTATTTAAGCAATATGCGCACAATGACATAAACTTACTTAGAAAAAGCAAAGCAGCGTAAAGCGAGCACATTAAAAACGGGAAGCATAAACAGAAACAAGCAAAGCGGTGCATATTTGGAAATATGTTTATTTCAATAAGCAAAACATCAACGTCAGTCACTGCAACAACATGTGGTCTAACGGAAACATAGACTGACGTTGGTGCTGACAGACACGGTTCGCGCCTGCAATCCTCCACTCATACCAAGATTATATACTTATTTTTTTTAATGTACTTATTTTTTACAAAAAAAATTGATGGGAAGTTTATTTATCACGCACATTCCTGCTCATTTTTTGAAGCTGCGGTTTGGGTCAAGGTGTGCTACATCCCCTCATATCAATATATCTGGTGGGTGGGTGCCTGGATGGATGGATGGATGGATGGATGGGTGGGTGCCTGGATGGGTGGGTGCCTGGATGGATGGATGGATTAATGTTTATACAGCACCTCTGATAAAATTGATTTCGTCATAGACGCTATAGCCTATGCCGATGACACACAACTTATCCTGGTAATGGATAAGGATAACCAAGCCTGGGAGGAAAATCTCAAAGGTTGCCTAACGGCCACCTTTGAATGGATGCGTCTAAACCATTTGAAATGCAACACAGGCAAAACAGAGATCATGCCAATAGGCCCAAATAATGAGTTCATCCCACGATTATGGTGGCCAGAAAAAGCTGAAATACCACCTCATACAACCAACTTGGCCCGTAATCTGGGGGTGCATTTTGACTCCGACCTGTCTTTTAGACAACAAGCAGCCAGAGTGGCAGGCATGTGCTTCGGGGTAATAAAGGGACTGAGAAAGTTCTTTGATCTTCTGCCCCTTGAAGCAAGGAAAACAGTTACGGTTGCACTAGTAACATCACGCATCGATTACTGCAATAGCCTCTACGCTGGTACAAATAAAGCTGTCACACACAAACTTCAGATGGTGCAGCTGCGAGGTTGGTTTTAAAGTGGCCGAAAAGATCATCTGCAACCAAAGCCCTTAAGGCATTACATTGGCTGCCTATTACAAAAAGGGTCTTGTTCAAAGTACTCTTAATTACTTTTAGAGCTGTCCACAACTTAGGGCCATCCTACCTGAGGAAAAAATTCAGCAGATACTGCCCAACCAGAGCACTGCGTTCTTCAACGGCCAACCTGCTTACCGTCCCAAGCTTCAGACTTAAAACCCGAGGGGGTAAATCCCTGGCGGTACTGGGAGCAAAAGCATGGAATGCCCTTCCCCCCCAGTTGAGACTACTGGATAAAGAAATAGATTTCCGCAAACACCTAAAAACTTGGATCTTTAATCTAAAAGATACGACTGCCAAAAGCCTAGTGTAATTCGGGTCTCAGTCAAGTAAGCATAGGAACTACCTAACATCTGGAGGTCCTTTCTGGGCGCCTAGATGCTCCTTGGAGCGATTGTCGCGCGTTATAAATTGGTATTTACATTACATTACATGGATGGATGCATGGGTTGGTGGTGACATGGGTGGGTGGATGGATGGGTCGGTGGGTGGATGGATGGGTCGGTGGGTGGATGGATGGGTCGGTGGGTGGATGGGTGGGTGGGTGGGTGGATGGATGGTGGTGGATGGATGGATGGATGGGTGGGTGGGTGGATGGGTGGGTGGGTGGATGGATGGTGGTGGATTGGGTGGATGGTGGTGGATTGGGTGGATGGGTGGGATGGGTGGATGGATGGATGATGGTGGATGGGTGGATGGATGGGTGAGGGGGATGATGGATGAAAGGAAGGATGGATGAGGGGAAGGATGGATGGATGAGGGGAAGGATGGATGAGAGGAAGGATGGATGAGGGGATGGATAGAGGGGAAGGATGGATGGGTGGGTGAAAGGATGGATGGATGATGAGGGGATGGATGGATGGATGGTTGATGAGGGGGTGGGTGGAAGGATGGATGATGAGGGGAAGGGTGGATGGATGGATGATGAGGGAATGGATGGATGATGAGGGGGCGGGTGAAAGGATGGATAGATGAGGGGAAGGATGGATGGATGATGAGGGGAAGGATGGATGGATGAAGAGTGGGTGGGTAGATGGATGGATGATGAGGGAAAAGGATGGATGATGAGGGAAAAGGATGGATGGGTGATGAGGGGAAGGATGGATGATGAGGGGAAGGATGGATGATGAGGGGAAGGGCAGATGGATGGATGGATGGATGGATGATGGGTGGGTGAAAGGATGGATGGAAGGAAGGATGGCTAAGTGAAAGGGTCGATGGAGAGAGAAAGGGAGGATGGATGGATGACTAAAATAGTGGATGGGTGGAAGGATTAGTAAGTGAAAGGATGGCTGGATTGGTAAAAGGGTAAATGGCTGAATGGATGAGTGAATGGATGGATGGGATGAAGAGTGGATGGATAAGTGTACAGATGGATAGGGTGAAAGGGTGGATGGATAATGGAGATGAGTGAAAGGATGGATGAGGGGATGGATGAAGGGATGGATGAGTGAAATGATAGATGGAAGGATACATGATGGATAGGTTTGCAAACGGTTGAATATGTTTGGAAATGGCTGGGCTTACTTATATACTATTGCGCGACCTCTGATGTGTCTGTAAAACGTACCTATTGTCCTGAAGTTTTGTCCTGAATTTTGAGCTCCTGTCCTGAATTTGTGTCCTGAATTTTGACCCTTTGTCCTGAATTGTTACACTCACCGTCCTGAATTTGCACCAATGCCAGTTGGTCACCCTATTCGCTGGCTTGGAGACGGAGCGCCGTGCAGAGATGTCTGTCCCTTAAGATAAACAGACAGAACCACTCACCCATGTCATGGGTGTCAACTTCAACCAGTCCCCGCTTTTAAATCGGAGACGATTTGCAGGCTGACATTTTGCAACGAAACTACAAGTACCAACATGCAGTTCGCTACTGTTTAACAAGTGACCACTTGGCGGTTTTGACTGCTCTTTCTCTAGTGGTTAGGTCTGTCGAACGGGCATCCGGTGGGATATCAGGTCGTGTTCAAAATACACTGTACTATTTAACGTGCTTACTAATAAAAGGGGCGATAGGTATAGCCATCATTAGTGCAGCAGGTACAGTGTCACCAAGCCCTAAGGCTATTGCAAGACACAAACTGACCTGCAATGGTACGCCTCTTCTGGCGCAGGGCTTTGCAACGTGACGCATCTGGGAGATGAGTCACGTAAATACCCTGCACAATGGTGCATCTTTTGCGCCGCCGCTGCATCACAAAAGTGACGTAACGGCGGCGTAAAAGCAGCGCAAGGGGCTTGTAAATCTGCCCCAAAGTGTCTACATTGTAAAGAAACCAAATATACATAGCTTCATGTTGTTAAATAACTAAAAAAACTAAGATATCTGTGTTTGTTGGAGGAAAAATGGCTACATAAAATGCTGCAAAATTGCCGCTAAATTTCCATATTTGTGCCGCTAAATTTCCATTTTTGTGCCGCTAAATTTGCTAATCCATGCCGCTATATCCTGGGGGGTCTGACTAAAGGATCCTTCTTCGCTAAAGCGTAGCAGATCTTTATGCAAAGGACAACCCATCAAGAGATCATACATTTTTGAACAGCTCAGCCTTCCTTGGCACCTACATAGCCAACAAACAGTTGATCATTCACCAGGAAATCTTTGGTGTTGTCAAGGTAGAATGACCGAGCACGTTTAGGGGCCAGAAGGTGGAGTCTCTCCGCCTCTTCCTTGGAAGGGTGTGGAGGTGGGAAAAGGGTGGGCAAAGTGATAGATTGTCCTACATGAAGTGGTGTAACCACTTTAGGAAGGAACGAAGGCCTAGTTCTAAGCACCACTTTGTTCGGATGCACATAGAACAAAGGGGGCTTGGAAGGCGAAGTTTGAAGCTCACTCACCCTGCGAGCAGAGGTGATGGCCACTAGGAAGGCAGCTATCAGAGTAAGGAGCACAGTTATGAAGAGTTATGAAGAGGCTCACAAGATATTTGAGAACAAGATTCAAGTCCCATTGGGGCATTATGAAAGGAGATGGAGGAAATAGATGAGTAATGCCCTTAAATAATCTATTTACAGTATGAGATTCTAATAAAGATGTCTGATCTGGCAGCCGAAGAAAAAGAGCTAGCAGCAAGTTAGCCTTTGAGAGTGGTCAGAGCAGAGACCTGCTGGGCCGAAGAAAGTATATACAATAGGACCTAGTTATAGGACAGTCATTCTCTTAAAGAGGAGCAGCCTTTGCTGTGCACCTTGCCACAAACTTGTTCCACCTACAGGCGGGTACCGATTTAGTGGAGGGACGCCTGGCTGCCAAGACAAAATTACAGACTTTGGGTGGAAGGTCGAAAGCTGTAAACTGTCGTCACTCAATCTCCACAAAAGGAGATGGAGACTGGATAGGTTCTGGTGGAAACATCATCCCCTGCTGCTGCAACAAAAGATCCTCCTGAAGGGCCAGTCTAATCGGAGGATCCATGGCCATGCTCAGGAGCTTGGGGTCCCAGACTCTTCGTGCACAGTCCGGAGCCACAAGAATAAATTGGGCCTGGTCGCGCTTGATCTGCTTGAGCACTTGGGAAGAAGGGGTACAGACGGAATGGCGTACAGGAGGCGGCAGTTCCACTTGTGACAAAAGGCATCGCCGAGCGAGTGCCACCTTGGAAACTCCAAAGCGCATTACTGCTGACATTGCACGTTCCCTTCGGTGGCGAACAGTTCTAACCCAGGCTCTCACCAACGTTGAAAGAGACCTTGCACCACTACCGAATGAAGACACCATTCGTGATAGACCAAGTACCGACGGCGGAGTTAGTCCACCCGGTCATTCAGAGAACCCGCCATGTGTTGAGCCACAAGGTTCATGCCCTTATGTTTCAGCTATGTCCAGAGGTGAAGAGCCTCCTGACAGAGGGTCCATGACCCCACCCCACCTTGTTTGTTGAAGTACCACATGGCAGTGGTGTTTGTGAACACCTGCACTACTTTCCCTTTGAGACAGGGAAGGAATGCCTTCAGTACCAGTGGATCGCCCGGAGCCCGGACTCTGCCGGAGACCAGATGCCTCTGATCTACGCCTCTTCCAGATGGACGCCCCCATCCCAGGAGTTACTCATCTGTCACTACTTCTAGATCTGGTTGGGGGAAGGGAAAGGGATCTGCCTCCGACTCAAGCCTTGTTCGTTGCTACCACTGCAATTGTTGTGTAGTTCCTTCTGTGATCTGAACATAGTCTGAAAGATTCCCCTGATTCTGCGCCCACTGGAACTTTAGGTCCCACTGCAGAGCCCACATATGCCATCTGCCATGATTCACCAGCAGTACGCAGGAGGCCATGACGCCCAACAGCCTCAGTCATTCTCACCGAAATCCAGGATAGAGGCTGAAACATCGGTAACATAGCCCGAATATCCCAGACTCACTGCTCGGAAGGATAGGCCCGAAACTGCACTGTGTCCAGAACAGCTCTGATTAATGGGAGCGTCTGAGAGGGAGTCAGGTGTGACTTTGGCACATTGATAGAGAACGCCCACAAATGCAGGAGGCCCGCGGTAGTCTGGAGGTGGGAGACAGCCTGGGAGGAGCCCGCCTTCAGCAGCAAGTCCTTGAGATAGGGGAAGACTGGAACCCTTGATCTACGCAGATGAGCTGAGAACACCACCATCACCTTTGTGAACACCCGAGGGGCACTGGTAAGGCAGGAGGGGAGCACAGTGAACTGAAAGTGCTTGTGGCTCACCGTGAACCATAGATAGCATCTGGGGGCTGGCAGGACGGGAATATGGAAATAAGCATCCTGCAAGTCCAACGCCACCATCCAGTCCATCCAGATTGAGGGCAGACAGAACCTAAGCCAACGTGAGCGTTTTGAACTTCTCCTTCCGAAGGAAGCGGTTGAGGGCCAGAGGTTTAGAATAGGACGCAGGGCTTTCTCCTTCTTGTTCTCTCCACAGGAGCCCCTGTGCTGGGCTTGGACCAAGTGCCCAGAAGGACGTCAGTGAGGGCCTCACTGAATGGCAATAGGGGTTCAGAGGAGGAAGTAGCAGGCTGAAGCACCTCTGTCAGAAGGTTAGCCCTGACTGCCACTGAAAAGAACTCAAGGCCCAAGAACTTGGCTGCACTTCTCACCATCACAGCATAGGACGCTCCCTCCTCCGTAGCCACGCTAGGGGGAAGAAAGCAAGTCAGTGTCTGGGGAAGATTCCAGATCACTAGCATCACCTAAGTCCTCTCGCCAGTCCGGTTCTTCCAGCTGGTCAGTTAAAGTGTCCAGCGACCCCTCCCAGTCCTCATCACCATACTCTGGTCGGTAGGGAACACCAGGGAAGAAAAGGGGAACAAAAGTACCCACCAGCGTTGGTTCCGATATCGGTCCGGCTCCAACTTGGGGATCAGGATGGGGACGGCTCTGGCAGGTGACACGATCGACGCCAGGCCTGGATGCACTGGGGGGACACCAGAGCCGCTGGCATCGAAGGCTCAGGACCCCTGACCCACACCGCGGGACCCGAAGGCGCACCAGCGGTTTGGGGCTGCTCAAAGACGAGGTGTAAGGCTTGTGCTTCTTCGCCTTCTTCTTGTGTTTGGACTTCGGCGACGTAGAGTGCGACGTTGGGCTACGCAAACTGTCTTGAGATTTTCCTCACAGCCGAGAAAGTCGGAGCCAGGCATTCAACAACTTTCGGGACCTCACCCGCAACATCTTCAGATGCATGGCCCGGCAGTCGGAGCACGACTTAAGAGTCATGGTCACGCTACAGACACCACAAACACACGAGGTGCGGTTATGTCACTGACATCATCTTGTGACAGGACCCGCAGGGCTTGACAATGGTCGGATGTTGGGACAACACTCGTGCACCAGGAGTCGAAGACACGAAAAGAAGTCTACAAAAGTTTCGAAAAGGCTAGACAAAAAGTGGTTAAGGGGTAGCTCTCTCCGGATCTGCGCTAGGTTGGCACGGAAAAAGAAAGAACTGACGTCAGCGCGCAGGAGCTGTGTCTAAGTAGGAACTGCAACATAATCCCAACGACCACGACGTGGACTCGATCGACGCCACCTACCGACGGGCAGGGGTACTGCTGAAGAAAAATCTCCAGATCCAGACTGATGCCTGGGGGAATTCTAAAGTCAGGAATCTACAACTAACTGTCTCTTTCAGATGACTTATTTCAACTCCGAGGTATCAGTTACAGCAGCAAGAAATACAAATTATTTCAAAAATGAGGAGAATGGACATAGAAGCAGATTCTGTTCCTGTGCAGCACAGGTGTCTTAAAACTACACCGTTTACATCTGTACCGAATCCAACTCAATAAGTTTCAGCAACTAAACACCACAAGGTACCAATTCCCTAAAGAACTTTATGCTGAAGTTTCACAAATGATGTGAACAATGCCAAGGCCTACTCGTCTAAAATACAGAACAGGGAAATGTACTTCCCTGCAACAACTGTTTTGCAGATTAATATTCTAGATTCACATGTCCTACTTAACTCCATCAGCCAGTGATTCGGCTCAGAATAATATCTTGTTTCTAGATTCACATGACCTACATACCTCCTTCTTCCAGTGCCTATGCTCCGATTAGATTCACATGTCCTACATCTTCCAGTGACTGGGCTCAGAATAGTATCTTGTTTCTAGATTCACATGTCCTACACACCTCCATCATCCGGTGACTGGGCTCAGAATAGATTCACATGTCCTGCATATCTTCATCATCCAGTGACTGGGCTCAGAATAGATTCACATGTCCTGCATATCTCCATCATCCAGTGACTGGGCTCAGAATAGAATCTTGTTTCTAGATTCACATGACCTACATACCTCCACCTTCCAGTGCCTGGGCTCTGATTAGATTCACATGTCCTACATCTTCCAGTGACTGGGCTCAGAATAGTATCTTGTTTCTAGATTCACATCCATCATTCAGTGACTGGGCTCAGAATAGATTCACATGTGCTACACACCTCCATCATCCAGTGACTGGGCTCAGAATAGATTCACATGTCCTGCATATCTCCATCATCCAGTGACTGGGCTCAGAATAGTATCTTGTTTCTAGATTCACATGTCCTACACACCTCCATCATCCAGTGACTGGGCTCAGAATAGTATCTTGTTTCTAGATTCACATGTCCTACACACCTCCATCATCCAGTGACTGGGCTCAGAATAGATTCACATGTCCTGCATATCTCAATCATCCAGTGACTGGGCTCAGAATAGATTCACATGTCCTGCATATCTCAATCATCCAGTGACTGGGCTCAGAATAGATTCACATGTCCTGCATATCTCCATCATCCAGTGACTGGGCTCAGAATAGATTCACATGTCCTGCATATCTCAATCATCCAGTGACTGGGCTCAGAATAGATTCACATGTCCTGCATATCTCAATCATCCAGTGACTGGGCTCAGAATAGTATCTTGTTTCTAGATTCACATGTCCTACACACCTCCATCATCCAGTGACTGGGCTCAGAATAGATTCACATGTCCTGCATATCTCAATCATCCAGTGACTGGGCTCAGAATAGATTCACATGTCCTGCATATCTCAATCATCCAGTGACTGGGCTCAGAATAGATTCACATGTCCTGCATATCTCCATCATCCAGTGACTGGGCTCAGAATAGATTCACATGTCCTGCATATCTCCATCATCCAGTGACTGGGCTCAGAATAGATTCACATGTCCTGCATATCTCAATCATCCAGTGACTGGGCTCAGAATAGATTCACATGTCCTGCATATCTCAATCATCCAGTGACTGGGCTCAGAATAGATTCACATGTCCTGCATATCTCCATCATCCAGTGACTGGGCTCAGAATAGATTCACATGTCCTGCATATCTCAATCATCCAGTGACTGGGCTCAGAATACATTCACATGTCCTGCATATCTCCATCATCCAGTGACTGGGCTCAGAATAGATTCACATGTCCTGCATATCTCCATCATCCTTTGACTGGGCTCAGAATAGTATCTTGTTTCTAGATTCACATGTCCTACACACCTCCATCATCCAGTGACTGGGCTCAGAATAGTATCTTGTTTTGAAGTGAATGTAAAGTAGTGGGTATCGACAATAGATGTATTTTGAAGCACTGTGATGTCAACCTGAAACCCCCCAATTCCCCACACCGCTGACCCCAGCTAATTTCCCCCTAACCGTATGCAGTGTGAGGTAGCACAGCAAATTTGACAGATTCTTATTCACATTGGTTTGCTACCCTGTCTCAATGTGAATGCGTGGAGGAGCAGCTGTAAATCCATAATGGCTTCAAGCTGCAGAAGTACTGTTACAGATAAGTAACTTGTTTCTTTTATAACATGAATCTATTACAGATTCACATATACTGCCTGAACTATGAGGAACAATTTACATGCAAACTGATTTCTTAGTATTGTCAGTCTTTGCACAGCCTCGTCTTGCACAATCATCCAACCTTCCATATGTCTGGCAAAGAGAAGCTTAAGGTGCTGTTTTTCAAGTTTAAAGTGCATTGCTCTGCTGAGCTAATAAAACAAATTTATTCACATTGAACAATTTGTTGTGAATTTCTACACTGGTTACTCAGAGTCCTTAGGTTGGGAAGCAAAGAACTGGTATGCTTTTAACATTCAATGTATGATGTCACCTTTCTGATGTTGACTTTAGGTAAATACAATTAAAATATGGCAAGTTCCACAGTTTTACAAATTTTTGGTATAAATGTTAGATGTGCCTCCAGGAAAACCTGTTCTTGCATAATTGTTTAAAGTTCTTTAATTGGGAACACGCATTTTCAAACGGTGTCTAGGGATACAAACAAACCAATGACACCCTCTACAAGTGATCATGATTTCAACGCACATGTGTGTGGGTTCATGTGGTACTGACACGTGATGAGCCCCTCCTTATTGTCTCACCTGGGAGGTATGCTCTGTGAGGAGACTGTTCTCGCCTAGAAAATGACAGGTATTCTGAATGAAGACAGACCTCAACGTAACGTGGGCGATCAGACCATAATTAAGGAGTCCTATTCCTCTGGCAGGATAAACTATCTTAACTGAGAACTCATGAACCAGCCCATCACATCAGTCAATGTTTACATACAGGATTCTTGCGTGGCCCGGTTAAAGGTTAGCATGAGCTGCTGGTAATTTCCAATGAGGAGAGATCAGTGTGCTCCTCACATGAACGAACAATGGTCCATGTCAACGCTATGAGCTACTTTGTTGCATGACTTGTTTACACTTCTTTACCTCCTGCACCATCAGTGGGAAAAGTGGTTGTCAAACAAATTGATCAAGAAAGCTTTGTCATTGATGGGTACGCACACGTAATTGAGGTATGTTTTGTTCCGTTCACAGCAAACACATCTGAAGCATTAGCTTAGATCAGGAAAGCAGCAGCAGAGAGGGGGTCAGCGACCATGGCCCTGTAGGAAACATGCATGCACCAAGCAACCTGGATGGCCCCAGCACCTCACCCTGTGCGCTACTTACTCCGTCAGAGTGAGGGAGCTCTCCATTGCTTTGGCTGGAGGAATAGAGATTGACGTATTCGCCCTCCCCTGCCTCCTCGCTGGCGTTTTCACTCTATGGGAAGAGACAGGATGAAAGGAAAACATGACAGGCAACCACTTCAATGGCTGGGATCCATTATAAACCCACAGGTCTCACACTTTATAGCGAGTCCCCAACACACACAACCCAAAGCTGTGTTACACACCTATTTCTATACTGCACCCTCACCCAAGATATGGTCACTGAGCCTCAGCACCGCAAACTTCGAAAGCACTGCCATCTACCTTCAAACTAACCAAATTAAGAGACCCAGTGTCAGCCTTCTTTGAAAGCCACAGCTAGGCTCTCAAACCTTGGTTCTCTCATCCACCGGACGCTGCCGTCTGCCACCTCCTGGGCTTCTCCTATGGCCTATAAACGACAGCGTCTGCAGTGCTTTATAGAATTCACGCACAGTCAGCACTTAAGATGTAGAGACCAAAATGGGGACTCATTCTGAAGCCCTGTAGGACCAATGCATCTTTCACTCATCTCCACATTCCACTGCCCCCCATGAACCTAAGGTACAGAGCCTGAGCCTCATGGCCTCCTATAGTTGGAGCAGGCCCAGTTATAGTTAAAGACCAGTCTTAAGTTGCTGCAGCAAGCCAACACTAGCCAATGTTCCTGTTAGGTTTACCAAGCTCAAATCATATGTAATGTTGCTGCAACTCAAAGGGGCCCAAGTATCATTAGCATGGAGCATTCAAGGGTCCCCCATCCGCAATCTGCAGAATGCAGATTTCAAGTCACCTCAAGTCAAGCTGCAGCAAGCACAGACAGGATTCATCCATCTACAGCACGCATGCCGCAAAAGCATCAATATGGAACATGCACTGTGTAGCTGGCAGAGCCCAGGTACCCGGATTATTAAACAGGGCGATCATAGGTCTCCTCAGTCTGCAGCAGGGAGAGCCCAGGCCTCCTCAATCCGCAGCAGACAGAGACCAGGTCGCCTCAATCTGCAGCAGACAGAGCTCAAGTACCCTGATTTTGCAGCAGGCAGGGCATAGGTCTCAGTCTGAAGCAGCCAAAGCCCAGTTACCCTGATTACGCATCTGTAGCAGGCAGAGCACAGGTCTCTTCAATCTGTAGCAGGCAGAGCACAGGTCTCTTCAATCTGTAGCAGGCAGAGCACAGGTCTCTTCAATCTGTAGCAGGCAGAGCACAGGTCTCTTCAATCTGCAGCAGGCAGAGCCCAGGTCTCCAATCTACAGCAGGCAGAGTACAGGTACCCTGATTCTACAGCAGTGCGCCCAGGGCTCCTCACTCTGCAGCAGGCAGAGCTCAGGTACCCTGATTTTGAAGCAGTGCCTAGGTCTCAGTCTGAAGTAGGCAAAGCCCAGTTATTTTCTCTCTGTAACAGGCAGAACACAGGTCTCTTCAATCTGTTACAGGTAGCAGGATAATGTTACTTACCCAGTAAGCATCTGTTCTTGGCATGTAGAGTTGTTGATTCACATGCTTTGCATACTCCTGCCATCTAGTGTTGAGTCTTTTCCAGTCACAAGGTAAGGTGACTCCTCCTTTCGATGATAGTGCGCATGGGCATCGACTCCATTGTTAGATTGTTTTCCCGCAAGAGGGTGAGAATGGAGTAAGTAAGTGTAGTATAGAGATGTCCATGCATATAAATGTATAATGAATAACTGCAACATCTACAGGTACCCGGGGAGGCGGGTGGGTGCATGTGAATCTACAGCTCTACATGCCAAGAACAGATGCTTACTGGGTAAGTAACATTATCCGTTCGAGGCATGTGTGCTGTAGATACACATGCATTGCATAGACTACAAAGTAGTATACTCCTAAAGCAGTAGTTACCTGTAGATGTTGCAGTTGTTTGGAACAGTGTTTTAATACTGCTTGACGTGCTAATACATCTACATAATAGTGTTTGGTAAATGTGTGTGATATAGAACATGTAGCTGCCTTACATATATCAGCTAGAGGCATGTTGCCTAAAAAGGCCACTGACTCCTATTTTGCGAGTGGAATGCGCTCTAGGGGGTATGGTTAAAGTTCTTTTAGCTTTAATATAGCAAGTTTGATTGCATTTCACAATTCATCTGGCAATACCAGATTTTGAGATAGGATTGCCTTTGTGAGGTGGAGCAAATGCAACAGTTTGTTTTGTTTTGCAAAAGTCTTTTATCCTATTTATGTAGTACAGTAAAGCTCTTTTAACATCCAGTGTGTGAAGCGTGTGTTCTGCCAGCAGAAACTACCTTGGGAAGGAATTTTGGGTTGGTGCGGAGAACTATCCGATCTTTGTGTAGCTGAACGAAAGGTTCTTCTAAAGTTAATGCCTGTAGCTCACCAACTCTCCTCAGTGATGTGATGGCAATAAGGAAAGCAACTTTCCATGAGAGGAATTGTAAAGGGCACTTGTGTAATGGTTAAAAAAGGTGGACCTGTGAGCCTTGTGAGAACAATGTTAAGATTCCACACTGGGGCAGGATGAATCCTTGGTGGTTTTACCCTTTTCAAGCCTTCCATGAAGGCTTTCATTACTAGAACTCTAAATAGTGACAGATGTTGTCTATTCTGAAGTACACAGCTACTGCTGCAAGGTGTAAACGAATAGATGTGTAAGGTAGTCCTGTTCGTTGTAAATGTTACAAGTAACAAATAATGTTTGTATACAATCATCATAAGGATTGATTTTGTTGTTATTGCAATATACAACAAATCTTTTCCACTTTTCTGCATGAATATTCATACAGTCTACAGTCATACAGTAGATTTAAATAACCAAACTATGACTTCAGGAGCCAGACCGCTAAATTCAGTTCTTTGGGATTTGGGTGTCTGACTTCTCCATGGTTCTGTGTGAGGAGACTGGAGGTAAGGTGCAGTTTTTGATGTGGAACTAGTGACATATCCAACAGGGTGGCGTACCAGTATTAGTGTGAAGGATGTTTGCTGAGTTTTTCCAAACCACTCACGGAATGAGCGGGAGAGGCGGAAAAGCGAAGGCAAATATCCCTGACCAGTTCATCCATAGGGCACTGCCCTTTGAGAGCGGGTGTGGGGACATGGAGCCGAAGTTTGGCCATTTTGCGTTATCTGCTGGGGCAAATAGGTCTATTTGTGGGAATCCCCATTGTTGAAAGTACAGAAGGAGAACATGGGGGTGAATTTCCACTCGAGAACTTGCAGCCTTCTTTTGAAATTTGATTGTTTACTCCTGGGACATGTTCTGCCAGGAGATAAATCTTGTTATGGATCGCCCAATTCCAAATGGCTTGAGCGAGTGTTGAATTGAGAGTGGAGTGTGTCCCCCCCTTGCTTCTGCACATAATACATTGCTGTCATGTTGTCTGTTCGGACTAGGGCAGTTTTGGCGATAAGGCGAATTTGAAAAGCTTTGAGTGCTAGAAAAACAGCTAAACGTTCTAGATAGTTGATGTGGAGAACCTTGTGGTTGTTGCTCGACATGCCTTGTATTGTGTCATCTTTGAAATGAGCCCCCCCCCCCCCCCCCAACCGGTTAGAGATGCGTCTGCTGCGAGTATGATCTGTGGAACAGGGTCTCTGAAAGGCCGGCCTGCTGATGAGTTTTGTGGGTTCCACCACTGCAGAGAGCGATGGGTACGGCCGTCTACCAACACTAGATCGGTTGAGCACATTAATTGGAACATAAAAATATGCGTCTTTTAAAACTAGAGTAGACAAAGTCTGCTCTCTGTAAAAGTGCAAGTACCTGTTGAAGTGTCACCGTGTGAAAGTGCTCTGACAGTATATAATGGTTTAGCTCTCTGAGATCTAGAATAGGTCTGAGGGAACCGTCCATTTTGGAGATGAAAAAGTACAGAATAAATCCCTGAGCCCTGGTACTGTATTGGAACTGGCTCTATTGCTCCTTTTAGTAAGAGGGGCTGGACCTCTTGTTTTAGCAAGTTTATGTGTTCTGTAGATGACGTGCAAGATCGAGGTGGAATGATTGGGGGATTGTAGGAAAGTTCCAGTCAATAACCATGTTGGATAATTCCATGCACCCATTTGTCGGTTGTTCTACATTGCCAAATGGGGAGAAATTGGTGAAGTCTTCCCCCGACAGGTGTGGTGTGATAAGGGCGAAGCGTGGGCAAGTCACTGTTTGTTGGGGGGGAAGGGGAGTTACGGGGTGTGTTGCCCTTATCCCAACCTTTAAAGGTGTTGCCCCTATAACCTCCTTGAGAGAAACCTCTGGAGCAAGAGAACTGGTTGTTTCCTTTGTAAGCGGAGGTATATTGATCTGTGGACGTGGTTTGTGACCCTCCTCTGTAAAAGGAGCGACAAATGGAGCCTCTCTTCAGAGTCCTTTTTCATTTTCTAACTCCTGGTCTACCTCAGGACCGAATAGGTGTGCCTCATCAAAGGGTGTCTTAAGGATTGATTGTTGGACCTCAGGTTTAAACCCTGAAATCCTTAACTAAGCGTGTCTTCTGTGCAGGATGGTAGAATTCACCTCTGTAGCTGCGGTGTCTGCAGCATCTAGATCACATCGTATAGAGGAATTAGAAATGAGCTTACATTCATTTACTAAGTCCTGTTCTTTAGCTTTATGCTCATCTGGGAGATATTGGAGCAACTGCTCCATTTCGTCCCAGTGAGTCCTGTCATACCTGCCTAAAAGGCCTTGCGTGTTTGCAATGCGCCGTTGATTTGCTGCTTGAGCAGCTATGCGTTTACCAGAAGCAGCAATTAATATGGATTCTCTATCTGGCAGACGAGCATTCCTTGATGTTTGAGAGTTTGCTCTTTTATGAGCATTCGATACGACTAGGGAATCTAATGGCACTTGTCCCTTGAGGAATATAGGGTCTGTAGGAGAGGCCTTATATTTTTGTCCACTCTAGGAGTTAATATGCGTGCTCTGACTGGATCTTTATAGATCTCATCAGCATGTCGCATCATGCCGTTGAGCATGGGAAGTGGCTGCGATGACCTATGCGTGGATGCTAAAGTCTCAAACAAAAAATCTTCAAATGATTCTTTATGCATATCTACTCCATGGTAATGTGCAGCCTTGACAATGAGTTCTTGGTGTGATGCTTTGTCATCTGGAAGAGAAGGTTTGGCTGGGTAAAGGTCTGGATCAGTGTCACCTGGGGGATAAATTATGAAATCTTTCCGTGGATCTATTGGGAGATTTGTCACCCCCTCATCTGCATCCTTATCATCAGCATGGTTAGACTGTGGTGAATGCTGAGGTGTAATGTGCAAAGGATTCTCAGGTGGAGAAAGAGGTGCTGGGGTGGAGATTGAAGTGATGGTGGCTGTAAATTACTTGTAGTGACAGATTCTCTCTTCAAGGGGATCTTATAAGAAGTGACCTCATCCTGAAGCTTGTGTTTTCCAGGTGGTTTTGTATGAATAGGACCAGTCTGGGGGTTAATATATATATATCTTTTTAGCTTCGTCAGTTTTAAATGGAATAAAGTCCAGTTTCAGTTCCGGGGGTGCATCTTTCTGTTTCGGCGCCAAGGTTTCTGGTGCTGATGGCTTCGGTGCAGAGGAAGGCTGACCTTACAGAATGAGTTTCGGCACGGAAGATTTCGCTTCCAAGCCGGATTTGTGCTTGGACCCAGAAGGTTTCGGCTCCAAAGAGGACTTTTGTCGACTCTGTACCAAACCGGAAGGCTTGATTGGTTGTTTCGGTGCCGGGGCTGGAGGCAGGGCGTCGGAAATGTCATCTCGGTGCCAACCTGGTCCAGAAAGCAGAGGTGGTGCTGAAGCCTTATGTCTTTTAGGAGTTTGTGGGGGCAAGGGGTCTTCGGTACTCAAGTCACCTTGTTCCTGCGGCAATTATTTGGCGTCGAGGTCTATGTCGAGTTTCGAATCTTGTTCGGAGAAGGATTCCTCTTCGTCTGATGTTTTCTTGGCCGGAGTCTTCACCGATATCCGTCGTGTTCTCGATGCTTTGTATTTCTAGACGTCGAGCCTGACGAATGCGAGGAGTATTTTTTGCTCAAAATGGACCTGCAAGTGTCACAATTTTCTCCTTTGTGCTCGGGAGACAAGCACAAGTTGCTTCGTGGGAATCGGTGTGCAGATACTTCGCGGCACCAAGGGCAGAATTTAAATGGAGTCCGATCCGTCGACAGAGCTAACCGAGCGCAGTTAGGCCATGGAGGCCGTCCACAAAGCTTTCCAATAGAAGGTTGAATCCAATGTCGAAATGATATGCTGAGAAGTGGGAACGAGTACGGAAACAATACCATCGAGGTAGAGAGGATTGTGCATCGAGGGGAACCCGAAGAACGGTTTCGAACCAGAGCACAGCAATATATGTCCAAACCGGATGGCGGAAAAAACAATTTAACAATGGAGTAGATGCCCATACGCACTATCACCGAAAGGAGGAGTCACTTTAACTCGTGACTAGGAAAGACTTCTTCAAAGAGAAACAACATCCGGTCCCAAAACTAGATGGCAGGAGTATGCAAAGCATGTGTATCTACAGCACACTTGCTTCGAACCACAGGTCTCTTCAGCAGGCAGAAAACAGGTGTCTTCAATCTGCAGCAGGCATAGCTCAAGTCTCCTCAATCTGCAGTAGGCATAGCCCAGGTCTCCTCAATCTGCAGTAGGCATAGCCCAGGTCTCCTCAATCTGCAGCAGGCATAGCCCAGGGCGCCTCAATCTGCAGCAGGCATAGCCCAGGGCGCCTCAATCTGCAGCAGGCAGACCCCAAGCACCCTGTTTATGCATCAGGACGAACCGAAGTGTTCTCAGTCTGCAGCAGGCAGAGTCGAGTTATCTCATGTGTGCAGTAGGCAGAGTCGAGTTCTCTCATGTGTGCAGTAGGCAGAGTCGAGTTATCTCATGTCTGCAGCAGGCAGAGTCGAGTTATCTCATGTCTGCAGCGGGCAGAGTCGAGTTGTCTCCTCCGTCTGCTGCAGGTAGAGCCCAGGTCTCCTCCGTCTGCCTGCAGCAGGCAGAGCCCAGGTCTCCTCCGTCTGCCTGCAGCAGGCAGAGCCCAGGTCTCCTCCGTCTGCCTGCAGCAGGCAGAGCCCAGGTCTCCTCCGTCTGCCTGCAGCAGGCAGAGCCCAGGTCTCCTCCGTCTGCCTGCAGCAGGCAGAGCCCAGGTCTCCTCCGTCTGCCTGCAGCAGGCAGAGCCCAGGTCTCCTCCGTCTGCCTGCAGCAGGCAGAGCCCAGGTCTCCTCCGTCTGCCTGCAGCAGGCAGAGCCCAGGTCTCCTCCGTCTGCCTGCAGCAGGCAGAGCCCAGGTCTCCTCCGTCTGCCTGCAGCAGGCAGAGCCCAGGTCTCCTCCGTCTGCCTGCAGCAGGCAGAGCCCAGGTCTCCTCCGTCTGCCTGCAGCAGGCAGAGCCCAGGTCTCCTCCGTCTGCCTGCAGCAGGCAGAGCCCAGGTCTCCTCCATCTGCCTGCAGCAGGCAGAGCCCAGGTCTCCTCCATCTGCCTGCAGCAGGCAGAGCCCAGGTCTTCTCCATCTTCAGCAGTCAGAGCACAGGTCTCATCAATATGCAGCAGGCAGAGCCCATGTATCCTCAATATGAAGCAGGCAGAGTCCATTTCTCCGTAATCTGCAGCAGGTAAAGCCAAGGTCCCCTCAATCAGCAACAAGAGTCCAGATGTCCTGCATCTGCTGCACAAAGAACCTCCATCTCCTACTGCACAGATACCAAGTCTCCTGAAGCTGCAACACGGAGTGCAATTCTCCTGAGGCTGCAGCACAAGGAGCTCCTGCTTAACAAGCAGACATGCTCTGAATTTGCCGCATGATTAGCCCACCTCGCCTGGATCTGAAGTCTGAATAGTCTGAATAGCCTACCTCGCCTGACTTTACCTCTTCCAAATCTGCAGCATGCAGAGCCCAATATATACATGTATGTGCATATATATATATATATATATATATATATATATATATATATATATATATATATATATATATATATATATATATATATATATATATTGGGCTCAACATATATATATTATAGCACTTCAAGCAATACACAGCTTTAGTAAACCAAGAATCTGTCTGCTGCAGCATACAGAGCTCACTTCTTCAAGCACTAAACAGCTTTAGTAAACCAAGAACCTGTCTGCTGCAGCATGCGGAGCTCACTTCTTCAAGCACTACACAGCTTTAGTAAACCAAGAACCTGTCTGCTGCAGCATACAGAGCTTACTTCTTCAAGCACTACACAGCTTTAGTAAACCAAGAACCTGTCTGCTGCACCATGCGGAGCTCACTTCTTCAAGCACTACACAGCTTTAGTAAACCAAGAACCTGTCTGCTGCAGCATGCGGAGCTCACTTCTTCAAGCACTACACAGCTTTAGTAAAAGAACGTATCTGCTACAGTGCATGCGGAGCTCACTTCTTCAAGCACTACACAGCTTTAGTAAACCAAGAACCTGTCTGCTGCACCATGCGGAGCTCACTTCTTCAAGCACTACACAGCTTTAGTAAACCAAGAACCTGTCTGCTGCAGTATACAGAGCTTACTTCTTCAAGCACTACACAGCTTTAGTAAACCAAGAACCTGTCTGCTGCAGCATACAGAGCTTACTTCTTCAAGCACTACACAGCTTTAGTAAACCAAGAATCTGTCTGCTGCACCATGCGGAGCTCACTTTTTCAAGCACTACACAGCTTTAGTAAACCAAGAATCTGTCTGCTGCACCATGCGGAGCTCACTTTTTCAAGCACTACACAGCTTTAGTAAACCAAGAATCTGTCTGCTGCACCGTGCGGAGCTCACTTCTTCAAGCACTACACAGCTTTAGTAAACCAAGAATCTGTCTGCTGCACCATGCGGAGCTCACTTCTTCAAGCACTACACAGCTTTAGTAAACCAAGAATCTGTCTGCTGCAGCATGCAGAGCTCACTTCTTCAAGCACTACACAGCTTTAGTAAACCAAGAATCTGTCTGCTGCAGCATGCGGAGCTCACTTCTTCAAGCACTACACAGCTTTAGTAAACCAAGAATCTGTCTGCTGCAGCATACAGAGCTCACTTCTTCAAGCACTACACAGCTTTAGTAAACCAAGAACCTGTCTGCTGCAGCATGCGGAGCTCACTTCTTCAAGCACTACAAAGCTTTAGTAAACCAAGAACATGTCTGCTGCAGCATGCGGAGCTCACTTCTTCAAGCATACACAGCTTTAGTAAAAGAACTTGTCTGCTGCACCAGGCGGAGCTCACTTCTTCAAGCATACACAGCTTTAGTAAACCAAAAATCTGTCTGATTCAGTATACGAAGCTCACTTCAAGCATACACAGCTTTTGTAAACCAAGAACCTGTCTGCTGCAGCATGCGGAGCTCACTTCTTCAAGCACTACACAGCTTTAGTAAAAGAACGTGTCTGCTGCAGTGCATGCGGAGCTCACTTCTTCAAGCATACACAGCTTTAGTAAACCAAGAATCTGTCTGATTCAGTATACGAAGCTCACTTCTTCAAGCATACACAGCTTTTGTAAACCAAGAACCTGTTTGCTGCAGCATGCGGAGCTCACTTCTTCAAGCATACACAGCTTTTGTAAACCAAGAACCTGTCTGCAGCAGCATGCGGAGCTCACTTCTTCAAGCACTACACAGCTTTAGTAAAAGAACGTATCTGCTGCAGTGCATGCGGAGCTCACTTCTTCAAGCATACACAGCTTTAGTAAACCAAGAATCTGTCTGATTCAGTATACGAAGCTCTTGTAAACCAAGAACCTGTCTGCTGCAGCATGCGGAGCTCACTTCTTCAAGCACTACACAGATTTAGTAAACCAATAATCTGTCTGCTGCAGCATGCCAAAACTAAATCGCCTCTTAGAGGAAGAAGGTTCTTCTCATGAACCAACCCAAGACCTATATGCCTTGTCTGCATGCCTTGCCCAGGGCTGTCAAGTGCATCTACAGGCAGCCATTTTGGTTCTAACTGAAACAGAGCATCAGTTCACATTCATAATCATTCTACTGGGCACACACCTTCTCAGGGTAGGGTTTACCATACGCCACCTGCAACGACACTACAATACCCGAGCAGCCACCAAGCCCCGTCACAGACCAGCCTACCCCACGCCATCTATTGCTCATGGTGTACTGCATACCCTTGTAGGGTAATGAATCACTCACTGTCCAGGGACAGTAGTTGTCACTGACGTCATCTATGGGCCAGAGATGAACACACACACCCACACAGTGTCTACAATACTTCTAACCCGTGCCTCAGTATTGGCACTGCATGCGCTTTTTACAGAAGAAGGCTTTTATATGCCATGAACTCTCTCTGCCATTGAGTGCTGGGAAGAGCTCTGACTAGTCATGTCATTAAACACACAAAGCTCTGACGTCACAAGGACCCCCACCACCCCACAACACGCCGCGTTTCTCACCACTGGCGTCTGCAGAGAGTCAGAGAAGGAAGACTGGGAAGCAAGACAGAGAGCAGCGGTCCCGCCAGAGCTGCTGTCCTGGGAGGAGAGGGAGCCGGCAGGCTCGTCCAGGCCACTCGGCGATGGCCCCGCCGGCCCCGGGCTCCCAGGCCGTTGGACAGAAGGGACAGGGGGCGAGCAGCAGGTGGCAGAGGACAGAAGAGAAGGGGCAGAAGCTGGGCCCCGAGAGGCAAAGTCCTGAGAGTAAGACCGGAACACAGATTTGTACTATAGGGCAGAGTAGGAGGGTGAAGGTAGTGGGGGGAGGAACGGAAAAGGGGGAAAGACAGACAAAAGAAAAGGCTGTTAGAATGAGATCACTTCAGACAAGACGCTCAGTGCAGCGCGACAGGCAGAGGCAGCCCTGGCCAGCATCTATTGTCACCGACAGTGAGTGCATGGTACCCGGACAGACCTGTGGGGGGTAAGGATGGTACAGGGGAGAGAGAAGCAAGGGTGTAGGCAGGCCGAGCACCCAGGAGGAGCAGGTCAGAGCGTGCCAGGGCTCTGAAGGCAGCAGACTGCACACACACAGAGAATAAGCGCACAGCAGGGTAGTGAGGACGAGGGAAAGCAGGAAGAGCCAGGGGCGCAGGGACCCTGAGTGCACCTCAGCAGAGAGGGGCGGAGGGGAGCAAGCCGGGGCAGAGAGGGGCGGCAGCCGGGGCAGAGAGGGGCGGCAGCCGGGGCAGAGAGGGGCGGCAGCCGGGGCAGAGAGGGGCGGCAGCCGGGGCAGAGAGGGGCGGCAGCCGGGGCAGAGAGGGGCGGCAGCTGGGGCAGAGAGGGGCGGCAGCCGGGGCAGAGAGGGGCGGCAGCCGGGGCAGAGAGGGGCGGCAGCCGGGGCAGAGAGGGGCGGCAGCCGGGGCAGAGAGGGGCGGCAGCTGGGGCAGAGAGGGGCGGCAGCTGGGGCAGAGAGGGGCGGCAACCGGGGCAGAGAGGGGCAGCAGCCAGGGCAGAGAGGGGCAGCAGCCAGGGCAGAGAGGGGCAGCAGCCAGGGCAGAGAGGGGCAGCAGCCAGGGCAGAGAGGGGCAGCAGCCAGGGCAGAGAGGGGCAGCAGCCAGGGCAGACAGGGGCAGCAGCCAGGGCAGAGTGCAGGCAGAGTGAGTGCCCCTTAGCAGAGAGGGACAGACAAGAGAGCGCACGGAGTGCAGGCAGGCTGAGTGGCTTTCAGCAGGGAGGACCACATACGAGAGAGTGAGTGGCGTAGGTGGGCAAAGTACACCTTAGTGGAGCACGGAAGACGGGACAAAGACGGGCACCATAGCAAAGACAGATACAGGCCAGAGGGAGGGGAGTAGCAGACTGAATGCACCATAGGAAAGACAGACAGGACAGAGGGCCGTAAGAGTAGACAGACTGAGTGCACCTTAGTAGAGAGGGACAGAGGGAGTGGAGTAGGCAGATTGAGTGCACCTTAGTAGAGAGGGACAGAGGGCCAGGAGTGCAGGCAGACTGAGTGCCCCTTAGCAAAGAGGGACAGAGGGAGTGAAGTGTAGGCTGACTGAGTGCACCTTTTTAGAGAGCAGCCGAGGGAGTGGAGTAGGCAGACTGAGTACACCTTAGTAGAGAGAGCCAGGAGTGCAGGCAGACTGAGTGCACCTTAGTAGAGAGGGACAGAGGGCCAGGAGTGCAGGCTGACTGAGTGCACCTTTGTAGAGAGCAGCCGAGGGAGTGGAGTAGGCAGACTGAGTACACCTTAGTAGAGAGAGCCAGGAGTGCAGGCAGACTGAGTGCACCTTAGTAGAGAGGGCCAGAGGGCCAGGAGTGTAGGCAGACTGAGTGCACCTTAGCAGAGATGGATAGACCGGACAGACAGCGAGCGGGGTAGGGTGACTGAGTGGACCTTAGAAGAGAGGGACAGAGGGAGTGGAGTAGGCCCACTGAATGCACCTTAGTAGAGAGGGACCGTGAGCACCAGGAGTGTAGGCAGACTGACCGCACCTTAGCAGAGATGGATAGACCGGACAGACAGCGAGCGGGGTAGGGTGACTGAGTGGACCTTAGAAGAGAGGGACAGAGGGAGTGGAGTAGGCCCACTGAATGCGCCTTAGTAGAGAGGGACCGAGAGCACCAGGAGTGTAGGCAGACTGACCGCACCTTAGCAGAGATGGATAGACCGGACAGACAGCGAGCGGGGTAGGGTGACTGAGTGGACCTTAGAAGAGAGGGACAGAGGGAGTGGAGTAGGCCCACTGAATGCGCCTTAGTAGAGAGGGACCGAGAGCACCAGGAGTGTAGGCAGACTGACCGCACCTTAGCAGAGATGGATAAACAGGACAGACAGCGAGTGGCGTAGGCTTGCACATCAACCAGCACCTACCTGAAGCTCAACCCAACCAAGACGGACTTCCTATTATTTGCCAAGAACGGCAAACAAGACAGAGTCAAACCGGACTCAGTGCCATGAGCCTTGACAACTTGGAACCCCATTTCTCACCAAATGTTAAATCACTTTTTTTTATTAACCCTGGACACCAACTTCTCCCTGAAGGAACACATTTCCAAAAACACAAAGACGGCCTGGTACCAGCTCTCTCTTTTAAAGAAATACAAACTATTTCTTCCAGAAATCGACTTGAGAGCTGTTTTTAAAACTCTTGCATCTGAATGGTGGCAATGCCCTACTCCACGGACTCCCAGACTCCACAATGTGACATTCAGGGCCTGAAGATATGTGTACACATCACTCCCATCCTGATGGAACTCCAGTTGCTCCACTTGTCAGCCCAGACAATCTTGAAAGCAAGCTACATTACGACCAACAGCCCTTCAGGCAAGCTCGCCACTCTTTGGTGGTTCTCAGCGCACGAGCAACTAGGACACAATCAGACTGCATACTAAGACGTATAAGAAAGAAAAAATAAGATAACAGGCCTTTTCCATCTATGCTGCCAGGATCTGGAACAACATTTTCGTCTCCATCAGGACCGCCCCAACACTGCTCCAATTTAGGAAAGAGTTGAAGATCCACCTCTTTAATTTAATTTAGCCTCCTCTATTACTCTGACTTTAAGCTTGCCTTTGACCATGTAAGGGCTCCACTGACTTTTGGGTAGGTTTACACTATCGAAATAACATATGGATACCTTAACAGAGCGGGTGCACCTTAGTAGACAGGGACAGACAGGAAAGTTCAGAGAGTGACGTAGGCAGACCAAGCACAGCTTAGCAAAGCAGACAGGACGGACAGGGAGGGGTGCAAGAATACTGGTGCTCCTTGATGTAATGGCATACACAGGATGTAGGGAAAGCTAGGAGTGCTAGCAGTCGGAGTGCACCTTGCCTTACTGGAGAGGAGCGGACAAGATGCAAGGAGGCCATATGATGAGGACTGGAGGAACCTTAGCATCATTGGGAACACAGGATATAGAGAGAGTAAAGGTTATAGGGATACTGAACACAAAGCTAGTCTGATCAGACATGCAACAAGCTGAACAGGCTTTAGCAGAACATGACCACATGCACACAGAGATAGGTGCTTAGTAAGGGTAAGAACATGGACATAGGACATACACTGACCATGGAATCAGGAGGTAGAGTACACCCACCAGGCGAAGATGTGGTAAAAAACAACACCACAAAGCAGATGTCTTAAGTGGAGTGGAGTACGCAGGACACGCAGCACCCTGGTGTATGAGATCTGAATGCACCTCAGCAAATACATCACAACTAGAAAGGCAGAGAGACAGCAGTAGGTAGGCCAAGCACACATTAGTAACAGGAGGGATGACAAAAGTCTGAAAGCAGTCCAGCAGAGCAGGACAGACTGAATGTAGAGCTAAGGAGTATGAGGGGCAGTCAGGTTTGCATCCGAGCCAATGGACGAAGTGTCAGGATGGGAGGAAGAAAGAATCCACCTAAGGTAATAATGAGAAGGATTTTTAAAAAATACAGTTGGGATGTAGTAAAATAAAAACCTAAATGACAGGCAAAACTAAAAGGAGAGAGATGAAGGAAAGGAGAATGGACCCCAGCTAAGACAGGCCCAGACATGAAATACAAAGAACCAGTGGTGTGTGCTGAATAAACTGCAGAAAAGCAGGCGGGCAGGGCGTGCTCACAGGCAGGGATTCAAGAAGAGTGAATGAACCTCGGCAGAGATGGCAGGCAGGAGAGACTAGGAACAAGGTGCCTAAACTGGCTGAATGACCCAAGCGGGCGCATCCCATCAGATGCAGAGCAAAGTGCATAAAAAGGAATAGCACCCACCAGCAAAGCAGGATACAAAGACAGGCAGAGGGCCAGGGGTTTTTGGGAGGCTGAAGACACTTCAGCAGAGAATGCTATGTCAGACCATAAGGAGAGATACACAGACCACTGCTAAGTGGACCAACAGGACATGCAGATGGAGAGACTGGACTTGTGTCAGTGGCTTTTAACCAACATCCCACCTAAGTATCATTGTTTAGAGACCACGAAAAGTCTTCCAAAAAGCATATGGTGTCTGTGTTAGGCGTCTGCTAGCAATCCGCGCGGCAGCGGGGAGGGCTAAGCAATCCGCGCGGCAGCGGGGAGGGCTAAGCAATCCGCGCGGCAGCGGGGAGGGCTAAGCAATCCGCGCGGCAGCGGGGAGGGCTAAGCAATCCGCGCGGCAGCGGGGAGGGCTAAGCAATCCGCGCGGCAGCGGGGAGGGCTAAGCAATCCGCGCGGCAGCGGGGAGGGCTAAGCAATCCGCGCGGCAGCGGGGAGGGCTAAGCAATCCGCGCGGCAGCGGGGAGGGCTAAGCAATCCGCGCGGCAGCGGGGAGGGCTAAGCAATCCGCGCGGCAGCGGGGAGGGCTAAGCAATCCGCGCGGCAGCGGGGAGGGCTAAGCAATCCGCGCGGCAGCGGGGAGGGCTAAGCAATCCGCGCGGCAGCGGGGAGGGCTAAGCAATCCGCGCGGCAGCGGGGAGGGCTAAGCAATCCGCGCGGCAGCGGGGAGGGCTAAGCAATCCGCGCGGCAGCGGGGAGGGCTAAGCAATCCGCGCGACAGCGGGGCTAAGCAATCCGCGCGACAGCGGGGCTAAGCAATCCGCGCGACAGCGGGGCTAAGCAATCCGCGCGACAGCGGGGCTAAGCAATCCGCGCGACAGCGGGGCTAAGCAATCCGCGCGACAGCGGGGCTAAGCAATCCGCGCGACAGCGGGGCTAAGCAATCCGCGCGACAGCGGGGCTAAGAATCCGCAGTGGGGCTAAGAATCCGCGCGACAGTGGGGCTAGGCATCTGTGTGTTGTGCACTAGGTTTACAAGGGACAACAAATCACAGTTCATCATGATCAGGTTCCATGAAATGTACATGGCACCCACAAATAGCGAGCATCAAGGAATGTCACAACCAAGTAACAAGTAAAAAAACAAAAAATGGAAAACATACAAAGAAGAAGGCTGAGTGAAGTAACCGAATATGTAATTGGCACGGAAGCAGTGAAAACCCTGCCCTGAGATGGATCAGGCAAAAATGCACTGGTATCACTCAGCAGGGTAGCAACACCAGAGGGCAATGGGAAGGAAACACTGGGAAAGACTAGGTAGGGAAGCGGTTAGTGACGCCAGGCACAAATACACTGGGCAACAAATTGAAGGGGTAACCCCTCACTCCCAAGCAAAATCGGTCACAGCACCCCCTAGGAGGGTAGGGGTGGCCCCAACCAATGAGTAACACTGGGCTGTGACGTCAGCTGCAGAGAAACAGCAGGGTTGATGAAATGAGAGAAAACAGAAACCAAAGAAGAGATGGAACAAGATACGAGACAACACCTGCAGAAGAAAATAAAAGCCGTGAAAATAACCTTGTGCAAGCACACAACCTTGGCGTCTGTAGCTGGCTCTGCATTTGATTTAACCAATTTATACCAGGGATGCATTTTGGCACCAACATTATTCACACTTTATATAAATGGCCTGATTGATCAGCTAAGGGACTGTAGGGGTGATCCCCCCCCAAGCTTGCAGGATGTGAGGTGCCTGCACTACTTTTTGCAGCAGACACCCTGGTTATATCATGGTCACCGATGGGGCTCCAAAATTTTGTGGATCAATTTGAGAGAGGTTGTGAAGAACATGGGCTGGAAATGAATCATTTAAAAACGAAATTCATGGTTTTTAATCGTCAAGTCTTATAATCAAAATATAAAACTGGGCTCAACTGTGCTGGAGGAAGTTAATCAATTTGATTACTTGGGAGCGAGACCTGTTAACACACTATCGTGGGCACCCCAAATATAGAAAAGTCAATTCTCACTACAACATGTGGGATCGGCCTTATGTACAAAGCTAAAAAAGTCAAGATTCAGACCATTGATCCCAGTCACTCAAGTGTATCAGACAAAGGGACTAGGGGCAGCGCTATTTGGCGCAGAGTTATGGGGGCATGTAAATGTAGCAGCCATCGAGAAGGCAGAAAATAATTGTATCAGATCAATAATGGAACTTCCTTGTAACGCACCACTTATACCCATGCAATTAGATTTAGGAATGAGGAGCATTTCTCACGTAATCGCCCTACGACCATTAGACTATTGGATGGTCGGAGGGCGTATGGGCGATTGATTCACCGCTACCCTTGAAAGAGTCAATTCAAGATATACTACGATTAGATACCAAAGGATGTATTGAGTGGTTTAACCCCATCAAGACATGGTTGAACAAACTTGGCATGTTCGATCTGCGGCTTACCCCTTCTGAAAATTGAAAAATGAACAGTAATCCCCCTTAAAAAGAATTATTGGAACCATGCCATGGTTAGCTGGCTCAATAGGAGTTCTGCGGGAGAATTGACAAGCAGGTCCCTCAATTTTAAAGATAACATGCTACAAGAGGAATGTTTAAATTGAATAGAGCCGCCCCTTGCTAAAATATTATACCTAAAATTTAGATAAGGTATTTTACCAATTAATAGTTTTGTTAGCAATTGGAAAGGGCGTGATATTTCGCCCTGTTGCCCTGTGAGTGATCCAGAACTTGAGTCAGAAACACATTTCTTTTATTTCTGTTCGATGTAGATACCTGCTCTAAGCATGGACCATATAAAGCAGGACAGTAAAAATCAATAGGCCAGGCAGAAGGATCTACAGTGAAAGGAAGACTGTGATGATATGTAGAAGGCATTTTGCATGTTTTATACTTGATGGAATTTTTTCTTTTCATTTATCATCATCATCATTAAAGTGATCAAATGTATTAGAGGGGTATTACAATCTGTTTATAGGTGTATGGCATGTATAGGTCAACTATTATTGCAATACGCTATGGAAGAATTTGTTTTTATACTTGTAAATATCTTAATTTTAGCACAAATGTTATCTTTGGTTTTAAATGGTACTAGTATCATGCATTTCACTAAAATTTCATAGTAATTTAACCCAGACCTCTGAGACAGTCTCGGTTTACTCAACCAATTACTCTTCTCAAAATGTTTTTTCCTTTTTTCAATGAATTGTATACGATGTGCTTTTATGGTTTAAATGCAAAATCGAATAAAGATATTTAGTACCGTTACCACTGCTCGTGCGATGTCTGCTCTGAGTGTCTGTTAACACTGTGGACCTGTTGAAATCACTGCCCTGAGGAGGTCTGTTTACAGCTGGGCTTGCGACGTCTGTTCGCACCTGGTATCTATTGCTCTCTGTGGGTCTGTTCTGGAGTCACTGCTTCCAGGATGTCAGCTTACAGCCAGGACATGTTCACGATGTCTGTTCCGAGCGGGTATGTCGCGCGCTATTACGTTGACGCAGCAGGACCTTTAGTTTAAACTTAGACCGCTGTACTTTTATTACATTCTATTTTTAGTAAAATCTGTTTTATTAGGGCTGGATTACATACTTTGGGGAGATTTTTAACGTGGGGGGCTAAACTGTTTGGCAGGTGTGTGTTAAACCACGTAACCAGGAAGGGAGACAATCCTTCTATGGTTAGCTTGCTTATGAGACTTGCTTATTTAAGGAAAAGCCCTGTCAAGTACAACGCATCAAGCGTTAGACTCACATATTTCAGTGGGGTGATCCGCATCACCGAAATGAAATGCAAAGTCCTGTATTTATAGCGCCTCAGCTGTGAAGCTGGAGCGCTGTTAGCGGCACTATGGCAGGCTTGGGGGCAACCGGCTCAGCTCGCGACTGAACTGGCTTATACAGGCTGAGAGGCTACAATGTAACAAGATTCACCGCAGTGGCAATGCATTCAGATTCACTGTGACGTGACGTGCCGGACTGAGTCAGTCCTGAAAATGGGCAATGGCTACAGCCGAGAGAGACAGCCATGAGAGTGGCCCAAGGTGGCTGTGTGGCAGACTCAAGTGCCAGGCCGCAGCAGCTCACACAGCGCTTTTGTTCACTGACACACCGTGCAGCAACGAGACAGACACGGCGGGCCCAGTCCCAGTTCGGACTGCTGCCGAGTGGTAGTGCCTCACAGGCAGCCTGCTACATTGCAGCACGGAAGCACTGAGCTGCAGCAAGGCCCGCGGACAGGGAGTCGCCGCAGCGGACGGGGGTGGCCCGACGTTAGACTAGTTGTCTGCTGTTCCAGGACACTTGTGCGGGGCCCCTAGCGTGTGCAGAGTAGATTTGGTCTCTGCCACCTTAATCCTGCCACCAGTCCCCGGACAGGATACGTTATGTTAAGCATACTTATAAAGCGATTCGCTGCCCCAGCAACGGGGAGTCCCAGCGCTGGCATCAGACCTCAGTTTTTATCAGCTCTACAGGTCTCAGTTGTGGCAGACGCAAGCTAATGCATGTGAGCTCTTGACAGCTGACCCCTAGAGTGATAGAGAACAGCAATCTACAGGAGGGACACTCCTGTCCTCCAGCCGCCACTGAACTTCAGGAGCCGCTTCACGTGCAGACACGTCACTGAAAGACTTTTGTTCAGCACAGGCTGAGAGGAGGCAGGATGTTTTCATTTCAAATTCTTGCCGCAGGCAGAATCAATCATTAATACACCTCAATGACGTCCCAGACAGTGCTCCCCTCCCCTGGTTGGGGGGTTCGCTGGTGGCTGTGCCAGTTATGGTGAGAGCAGGCACTGTTTGTCTAAAGGGTAGGGCACTGCCCTGAAGACACTGTGCCATGCTATCATCTCTCATCCTGGCTTCAATCTACTGTTGCAGGCGGGCCAGTCTGGTCTCCAGCATCACAACACTGTCAGAGCACCTGCCTGCGCGAGTGACCCCACAGGGGGGCTGGGCTGCAGAGCCCTGTGTAGAATCACAGCAATGAAGATCAGGGGTGCTGCAGGTCAGGACCGGGGTTCACTGGCATGGGGGGGCTGCAGAGCCCTGTGTGGGGGTCACAGTATTGGAAGATCAGGGGTGCTGCAAGTCAGGACCGGGGTTCACTGGCATGGGGGGGCTGCAGAGCCCTGTGTGGGGGTCACAGTATTGGAAGATCAGGGGTGCTGCAGGTCAGGACCGGGGCTCACTGGCATGGGGGGGGCTGCAGAGCCCTGTGTGGGGGTCACAGTAATGAAGAGCAGGGGGGCTGCAAGTCAGGACCGGGGTTCACTGGCATGGGGGGCTGCAGAGCCCTGTGTGGGGTCACAGTAATGAAGAGCAGGGGCGCTGCAGGTCAGGACCGAGGTACACTGGCATGGGGGGGGGGGGGGCTGCAGAGCCCTGTGTGGGGTCACAGTAATGAAGAGCAGGGGCACTGCAGGTCAGGACCGGGGTTCACTTGCATGGGGGGGCTGCAGAGCCCTGTGTGGGGGTCACAGTAATGAAGAGCAGGGGGGCTGCAAGTCAGGACCGGGGTTCACTGGCATGGGGGGCTGCAGAGCCCTGTGTGGGGTCACAGTAATGAAGAGCAGGGGCGCTGCAGGTCAGGACCGAGGTACACTGGCATGGGGGGGCTGCAGAGCCCTGTGTGGGGGTCACAGTAATGAAGATCAGGGGTGCTGCAGGTCAGGACCGGGGCTCACTGGCATGGGGGGGGCTGCAGAGCCCTGTGTGGGGGTCACAGTAATGAAGAGCAGGGGGGCTGCAAGTCAGGACCGGGGTTCACTGGCATGGGGGGCTGCAGAGCCCTGTGTGGGGTCACAGTAATGAAGAGCAGGGGCGCTGCAAGTCAGGACCGGGGTTCACTGGCATGGGGGGCTGCAGAGCCCTGTGTGGGGTCACAGTAATGAAGAGCAGGGGCGCTGCAGGTCAGGACCGAGGTACACTGGCATGGGGGGGGGGGGGCTGCAGAGCCCTGTGTGGGGTCACAGTAATGAAGAGCAGGGGCACTGCAGGTCAGGACCGGGGTTCACTTGCATGGGGGGGCTGCAGAGCCCTGTGTGGGGGTCACAGTAATGAAGAGCAGGGGGGCTGCAAGTCAGGACCGGGGTTCACTGGCATGGGGGGCTGCAGAGCCCTGTGTGGGGTCACAGTAATGAAGAGCAGGGGCGCTGCAGGTCAGGACCGAGGTACACTGGCATGGGGGGGCTGCAGAGCCCTGTGTGGGGGGTCACAGTAATGAAGATCAGGGGTGCTGCAAGTCAGGACCGGGGCTCACTGGAATGGGGGGGCTGCAGAGCCCTGTGTGGGGTCACAGTAATGAAGAGCAGGGGCGCTGCAGGTCAGGACCGAGGTACACTGGCATGGGGGGGCTGCAGAGCCCTGTGTGGGGTCACAGTAATGAAGAGCAGGGGCGCTGCAGGTCAGGACCGAGGTACACTGGCATGGGGGGGCTGCAGAGCCCTGTGTGGGGTCACAGTAATGAAGAGCAGGGGCACTGCAGGTCAGGACCGGGGTTCACTGGCATGGGGGGGGGCTGCAGAGCCCTGTGTGGGGTCACAGTAATGAAGAGCAGGGGCACTGCAGGTCAGGACCGGGGTTCACTGGCATGGGGGGGCTGCAGAGCCCTGTGTGGGGGTCACAGTAATGAAGATCAGGGGTGCTGCAAGTCAGGACCGGGGTTCACTTGCATGGGGGGGCTGCAGAGCCCGGTGTGGGGGTCACAGTAATGAAGAGCAGGGGTGCTGCAAGTCAGGACCGGGGTTCACTGGCATGGGGGGGGGGCTGCAGAGCCCTGTGTGGGGTCACAGTAATGAAGAGCAGGGGCGCTGCAAGTCAGGACCGGGGTTCACTTGCATGGGGGGGCTGCAGAGCCCGGTGTGGGGGTCACAGTAATGAAGAGCAGGGGTGCTGCAAGTCAGGACCGGGGTTCACTGGCATGGGGGGGGGGGCCTGCAGAGCCCTGTGTGGGGTCACAGTAATGAAGAGCAGGGGCACTGCAGGTCAGGACCGGGGTTCACTGGCATGGGGGGGCTGCAGAGCCCTGTGCGGGGTCACAGTAATGAAGAGCAGGGGCGCTGCAAGTCAGGACCGGGGTTCACTGGCATGGGGGGGGGGGGGGGGGGGGGGCTGCAGAGCCCTGTGTGGGGTCACAGTAATGAAGAGCAGGGGCACTGCAGGTCAGGACCGGGGTTCACTGGCATGGGGGGGCTGCAGAGCCCGGTGTGGGGGTCACAGTAATGAAGAGCAGGGGTGCTGCAAGTCAGGACCGGGGTTCACTGGCATGGGGGGGGGGCTGCAGAGCCCTGTGTGGGGTCACAGTAATGAAGAGCAGGGGCGCTGCAGGTCAGGACCGGGGTTCACTGGCATGGGGGGGGCTGCAGAGCCCTGTGCGGGGTCACAGTAATGAAGAGCAGGGGCGCTGCAGGTCAGGACCGGGGTTCACTGGCATGGGGGGGCTGCAGAGCCCGGTGTGGGGGTCACAGTAATGAAGAGCAGGGGTGCTGCAAGTCAGGACCGGGGTTCACTGGCATGGGGGGGGGGGGGGGGGGGGCTGCAGAGCCCTGTGTGGGGTCACAGTAAAGAAGAGCAGGGGCGCTGCAAGTCAGGACCGGGGTTCACTTGCATGGGGGGGCTGCAGAGCCCTGTGTGGGGGTCACAGTATTGGAAGAGCAGGGGCACTGCAGGTCAGGACCGGGGTTCACTGGCATGGGGGGCTGCAGAGCCCTGTGTGGGGTCACAGTAATGAAGAGCAGGGGCGCTGCAAGTCAGGACCGGGGTAGATCTGACGCCAGGGGGCGCTGCAGGCCTCTGGCCCGCCCCGGGGCATTCATGGGGTGTGCTTGAATCGCTGTAGCAGCTATACAACACCCCCCCCCCTCCCCCCCACCGCGCTGGAATGCCAAGTATGCCGCCCCGTCCGGACCAGGAGAGGAGGCAGAGAAGAGCATTCAAGAGAGGGAGGGGGGCAAGAGCAGACCCCTCCCACGGCATGACTCCATCCGTCTACGTCGGGGGGGGGGGGGGGGGGGGCAGATGCCGCCTGCCCCCCTCCCGCCCCCAACGATACACCCAAGCATGTGGCGGTGCGGAACGAATACACTGCAGGAGCCACGCTGGAGAGAGGGGGCTTCAGCAGTGTGTGTGAGCCCCCCCAAGCCTCACTCCTCTCCTGCTGGGCTTACAAATAAGAAACTACAGCTGATGTTCACAATCCCCCCCCCCCCCCCCCCACCAGCACACACGGAGGGGCAGAGATCCACGCCCCCTGCGCACACGTGCCAGCCCCCCCAGTACACAGGGAGGGGCACGAAGATCACCGCCCCCTGCACACACGTGCCACTCCCCCCCCCCCCCCCGCAGCGCACAAGGAGGGGCACAGAGATCCCCGCCCCCTGCACACACGTTCCAGCACCCCCCCCCCCCCCCCCCCGCCGCACCACACAGGGAGGGATACAGAGATCACCGGCCCCTGCACACACGTGTCAGCCCCCCCCAGCACACACGGAGGGGCAGAGATCCACGCCCCCTGCACACAGGTGCCAGCCCCCCCCCCCAGCACACAGGGAGGGGCACAGATATCCCCGCCCCCTGCGCACACGTGCCAGCCCCCCACCCCCAGGCACACAGGAAGGGGCACAGAGATCACCACCCCATGCACACACGTGCCAGCCCCCCCAGTACACAGGGAGGGGCACGGAGATCACCGCCCCCTGCACACACGTGCCAGCCCCCCCCAGTACACAGGGAGGGGCACGGAGATCCCCGCCCCCTGCACACACGTGCCACTCCTCCCCCCTGCCCCCGCAGCACACAAGGAGGGGCACAGAGATCCCCGCCCCCTGCACACACGTTCCAGCCCCCGCACCCCCCCCCCCCCCCGCCGCACCACACAGGGAGGGATACAGAGATCACCGGCCCCTGCACACACGTGCCAGCCCCCCCCCAGCACACAGGGAGGGGCACAGAAATCGCCGCCCCCTGCACACATGTGCCAGCCCCCCCCAGCACACAGGGAGGGGCACAGAGATCACCGCCCCCTGCACACAGGTGCCAGCCCCCCTCCTGAGCACAGAGATCCCCGCCTCCTGCACACACGTGCCAGCCACCCTCCTGAGCACACAGGGAGGGGCACAGAGATTCCCCGCCCCCTGTACACACGTGCCAGCCCCCCCAGTACACAGGGAGGGGCACGGAGATCCCCGCCCCCTGCACACACGTGCCACTCCCCCCCCCCCCGCAGCGCACAAGGAGGGGCACAGAGATCCCCGCCCCCTGCACACACGTTCCAGCCCCCCCCCCCCGCCGCACCACACAGGGAGGGATACAGAGATCACCGGCCCCTGCACACACGTGTCAGCCCCCCCCAGCACACACGGAGGGGCAGAGATCCACGCCCCCTGCACACAGGTGCCAGCCCCCCCCCCCCCCAGCACACAGGGAGGGGCACAGATATCCCCGCCCCCTGCGCACACGTGCCAGCCCCCCACCCCCAGGCACACAGGAAGGGGCACAGAGATCACCACCCCATGCACACACGTGCCAGCCCCCCCAGTACACAGGGAGGGGCACGGAGATCACCGCCCCCTGAATACACGTGCCAGCCCCCCCAGTACACAGGGAGGGGCACGGAGATCACCGCCCCCTGCACACACGTGCCAGCCCCCCCCAGTACACAGGGAGGGGCACGGAGATCCCCGCCCCCTGCACACACGTGCCACTCCTCCCCCCTGCCCCCGCAGCACACAAGGAGGGGCACAGAGATCCCCGCCCCCTGCACACACGTTCCAGCCCCCGCACCCCCCCCCCCGCCGCACCACACAGGGAGGGATACAGAGATCACCGGCCCATGCACACACGTGCCAGCCCCCCCCAGCACACAGGGAGGGGCACAGAAATCGCCGCCCCCTGCACACATGTGCCAGCCCCCCCCAGCACACAGGGAGGGGCACAGAGATCACCGCCCCCTGCACACAGGTGCCAGCCCCCCTCCTGAGCACAGAGATCCCCGCCTCCTGCACACACGTGCCAGCCACCCTCCTGAGCACACAGGGAGGGGCACAGAGATCCCCGCCCCCTGTACACACGTGCCAGCCCCCCCAGCACACAGGGAGGGGCACAGAGATCGCCGCCCCCTGCAAACATGTGCCAGCCCCCCAGCACACAGGGAGGGGCACAGAGATCGCCGCCCCCTGCACACATGTGCCAGCCCCCCCCAGCACACAGGGAGGGGCACAGAGATCACCGCCCCCTGCACACACGTGCCAGCCCCCCTCC
This sequence comes from Lissotriton vulgaris, assembly GCF_964263255.1. Classification (NCBI taxonomy): domain Eukaryota; kingdom Metazoa; phylum Chordata; class Amphibia; order Caudata; family Salamandridae; genus Lissotriton; species Lissotriton vulgaris. Next base: position 2,000,146,156 of record NC_141693.1, on the reverse strand, counting down.
TGAGCACAGAGAGATCCCCGCCTCCTGCACACACGTGCCAGCCACCCTCCTGAGCACACAGGGAGAGGCACAGAGATCCCCGCCCCCTGTACACACGTGCCAGCCCCCCCCCCCCAGCACACAGGGAGGGGCACAGAGATCGCCGCCCCCTGCACACATGTGCCAGCCCCCCCCAGCACACATGGAGGGGCACAGAGATCTCCGCCCCCTGCACACATGTGCCAGCCCCCCCCAGCACACAGGGAGGGGCACAGAGATCCCCGCCCCCTGCACACATGTGCCAGCCCCCCCCAGCACACAGGGAGGGGCACAGAGATCACCGCCCCCTGCACACACGTGCCAGCCCCCCTCCTGAGCACAGAGAGATCACCGCCCCCTGCACACACGTGCCAGCCCCCCTCCTGAGCACAGAGAGATCCCCGCCTCCTGCACACACGTGCCAGCCCCCCTCCTGAGCACACAGGGAGGGGCACAGAGATACCCACCCCAAGTTCAAGTTCAAGAATTTATATAGCGCACTACTCACCCAGAGGGTCTCAAGGCGCTTGGGGAAGGGGTTCGTTATTTGTCGAATAGCCAAGTTTTAAGTTCTTTTCTGAAGGAGATGTGGTTCTGTGTAAGGCGGAGGTGAGTGGGGAGTGAGTTCCAGGTCTTGGCCGCCAAGTAGGAGAAGGATCTACCTCCCATGGTGGATCTTTGGATACGTGGAACTGCGGCGAGGCCTTGATTGGAGGATCTTAGTTGGCGGGTGGGTGTGTAGAAGGATTGCCGAGTGTTCAGGCATTCGGGCCCTAGTTTATAGAGAGCCTTGTGTGCGTGGGTGAGGAGACGGAATGTTATTCTCTTGTTGACGGGAAGCCAGTGGAGGTTTTCCAGGTGGCCGGTAATATGATCTTGGCGAGGGATGTCCAAAATGAGTCTCGCTGAAGTGTTTTGGATGCGTTGGGAGTTTTTTCTGTAATTTGGCTGTGATTCCGGCGTAGAGGGTGTTTCCGTAGTCTAGTCGACTCGTAACCAGTGCGTGGGTGACGGTTTTTCTTGTCTCGTGGGGATCCAGTGGAAGATTTTTTTGAGCATACGAAGTACGTTGAAGCAAGAGGATGAGACGGCGTTGACTTGTCTGGTCATCGAGAGGGAGGAGTCTAGGATGAAGCCAAGGTTGCGTGCGTGGTCTGTGGGTATGGGTGCTGAGCCCAGATCTGAAGGCCACCATGAGTCGTCCCAGGCAGAGGGGGATGATCCTAGGATGAGCGCTTCCGTTTTGTCTGAGTTAAGTTTTAGGCGGCTGTTTTTCATCCATACGGCTACTTCTTTCATGCCTTCGTGAAGATTGGTTTTGGCGGTCTTTGGTGAGGGAAAGGATCAGCTGGGTGTCGTCAGCGTAGGAGATGATGTTACGGTTGTGTTGACGCGCGATGGAAGCAAGTGGACTCATGTAAACGTTGAATAGGGTGGGACTGAGTGAAGATCCTTGTGGTACACTGCAGATGACTTCGGTGTCCTCTGATTTGAATGGGGGAAGTCGGACTCTCTGAGTTCTCCCAGCTAGGAACGAGATGATCCAGTCCAAGGTTTTTCCTTTTATGCCAATGTTGCTAAGGCGTTGTATGAGGGTGCTGTGACAGACAGTGTCGAAGGCGGCGGAAAGATCGAGTAGAATGAAGGCCACTGTTTCTCCGTTGTCCAGTAGTGTTCTGATGTCGTCTGTTGCTGCGATGAGGGCGGTTTCGGTGCTGTGTTTGGCTCGGAAGCCGGACTGTGAGGGATCGAGGGAGTTGTTGGATTCGAGGAAGGCGGCGAGTTGGTTGTTGACGGCTTTCTCGATGACTTTGGCCGGGAATGGGAGGAGGGATATGGGATGGTAGTTTTTGAGTTCAGAGGGGTCTGCTGTGGGTTTCTTCAGGAGGGCGCTGACTTCGGCATGTTTCCAGCTTTCTGGGAAGGTAGCAGAGTTGAAGGAGCAGTTGATGACATCACGGAGATGGGGTGCAATGTTGGAGTCTGCTTTGTTGAAGATGTGGTGGGGACATGGGTCGGTTGGCGAGCCAGAGTGGATGGAATTCATTAGGCGGATTGTGTATTCGGTGGTGATTGGGTTCCAGGCGCTGAGATTGTTGGAGGGTGGTTTGGGTTCTGAGGGGGGTGGAGAGGATTGTTCGTTGGAACTGTTTTCGAAACTGTTATGTATGTCGGCAATTTTGTTGTAGAAGGAGGATAACGAATCGCAGAGGTCTTGGGAGGGAGTGATGTCGTTTGAGGCTGCGGTGAGGTTGGTGAATTCTTTGACGATGTTAAATAGTTCCTTGCTGTTATTGGCGTTGTTGTCGATTCGATCTTTGAATGCTGATTTCTTGGTGGATCGAATCAGCTGGTGGTGTTTGCGGGTGGCTGCCTTGGAGGTGGTCATGTTGTCGGTGGTTGGGTTTTTTCTCCAAGTTTTCTCGAGAGTACGGCATAGCTTCTTGGATTTCTTGAGGTCATCGTTGAACCAGGGGGCCTTTTTGCTGTCTTGTTTGGTGTGATGGTTTTTCAAGGGTGCTAATTCGTCAGCGCTGTGAGTGATCCATTGTTTGAATTTGATGGCAGCTTGGTTTGGGTCCGATGAGGGGGCGGGTTGGTTTTGGTTGAGCGATGTGAGGAGTTGGTCGGTGGTGATTTTGTTCCATTTTCTTCGGGGAATAGATTGTGGGGTGTTGTGGGTCGAGGTGGTTTTGTAGCTGAAGTGACCACAACTGTGGTCCGTCCAATGGAGAGCTGTGGTGCGATCGAAGGAGATGTGTTTGCTGGAAGTGAAGATTGGGTCGAGCGTATGTCCGACTATATGAGTGGGGGTGTCAACAAGTTGTTTGAGGCCGAGATTGGCCAGGTTGTCAAGCAGGGTGGTGGTGCTGTTGTCGTTTTTCTTTTCCAGGTGGAAGTTGAGGTCTCCTAGTAGAATGTAGTTCACAGAGGCGAGGGCATGTGGACTGATGAAGTCAGTGATGTCCTCGCTGAATTGTTTACGTGTTGCTGGAGGCCTGTAGATGAGGGTGCCTCTGAGTGTGGTCCTAGGGTCGGTGTGGATCTGGAAGTGGAGGTGTTCGGCGGTAGTAAGGTGATCGTCGGAGCTGATCGTGATTTTGATGGTGTTCTTATGGACAATGGCGATGCCTCCACCTGTTTGGGCGGTGCGGTCTTTTCGGATGATTTTGTAGTTGTCCGGGATGGCTATGGCGATGTCGGGTGTTGATGATGCGTTCATCCATGTTTCAGTAAGGAAGGCGACGTCCGGTGATGTAGTGTCGAGTAGATCCCAGAGTTCGATGGCGTGTCTGTGGACAGAGCGGGTGTTCAGCAGGATGCACTTCAGGTGGTTAGAGTCGGAGCTGTGTTTGGGGTTGGTGGATGTGGGATGGGTCTTGATGCTGGTGAATTTGCAGGAATGGCATGCAAAGGGACCGTGGGTACGTCCCGGGACGGCTTCGTAGCATTGAGGTGTGCGTCCGGCGTTAAGGGCTAGGAGGGTGGCGGCGTCATACGATATGCGGGAGGAGTGGGTCTTGTGAGGACCAGGGGATCTGGCGCTGAGCGCGGTCCAGGCGCGGACGGGCGTAGACGGGCTTACCTTTGGCGCGCATGGGGCGCGACCGCTGCGCGTGAACGCTGCACGCGAAAGCATCTGTCATATGTGGATAGTGGGGTGGGCGAGGGAGGGTCAGCTGGGAGGCGGGGCGGGCTGTGGAGGACGGGCTCCGCGGCACAACAACAAGCAAAATGGCCGTGAGAATCGAAAGTGGAGATTGGCTGGGACAATGTGTCTGGCAACTGCGACCACTATCGCTTTAAAATACAGGCAATGCTCTTTTAAACAACGCTGCACAAATAGCGCTACAGCTGTAAATGCGCGATTGTGAGCACAGTGCTACAAACCCCCAAAAGCGCTACAAATGATTTAAGTTCAAACAATGGTTATCGCGCTATAGCGATAATCAATCTAGGAGCCAGCAAATAATATCAACAGATCGGTTCAGAGCGTGAGTAACGATACCAGGTGATGGCTGTGCCCCAGCACACTGGGAGGGGCACAGAGATCACCGCCCCCTGCACACACGTGCCAGCCCCCTTCCTGAGCACACAGGAAGGGGCACAGAGATCACTGCCCCCTGCACACAGGTGCCAGCCCCCCCAGCACACAGGGAGGGGCACAGATCACCGCCGCTTTAGCTCCGGACCACCACCTCCTCTCAGGCCTTCAAAACTGACCTCAAAGTTCTCCTCCTTCAAAGACACCTCCAAAGTTAATTCATGCCCTCTTTATTATCTGAAGGAAGACCTTATACTATAGAAAAGTTCTATTCTCCATGACTATGGAAGTGCCTTCCCAGTGTGTTCTTGTGGTTTGAGAGTCTGCCATTTATTGCAGTATTATCCTTTTACCTGTGTTTGGTACTCTTTTGTAAGTTGCACACGTCACTTTTCTCTTGTAACACACTGTTTACTACCTCTTACATTTTGTTTGCTTTCGATACTTGCATAAGTGCCACCATTGCCTAAGTAACGTTTGTTCTTGTGTCTGAGTGTCTGCCATGCATTGCAGTATTTTACCTCTACTTGTACTTTGTACGCTTTTGTAACCTGCACACATCACTTTTTTCTCCTGTAATGCACCGTTTGCTACCTCTTGTATTTTGTTTGCTCATGATTGTCCCTTTTGTCTCATGTAATGTATCGTTTGCTTTTGTAATTTGTTCACTTGTAATGTTTCATGTATCAGTTCTGTTCCTATTGTGAAGCCTCTGACACCTTCGGGTAAAGTCCGCGCTATATAAAAACGCATAGATAAATAAATAAATAAAGGAGGGGCAAAGAGATCACCGCCCCCTGCACACACGTGCCAGCCCCCCTCCTGAGCACACAGGAAGGGGCACAGATCGCCACCCCCCTGCACACACATGCCAGCCCCCCGCAGCACACAGGGAGGGGCACAGAGATGGATAGGCCCACTGCACACACTTGCCAAATAAGCTCTCCACTACTGCTGTGGGCTGGCACCATGACAGACAGGCTATCTACTACAGCTGTGGGCTGGCACCATGACAGACAGGCTCTCTCCTACTGCTGTGGGCTGGCACTATCACAGACAGGCTCTCTACTACAGCTGCGGGCTGGCACCATGACAGACAGGCTCTCTACTACAGCTGTGGGCTGGCACCATCACAGACAGGCTCTCTACTACAGCTGTGGGCTGGCACCATGACAGACAGGCTCTCTCCTACTGCTGTGGGCTGGCACTATCACAGACAGGCTCTCTACTACAGCTGTGGGCTGGCACCATGACAGGCAGGCTCTTTACTACAGCTGTGGGCTGGCACCATGACAGACAGGCTCTCTACTACAGCTGTGGGCTGGCACCATGACAGACAGGCTCTCTACTACAGCTGTGGGCTGGCACCATGACAGACAGGCTCTCTACTACAGCTGTGGGCTGGCACCATGACAGACAGGCTCTCTACTACTGCTGTGGGCTGGCACCATGACAGACAGGCTCTCTCCTACTGCTGTGGGCTGGCACTATCACAGACAGGCTCTCTACTACAGCTGTGGGCTGGCACCATGACAGGCAGGCTCTTTACTACAGCTGTGGGCTGGCACCATGACAGACAGGCTCTCTACTACAGCTGTGGGCTGGCACCATGACAGACAGGCTCTCTACTACAGCTGTGGGCTGGCACCATGACAGACAGGCTCTCTACTACAGCTGTGGGCTGGCACCATGACAGACAGGCTCTCTACTACAGCTGTGGGCTGGCACCATGACAGACAGGCTCTCTACTACAGCTGTGGGCTGACACCATCACAGACAGGTTCTCTCCTACAGCTGTGGGCTGGCACCATGACAGGCAGGCTCTTTACTACAGCTGTGGGCTGGCACCATGACAGACAGGCTCTCTACTACAGCTGTGGGCTGGCACCATGACAGACAGGCTCTCTACTACAGCTGTGGGCTGGCACCATGACAGACAGGCTCTCTACTACAGCTGTGGGCTGGCACCATGACAGACAGGCTCTCTACTACAGCTGTGGGCTGACACCATCACAGACAGGTTCTCTCCTACTGCTGTGGGCTGGCACCATGACAGACAGGCTCTCTACTACTGCTGTGGGCTGGCACCATGACAGACAGGCTCTCTACTACTGCTGTGGGCTGGCACCATCACAGACAGGCTCTCTCCTACAGCTGTGGGCTGGCACCATGACAGACAGGCTCTCTCCTACTGCTGTGGGCTGGCACTATCACAGACAGGCTCTCTACTACAGCTGTGGGCTGGCACCATGACAGGCAGGCCCTCTCCTACTGCTGTGGGCTGGCACTATCACAGACAGGCTCTCTACTACAGCTGTGGGCTGGCACCATGACAGACAGGCTCTCTCCTACAGCTGTGGGCTAGCACCATCACAGCAGTAGTACAGAGCATCTGTGATGGTGCCAGCCTACAGCAGTAGTAGAGAGCCTGACTGATGGTGCTGATGGTGTGGCTCAATGGTTAGAGTGGCAGACCCTGATTCAGAGGTCTAGCCCGGGACCAGGGTTCACTTCCCGCCTCGGCGGCTCTTGGGCTCAATTTCCCCGGACCTGATAATTCTCAACTCGGTGCCTATTCTAATCATGGGTCCTACTCTGCAATTCTGGGCAATAGCTTGCTTAACCTCCACAACGGCCCCAACAACGCTAGGATGCCTGGCTTCACCTTGGGGGTGCCCAGGAGTGGGCACTTCACAGGGAAAGGCCAGGAAGGGTTCCTCAGCGGTATTCGTACAAGCGCCGAGATGTCTCATGGTGATTTGTGCGCTATACAAGTACCATTACATTACATAAACTGGGGTGGCATGGTGAGCAAAAGAATGATGGATTTCACCCAGATCTCTTGACTGGGGGTGAATGTTTTGATTTGTTCTGCATTCCGTCCATCAATTGTGTGTCTTTTGCTTTCCCGCCCTAAGTGCGCCAGGTATGCCCAGATATGGGTCCTGGGCTCACTGTGCCACTGGAATTAAGCTATCCTGGCTGAAGAAGGGTGAAACCCCGAAACCGGTCCTAGGATACTGGTTTCCGGTCCAGGGAGGACCTGGCTTGGCAGTTCGGGCTGGACTGTTCCCATGAGGTACAGGGTCAAGGCTGATTTGCATATGGCCAGGTCTAAACTGGGGTGGCATGGTGAGCAAAAGAATGATGGATTAAACCCAAATCGCTTGACTGGGGGTGAATGCTTTTATTTGTTCTGCATTCCGTCCATCAATTGTGTGTCTTTTGCCTTCTTTTCCAAAGCACGCACTGTGTACAATCCACTCGTTACCGCCCAAAAAGGCCACGAAATGAGAGTAGGAAAAGTGTGCCTCTCCTCAGAAAGCGGAGACACTCTCGAGAAAGCTTCAGCCTTGAACGGGGGCAACTACGGAAAAGAGACGACCCTCGCACAAACTTTAGGGAAGAAAGATCGTTAAGGTGAACATAAATGCCAGGACCGCCTTTGTACAGAACCACGAAATAGGGTGGGGTATTAGCCTGTATATAACGGAATACACTATCGGTCTCTCACTTTGAGGTCCCCACCTCACCAGTAGCTGAATATCTGTGCCTCAAAATCTTCAGTAACAACCTTCCAATATGCAAATTACATACCTTTTACCACCCCACTGGCGATAACTTACTTTTTCATCAAACAACTAATGGAAATTATCTCTACCAAAGATGACCACTCACTATCCCAAATCTATCTTGTTGACTTCAACCTTAACTGGTCTAAGTACAAAGATTAAACGGTGATCTGTCTTAACGTTTTCCTAGCAGAGATGGGCCTTTTTCCAATTCTGTGACCGACCAAATCACAACAAAGGAGAAATTCTGGATCTCATTATCGCTAAAAGTAATACCATCACACTGTTAGACATTACTCCTAGTGACTGGTCCGACCACTGCAGCATCTTCTTCCTTACAAATAGGGAGGTGATACTGAAAAAGAGCAAGCCCAAGAAAATGTAACATTAGAAAAGGGACCTCACGAATATTGACACGGACTGTGGTTCAACGACAACCTAAACTCAGATTGTCGCAACTTAAGAGCAGCTGAACGCCTATGGAGATCAAAACCATTTGCCTTTAACAAAAAAGCCCTTAGTACGGTTAGAATCTCCTACAAGAAAAAAATCAAGACTACTAAGGCAGACTACTTCAGATTGCAGCTTAGACAAGCCTCTAACCACCCCCAAAAACTTTTTGAAATTGTCAAACCGCAATCGGGGATAGCTTCTAATCACATCGACTCAACAGAATAGTCCCCTTCCTGCTACGATTTGGCTATCTTCTTTATCAAGAAAACTAAAGCCATCAACCTTGACCTCGAAGCAAAGAGGGCCTGTCTTACTTCGCTTTAGTTCAGCCTGTCCTCTCGGCGATGCAAAATCTGCTCAGTATCAGCACTTAGAACAGGGCCACTTGAAACTCCTTCTCGCCCCTCAGTGAAGATGACATCTACAAAACTCTGCTTAGCATTAACCCCTCCAATCACTTTAGCGACCCTCTGCCACTAGTTATCTTCAAAGAAATCAAGGAGGCGCTTATTCCCCTATGGACTAAAATTGTTAACGATTCTTTAACTCAAGGTAAGATCCCTGAATGTCTAAAAGCAGCCAAGGTCTCACCTATACTCTAAAAAAAAAAACCTGATGCAGACAGATCTGATCTCAACAACTTTTGTCCCATCCCCAACATTCCTACTCTGGATAAGCTATTAGAGAAATGATTCCAATCACCACTGTGCTCGCACATCGAGACCTTCAATCTCCTGGATCAATATCAATCTGGCTTCAGGAGAGGTCACAGTACTGAATCTGCACTCCTCCACATCACTGATGATATCTTAATCATTCTAGACCATTATGAATCCTGCCTCCTAATCCTCCTTAATCTCTCTTCTGCATTTGACCCCGTTAATCACGATAAACTTCTAGCTATTCTGGAACATAGGATGGGCCTCTCCGGCTTCGTACTGGAATGGTTCTCTTCCTTCCTTCATAATAGATCCCAAAGAGTGAAGTTGAACCATACCTTATCCCATCCGTCTGCAGTTTCCATGGGGGTCAGCAAGGTTCGTCCCTTTCTCCTATACTCTCTAATCTTTTCCTGGAACCACTAGCAAATCTTCTATCTTCCTTGAACATGCTCTTCCGTATATATGCAGATGACACTCAACTCTACCTGAAAATCAATTCATCTGAAGACTTCATCTCACTCAACTCATCCTTGATGATTATTCAAAACTGGCTAACTGAAAACCATCTTCTGCTGAACACCTCTAAAACTGAATTCCTTCTCATCCCCCCCCCCCCCCAAGCACACCCTCAAGATTGACACCTGGATGAAACACCTCACCACCTTCAACAGCTCCCCGGTTATCATCGACTCAGCAAAATCTCTTGGAATCACCCTGGACTCACACCTAAACATGAAGAAAAATATGAGCAAAATGTGTAAGGGTGTCAATCACCAAATAAGGACTTTAAGGAACCTAAAACCATTCCTCCCATAAGAAGACTTCAAGAAGGTGGTACAAGCACTTGTCCTACCTAGGCTAGACTATGGAATTGCAACGCGCAGTGGCCTCCCCAAATATTCCTTAGCCCCGCTTCGGGCCTCCCTGAATGCCACGGCCAGACTGATTACCGACACTAAAAGAAATGAGTAAAATGTTTAACCACCCCCTGAGCACACTATAGATCTAATCAGAAGTAGTCTCAACTTAAATAAAGCTGCAAAAAATTCATATTAGTAGGCAATCCACAATAATCAAAATTATTCCAAGTCCAATCTTCAAAAGTTGTAGTCACTTTAAATCTTCAAAGGTTTATTCCAATAGATTGTGAATACAGTTTTCAGTACATCAGTCTCTTTGTGAAGATGGTACATCACCAGCCAACACGTGTTTCGTCGTGTCTATATACAACACATAGACTTCCTCAGGGCTCGAAATAATGATTCTCTCCTGGAAATTTGACTTCCCGTCTTGTTACCAGGTATAGCGTCTAAGTTATCAAAACATGAATCCAGTATTCCTCACAAATATTTCAGTCACTTCTAAGTATTTCCTTGTTATGGTAGTTTCACGAGGTGAGAATAATATTCGATCAACTTGGTGCTAAATACCTGTAATTACAAATTAGCCGTTCTTAATTATAGTTTGAGGACATGTGCGCGTCCGTGTATGAATTTTGTGCAGCTTTATTTAGGTTGAGACTACTTCTGATTCAAGTCAAGTTAAGTTTAAATTTGTATAGCGCACTACTCACCCAGAGGGTCTCAAGGCGCTTGAGGGAGGGGGGAACTTTACTTATCAAATATCCACGTTTTTAGTTGTTTTCTGAAGGAGAGGTGGTTCTGTGTGAGGCGGAGGTGGGTGGGGAGAGAATTCCAGGTCTTGGTCGCTAAGTAGGAGAAGGATCTTCCCCCCATGGTGGATCTTTGGATGCGTGGGATTGCGGCGAGGGCTTGATTGGACAATCGTAGTTGGCGGGTGGGGGTGTAAAAGGACAGGCGCGTGTTGAGGTATTCGGGTCCTAGGTCGTAGAGGGCTTTGTGTGCGTGGGTGAGGAGACGGAACTTTATTCTCTTGTTGACGGGGAGCCAGTGGAGGTCTTTCAGGTGACCGGAAATGTGAGCTTGGCGGGGAATGTCTAGAATGAGTCTGCTTGAGGCGTTTTGGATGCGTTGGAGTTTATTCTGTAGTTTGGCTGTGGTTCCGGCGTAAAGGGTGTTTCCGTAGTCCAGTCGACTTGTGACCAGTGCATGGGTGACCGTCTTTCTTGTTTCGGTGGGGATCCAATAGAAGATTTTTTTGAGCATACGTAGGATGTTGAAGCATGATGATGAGACGTCGTTGACTTGTCTGGTCATCGAGAGGGAGGAGTCCAGGATGAAGCCCAGGTTACGTGCGTGGTCCGTTGGTATGGCTGCGGTTCCCAGGGCCGGTGGCCACCATGAGTCGTCCCAGGCGGAGGGGGATGATCCTAAGATGAGGACTTCCGTTTTGTCCGAGTTCAGTTTTAAACGGATGTTCTTCATCCACTCGGCTACTTCTTTCATCCCTTCGTGTAGGTTGATTTTGGCTGTGTTTGGGTCTTTGGTGAGGGAGAGGATCATCTGGGTGTCGTCTGCGTAGGAGATAATGTTGAGGTTGTGTTGGCGCGCAATGGATGCGAGGGGACTCATGTATACGTTGAAGAGGGTGGGACTGAGTGAAGATCCTTGTGGTACGCCGCAGATGACTTCGGTGGCCTCTGATCTAAAAGGGGGGAGGCGGACTCTCTGGGTTCTTCCGGCGAGGAACGAGATGATCCAGTCCAATGCTTTTCCTTGTATTCCGACGTTGCTGAGGCGTTGTATAAGGGTGCTATGGCAGACTGTGTCGAAGGCTGCGGAGAGGTCAAGTAGGATGAGGGCAGCTGTTTCTCCGTTGTCCAGTAGAGTTTGAATGTCGTCTGTTGCTGCGATGAGGGCGGTCTCGGTGCTGTGTTTGGCTCGGAAGCCGGACTGTGAAGGGTCGAGGGATTTTTTGGATTCGAGGAAGGCGGCGAGTTGACTGTTGACGGCTTTCTCAATGACTTTGGCAGGGAAAGGGTGTAGCGAAATGAGGTGGTAGTTCTTGAGTTCAGTGGGGTCTGCTGAGGGTTTCTTCAGGAGGGCGCTGAGTTCGGCATGTTTCCAGCTTTCCGGGAAGGTAGCGGAGTTGAGGGAGCAGTTGATGACGTCTCGGAGATGGGGTGCGATAATGGAGTCTGCTTTGTTGAAAATGTGGTGGGGACATGGGTCGGTTGGTGATCCTGAGTGGATGGTGTTCATCAGGCGAATGGTGTCTTCAGTGGTGATTGGGTTCCAGGCGCAAAGGTTGTGGGAGGGGGGGTTCTAGTTCAGAGGTGGGTGGGGTGGACTGGTCTCCAAAGCTGTTATGTATGCCAGCGATTTTGTTGTGGAAGAACGAGGCTAGAAAGTCGCAGAGGTCTTGGGAGGGAGTGATGTCGTTGGTGCCGGCGGTGGGGTTAGTAAACTCTTTGACGATGTTGAAAAGTTCCTTGCTGTTGTGGGCGTTCTTGTCGAGTCGATCCTTGAATGCTGATTTCTTGGTGGATCGGATCAGTTGGTGGTGTTTCGGGGTGGCGTTCTTGAATGTGGCCAGGTTGTCAGTGGTTGGGTTTTTTCGCCAGGCTTTCTCGAGGGTGCGACAGATCTTCTTGGATTTCTTAAGGTCATCATTGAACCAGGGGGCTTTTTTGCTGCCTTGCTTGATTTTATGGTTTTTCAAGGGTGCTAATTCGTCAGCGCAGTGGGTGATCCATTGTGTGAGGTTGGTGGCTGCTTTGTTTGGGTCCGAAGATTTTCCAGGAGGGTTTTGGTGAAGCGACGTGAAGAGCTGGTCGGTGGTAATTTTGTTCCAGTTTCTCCGGGGAATTGGTTGTGGGTCGTAGTCTTTTTGTAGTTGAAGTGAACGCAGCTGTGGTCCGTCCAATGGAGAGCTGTGGTGTGATTAAAGGAGATGTGCTTGCTGGAGGTGAAGATTGGGTCGAGCGTGTGCCCGGCATTGTGGGTGGGGGTGTCAACAAGTTGTTTGAGTCAGAGATTGGCGAGGTAGTCCAGAAAGGTGGTGGTGTTGCTGTCGTTCTTTTCCAGGTGGAAGTTGAGGTCTTCCAGTAGAATGTAGTCCTCGGAGGGGAGGGCGTGAGGGCTGATGAAGTCAGTGATGTCTTCGCTGAATTGTGTGCGGGGTCTATAGATGAGGGTGCCCCTGAGTGTGGTCTTAGGGTCGGTGTGAATCTGGAAGTGAAGGTGCTTGGCGGTTGTGAGGTTGTCATCGGAACTGGTCGTGATGCGGATGGTGTTCTTATGGGCGATGGCGATGCCTCCTCCTGTTTGGTTGATGCTGTCCTTTCGGATGATCTTGTAGCCGTCTGGGATGGCTATGGCGATGTCGGGCGTTGATGAGGCGTTTATCCAGGTTTCAGTAAGAAAGGCGATGTCCGGCGATGTGGTGTCGAGTAGGTTCCAAAGTTCAATGGCGTGTCTGTGGACCGAGCGGGTGTTGAGCAGGATGCACTTCAGGTGGTTAGTGTCGGAGCTCTGTTTGGAGTCTGTGGATTTGGTGTGGGTCCTGATGCAGTCGAACTTGCAGGAGTGGCAGGTGAAGGGTCCGTGGGTGTGTCCTGGGGCGGCTTGGTTGCAGTTTGGTTTCTGTAATTACAGAAGTGTGGGGTGTTGGATACGCGCCCTCCCTCTAGATGCACCAACTGTAGACCAGCATAGTGAATACGATTGTCCCTGATACCCAGTGTGGAGCGCCAGACAGGCTGTCAGTATCCATCCTCTAGTGCAAAAGAAATGAGCACATCTACCCAGCCTTAAGATCTCTAAAGTGGCTACCCTACACAGCTAGAATACAATTAAAGATTGCCGTTCTGACACACAGAGCCCTTCACCACAAATCAACCTGATATCTGGGACAAAAACCTGAATTTTCAGTGGGTGGCAGACCTCCCAGAAGTGCTACCGCATTGCTACTCAAACCGCAGACATTTCGTAAAAAGAAAACAAGGCTCAGAGCGTTCTCTGGCGTAGCACCCAAGATCTGGAACTCTCTCCCACTGGAAATTCGCAGAATCCCCTACACGGTGGCGTTCAAAAAGGAAGTAAAAACAATCTAACTAACAAGTTCCTGCCTTAATTTGTCCATGGCTCGTCTGTTTTCGAAGTGTCAGTTTATTTGATTTTTAAATTTTTTTTACTATCAATTATGAATATCTTTGATTCATTGCCTTACCTATTATGTAACATTGTGCCTTACAGTTTTGTATTGACTTTTTTTTGTGCTCACATTTATGCACAATTGCACTAGCTTAACAGGTTAGCCTCCCTTACCTCAACTTTCCCCTACTTTGTTTCCGCTTCCCATAATGTGAAGCGCTTGGATATCTTTCGGGGTCTTGTTCGCGCTATACAAAACGTTTAAAATAAATAAAATAAACGCTGCGGCCTCTGTCAAATTTAATCTCGCTCCCAGGAATGTCTTTTGTCTCCCTGAAACTGGGAATGAATTTTGTAGGTTCAAGGAGAAACCTTATGCATGAATGACTTTCATCATTTTATTTATGCTTTAGCAGCATTGTGTAAGCGGCTTCGCCTTAACCAGCCAATTGCACAGGTTCAGGTGGACATACATCAAACTGCCTTCTGAAGTGCACAATCACCACTGTTCAAGTTTCAGAATTAATAGATTGATTTAAACCCCCAACTGAGCTCAACAATCCTACAAAATACACACATAAAATGACTATAAAAGATATCAGTAATTCCTTTAACCAACCATCAATAAATAAACTCAATTCAAAATCTAATTAAAATATCTTCAAAAAATGTAAAAAAAACATGAGAAAACATTATATAGCACATCAATCCGTTCAGGGGGAACAATATAATCATCCACAGTTGTAATATTAGAACTACAATAAAAAGGTTTTAAAAACAGTCTACGAGGTTCAGCAAGAGCTGGGCAGAAAAAAGCACATGGTGAAAATCTTGGCTGCCTCCCTTGCGTAGCTCATCCAGAGAATTAACCATCTTACACACTGTGGTCTAGTAACAAGGACAAGTCGCTCTGGGCCCTACCACATGATACTATATTTGGGAACAAATTGTACATTTTTAGTCTACTACAATGTGCACGATCTGTCTCAAAGCTCAATCTCAGTAAGTCATACTCGAGATAAAATTCCAACTGGCCAGGAATCGAGAAGTGATAGTGTACAATCGGGTTTAGAAATTGCAAATTGAGGATTTACCACTAAAGTATCATTGCTACGATGGCTAAAGCGAATTCAAGTTATAATAGTTTCCTGAGAGAACCTTTCACCACTGAAACGCACTTTGCGAAAACCCCAAAAGGAAGTAACCTAAGAAACTGCTTGCCTTTGCTGTTTATCAGCAAGTATAGATAAGCAACTTTAAGGTCCATGGTCATCATGTAATGCCCTCTTCGCAGGAGTGGGATGATCTCTTGCAGTCAAACGACAGGAAATCTGCCTTTTCTCCACGGTCACCCTGGATTTTTCACCTTTGCCCGGCCTTATTTTTGTTTGCTGGCTTTAGACCTTTGTACACTTTACCCCTACTAACCAGTAGTAAAGTGCCTGTCCTCCTCTTTAAACATGGTCAAATTGGCATACTCTTAATTGGTATATTTGCCTATACGTCCCTAGTATAGGATACAAAGAGTACCCAGGGCCTTAAAGTTAAATGCCACTCGTGGACTGCAGCACATTTTGTGCAAACATGGCTTCAATCCTACCGTTTTAGCCTGAGTGTAATTCAACCTGTCAAATAAACCCATTTGACAAGTCAAAACTTCCATTTTAAATATTAAATCATCCTCTTTGTACGCTTAGTAGCCCACAATGCAGGGTGACTGCTATTGAATTGAATTGACTCATATAGTGCATGGCTACCCGAAAGCATCCCAGCTAAGCTGATATAAGTAGGCTATGTAGAAATTTATTAACATGTCCTTACATTGACTAGCACCCAAAAGCTATTTTGCACTGTGGCAGGCCTAGCTGTATATGTAGAAAAACAGAGTACAGATTAAAATCCTAACACTGTATGACTAGAATGGGACTAGGAAGAAAAATAATTACACAACTATTTTTTAATAAGTATTAAGAATCCAATCAATGGTGGGGACAGACCTCCTATGCTGCTAATGGCTTATCTATTCAGCAGCGCATTGGAATTTGCTTTGTTCCATTGTGTGGCAGCTTCTCTCTGTGTTTCCTGCCATTTATACACGTTGGGTTTCCTTGTCTGATCGGGGCCCTATAGAAGCGGGCACGTTAGCTCTCTTTCTCAAAGTGGAAACTATACTAGAGTCTGCAGCTGTATTGAGTTTACGGGAAGAATGTTTTTACTTCTTCTCCAACCTGGGTGTCCCTGCTGTTGCTGAGTGTGGCTCTTTTAAAGCCTCCCTCGCTCCACAATACTTGGTAACTTTGGCAGTTGAGGAATATGTTACTTACCAGTATGCATCTGTTCTTGGCATGTAGGGCTGCTGACATTCATATCTGTGCATTGATCGCCGCCTAGTGTTGGGTCCAGATGATTGCACCTTGTTGTCCTGGAAGAGTCTTCGAAGTATCGCGAGATAGGTGACTCCTCCCCTGGACTACAGTGCGCATGGGCATCTTCTCCATCCTCAGATTGTTTTTCGCCATTATGGCAGAGATGGAGATAGTAAAGTAAGAGATGGCCATGCAAAAGATAATGCTGCAGCTGCGACAGGCACCGGGGAGGGGGGCGGGCGATATGAATATCAGCAGTCCTACATGCCAAGAACAGATGCATACTGGTAAGTAGCATATTCTGTTCGAGGCATGTGGGCTGCTGAATTCATATCTGTGCATAGACTGTATAGCAGTATCTCCTCTAGCGGTGGTTACCTGTGCCCGCTGCAGCAGTTTGAAAAAGAGTTTTGAGGACAGCCTGGCCTACAGCAGCTTGCTGCTTTGCTTGCACGTCTACACAGTAGTGTTTTGTGAAAGTGTGTTTGGTAGTCCATGTGGCTGCTCTACATATGTCTTTAAGAGGAATATTCCCTTGGAAAGCCATGGCTGCCCCCATTTTTCGCGTAGAGTGCGCTCTTGGGGGGACAGTTAAAGTGAGTTTAGCCTTTTGATAACATATTTGAATGCATTTAACGATCCATCTGGCTATTCCTGACTTTGATATTGGATTTCCTTTATGTTGTGGTGAAAAAGCAACAAATAATTGCTTTGTTTTCCTAAATGATTTCGTTCTGTCCACATAATAAAGCAGAGCTCTCTTTACATCCAGTGTGTGTAGGGATCTTTCAGCTACTGACTGTGGATTTTTGAAGAACACTGGCAGTTCTATTGATTGATTAATATGGAAATTGGATATGACCTTTGGCATAAACTTAGGGTTTGTTCTAAGAACCACCCTGTTAGCATACACTTGCATGAAGGGTTCCTAAATTGTTAGTGCTTGTACCTCGCTAACTCGCCTGAGTGAGGTAATGGCATTAAGAATGCCACCTTCCACGTTAAGAATTGCAGTTCGCATGAGTGTAGAGGTTCGAAAGGAGGTCCCATAAGTCTGGTAAGTACTATATGTAGATTCCAGACTGAGGAAGGTGGGTGTCTTGGAGGGATCACCCTTTTAAGACCCTCCATAAAAGCCTTTATTGCTGGTACTCTAAACAGTGAAAGGTGTTGCCTGTTTTGAAGGTATACTGCTATAGCCGCGAGGTGTAGTCTTATGGAAGAGTATGCTAGGTTGAATCTTTGAAGATGCAGCAGGTAACATATAATGTTCGGTATGGAAGCATCTAAAGGGTTGATTTGGTTATTGTTGCAGTAAATAACAAATCTCTTCCATTTAGCTGCATAGCACGCTCTCGTAGTTGGTCGTCTTGCCTCTTTAATGATATTCATGCAGTCTGGAGACAAGTTAAGGTATCCAAATTTTAAGACTTCAGGAGCCAGATCGCTAGGTTCATCTGATTGGGATCTGGGTGTCTGATTTCTCCATGGTTCTGAGTTAGAAGATGGGGTGCGAGGCACAGTCTTTGATGAGGAACTACTGAAAGTTCCAGGAACGTTGTGTACCATGGCTGTCTCGCCCATGTGGGAGCAACTAGGATAAGTGTGAGTGACTGCTGCCGCAGTTTGCGTGCCACCAGCGGAATCAGTGGTGCTGGGGGAAAGCGTACGCAAATCTGCCTGACCAGTTCATCCATATCGCATTGCCTTGTGACAACGGATGAGGGAACCTGGCGGCAAAGTACTGGCATTTAGAGTTTTCGTTTGTGGGAAACAGGTCTATCTCTGGGTGCCCCCAATGCCTGAAGAATGGTTGGAGAACTTGGGGGTGAATCTCCCATTCGTGTAGTTGCTGGCTGTGCCTGCTGAGCAGGTCTGCAATTTGATTGTCTTTTCCTGGGAGGTGTTCTGCCAGGAGAAAGATATATTTTGGAATTGCCCACTTCCATATGCTCTGTGCTAAGTGGGGCAGTTGTGGAGAGTGTGTTCCTCCCTGTTTCTGGATATAGTACATTGCTGTCATGTTGTCCGTCCGGATCAACACAGTCTTGCTGTACAAGTATTTTTGGAATGCTTTCAGGGCTAGGAATATCGCTAGCAACTCTAGTTGGTTGATATGCAGTTTCTTTTGCTTGATTGTCCAGAGCCCTTGTATTATGTAGTGAAGGAGGTGGGCTCCCCAGCCTGTCAGTGATGCGTCCGCTGTTAGTACTAGTTGTGGAACCGGCTCTTGGAACAGTGGCCCCTTGGAAAGGTTTTGTGGGTTCCGCCACTGCAGAGAGCTGTGAGCGCAACTGTCTACCAACACTAGGTCTTTTAGCTGTCTTTGAGCTTGGTTCCATTGCCGTGCTAGGCATTCTTGCAATGGACGCATGTGAAGTCTGGCATAGGAGACAATGAATATGCAGGAGGCCATCATGCCTATGAGCTGCATGAAGACTCGAGCTGGAAGAGAGTGTTGTGGCAGAAATTTGCGAATGAGCATCTGCATGCTGGCTATCCTCGCTGAGTTTGGGTATGCCTTTGCCACTAAGGTATCTATAGTAGCTCCCAGATATTGTTGTCTGTGGGATGGTTGTAGATGCGATTTTGGGTAGTTTATGGAAAACCCTAGGCTGTGTAGCAGCTGAAGTGTTTGAGACGTGTCTCTTGCACATTGTTGGTACGATTTTGCTTGTATCAGCCAATCGTCTAGGTACGGGAATACATGGATGTGTTGCCTCCTGAGATGTGCAGCTACTGTCGCTAAGCATTTTGTAAACACTCTTGGAGCCGTGGTCACCCCGAAGGGGAGAACCTTGAATAGGTAGTGTTGACCTTCTATTGTGAATAGGAGATATTTTCTGTGAGCTGGATGGATGGGTATGTGAAAATACGCGTCCTTGAGGTCCAATGTTGCTAGGAAGTCTCCTTGCTGTAGCAACGGGAGCACTTGCTGAAGTGTGATCATATTGAAGTGTTTTGACAGTATGTATTGATTTAGGGGTCTGAGGTCCATTATTGGTCTGAGTGAACCGTCCTTCTTGGGAATAAGGAAGTATAGGGAGTATACTCCTGTCCCTTGGTGTTGGAAAGAGACTAGCTCTATGGCCCCCTTTTCCAGCATGCATTTCACCTCTTGTTGTAGCAGGGTGATGTGTTCTTTGGACATAGGACGGTGTCTGGGTGGTATGTTTGGTGGGGTAGAGGTGAGTTCTAGGCAATAACCATACTGGATAATTTGTCTCACCCACCTGTCCGTGGTAATTGTGTTCCAGACAGGTAGGAATTGTTGGAGTCTGCCTCCGACCGGTGTTAGGTGGTTTGGAGGTAGTGTGATGAAGTCACTTTTGTGGCAGTGGAGGCTCTGGTGTTATTGCCTCCACGTCCTCTCCCCTTGTTATTGTTGCCCCTACAGCCTCCTCTGTTGGAGTTCTTGTTAAAGGAACCTTGGGTGTTGCCTTTGTATGTAGATGAGGTCTGTGAAGTATTGCCTCATGTAGCTGCTCTGTATGAGGAGCGTCGAAAGGAACCTCTGTGTTGCTGAAACTGCAATGCACCCATTGATTTTGCAGTTTCTGTGCCTTTCTTCATTTTGTCTAGAATGGTGTATACTGAAGGGCCAAAAAGGAAGTCTTGATTGACTGGTTGGTTAAGAATGGTGGACTGCACCTCGTTCTTAAAGCCCGAAATTCGTAGCCATGCATGTCGTCGTAGTAAAACGCTAGTGTTAATAGTGTTGGCTGCGTCAAGCACAAATTTGATGGAGGCGTTTGTAATAAATTTTCCCTCCTGTATGAGGTCATTAGCTTGGGCTTTAAAAGGCTCAGGCAGGTGTTGCATTAAGCTTTTAAGCTGGTCATAGTGTGCTCTGTCGTAACGAGCTAGCAGAGCTTGTGTATTCGCAATTCTCCATGAATTGGTGGCCTGTGATGCTACCCTTTTACCCGACGTGAGTCCCAGGCTCTCCACACCACTGGAGTCAAGCTATGCAGGCTGAAGAAGGCTGATCGCAAGAAACCGGTCCTTGGATGCTTGATGTGGAGAAGTGTGGCTCAGGGGTTAGAGGCGGCAGACCCGGAAGCTGAGATCGGCCCTGGACCAGGGTTCAATTCCCCACCCCGACGGGGGTTGTGCTCAATAATTCCACGGACTCGATAATTCTCCCTCCGGTGCCTACTCGACTCACGGGTTCACACTCTGCAACTCTGGGCAATAGCTTGCTTAATCTCCACAACGGCCCCTCGTGGCGGGATGCCTGGCTTTCACCTTGTGGATACCCTGCCGGGGTATCTCACAGGGGAATACCAGGACGGGTTCCCTAAGCAAGCGCATAGATGCCTGCGATGTGGGCGATTTGCGCTATATAAATACATGTACATTCACATTTACATTCCGGTCTGGGAAAGACAAGGCTTGGTAGTTCGGACTGGACTGTTCCCATGAGGCACAGGGTCAGAGCTGATTTGCATATAGCCAGTGTCTAACCCAGGGTGGTGTGGAGTGCAAAAAAACGACAGATTTAGGCCTAGATCCTTGTACTGGGGTGAATGTATGACATTGTTCTACATTCTGTCCATCAACTGTGTTTTTTGCAATTTTCACTCCGAGTGTGCTGGGTATACTCAGACGTGAGTCCCAGGCTCTCCACACCACTGGAGTCAAGCTATCCAGGCTGAAGAAGGCTGATAGCCAGAAACCAGTCCTTGGATGCTTGATTCCGGTCTGGGAAAGACATGGCTTGGTAGTTCGGACTGGACTGTTCCCATGAGGCACAGGGTCAGAGCCGATTTGCATATAGCCAGTGTCTAACCCAGGGTGGTGTGGAGTGCAAAAAAACGATGGATTTAGGCCCAGATCCTTGTACTGGGGTGAATGTATGACATTGTTCTACATTCTGTCCATCAACTGTGTTTTTTGCAATTTTCACGTCAAGTGTGCTGGGTATACTCCGACGTGAGTCCCAGGCTCTCCACACCACTGGAGTCAAGCTATCCAGGCTGAAGAAGGCTGATAGCCAGAAACCGGTCCTTGGATGCTTGATTCCGGTCTGGGAAAGACATGGCTTGGTAGTTCGGACTGGACTGTTCCCATGAGGCACAGGGTCAGCTGATTTGCATATAGCCAGTGTCTAACCCAGGGTGGTGTGGAGTGCAAAAAAACGATGGATTTAGGCCCAGATCCTTGTACTGGGGTGAATGTATGACATTGTTCTACATTCTGTCCATCAACTGTGTTTTTTTGCAATTTTCACCCTTTTACCCGAGGCCTCTAGTGTTTTGGACTCCTTATCAGGAGGAGGAGCCTCCCCTGTTGTCTGTGAGTTGGCCCTTTTGCGTGCATTAGCCACTACCAGTGAGTCTAATGGTAACTGACCTCTGATCTTCAGCTTCTGGAAGTTCTTGGTCATCATCAAAGATGTTGTCTGGTTCCGATGCCTGTCGCTGCATCTCTTGCCTAGCGGCCCGTCGAATCCGGATGGTTTTCTTCGACCGGAATTGGGCACAGACTGGGCAGGATTCTTCCTTATGGTCTGGTGATAGACACTTGTTGCATACTTGGTGCTTGTCAGTATGCGGGAACTTGGGGTGGCATTGTGGGCACTTTTTGAACGGGCTCCTTTCCATCTGCAGCAGGCCCACGTGGCATCGAAAAGGCCCAACGGCCCGCGTCGATGACCGGTTCTACATGGAAAGTTCGATCGAGTCAATGAGTACCGAGCGAAAACAATACCGTCGAAGTTAAAGGCCTTTTGGCCTTTAGAAAAGTTTAGTTTCGATTCCGAAGTTGGAGTATAAGAATAACATCCAAACCCAATGGCGGAAAAAAACAATCTGAGGATGGAGAAGATGCCCATGCGCACTGTAGTCCAGGGGAGGAGTCACCTATCTCGTGATACTTCGAAGACTCTTCCAGGAACACAAGGTGCAATCATCCGGACCCAACACTAGGTGGCGATCTATGCACAGATATGAACTCAGCACCCCACATGCCTCGAACTATTTTTTACTCTGAGATAGAAGCAGAGTTTCTAGCAGGAAGCAGGTGTCTGTTCCTCCTTCAGGTGGACCCCAGTTTTTATGTGGAACTAGTGACAGCCCCAACAGGGTCGTGAACCAAGGTTGACAGGCCCATGAGGGAGCTACTAGGATCAGTGTGAGGGATCTTTGTCTGAGTTTCCGAACCGCCCATTTAATGAGTGGGAGAGGTGGAAAAGCGTAGGCAAATATCCCTGACCAGTTCATCTATAGTACATAGCTTTTAGAGAGCGGGTGTGGATACCTGGAGGCAAAGTTTGGGCAATTTGTGCTTTGGTGTGTGGCCAAAAGATATATTTGAGGGAATTCCCAACTTTGAAAGTATGGGAGGAGATCTTGAGGGTGAAGTTCCCATTCAGTGATTTGCTTTCTCTCTACTGAGATCGGCAATCCGATTGTCTTCTACTGGGAGGTGTTCTGCTAGGAGATAGATTTTGTGGTGAATGGCCCACTTCTAAATGTCTTGATCTAGGTCTGACAGTTCGAGAGAGTGTGTCCCCCCCTGTTTTTGTACATAATACATAGCTGTCATGTTGTCTGTGTGAACTAGGACAGCTTTGCCGACCAGATGAGTCTGAAATGCTTTGAGCGCTAGAAACAATGCTAGCAGCTTTAAATGATTTATGGGGCAAGTTCTTTGCTGTTGACTCCACAGGCCTTGCACGGTGTGATTTTCGAGATGAGCCCCGCCCCAACCAGTGAGGGACGCGTCCGCTGTTAGCATTGTCTGTGGAACTGGGTCTATGAAGGGCCATCCTTTTGATACATTTTGTGGATTCCATAACTCCAGAGAGAGAGGAATATGGCCCTGTACAACACTAGATTTGTTAAAAGACACTGTGATTGGTTCCACTGACTTGCTAAGCATTCCTTAAGAAGACGCACGTGAAGCCTGGCATGGGGAACAATCATGATGCAAGAGGCCATTATTCCCAGCAGCTGCATATACACTCGAGCTGGTAGTGAGTGGGCTGAAAATGAGAGAACTAGAGCATGAATATTGCGAATTCTGGCTGCATTGGGAAAGGCTAGAGCTCTTTGAGTATCTAAAGTGGCTCCTAGATAGTTTTGAGCGCTGGAATGTTAATGATGTGATTTCAACACATTGACTGTGAAGCCCAGTTGGTGCAGTAACACACAAGTTACTTACCTTTGGTAACAATATATCTGTAAGAAACATTAGTTAGTGTTAGATTCCTTACCTTAGATTTCTTACCTTAGAATTACCTCCAGGCGTCAGACTTGATCCGGAAAGTTTTCGTCAGCAGTACCCCAGTGCATCGAAAGGTGGCATCGTGCGGCTCTGCGTCAGTCGTTGGCGTCGTGGTCGCCAAGATGACTTGCGCGCTGATGTCAGTTCTTTCTTTTTCGGCGGCAGCAAGCGCAGATCTGAAGAGAGCGGTACTCCCAGTCACTTTTGGACTGAGGTTTTTCGAGGCTTTTTGTCTCTATTTTTACGAGTTGATCGACTCCTGGTGCCATAGGGATGCCCAGTTTCAAGTCCTGCGGAGACTGTCATCGTATAATGTCGGTGACGGACCTGCACAGCGTGTGTCTCGACTGCCTGGAACGCGACCACGATCGCTCCATTTCATCCCAATGCGCCCTATCGTACCTGGCTAAAAGTGCTTGGGTTGCCTTGGCAATAGAGCTACTAGCGGATATGATTCGTCAGGCTCCTGACATCCATGGCATCTCCCTAGGCGGCCAAAACAACAAAGTAGCGCTCTTCGCGGACAACCTCATCCTTACGCTTACTAAACCCAGAGAGTCCTTGCAGGCAGTGCACTCAGCGCTGTGCCTCTTTGAAAGTGTCTCTGGCGGAAAATCAAACACAGCAAGTCCTGGGCGCTCAACCTTACCATCCCACAGGCAGAAATCCCCCATCTGGAACAGTTAGCCTCCTATCGATGGACAGCACAGCATATCGGCTATCTTGGCTTACAGTTGACCACCTTGCTGGATGGTTGGACACAAGTCAACTGGCGGGAGTGCCGACGATCGGTCCTCGAAGACTTGCAGCGGTGGAAGCTGCTTGTGCCGTCATGGCTGGGCAGACTCAATGCGATTAAGATGTCCATTTTACCTAAAATCTTATATTTATTTCAGTGTCTCCCCACTCCCCGCTTCTCACAAGCGCTTCTCTTGGCACCGCGAGATCGGGGGGGACTGGCCTGCCCTAATATGGTGGAGTACTATTGGGCTGCGCACCTTCGTTTTATAATAGAATGGGGCGTGACTGAGAGCGAAAAGGGGTGGCTACACATGGACAGAGCCGTGACTGGGGCGCACCATCTGGAATGTAGCATGGAAACCCAAGGCGGGGCAGTCCCCGAGTGCATACCTGGCGGTGCCCACGAAAACGCTGCTGGAGATCTGGGACAGGATTGCGGTACGCAGGGGCCTCACGACCTTTCCCTCGCCACACACCCCACTTGAGGGGAACCCGAGCTTTCCCCGGCCCATCGCACCAGAGCTTACCATAAGTGGCCTCAAGGCAATTGTAGAGTCCTTACAGATCTGTTTGATGGGGGCTCTCTTAAGACCTTCGCTCACTGCAGGGAGGAATTCCGACTACCATCTGAGGCTAGGATGCAATATACTGAACTGAGGCACTGGGTAATGACAGATGAAACGTACCAGGCGGCTATACGCGCGTTCACCCCGTTTGAGCGGCTGGCTCGCTCCTTTACTGAGTCGAGGGGCCTGATCTCAAAAATGTATCGGATTCTGCAGCATCCTCACACGCCGCCCTCTCATCCGTACCAGCAACGCTGGCACTCTATCTCGGGCACAGACATCGCTCTGGCACAGTGGCTCCGTCTGTGGCGCGACATACTTAAAGTATATCATAGCATACCTCAACAAGAGAATGCCTATACAATGATGACCCAGTGGTACTACACGCCACAGCGACTGCATAATATGTTTCCGGCATCTTACCCTAAGTGCTGCAGGTGTCGGTCGGCGACCGGAGATTTTCTGCATATATGGTGGACCTGCTCTTTGCTCACCCTCTTCTGGAAGGAGGTCTTGAGCCACATCAGGGGGGTTCTGGGATTTCCTCTGCCTGAAGCCACTAGCACGATACTGCTGGGTATCAAATCTGCAGGCCTGAAGGCACTGACCCGGAGCGACTGGGCATTGGCGCTTCAAATGCTGAGGTACAAAAGGGGGTGAGAATGGACGGAGCAGCTAGGCAGCTCACTGCTCTATATTGGAAAAAAACGGAAGCGCCGCCCATTGCTGCGTGGTTTGTGCGACTCTGGCACGACATATAAGTGGAACTCCTCACAGCTAGACTGCAGGCACGCGACACACGTTTTAAGGCGGTATGGCAACCCCATGAGAAATATTTATGCACAGTAGAACATGCGCGACACATGCCCCCTAAACTCCGGGCGTGCGCCTCGTGGAGGACGCTGTGGCCCCCCCTGAGCCGGACAGGCTGCTATCATAGACACCCCAGTGCGCTAGGCCTAGAACGCTGTAGACGCTATGGACGGGGCAGATGTCTGATGCGGCGCTCTTTCCCCCCGCCTTCTTTGATGCACCCTGGGCCCTTTCTCTTTCCTAGTCTTATCCCTTTACTTATTCCTACTGTCTTCTATGATCTGCTATCATCCCTTCTGATGTTCTGTTGAAGTTCAGACCGCTTTGGTCTCATAGTTATATCCATTCTGGGTTACTGGTTACATCTGGTCCTAGGGACCGGGCTATCTTAGGCAGTGAATGCACGGTATATACTGGGAAACATGTGACGCGGCCGGCCCTGCAGGGTTGTAGGCGGAACGCTGTGTACAATGTTGTTATATTTGAGAACTGTCAATGTTATTTATTGCATATTGCCTTGACGTGGCCGGCCCTGAATGGATTGTAGGCTTAACGCTGTGTACCAGTCACTCTCCTGCGTACTCCCTGTTTCGGGGGTGAAATAAAAAAAGACTTGAATATAAAAGTGCTTGGGTATTGGAACTGTGCCAATAATTTGCAGATTGGGAGGCTTCTCTTTTACCAGAGACGTCTATCAATTTAGACTCTGTCTGGAGGTGGAGAATTTCTTGACGTTTGGGAATTGGATTTTTACGTGCATTAGAAACTACCAAAGAATCTAAGGGTAATTGCCCCCTAATGTAAGCTGGATCTGATGGTGCAGATTTCCATATTTTTTGCCTACCCTGGGGGTGAGGATATGTGCTCGAACAGGATCATTAAACATGTCATCCACATGTCTTAGCACACCCTTGA
Organism: Lissotriton vulgaris; assembly: GCF_964263255.1. NCBI lineage: Eukaryota > Metazoa > Chordata > Amphibia > Caudata > Salamandridae > Lissotriton > Lissotriton vulgaris. Next base: position 2,000,119,760 of record NC_141693.1, on the reverse strand, counting down.
GCATAGGGAGTGTATGAGTGGCTCTTTGGGAACTGCTAAGTGTCTCGAAAAGGAAATCTATGGATTCCTTGTGTAATTCGACCCCATGGTAATTAGCAGCTCTGCTTAATAATTCTTTATAGCCTACATTGTCTTCTGGTGGAGAAGGCTTAGAGGGTAAAGATCAGGATCGTTACCTGTGGGAGAATTAGTGTTGCAATCTCTTCGGTCTGTAAGTGTTGGATCATTGTCCACAGCTCCATCCCTATGCTCATCATCCTGATCATCAGGTGTATATGGTGGTGGTGAGTCAGTAGGTGAAATTAACAATGGTTGTGACTCAGGGGAAGGAGGCGATGGAGGAGGAGAAGAGCGGTTAGTACCCACATGTTTCCTCTTTAAAGGAATGTGGTAGGCTTCTTCATGTTCAGGTTGGCGTTTAAGTGGCAATTTGGTGACAATATGTCCAGTTTTTGGATGAATATACAGTTCCTTCTGTTTTGGGTCCGGTTTTGAGGGCGGAACATCGAAATGGTGCTTCTTCGAGGGAATCGGCACATTTTCTTGTTTCAGCGCTGGTGTTTTGGATGCCGAGGATTTCAGATCCGAAGACGTTTTTGGCGTAGGAGGAGGTGGGGCTGAGCCGGATTTTGACTTTGACACTGAAGGTTTCGGCTCGGTGCCTAAACGAGGAAGACTCAATTCAAAGCCGGAAGGCTGGGGTGTGTTTTGGTACAGGGCCGGAAGGCAGGGTGTCAGAAACATGTTCTGGTGCTGACCGTGGCCCGAAGGAAGGGGTGGGAAGAGAGCCTTTTTCTTGGGCTGAGTTGGACTTTGGGGTAAGGGAGGATCGGTTCTCATGATGTGCTGCCCTTGCGGGATGTCTTCGTCCCCATCGGAGCCAGATCCGGAGACGAGGATAGGCTCCTGTTCTTCCTCGGCTCCCATGGCATTGCCGGTCTCTTGTTCCGAATCTTCTCTAAAGAGGTCCGGAATGGAACCAGTGTGTTGGCTCTGCATGTCGCGACGTCAAGCCCGGCGGTCGAAAATTATCTTTTTCGACTGGAAGATTTACATGCGTTGCAATCCTGTACGTTGAGCTCCAGAGATAAGCAGAAGTTGCACACTTCATGTGAGTCGGTAAGCTGGAACTTCGTGTAGCACAGAGGACAGAATTTGAATGGAGTGTGTTCCATCGACTGCGAGGCGGACAGACGCGGGGAGGCCCATCGGCCTTCCATGAGCTACCCGAACGAAAGAGGGATTTTGTAGTAAATATGATACGTGGAGTATAGAAATACGCGATCGAAAGCAATACCGTCAAGGGTAAGCGAATTGTGCACCGAGGGGAACCCTAGAAACGGTGTCGAACCGGAGTGCAGCAAACTCACGTCCTAACCTGATGGCGGAAAAAAAACAATCTGACAATGGAGTCGATGCCCATGCGCACTATCATGGAAAGGAGGAGTCATCTATCTTGTGACTGGAAAGACTTCTTCGGAAAAAAACCAACTTGCAAACATACGGACCCAACACTAGATGGCAGGAGTATGCAAAGCAAGTGTACAGCTCACGTGCCTCAGACATTATATTTTTATATGGGTGTAGGTAAACGTAGTAAACCTGCTATGGAAAAAAAATTCCAAATTCGCTAGAGCAAGGTGCCAGCCCAAATGACTCTACAGAACACTGCCTATGTTGTTGGGTTTAGGATTTGTAACATACGCAAAGGTTTAGCAAGTGCAGTACATCTTCTACCTACCCTGGAGCAGAGATATGGATTTTTCCTGGAATGATAGATAAGCGTGAGAACTAAGCTTAGTGTTGTATTGGAGGGCATGCATAATCCTACTGCTGACTCACCCTTCGATATTCGAATCGCTTCCTATTAAAGCAGCCGGAGTTACTGTGGTGTGCGTGTGTGTGCTTGCGGACACGTGTGCGAATAAAGCAAGTGTGAACTGAGTACACAGCACATTCCCGCACAGTATGTGCAAGTGCGGCACAGTCCAAGAGGAGGACTTCCAAACTGGAAAAGCTTCTTGGCAGGGCTACACAACTGAGCCTTCAGTGTAAGACAGTCTCTGAAGACCAAGAAAGTTCCCTAAACTTCTGGGGTGGGGGTAGTACTGTGTCTCCACGGCTGGATGTACATCTTGTCAGTCTGCTCACTTGCAACTGTTCATGAATTCCTGTGTGCACTGACATCCACTCTAAAGGGAATCAAGACATTTCTAAACAAAGCCTTGTACGGTAAAAACGTGTCTGCGCTGTGGGGGTGTTTTAATGTTCACTGGTCTACAGGTGCATTTGCACGATTGAGTGTTGGTACATAGTATGTGTCCCTTTTAATGCCAACTTATACAAAACAGAAATATGACAGTTTGTACGCTTAATGAATAATTTGATATACTAAACATTAGATGGAGGGTTTCCAAACCTAAAACCCGCATAGGTCACAGAGCTATTGCCAGCCCTAATTTGTGTGGACTAATCAGAATTTTGTCAAACTTACAACTAATATCTTTGCAGTGGACAGAAAAATATTATTACTTATCAACATAACTGTAGAGGATGCAATACCTTTCCCAACTTCACACATATTTTGTTAAGTTGTGCTTGAAACTCGTTTTGTAGTTGCGCGGACCTCAGTCTCTGACCATTTGCTATTAGAGGCCCACGGCAAGCAGTGCCCACCTCACCCAAAGCCTGCCTCCCACGGGCATCTCAGGAGGGTTGGGAGGTGTGCAAGGACCAGGTAGGATCAAGGCTTACAGACTGAAAAGGTGCAGACTTAGAAGCCAGAAAGAAGGGTGTCAAGGATGCGGAGACCCTACATCCTCAGCATTGCTACAGTTACACTTGAAAAGCAATCAGAAAGGAAGATGGACACAGAAGGCCAGATGACAGCAAGCTGCAGAGACTCACCGAATGCATGGGCAAGGAGCCGTGCCGGCTGAGAAAGCAGTTAGAGAGCGAGACACTGATGCCCTGCGTGGCGCCAGGATCCTCACACGCCAAGGGCCCTTTAGTAGGCTGTAGGCAGTAGGAGACAGAGGAGAGGTGAGAGGCAGCATAGGAGCCCTGCTGGACAGAGGAGAAGGAGAGGCAGGTGAGAAAGGTAGAGACCCCAGAACAGCTGTGAAGAAGAACAGTATGGCAGGAAAATCAAGGTGGACTCGGACGCTTCATTGTTCACGTGCTGTAAAAAGGTAAAATAAACTATTCACTTCAGTCCCAATATAATCACTACATGATGCCCCAAGGAGAATGAGTTCCAGGAATGCCCAAACCACATTTCACCAAACCTCCACAAAGGCACATGCCTGACAGGCGCGATTATAAGCAGCTCTTCCTAGCATGAATACGGTTGCTGCCCACTGGAAGCAGCGCTCAAAGTGCATTATAAAAAGAGTGGAACTATGATGCTGCATGCAATGGGGCGGGATCAGTGAGCATAGGGGCAGGTTCAAAAGTATGGGAAAAAACGAAATATTCTGTTACTACATACAAAAATACCTTCAGGTGGCTACACATAAAACAGCGCACATCGTAAATGACAAAGAAAAAAACGTAAGTTAATCAGTGACAAATGCACTATATAGTAAGTTTTGAAACCTCTATTAGTTGATGCACTGCAAAGGTCTGTATCTGTAACCAGAGAGCCGCAGAATTACATTTTGGTTGGTGCAGTGGCAAACAGTGAAGTGTATTTTTAATGCTACAAGGTCCCAGCCTGTGATCGAAAGCACTGTGAATATTTACGTCTTCATTTCAAACATGCATTACACACACTATAAGACAGAATGCTACAAAATGCACAAAAAGTTTTAAGATAAAATGATGCTTGGATATTGTTTAGCTGTCTGCTCGCCTTTGGTTTCAGAGCAGAATGATACTTCTGCTTAAGCATTTTAATGCTCAGAATTAACCATCACGGAACGGTTATGTTTTCCCCAAAAGTAGAGGAATGATTTTTCACAAATCAAAAAAAGTATGAGCACTTTGTGCCGGTCCGATCCTGTACTCTCCGACCACTGTCTAGAAGGCACTGCCCTTATAGGACCGGAAGGCTACTGCCCACAGTTCTGGCTGCCCTGTAGAAGGAACTGTAGAAGGAACTGCACACAGCTCTATAGGACCAGAAGGTGGTTACTGCCCATACCTCTGTATAGACTTAGGGTTACTGCCCAACGTTTTATTTGAACAAAGGTTAGTGCCATATCACACCGTCTCGTCGGAACAATGTTAGTGCATGCAGCTCTATCTGGCCTGAATGGAGGTTGCTGCCCACTGCTCTGCCTGACCTGTACACAGGTTGTTGCTTGCCGCTTCGCCTGACCTGAGTGAAACGTTACTGCCCAAAGCTATGCTTGCCCGGTTCAATGTTACTACTCACAGCTCTGACTGTCCTGAACGAAGGTTACTGTCTGCAACTCAGGCTGATGTAAGGAAGGTTAATGTCCCAGGTTTGTCTGGCCTGAATGAAAGTTATTTCTCAGATAACTTTAAGCAAAATTACTGCCTTCAGGAAAACCCACTTTTTCTGCACGGCTCTCCAGATTTTTCTCTGCTAGATACTGCTGGTATTTTGACCTACTCTGTGCCTACAGAAACCTCTAACTTGGGTGCTTCCTTTAAAATGTGAACATAAATTGTAAGCCTCATTATAAAGGTGTGGGTAATTGCATCTAAATTAATTTAATTTACCTTCTCGATTGGAGGTGCAGCAGTGGGAGCTACAAAAAGGACTGGACATGATTTCCTTTGCCAAGTCCCCAACAGATGCCTGCAGCCTTAAGTTGAACGAGGGGATGACAGTACATCCCTGATAGGCACAGGTTGAAATAAGGGAGAAAGGGTTAAGGGTCGACTAGGCCCACTGCTATAGTGAATGTCCAAAAACAAGCAAAGCTGGGAAGCTTGAATAAAGGAGAAGGAAAATGTTATCTACCCTGTAAGCATCTATTCGTGGCATGTAGTGTTTTAGATTCACATACTGTGCATACTCATGCCATCTAGTGATGGGCCTGGATGTGTGCAAGCTGTTTTTCTTCGAAGAAGTCTTCTCGAGTTACAAGGTGTTATGACTCCTCCTCTCGGTAGTAATGCGCATGAGCATCCACTCTAATGTTCGATTCTTTTCTGCACTTCGGATGAGATTGAGCAAAGGAACCTAGGGAGGAGGGTGGGCACATGTGAATCTACAGCACTACATGCCATAAGCTGATGCTTACAGGGTATGGAATATTTTCTGTATATGGTATATGTGGCTGTAGATACACCAGCTGTGCCCAGATTGTAAAGCAGCCCTTCCTTAAGTGTTGGCAGCCAGTGGGTGTTGCGGTAAACTGAAAAAAGCATACAGAGTACAGCCTGGCCAACATTGGTTTATTTGCGTCTTAGTACATCCACACAATAGAGCTTTGTGAAAGTATGTGGTGTAGACCAGGTAGTAGCTTTGTAGATGTCAGCTATGGGAATGTTCCCTAACAAGGTCATGAGGATGTGCTTTTGGGTAAATAGGCAAATCCCTCTTTGCTATTGCATAAAATGTCTGGATACACTTGACTGTCCAACTGGATATGCCTGAGAGACCGCCCTTCATGGAGTTTCGAAAAGGCTACAAAAAGCTGTTGTTTTGTGAAAAGTTTTATTGTATCTACATAGTACATTGGTGATAGCTTCATGTCGAAGGAACGTAGTAGTGCCTGTCCTGCAGCTGAGTCAGGTTGGGGAAAGAAAACTGGGAGTTGTATAGACTGGTTAAGGGAGAAATTTAGGGTTAGTGCGAAGGGCAACCCTATCCATGTGAACCTGAAAGAAAGGATCATCTAAAGCTAAAGCCTGGAGCTTACCGACACGTCTGCGGGGGAATATTGCAACAAGAAACGCCACCTTCCAGGACAGGAATTGAAGAGGGCAGGGATGGATGTGTTCAGAGGGAGGATCCATAAGTCTTGTGAGAATGATATTGAGATTCCCCACAGTGGAAGAACGATCCTTTTGAGATCCTCCATAAAAGCTATGATCACAGGAATCCTCAAGAGGGACATGTGTGGTCTGTTTTGGAGACAGGCAGCCACAGCAGCTAGTGGAGCAGGATGGGGGAGAGCGCTAGTCCACAGGTCTGTAGGAGATAGACTATGTCCTGGACACTAGCTGCTAAGGGATCAATGGGTTTCAATAGGCAGTATTGGGCAAACCCTTTCCATCGGTCAGCACAGCAGGTGCGTGCAGCAGGCTTGTGTGATTCCTTAAGGATTTCATGCTGACCTGCGAAAGGACCCATGAAGGATAGGCATCGGGAGGGCACCCATAGCCTTTGCGGTCTTAGGTTCTTTTTTTAAATCTTTTTTAGCATTCCATCAAATGGGACCAAAGAGGTGCTCTTCATCAAAGGGCAGGTTTAGGCGGTGCTGTTGGACTTCTGGCTGAAAGCCAGAGACACAGAGCCAAATGTTTCAGCGAATGGGCATGCTGGAATTGATGCAGCATCAAGGGCACATCTTATTGTGGTGTTTGAGATAAACTTCCTTTCCAAGAGTAGCTCATGCCCTCTCATGCGGTAGCCCTCTGGGAGACGCTGGAGGAGCTCCTCCATCTTGTCCCATTGGGCACGCTCGTTTTGGGAATGCAGGCCGACAGAGCTGCGTCAATATGCTTGCTTTCCTTATCTGGCAGGGTGGTATCAATGATACTCTGTGCATTAGCTCTTTTATGGACAGTTTGCATCACCAGTAAGTTGGGAGGAAATTTACCCCTGATGTAGAGCGGGTCTGAAAAAGGGAACCTATATATTTTTTTCTACTCTAGGGTTGACAGCATGAGCATTAACCGGCTCTCCGAACATATCTGAGAGCGGTCTAAGCATGCTCTTCAGCATTAGTAGGTCTTGCATGTAACGCTGGATGGAGGATAGAGTTTCCAGCAGAAATTCTTAACAGCATCCGGCCACCCTATCAAGGTTCTCATGGTAGGACATACTGTCATCTGATGGGACGGTCCCCATCATAAGAATACCAGGGGTCATCCTGTGGGGCATGACATGAGGGTCCCCTGTGCCGTGATTTCCAACATCAGAGTGTGGTGATAGGCGCCTAAGGCACAGAGAGGCTTGATAGCCTTGTTGTACCGCTTTCACTGCTTGAGCTGTGGTAAAGCTCAAGAGCTTCCTTGAAGCTGTGCATCCTCTTCAATGTCTGAATGGTGGATGCAGGTGGCTGGGCGAGGATTTGACTGGTATCAGGATGGATCAGGATGTGCCACTTGTGGGCGTCAAGTTCCTCCTGCAGCTTTTGGAGGACTGATTCAAAGAAGTCGACGGTTGATGTTAGTCTCGGCACCAGCACTGATTTAGCCTTCAAGGCCGAAGGCTTCAGAACCCAAAGGCGATTAGTGCAGAGTGCGTCATTGTTAGACGGGCCGGGAGGGTCGGCCGAGGTTACGGGGAGAGGTCTCCAGGGAGAGCCGTCTCCAACGACTGTACAGATGAATAACTTCCCCCCCACAGACGGACACCACACAAGACTGAAGGTTAACGAGACTTTATATGCAATTCTTAGGTTACGATGATATGGTACAAGGAGGTCTGGACTCAGGGGTCCCCTCTGGCTTAGTCTTTGGTTGAGGAAAAGGGTAGCGGGACAGTCTTTAGTTACCGGTGAGTCCAAAAATAGCTCTCAATCCTTGAGCTCGGCGTTCTTGATGATCGGGCCGTGGAGGAGCCAAGCAGGTCCCGAGATGGTCGGATGAAAGATGACGGTCCGCGGCGGAGCCTGCAGGTCCCGATGAAGATGACGGTTACAACGGTCCGCGGCCACGCCAGCAGATCCGGACGACGATGAAGGACGAAGGTTACGACGGCTGTGGCAGCGCCACCAGGCAGGATGATGGTGCACAGGACAGAGCTACGGCAGCGCCAGTAGTCCGTTCAGGATGAGTTCCTCTTTACGTCTCTCGACTCCAAGATACAACTGCCTTCCTGCTCTGGAGCTGCCCCAGTTATAGGGCTGGCGTACTTTGATGTCCGGACCCTCGCACTTGGAGGTCGGGGGGTCCGGGATGCGGGATTCCAGACACCCAGCAGGGGGGTGGGGCCAGCGCCCGGGGAGGCGATGGGCGAGCGGCACTTGGCGGGGGGAGCCATCGACACCTCTTTCTCCCATTGACTTGCCAAGTAGCCCGCTCACCTCCTGGGTGGATGGTGGTGCCGAGATGTCTGAGGCCGGGCCAGGCCCAGGGTCGGGGTCGATCGGGGGCCAGGCGACCTCGTGGTGAAGTGTCCAAGATGGCGGTTCAGGTTGGCCGCGTGGGCCGGCAGTGGACCGGGCCCACGAGGTTAGCTTGCTTCGCAGGCAGGGGCCCTGAGAGGGCAGCAGATGTACAATGATGATGCGTGGTACTGTCGTGGCGGCTCTCGGGCTTGGTTGGGCTGGGGGAGAGCGGCCCTTCATGTGGCCTGTCCAACAGTCATCTTCAAAATCTTCTTAGATGCCAAGGCTGGGTGTGGTGTATGAAGTGGGTTTTTGGTGCTGACCAAGGCTAGATGCCAGTGGCCGCCCGGATGTCTGTCTCAGAGTATTGAGAGCGGCTGTCTGGCCCTTAGGTGTAGAGCTGCTTGGAGTAAGTGGTGTTGGGGCAGCAGAGAAGAAGGAAACATACTCACGACCTATTGAGTGGGCGGTGGGTCTTTGATTTCAAGGACAGAACTGTACCTTGGGTAAGGCAAGTATATCTCATCTTTGGTTGCCGACAACTCTGGATGATGTTCCCGTTCGGAGTCCTGGGTGCGGAAGAGGTCTGGGGTGTCGTCTATGCATCTGCGTGACATTTTGAGGCGACTACCCCGGAGGTCTCGAAGAGTCTTCTTCGGATAGAAGGGGCGGCAGGCGTCACAGGTGGCCTCATCGTGCTTAGCCAAGAAGTTGTAGACCTGATGAAAATCGGGCCAGGGGTATTTGAAGCAACACTGAGGACAACATCGTGAATTCCATCACAAGCGAGGCATGTGGTCAAGGGGAAAACATACATAGAGGGCCTGGAAGATTGAGACCCGTCTGGAGCGGGCTGTAGGAGAAGTGGGGTCAAATGCAAACCGATCCCCGACCGAGGCAACACACATCGTGTCGATACAAGAAAGAGGACCGCAATAGCAAACAATATCCACGGAAGAAAGAGGATCCGGATAAGCCCAAGGAGAACACTGCAATGGCGGCGTTCCTGAGCTGGTGACACACGTCCGAACCAGACGAGAGAAAGAAAACAATCGAACAATGAAGCTAATGCATATATGCAATACTATCATGAGGTGGAGTCACACTACCTTGTGACTCGAGTAGACTTCTTCAAAGAAAAACAACTTGCATGCATCCAGGCCCACCTCAAGATGGTAGAAGTATGCACAGCATGTGAATCTACAGCCACACATGCCTCGAACATATGGTTGCAGCCTATTTTTACCGGGAGACTTAGCATCAGAGGTCGTCAAACAAGTTGTTTGAAAGAGACCATTTCTGTTCTGTTAGGGAGAGAATCAATGTAAATGGCCCATACCTGGCAGCTCAGTTTTCTACTGTGAGTAGTTGACATTTAAAAGCTCCAAAAGTGGCCACTCACTTTGCCAAGTTTTTACTGTGAGAAACCTGTACTAAATAAACTAGGGAGTGGATGGGGTGGATGATCAGAGTAAAGGCACACCATTCCACAGCTCTGCTAAGTGCTTTTTCTGATGGTATTTAAGATCAAAGCATCACATTTACAGAGGCATATTCCTACTACCTGTCACCTACAAGGCCAGGGACTCTGACCCCCGATAAGAAGGAAGGAGATGAAGGTCATGTGAGGGGCCTGTCTGCCCCATAAGCACTGCTGTGATGGTTCAAGAGGCAGAACACAGCTGGAGAACTGAAAATATGGAGAAGGCTGCCAAACCATAAGTGTACGTGGGGAAGGACTTGGAAGCATACCAGATTGTGCTGAACTCTGGGTGAGGTCATGACATTCCCAATTAAGATCTGTGTTTTGTTTTGTTTTGTGAACAAGACCGGATTTAACTGGTCTGGCACTGGACTTTGTCAACATTTATTGCTGGAACCATTCAGGGGTAATTGATGTCCCTACTCTGATTCTCAGTCCGTAAGTCACTTCCTGGTTTCTCAGATGCAGCTAAAACTCTGCACAATGAGTGGTCAGTTCGAGGATTTTCAAACTATCACAATAGTAAAAAGTGGGAAGCCTCTAGGAAGGACATTTTCATTCGTTCCCTTCCCTGTCAAATCTGTGCAGCTCTGTTTCAGTATCAATTAACTTTCTATGAACCCAGCCTGCAATATATGTTGTCACCTCCTTTATGAACTAAAGGCATCACCAGGGTGATCCAGCCTCCCTCCCTACCCAATACTGTCTTTTCTCATCCCTGAGCCTTGCGCAGGGAAGAGGCGTGGCTTTCTCGCCTCAGCCCTTGCTTGTTGATGCCTCAGTATAAAAGATAATCAGGTTAATGCACCTGCCTGTGAGAAACTAAATTGTGTGCCTTTACATGCAACTACGAATATTCATGAGCCTTTCAATTTTTCTATATGTTTAAAGAAAACACATGCAATGAGTATTTGATTAGTGAATACTCAATGTGCAGATTCAGAATGCCAGCAGTTCAATTATAAGAAACAGACTGGGCCCCATGTCAAAAGTTGTTTTACTACGCTACAGAGAGTCTGTGTGAGGCTTAGTCACTGGAAGATCATTTATTGGTATAAAGTGGCACCGGTCTTCAGGTCAGGTCCCAGATTATGCAAGCTGAAGACCACCTCTTGTGTCTGAGACGAGGTTGTCTCAGACGCACAAGTTACTACTTGTGTACTGATATATCTGTAAGAGACATTAGTTAGTGATAGATTCCTTACCTTAGAATATCCCCAGGCATCAAATCCGGAAACATTTGCATAGCAATACCCCTGCGCGTCGGTAGGCGTCGTCCGCGGCTCCACGTCGGTCGTTGGCGTCGTTCGTGCCGGAATGACGTCGCTGGAGTACTTAGTCGCCGCCCTCGCATGCTGAAGTCAGTTCTTATACACAGCTTTTCCCCGCCAGATACGCAGAGCCATGACAGAACCAACACTGGTGCCATGAAACTAGGACCCTGAAAGGGGATGACCTTAACCCTAGATATCGGTTCGCAGAACAGGGAGGATGGGTGGGTCGGTAAGGAATCTATCACTAACTAATGTCTCTTACAGATATATTGTTACACAAGTAGTAACTTGTGCATCTGAAAGAGACACGTTAGTGATAGATTTCTTACCTTAGAATAGATACCACAGCAATACCAACCCTGGTGGTGGGTCTGCGAACCAATAATCACACCATAAAGTCCTGGAGGACGGAACGGCCAAAGAAGCCATCCCTCCGGACTTGGCTGTCCAGGCAGTAGTGTCTTGCAAACATGTGGAGCGAGGCCCACGTAGCTGCCTGACAAATGTCCTGCAAGGGGACTCCTCAGACCAGGGCAGTAGTAGTCGCCGTGGCCCGAGTGGAGTGGGCCTTCAGCCCAACAGGAGGTTCCTTCTTAGCCTAAGAGTAACACGCTTGGATGCACAACGCGATCCACCGAGAGATGGTCTGTTTGTGCACCGCCCGCCCTTTCTTAGCGCCCACGTAACCAACAAAGAGTTGGTCATCCACCCGGAACTGGCGTGTGCAATCCAGATAATAAGAGAGCGCACGTTTTGGGTCCAGACGGTGGAGCCTCTCTTCCTCTTTCGAGGGATGCAGAGGCGGAAAGAAGGTGGGCAAGGTGATGGACTGCCCGATGTGGAAGGCTGTGACTACCTTGGGCAGGAAAGAGGGCTTTATACGCAACACAACCTTGTCCGGATGGACAGAAAGGAAAGTAGGTTTAGAGGAAAGAGCCTGGAGTTCACTCACTCTCCTGGCAGAGGTGATGGCAACCAGGAAAGCAGTCTTAAGTGTAAGAAGACGTAGAGGACAGTTATGAAGCGGCTCAAAGGGACATCAAGTAAGTTAGAACCAGATTCAAGTCCCACTGGGGCATCACGAAAGGAACAGGAGGGAACATATGAGTGATGCCCCTTAAGAATCTGTTTACAATGGGGTACTTGAACAAAGAAGGCTGATCAGGTAGCCTTAAGAAGGCTGAAAGGGCAGAAAGGTAGCCCTTGATAGTGTCCAGAGAAGAGCCCTGCTGGGCAAGAGAAAGAGGAAGAGGAGAACCTCAGAAAGAGGGGCATTGAGAGGATCCACAGCCTTTGCTGTGCACCATGCCACAAATCTGTCCCACCTGCAGGCGTATACCGACTTTGTGGAGGGACACCTGGCTGCCAGAATGACATTACAGACTTCAGGAGGCAAGTCAAATGGCCTCAACTGTCGCCGCTCAATCTCCAAGCATGGAGGTGGAGACTGGACAGGTTCGGGGGGAGGACTGTCCCTGCTGCTGCGACAGAAGGTCCTCCTGAGGAGGCAGACGAATCGGGGGATCGACTGACATACTGAGTAGCTCGGGATACCAGTACCTTCGCGCCCAGTCCGGAGCCACAAGGATGACTTGGGCCCGGTCGCGCTTGATTTTCTTCAGCACTCTGGGCAGAAGTGGTATAGGTGGAAAGGCGTACAACAGACCGCAACTCCACTCACGATGAAAAGCGCCCCTGAGCGAGTGCCGCATTGGAAGTTCCAATGCGTAGAACTGATGAAATTGCGCGTTCTCTTAGGTGGCGAATAGGTCTAACCAAGGCTCTCCCCACTGCAGAAAGAGGCCTTGCGCCACGTCCGGGTTCAGACGCCATTCGTGATCAATCATGCACCTTTGGCTGAGCACGTCCGCCCTGGCATTCAGAGAACCTGCCAGGTGTTGAACCACCAGGGTCACGCCCTGATGTGCCAGCCACTGCCAGAGGCGCAGAGCCTACTGGCAGAGGGTCCATGACCCCACCCCGCCCTGTTTGTTGCAGTACCACATGGCGGTGATGTTGTCCGTGAACACCTGCACTACACTCCCCCGGATAGAGGGGAGGAATGCCTTCAGTGCTTGACGAATCGCCCGCAGCTCCAGAAGGTTGATATGGTGCTTGGTGCTGGGACTCCGCCGGAGACCAGAGGCCTCTGATCTTCGCCTCTCCCATGTGGCCTCCCCAGCCCTGGAGGGACGCGTCCGTCACAACAACGTGCTCCGCCTGGGGAAGGGAGAGGGATCTGCCGCTGACCCAATCGCGGTCCATGAGCCACCACTGCAGTTGTCTCACAGTGCCCTCCAAGATCATGACATGGTCGGACAGGTTGCCCTGATGCTGGGCCCACAAACTTCAGGTCCCACTGCAGAGCCCGCATCCGCCACTTGGCGTGATGCACCAGAAGGATGCAGGAAGCCATCAGCCCCAGAAGCCGCAGCGTCAACCTGACCGAGACCCGGAATAAAGGCTGAAAGAGTGGAATCAGAGCTTGAATATTCCGGACCCGCTGTTCGGGAGGATAAACCCGAAACTGCGCCGAGTCGAGGTCCGCTCCGATGAAGAGGAGCTTCTGAGAGGGGCACAGGTGTGACTTCGGCACATTGATGGAAAACCCTAGCTGGTGCAGGAGGTCCGCCGTTGTCTGGAGGTGGCTGACGACTGTCTAGGGCGAGCCCGCCTTCAACAACCAGTTGTCAAGGTAGGGAAAGACTGAAACCCCTAACCTGAGCAGATGAGCTGCGACCACCGCCATCACTTTCGTGAACACCCGTGGGGCGCTGGTAAGGCCGAAGGGGAGCACGGTAAACTGAAAGTGCTCGTGGCCTACTGTGAACCTCAGGTAGCGCCGGTCGGCCGACAGGACGGGGATGTGGAAGAAAAATGCTACTTACCCGTATGCATCAGTTCTTGGCATGTAGAGCTGCAGAGTCGTACACTTTTGCAATAGATCGCCACCTGGTGTTGGGCTCAGATGATTGCAGGTTGTTGTCTTCTTGGAAGAAGTCTTTGTAGTCACTAGATAGGTGACTCCTCCCTTGGACAATACTGCGCATGGTCATCAACTCCATCCTCAAATTGTTTTTCGCCATGACGGGAAATGATGGAGTTAGTAGAAGTAAAGAGAAAGGATGTCCATGCTTGTGCATCTAAGTAAGATGAGTACTGGAACGGATACAAGTCCCGGGGAGGAGGGAGGGCGTGTACGACTCTGCAGCTCTACATGCCAAGAACAGATGCATACTGGTAAGTAGCATTTTCCATTCGAGGAATATGAGCTGCAGATCGTACACTATGCATCGATTGCGCAGCAGTGTCTCCCCTAGCGGTGGTTGCTTGTATCCATTGCAGTAGTCTGAAATAGTGTTCTAAGTAGTCTGAAATAGTGTTCTAAGGACAACTTGGCCTACTGCAGCTTGCTGCTTGGCTTGCACATCCACACAATAGTGTTTAGTGAAGGTGTGTGGTGTAGACCATGTTGCTGCCTTGCATATGTCCTCTAGTGGTATATTTCCTAAGAAAGCCATAGAGGCTCCTAGTTTGCGAGTGGAGTGCGCTCTAGGAGGAACCGCTAGTGTATGTTTAGCTTTTTAATAGCATATTTGTATACACTTTACAATCCATCTGCCAATTCCTCCTTTAGAGATGGGATTGCCCTTGTGTGGGGAGAGAAAGATACAAATAGTTGTTTTGTCTTTCTGAAGGATTTAGTCCTGTCTGTGTAGTATAACAGAGCTCTTCTAACATCTAAGGTGTGTAAAGCCCTTTCTGCAACAGATTTCGGTTTTTGGAAAAACACTGGTAGCTCTACTGATTGGTTAAGGTGAAAAGGAGTAATAACTTTTGGCAGGAATTTAGGATTGGGCCTAAGAACCACTTTGTTAGGATGTATCTGAAAAAATGGTTCTTGTATTGTGAATGCTTGTATTTCCCTAACTCTTCTGAGAGAGGTGATGGCAACAAGGAAAGCAGTTTTCCATGTTAGGAATTGCAATTCACACTTGTGTAAAGGCTCGAAAGGGGGTCCCATAAGTCTTGTAAGGACCACGTTTAGGTTCCATACTGGAGCAGGTGGTAACCTAGGTGGGATTATTAGTTTTAATCCTTCCATAAATGCTTTTATTGCAGGTACTCTAAAGCGAGATAGATGTTGTCTATTTTGTAAATAAGCTGCAATTGCTGCTAGATGCAGGCGTATGGAAGAATAATCCAAATTGGACCTTTGTAGGTGTAGAAGGTAGCAAATGATATTTTGGATGGAAACATCCAGTGGATCAATGTGATTATTGTTACAATATATTGCAAATCTTTTCCACTTAGCAGCATAACATGCTCTGGTAGTGGGTCTTCTGGCTTCTTTAATTATGTTCATACAGTCTGGTGGTAGGTTTAAGTAACCAAACTCTAATACTTCAGGAGCCAGATCGCCAAATTCAGTTGGCTTGGTTCTGGGTGTCTTATTTCACCATGGTTCCGTGTTAACAGGGATGGCGTGAGCCGTAATTTTTGATGTGGAACCAGTGAGAGATCTAGTATTGTGGTGAACCACGGCTGACGTGCCCATGTGGGAGCCACTAGTATTAGTTTGAGAGACTGTTCTCTGAGTTTGCGTACTACTAGTGGAATGAGTCGGAGAGGCGGAAAAGCGTATGCAAATCTGCCTGACCAGTTCATCCATATCGCATTCCCCTCCGACCGTGGGTGTGGGAACCTGGCGACGAAGGTTGGGCATTTTGCATTTTCGTGGGTGGCAAACAGGTCTATCTGTGGATGCCCACACATTTGGAAGAATGATTGAAGAACTTGTGGGTGTGTCTCCCATTCGTGATTCTGCTGTGACTGACGACTCAACAGATCTGCTATCTGATTGCGAATTCCTGGAAGGTGTTCTACTGTCAGGTGTATGTTTTGAGGAATGGCCCATCTCCAAATGTTCTGTGCAAGCTGGGACAGTTGCAGAGAGTGTGTCCCCCCCTGTTTTTCTATATAATACATGGCTGTCATATTGTCCGTCCGGATTAGGACAGCTTTGTTTCGTACTTGTACCTGAAACGTTTTGAGTGGTAGGAAAATTGCTAGCAGCTCTAGATGGTTGATATGGAACTGTTTTTGTTGGTTGTTCCGTTGGCATTGTGTGGTATAATGCAGGAGATGGGCTCCCCATCCTGTGAGGGATGCATCTATCGTGAGCACTATCTGTGGAACAGGTTCTAGGAACGGCCGTCCCTTTGTCAAATTTTTGGTGTTCCACCATTGCAGAGAGCGATATGTACGGCTGTCTACCAACACCAGGTCTGTGAGCTGACCTTGAGCCTGATTACAAATGCGCCCATTACAAGAATGTCTAGCACAGCAGTGGAGTCTTGCGTGAGGAACTATACAGATGCAAGACGCCATCATGCCCATCAGTCTCATGAACACTCTGGCTTGGAGAGACGGCTGGTGTTGAAAAAGGGAGACTAAGGTCTGAATACTCTGTATCCTGGCTGGACTGGGATACGATAGAGCTGTAGATGTGTCTATGGTTGCTCCTATATACTAATGAACGTGCGAAGGCTCTAGGTCCGACTCGGTGTAGTTTATTGTAAACCCTAAGTCGTGCAATGTTTGGTTTGTTTTTTGTGTTGGACACACTGGTTGAACAATTTTGCTTTTATGAGCCAATCGTCGAGGTAAGGGAAGACCTGTATCTGTTGTCTTCTGAGATGTGCTGCTACTACTGCTAAGCACTTTGTAAACACTTGTGGTGCTGTTGTGACCCCGAATGGAAGGACTTTGAACTGATAGTGCTGTCCTTGTATGACAAACCTTCGATACTTCCTGTGCGCGGGATGTATCGGAACATGAAAATAGGGGTGCTTTAGGTCTAGTGTTGAAAGAAAGTCTTCCTGTTGTAGTAGTGGGAGTACTTGTTGTAAAGTGGTCATGTGAAAATGATCTGATTGTATGTAATGGTTGAGGGGCCTGAGGTCGAGAATTGGTCTTAGTGTCCCGTCCTTTTTGGGAATTAGGAAGTACAGGGAGTAAACTCCTGTTCCCCGTTCCTCTAAAGGAACTACTTGAATAGCATCCTTCTGTAGAAGTGCTATAACTTCCTGCTGAAGCAGTTATATGTTCTGTGGACATTGGACGTTGCCTGGGTGGTAAGGTTGGGGGGATTGCTGTGAGTTCTAGACAGTAGCCATGTTTGATAATTTGTTTTACTCATCTGTCTGGTGTGATGGAATTCCAGACAGGTAGGAACTGTGATAATCTGCCCCCCACAGGAGTGGAATGCTGTAGTTGAGGCAGAGGGAAGATGGAAGTCACTGTTTGGGAGTGGAAGAGGAGCGGCTGTTGTTATTACCTTTACCTCTTCCCTTGTTATTGTTGCCTCTGTATCCTCCTCTAAAGTAGCCTTTGTTAGAGGAGGTCTGTGTGTGCGTCTTAAAAGATGATGTTGTATCTGTGCTGGTGTGCTTGGAGCCTCCTCTATAAAAGGAGCGACGAAAAGAACTTTTAGTCTGTGTGGATTGTAATGCACTCAAAGACTTAGCTGTGTCTTTCTTCATCTTTTCTAGTGTGTTGTCTACTTCCGGCCCGAACAACTGGTTCTGATTGAAGGGCTGGCTCAAGATGGTAGTCAGTACCTCTGGTTTAAAACCTGAAATGTGTAACCACGCATGACATCTGAGTAGAACACTAGTATTGACTGCTCTGGATGCTGTGTCAGCTACATCTAGTGCACATTTAATTGAGGCATTGGATATTAATATGCCTTCTTGTAAGAGCTCTGCTGCCTGATCTTTGTATTGATCTGGGAGGTGCTCCATTAGTTTTTCTAATTGGTCTTAGTGAGCCCTGTCATAGCGCGAAAGTAAGGCTTGTGTGTTTGCTATGCGCCATATGTTTGTTGCCTGCGCAGCAATCCGTTTCCCTGACGCATCAATAACTTTAGATTCTTTGTCAGGCGAGGGAATTGGCTCTTTTACGTGCATTAGACACTACCAAAGAGTCTAGTGACAGATGTCCCTTAATATAGACTGGATCAGATGGTGCTGGTCTATACTTCTTTTCTATTCTTGGATTTAACACCCTACATCGTACCGGGTCTTTAAATAGGTCTAGAGCATGTTTAATGACTCCTTTGATCATGGGTAGTATTTGCGTAGACCTTTGTGACTGCTCAAATGTATCCAGTAAATAATCCTCATCAATGGCATCAGAGTGCATTGGAACCCCATGGTAAAGGGCAGCTCTATTTAATAGATGATTAAACCCAATACTATCTTCTGGAGGGGAAGGTCTTGTTGGGTAGTACTGAGGATCAGGAATGCCTGGCACATTGTGTGGTGGAAAACCATACATGTCGTCATCCTTAGGATATTCTGGATTGACATCCTCATCTAAAGGGTATGCATGTGGTTCTGGTACGTCATTCCCCCCACCTAGATCATACTCCTCGTCAGTGTGGTGTGATGATGCAAGAGATTGAACAGGAGAAGCTATAGGTTCAATATAAGGAGGGATAGCAGTGGAAGGTGGTGAAGGAGAGGAAGGGTGCATTGGAGAAGTTGCACAATCCTTCTTCTTGGCAGGAACCACAGGTAGAAGTGGTGTGTCTGCTCGTCTCTTCTTGTAAGGAATTGCTTCCACATTTCCAGTTTTTGGATTGATATGGACCTTTCTTTGTTTAGGATCTCGTCTAAACAGTTCTTCCTCCTCTACAATCTTCTTCGGCGTCGATTTTTTCGGTGCCGATAGGGGTTGTTTTGTGTTTTTTGCTTTAGGAGGAGTTATCGAGTCCTGTGGCAAAGTTTTTGGTGTTGAAGGTGGTTTCGGCTTGGTAGGCTTGTTAGAGGGTTTAAGTGTCTCTGTATCAGGCCTTGGGTACTTTGGTACCGATGTTGGAGATATCAGGGTGGAGACAGGTCTTGTTTGCCCTGCGGCGCCGGACTCTGGCTTTCCATCTTTATTTTTGGAACCGGAAGGTTTCGGAGTCGAAGTTTTTGGATCCGGTACAGTCTTCGGCACCGATGCATCTTTTGGTGCCGAAGGATCTTTGTCTTTATGCACCGAAGGGCGTTTTGGCTTCGGTGTCGAAGAGTCCTTCAGTGTCTAAGGATGTTTCGGTGCCAATGGCGGAGGTGGAATTGGCACATGTGGTTTCGTCGGTGCCGAGGCACCGGAAAGCGTAGTCTTTTTCCTCGGAGCCCGAAGGCGGGGCGTTTGAGGGTAGATCTCGGTCTCGACTGGGCTCCATGGGCGGAGTGTCGACCGCTGCCTTTGGCTTGGGTAGTGTATGTTGTACAGGGGCAAGAATACTCACGGGCTGTCGAGATGGAATCGAGTCGTCTGAGTCCTCTGCCCCCGATATGATCTGGATATCAGGCGAGTCTTCCTCGGCGACGAGTGGAGCCTCGTCCTCGGAGATATCTTCAAGTGGATCCTCGTCCCCGGAGACGTCCTCTCCCGACGATCTCCTCCTCAAAGATGGCCTCAGGTGCTGACGCTGATCTCCTCATCTCGTGTTGACGGGCCCTCCGATCCCCAATGGTCTTCTTCGATCCGAAGGATGCACAGGCTGTGCAGGTTGACTCGTTGTGTTCCGGCGATATACAGAGGTTGCAGACCTCTTGATGGTCGCTATGAGGGAATTTTGCTCGACATACCGGGCATCTCTTGAATGGAGTTCTGTCCATGAGGCGTAGGCAGTACGAAGCCGATAGGCCCAACGGCCCACGTCGACGCACTGGAATGTAGCTGGTGATGTCGAAAATGTTTATATAAAATTTCACGCTTCGAAGTTGCTGAAAAAGTTTTTTCTAGCCGGAGCGGAAAACTTTCATCCAAACCCAGTGGCGGAAAAAAACAATCTGAGGATGGAGTTGATGACCATGCGCAGTATTCTCCAAGGGAGGAGTCACCTATCTCGTGACTACAAAGACTTCTTCCAAGAAGACAACAACCTGCAATCATCCGAGCCCAACACCAGGTGGCGATCTATTGCAAAAGTGTACGATGTGGAGCCTCGAACATAAGCGTCCTGCAAGTCCAACGCTACCATCCAGTCTCCGGGGTCCAGGGCAGCTAAGACCTGAGCCAATGTCAGCATTTTGAACTTCTCCTTCCGGAGGAAGCCGTTGACATTCCGTAGGTCCAAGATAGGGCGCAGGCCCCCATTTGCCCTTCCTGGGTATCAGAAAGTAGTGGGAGTAACAACCACACCCTACTTCTGGTCCAGGAACGCGCTCGATGGACCCCTTGGCCAAGAAGGCCGTAACTTCCTCTTGCAGAACTTGCAAATGATCCCCCGACACGCGGTGGTACTGCGGTGGCATGGCTGGAGGGGTCGACTCGAAGGGGAGGGAGTAGCCCCTTCGGACGATTTGCAGCACCCACATTTCCGACGTGACAGTGCGCCAGTGGAAGAGGTGATGGCGAACCCTGCCCCCCACTGGCGTCACATGGACATGAAAGCACAGACTAGGAGGGTTTTGAGGCGGATGCTGCAGGGGAAGGTATGGACTGGCCTCGCTGTTGTCCCCGACCGCCGCCACGGCGGTTTCCACGGCCGCCACCGTGCTGTGTATTAGTCTGCGACGCGTGGCTGGCAGCACGTGCGGGAGCGCCCCTTCCTTGGCCACGAAAGGGCGAAAGGCACCCGTTTGCTGGCGTGGGGCCGAGAGGCCCAAGGACTTGGCCGTAGCCCAGGAGTCCTTAAAACGCTCAAGCGCATGGTCTGCCTTGTCGCCAAAGAGGCGACGGCCATCAACCGGCATGTCCAGAAGGGTGGCCTGGACATCAGCCGAAAATTTGGCGGTCCTCAACCAGGCATGACATCGAACTGCCACCGTCGTTGCCATCGCTCTGCCCAGGGAGTCCATGGTATCCAGCCCACACCGGATGGAATAGCGTGCCGCATCTCAACCCTCCGCAAGGGCTTGGGCGAATTTAGTCCGGGCCTCCTCCGGACATTGTGGCAGCAGGTCCGCGACCGTGTCCCACAGAGTGTGGGTGTAGCGGCCCAAGAGGCATGCGGTATTGACTGACCGCAGTCCCAAACTCAGGGACGAGAACATCTTCTTACCGAATTGTTCATACCTCTTGGATTCCCGATCGGGTGGAGCCATTGGGAATGCGGTCTGGGAAGTAGAGGCCTGGATAACCAGGCTCTGTGGGTGGACAAGAAGCAATGGTCGTCCGGAGCCGGGCGGTAGCGTCTGGCCATGTTCCTATCCACAGGCTGACCTGTAGCGGGCCTGGATCAAGTGCCCAAAAGAACGTCACACAAGGCCTCATTAAATGGCAGCAGAGGCTCAGCCGAGCTTGCCTGCGGTTTAAGGACCTCAGTGAGGAGGTTAGTCCTCACGGCTGTGACAGGGAGCTCCAGGCTCAAGGACTTGGAGACTCGCGTCAACACTACACTGTAGGCAGCCCCCTCCTCCGTAGCCACGGTTGGAGGGGAGACAAAACCAGTGTCCGGCGAAGTGTCCAGTCCACTGGCATCCCCAAGCTTACATGTCCAGTTCTGCTGAGACTGCCACTGCTGTGCCAGGTGTCCACAGACCCCTCCCAATCCCTCTCGTCACCCATCACCTGAAATTCAGGTTCAAAGGATGGCGTCGGTTTGTGGAAATAAAAATCTCCAAACGACATCGAGAGCGGCGCCCAGCGGCGTCGCTCCGGTGCCGAATCGAGGGCAGGATTGGGGACGGTGTCGCCCGTAGGCGGCGCCCGGGGTGACACTCTAGGGGCCGGCGTCGGTGAGGTCTTGAGGTCAACCGGCGACGACCCGGATCCGAAAGCGGATCCAGTGGGGACCGAAGTCGCCGACGGCGTTGGGGCCGAAGCACCTGGCGGCGTCGGAGCCGAAGCACCCGACCCACTAGGCCCCCCAGCCGGGACCGCTGGGCCCGAAGGCACCACGGAGCCCGGTGGAAGAGGGAGGGACCTCATGGCCGTGAGATACCGCGCGACCTCCGCAGGCGTTGCATCGTGCCCAGTGACCGGAAGGTGTGGGGCAGGATGTGGCGCCCGCGACTCCGTTGGAGTCGCATTGGTGGTGTCACTTGAACCCCCAGCCGCGTCGGGGTGGGACGGAAGAGCGATGACGCCTTTCCGACCTCTCAAGCCTCTTACTTGAGGATCTTGATCCCGAAGACCGATGCCGACTCTCGAAGCTACGAGGGCTCCGACCCCGCGACCGGTCCCTCGACCTCCTGTGGGACCAGGACCTTGAACGGCGTGGGGCCGACTGCCGGATCTCAAGTCGCTTGCGGGACCGCTCCCGCCTAGCCTTAGACGTCAGGGCCCGGCAGTCGGAGCAGGTACAGTTGTCGTCGTCGAGGCCTAAACACTGAAGAAACCGGCGATGGGGGTCGGGAACTGACATCATTACACTTGGAGCAGGGTTTGAACCCGGGCATCCCTACCGGCACCGTAGGAGTCGAACGACTCGAGAAAAAACAGATCAAAGGATCAAAAATGTTTAGTCAAAAAGTGACTAAGGGGTAGAGCTTCTCCGGATCTGCGCTTGCTGGCGCGGAAAAAAGAAGAACTGACGTCAGCGCGCGAGGGCGGCGCATAAGTACTCCAGCGACGTCATTCCGGCGCTAACGACACAAACGACTGACGCGGAGCCGCGGACGATGCCTACCGACGCGCAGGGGTATTGCTACGCAAAAGTTTCCAGATCCAATCTGACGCCTGAGGATGTTCTAAGGTAAGGAATCTATCACTAACGTGTCTCTTTCAGATACAACAAGCCAAGGGTGGTATTTGCCAGGGACGACTCACCTCCAGGCAGACTCAGCCTGAACATGCATCTCATCAATAAGTGACTGGTTGAGTCAAATACTGGAAAGAGGAAGATGAACTCGCCTCATCCTGCACCATTTCTTCTTATATCATTAGCTCAATTTTCCAGCTGCTACAAACCAATAATAGAATGGCTGGTGAAAATCGAACAGGCCCTTCTCAAGCCTTTTCAATGCACGTAAACAGGCCGGGAATGGATTTTATGCAGAGCTTCAAAACCGACGTTGAAAGCTGCACGTCCAAGTTTCTCCAAACATGTTCTATGACCTAGGAGAATTCCTGGCTTAGAATATATATATGAAATCGAGGCTGGTAGGGAACGTCGTCTAGTGACATCAGAAAAAGGGGCGGAGTGGTCAAAGCTACTGGCCAGAGGAGGGCTCTGGGTTCGGTCTTCAACAGGGAGTGTATGTCTGGAGGTAATCTTTCTGAAATTGCTGTGGTCCGCAGCTACCAGGCATCTTCTCTCAAATATGTTTTAAAATGGTGTAGAGAAAGGCCTTTTAAGTCAATGGTGGCATTGTAAGCCCACCAAAAATGTTGTCGTAAAATCACAAACAGCATAACTGTTAGAAGGTGGTTCTGACACTAGGGGCCGTCCGGATTTTACACTTTGGAGGAGATTCCTAGCGTGTGCAGTCCAGGAGCAGGTACAAACTGAATGGTGTGGCAGGACCTATGCAGAACCGGGTGGTGACATGGAATAGGCTTTATACACTGGAAAGAAACATGCCAGGGAAAGTCAGTGTGTTTTACTGTGTTTCACTTCATTATTCCTCTATGGGGATGTGGAGTCCATGGCTAGAATGACTGCCACAAGGCCTACAGATTCCAGACATACACTAAAATCCCTCATAGTGGAGGTGAAAAGCAGTATTCTGCAGATTCCAAAGTCATATTTGGTCTGCTTTTGGGTCGGCCAGAAATGTCATATTTCTCTGAGTCCCTGGCTGGGGTCTGGCCCTGGCAGGTTAGATTAATGACCTTTCTTCCCAGAGCGAAGATCTTCCCTCCAAGGAGAAAAGATAGGTGGAGCTACAAGCCAATCCATCAACTGCTGTCGTTGGGTGCCAGGCACCAAGCTGAACCATGGTGAAGGCAGTGAGGGGGGGGAAGGAGTGGGTTTCAGAGACCATGTGGCCATAGACACTGGACGACTCCATATTGAACAAACCCAGAGGCTGGACAAGAAGGAGGGAGCAGGGGCAGGGAAGTGATGTGTCGCTGTTTGATAGGACGCACAGACACTTCCTGCCAGCCCCCTACTCAACTTTTAAAAAGTACTTACACAGGAAGAGAAGCTCTCTCTGGGGTGTGGTCTGCTGAGGCGAAAGTGGCTGGAGCCTGGCAATGGACAGTTGGAAGGAGAGACCCCTTGACTGTCACCCAGGCCCCTAACAGCACCAGAAGAAGAGCCCAGGACCGGTGCGCAGAAGCAGGGGCCTCTGCTCAGGGAGAAGAGAGGCGCAGGGAGCCAGTGAAGACCGCTTCCTGCAGAATACACCCTCTTGGAGACCCGGAGGGCGTCACCAGGAGCGAGAAGACACGAAAATGGGGCAGATCGGACTCCCAGGGGCTGAGATATAGCCCCCGGAAGGTAGGCAACCTTTGACCCCTAAGAAGACCGGCGACGAAGTGCTGGCCTCAGAGATGCCCCCGGGGTGTGTCAGGTCCTGGGGGCTGCCCCCAAGGAGAAGTAAAGCCGGGGAGCGCCGTCGCACTCCATGTGAAGGTGTCCCCGCGGGGTGCCAGGAGCCCACCCTGGCCCCCACCAAAGATGGAGGCGGGGGCGCGTCGTCGCGCCCACCCCCCCCCCTCCGCGAGGAGGATGGCCGGGGAGTGCCGTTGCATTCCTCCCCGTGACAATGGCCCCACCCGGGTGCCAGGAGCCCACCCTGGCCCCGACGAAAATGGCGATGGGGCGCGCTGTTGCGCAACCCCATGCAGAGAAGGAGGGGCCCAGACCCCATCTCCGGGCCCGAGGTGGCGGAGTGAGGGGGAGCACCGTCACGCCCCCCCCCGAAGACATCCGGGACCCCATCCCCAGGCCCCAAAGTGAGACGGGTGGTGGGGGAGTGCCGCTGCACTTCCCCGAAGATATCCAGGGGCAATGCCCCAGGCCACGACGAAGAGGAGAAGGCTGGGGGAGTGCCGCCGCACTCCCCCGAGGTCCCGACGGGACCGCTGAGTCCACGTCTTCCGGCCGGAGCGGGCAGATCAGAAGTGCTCGCCCGGCTCCCGCAGCAGCACAGAAGAGTGCTATCCGTGCGGGGAGCCGGCGGAGGCAGCCAGGGGTGGGCTCCCTGGGCTGCCCTCCAACACAGGCGACACACGAGGGTCTCGGGTGGGACCGGGTCCCCCAACGACTGACAGAGCTGCCGGGGGTGGGCTAATCGAGCAGCACCCTCTTACCTGGGGGTCCAGGTGTGACCGGGCCCCCGCACACCACCGAGGCCCAGGAGGCGGCGCGGAGCACCAGAAAGATTATCACGGCTTTCCCCGGCACAGTGGGAGAGCCGCTGTTCCATATGCGGGCCTACCCATAATGCCTTGCAGGCCAGGATCGGCCTGCAGGGTCAAAACAGCGTGTTCTTTGTTTGTGGTGGCCCCAGGAGGACGGGGTCACCACCACATGAATGTGCAAGTGCTGGGGGAGCTGCTGGAGAAGTGCAGTCTCCCCCCGGCACGAAGAGAAAAGTCTCACCATAAGTGTCTTGGGGATTGGAATGAATAACCCCTCAAGGGCTCAGCTTGCATCCATCACCTTCTGGGCTGGAACGTTTGTTCTTCAGCTGAGGGTGAATTGAAAAGTGCTTCATGGAGTGAAGGGCTGAGGTAGTGGATGTCTGGAGAAGGACATCCCCTGGAGGTGAAGAGGTGTAATTGCACCACAAATGCTTTTACTAATGTTATTTTTTATAGACGGACTGGAGTTCATGTGTTTCATTTGAAGTACATGATTGAGGTGGAGTCATAAGCAAAGTGGATTTAAGTGACTAGACATTCCTGCTAGGGTGTCTGACTGTATTTATTTAAACTGTGATTTCATCTGTGTTGTCTTTAGGGGCTGTAATTGCAATGCATTCTAATGATATTCAAATGTTATGAGTACTGTCACTCTAAAGTGATGCTTAAACATGTATTCTTGCTGCTGCGCTTAGGTGAAGAACCCAGACTATTAGCCCTTAAGATATAGAGGTGCATACCTATGGTCAGTAGGAAATGCTCCGTCAGGGTTGTGTGTCACCAAGGTAGGGTTACCCATTTTAAATGCTGGTGGAAGTACTGGGGTGGGTCGCCATTAGGATGGTGCCAGTGCGCAGGGCACTTGGTCCAGGTTATGATCCACTAACTTCATCGGGGGCAAGATGATGTGCATACATGGGAGTGGTGGTACTAGACTCCACTCCCTCTTGCGGGAGGGGTGGAGAGGTTATGCAATGTCACAAAGTAATTCCAACAGCTTATGTAGATTTGTAAATTGGTGCATAGTATTGAGTAGTGTGTGTGTTTAATAAATGTACTCTTACTTTTATAAAGCAAAGTACAGACTGGACAATAAATTATTGAGTGTTATTTTTGCACACCTGCAAATGGCGATTACTAGCCCACACCACCTACCTTGAGTAAGCCTCAGACTGCTCTGCAACGCTACCCTCTGAGAGTCAGGTGCTACAATTGCGTGTTTGGTTCCCAGTGAAGAACAAATGTAGTCATGTTATTTGTGCAGGTTTCACAGTGGAATGTGAGGCGAGCTTTAACAGAGCTCTACCACAGAGAGGTACTGTATAAACTGACTAATGCAGAAGATGGCCTGTGTCTCTCCTGCTTTCATCTGGGCCTTGTGTTGCCACCTGCCTGTGTCCTCATGTGCACTGGTGTGAACACTGCACACAGGCTTCAGAGAGGAACAAGTGGAGCAGATGTTTTTTAAACGCTATCTTGAAACAAAACAGAGAAAGACTGCCCTCCAAAAGGTTTCACACAAATGGATTGGACCACAACTTTAAAGAAGTGCAAGAGGAAAGCTGCAGGTATGAGGGGGGGAAAGGGAGGCTTCCATAAAGTGCCTCATCGAGTACACACAACAGGTACTAGAGAGAGAAAGGAGTAGCCTTGTGATGCTGGAAGCCTTGAGGGAGCAGTGGAGGTGAAGCCGTCTCTGTGTGCTGGCTGCACCTTTAAGGGACTGTGTGCCCTGCCTACTATAGAACTTACAGAGTGGCAATGCTCCCTTTCAAGACATTTATACCTGACAATTAAGGTGTGTGTTTTTCATTTATTTACAACTACTATCACCACCACCTAAAAAATATTTGAGAAAGTTTTGGAAAACCAATCAAAAATAAAAATTGAACAGACCCTGTACCTTTGTAGCAGCAATTCTAAGTAAGAGCAGGTGTAACCATCACCTTCAAAACCGCACACTGGTCGAATTGGCATCTAACTGTATTAGTGATTCACATACCTTTACAATGAAAGTATTCGCTCTTCCAAGTTCATTCTGACGGGATCTTGCAAATCTAACCAACAGTTCCCGTATATAGATATACTACCTAACCATTTTCTGAAGAGGGAAGTCTTAAAATTACGAATAGGAATTAACCCTTATTATATGAATAACTGGATAAAAGAGGCTCTGATGGATCCTGAAGGAAATTGCACCTGTAGTTTAGGTACCAGATGCGATATTATACAGTTACTGTTTGATTGTTTTAAGGTCCTTGATGCACAGAATTTGTTTTTACAACCAGTATTTATATAATATGGTATAAAGAACCGTACACAGGCAACAGTATTGTTAACGGAAATGATCTATTTAGATATTGCAAATGCACTGGGGAGATTCATGTTGAAGGTTAAAAAAGTTGTTAATGTATATAAAACCTGGATTTTATGACATTTATTTTAGGATAACAGGATAGATTAGGAAAGGAAATAATTATTTACTATGGTATTGTATTTTTTTTATTGTGCATACATTATTATAATATTGTATGAGGGATAGAATGAAATGTTTCCTTTATTTTTATGTTTAAAGACCAATGGTCTAAATAAACATTACCTCGAACGGAACTTCTGCCGGGTAGGCAAATCTATCAGCAGCACCAAGGCGCTATCAACTAAACCTCAATTTGTGAAAAGGCACAGGTCCGATGCTTAGTACAGATCAACGACAAAGTTCTTAAATATCTCCTGTAGTAAGATCATTACTATCTCGACTAGACAAAGTTGTCCCACCGAACTGGAAGACAAAGCAAGAAGGAATCTTTTCAAAGGCTATCAAGAGGGTGGAAACACTGTAAGAAATACAGTCTTTCAAGGTCACAGTATGCATGTGACACCAATATCAACAACACCCCACACATCTGGCTTGTATGGTAGGCAGTCATTACTTAAACAGCTTTTATGGCACATCTTTTGAGGTCTGACAAAGGCAACATTTAACTTCATGCCCTAAATGCAAAGTATTAGTTATGGTAAAAACAGAAGTAGCAGAAACTGCCTGAGGCAGGAGTGAGATTTACAGTTTCTGAAAGAAGAGCTTCAGTTCTAAAAGTAGAAATGCAGAAGCAGGATGTGCCCTAGGCTACCATGTAGACAAATAGCAATGGACACATTTAGACAAGTAATTTTCAGCTTCTCTTGGAGGCCTTCAGGCTATGAAAACTAGTATCTCTGGACTGCAGGCAGCTTCTGGCAGAGGTTACCTCACAAAATGTGAAAGGCTGGCCCGAGGGAATGCCTGCTAAATGCTGTGATCGGTTGAGCTGTGTCTAGACCTTGGGTGGGGAGATGTGTATAGCATGGGGCTGTGCAAGCATAGTGCAAAACAGGCTCTCTGCACGGTGTTTAGACTGCTGGGGGAAGAATCAAAACACCTTCACTCTCAAAGTGCATCACCACAGAGACAGTAAATCCCTAATGCACACGTCTAAATGTGCACACGCACACAGACTAAGAATGAAGAGCTTGTACCACTAAGTGAGGGCTTTCTTGGGGTGTCCTCGGGCAGTCGGAGAACTTAGAAGGTTGCCTTACGAGTTGTTTGAAACTCAATTCACATAAATCAATAATGTCGGTGTTTGAGGAATCTTCTCCCCTTGACTTTAAAACATTATGGGCAGTAGATCTTGGCGAACTACCCTCTCCCCAATCTGAAACAAGAAATCTGGGGATTACATTTGATACTCATCCTTTGAACCTCAAATGAGGGCCATTTCTGCAACTTGTTTTGCATCGCTTAGGTCTTAAAAAAAAGACACTGAGTCTACTTCCCTGGATAAATTAGGAAGTGGTGATGCATGCCCTGGCTACTTCCAAGTTGGACTATGCAAACGTGCTTTATTTAGGGACTTCCAGCAGGTCTGCAGAATAAGGTTCAGCTGGTACTACATGCTGCGGCCCGTCTGATTCTTAGCGGTCCTAAAAAGCAATGTACTCAGGAGAACCGTAAGCAGTTTGATTGGCTTCTCATGAACCAAAGGATTACCTTTAAGGCCATGTTGATCTCTTTTACAGCACCGGATCACAAAGGGTCTTCGTGTTAACAAAGAAGACTGTTTCTTTTGTCTCAATTCTTTATTAATTTTTTTGCAAACAGAAAACAGCAGTACAGGCGCGCATTATAAGAGCCATTAAATACACTGATGGGAATATATATATATATATATATATATATCAATATATATATATATATATATATATATAATATGCTACTTACCAGTATGCATCTGTTCTTGGCATGTAGGGCTGCTGACATTCATATCTGCGCATAGATCGCCGCCTAGTGTTGGGTCCGGATGATTGCACATTGTTGTCCTGGAAGAGTCTTCGAAGTATCATGAGATAGGCGGCTCCTTCCCTGGACTACAGTGCGCATGGGCATCCTCTCCATCTTCAAATTCAAATAACTATGAGAACTGGATCACGGATACCTTGGACCAGGTCCTCCCTAAAAAATCTCTACAGTCTATTAAACGATGCAAAGTAGCCCCATGGTACACCCCCACCCTGAGATCCATGAAACAATTGTGTCGCAAGCTGGAGAGAGCCTGGAGGCGAGAATACTCACAATCTAAGAAATCTAAGTATAGAGCTGCGATTAAATTATATAAGAGAGAAATGAAAAGCGCACAAATTCAATTTTATGACTCTAAAATCAAGTCAGCTGCCAACTCGCCTAGAGAAATATTTAAAATAGCTAAGTCACTAATCTCCCCTCCCCCTGAGTGCGTCTCCCCTACTGGGGCATTAGCCCGTTGCAACAATTTGGCAACTTTTTTCTCTCAAAAAATTTTGACCATCTACTCCTCCTTTCCCACCGACACAGAGAAACGGGACATCACTGATGACCTTAAAGTGAACACTTCAGTCCACAGTTCGCTTGAGGAGTTCCCTCTTCTTGATCCAACAGCATTGAAGAAAATTTTCTCTAAAGTCACCTCAGGATCTCCTAACGATCCTGCACCTCCTCAGACCCTCCTTAAGGTCAGCGAGGCAATATGTCCTGTCATCATAGATGTCCTAAATTCATCTATTGTTTCCAGCATGGTCCCTGCCCAGTGGAAATGTGCAATGGTAAGGGCCCTTCTAAAAAAACCTTCGTTAGACCAGAACAACCTGGCTAACTTCCGCCCCATCTCCCTTCTCCCTTGGATGAGTAAGTTGCTGGAGAGGCACATCAACAACATCTTGGTAGAGTATCTGGAGTCCAACGACCTACTCTGTGCCTCCCAGACGGGATTCCGCCCTCAACATGGCACCGAAACTGCCTTACTTGCAGTAACGGAAGAAACAAGATCTGTGCTGGACCAGGGAGGGAAGGCAGCCATTATACTATTAGATCTTAGTGCCGCGTTCGACACGGTTAACCATGCCACACTATTACATCGTCTAAAAGGCATGGGCGTGTCGGGCGCGGCCCTGAAATGGCTGACCTCCTTCCTGGATGAGCGCTTCTTCCAGGTGTTTGAGGGCGAGGTAACATCCTCGAAACACCCTCTGAGCTGTGGGGTTCCTCAGGGCTCGGCCCTGAGCCCCACGCTCTTTAATGTCTACATGAGTCCTCTGGCAGGGATAGTACAGCCCTTCGGTGTGCGTATTGTCACCTACGCGGATGATACCCAACTTGTGGTCTCCCTGGATCACACGGAGGGTTCATCCAACACCTTAGGGCCCTGTCTAGAGGCAGTAGCCAAGTGGATGCACTCCTCCTGTCTCAAACTCAACGGGGAGAAGACGGAGATCATGCTACTGGGCAATCCCGCACCGACCATTCTGGCCCCCATCTGGCCCGCCTGTCTTGGGGTTCCCCCCCTGCCAAAACCCCACATCAAAAGCCTCGGAGTCTGGCTGGATAAATCATTGGATTTTTCTGTGCAGGCTACCAAAACTGCTTCCATCTGCATTGGTCTGTTGAGAATGCTCCGGAAGATTCTCCCATTGCTTCCTTTCCAGGCGAGGAGAATCATGGTTCAGGCCCTGATACTCTCCCGCCTGGATTATGGAAATGCATTATATCTGGGTGCTCCGGTAGCAGTGATCAATAGACTCCAAGTTACGCAGAACTGTGCTGCTCGTCTCCTGTTTGGCATTCCCCGTGGCCAATCAGCAAGGAAGGCTTTAAAAGAACTCCACTGGCTCCCAATAGCTGCCAGAATGCATTTTAAAGCTATGTGCATTGTGCACAAAGCCTTTCACCGAACAGGCCCAGCCATTTTGCGCCCTCTGGTTGTACCTTACGTTCCATCGAGAACCCTTCGTTCCAGCACCCTTCATTTTGCCACGACAACTAAAGTCAACAGGGCTCGCTGGGGTGGTCGGGCGTTTTCACACTTAGCAGCTAAGATGTGGAACTCACTCCCGCCAAGCATGCGTGAAATCAGCAATCTGATGGTCTTTAGGAAGACTTTAAAAACTTACCTGTTCGCCAAATTGTGTTAATCTTGCTATTCGCTCACCACACTTATCAGTTCAAGCGCCGCGAGGCCTTAGGGTATGTGCGCGCTATATAAATATAATTTTTCATTTCATTTCAAATTGTTTTTCTTACACACAGACACACATACATACATACACGCACACATCCTGTTAGGGCCCATGGCACTTCAAAACAAGGAAAGGTGTTGATACAAGAATTAACAAAGAAAGATCTGGTGGTATGGCAGTAGAGCCTTCTCCCTTTTGGCAGTAAAACAGTGAAATTCCTTGTCCAAAAATCTGAGGTTACTTGATTCTGAAATTCGTGAGACAAGAAAGATACACAATATTCAGATGGATTTCATCTTTGACGCTGATAAAGTGTCTCTGAAGCAAACTTGTACTTAAGTCAGTTTGAGACAGTGAGGCCACCGGCCACCAAAGTCCAAGATAGACATTGCAAAGAGGACCCGCTGCATCTAACTAAACAATCCTACTGGCTAGATGTAAGAGGAAGAATGCCTGTCCTTTGGGACTTGATGGGTAGGAGCACTCTTAGGTAACCTCAAGGTCCTACAGATGTTATAGAATACATATTCTTGGCCTCATGTAATGCTGTTTCCTGGATTAGCTGAGGTGCGCTGGAGGAATTCTGTGTGGCAACTGGCTCTATTGAGATTTCCTCCTTTTAGATCTTCAGCCAGTTGAGTCTTGAAAAGTCTCACTGGAAACCAGAGGTCAGTCTCTCCTCTTACTGGGCAGTGCAGGCCATCTTATTATGGTCAGGGCACAGCAATAAGATGCACTAGGGTCCACAGGTCATCTCCAGCCTTAAAGAAAGGCAACCAGATGCAAGGCCCAACAGAGTGCAAGGTGAGCTAACCAAAGTGCAAGTTTTTACATTCCATATACCAGCCTCCATTCAGCAGGGGGTGCATTCATGCTCTGTCTTGACCATGGACGGCGTGTGGAAAGTGGTTTGCTTTATGCTGTGGTTCTGATGCAAGGTATACAGGGTGCTGCAGATGCTCAAGGATGCTAATCTGGCGACTGGGGTTTCCTGGGGGCTTCCCTTGGTCCACGACTACAGTAGGTTGATTTCCATCACGGGAGATGACTATCAAAGTCAGGGCAAAGTCCAGCCAAAAACCAGTTGCCATTGATCTACTGGTCTCTGGTTACAGTGAAAACAGCGGTTTCCTTTAACTGGTGATTACTTCCTCGCTGGGGTTCCAAACTGCACTCTGATGACTCAAAGGGGTTCAGCAGACTTGGGTGGAACATTGGAGGGTTGGGACTCTGTGTTCCAGGTTCTACGATGGCAGTTGGCGGTGGTCAGGCGTTCTTGGCTACCAAGGCAGGCTTCTTCAGCTTTTGTGGCCCTGTAGCTGTAACAGGAAGTCAGACAACTGACTCTTGTTGTCACGTATTCTGTCTGAGGCTCAGGGATGAGATTTCCTCAAGCAGGGCACCTCCGGCACAGTCTCCTCTTTGTTAGCTCCAGGAGCAGCAGGTGCAGTCCAGTCTTTGGAGCAGCCTCTCTCTTCTAGGTCCAGGGAACAGCATGGCAGTCCTTCAGTCCTCTCTCCAGCACAGACGTAATCTGAGGTCTGTCCAAGAGGGGTGCCATTTTTGTGGCCATCTTGTATCCTCAGGGGACAGCGACTACTAGCCAAGAGGCTACCAGGTCCCATCCAACCTAGTGATAGCTTCCTGTAAAGCGTGGCATCTAGCTAGTCCACAATACAATATGCTTATCACTCCCAGCATGGCAGAGCACTTCTCCAGGTGTGAGGAGCTCTCTAGCTCATCCCAGAGGTGTGGCTACCATAGCGCTACACGCACATGAAAAAATCAGCTTGCCAATCGCTCTCCCCTCTCTGTCCGTGATACAAACCTATCCAAAAGAACGAAAGTGCAGGCCATCTTGCGTGTGTCAACCATTTGCCCTTCAAAGGCGGCTTCCCCTTAAAAGCTTGCTTTTTGTGCTCACACCCTGCTTGACCTTCCTACCAGGGAGGGGTCACAAGTCTTCAAACAGCAAGCCCTTTGGGTTACTTCCTGAGAGTCGTTCACACTTTTCTCAGGAGGGCAGAAGGTGGTCTCGTGGCCAGCAACCATAAACCGTCACTGGAAAGCTGTGAGTAACAAAGTGGCTACTTACTAAAGTTGCCATTTCGGCAAAGGTTACATTAAATTCGATTTGAGCATCAATTCAGGTTTAATCCAACAATTCTTTTAATACCTTGAAGTACCATATTTAGTTGTCCCATTCAGAACTTAGAAATGCTGAGTGATTAAGCATGTGACTCTGTGCTCGTCAAGGGGGCAACTAGCCTTTCCACAGTAAAAGACACAATGTGAGGTTCTTACTATCAGGACATGTAAAGTTAAGAAACACATATCCAACTTGTTAATATAATGCACCCTGCAGTCAGCACTCGGTAGACCTGCATTGCGGGTGACTTATAAATATTAACAAGCACTTACAATGCAATAGGTCTCGCATTAATTAAGTTTGAGCTATTGGCATTGCTAAATATTGCAACACCAATTGCAACAAAAATCTATAAACTGTAGGCCAAAAAACAAATTTGTATTGATTTTTGTAGCAATGGTGGCATGCTGCGCTTTAGATGAATATGTTTAAAAGTAAAGTGTGCCATACTGCGATTGCTACAATAGTTAATTGTGGATGCATTAACAATTGATGTGTGCACTGATGGCTGGTGGTGTGTGTGCCTGGTGGAAGTGTGCACTGCCGGCTGGTGGTGTGTGTGCCTGGTGGAAGTGTGCACTGCCGGCTGGTGGTGTGTGTGCCTGTAGAAATTGTGCACTGATGGCTGGTGGTGTGTGTGCCTGGTGGAAGTGTGCACTGCCGGCTGGTGGTGTGTGTGCCTGGTGGAAGCGTGCACTGACGGCTGGTGGTGTGTGTCTGATGAAAGTGTGCTCTGACGGCTGGTGGTGTGTGTGTGTGCCTGGTGAAAGTGTGCACTGACTGCTGGTGGTGTGTGTCTGATGAAAGCGTGCACGGACGGCTGGTGGTGTGTGCCTGGTGAAAGCGTGCACTGACCTTAAGACCAAAAACGGCACATTCATTTTGGGAGTCTTGCTCAGATGGCTGCCTCTGCCTACACAACTAATCTGCTAAATCACCAAAATCCACTGCACCAGGGCTAATTTTTACCCATCTACTTGCTTGTGAACAGCACAGTCTATACGTGCATATTCACTGTTAAAGTTCATACATGGAAACTGGTTGGCATAGCAAAATAGTCAGCAAAACTTCCACTAAATCTTTAAGTCTAGATGTGACTGTCAATGCATAACCTGAGTGCATGCGCGTATGGACCTCACCCCTCTTGAATGACACCAAGCCCCGAAGAGCTGTGTTCCCCTTTCCCTAGTGAAAGACACTTACCAGCTGCCTCTGCTT
This sequence comes from Lissotriton vulgaris, assembly GCF_964263255.1. Classification (NCBI taxonomy): domain Eukaryota; kingdom Metazoa; phylum Chordata; class Amphibia; order Caudata; family Salamandridae; genus Lissotriton; species Lissotriton vulgaris. The sequence continues at coordinate 2,000,084,657 of NC_141693.1, read as the reverse complement.
GGGTGGTAGGGCTGGTGGAGGGACGAGCTCGTGGCCAGAGTCAATGCTGCTGAAGGAGTCGTTGAAGCCATACACCTCCATCAAGTGCTTGTTCTTCTGCTGGTACACATGCTCGTGCTGAGGCGTCCGGTAGAACATAGACGGCTGAGGCTCTGAGTAGTCTTCCAACAGCTGCATGTAGGCCAACACTGAACGGAGAAGAAAGACATTAACAGCCCGTACACCAACACACCACTGATATCAGCGCAGGCACCCAAGAGAGTGAGTGGCCCTTTCAGACCTCAGCAGGGCCAGAAGGGAAAGAAAGGTTCTCTAGCCCATCTATCGTCTGACTCCTGCTACCTGAACTCTAGGAGGCCTTGGCATTGCATAGGACAATAAGGCTTCTAGTTTTGAGAAGGCAAAGCTCATAACGCTGTGTCCGTTTCTTGTAGGAAGTTAGCTCTGTATATACTATACCAAAGTGAAGTTCAGTGTGCAGAGTCCAGTGGAACCCCAAGGGTAGGCAGTGTTAAAAGTAGATAGCACCTCACTCTCTATTTGTGGTAGTGTGTAAGCAGTAAGGCTGTATCAGAGGACAGTGTTAAGCATCTGTTGTACACTCTCAGTCAGCACATGATTTCAGACACTCAAAGACTGAACTTCAGAACAATTGTTTTTGTATAAAAATATTCTTTACGTTATTTAATTGTCTAGAACCAAGTGATGAACATTTTGCAGTAAATATACAGTTTGAAATGCAATTGTAAATGTACTTTGATTTGACCACAATAGTGTTACTGATAATGCAGTGCTTTTCAGAATACAGTACATATACTTTGTATATGATTTTTAGTATATCATGTAAGTTACTTTTCAGATTACTTTTCTTACACAGTGCAGTATCCTCGGATACTGCTGTAGGACATTTCCTGTAAACAGTTAAGTAAAAGCGTTTTGGGTATTTAGTTACTGTTTAAGGATTTCTTAGATTTTCCAAGTCCACACTTAGGAACTTTTCATAGAAAAACAGTCAATGGTATCCGATGGAGGAAAGAAAAATGCTACTTCCCAGAATGCATCTGTTCTTGGCATGTAGAGCTGCAGATCGACACACTTTAGCATAGATCGCCATCTGGTGTTGGGCCCGGATGTCTGCACTTGTTTTTGTATTGGTAAAGTCTTTGGAAGTCACGAGATAGGTGACTCCTCCTTTGGACCATAGTGCGCATGGGCATCGGCTCCATCTTCAGATTGTTTTTTCACCAGCAGGGAAATGATGAGTTTTGTGAGAAACAGAAAAGATGCCAAAGTGTACTGTATCTAAATAAGATAATACTGGAACAGATGAAGGTAGCAGGGGAGGCGGGTGGGCGTGTGTGGATCTGCAGCTGTACATGCCAAGAACAGATGCATACTGGTAAGTAGCATTTTCCGTTCGAGGCATATGAGCTGCAGATCACACCCTGTGCATAGATTGTATAGCAGTACTCTTCCTCTGCGGCGACCACCAGTATCTATTGCAGTTGTTTGAAATAGTGTTTTGAGTACAGCCTGGCCCACACTAGCTTGTTCATTTGCTTGCACATCTACACAATAGTGTTTTGTTAATGTGTACGGTGTAGACAATGTAGCTGCTTTGCAGATGTCATCTAAGGGAATGTTCCCTAAAAATGCCATTGAATCCCTATTTTTCTGGTAGGGTGGGCTTTAGGAGGAATAGATAATGTGCGTTTTGTTTTGTGATAGCAAATTTGTATGCATTTGACAAATCATTGTGCAATTCCAGACTTTGATATGGGATTGCCTTTATGTGGTGGTCAAAAGGACATGAAAAGCTGTTTTGTCTTGCGAAAAGGTTTTGTTCTTTCAATGTAATAGAGAAGTGCTCTTTTTACAGCTAGTGTGTGAAGAGCTCTTTCTGCGACTGTGGTTGCGAGAAGCATACTGGCAACTCCAGATTGAGTGAGAAGAAATGAAGAAATAACCTTAGGGAGGAATTTTGGATTTGCTCTGAGAACTATCTTGTTATGATGGAGTTGTAAAAAAGGTTCTTGAATAGTTAGTACTTGTAGCTCACTGACTCTTCTAAGGTAAGTAATGGCCACCAGGAAAGCGACTTTCCATGAAAGGAATTGTAACTCGAACTTGTGGAGAGGTCCGAAAGGTGGACCCATTAGTCTTGTGAGAACAATGTTTAAATTCCACACAGGTGAGGGTGGTACCCTGGGAGGAATTATCCTTTTGAGGCCTTCCATAAATGCTGTGATGGCTTTGATGGCAGGTACTCTGAATAGTGACAAGTGTTGTCTATTTTGTAAATATGCTGCTATGGCAGTGAGGTGTAGCCTAATAGATGTGTATGCTAGATTACACCTTTGAAGATGTAGTAGATAACCTATGATGTGTTGGATAGACACATCTAGAGGATTGATGGTGGTGTTGTTACAGTATACCACAAATCTTTTCCACTTGGCCGCGTAGCATGCCCTAGTGGTCTAGCTTCTCTGATAACATTCATGCAGTCAGGTTAAGGTAACCAAACTCTAAGACCTCAGGAGCCAGATCGCTCGTTTGAGCTGTGCCGGATCTGGGTGTCTGATCTCTCCACGGCTCTGGGTTATGCGGTGTTGGGAGAGGTGTAGTTTTTGGTGCAGGACTACAGATAGTTCCAGTAAATAGTGTACCATGGTTGTCTGGCCCATGTTGGAGCAACTCAATCAATCAATCAATCAGTGACACTTATAGAGCGCGCTACATACCCGTAGGGTCTCAAGGCGCTGGGGGTGTGGGGGTGCCGCTACTGCTCGAACAGCCAGGTCTTCAGCTTCTTCCTGAAGGAGAGGTGGTCTTGGGTCAGGCGCAGGTCGGCCGGGAGGGAGTTCCAGGTCTTGGCGGCCAGGTAGGAGAAGGATCTTCCTCCTGAAGTCGCTCTTCGGATGCGGGGGACGGCGGCGAGGGCGTGGTTGGCTGATCGGAGGTGGCGTTTGGGAGCGTGGAAGTTGATCCGGCTGTTGAGGTAGCTCGGGCCTTGGTCGTGTAGGGCTTTGTGTGCGTGGGTGAGGAGGCGGAAGGTGATTCTTTTGTTGACGGGGAGCCAGTGAAGGTCTCTCAGATGTCCGGAGATGTGGCTGGTTCGTGGGATGTCGAGGATGAGTCTGGCTGAGGCGTTCTGGATCCGCTGGAGTCTCTTCTGGAGCTTGGCGGTGGTACCGGCGTAGAGGGCGTTGCCGTAGTCCAGTCGGCTGGTGACGAGGGCCTGGGTGACGGTCTTCCTGGTCTCGGTGGGGATCCACCAGAAGATCTTCCGTAGCATGCTTAGGATGTTGAAGCACGCCGAGGAGACGTTGTTGACTTGCCTGGTCATGGAGAGGGAGGAGTCCAGTATGAAGCCCAGGTTGCGTGCATGGTCTGTCGGTTTAGGTGCGGTGCCCAGGGCAGGAGGCCACCAGGAGTCGTCCCAGGCGGAGGGTGAAGAGCCCAGGATGAGGACCTCCGTCTTGTCAGAGTTCAGTTTCAGGCGGCTGGTCGTCATCCACTCGGCTACCTCTTTCATCCCTTCGTGTAGGTTGGCTCTGGCGGTGGCGGCGTCGTTGGTCTGGGAGAGGATCAGCTGGGTGTCGTCGGCGTAGGAGATTATGCTGAGGTTGTGTTGGCGTGCGATGGCCGCGAGGGGGCTCATGTAGACGTTGAAGAGGGTGGGGCTCAGAGAGGATCCTTGAGGGACGCCGCAGATGACTTCGGAGGCCTCTGACTTGTACGGTGGTAGGCGGACTCTCTGAGTTCTTCCGTCGAGGAAGGAGATGATCCATTCCAGCGCCTTGTCCTGGATTCCGACGTTGCTGAGGCGCTGTACTAGGGTGCGGTGGCAGACAGTGTCGAATGCCGCAGAGAGGTCTAGGAGGATGAGGGCCGCTGTTTCTCCGTTGTCCATCAGGGCTCGGATGTCATCGGTGGCGGCGATGAGGGCGGTCTCGGTGCTGTGATTGGCTCGGAAGCCGGACTGTGAGGGGTCGAGGGATCCATTCGTCTCGAGGAAGGCGGCCATCTGCTTGTTGACGGTCTTCTCGATGACTTTGGCTGGAAACGGGAGGAGCGAGATGGGGCGGTAGTTCTTGAGTTCGGTGGGGTCTGCTGTTGGTTTTTTGAGTAGAGCGCTGAGTTCGGCGTGCTTCCAGCTCTCAGGGAAGGTGGCGGTGTCGAAGGATGTGTTGATGATGTCTCGCAGGTGGGGTACGATGACAGCGTCGGCCTTGTTGAAGACGTGGTGGGGGCAGGGGTCGGTTGGTGATCCGGAGTGGATGGAGTTCATCGTGCGGATGGTGTCTTCGGTGCTGATCGGGGTCCAGGCGTGGAGGGTGGTGGTGGGGGGTGGTTGTTCGGTCATGGTGTGCGTTGGTTGGTTGTTGAAGCTGTTGTGTATGTCCGCGATCTTGTTGTGGAAGTATGAAGCGAGGGAGTTGCAGAGGTCTTGCGATGGGGTGATGTCGTTGTTTCCTGCGCTGGGGTTGGATAGCTCTTTCACGATGTTGAAGAGTTCCTTGCTGTTGTGTGCGTTGTTGTCCAGCCGGTCCTTGAATGCAGTTTTCTTGGCGGCGCGGATCAGCTGGTGGTGCTTCCGAGTGGCCCGCTTGAGGGTGGTCCTGTTGTCCGGTGTAGGTTCCCTTCTCCAGACTTTCTCGAGGGCTCGGCAGTTCTTCTTGGAGCTCTTGAGTTAGTCGGTGAACCACGGGGCTTTCTTGCTGCCGGGTCTGCTGGGTGGGGTCCTCAGCGGGGCGAGCTCGTCCGCGCTGGGGGTGGACACCAGCTGCTTGAGTCCAAGATTGGCGAGGTTGTCGAGCAGGGTGCTGGTGTTGCGGTCGTTGTTGTTCTCCAGATGGAAGTTGAGGTCTCCCAGGAGGATGTAGTCAGCGGAGGGGAGGGCATGCGGGCTGACGAAGTCGGCGATGTCCTCGCTGAATGGGGCGCGTGGTCCCGGGGGTCGGTAGATCAGGGTGCCTCTGAGGGTGGTGTTCGGGTTGGTGTGGATCTGGAAATGCAGGTGTTCGGCGCTGGTCAGGGTGTTGTCGGTGCTGGTCGTGAGACGGACGGTGTTCCTGTGGATGATGGCGATGCCTCCTCCCATCTGGTTGGCGTTGCGGTCCCTCCGGATGATCTTGTAGCCCTCTGGGATGGCGATGGCGATGTCAGGAGCTGAAGAGGCGTTCATCCAGGTCTCCGTGAGGAAGGCAACGTCAGGGGCTGTGGCGTCTAGGAGGTTCCAGAGTTCGATGGCGTGTCTGTGGACGGAGCGGGTGTTGAGCAGGATGCACTTGAGGTGGGTGCTGCTGGTGTTCGACTTGGCGGGTGCTGGTGCGAGGCAGGTCCGGATGCAGGTGAATTTGCAGGCGTGGCAGCTGAAAGGTCCGTGGGTGCGTCGTGGTGTGGCTTGGTGGCATTCTGGGAGTCGGCCGGTGTTGAGTGCGATGAGGGTGGCGGCGGAGTACGTCAGGCGGGTAGGTCGGGGTCTTCGTGGGCCAGGGGTCCTGGCGCTGGGCGCCGTCCGGTCGCGGACGGGCGCAGACGGGCTTACCTTTGGCGCGCCTTCGGCGCGCCCGCTGCGCGTGACCGCTGCGCGGTCGCGCGGTCGCCATTTAAGGCCAAGTGCGCGGGTGGGCGGAGCAGCTGGGAGGAGGGAGCGGGGAGGGAACAGAAGAGAAAAGGGGCGGGGCAAATGGCGGTGGCGGGAAGCGGGAAGCGGGGAGGGAGAGCGGAGGGCGACGAGGTAGGCGGGCAAACAGGAAGGAAACTGAAACACGGTACAGAGATTACATTAAATGAAACAGGCACAAATGGAGGGCAAAATAAATGGCAAAAACAGGAAGGAAAACGATGTCACGGCACAAAAAATACAAGCACAAATGGAGGGCAAAACAATGGCGAAAACAGCAAGAGAAACGATCACACGGCACAAAAAATACAAGCACAAATGGAGGGCAAAACAATGGCGAAAACAGCAAGAGAAACGATCACACGGCACAAAAAATACAAGCACAAATGTAGGGCAAAACAAATGGCGAAAACCAATGGGGAGCGACCAAGGCGGCAGCGAGGCCGGCGGCGAGGCAGTAAGGCAGGCAATGGGGCACACGCAGCAGCTGGTGGCCGTGCGGCGCGGGGGTGTCCCACAAGGATGAGAGTCAGTGAGTGTTGCTGCAATTTGCGCACCACCAGTGGAATGAGTGGGAGAGGCGGAAAAGAGTATGCAAATCTGCCTGACCAATTCATCCACATCGCATTGCCTTTGAACAATGGGTGTGGATACCTGGTTGCAAAGCTTGGGCATTTGGCGTTTTTTTGTGTGGCGAAGAGATCTATCGCTGGCTGCCCCCACAAGTGGAAAAATTGTTGAACTTGTGGATGAAGTTCCCACTCGTGAGTCTGTTGCGTCTGACGACTTAACAGATCTGCTATGCTGTTCTGGACTTCTGGAACGTGTTGGGCTAGTAGAAAAATGTTTTGAGGAAATGCCCATCTCCATATGCTTTGTGCTAGTTGGGAGAGTTGTAGGGAGTGTGTCCCGCCTTGTTTCTGTATGTAATACATTGCTTTTATATTGTCTGTGCGGACTAGGACAGCTTTGCCCAGAATATGTTTATGGAACAACTTTAATGCTAGGAATATGGCTAGTAACTCCAGGTGATTGATATGGAGCAACCTTTGTTGGGGTGTCCACGTGCCCTGTATGGTATGATGTAACAGATGGGCCCCCCCAGCCGGAGAGCGATGCTTCCGCTGTTAGCACAATCTGTGGAACTGGCTTGATGAACGGTTGCCCCTTGGACAGGTTTTTGGTGTTCCACCACTTCAGAGAGCGATGCGTGCGACCGTCCACCAACACCAGATCTGTCAGCTGACCTTGAGCTTGGTTCCACTGACATGCTAAACATTCCAAACATTCCTCTAGGGGACGCATCTGGAATCTTGCGTGAAGTACTCTGAATTGGCAAGAGGCCATCATCCCTATTAGCTGCATAAACACTCGAGCTGGAAGAGTGTTGAGGCTGAAACTTTGTGATGAGGCTTTGTATGCTTGCTATCCTGGCTGGACTGGGATATGCAAGTGCTTTTGAGGTGTTTATTGTAGCCCTGAGGTATGGTATGTGGGACGGCTGTAGGTGAGACATTGGGTGGTTTATAGTAAACCCTAATTCTTGAAGCAGTTGGATTGTGGCGTGAGTGTGGTGTACACACAGGTTGTATGACTTGGCTTTTATGAGCTAGTCGTCTAGGTAGGGGTACACATGAAGATGCTGCCTTCTTAAGTGAGCCGCAACTACTGCCAGACACTTGGTGAAGACTCTGGGTGCTGTGGTTACTCCGAATGGGAGTACCTTGAATTGGCAATGCTGACCGTCCACAACGAACCTGAGAATTTTCCTGTGAGAGGTGTGAATGAGAATATGAAATTAGGCGTCCTTGAGATCTAGAGTGGCAAGGAAGTCTCCTTGTGGGAGCAGAGGAAGGACCTGTTACCATGTGAAAATGGTCTGATTGTATGTACAGTTAAAGGGGTGTGAGATCCAAGATGGGTCTGAGACAGCTGTCCTTCTTTGGAATGAGGAAGTACAGAGAGTAAACCTCTGTTTTGCTGATGCAGGGGAACTGGTTCTATTGCATGTTATTGTAAGAGGGAGATTACCTCTTGTTTTAGCAGTGATAAATGCTCTGTTGACACTGGATGTTGTTTGGGTGGTATGTTGGGGGGGGGGGGGGGGGGATTGGGCTAGAGATGAGCTCTAGACAATATCCCGATTGAACGATTTGTCTCAGCCACCTGTCGGTCGTGATGTTGCTCCATACAGGTACGAATTGTAACAATCTTCCCCCGACCGGAGTGGAATGGTCCGGGGTGATCGGAGGGAAGTCCTTGGGTAGGGGTGGTTTTGTCTCTGCCTTTGTGATCATTGCCTCTGTAGCCTCCTCTTTGATAACCTCTGGTGAATGTGGTCTGGGTGGATGTCTTATAGGACGTGGAGGGGTTGTCAGAGGAATAACCTCCGGAGGTGCCCCTGTAAGAGGAGCTCCAATTGATTTAGCTGTGTCGGTGACTTCATCTTTTCTAGAGATGAATCTACGGCAGGCCAAAATAGATGTTCTTGATCAAATGGCTGGTTAAGGATGGAAGTTTGTACTTCTGGTTTGAAACCTGAAATGCGTAGCCATGCATGTCGACGTGAGAGTACACTTGTGTTAATGGCTCGTGAGGCGGTGTCTGCAACGTCTAGAGAACAACGAATGGAGGTGTTTGTGATGAGTTTACCCTCCTGTAGGAGGTCGTTGGCTTTGGTTTTATATTTGTCAGGAAGGTGCTGCAATAGGGTCTCTAGCTCGTCATAATGTGCCCTATTGGATCTGGCTAACAATGCGTGAGTGTTGGCAATTCGCCATGTTAGCTGTTTATGACGCTGTACGTTTACCAGAGGTGTCCAAAAGTTTTGATTCTTTGTCGGGAGGTGGAGCATCCCCTGACGTTTGTGAATTAGCCCTTTTTCTGGCAGTGGAGATGACTAAGGAATCCAAAGGTATTTGGCCCTTGATGAATACAGGGTCTGCTGGGGCAGATTTATATTTTTTGTCAATCCTGGGGTTAATAACCCTAGCCCTAACAGGCTCTTTGAACACCACTAAGAAATCCTCTTCCACCGGGTCTGCATGTAAATCTACCCCGTGGTATTTTGGAGCTCTATGAATGAGCTGGTTGAAACCCATGGTGTCCTCTGGAGGGGAAGGTCTAGACGGATTGATGTCATCTTGTGGTACATTAGGAACATCTGGTGTGTTACAATCATCCCATGTGTCTGCAGTTGAAGGTGGACTATGATCCCTTAGTGGTTCATCGTCTGCACCCACCACCCCGTCATCAGAGGTGCTATCATCATATACTGGTGGTGGAGATGGAGTAGGAGAGTGGTGTGGAGGGGGAGGCAGAGGAGGAGGAGGAGAGAGTCTGAGAGGAGATGTTGCAATGTCTCTCTTTTTTGGTGGGGATGGAGCCGGTCTCTTTCTGTGGCTGAGAGTCAGTTGGCCTGTTTTTGGGTCCTTTATAAGAGTTTTTTGTGCTGTATCGGGACAGAAAAGCTAAAAAGATCTTCTGTCTGAGGCTGTTCTCTCTGTGCTGATTTTTTCAATTCACGAAGGTTTACGTTGCACAGATTCAAGAGAGGATTTAAGCTCCTTTGGCTTGGAAGCGTAATATTTCTTAGTCTCTGAGGGGGTCTGTGGGACTGGTTGTTGTTTCGGGTCAGAAGGTTTTTTCGGTGCCGGAGGCTGAGAATCCGTAGGTTTCGAAATCGTTTTTTTACTCGGTTTCGATGACTTTTTCGGAGTGGAGGGGTCGGGGCCAGTATGTTTTGGTGCTGATGCAGACAGAGTGGTCGGCACGGTAGAAGACAAGGGTTTCTTTTTCGTAGCCGGGGTTTGGGTGTTGGCTCCGATGGCAGGCTGACTAGATCCAGAGTGGCCTGAAGGCTTTCCTGCATACTTCTTTGCCAAGCCCAAAGGCTGTGCGTGAGAAGTAGTGTACCGGTGTGTACCTAGGCCTGAAGGTGAAAGCGTCCCTGAAGCCTTTTTCGGGTTTTTGGCGAGGGGGGTCGGGGTCGACGTCACTACTTACGACCCGCTGCCCAGGAGTGATGTCTTCGAGATTGGAATCGTCTTCGGAGGCATTGCTGAGGCTTTCCTTGAACGGCTCCTTCTCCGGTACATCGATGCCCTCATGGAAGAGGTCATCGGGAATGAATGTCGACGATCGAGCCATGCTTCTTCTAGCTTGACGATCCCAAATAGTTTTCTTCAAGCGGAAGGAGGCACAAGCTGGACAGTCTCTGGCCTCGTGCTCCGGCGAAAGGCAGAGGTTACACACCTCATGAAGATCTGTGTGTGGAAACTTTGATCCACACTGAGGACACTTTTTAAAGGGAGTCTGCAAGAAAGTGGATCTATATATACTTGACCAAAGTAAGGTACAGTGTGTATAGAGTCCTCAACATCTGTAGGTATAACAGAGGTCAAATGTGACCTTACTCTCTAAAGTGGTAGCTTGGTCGAGCAGTAAGGCCATATCAGAGGACAGTATAAAGCATTTGTTGTACACACTCAGTCAGCAAAAGGTTTCACACACTCAAGGGCTGAACTCCAGGCCAATTGTTTTTATATCAAAAGATATAGTTGTTTTATTTTAGAACCAACAGATATCAAAATATTCTTTTCTCAATATGAGTGACTTCAGGTAGTTACTTTGCAGAAAGGCAATAAACTTTGTAAGCACAATAGTCACAGTGGTTGCAATTGGCAACACAATTCTAAACACAATTAAACATTGAGCTCAATGGGTTTTTCCACATAAATGCAGTTGATTACTTTAAGGATTACTTTTCTAACCACAGGACTGGATCCTGGATTCAGTCCTGGGACCTAAGTTGTAAACAGTTAAGTAAAAGCTTTTTGGTTACAGTTGTAATTTTCAAAGAATATGAATGTATTTTCTAAGTTGACAGAAACTTTTCAGTGAAAAACTAGCAATGTTATCCTGTGGAGGGAAATTCAAGTCACAGGTAAAGTTGGTTCTCGTTACTTTTGTAATCCAGTACAGTAGGTTCAGCACTGGGGTCTCTACCTAAGACAGGTAATTACGTTTTAGTAGTTAGTACGATTTTTAAGGAATCTTTGTAGTGTGCAAAAATAGACAGAAGAAATTTCAGGGAAAAACAGTCAATGGTTTCCTATGAAAGAAAATTCAGGTTACGGGTAAGTACAGTTATAATTACTTTTGCGGTTCAGTACTGGGCTGAAAGGTACAGTACTGGCTTCTCTCCTGATCACAGGTGAGTAATTCGAAATTCGACATTCGGCTGATTTTAGATAAATATTTTAAAGTTTCAAAACTTCACACTTATAAGATTTTTCGAGTCAAATCAGTTATCCTAGGGAGGGAAGAAAAATGCTACTAACCAGTATGCATCTGTTCTTGGCATATAGACCTGCAGAGTGTACACTTAGCATTAGATCGCCACCTGGTGATTGGCTCGGATGATTGCATGTTGTTGTCGTCTTGGAAGAAGTCTTTGTAGTCACGAGATAGGAGACTCATCCCTTGGACGATAGTGCGCATGGGCATCGGCTCCATCCTTAGATTGTTTTTCGCCATGATGGGAAATGATGGAGTTAGTAGAAGTAAAGAAAAGGATGTCCATGCGTGCGCATTTAAGTAAGATAAAACTGGAACGGATACAGGTCCCGGGGTGGCGGGAGGGCTTGTACAACTCTGCAGCTCTACATGCCAAGAACAGATGCATACTGGTAAGTAGCATTTTCCGTTCGAGGAATATGAGCTGCAGATTGTACACTTAGCATCGATTGTGCAGCAGTGTCTCCCCTAGCCGTGGTCACCTGTATCCGTTGCAGTAGTTTGAAAGAGAGTTTTAAAGACAGCTTGGCCTACTGCAGCTTGCTGCTTGGCTTGCACATCAACACAGTAGTGTTTAGTGAAGGTGTGTGTTGTAGACCATGTTGCTGCCTTGCATATGTCCTCTAGGGGGATTTCCTAAGAAAGCCATAGAGGCTCCTAGTTTGCGTGTGGCGTGCGCTCTAGGAGGAACTGTTAATGTACGTTTTGCTTTTTGATAGCATATTTGTATACATTTTACAATCCACCTTGCAAATCCACCATTAGAGATGGGGTTGCCTTTATGAAGTGGAGAGAAAGACGCAAACAGTTGTTTTGTTTTTTTACGAAAAGGCTTAGTTCTATCTATAAAGTAGAGAAGAGCTCTTTTAACATCTAGTGTGTGTAAAGCCCTTTCTGCTAAAGAGTCTGGGTTTTTGAAAAACACAGGTAACTCTACAGATTGATTTAAATGAAAAGGATGAGTATCATTGAGTGTTGTCGCAGTTTGCGTGCCACTAGTGGTATGAGCGGGGCCAGGGGAAAAGCGTATGCAAACCTGCCTGACCAGTTCATCCATATCGCATTGCCCTGAGACTACGGATGTTGAAACCTGGCGGCGAAGCTTGGGCATTTTGCGTTTTCCCTTGTGGCAAACAGGTCTATCTCTGGGTGACCCCACTGCTGGAAGTACAGTTGTAGCACTGAGGGGTGTATCTCCCACTCGTGCATCTGGTGGCTGTGTCTGCTGAGCAGATCCGCCATCTGGTTGTCCCTGCCTGGGAGGTGTTCCGCCATGAGGAATATGTTTCTCTGAATGGCCCACTTCCACATGCTTTGCGCTAGATGTGACAACTGTGGAGAGTGTGTACCTCCCTGCTTCTGTATATAGTACATGGCAGTCATGTTGTCCGTCCGGATCAACACGACTTTGTTGCAAAAATGTACTTTGAACGCCTTCATTGCCATAAAGATTACCATCAGTTCCAGCAGGTTGATGTGCATCTTCTTTTGCTGTGTCGTCCATAGTCCCTGCACTGTGTAATGGAGGACATGCGCTCCCCATCCCAGGAGAGATGCGTCCGTCGTAAGCACTATTTGTGGTACAGGCTCTTGGAACGGTCGTCCCCTGCAAAGGTTTTGTGGGTTCCACCAATGCAGAGAGTTGTATGCGCGACCGGTCACCAACACTAGGTCTTTTCATTGTACTTGAGCCTGGCTCCACTGCCGTGCTAAGCACTCCTGAAGCGGACGCATGTGTAGTCTCGCGTGAGGGACTATGAAGATGCAGGAGGCCATCATGCCTATCAACTGCAAAAACACCCGGGTCGGGAGCGAGTGTTGAGGTCTGAATTTCTGAATCAGTAATTGAATGCTGTTGATTCAAGCCGAGTTTGGCTGTGCATTTGCTGCCAGAGTGTCTATTGTCGCTCCCAGGTACTGTCGTACCTGGGCGGGTTGAAGATGAGACTTTGGGTAGTTTAATGAGAATCCGAGGCTGTGTAGGAGGTGAATAGTGTGGGACATGTGGCTGGCACATTGCTGGGCTGACTTTGCTTGGATAAGCCAGTCGTCCAGATATGGGTAGAAGTGAATATGCTGTCTCCGTAGGTGCGCAGCTACTGTCGCTAGGCACTTGGTAAACACCCTGGGGGCCGTTGTCACCCCGAAAGGCAGAACCTTGAACTGGTAGTGCTGATTCTGTATTGTAAACCTGAGATATTTCCTGTGTGCCGGATGTATCGGTATGTGGAAATATGCGTCTTTTAGGTCTAGTATTGCGAGGAAATCTCCCAGACTGAGTAATGGTAGAACCTGCTGTATGCAAATGCTACTTACCAGTATGCATCTGTTCTTGGCATGTAGGGCTGCTGACATTCATATCTGTGCATAGATCGCCACCTAGTGTTGGGTCCGGATGATTGCACATTGTTGTCCTGGAAGAGTCTTCGAAGTATCACGAGATAGGTGGCTCCTCCCCTGGACTACAGTGCGCATGGGCATCGCCTCCATCCCCAGATTGTTTTTAGCCATTGGCAGAGATGGAGTGAAGAATGTGAGTGATGACCATGCTATGAGCATATGTATGTATATGAATTAATTCTGCAGCTGCTACAGGCGCCGGGGAGGAGGGTGGGCGATATGAATGTCAGCAGCCCTACATGCCAAGAACAGATGCATACTGGTAAGTAGCATTTGCAGTTCGAGGCATGTGGGCTGCTGAATTCATATCTGTGCATAGAATACATAGCAGTCCCTCCATTAGCGGCGGTCGCCCGTGCCAGCTGCAGCAGTCTGAAAAAGCGTTTTTAGAACAGCCTGACCAACAGCTGCCTGCTGTTTGGAATGCACGTCTACACAGTAGTGTTTAGTGAAGGTATGTGTGGTAGACCATGTGGCTGCTCTACAGATATCTTCTAAGGGAATGTTACCTAGGAAAGCCATAGAGGCCCCCAACTTCCTGGTGGAGTGGGCCCTCGGTGGGATAGTGAGAGTGCGCTTAGCTTTAGCGTAACAGATCTGAATGCACTTTACTATCCACCTAGCAATCCCCGCTTTGGAGATAGCGTTTCCCTTGTGGTGTGTAGCAAAAGCAACAAAGAGTTGTTTGGTTTTGCGGAAATCTTTTGTCCTGTCTACATAATACATCAAGGCCCTCTTAACATCAAGGGTGTGGAGCATGCGCTCCGCCAGCGTCTCTGGGTTTTGGAAAAACACCGGCAATTCGATTGTCTGGTTGATGTGGAACTGTGATACCACTTTGGGTAGGAATTTAGGGTTAGTGCGGAGCACCACCCTGTTAGCATGTACCTGGAAGAAAGGTTCTTGGATGGTGAGCGCCTGCAGCTCGCTAACCCTCCGTAGCGATGTAATCGCTACTAAGAACGCAACCTTCCAAGTCAGAAACTGAAGCTCACAAGAGTGCAGTGGCTCAAAGGGAGGACCCATCAGCCTCGTAAGAACCACATTGAGGTTCCATTCTGGAGCTGGTGGGGTCCTTGGTGGAATGACCCTTTTGAGTCCTTCCAGAAAGGCCTTGATAGCAGGGACCTTAAAGAGTGACAGCTGCTGCCTATTCTGGAGGTATGCTGCCATAGCAGACAGGTGAATGCGGATGGAAGAGTACGCTAGATTGCATTGATACAGGTGGAAAAGGTAACATATGATATTTTGAATGGAAGCATCTAGCGGGTCAATATTGTGGTTAGCACAGTAGATGACAAACCTCTTCCACTTAGCCGCATAACAAGCTCTAGTAGTGGGCTTCCTTGCCTCCCGAATGATGTCCATGCAATCGGGAGGAAGATTGAGGTAGCCAAACTCTAGGACTTCAGGAGCCAGATCGCCAGGTTGAGCTGTTGCGGATCTGGGTGCTGAATGTCGCCATGGCTCTGCGTCAGAAGGCTGGGAGTGAGATGAAGCCTTTGATGCGGTACCACGGAGAGTTCCAGAAACGTGGTGTACCATGGTTGGCGAGCCCACGTTGGAGCAACCAGGATGAGCGTCATCGAGTGCTGCCTGAGCTTGCGTGCCACCAGCGGTATCAGAGGTGCTGGGGGAAAAGCGTACGCAAATCTGCCTGACCAGTTCATCCACATCGCATTGCCCTGTGATTGCGGGTGTGGGAACCTGGCGGCGAAGCTTTGGCATTTTGCGTTCTCCTTTGTGGCAAATAGGTCTATCTCTGGATGACCCCACCTTTGGAAGTACGGTTGGAGTACTGATGGATGTATCTCCCACTCGTGCATCTGATGGCTGTGTCTGCTGAGCAGATCCGCCATTTGATTGTCCTTGCCCGGGAGATGCTCTGCCATGAGGAAGATGTTCCTCTGAATGGCCCACTTCCACATGCTCTGAGCCAGATGAGACAGCTGTGGAGAGTGTGTGCCTCCCTGCTTCTGAATGTAGTACATGGCCGTCATGTTGTCCGTCCGGATCAACACGACCTTGTTGCACAGATGTACTTTGAACGCCTTTAAGGCCATGAAGATTTCCATCAGTTCCAACACATTGATGTGCATCTTCCTTTGCTGTAGTGTCCATAGTCCCTGCACAGTGTAATGGAGTACATGCGCTCCCCATCCCTGGAGAGAGGCGTCCGTCGTCAGGATAATCTGTGGGACAGGCTCTTGGAATGGTCGTCCTTTGCAAAGGTTTTGTGGATTCCACCAATGCAGAGAGTTGTATGCCCGACCGCTCACCAACACTAGGTCTGTCAGTTGTCCATGAGCCTGAGTCCACTGACGTGCTAGGCACTCCTGAAGCGGACGCATATGTAGTCTTGCGTGCGGGACAATGGAGATGCAGGAGGCCATCATGCCTATCAACTGCATGAACACCTTCGCTGGAAGCGAGTGTTGGGGTCTGAATCGTTGGATCAGCGCCTGGATACTGGCGATTCTCACTGAATTCGGCTGCGCAGTGGCTGCCAGAGTGTCGATTGTCGCGCCCAGATACTGTCGCACGTGGGCGGGCTGGAGATGGGATTTCGGGTAGTTCAGAGAGAATCCCAGATCGTGCAGGAGATGAATGGTGCGTGACACGTGGTCGACGCACTGCTGTTCTGTCCTTGCTTGAATGAGCCAGTCGTCCAGGTAGGGAAAGACGTGGACGTGCTGGCGACGGAGATGCGCCGCCACAGTCGCTAGGCACTTTGTAAATACCCTCGGTGCCGTGGTGACCCCGAATGGCAGAACCCTGAACTGGTAATGCTGGTCTAATATCGTGAATCTGAGATACTTCCTGTGGGAAGGATGCAGGGGGATATGAAAATAGGCATCTTTCAGATCCAGCGTAGCCAGGAAGTCTCCCTGTTGAAGCAGGGGAAGCACCTGCTGCAACGTGAGCATATGGAAGTGCTCCGAGAGGATGTACCAGTTCAGGGGCCTGAGGTCCAGGATCGGCCTGAGGGATCCGTCCTTCTTGGGAATCAGAAAATACAGGGAGTAAACCCCTGTTCCCCGCTCTTGCAATGGAACGAGCTCTATCGCCCCTTTTTGCAGCATGACTAGAACTTCTTGCTGCAACAAGGTCAAGTGCTCGCCTGACATAGGACGGCTCCTTGGGGGTATGTCCGGTGGAATGGACGTAAGCTCTAGACAGTACCCATACTGGATAAGAGACCTCACCCACCTGTCCGTGGTGATGGACTTCCACGCCGGCAGGAACTGCTGGAGTCTCCCCCCGACCGGTGTTGTATGGTCGGGGGGCAGTGACAAGACGTCACTGTTTGTTGGTGGTGGTGGACCGGGAGCTATTGTTTCCACGTCCCCTGCCCTTGACATTATTGCCTCTGTAACCACCTCTACCCTTGTTGTTATACGAGGCTTGGGTGTTACTTTTGTAATATTGTGTGGACTGGGATGCCTGTCCCCTTGAGGTGCCTCTGGAATTTAAGCGGCGAAAGGAGCCACTCTGAAACTGCTGACTTGGTAAAGCCCCCATTGACTTGGCAGTTTCCGTATCTTTTTTCATTTTCTCCAGTGTGGCATCCACCTCAGGGCCAAACAGGTGGTCAGGATTCACTGTTTGATTCAGTATCGTAGTTTGGATGTTGGGTTTGAACCCCGAAATTCTAAGCCAGGCATGGCGTCTGAGCAACACACTGGTATTAATAGCCCTGGAGGCTGTGTCTGCCACATCCAGTGCACATTTGATGGATGCATTCGTAATGAGTTTACCCTCCTGAATCAGCATCTCTCCTGCCTCCTTGTATTGGTCAGGCAAGTGTTGCAGTATGGCCTCTAATGTGTCGTAATGGGCCCTTCCATAACATGCAAGTAGGGCTTGGGTGTTAGATATTCTCCAGATATTAGCTGCCTGTGCAGCAATCCGTTTGCCTGAGGCCTCAAAGATCTTGGACTCTTTGTCTGGGGGAGGAGCGTCACCAGTAGTTTGAGAGTTCGCCCTCTTCCGAGCGTTGGAAACAACCAAGGAGTCCAATGGCAAGTGTCCCTTGATATATGTAGGATCCGTGGGCGGTGCCTTATATTTCCTGTCGATGCGAGGGTTGACCACACGCGCTCGGGTGGGCTCCTTGAAAACCTCCGTTGCATGTTTAAGCACCCCCTTAAGCATCGGTAGTGTTTTGACTGATTTTTCGGCTACCGAGAAGGTGTTGAATAAGAAGTCCACATCCACGGGGTCCGAGTGCAGCTCGACGTCGTGGTTAGCCGCAGATCTCTCTATCAGAGCATTGAAGGCCGCCGAGTCCTCCGTCGGGGACGTTTTGGCCGCAAAAAGTTGAGTGTCCTGACCCGACTGCGGGTCCTCCGTGTCGCCTCCGGCGGACCAAGGTACGTGCTCCTCCTCCGGATCCGAGTACGCCGGATAGGTGTACTCGGCATTTTCCTCGTCCGCATCGGCTGCGACGGAATGCGTCGGCGAGTGTCCTAGGGCCTGTGGGGACACAGGTTCCACCAAAGCCGAAGAGTCCTCAGAGTCCCTTTTGTTTTTGAGAGGGATCTTAAAATGTTCCAACGCCGGCTCCGAAGTGATTTTCCGTTTAAGGAGCGACAGTTTTCCGGTGTTGGCGTCGATGATTACCTCACGACGTTCCTCTTCCGCAAGCGGCCGGAGACGAAGCTTCGACACCGCCAAGGCAGCTTTCGGCGTCAATGCCTCCTTCGAGGGTCCGCCCTGTTTCGGCGCGAAGGCCTTCGGCGCCGTCTTGGGCGGTAGGGTGAAACGGATAGGCGTTTGCTCTCTCGCAGGCTTAGGCGTGAGCTTAGGCGTTACGGTGTCCTGAGCGGGAACCACACTGGCCTTTCGAATCCGCTGCAAGGATTCCGCCACCTTCTTCGTCCAGGCCGGGGAGGGCTGGACCGGCTCGAGCGACCCCTCATCGTCGAGAGCCTGATCGCCGGCAGGCACTTTCTTCGGGGCCG
This sequence comes from Lissotriton vulgaris, assembly GCF_964263255.1. NCBI lineage: Eukaryota > Metazoa > Chordata > Amphibia > Caudata > Salamandridae > Lissotriton > Lissotriton vulgaris. Next base: position 2,000,066,366 of record NC_141693.1, on the reverse strand, counting down.
ACGCCCCATGCCTATGCGCGTCGTCGCCCTGACGCTTCTTTGGAGCCGTCTTCGGGTCCACAACCCCTTTCGGCGCCGACGCAGCCGCGTCGGAGGACTTTGCCTTCGACGCCGATCCCGAGGGCTTCGGGTCGGCCATTTTGGCGTGGCTCTTCAAGTCGGCCATTTTGGTTTTCTTGGAAGTTGACGCCTCCAGAACCTTCTTCACCAGCGCAACTTTCACTTTCGGTTTCGCATCCGAGGGTGCGTGACCAGTTGGCTTCACTTTCGTTTTCTTCAACGTAAGTGATGGTTCATAAATGTCCGTGACCGGGCCCGGAGGCGGGGACGTAGGACTCATAGTTAGATCTTGGGTAAGGCCCGAAGGCGATCCCTCGACCTGGGCCGTATGAAGGGGAATAACCCCTGAGTCTGGTTGGGGATGCTCCTCCTCCGAGCTATCTCCCATCGTGGCAAAAGCCTGATCGTCGTCCCCTACCTCGTCGGTGACTTCGTCAAAGTTCTCCTCACCCGCGTCGTAGGTCTCCCCCTCGGATGCGGGATTAGAGTCCGAACCTTGCACGTCGTCTTCTCCCTCGACAGATTCTTGGAAAATGTCATCTGGTGGGGGCGCCGTAGCCGATAACTTAGCCTGGAGTCTATTGGCCCGACGAATCTTTAACGTCTTCTTGCTCCGGAATTTCGAACACGCCATGCAGGTGTCTTCACGGTGATCCGGTGACAAGCCGGTATTGCACACAGGGTGCACGTCGAGGTGTGAATATTTAGAGTTACACACCGGGCACTTCTTAAATGGAGTTCGCTCCATAGCAAAAGTGTAGTGTAGGCCCGTCCGCGCCGAAAGCACGTGGAAGGGCAGCAAGAGATCGGAGCTGAGAGTCAGAAAGAAAACCCGTACGCAACTATACCGACGCCCAGCCTAAAGACCTTTTGGTCTCGAGTAGAAGTTGAACAACTATCGGTTCCGACAGAGGGAACCGAAACACATCCGAACCCAATGGCGGAAAAAAACAATCTGGGGATGGAGGCGATGCCCATGCGCACTGTAGTCCAGGGGAGGAGCCACCTATCTCGTGATACTTCGAAGACTCTTCCAGGACAACAATGTGCAATCATCCGGACCCAACACTAGGTGGCGATCTATGCACAGATATGAATTCAGCAGCCCACATGCCTCGAACATGTGAGCATGTGAAAATGTTCTGACAAGATGTATTGGTTTAGGGGCCTGAAGTTCAGTATTGGCCTGAGAGACCCGTCTTTTATGGGAATTAAGAAGTACAGCGAGTATACCCCTGTACCCTGTTGTTCTATAGGTACGAGTTCTATGGCCCCTTTTTGCAGCATGCTGATGACCTCTTGCTGCAATAAGTGCATGTGCTCTGCGGACATAGGACGGTGTCTTGGTGGTATGTTGGGTGGAGTGGAGGTTAATTCTAGACAATAGCCGTACTGGATACGTTGTCTCATCCACCCGTCTGTGGTAATGCTTTCCAAGACTGGCAGGAACTGTTGTAATTGTCCCCCGACCGGTGTTACATGGTCTGGGGGCAGTGACAAGACGTCACTGTTTGGTATTGGCGGAGGATCTGGTGTTGTTATTCCCTCTGCCTTTGTTGCTGTTGCCACGGTATCCACCTCTATTGTTTTTATTGTAGGTGGTTTGCGTGCTCCCTTTATAGTATGGAGTCTGCTGAGATGCCTGGCTTCGTGTAGCTCCTCTGTTACCGGAGCGACGAAAGGAGCCTCCTCTGAATTGTTGTGACTGCAAGGCACCCATAGACTTGGGTGTCTGTGTCCGTTTTAGGTCTCGGCTAAGCGCGCGGAAGCGCGTTCTCGCCGAGAACCTATTGTTGCCGTGTCTGCTTTCCAGGAGACAATTCTGGCCGCGCGCATCGCCTTGGAGGCGATTTCTAACTGGCACGCGCACCTCCCTGCACGCATGCGCACACACACACGAGCGCACATACACGCACGCACACAGAGACACTCCCCTCCCACCCCCCGCCGTCGCACACAGAGACACACAGGACATCCCCCCCCGCCCCCCGCTGTCGCACACAGAGACACACACACAGGAGCGCACATACACGCACACATACAGAGACACCCCCGCCGTGTCACATGCGCACGCACACACACACGAGCGCCACCCCCCCCCCCCCCAAGGCCCACTTACCGCCAATCCGGTGTTCTGTCGCCTCCGCGGGGCTCTCCCTCAGGCATGGGAGCCCGCGTCACCACTGCTCGTTGGACCTGGAACTCCGTGGGCGCCGGCTTCGCGCACAAGACGGAAGTCCCGCCCCCACGCTAGGTTTCATTTTCGAGTGCGCGCGCACATATTGCAGTCATTGCCCATTTTAAGAAGGGCTCGCTCTCCTGTTCAGCAGCTCTCTCGCTCTGCTTTCATAGCTTATTACGGTAAAGGAAAGTAATGATCAGCACAGATTATATGTATATGTCAGGGGACCTCCACACTGGTTGTCTGATCGCAACACATAGGAATTTAAGTTAAATATTATGCTTCTGCCTTTGTAAGCATTTTATTTGGAAAGCAAATCCTGAAATACTGAATGCAGAAAGTGACATTTTATTCAGAATCCAAGTGTAGGATGTCCCTCTGAGATTAGAGACATGATTTCCAATGACAGGAGTTCCTGAATTAATCTGAAAGGTGGCATTGCTTTGATTAACATTGTTTTAAAGGATGGCTTTAATGCATGTTTGGTTTGTTTTCAAAACTTTTGAATGGTGTCCCCGTGCCTGAGGTGCGATTCAGAAAAGAGGGTGGTGATGAACAGAGTGTCTGAATTAAGCAGACCACTCTTACCCAGTCCAAAGATCAGGGCTTGATCCATCACCGTTTTTTAGCTCACTGCACCATCCCAGCTCAGAACTTGGCTATATGCAAATTAGTCTGACCCTGGCCCAGTGCATCATGGGAACAGGGCAGACCAAACTACCAAGCCAATTCTTATACTGGGAAGGACACAAGCTTCCGGGGACCGGTTTCTGGCATTTCAGCCGTCTTCGGCCCGGCTTGCTTGAATACTGATGGTGCAATGAGCAAGGGACTCACATCTGAGTATACCCTTCCACACTTATGGTGGACAAAAAAGATTCAGAAAAGAGGGTGGTGATGAACAGAGTGTCTGAATTAATCAGACCACTCTTACCCAGTCCAAAGATCAGGGCTTGATCCATCACCGTTTTTTAGCTCACTGCACCATCCCAGCTCAGAACTTGGCTATATGCAAATTTGTCTGACCCTGGCCCAGTGCATCATGGGAACAGGGCAGACCAAACTACCAAGCCAATTCTTATACTGGGAAGGACACAAGCTTCCGGGGACCGGTTTCTGGCATTTCAGCCGTCTTCGGCCCGGCTTGCTTGAATCCTGATGGTGCAATGAGCAAGGGACTCACATCTGAGTATACCCTTCCACGCTTATGGTGGACAAAAATGATTCAGAAAAGAGGGTGGTGATGAACAGAGTGTCTGAATTAAGCAGACCACTCTTACCCAATCCAAAGATCAGGGCTTGATCCATCACCGTTTTTTAGCTCATTGCACCATCCCAGCTCAGAACTTAGCTATATGCAAATTAGTCTGACCCTGGCCCAGTGCATCATGGGAACAGGGCAGACCAAACTACCAAGCCAATTCTTATACTGGGAAGGACACAAGCTTCCGGGGACCGGTTTCTGGCATTTCAGCCGTCTTCGGCCCGGCTTGCTTGAATCCTGATGGTGCAATGAGCAAGGGACTCACATCTGAGTATACCCTTCCACGCTTATGGTGGACAAAAATGATTCAGAAAAGAGGGTGGTGATGAACAGAGTGTCTGAATTAAGCAGACCACTCTTACCCAGTCCAAAGATCAGGGCTTGATCCATCACCGTTTTTTAGCTCACTGCATATATAACGGTGATGGATCAAGCCCTGAACTTTGGACTGGGTAAGAGTGGTCTGCTTAATTCAGACACTCTGTTCATCACCACCCCCTTTTCTAAATCGTTTTTGGCCACTATAGGTGTGGCAGGGTATACTCAGACATGAGTCCCTTTCTCACTGCACCATCAGGATTCAAGCAAGCCGGGCCGAAGAAGGCTGAAATGCCAGAAACCGGTCCCCGGTAGCTTGTCTCCTTTCTGCTGAAGAATTGGCTTGGTAGTTTAGTCTGCCCTGTTCCCATGATGCACTGGGCCAGGGACAGACTGATTTGCATATAGCCAGGTTCTGAGCTGGGATGGTGCAGTGAGATAAATAACGGTGAGGGATCAAGCCCTGATCTTTGGACTGGGTAAGAGTGGTCTGCTTAATTCAGACACTCTGTTCATCACCACCCCCTTTTCTGAATCGTTTTTGGCCACTATAGGTGTGGCAGGGTATACTCAGACATGAGTCCCTTTCTCACTGCACCATCAGGATTCAAGCAAGCTGGGCCGAAGAAGGCTGAAATGCCAGAAACCGGTCCCCGGTAGCTTGTCTCCTTTCTGGTGAAGAATTGGCTTGGTAGTTTAGTCTGCCCTGTTCCCATGATGCACTGGGCCAGGGACAGACTGATTTGCATATAGCCAGGTTCTGAGCTGGGATGGTGCAGTGAGATAAATAACGGTGATGGATCAAGCCCTGATCTTTGGACTGGGTAAGATTGGTCTGCTTAATTCAGACACTCTGTTCATCACCACCCCCTTTTCTGAATCGTGCCGCTGTGAGCCCGTACGTGAGGTGCATCATCAGAGCTGTGTGAATAATAGCAGCTGTGAACCCGTGCCGGAGGTGCATCATCAGAGCTGTGTGAATAATAACAGCTGTGAACCCGTGCCTGAGGTGCATCATCAGAGCTGTGTGAATAATAACAGCTATAAACACGTGCCTGAGGTGCATCATCAGAGCTGTGTGAATAATAACTGCCTCAGCATCGTGCGTGAGGTGCATCATCAGAGCTGTGTGAATAATAACAGCTGTGAGACCGTGCGTGAGGTGCATCATCAGAGCTGTGTGAATAATAACAGCTGTGAGCCCCGTGCATGAGGTGCATCATCAGAGCTGTGTAAATAATAACTGTCAGCCCCGTGCCTGAGGTGCATCATCAGAGCTGTGTGAATAATAACAGCTCTGAGCCCGTGCCTGGGGTGCATCATCAGAGCTGTGTGAATAATAACAGCTGTGAGCCCGTGCCTGAGGTGCATCATCAGAGCCTTGTACATAAAAACTGCGTCAGCCCCGTGCGTGAGGTGCATCATCAGAGCTGTGTGAATAACAACTGTGAGCCTGTGCGTGAGGTGCATCATCAGAGCTGTGTGAATAATAACTGCGCCAGCCCCGTGCGTGAGGTGCATCATCCACATTGCTGAGGTCATCCAAATTCCAACACTCTGTACCACACTACTTTCAAGAACAGCATACTCTTGTACACACTCTGACTGCTCACCAATTCAAAGTTTGCTAAAAAAGTTATGCAACGCATTGTCATACACAATGCCAATAACTCAAACTTTAATGCTGCGAGACCTATTGCATTGTAAATGCTTGTTAATCTTTTCTAACATTGTGTCCACATCAGGACCAAATAAATAATCAGGGTTCACAGGTTGATTTAATAATGTGGTTTGAATCTCAGGTTTGAACCCAGAGATGCGTAACCACGAATGTCTCCTGAGCATGACACTTGTATTGATGGCCCTGGCTGCATTGTCTGCAGCATCTAGCGCACATTTTATGGATGCGTTAGATATGAGTTTTCCCTCTTGTATCAGTGTTTCTGCTCCCTCCTTGTAGACATCAGGCAAATGTTGTAGCAGTCGCATCTAGTATGTCATAATGAGCCCTATCGTATCTGGCTAATAGGGCTTGTGTGTTAGAAATTCTCCATATATTAGCTGCTTGTTCAGCTACCCTTTTTCCAGAAGCTTCTAATATTTTAGACTCCTTGTCTGGAGGAGGAGCATCACCAGTGGTTTGTGAGTTGGCACGCTTATGACCATTTGATACCACCAAAGAGTCCAATGGCAGCTGCCCCTTAATATATGTAGGGTCCACAGACGCTGGTCTGTATTTTCTTTCGATTCTGGGGTTAACAACCCTTGCTCTTGTGGTTTCCTTGAAAATGTCTCCTGCGTGCTTAAGAACACCTTTCAACATTGGCAATGTCTTGGCTGATTTCTCTGAAGCAGAGAAAGTGTCAAATAGGAAGTCCTCTTCAATTGGGTCAGTATGCATTTCCACACCATGATTGTGTGCTGCACCTTTCCTATTGTGTGCTACCCTTTCTAAACGCAGCTGTATTCTCTGTTGGGGAAGTCTTGACAGGATAAGAAGGAGTGTCAGGAATAGTCTGTGACTCCACCGGGTCAACAGGGTCTGTCCAGGCTTGAGTCTGGTCATCCTGATCCGTGTCCACAGTGTAATTAAAATCTTCATTGTAGCCATACTCCATACCCTCATTAGTGCGTATGGGTGAGTATGCAGAAGTGTCTTGGCCATGGTACCTTAGTCTCAAAAAGGACAGGTGATGTGGAAGAATCCCTTTTCTTTTTGAGTGGAATTTTATATGATTCAAGAGGATTTTCTGACCTGATCTTCCTCTGATAAATAGTACGTCTGCCAGAGTCGGAGTCTATATGTAGCTTTGACTGCTCATCATAGGAGGGCTCTTGGTATACAGTGTCCTCATCTAGAGAATGGCTCCTTTTCCCCATTGACACCTTCTTGGACGTGTCAATCCCAGTTTTCGGATCGAACGCCTTAGGCCGTGCAGTCGGGGGCAGTCCGAATTTTATCGGTGGCATAGGTTTTGTAGACAGACTGACCTTCTTCGGGGCCGGCGTCGTTATTGGTCCGACCGACTGTCTTTTCGCCAATATTTTTATGGCCTTGCGTCGACTTAGGCGCCTGTTGCATTGGAGGCGCGCTCTTCTGCCTCGACTCGACGTGCTCCTTCGAGCCGCTCTTGAACTGTCGACTCGTTGCTTCGGATCGAGAACCATCCGAGACTAGAGTCCCTTATTTGTGTCGCTGTCCGTCGACGTCGACCTCGTCGGATCGACGTGCTTGACCTTAGTTATGGACTTTAGCGTACCGATCTTCGGTTCGACACCCTTTATTTGTGACCCCGCAGGGTCGTCGACTCTTTTCTTCTTTGTCGGATCCGATGGATTCGAACTCTTCTATACGAAGACTGTCTCCAGCAGTTTCGGTTTCGATTTTGACTCCACGGCTTTCGGTTTCGATTTAAGTAGTGACTGGTAATGTTTGACCGATGGCTTGTGTGATATATTCTTAGCCGGGCCGAGACGTGGGGCTATAGAATGTTCGTCATGATCTTGGCTAAGGCCTTCAGGCGATGCCTCGACCTGAGCCATTGGAAGTCTTTCAGTATCTGTTCTGGGCCCAGTACCCACTGTTGGGCCTGGTTCATCGCTCGAGTCGTCCTCAACGGCTCCGATGGCTGATGCGTCGTCCCTTACCTCGACGACGTTTTCATCCGACATTTTCCTTGTCGTCTTCATAATAGTTGGAGTCATGCTCCGAACCGGGATCCGACTGCTGTTCTGGATCCTCCGTCTCAACGACTTCATCGAAGATATTCACCGGGTCGGGCGCTGGCTTCGTCATCGTCTGCCTCGCTGCGCGTCGAAGTCTAAGCGTCTTCTTCGACCTGTATTGAGCACAAGCTAGACAGTTGGCCTCATTGTGCTCCGGAGATAGGCACTTGTTGCACACCGGGTGTACATCGATGTGTGGGTACTTAGAATTACAAAGGGGACATTGTTTGAACGGGCTCCGTTCCATCGACGATCGGGCCTCTGGTGCCAAAAGGCCACGCGGCTCTCTTCGACGTCCTGCTCGAAAAAAACTGGAACAAAGTACTCGGCACCGATCGAAATAACAATACCGACGACCCCGAAGGCCTTTTGGCCTTTAGAAAAGTTTCCGAACTTGAGTAAAGAAAGTACATCCGAACCCAATGGCGGAAAAAAACAATCTGAAGATGGAGAGGATGCCCATGCGCACTGTAGTCCGGGGGAGGAGCCACCTATCTCGTGATACTTCGAAGACTCTTCCAGGACAACAATGTGCAATCATCCGGACCCAACACTAGGCGGCGATCTATGCACAGATATGAATTCAGCAGCCCACATGCCTCGAACTGGTAGTTTGCACTTCCTGTTTAACCCTGAAATGCGTAGCCACGCACGTCTCCCAAGTACAACACTAGTATTTACAGCTCTAGATGCAGTGTCTGCTACATCTAGTGCGCACTTGATTGAGGCATAAGAAATTAGCTTGCCTTCTTGTATAAGGTCGTTTGCTTGTGCCTTATATTGATCAGGTAGATGGTCTAATAGTTTCTCTAACTGATCATAATGCTCTCTATCATATCGTGAGAGGAGGGCTTGTGTATTAGTTATACGCGATATGTTAGTAGCTTGCGCAGCTATTCTTTTGCCTGAAGCATCTATTACCTTGGATTCTTTGTCAGTTGGGGGTGTCTCACCTGAAGTTTGCCCTTTTCCTAGCATTTAACACAACTAGTGAATCTAATGGTAGTTGTCCTTTAATGTAGGCAGGATCTGCAGGAGCAGGCCTATATTTTTTAGGTCTCGTGGCGTTTACAGCGCGAAGCGCTGTCTCGCCAGAGACCAATTGTTAGCGACTCAGCTTTCCAGGAGACAAGAGCTGGCCACGTGCATCGTGTAGAATCAGATCGGAAGGGGCCGCGAACGCGCTCGCTGTGGCCATCTTGTGTCTCCTGGGAAGCTTCACACACGCATGCGCACACACAGACACACACACACACGATCGCACATACACGCACGCACACACACAGACACACAACCGCCCCGCCGCACACACACAAGCGCACAGAAACCTCCCCCTCCCAACTAAGCTCCGCTCACCGCATCGGCGCCGGGGTGGGCTTCAGTGGGACTTCTCTCTGCGGGGTCCGCTCCACGCGGACCCCCTCAGTTCACGGGAGGCCCGGACTGCCGCGCACTCCATCCCCCCATGTCCCAGGAAAGGTGGCAGCACGCATGCTCAGTGCGTAAGCGTGTGTGCACGAGCAGCTATTGTGCCACGCACTTTCAGTTTCCCTTCCTAGCCCGCGACTAGATAATAGCGTTAGAAGGCGACAGTGCTTTATCAGAGGAATTACGAGTATTCATGCCAGACACCCATGCTAGTACAGAACTGTACATTTCAAAGAAGCGAAGACAATAATAAACAGGTGATGACGTTTCGTGGGTTTTTACTGTTATAACTAGAAAAGCGACTTGTGTTTATTTTCTATAAATACATGATTAAAGGTTTTGTTTTCTTTATACACACGTTTTGTCGTTTTTACTTAGGCCTCCTTAGTGTGATGAAAGCAAGTGTGTTTTTGTGCAATTGGGCTTGGTAGCATTGATAGAAAAAGAAACTTGATAGGGGACGGAACGAGGGGAGCAAGTAAACATTGCATCACTAAACTGCAAATGTGCTCATTTGACATGTTTTGCTGATTGAGAACGGGTCTTGGGTTACATTGTTAAAGCAGCAACCCTGGTTGGGCAACGAGTGTTCTGCATATCCACAAAAAGAGTGTTCTCTTGCCTTTGTGTGTTTAGCGCAGACCATGGTAAACGGAGGGGTACTGTGCGCTGTTATGAATTAAAGAAGGCCATAGTGCTGTACGCTTATCAACTTTTGTGCAGTGGTAAAAGGAGAATAAAAACAAAACTGTGCAGGGGAAAGCAGGAGGCGGTGCGAAAGGGCAAGGGGGGAGCCGAAGGCGATGGATGAGAGTGAGGCCCCAGAGGCGCGAGAAACAGGGATTATGGGATGAGAGACACGTCAGTGGCAGTTTGTGAAAGTACACGAGAAGAGAGGATATAATGTAAGACTGGATGGATGGACAACAGGTAAGGTTCAAAGGAAAGAGTGGCGGGCAATGAAGGCGTAAAAGAGTGAGGCCCAAGGCCTGATGGGTGAAAGAAAAGGCACCGCAGGGAGGGCAGGGTCGGCAAAATCAATAAAGCAGCAGGTGCGTTGGTAAGGGGGCCCAGAGGCATAAGGGAGCCGCTGTGTGCGATTATGGTTGAATAGCGCTACTTCAACAGATGGGACAGTGTTCCTCAGATGGGGCGATGTTCCTTGCCTGCAATGGATAGCATCCTTGACACACCGTGAACGAGGGTGGGTGGCCGCTGGTGAAGTACTAAGATGATGAATACGGTAAATGCTAGTGTACGGCACGAGAGAGGTGGTGAAAGGGCAACATGCAGAATGTGCTGAGAGGTTCGAGTCGGGAAGAGCGGGAAAGTAACAATTGCCCTCACGGATGTGAAAGGACACGACCCCAAGAAATCTTTAGGTCGGTAGGAGGGAAGGCAAGCATACGGCCCATAGACATTGGTAGGTTGGAAAGACGGAAGGCAGAGAGACAGATACGAAAAAGTCGGTGCACTTGAGGACAGATAGGCAGAAAGAAGAGTGGTCCGTTGACCAGAGATTGAACAGTCGACGTGAAAGATGGGATCGCGGTAGAAGGACGCCGCAATCAAAAGAATACGGAGATATGATGGTAAAGACAAGCAGAAGAGTTCAATACAGAGAAGTTGGAGAAAAAAGCAAGGCGTCAGGCGAGCAGTAGCAGCAGGTGCCATTCAACATTTGTGACTCTGAGGTGAAGGGCATTCCTCGAGGGAGCAGAGAGCTCAGATTTTTTTTGTTTCTCGAGCTGTTTCCTTTGAAGGTGAGCGAACCATCAAATTAACAGGAAGCGCCGAGCCAAGGACACAGCTTGTTTCTCAGAGCCAGTCACGCAACACCCATTAGGCTCGCGGGGCTTCAGCCCCCCCCCCCGTCGTGTGTCAGCTCGGGCTGACACAGCTTCGCAGGCTAGCGAGCATCTAAATTGCAGCCGCACCCGAATACTTAACAGGTCTTTAAAGACCATTTACGTGTAAATGAGGCTTTTGTTGTGTGTTCATCCCTTCTTACAGCCCCTCTGTCTTTGGTTTGAAGAATTAGCCTCCCCCACCCCCGGAGTATTTTTCAACCCCCCTGCCCCCTCCCCCCCCCACCTGCCCCCACCCCCGAAATGTGGCTCTAGTTGCCCGACTGCTCAGAGCCGTGCACTGGCCGAGCCCTGAAAATATTAGTTATGAGTTATGTAAATCCAACAACTAAACTACTTAACATATGACAAACTTTCTTCAGAGTTCAAAAAGTTTATTTTTTTTAACTTGTGGGAGTTTTGCTGTTAATAGGGCACTTTATAGCACTGAACTGAGATGTACTTTGAAAGTGGTCGGGCACAAACACCACCAGCCGCCAGTGCACCCTTTCACCAGGCACACGCCACGAGCCGTCAGTGCACGCTTTCACCGGGCACAAACACCACCAGCCAATACAGAGTTTGCAAAAACATTCATACAACACATTGTCATATACAATACCAATAACTCAAACTTGAATGCTGCGAGACTTTTTGCATTGCAAATGCTTGTTCTCAATTCTAGTGTTTAGGAACCTAGTAGGTAGAGGGTCTTTAAATATCTCAGGAGCATATTCTATGACCCCTTTAATCATGGGAATAATTTGAAGAGACCTTTGCGATTGTTCAAATGTGTCTATGAGAAAGTCTTCCTCTGACTCATCAGAATGCATAGTGACACCATGGTAAATGGCAGCTCTGTTCAACAGGTGACCAAATCCAATGTTATCTTCTGGGGGAGACGGTTTTGATGGGTATGACTGTGGGTCAGGAATATCTGGCACATGCTGTGGGTTTGGATACTCCCAGTCGGTCTCATCTACAGGGTATGGGAAAGGCTCATCTGGGTCTATCCCTATACCTAAACTATACTCATCATCATCTTGAGGTGAGTGTGAGGATAAAAGAGGAGAATGTGAAGGAGATGCCAGTGGTGAGTTGTTAAGAGGAACAGGTGATGAAGGAGAAGGAAGTACAGGAGAAGGAGGGTGCATAGGAGATGTGGCAGAGTCCTTCTTCTTGGCAGGAACTACAGGTGTGGGTGTTGCATCTGCCTTCCTCTTCTTGTGTGGTGTAGTGGATACATGACCTGTCTTTGGGTCAATGTAGAGCTCTTTTGCAGTGGATCTGGTTGGAAAAGGTCTTCTTGTGTAACCTTTGTCAGCGCCGATTTTTTCAGTTCCAGACGAGGTTGCTGTTTGTCTTTAGCTTTAGGAGGTGTTGCAATGTCCTTTGGAGTAGTTTTCGCCACCGAAGGTGGTGTTTTTGGTGTCGTCGGCTGTTTCGATGGTTTGGGCGCATCGGAATCAGGCCTTGTCGGTTTTGGTACCGAAGGCGATGTCTTCGGAGTGGAAGCTGGTCTCGTCGGCTTCGAGGCGTCGGACGCTGGCTTCGTTTCCTTGTCTTTAGAAGTCAAGGGTTTTGGAGTCTAGACTTCTTTCGGTTTCGGTGCGGAGGGAGCTTGTGCGATCGGCACGTGCGGATTGCTCTGTACCGAGCTACCGGAAGGCTTAGTTATTTTCTTCGGAGCTGGGCTCGATGGCGGGGCTGTCGAAGTGTTTTTTTGGTCGCGACTCGGCCCCGGAGACGGATTGTTGACCTTTGCCTTCGATCTGGGTGCTGTGTGTGGTGCAGGGGCAGTAGTACTCAAGCGCTGACCTGATGGTATGGAGTCATCGGAGTCGTCTGCCTCTGATACTATCTGGAGATCATCGGAATCTTCTTCGGGAATGAGCGGAACCTATTAGTCGAAAATATCCACCGGTTCCAGAGCTGATCTCTGCATGTCGTGTCGACGGGCCCTTCGATCTCGGATGGTTTTCTTGGATCGAAAGGACGCGCAGGCTGTACAGCTGGATTCGTCGTGTTCTGGCGATAAGCACAGGTTGCAGACCTCGTGGTGGTCACTGTGTGGAAACTTTGCTCCACACTCGGGGCATCTCTTGAATGGCGTCCTTTCCATGAGGTGTAGACCTCACGGCGTGGATAGACCCAACGGCCATCGTCGACGACCGGAATTGAGCTGATGGAGTCGAAACGATGTTAGTCGATATCGAAAGTAGTTTGGTACGTTTTAGGACGTTTTTTGCACTTCGAAGTGCTTGAAAAGTCTTATTCTAGCCGGAGCGGAAAACTTTCATCCAAACCCAGTGGCGGAAAAAAACAATCTAAGGATGGAGCCGATGCCCATGTGCACTATCGTCCAAGGGAGGAGTCACCTATCTTGTGACTACAAAGACTTCTTCCAAGACCACAACAACATGCAATCATCCGAGCCCAACACCAGGTGGCGATCTAATGCTAAGTGTACAATCTGCAGCTCATATGCCTCGAACAGAGAGTTATCGGTTTTCAGGTGAGTACGCGACTGGTGAAGTTAAGGTTCTGGGCATCGACTCAGGGGTCTTCTCTGGGTCGGAAAGGTACAGTAGTTACACCCTCAGCGGCACAGGCGTAGCCGGGTGCAGACAGAGTAGGCCCAACGCAATCCAATGGAGGGTAGGGGGTCTTCAGTTGGTGGCTGTAAGCAAGCAGGCCACGCAGCTGGGGGAGCTGAGCTCCTGGTCACTTACTCAGGGCAAGTGAGGACGTAGAGTAGGGTAGTAGCTGCACTTTCAGCGGCACTCGGGCGGCTAGGTGCTGGGTGCTTTTGAGCCGTCGGGCGCTCAATGTTATTCAATGGGAAAGTTAAGAAGGGAACAAATGCTGCAGACTCGGGGACGGAGATTCTTCACGTACGCCCACCACTTCGAGAGGTAAGTTGGGATCTTGGAGAAGCGGTAGGTACCCCAGAGGAAGGCACAGGGAGCCGCAGGACGCCTTGTGCAGGGGTGTCTTTTGGTGTCGGGAAATCTTACCCTCAGCTGGTCGCGGTTGGAGAGTACCCAGGTTCTGAGGCTGCAGGCGTCGTCTGGGTCGTCAAGGAGGGTCTTTGGGCACTGGACATCTGGTCCCGGTCACCGGGGGGACGTCCTCGTGGTCTTGGATCACTCGGGCATGGGAGGGGCTTGGCGGGTGCAGAGTGGGCTGGTTTGCGGTTCCTGGCTGGCACCTGGGCAATTGCTGTTAGAGCAGAGCCTCCGCTCATGGGAGTCCCAGTCTTATAGAGGGTCAAGACAGGCAGGTCCTCCGGGTTTTCCAAGGTTGCTGTCCGCAGGAGTCACCGGGATTTCGCAGGAGCAGGTTCCAGGATCGACAGGCCGGTAGGGCTGGGGCCAAGTCAGTTGGTATCGTCCTGTTAGCAGCTGCACGGCGGGTCTTCTTCTTCCTGATCTTCTTTCTTGTTTTCTTATCGGGATCTGAGGAAGGAAGGTTCAGGATGCCCCTGAATCCTAAATTTAGGGGCGTTACAGGTAGGGTCAGGGCAGGGACCAATAGGTCCCTGTCCTGGGGTAGCTAGTCTGCTCCTCTCCTGTGGGAGGGGGGCAGGAACCTAGCTGGGATTCTGCAGGGCTCCCCATCTTCAAGATGGCCGGAGCCCGGGGTCATGCTTCACCTCGCCTCTCCCACCTGAGGGGTGGAGTTGGCACAGGCTGGCACCCCCCCTTCCTGACGTAAGGTTTCCCACCAGTCTTCCCACCAGAGTGAGGTCAGAACTGGTGGGGGCCAGTTGTTGAGTACAGCAAGTGGTCTGGAGAAGCTCACAAAGGCGGCATGCCTTTAAAGCTTACCCCTGCCCATCTGGGGGAGGAGACCTAGCGCCTCCCCCAGGATGAACATTGTTGCAGGCCCAGGAGAGCGGGGGGCTCTCCACCCAGGGGTCCAGCAACATGTCTGCTGTGTGGCAGCCTCTCAGACTAGAAGTGGATTGTAGGTTAGGTTTCAGGGGGCATCTCTAAGATGCCCACTGGTGCAGTTTACATTAAATCCCACACTGGCATCAGTGCGGGTATGATGTGCTGAGAAGTTTGATATCAAACTTCTTAGTCTTCAGTGAACCCATCATGGTGCTGTGGAGTTCGTAATGACAACCTCCCAGCACCATATACTCTTAATGGCAGCACTGCACTTACAGTGCCCAGGGCACTGTAGGGGCACAGGGATCATGCACCTGTGCCCACACCACTGGCATAGGGCACCCAGCTGGAGGGGTGACTGATGGATGGCAGTGAGTTTGTGGGCATGGCACACAGGGATGTGTGCCATGTCGACTCTTTGTTTAGTTCTGTACTTAGACACTCAGCCTGCAATGGCCTGTGAGTGTCAGGGCACAGGGCCATGAAGGGTGGCACAATAAGTGCTGCAGCCCTTAGGGGTCTTCTCTAGTCACCATGCCCTGGGTACCTAGGGTACCATTTACTAGGTGGCCAGAGATGCCAATTGGGTTTTAGTTGTTAACCCAGTTTTAGGGAAGGAACACAGGCACCTGGTTGGCAGGCGCCCAGGGCACACTCAGTCAAAGCACATCACCAATTCAGCAAAAAGTGGGGACATACCAATGCAAGAAAGATGGCACTTTCTCACAGAGCCCTTTTCATGAGCCACATGCTCTGGCCTAGGTAAGCCCGAAGGCCTTCGTCGACGACTGGAATCGAAGACTTCGAGTTTGAAGATGTACATCGATTAGGGATCGTGATCGAAAACAACACCGTAGAAAAGGGTGAAGGATTGTGAGTGGAAAGTTGTATCGTTCATGGTACCGAATTGGAGCGCGATAAACACATCCGAGCCCAATGGCGGAAAAAAACAATCTGAAGATGGAGCCGATGCCCATGCGCACTATGGTCCAAAGGAGGAGTCACCTATTTCGTGACTTCCAAAGACTTTTCCAATACAAAAACAAGTGCAGACATCCGGGCCCAACACCAGATGGGGAACTATGCTTAAGTGTGTGATCTGCAGTTCATATGCCTCGAACACAGTGTTATCGGTTTCGGTGTAAGTGTTTGGTAATGGGAGTTGAGGTTCTGGGGTAGACTCAGAGGTTCCCCAGGGTCAAGGATGCACTTTAGTTACACCCTCAGCAGCGCTAGGGCGGCCGGGTGCAGAGTGCTGAGGCCCATTGGTATCCAATGGCGGATAGTGGGCCTACGGTTGGGGGCTGCTGATAGGAAATGGGGAAACAAATTAGCACCAAAGGTGCACCCTCAGTGGCACCAGGGCAGCCGGGTGCAGGGTGCTGTTTTCTCGTCGGATGCCCTGTTTTCAATGGAGAACCTCTGGTTTGTAAAGACACTGCAGGCTTGGGGATGAAGGTCTTCTGGGTGCAATCACCACTTCGCGAGGTAAGTTGGAAAGTTAGGGGTTGGTTAGGCACCGTCGGTTTGGGCACACAAGGCCGCGGGGCGTGGGGTGCAGGGGTGCCTTTTGGGGCCGGATCTCAGCTCCTGGTCGGGGTTAGGGGGTCTGGGCTGTAGGAATAGGGGGTTTCTGTTGTAGTAACCCCCCCTCCCCACACTTTTTGCCAGACTACTGGTGCACTTTTCCTTGGTGTGCTCTGGGTCTCTGTCAATCAGGATCCCAGGGCCTGTGTTCCCCCCAAAAACTAACCCAATTGGCATCTCTGGCCACAGGTCAGCCCCTGGTAAATGGTACCACAGGTACCCAGGGCACTGTGACCAGAGAAGACCTCCAAGGGATGCAACACTTATTGTGCCACCCTTAGAGGCCCTGTACCCTGGCACTCACCCACTGCCTTCGCAGGCTGCGTGTCTTGGTGCAAAACCAAGTGAAGAGTCGACATAGCACACATACCTGTGTGCCATGCCCACAAAACACTACCCTGGCGTACATCAGTCACCCCTCTAGCTGGGTTCCCTATGCCAGTGGTGAGGGTACAGGTGCATGAGCCCTGTCCCCCTACAGTACCCAGGTCCATTCCTGGGCACTGTAAGTGCTGTCATTAAGAGTATATGGTGCTCGGAGTTTGTCATTCAAACTTCACAGCACCATAATGGCTGCACTGAAGACTGGGCAGTTTGGTATCAAACTTCTGAGCACATTAAACCCACAATGATGCCAGTGTGGGAATTAATGTAAAATGCACAACAGAGGGCTGTGTTGCACCGTCCCGTGGACAACATGCCCAAGCTCCCAGCCACTGCCTGAGAGTCCAAACAGGACACTCTGAAGAACAAGTTACTTACCTTCGGTAACGGTAAGAGAAGGTGCTCTGACGGAGTCGGGTTGCCTGAAGATAGAATGTAAGGCTTTGTAAAAGCTTTAAAGCTGGGAAGAAGTCGCTCCGGGTCCCGAAAAGGGAGGGAAGGCCGGAGTCGACCCAACAGACTTCACGGGTGAAGCCAGTCGACAACCTGCCGCGTCCTGCATCGGCTGACAGACAGGGAGATCGCGAAGAGCGACGATGCTTCTTCGCTTTCTTCTTGTGCTTCAACTTACCCGAAGACTTTGATTAAGAGTGATGGTGGTGGCTCAGCGAACCAGTCCCGCGACGTCCCTCTCGACCCGGACCTCGAACGGCACGGACCGGACTGCCGGGCCTCGAGAAGCTTTCGGGAACGCTCACGCAAACACTTCTGGTTCATGGCCTCGCAGTCGGAGCACGACTTCGGGTCGTGGTCCGAGCACCAATGGCACAAGAGGTGCGAGTCAATGACTGACATCAATTTGAGACAGGCGTCACAAGCCTTGAAGCCAGTCCGATGTGACATCCCTTCGTGCACCAGGAGTCGATCGACCCGGAAAAGGTGTTGACAAAAGCCGCAAAAACAGAGTCAAAAAGTGACTCAAGGTACCGATCACTCCAGATCAGCAGTGGATGGCGCGGAGAAAACTAAGAACTGACCTCAGCGCCCGAGGGCGGCGTCCAAGTAGATACCACGATGTCATCCCAGCGATCATGACGCGAACGACGACCGCAGAGTCAACAGACGCCACCTATCGAGGCGCAGAGGTACTGCTGAGGAAAAAATTCTCGGGCCAGTCGGGCGCCTGGGGGTAATTTTAAGGTGAGGAATTCATAACTAGTATTTTCTTTCAATCAATCACAATGCAGTGTCGTGATTGGCTTGGAGAGTCCGGAAGCCTGGGTGCTTCCAGCAGACCTTCCTTCCATCATGAAGGTGAGACATGCAGCGACGGGAGAGGTGGCATGGCGGAGAAAGTAAGTTTATTTATTTTTCTCCCCTTCCCCGCCCCGTTGAGAGGCAGCCGCCACTGCTTGTGCCCGACTGTGTGGCAGGATGGGGTTGAGTCACCTACATCTTTTAATGTACATTTGTTCTTGACAAAATGTATTCCTGACCGTCACTGGCAGGATTGATCATTACCCAAAACATATTATTTCCAGGTAAATGATAGACGATAGTGGGTCACAGATGGCCTGTTTTTCCTTCGGAGGCTGGTAAGTTGGTTGAAACCTGCACTTGCTTAACCGCCCAAAACATTTAACTGTGCCCAATTTCCAGGTAGGTAGTTGGGTAACAGTATCAAGTGGATGTTTTTCACCAAAACGTTTTGAGTGGCATCGAACTGACAATGAAAAAGAAACTGGAGTCTTTATGATATTGCACAGAACCAGAAGGGAAAACATCTAAGTTATTCACTTTTCAGTCTTCCATAATTTGGTATGACCCCCTGCAACCCCATCTTCACCATCTTTCAAGTGCTACCCAAGGTCATAAGAGTAATGGGGGAGACATGCATAACATAACAATGCCTCCTCTCCCTTTTACGAATGAGTTAAGTAAAGAAATATCTCAAATAAAAAATTCAAGAGTGGCCTTCTGCCACCCACCCTCTACCACCCAGTGAGGGTCCCTCCCACACCACTCCCAAAGCTGTACTTACAGATCTCCATCCAGAGCTGCACTAACAGGCGCTTGCATTGCCCTATCAGTGCGAACTGGAGTTCCCTTACTATGCAAGAACAGTGGGAAACAACAATTTTTCCCCACTTTTGCTACATCATAACAGTGAATACCCAAATTTAGAATCCGGTATTCATGATAGTGCTGGACGGTGAGTCATATACAACAAGGAATCGTGGAAGGGTAACTGAATAATGGGGATGCTGCTTATTGACGGGTTCTGAGTGACATCAAATAGGCATGGGTGAAGCGCAAGTTGTTTACGACTTGGTAACTGCAGTGAATAACCAGATTTTGATTTTATTGCTCATGATTAAGGCTTCTGTTGAAAACTTTAGTCAACAAATATAATTATAAGTGACTGACTGTGACTTATATGCTTTTTGCTGAAGGGTTCTGGCAGTGCTTAATTTGTAGTATGTAAGTTCCAGGACCTCGTCAGGAGGCAACTGCAGATGGCACTACCCATTGCCACTGCCAATGACCGTACCAATACAAGTACTAACCATCACACTCCTACAAGTGTAAGAATTCAGACTATTCAAGGTTACCAAAACTACATGAATTGCTTGGACGGCAGGTAGTACTAAACTTTTGTTGTGCTCATCTCTTAATTTAACAGACGGCGCCACCATGTGGCAGACTGTCATAATTGCCAGTGTTGACAATTAAGTGCTGGTGCCGAGCGCCGGAAACCACTGGATCAAATTAAGCACTGGTTCGGAGTAATCTCAAACGGACAATAGAGATGTTCAAGTTGTCTATGATTTTGCTCAGAACCCAGAAGTGAAAAACATCTCTGAAATTCACGTTTTACCTAGCTTTAATTTTATGCTGTACATACTCCTCCCCATTCCCTCTCCCTTCCCAAACAAAATCTCCTGTCCATGCTCCCAGAATGTACGCCGGTGCAGAGGAGTGACTGAAGAACTAAATGAAACATGTTAAGAAAAATGATGGGTACAAAAAATCCTGGCTTCATGAGACCAACCACCCTCTGAAAAAACCCTCCTTGTCCAACTGAAATGGAAGAAAAAAAATAACCCTATCTACTGCTACTTTGGACAAGCTCCGTTGTGACGTCAGTGCAGTGAATAAATGGATTCCAACAATGAAATGCATATACAACACACTTACTCTTTCTAGGAAAAAGTGATTTACTCCCTTGTCATTTAATTTTGGTTTAAAACAGGTCTTAAAAACTTTAAACATTATATTATTTTCTATATTTGATGTTAGTTTAAATGTTACTTTCATTGCTCTACCACTGTGTTTTCATTTTAAAATTGCGTTTTTATAATTAAATATTTCACAGTGATGCACCCAAAGTACCCAATGGACACAGTGCAGTTCATTTAAAGGTAGTGCGCAAGACAAGTGTACACTGACAGCCGTGTAAGTGTGCAATTCTCATGTACACCGACAGACAAGGCTGTCAGTGAACAGGACGCGTGAACGGAGACACAAGGACGTCAGTGTGCGGGACGCGTGCACTGAGAAACAAAGCTGTCAGTGTGCAGGACACGTGTACACCGGAAGACAAGGCTGTTCGTGTGCAGGACGCTTGTACACCGATAGCCTTAGCTGTCAGTCTGCTGGGAGCGTACACTGTGGGATAAGGGTTTCAGTGTGCAGGACACATGTACACCGCCAGGCACGGCTATCAGTGTGCAAGACGCGTGCACCGAGACAAAAGGCTGTCAGTGTGCAGGACCCATGCACTGAGACACAAGGCTGTCAGAGTGCGGAATGCGTGCGCACCGATAGCCAGGGCTGTCAGTGTGCAGGACATGTGTGCACCGTTAGCCAGGGCTGTCAGTGTACATGCAGGACATGTGTACACTGAGGGACAAGAATGTCAGTGTGCAGGACCAATGCACTGAGACACAAGGCTGTCAGATTGCGGAATGCGTGCGCACCGTTAGTCAGGGCTGTCAAGTGTGCATGCGGGCCATGTGTACACTGAGGGGCAAGGCTGTCAGTGTGCGGAATACGTGTGCACCGATAGCCAGTAATGTCAGTGTGCATGTAGGAGGCATGAAAAGAGAGGGATAAGGCTGCGCACAGACACAGTTCTTTTGCAGCAGTGCATGCAGTGGTTATCTGAGCTCGTGGACACATTCCTGGCTGGTGGCAGGGAGCCAGGCCCGGGCTGAGGCAGTGACCTCATGGCTGGCACCGGGCCCACTGCAGCGCCCTCGCCCGCTGACAAGCCCAGACTATGCCCTAGGAAGTGCTGCGTCGGTGTATTAAGTTTCTAAGGCCAATCTATGTCACGCCCTTAAGGGAGCATCCAGGCGTGTTGGAGGGTGCGGGCAAGTTCCAGAGGCCAGGGTACTGACTGTCACAGCTACTTTAAATGGCATGCGATGGACACGCATCTCGTCAACTGACTGACCCCTCCTTCGAGTGACATGTGCCTCTCCCTCCATTGACTGACTGACGTGCACCTACCCCTCGCTGGCTGACTGGTACCTCCCTCGAGTGACATGCACCTCCCTTCCACTGACTGACGGACGTGCACCTACCCATCGCGGGCTGACTGACACCATCCTCGAGTGACATGTACCTCTCCTTCCACTGACTGACGTGCACCTACCCCTCGCTGGCTGACTGGCACCTCCCTCAAGTGACATGTACCTCTCCTTCCACTGACAGACGTGCACCTACCCCTCACTGGCCGACTGGCACCTCCCTCGAGTGACATGCACCTCTCCTTTCACTGACTGACGGACGTGCACCTACCCCTCGCTGGCTGGCTGACAGCTCCCTCGAGTGACATGTACCTCTCCTTCCACTGACTGACGTGCACCTAACCCTCGCTGGCTGACTGGCACCTCCCTCAAGTGACGTGTACCTCTCCTTCCACTGACAGACGTGCACCTACCCCTCACTGGCCGACTGGCACCTCCCTCGAGTGACATGTACCTCTCCTTTCACTGACTGACGGACGTGCACCTACCCCTCGCTGGCTGGCTGACAGCTCCCTCGAGTGACATGTACCTTTCCCTCCACTGACTGACGTGCACCTAACCCTCGCTGGCTGACTGGCACCTCCCTTGAGTGACATGTACTTCTCCCTCCACTGACTGACGTGCACCTACTGTGAGAAAGTGCCATCTTTCTTGAATTGGTATGCCCCCACTTTTAGCTGAACTGATGATGTGCTTTGACTGAGTGAGCCCTGGGCTCCTGCCAACCAGGTGCCCAGGGCCTGAGTTCCTTCCCTAAAACTGTATTGAAGCTAGAACCCAATTGGCATCTCTGGCCACCTGTCATCCCCTAGTAAATGGTACCCTAGGTACCCAGGGCATGGTGACTAGAGAAGACCCCTAAGGGCTGCAGCACTTATTGTGCCACCCATAGGGTCCCTGTACCCTGACACCCACACACTGCCTTTGCAGGCTGAGTGCCTAGGTACAGAACTAAACAAAGAGTCGACATGGCACACCTCCCTGTGTGCCATGCCCACAAGACCCACTGCCCTGGCATACTTCAGTCACCCCTCTAGCTGGGTGCCCTATGCCAGTGGTGTGGGCAATGGTGCATGAGCCCTGTGCCCCTACAGTACCAGGGCCATTCCTGGGCACTGTAAGTGCAGTGATGCCATTAAGAGTATATGGTGCTGGAAGGTTGTCATTACGAACTCCACAGCACCATAATGGCTACACTGAAGGCTGACAAGTTTGATATCAAACTTCTCAGCACATTAAACCCACACTGATGCCAGTGTGGGATTTAATGTAAAATGCACTACGGAGGGCATCTTAGAGATGCCCCCTTAAACTTAACCTACAATCCACTCTTGTCTGAGTGGCTGCCTAGGCTGCCACACAAAAAATGTAGTTTTTTGTATTAGGATGCCACACAGCAGTGGGTGGAGAGCTCCCGCTCTCTTGGGCCTGCAACAATGCACATCCTGGGACAAGGTGCCAAGTCGTCTCTCTCAGGATGGGTAGGGGAAGCTTCAAAGACATTCCGCCTTTGTGAGCTTCTCCAGGCCACTTGCTGTACTCAGCAACTGGCCCCCACCAGTTCTGACCCCCACTCTGGCGGGAAGACTGGCGGGAAACCCTATGTCAGACAGGGGGTGTGCCAGCCTGTGCCAACTCCACCTCTCAGGTGGGAGAGGCGAGGTGATGCACGACCCCGGGCTCCGGCCATCTTGAAGATGGAGAGCCCTGCCCAATCACAGCTAGGCTCCTGTCCCCCTCCCACAGGAGAGGAGCAGGCTAGGGGGTGTACCACCCCAGGACAGGGACCCATTGGTCCCTGCCCTTGCCCTACCTTTAACGCCCCTAAATATAGTATTTAGGGGCACCCTGAACCTATTTCCAGAGATCCAGATTCTAAAACAAGAAAGAAGAAAAAGATACAAGACCTGCCGTGCAGCTGTTAAAAGGAGGAGGACAACTGATTTGGCCCCAGCCCTACCAGCCTGTCGACCCTCGAACCTGCTCCTGCTAAACCCAGGCGTCTCCAGTGGTCAGCAACCTCAAAAACACCTGAGGATCTGACTGCCTTGTGACTCTGACTACCTGGGTCTCCCACGAGCAGTAGTACTGCTCAAAGCACATAAAAAGCCCTGGCATCTGCCCGGAACCATGAACCCTGCACAAACTGCACCCGCCAAGCCTGGCCTGTGCTGGAGTGAATCAAGACCCTGAGGATGTCCCCCCGGCGATTCTGACCTGGAATCCAGTGCCCAAGGACCCTCCTCAACGTCCCAGACGACGCCGGCAGCATCAGGACAAAGGACCCCTCCGACCGCGACCAGCAGGGGGTAAGATTTCCCGACCCTAAAAGACACCCCTGCACCCGGCGCCCCACGGCCTCCTGTGCCCAACTCCTGGGTGCCTACCTATCCTCCAAGATCCCAACTTACCCCTCGAAGTGTTGGTCGCAGCAAAAGGTCCTCCGTCCCCGAACCTGCAGTCTTTGTTCCCTTTACAAGATAGTCACTGAATAACTGAGCGCCCAACGGCTCAAAAGCACCCTGCACCCAGCCACCCGATTGCCCCTGGCAGTGCAACCTGTACCCTATTCTACTTTCCCATTTGCCCTGAGCAAGTGACCAGGAGCCCAGCTCCCACAGCCGCATGGCCTGCTAGCCAGCAGCCACCAACCAACGGCCCCCTGCCTCTCATTGGATAACATTGGGCCTAATTACCTCTGCACCCGGCTGCCCCTGTGCCGCTGCGGGTGTACCAACTGTACCTACCTGACCCTGGGGGACCCCTGAGTCTATGCCCAAAACCTTAACTCCACCAGTCAAGTTCTCACCTGAAAACCGATGACTCACTTTCCTGCCATGGGATAACATTGACTGGTTTGACTCGAAAAATCTTTTAAGTGTGAAGTTTTGAAACTTTAAAATATTCATCTAAAATCAGCCGAATAACGAATTCCGAAGTACTCACCTGTGATCAGGAGAGAAGCCAGTACTGTACCTTTTAGACAAGTACTGAACCGCAAAAGTAATCATAACTGTGTTTACTAGTAATCTAAATTTCATCCATAGGTAACCATTGACTGTTTTTCTGTGAAATTTCTTCAAAGGTCTACTTTTCAAAAATACAAATATTCCTTAAAAATCGTATCAACTACTAAAACGTAATTACATACCTGTCTTAGCTAGAGACCCCAGTACTGAACCCAGGAGTCCAGTCCTGGATTACAAAAGTAAAGAGAACCTACTTTACCTGTGACTTGAATTTCCTGCCACAGGATAACATTGCTAGTTTTTCAGAGAAAAGTTTCTAAGTGTCAACTTTTAAAATACCTTTATATTCTTTAAAAAGCATTGCAATAACCAAAACGTTTTTACTAAACTGTTTTCAGCTTAGACCCCAGGACTGAATCTAGGATCCAGTCCTGGAGTTACAAAAGTAATATATAAAGTAATCAACTGCATTTACGTAGAAAAACCCATTGAGCTCAATGTTACATTGTGTTTAGAATTGTGTTGCCCATTGCAACCACTGTACCTATTGTGTTTACAAAGTCTATTGCCTTTCTGCAAAGTACTTATCTGAGATCACTCGTATTGAGAAACGAATATGCTACTTACCAGTATGCATCTGTAGGGCTGCTGACATTCATATCTGTGCATAGATCGCCGCCTAGTGTTGGGTCCGGATGATTGCACATTGTTGTCCTGGAAGAGTCTTCGAAGTATCACGAGATAGGTGGCTCCTCCCCTGGACTACAGTGCGCATGGGCATCCTCTCCATCTTCAGATTGTTTTACACCATTGTGGCAAAGATGGAGTGTAATACAGTGAGTGATGTCCATGCTACATAGTAATTCTGAATGCTACAGCTGCTACAGGCGCCGGGGAGGAGGGCGGGCGATATGAATGTCAGCAGCCCTACATGCCAAGAACAGATTCATACTGGTAAGTAGCATATTCGGTTCGAGGCATGTGGGCTGCTGAATTCATATCTGTGCATAGATTATATAGCAGTCCCTCCTGTTAGCGGCGGCCGCCCGTGCCAGCTGCAGCAGTCTGAAAGAAAGCTTTTAGAACAGCCTGTCCTACAGCTGCCTGCTGTTTAGAATGCACATCTACGCAGTAGTGTTTCGTAAATGTATGTGTGGTGGACCATGTGGCTGCCTTACATATCTCTTCTAAAGGAATATTCCCCAGGAAAGCCATGGACGCTCCTAATTTACGTGTGGAGTGTGCTCTTGGTGGAATGGTTAGTGTGCGTTTAGCCTTAGCATAGCAAATTTGTATACACCCAACGATCCACCTGGCTATCCCTGCTTTGGAAATGGGGTTGCCTTTGTGTTGTGGTGAAAATGCAACAAAAAGCTGTTTTGTTTTTCTGAAGTCTTTAGTTCTGTCTATATAGTACATGAGAGCCCTTTTGACATCTAATGGTTGTAGGGATCTCTCTGCGACATTTTCTGGATTAGGAAAGAAAACTGGCAGTTCTATGGTCTGGCTCATATGGAACTGCGAAATCACCTTAGGCATGAATGTAGGGTTGGTGCGTAATACAACCCTATTTGTGTGGACCTGTATGAACGGCTCTTGAATGGTTAGTACCTGGAGTTCACTAACTCTTCTTATTGAGGTAATGGCTAATAGGAAAGCCACTTTCCAGGTTAGAAACTGAAGCTCACAAGAGTGGAGAGGCTCAAAAGGTGGTCCATCAGTCTGGTGAGGACCACATTGAAGTTCCAGACTGGTGAAGGCGGGTGTCTGGGAGGGATCACTCTTTTGAGTCCTTCTAGAAAAGCCTTTATTCTACCACCCACCGGCGTCACGTGGGCCTGAAAGCACGGACTAGGAGGATTTTGTGGCGGATGCTGCGGGGGGAGGTGTGGTCTGACCTCGCCGTTGTCCCCGACCGCCTCCACGGCGGTTTCCACGCCCGCCACCGCGTTGATAAGTTTGTTGCGGCGCGTGGCTGGCAGCACGTGTGGGACCGCCCCTTCCTTGGCCACGAAAGGAGCGAAACGAACCCGTTTGCTGGCGCTGGGTCGAGAGACCTAAGGACTTGGCCGTGACCCTGGAGTCCTTGAAGCGCTCCAGCGAGTGGTCTGCTTTGTCACCAAACAGGCGACTGCCATCAAACGACATGTCCATCAAAGCATTCTGGACATCTGCCAAAAAGTTGGCGGACCTCAGCCAGGCGTGGCGACTAATCGCCACCGTTGTGGACATCGCTCTGCCCAGCGAGTCGGTCGTATCATGATCACACCTGATGGAGTATTTTGCTGCATCTCGGCCTTCAATCATAGCCTTGCCGAGTTTTGCCCGTACCTCCGGTGGGCATTCCAGCAGCAATTCCGCGACCGTGTCCCACAGAGAGTGGGTGTAGCGGCCCAAGAGGCATGCGGTGTTGCAAGACCACAGTCCCAGACTCAGGGACGAGAAGACCTTTTTCCCATGCTGGTCGTACCTCTTTGATTCCCTGTCGGGCGGGGCCGACGGGAATGCGGTCTGGGAAGTCGAGGCCTGGATCACCAGACTCTCAGGGGTGGGATGGGTGGACAGGAACTTGGGGTCATCCGTACACGGACGGTGGCGTCTGGCCACGTTCCTATCAACAGGCGAACCTGAAGCGGGCCTGGACCACGTGCCCAAAAGAATGTCAGACAAGGCCTCGTTGAACGGCAGCAGAGGCTCCTGTGGGCATGACTGCGGTTTGAGGACCTCAGTGAGGATGTTAGTCCTCACGGCCGCGACGGGGAGCTCAAGGTTTAAGGCCTTGGCAGCCCTCATCAACACCACTGAATAAGCAGCCCCCCTCCTCCGAAGCCACGGTAGGAGGCGAGACAAAGCCAGGGTTAGGGGATTCGTCTAGACCACTGGCGTCCCCCAAGTCACCTGCCCAGTCCGCAGTGTACTGACATTCATGTGTCAGAGGGTCCTCAGACCCCTCCCAATCCTCTCCGTAATCTGCCTCCTCGTCATACTCGGGATCAACATAGTAGACCGGTTCCTCGGTTCACAGGCCCCATCGGCGTCGGACTCGGCGTCGGGCGACGCCGGTTCGGCTCCGTGACTGGAGTCAGAGAGGGTATGGGGGCGGCGCCGCCCGGAGCCGGCGCCGGAGGACAGGCGTCGTGCGGGGACGGCGTCGGGGGCAGCCCCGATGGAATCGGCGCCGGGGAGGTCGGCTGGCCAGCCGGCGTCGAACCTGAAGGCCCCTGCGGCGCCGGGACCGGTGCCGTCGGCGGCGCCGGTGCCGTAGCGCCCGACGGCGTCGAGGCAGGGGCACCCGATCCGCTAGGGCCCTCGGACGAGGGCACAGGGCCCGAAGGCGCCGTAGGCCCCGTCGGAGGAGACAGCTTCCTCATGGCCATGAGGAACTCCTCTATCTCCTCGGGTGTCGCGCCTTGCCCAGGGACCGTAGGGTATGGAGCAGGCCGCGCCGGCGGCTCGTGCGGAGCCGCGGGGGTGGGGCCACCCGAACCCCCGGCCGCATCGCGTGAGCGTCGGGGGGAGTCGGGGGTACGATGACGACGCCCCGACTTCTTGTGTTTCCTACCTGAGGAACCAGAGGAATGGTGATGACTCCCGGAGCGTTCGTGACGGCGCCGCGACCGCTCCCTTGACCTCCGGCCGGACCGGGACCGCTCTCGACGCGGGGCCGACACCCGCAGCTCGAGTAGCTTGCGGGACCGCTCCCGCCTAGCTTTACTCGTTAAGGCCCGGCAATCGACACATGCGTCCACATCGTGGTCGGGGCCCAGGCACCGGAGACAGAGTCGGTGATGGTCCGTGACCGACATCGTGCGGTCGCAGTCATCACAGTTCTTAAAACCAGGCATCCTACCGGCACCGTAGAAGATATCAAACGATTCAAAAACTTTGGCCAAAAGACCGGAAGAACTGATATCAGCGCGCGGAGGCGGCGTCTATATACTCCAGCAACGTCATCACAGCGCACGACGCCAACGACGGACGCGGAGCCGCAGGGGACGCCTGCAGACGACACCTACCGACGCGCAGGGGTACTGCTACGCAAAAGTTTCCGGATCCAGACTGACGCCTGGGGATATTCTAAGGTAAGGAATCTAATACTAACGTGTTTCTTTCAGATAGATCTGCTATTTGGTTGTGAATTCCTGGAAGGTGTTCTACTGTGAGGTGTATGTTTTGAGGGATGGCCCATCTCCAAATGTTTTGTGCAAGCTGGGACAGTTGCAGAGTGTGTGTCCCCCCCCTGTTTTTGTATATAATACATGGCTGTCATATTGTCCGTCCGGACTAGGACAGCTTTGTTTTGTATTTGTACTTGAAAAGTTTTGAGTGCTAGGAAAATTGCTAGGAACTGCAAATGGTTGATGTGGAACTGCTTCTGTTGATTGTTCCACTGACCTTGTGTGGTATAATGCAACACCAGGTCTGCGAGCGTACCTTGAGCCTGATTCCACTGTTGTGCTAGACATTCTTGTAGTGGACGCATTTGCAGTCTTGCGTGAGGAACTATAAAGATGCAAGACGCCATCATCCCTATTAGTTTCATGCACACTCTGGCTTGGAGAGAGTGCTGGCATTGAAAAAGGGAGAGTAAGTTCTGAATACTTTGAATCCTGGCTTGACTGGGATAAGCTAGAGCTGCAGATGTGTCTATGGTAGCTCCTAGATATTGATGAGCGTGCAAAGGCTCTAGGTGCAACTTGGTGTAGTTTATTGTAAACCCTAAGTTGTGCAATGTTTGAATTGTTTGTTTTGTGTGTTGTACACACTGGTTGAACGATCTTGCTTGTGTGAGCCAGTCGTCGAGGTAAGGGAAGACATGTATTTGTTGTCTTCTGAGATGTGCTGCTACTACTCCTAAGCACTTTGTAAACACTCGTGGTGCTGTTGTGACCCCGAATGGAAGGACTTTGACCTGATAGTGTTGTCCTGGTATGACAAACCTTAGATACTTCCTGTGCGCAGGATGTATAGGAATGTGAAAGTAGGGGTCCTTTAGGTCTAGTGTGGACAGAAAATCTCCCTGTTGTAGTAATGGGAGTACTTGTTGTAAAGTGATCATGTGAAAATGATCCGATTCTATGTAGTTGTTGAGTGGCCTGAGGTCGAGAATTGGTCTTAATGTCCCGTCCTTTTTAGGAATTAGGAAGTGCAGGGAGTAAACTCCTGTTCCTCTAAAGGAACTACTTGAATAGCATATTTTTGTAGAAGTGCTAGAACTTCCTGTTGAAGCAGAGTTATATGGTCTGTGGACATTGGACGCTGCCTGGGTGGTATGTTTGGGAGGGTTGCTGTGAGTTCTAGGTAGTAGCCATGTTGGATAATTTGTCTTACCCACCTGTCTGTTGTGATGGAGTTCCAGACAGGTAGAAACTGTGAAAGTCTGCCCCCCACAGGAGTGGAATGCTGTAGGGGAGGCAGAGGGAAGTCACTGTTTGGGAGTGGCAGAGGAGCGGTTGTTGTTATTACCTATGCCTCTTCCCTTATTGTTGTTGCCCCTGTATCCTCCTCTAAAGTAGCCTTTATTAGAGGAGGTTTGTGTGTTTGTCTTAAAAGATGATGTGGTCTCTGTGCCTGTTTGCTTTGAGGCTCCTCTATAGAAGGAGCGTCAAAAAGAACTTTTATTTTGGGTGGATTGTAATGCACCCATAGACTTAGCTGTGTCCATTTCTTTTTTCATCTTCTCTAGTGTGTTGTCTACCTCCGGCCCGAACAACTGGTTTTGAGTAGTACTGAGGCTCAGGGATGTCTGGTGCATTGTTTGGTGTAAAACCATATGCATCGTCCTCCTTGGGATATTGGGGTTGATATCCTCATCTAAAGGGTATGTTACGTCATTGCCCCCACCAAAATCATACTCTTCGTCAGTGTGGTGTGATGATGCAGGAGATTGAACTGGAGAAGTCATAGGTTCAATGTAAGGATTAGGAGAGGAAGAAGGTGAAGGAGAGGAAGGGTGCATTGGAGAAGTTGCACCGTCCTTTTTGGCAGGAACCACAGGTGAAGTGGTGTGTCTGCTGGTCTCTTTATATATGGAATTGCTTCCACGTGTCCAGTTTTTGGATTAATTTAGACTTTCTTCTGTTTAGGATCTGGTTTAAACAGTTCTTCTTTTTCTATAATCTTCTTTGGCGTCGATTTTTTCGGTGCCGTTAGAGGTTGATTAGTGTTCTTTGCCTTAGGAGGAGTGATTGAGTCCTGTGGCAATTTTTTTCGGTGCCGAAGGTGGTCTAGGCTTGTCTGTATCATGCCTTGGAGTCTTTGTTACCGATATCGTAGATTTCGGCGTGGAGACAGGTTTTGTTGGGCCTGCGGCGCCGGAATCTGGCTTCCCTTCTTTATTTTTGGAACCAAAGGGTTTCGGAGTCGAAGCTTTCGGGTCCGGTACGGTTCTTGGCTTCGGCACCGATGTGTCTTCTGGTTCAGGTGCCGAAGGGTCTTTATCTTTGGGCACCGAAGGGCGTTTTGGCTTCGGTGTCGAAGAATCCTTCGGCGTCAAAGGATGTTTCGGTGCCAATGGAGGAGGTAGAATTGGCACATTGTGTTTTTTCGGTGCCGAGGCACCAGAAGGCGTAGTCTTTTTCCTCGGAGCCGAGCCCGAAGGCGGGTCGTCGGAGGGTACATTTCGGTCTCGACTGGGCCCCATGTGCGGAGTGCCGACCGCTGCCTTTGTCTTGGGTAGTGTATGTTGTGTGGGGGCAGTGGTACTCACGGGTTGTCGAGATGGAATCGAATCGTCCGAGTCCTCTGCCCCCGATATGATCTGAAGATCAGGCGAGTCTTCCTCGGCGACGAGTGGAGCCTCGTCCTCGGAGATATCTTCGATTGGATCTTCGTCCTCTGAGACGTCTTCTTCGACGATCTCCTCCTCAAAGATGGCCTCTGGTGCTGGCGCTGATCTCATTTCGTGTCGACGGGCCCTCCTATCACGAATGGTTTTCTTCGTTCGGAAGGAGGCACAGGCTGCGCAGGTGGACTCGTCGTGTTCTGGAGAGACAGAGGTTGCAAACCTCGTGATGGTCGCTATGAGGGAATTTTGCTCGACATACCGGGCATCTCTTGAATGGAGTTCTGTCCATGAGGCGTAGGCCGTACGGCGCGATAGGCCCAACAGCCCGCGTAGACGCACCGGAATGTAGCTGGTGATGTCGAAAAGTCTATTTGATGTTCAAATAAGTTTAAAGTTTCTCGCTTCGAAATTGCAGAAAAAGTCTTTTCTAGCCGGAGCGGAAAACTTTCATCCGAACCCAGTGGCGGAAGAAAAGGAGTTGATGACCATGGTCAGTATTGTCCAAGGGAGGAGTCACCTATCTCGTGACTACAAAGACTTCTTCCAAGAAGACAACAACCTGCAATCATCCGAGCCCAACACCAGGTGGCGATCTATTGCTAAGTGTAGGATCTGCAGCTCATATGCCTCGGACACAGAGTTTCTCAGTCATGTGTGCCATCTTTCGGTGATGCCATCATTTGTCAGCTTGATGTTTCTGCAGCATCTAGGGCCGATTTTAAGTTTGTGTTTGCTATGCTTTTTCCTTCTTCCACTAAGTGGGTTGCTGTTCTTTGGACTTGTTCCGGTAGGTGCTTTAGTAGCTCTCCTACCTCCTCCCAATGGTGGTATGCATGCCTGTTGAGCAATGCATTTGAATTTGCTATGCGCCATTGATTTGCCACACTTCTTTCAACCTTTCTCCCCATAAGGTCCATCCTCTTGCTTTCTGTGTCTGGTGGTGGGCCCATGGTGGTTGGTACATTAGACCTTTTCCTAGCAGTGGATGTTATAATGGAGTCGGCTGCCACTGACCCCGTGATGTAAATAGGGTCTTCTGAGGGATGTTAGTATTTTTTCTCCCCTCTTGGTGTGACTGCTATAGATGTGGCAGGCTCTTTAAATGTTTCTTTTCCTTGATCTAATACACTTGGCAGCATAGGGAGGAATTGGCTCCTTGATTGAATAGGCAATCAAGTTTCTAGCAGAAAACATGATTGGGGTTTTTCTTCCTGCAGTTGCACTCTATAGGTATCTGCTGCCTTTTTGATGACTTGGTTGTACATACTAATGTCACCTGATGTTGGTTCTGTCCACAGAGGGAGGAAGCTGCTCCTTGATTTACCACCACAATACCTTCAGAACCCGGATCACATAACAAAGTTCGTGAGGCGTTTTCATTGCCGCTTAATTTTTATTTTGTCACGCTAATTCTGCACCGAAAATCTAGCACGTGGCGTAAAATATTGAAATAGAAGGTCATTAGAAGTCCTACTAAACAGATACTCACACTATGGCACAAGGCACCCTTCTTTAGTCTAAATTGAAACTCCGCCATGTATTCATATTCCTGGCGCAAGGAATTAAAGAAATATATGTTCTTACAATCCTTTTCCTCGAGAACGCTTTTCCTTTTCGTTCAAACCAGTGACGCCCATTACCTTCATAATGCAGGGTGGATGTGGTTGGGGACTGGCGCAGAACAACTGAGCAGCACACAGTTTAGGCTGGGGAGGTTCAACACACAGAGCGCTGAGAGTCCGTTCCGCAATTAAAAATACAATTTAAAAAAAATCTATTTCTTTACCTTTGGTATCATCGCGGAACTTGCGCTTTACTTTTAATGTTATACCAAAAGTTAAGAAAAACAAGCCCTGGTTTTGGTTTCAAGTATCGTGCCTGTGTCTGGGCACGATAATTGAACCCATGTGACAGCCTATTGGTTTCTATTACGCACACCAAGCAAGCACAAAATAGACACCAATAGGCCGTTGGGCGGAGCAATGCGCCCTCCTTTTGCCAATAGCGGGCAGAAAGTATTTCATAAAAAATGCACGCTAAGGCCAAAGGGGTAGCTGAAAAGGAAACGCACGAGCGTGTGCGATTCCTAGGTCAGCTCAGATTCCCCGTTTTTCCCTCGCTAAATGTCTCACACTGTGCGAGCACTGCTGCGCAGTGCACCGTTAGGCGTGAGACCTAAAAAATTGACAAAGGTAGAAAGTAGGGATAAGAAAAAAAGAAAATGCAGGTAGGTACCGAGACAGGAAGTATGGGATGGCACTAGAAAGAGACATGAGGTGGAACAGAGAAGCTGTGGCATTCAGCAACCCCAGAATTAAAATGTATTTTTGCTCTGTACTTATTTTGGTCTCTTACCTACCCCAATCTGTGATGGCTCTACCGCACCAAGTCCACAGTGGCGCTCGCTAACAAACTCCTCCCCGGCCACTCTCACATTTCCTCTCCTTGCCACTCACTTCTCTTTACCACTGTGGAAGCAGCACCAGTTCCTAACTCTACGATGAACCAAGTCCCCTCAACTGCCACTCAATGGGCTCAATCAGGACGCCCCTCACCCCAGACAGGTGCAAGGCGCCTCCTCCTCTAACCTGCTATTACTAATGGGCATGTAAGCTGTGAGAAGTTGGCCTGATAGGTAGTGTTTCCAATTCTGGAACCACTGGTTATCAGTCCAAACAAACCCCAAAGATGTCAGGTTGTAAGTCAACCTTGTTAGACAAGCTATCCTAGTGGTAGCATGGACTAAGCAGCCTTAAAGGCTTAACTTAAGAGGTCGTGTTAAGCGAGCTGTTTTACCACATACAATCCTGTAATCAAATGAAAGGACACCACACAAGTATATATTGTAAAAATATATGTATTTATTTCTAAATTACTCCCCAGTACTCTTTATGAGGAAAGGGGCACAAGCGTTAAATCAAAAGCACTGTTAAACATATAAAGTTGGCACAATTATGGCTGAGGGCGGGGGGCCACTCAGACCATATACTAAAAAAATGGTATAAGTAACACTTATCGAATATTGGTTAGGCCTAGGGCCTAGAGATTCGCTGGGAGCAGTCAGGACAAGCAATGAAGAAGTCGGGAGTAGCCCACAGGATACGGGTGCAGCACGGAAAGTGCGGCGCGCACCAATGTAAAGTCAATGGTGCGTAAAAGTTAGTTAAAGTGAATTAAATGATACTTCCGCTGAACCTAGGAACACAAAACTTCAGACACAGACCCTAGAGGTGTGTGCCAGTGTAAGGACACCGGCGTTGCAAAGTTACCTCACCCACAGGCCGTGGGTGCACAGGGTCGAAGTGGCGTCGGGTTCTGTCACGCAGGTTCTTGGTGCTTGGAGCTGTTGCAGTTGCAGGCGCTGTGAAGCAGAAGTGTCCGGTGCGATCCAAGGGTGGATCGAAGTAGAAAAGTACCTGAAAGCAGAGGGGACAGAGTCTGGGTCACTCAGCAGTGACCAGGGTGGAACCAGGATGGAACCAGGCAATGTCGGGCGCAATCAGGCGGTTGTCGATAGGCTTCTCTCCGCTGTCACGTGGGCTCTGGGGCATCTGCGACGTCCAGGAGCAGGTCACGATCTGTCCCACGTAGGCTCTCGCCGTCAGCACCGTCGGCTTGAAGATTGTAGCAAACAGCACTTGGCAAAAGCAATCCACGCGGAACCGGGAGATTGCTTATCACTCGAACCAGGAGGGTCAGAGTGGGTGCTCCTTTTCACGGGAGCTGGTGCAGATCTGGAGCAACCAGAAAAGCAGGTCGGATTTCAAGTTTCGTCGGCACAGGGGCCACAAGTCAGCTGGCAAGTGACCGGGCCAACGCGTCGAGCACACACAGGCAGAAGGGCCCCACGCAGCACTCGTCGAGTGTGGAGGGGTGAGCTTTGGTGCAAGTGGAGCTCGGGGCTGGGGCTTCTCAAACCCCGGTGTACAGCTTCGAGGGTCACTCGTGGGCTGCACGGTCAGCGTCTCGTGGCCTTTTCAAGATGGCGTGCCCCACGCTTCCGGTCGCCTCCACGGGTCTCAGCTCTGCAGGGACTGTGGATCGGGCAGGTAGAAGGCAGGCAAGCTTGATCTCGTCGATCTCTGTCGCTCGAGTTCCGGCGGGAACTGCAACAAAGCAAGGGTCGAGGGCTGGATGGTGCCTGTTTGCACAGGGTGGTCACTCCTTGACCACAAGGGAGATTCTTCAGTCTTCTCACGTCGTGTAGAAAGTCGAAGGGTCCAGATTTCGTTTCTTATGTTTCTTCAGGATGATCTGCCGTCCGTTGGGACTGCTCCCCCTCTTATTCGAATCTAGGGGGTTGGACATCCTGCTAGGTCCCCTCCTATGGGTGGGACCCAGGAAGGGGGTGGTTACACCCCTCTCCTTTGATCCTGGCCGCGCTGGGACAGGGGCTGGGAGGCCCCAGAACCGGTTTGGCCGGATCCTGCAAGGGGCAGCCTTGTGCTCCCCAGGCAGTGTCTGGTTTCTTTGAAACCTCCCTACTCCAATCCACTATCTCCTGTCTGGGGTGGTTTGACACCGCCCTGTGACAGGAAACTCTTTGTCCAGGCCTCCTCTGCCGGGTTTCGGTCAGCAGCAGGAGGCCAGACCCGTGTCTGTGGCAGGGGCATCCATTTTGTGGATCTGAGGCTCATTTTAAATCAACCGCGTTTCAGTAAAGTAACATGTCTTCTCCCTCTAGAAGGGTGGAATGCTACCCCCGTCGCCAGAACTGGCGAGGGGGTAGTATTCCAATTCGTATGACACCTTACACGACATGTTTTGATAAAGCCAAACCAAAGTTGCTATATAACCGCGAGGATTATAAGGCGCTTAAGAGTATATGGTATGGCATTATCCCGGATCAGCTTAGGGAGTTGTTCCCGACAGCTGCAGACAGGCTCAGCTCATGCCAGAGCTCCATCTCACATAAAACCACGCACTCTGCCTCCAGGATTGATGAGGCCTTCCATAGGAGTGGCTCACAGGTTATATATGTGTCCAGATATAGGTTTAGATATAGGTATACTATATCTAAGCAAGGGGTGATTACACCCACTTGCCCCAGCTGAGTGATCAGCCAGTTGTGTCAATTTAAGAACCAGCCAGGGGTGGCAAAAGCTATGCTTCAGCCCCTGGTAGGCCTTGGTGGCACCTATGCCCTGAGCACCTATAGTGCATGGTACAGGGGCTGACAAGGAGTCCATTTCCAATTGTGGTATGTACCTATAGCACATGTATTATAAATTTAGAGAGAGAACAGCAGGCTGGGGGTCTGATTAGCAGGCCCACAGCCTCAGTAAGTCGAAAACCAGTGAAGCAAAAAGCAAAAATTGGGGTGACCATAGGATAGCAGACCCTACTCTCCTACATAACCCCCCCCCAAACGCAGGGACATTAAACTTAACCTTGACCAGATAAGTCTTCATGTTCTAAGTGGAAGTACCTGGAGAGACCATCTGCATTACCATGGTCAGTCCCTGGGCGGTGCTCCACTGTAAAGTCCATCCCCTGTAGGGAAATGGACCACCTGAGCAGTTTGGGATTTTCACCCTTCATCTGATTTAGCCACAAGAGGGGCTTATGGTCTGTCTGAATTAGGAAGTGAGTACCAAACAAGTATGGCCTCAACTTCTTCAGGGCCCAAACCACAGCAAAGGCCTCCCTCTCAATAGCTGACCAACGTTTCTCCCTGGGGGTCAGCCTTCTGCTAATAAAAGCAATGGGCTGGTCTTGACCATCTTGATTAAGTTGTGAAAGCACAGCTCCCACCCCCAACTCAGAAGCATCTGTCTGTACAATGAACTGTTTGGAGTAGTCAGGACTCTTCAGGATAGGTGCAGAGCACATGGCCTTCTTCAGGTCATCAAATGCCTTTTGACAGCTAACTGTCCACTGAACCTTTTTGGGCATCTTCTTGGATGTCAAGTCATTCAATGGTGTCACAATGGACCCATAGTTCTTTACAAATTTTCTGTAATACCCAGTCAGGCCCAAGAAGGCTCTGACTTGTGTCTGGGTAGTTGGAGGAGCCCAGTCCTGTATGGTCTGGATCTTGCTCTCCAGTGGTTGAACTTGACCCCCACCTACTAGGTGGCCCAAGTACACAACCTTGCTCTGCCCTATCTGGCACTTAGTAGCCTTGATAGTCAGGCCTGCCTTTTGCAGGGCCTCCAGAACCTTCTTCAGGTGGATCAGGTGATCCTCCCAGGTGGAGCTAAAGACAGCAATATCATCTAGATATGCTGCACAAAAGTCATCCAACCCAGCAAGGACTTGGTTCACCAACCTTTGGAAAGTGGCAGGTGCATTTTTCAAGCCAAAGGGCATTACCACAAATTGATAATGTCCACTAGGGGTCGAAAATGCTGTTTTGGCTTTTGACTCCTCAGCTAGTCTGATTTGCCAGTAGCCAGCTGTCAAATCAAATGTGCTCAGAAACTTGGCAGAAGCCAATTTATCAATGAGCTCATCTGCTCTTGGAATGGGATGAGCATCTGTCCTAGTGACAGCATTGAGACCTCTGTAGTCCACACAAAACCTCATTTCTCTCTTCCCATCTTTGGTATGAGGTTTTGGCACAAGGACCACTGGGCTAGCCCATGGGCTCTCTGATGGCTCAATCACTCCAAGCTCCAACATCTTTTGCACCTCAGCCTTTATACAATCCCTGACATGGTCAGGTTGCCTGTAGATCTTATTCTTCACAGGCAGATTGTCACCAGTGTCCACCTCATGGGTGCACCAGTTAGTCTGACTGGGTGTGAGTGAAAACAATTGTCTGTGGGCCTGCAACACCTGTCTGCAGTCCACCTGTTGCTGCTCAGTGAGGCTGCCTGCCAAGGCTACTCCATCAACTGAACCATCATCAGGGTTCTGGGAAAGCAGGTCTGGGAGAGGGTCACTCTCTTCCTCCTGTTCCCCATCTGTGGCCATGAGGAGACTCATGTCCTCCCTGTCAACAAATGCTTTCAATCTGTTCACATGGAGCACCCTGTGGGGGCTCCTAGGGGTACCAAAGTCAACCAAGTAGGTGACTTCTCCCTTCTTTTCAATGATAGGGTAGGGTCCAGTCCATTTGTCCTGGAGAGCTGCTGGCCCCACTGGGTCCAACACCCACACCTTCTGTCCTGGCTGGAACTCAACCATAACAGCCTTTTGGTCATGCCAGGCTTTCTGTAATTCCTGACTTGCCTCAAGGTTTTTGGATGCTCTCTCCATGTATTCAGCCATCCTGGAGCGGAGACCAAGTACATAGTCCACAATGTCTAGTTTAGGCTTTTTGAGAGGTAACTCCCATCCTTCCTTCACCAAACTCAATGGACCTCTTACAGGGTGGCCAAACAAAAGTTCAAAAGGGCTGTAGCCAACCCCCTTCTGTGGGACCTCTCTGTAAGCAAAGAGCAAGCAGGGTAAAAGGATGTCCCATTTCCGCCTAAGCTTCTCTGGTAAACCTTTTATCATTCCCTTTAGGGTCTTGTTGAACCTTTCCACAAGCCCATTGCACTGTGGATGGTAGGGTGTGGTAAACTTATAGTTTACTCCACACTCTTTCCACATTGCTTTTAAGTATCCAGACATAAAGTTAGTACCTCTGTCTGAAAGAACCTCCTTTGGAAAGCCCACTCTTGAGAAAACTGCAATGAGGGCTTTTGCCACCACAGGAGCTGTGGTGGTCCTCAGGGGAATTGCCTCTGGGTACCTGGTGGCATGATCCACTACCACCAGTATAAATCTGTGCCCAGATGCTGTTTGAGGATCCATGGGACCCACAATGTCTATTCCAACTCTTTCAAAGGGTACCCCCACCACAGGTAGTGGTATCAGGGGGGCCTTTGTTGTGCCACCTGACTTGCCACTGGCTTGGCAAGTGACACAGGAGCGACAAAACTCCTTGACATTTTCTGACATGTGAGGCCAGTGAAAGTGTGGAACAAGCCTGTCCCAAGTCTTATTCTGGCCTAAGTGTCCTGCAAGGGGAATATCATGGGCCAAGGTAAGAAGGAAGCCCCTAAACTTCAAAGGTATAACCAACCTCCTGGTGGTGCCAGGCTTGGGGTCTCTAGCCTCTGAATAAAGGAGCCCTTCATCCCAATACACCTTATGGGTACCTTGAGCATTCCCTGCAGCCTCAGCAGCAGCTTGCTGTCTGAGGGGTTCAAGTGAAGGGCAATCTAATTGGGCCTGCCCCAGGTCTGCCCTTGAGGGTCCCCCTGTCCCCAGAAACTCAACCTGTTCAGGTTCAAGCTCATCTGAGACAGTCTCCTCTTGGACTGCAGAATCAGTTTCCTGTGAAACCTGATCCTCAACCTGGGGCAAGTGGGAAGGCACAGCCTTAACCCTCTTGCTCCTCCTCTTGGGTTGTGGTTGGTCTATTGTTTCAAGATCCACCACTGGTTCAGGAAGGCACTTCTTAGCCTGAGACCTTGTCACTGCAAGGACATGAGCTGAAATCCCTAGCATTTCTGCATGAGTCCTGTACTCCACTTCTGACCAAACTGAGCTTTCAAGATCATTGCCTAACAGACAGTCTACTGGGAGGTCTGCACTCACAACAACTTTCTTTAGGCCATCTACCCCTCCCCAGGAGAAGTTCACAACAGCCACACTATGGGAAGTAGTGGAGTTGCTTGCATTGGTCACTAGGTAACTTTCACCTAGTACAATCTGTCCAGGGTCCACAAAGCCAGGTGTCACCATTGTGACACTGGCACAAGTGTCCCTGTAGGCCTGAGCCAGTTTCTCATTAATTAAGGGAGTCTGCCTATATTTGCCCAGGTTACTGGGGCTTACTGCAGTGGGCAAAGATATGTCCACATCATATAGGAGAACTGCCTGTGTGGGGATTCTGACTAGGCCAGATTCCACCTCAGTACCCAGGGTCAACCCTACTAAACCCTTTGGCTGTGTACCACCACTGCTGACTGTACTAGGGGGTGCAGTTGCTTTAGGAGCTGCAGTGGT
This sequence comes from Lissotriton vulgaris, assembly GCF_964263255.1. Taxonomy (NCBI): domain Eukaryota; kingdom Metazoa; phylum Chordata; class Amphibia; order Caudata; family Salamandridae; genus Lissotriton; species Lissotriton vulgaris. The sequence goes on along the minus strand of NC_141693.1, from coordinate 2,000,026,437 downwards.
GGGGACTGGATTTTTCTTAGTGCATTCACTGCCCCAGTGTGAAACTGATTTGCAGGTATTACACCAAGGTTTCTTTGGGCCATCATTCTTCTTTTTCTTGTTTCCATTTTGGGAACCCCCCTCCTTATTGCTAGTTTGGGGGCCTGAAGACTTCTGGTCCTTTTCTTTATCTTTCTGATTCCCACCCTTCTGGTCTGTTTTCTTCTGGTCACCTTGGTTCTGGTTTTTCTGCTTAATCCTTGTTCTGACCCATTTGTCTGCCTTCTTTCCCAATTCTTGGGGAGAGGTCAAATCAGAGTCAACAAGGTATTGATGCAACAGCTGGTTCTGACAGTTATTAAGGATCTGTTCTCTCATCATAAGATTGTACAATCCTGTATAGTCTGAAACTTTACTTCCCTGCAGCCAACCCTCCAGAGCCTTAGTGGCACAATCTACAAAATCAGTCCAGTCCTGAGTCTGTGCTTTTTGGGTGTCTCTGAACAACAACCTGTATTGCTCAGTGGTTAGGCCAAACCCTTCAATAAGAGCACTCTTCAGAACAGAGTAGTTTTTGGCATCCTCAGGTCTAACAGTGAGGAGCCTGTCCCTCCCTTTCTCAGAAAAGGAGTACCATAAAATTGCTGCCCACTGATCCTCAGGGACCTGCTGTACCATGCAGGCCCTCTCAAGAGCAGTCATCCATTTGTGGATATCATCCCCTTCCTTGTAGGGGGGCACAATTTTTGTCAGGTTTCTATTGTCATAGGCCCTGTCTTTTTCTTTAGGAACTTTGCTGCCACCAGTGGCATCTAAGCCACACAATTTTCTTTCTCTTGCTAAAGCAAGTTTAGCTTGAGCCAAGGCTACCTCTTCCCTTTCTATTTGGAGTTGGACAGCCCTCATCCTGGCCCTATGCTCTTTTCTCTGGGAGGAAGTCATTCCTCTTTGAGATTCTCTTGAGGCACTAGAAAGGTGAGAGTCCCCTGATAGAGATCTCTCCCTCCTATTACCTGGGAGAATTTGGTTATGAGATCTGGGGTGGTGCTGGCCCCCCCCATTCCCATGTAGGTCCAAGTTGGCCTGGTTAAGGCTGGCAACCTGTACCTGGTTTCCCCTCTGATCCTGATCTTCAGGCTCTTCTAAATCAGAGCCTTCCTCTTCCTCTTCCTCCTCTACTACATCATCATCTGGAAGATCCTCATTCTCAGGGGAGTTTATCCCTTCACCTGATTCTAAGGGAGCCTGACTCACCTTATCTAGGTCATCCTTTTCTAGGAGAGCTATTAGGGAAGGAATGGTAGGGCCTCTGCCCTTTTTTAGCCCCCTGGCTGTGCACAAGGCACTCAGGTCTTTGTGGCTAAGGTTGTCATATCTGGATGTTGTCCCTATAGGATCAACTTCTACAGGAGCAGAACCTGAGGGTCTACCTGTATCAGACATGACTGCTAGTGAGGTGTAAGTGGTGCACTTACCTACACTAAGTGGTTTCCTACTGTACCTTGCTAGTGAGTTGTAGTCAGGGTGTGCTAATCCCTTTAATCTACAACTACTAAGTTCAGTAGAACTTAATATGCTAAGCTTTTGATTTATATGTACCTAGAGGTACTTGATGTGATCTTTCAATTTGATAAAGATTGCAATGGTAAAACAAACAGCAAGCTCAAATCCGCACCGATGCACACCAATGTGAGAAGTTGGCCTGATAGGTAGTGTTTCCAATTCTGGAACCACTGGTTATCAGTCCAAACAAACCCCAAAGATGTCAGGTTGTAAGTCAACCTTGTTAGACAAGCTATCCTAGTGGTAGCATGGACTAAGCAGCCTTAAAGGCTTAACTTAAGAGGTCGTGTTAAGCGAGCTGTTTTACCACATACAATCCTGTAATCAAATGAAAGGACACCACACAAGTATATATTGTAAAAATATATGTATTTATTTCTAAATTACTCCCCAGTACTCTTTATGAGGAAAGGGGCACAAGCGTTAAATCAAAAGCACTGTTAAACATATAAAGTTGGCACAATTATGGCTGAGGGCGGGGGGCCACTCAGACCATATACTAAAAAAATGGTATAAGTAACACTTATCGAATATTGGTTAGGCCTAGGGCCTAGAGATTCGCTGGGAGCAGTCAGGACAAGCAATGAAGAAGTCGGGAGTAGCCCACAGGATACGGGTGCAGCACGGAAAGTGCGGCGCGCACCAATGTAAAGTCAATGGTGCGTAAAAGTTAGTTAAAGTGAATTAAATGATACTTCCGCTGAACCTAGGAACACAAAACTTCAGACACAGACCCTAGAGGTGTGTGCCAGTGTAAGGACACCGGCGTTGCAAAGTTACCTCACCCACAGGCCGTGGGTGCACAGGGTCGAAGTGGCGTCGGGTTCTGTCACGCAGGTTCTTGGTGCTTGGAGCTGTTGCAGTTGCAGGCGCTGTGAAGCAGAAGTGTCCGGTGCGATCCAAGGGTGGATCGAAGTAGAAAAGTACCTGAAAGCAGAGGGGACAGAGTCTGGGTCACTCAGCAGTGACCAGGGTGGAACCAGGATGGAACCAGGCAATGTCGGGCGCAATCAGGCGGTTGTCGATAGGCTTCTCTCCGCTGTCACGTGGGCTCTGGGGCATCTGCGACGTCCAGGAGCAGGTCACGATCTGTCCCACGTAGGCTCTCGCCGTCAGCACCGTCGGCTTGAAGATTGTAGCAAACAGCACTTGGCAAAAGCAATCCACGCGGAACCGGGAGATTGCTTATCACTCGAACCAGGAGGGTCAGAGTGGGTGCTCCTTTTCACGGGAGCTGGTGCAGATCTGGAGCAACCAGAAAAGCAGGTCGGATTTCAAGTTTCGTCGGCACAGGGGCCACAAGTCAGCTGGCAAGTGACCGGGCCAACGCGTCGAGCACACACAGGCAGAAGGGCCCCACGCAGCACTCGTCGAGTGTGGAGGGGTGAGCTTTGGTGCAAGTGGAGCTCGGGGCTGGGGCTTCTCAAACCCCGGTGTACAGCTTCGAGGGTCACTCGTGGGCTGCACGGTCAGCGTCTCGTGGCCTTTTCAAGATGGCGTGCCCCACGCTTCCGGTCGCCTCCACGGGTCTCAGCTCTGCAGGGACTGTGGATCGGGCAGGTAGAAGGCAGGCAAGCTTGATCTCGTCGATCTCTGTCGCTCGAGTTCCGGCGGGAACTGCAACAAAGCAAGGGTCGAGGGCTGGATGGTGCCTGTTTGCACAGGGTGGTCACTCCTTGACCACAAGGGAGATTCTTCAGTCTTCTCACGTCGTGTAGAAAGTCGAAGGGTCCAGATTTCGTTTCTTATGTTTCTTCAGGATGATCTGCCGTCCGTTGGGACTGCTCCCCCTCTTATTCGAATCTAGGGGGTTGGACATCCTGCTAGGTCCCCTCCTATGGGTGGGACCCAGGAAGGGGGTGGTTACACCCCTCTCCTTTGATCCTGGCCGCGCTGGGACAGGGGCTGGGAGGCCCCAGAACCGGTTTGGCCGGATCCTGCAAGGGGCAGCCTTGTGCTCCCCAGGCAGTGTCTGGTTTCTTTGAAACCTCCCTACTCCAATCCACTATCTCCTGTCTGGGGTGGTTTGACACCGCCCTGTGACAGGAAACTCTTTGTCCAGGCCTCCTCTGCCGGGTTTCGGTCAGCAGCAGGAGGCCAGACCCGTGTCTGTGGCAGGGGCATCCATTTTGTGGATCTGAGGCTCATTTTAAATCAACCGCGTTTCAGTAAAGTAACATGTCTTCTCCCTCTAGAAGGGTGGAATGCTACCCCCGTCGCCAGAACTGGCGAGGGGGTAGTATTCCAATTCGTATGACACCTTACACGACATGTTTTGATAAAGCCAAACCAAAGTTGCTATATAACCGCGAGGATTATAAGGCGCTTAAGAGTATATGGTATGGCATTATCCCGGATCAGCTTAGGGAGTTGTTCCCGACAGCTGCAGACAGGCTCAGCTCATGCCAGAGCTCCATCTCACATAAAACCACGCACTCTGCCTCCAGGATTGATGAGGCCTTCCATAGGAGTGGCTCACAGGTTATATATGTGTCCAGATATAGGTTTAGATATAGGTATACTATATCTAAGCAAGGGGTGATTACACCCACTTGCCCCAGCTGAGTGATCAGCCAGTTGTGTCAATTTAAGAACCAGCCAGGGGTGGCAAAAGCTATGCTTCAGCCCCTGGTAGGCCTTGGTGGCACCTATGCCCTGAGCACCTATAGTGCATGGTACAGGGGCTGACAAGGAGTCCATTTCCAATTGTGGTATGTACCTATAGCACATGTATTATAAATTTAGAGAGAGAACAGCAGGCTGGGGGTCTGATTAGCAGGCCCACAGCCTCAGTAAGTCGAAAACCAGTGAAGCAAAAAGCAAAAATTGGGGTGACCATAGGATAGCAGACCCTACTCTCCTACATAAGCATTAGACCCTCTCCTCCAATCTAGCCGTATGGTTAATGGAATTAATTCCTCTCAGTCACCCAACCCTGTATAAACACCAGGCCACCAACCCATCTCTCCCACCCCATCCCACAGGCTCTTGGGCAGCTCTTTCTCTCAATCAGACCCACATTTCATGGACTACTAGTCAACAACCCCACTTCATCCACAACCTTGTCACATGAGCACCAGGTCACTCGCGCCTCTCACACCTTCAGCCTCTTGAAGAACAAACCCTCAAAGTCATGCACACCCAACATGGGATCAAAGAGTCTTATCTTGTTTTTAAAGAATGGGGTTATTTTCCCAGAGGTTTGCTTAATGGTGTCCAGTCTGGGTACACTGCGAGAAATCCAAACAGGGTTTCCAGCCATGGGTTCAGATAAGAACATACCTAGCCTTACCCTCCCTTCTGACCGCAGTCGTTGAGTGCAGCCAGATCTGAAGGATGATGATACAACCCCAGGTGGTGGTCGGGGAGGCAAACCGGCATTACCCAGTCTTACACATGCTTAACCTCTGACCGACCATGAAAATTGATTGCAGACAGGTGTAAAGCAGGAGCATACAACTCAATGTGGAGAGGGGGGCACACCAGTATTACCTATGCTTCAAGCCCCTTCTGACCATGGATATGGAGTGCACTCGGGTTTGAAGGATACAACCCTACGTGGAGAGGGTGCACACCAGTATTACACAGCCCTACCTACTCTTAACATCCCTTCTGACCATGAACATTGAGAGCACTCAGATTTGAAGTAAGAGGATAGGACCCCAGCTAGTGGTCAGGGAGGGGAGGCCCACCAGCATTATCCTACCTACAAAAAGCCCCCTTCTGACCATGAACATTGATGTGCTCAGACTTGAAGAGCCAAGGAGGCCATCACCAGCCCTGGAGCTCCTGACCACCACTTACTGTGCTTGTTCTTCTTCTCCGGCAGAGGGGGCGGCTTTTCTGGAAGCCCATCCGAATCCAGTGCCACAAAGTCCCCCATGAAGTCCACGGAGCCGGAAGTGTTGGCTTGCTGGAAGGGTGAGATGCCTGAGAAAGGGGGCACGGAGGCACTGGGCAGGGAGGAGAGTGATGTCTCGTCCTCGGAGATGTTGTCATACTGGGAAGGGTGTCTCTCGTAGGAGATCCGACAGCTAGAGATGTCGGAGAGGTGAGGCGTGGTACTCCTTCGCTTCTTCAGCGGCAAAGCCGGAGGGGCGGCCCCGCCCTGCATCGCCTCAGTCTGGGGAGAGTCACCAGGGGGCATCTGGAAGACCTGACCATGGAAGGGGGAGCCCAGCTCTCCCAGGGATTCTGGCAGGGGGCTGAGAACGCCCGGAGTCAGCTGTGGGATCTGGTCAGCACTTGACAGGTCCTGCTGCAAGAACTCGTAGTCGGGATCATAATTATCTGGTTTCAAAAACAAAAACACATCAGAAATTAGATAAATAAGACAGGCAGGCATACATACGTCTGTAACATTATATTATAATATTGTACACCAATCCTTTGTGACCCCAGCTCCTAACAGATTCCTGTACAGAGACTTTGGTGATGGACAGGCGCCTGAAGAGAAGAGACGTGCATCAGGACTCATAATGGGATTAAGTAGTAATGACAGCCTCACCGGTAGCAGTGACAAGCCCTGTCCTATAGGTGGCATAACATAACTGTGTACTGTCACAGGCCTGCCATCAGTTTCAATGCGCGATCCTGCAAACCACCCTCCCTCCTGCACAGAGCTGCCATCAGCTTGAATGAACAATGCTGCAAAACGCCCTCCCTTCCTGCACAGAGCTGCCATTAGCTTCAATGCACGATGCTGCAAAACGTCGTCCCTTCCTGCACAGAGCAGCCATCAGTTTCTATGCACAATGCTGCAAAACACCCACCCTTCCTGCACAGAGCTGCCATCAGCTTCAATGATACAATGCTCCCCTCCCTGCACAGAGCGTTGGCCATCAGCTTCAATGACACAATGCTCCCCTTCGTGCACAGAGCTGCCATCCACTTCAATGACACAATGCTCCCCTTCCTGCACAGAGCTGCCATCCGCTTCAATGACACAATGCTCCCCTTCCTGCACAGACCTGCCATCAGCTTCAATGATACAATGCTCCCCTCCCTGCACAGAGCGGCCATCAGCTTCAATGACACAATGCTCCCCTTCGTGCACAGAGCTGCCATCCGCTTCAATGACACAATGCTCCCCTTCCTGCACAGACCTGCCATCAGCTTCAATGACACAATGCTTCCCTTCCTGCCAAGAGCTGCCATCCACTTCAATGACACAATGCTCCCCTTCCTGCAGAGAGCTGCCATCAGTTTCAATGAACGATGCTGCAAAACACAATCCCTTCCTGTACAGACCTGCCATCAGCTTCCATGACACAATGCTCCCCTCCCTGCGCAGAGCGGCCATCAGCTTCAATAACACAATGCTCCCCTTCCTGCACAGAGCTGCCATCAGTTTCAAGGCACAATGCTTCCCTTCCTGCACAGTGCGGCCATCAGTTTCAATGCACGATGCTGCAAAACGCCCTCCCTTCCCACACAGAAAAGCCATCAGCTTCAAAGACAGGGTGCTCTAAAATGCCCTCCCTTCCTCCACAGACCTGCCATCAGCTTCAATGACTCAATGCTCCCTTCCTGCACAGAGCAGACAGCAGCTTCAATGACACAATGCTCCCCTTCCTGCACAGAGCTGTCATCAGCTTCAATGACACAATGCTCCCCCTTCCTGCACAGAGCGGCCGTCAGCTTCAATGAAACAATGCTCCCCTTCCTGCAGAGGTGCCATCAGCTTCAATGACAATGCTCCCCTTCCTGCAGAGCTGCCATCAGTTTCAATGCACGATGCTCCCCTCCCTGCACAGAGCGGCCATCAGCTTCAATGACACAATACTCCCCTCCCTGCACAGAGCGGCCATCAGCTTCAATGACACAATGCTCCCCTCCATGCACAGAGCTGCCATCAGCTTCAATGACACAATGCTCCCCTTCCTGCACAGAGCTGCCATCAGCATCAATGAAAAAATGCTCCCCTTCCTGCACAGAGCGGCCTTCAGCTTCAATGACACAATGCTCCCCTTCCTGCAGAGCTGCCATCAGCTTCAATGACACAATGCTCCCCTTCTTGCAGAGCTGCCATCAGTTTCAATGCACGATGGTCCCCTTCCTGCACAGAGCGGCCATCAGCTTCAATGACACAATGCTCCCCTCCCTGCACAGAGCTGCCATCAGCTTCAATGACACAATGCTCCCCTCCCGTCAAAGAGCGGCCATCAGCTTCAATGACACAATGCTCCCCTTCCTGCACAGAGCCGCCATCAGCTTCAATGAAACAATGCTCCCTTTCCTGCACAGAGCCGCCATCATCTTCAATGACACAATGCTCCCCTTCCTGCAGAGCTCCCATCAGCTTCAATGACACAATGCTCCCCTTCCTGCACAGAGCGGCCATCAGCTTCAATGACACAATGCTCCCCTTCCTGCACAGAGCTGCCTTCAGCTTCAATGGCACAATGCTCCCCTTCCTGCAGAGCTCCCATCAGCTTCAATGACACAATGCTCCCCCTTCCTTCACAGAGCGGCCATCAGCTTCAATGACACAATGCTCCCCTTCCTGCACAGAGCAGCCTTCAGCTTCAATGACACAATGCTCCCCTTCCTGCACAGAGCAGCCTTCAGCTTCAATGACACAATGCTCCCCTTCCTGCACAGAGCGGCCATCAGCTTCAATGACACAATGCTCCCCTTCCTGTACAGAGCGGCAATCAGCTTCAATGACACAATGCTCACCTTCCTGCACAGAGCGGCCAGCAGCTTCAATGACACAATGCTCCCCTTCCTGCACAGCGCAGCCTTCAGCTTCAATGACACAATGCTCCCCTCCCTGCACAGAGCGGCCATCAGCTTCAATGACACAATGCTCCCCTTCCTCCACAGAGCGGCAATCCGCTTCAATGACACAATGCTCCCCTTCCTGCACAGACCTGCCATCAGCTTCAATGACGCAATGCTCCCCTTCCTGCACAGAGCGGCCAGAAGCTTCAATGACACAATGCTCCCCTTCCTGCAGATCTCCCATCAGCTTCAATGACACAATGCTCCCCTTCCTGCACAGAGCGGCCAGAAGCTTCAATGACACAATGCTCCCCTTCCTGCAGATCTCCCATCAGCTTCAATGACACAATGCTCCCCTTCCTCCACAGAGCGGCAATCCGCTTCAATGACACAATGCTCCCCTTCCTGCAAAGACCTGCCATCAGCTTCAATGACACAATGCTCACCTTCCTGCACAGAGCGGCCAGCAGCTTCAATGACACAATGCTCCCCTTCCTGCACAGAGCAGCCTTCAGCTTCAATGACACAATGCTCCCCTTCCTGCACAGAGCAGCCAGAAGCTTCAATGACACAATGCTCCCCTTCCTGCAGATCTCCCATCAGCTTCAATGACACAATGCTCCCCTTCCTGCACAGAACGGCCTTCAGCTTCAATGACACAATGCTCCCCTTCCTGCAGAGAGCGGCCAGCAGCTTCAATGACACAATGCTCCCCTTCCTGCACAGAGCGGCAATCAGCTTCAATGACACAATGCTCACCTTCCTGCACAGAGCGGCCAGCAGCTTCAATGACACAATGCTCCCCTTCCTGCACAGAGCGGCCTTCAGCTTCAATGACACAATGCTCCCCTTCCTGCACAGAGAAGCTTTCAGCTTCAATGACACAATGCTCACCTTCCTGCACAGAGCAGCCAGAAGCTTCAATGACACAATGCTCCCCTTCCTGCAGATCTCCCATCAGCTTCAATGACACAATGCTCCCCTTCCTGCACAGAACGGCCTTCAGCTTCAATGACACAATGCTCCCCTTCCTGCACAGAGCGGCCAGCAGCTTCAATGACACAATGCCCCCCTTCCTGCACAGAGCGGCCTTCAGCTTCAATGACACAATGCTCCCCTTCCTGCACAGAGCGGCCTTCAGCTTCAATGACACAATGCCCTCCCTTCCTGCACAGAGCGGCCATCAGCTTTCAATGACACAATGCTCCCCTTCCTCCACAGAGCGGCAATCCGCTTCAATGACACAATGCTCCCCTTCCTGCACAGACCTGCCATCAGCTTCAATGACACAATGCTCACCTTCCTGCACAGAGCGGCCAGCAGCTTCAATGACACAATGCTCCCCTTCCTGCACAGAGCAGCCTTCAGCTTCAATGACAATGCTCACCTTCCTGCACAGAGCAGCCAGAAGCTTCAATGACACAATGCTCCCCTTCCTGCAGATCTCCCATCAGCTTCAATGACACAATGCTCCCCTTCCTGCACAGAACGGCCTTCAGCTTCAATGACACAATGCTCCCCTTCCTGCACAGAGCGGCCAGCAGCTTCAATGACACAATGCTCCCCTTCCTGCACAGAGCGGCAATCAGCTTCAATGACACAATGCTCACCTTCCTGCACAGAGCGGCCAGCAGCTTCAATGACACAATGCTCCCCTTCCTGCACAGCGCAGCCTTCAGCTTCAATGACACAATGCTCACCTTCCTGCACAGAGCAGCCAGAAGCTTCAATGACACAATGCTCCCCTTCCTGCAGATCTCCCATCAGCTTCAATGACACAATGCTCCCCTTCCTGCACAGAACGGCCTTCAGCTTCAATGACACAATGCTCCCCTTCCTGCACAGAGCGGCCAGCAGCTTCAATGACACAATGCTCCCCTTCCTGCACAGAGCGGCCTTCAGCTTCAATGACACAATGCTCCCCTTCCTGCACAGAGCGGCCTTCAGCTTCAATGACACAATGCCCTTCCTTCCTGCACAGAGCGGCCATCAGCTTTCAATGACAGGGTGTTTTTAGTGACCTTTCTCTTTACTCAAGTTAGTTTTTCACTTCTATAAATGTGGCTTAACCACAAAACTGAAAGTGAAAGGGACAAGGAAGTGGTCCGTCCATAGAATGCAGAGAGGATCCTCCGCTCTCAGATCTTGAATATTCTAGAAGATTAAGTCAAGCATATGGCCAGCTCTATGGGTAGATGAGGTATCAACTGAGGTTAAAACCTTTTAGTGTCGGTATTATATGGGAAGCCGCGGGGCAGCTAGGATCATCTACATGTAAATTAAAATCTCGCAAGACTGTAAAATTGGTATAGTGTAGGGTCAACTGGTCAATGACATCACAAAATTCTGGCGTATGGCCATACAGGCAGTCTGGTGGCCTACAGAGCAGCTGCGCGGCAAAGGAGAATGACAGTGAGATTTTGGTACAGAAGTTTAGACCCTTAATATTGCCTAGTTGGCCCAACTTGGAGATAGAGACCTCCCAAGTATCTTTCATAATAATGGCCACGCCTCCCCCCACCCTAGCTCCACCTCTGTTACACACACAATTCGAAAACCAGTGGAGTCACTTTTTAAGGCCATAAGGGAATCTCTAGACCATTTAGTAATCTTACCGCTTACAATTTGAGCAGCATGGCTGATGCTGGCCGCGATCCGGGCTTGCATTTGGCGCGCCTGCTGTACGTCCGCATCACGGCTTGCATTAAGTAGATGCCGGGAAGCAGACCAAAAACTAGATGCTCACCCCACAAAATGGTGTCTACTTATGATCCCACCGAGCGGAGGAAAGACGGTGCTCGGAACCAAGAAGCGAAAAATGCCCAGCACTCAGGCCCTAACAACTGAGGTACGAGAGAAAATTCAGGCAATTAATTCAAAATTTAAGAAGTACTGGTAATCAGCCATGGCAACCGTTAAAACAATTTGCAGTCCCTCAGATGCCCCCTTACAGCGCCCCTTGAAACATCGCCTATTGCAAACACAACCTGGCCACAGACATCCTTACCACCTACCGCAAACACAACCTGGCCACAGACATACCTTTCGCCTACTGCAAATACATCCCGGCCAAAAGCATCCCTACCACCTGCTGGAAACACAACCCATCCACAAACATCCCTACCAACTACTGCAAACACAACCCGGTCACACAAATCCTTACCGCCTACTACAAACAACCCAGCCACAAACATCCTTACTGCCTACTGCAAACACTCCCCAGCCACAGACATCCTTACTGCCTGTTGGAAACACACCACAGCCACACACACCTCTACAGCCTGCTGGAAACACACCCCAGCCACAGAAATCCCCTACCACCTACCGCAAACACAACTCAGCCACAAACATACCTACAGCAAACACAACGTGGCCACAGACATCCTTACGACCTGCTAGAAACACACCCAGGCCCCCGACATCCCTACTACCTACTACAAACACCCGGCCACAGACATCTTTACCGCCTTGTGAGAAAGTACCATCTTTCTTGCCTTGGTATGTCCCCACTTTTTTTCTGAACTGCTGATATGCTTTGACTGAGTGTGCCCTGGGATCCTGCCAACTAGGTGCCCAGGGCCTGTGTTCCTTCCCTAAAACTGTATTGAAACTAAAACCCAATTGGCATCTCTGGCCACCTATCAGCCCCTAGTAAATGGTACACTAGGTACCCAGGGCATGGTGACCAGAGAATAGACCCCTAAGGGCTGCAGCACTTATTGTGCCACCCTTAGGGGCCCTGTACCCTGACACCCACACACTGCCTTTGCAGGCTGAGTGTCTAAGTGCAGAACTAAACCGAGTCGACAGGGCCCACATCCCTGTGTGCCATGCCCACAAACCCACTGCCCTGGCATACCTCAGTCACCCCTCTAGCTGGGTGCCCTATGCCAGTGGTGTGGGCGCAGGTGCATGAGCCCTGTGCCCCTACAGTACCCAGGGCCATTCCTGGGCACTGTAAGTGCAGTGCTGCCATTAAGAGTATATGGTGCTGGGAGGTCGTCATTACGAACTCCACAGCACCATAATGGCTGCACTGAAGACTGAGAAGTTTGGTATCAAACTTCTCAGCACATTAAACCCGCACTGATGCCAGTGTGAGATTTATTGTGAAATGCACCACAGAGGGCATCTTAGAGATGCCCCCTGAAACCTAAACCTGCAAACCACGTCTGGACTGAGAGGCTTCCCAGGCTGCCACACAGCAGACATGTTGCTGGACCCCTGGGTGGAGAGCCCCCCGCTCTCCTGGGCCTACAACAATGCACATCCTGGGCGAGGTGCTAGGTCTCCTCCCCAGGATGGACAGGGGGAAGCTTCAAAGGCCTGCCGCCTCTGTGAGCTTCCCCAGACCATTTGCTGTACCCAGCAACTGGCCCCCACCAGTTCTGACCCCCACTCTGGCGGGAGGACTGGCGGGAAAACCTACGTCAGGAAGGGGGGGTGCCAGCCCCACCCCTTAGGTGGGAGAGGCGAGGTGAAGCACGACCCCGGGCTCCGGCCATCTTGAAGATGGGGAGCCCTGCCCAATCACAGCTAGGCTCCTGCCCCCCTCCCACAGGAGAGGAGCAGGCTAGAGGTTGTACCCATCCCAGGACAGGGACATATTGGTCCCTGCCCTTGCCCTACCTGTAACAACCCTACATTAGTATTTAGGGGCTCCCTAAGCCTTCCTTCCTCAGATCCCGATAAGAAAAGAAGATGAAGAATAAGAAGAAGACCCGCCATGCAGCTGCTAAGAACTGGACAACACCAACTGACTTGGCCCCAGCCCTGCCGGCCTGTTGATCCGGGAACCTGCCCCTGCCTAATCCCGGAGGAGAGTAAGGTCATACCTGGCTGTAACCTCCGTTATACTTCTGGGGATTGTGGACTCTATACACACTGTACCTTACTTTAGTCCAGTAAATACAGAGCCACTTTCTCACACGCCTACTGCAAACACCCCGGCCACAGACATCCCTACTGCCTACTACACACCCCAGCCACAGAAATCCTTAAATCCTACTTCAAACACACCCTGGCCACATACATCCCTACCCACTACTGCAAACACACCCCGGTCACAGACATCTCTACCGCCTACTGCAAACACCCAGCCACAGACATCCCTAACCCCTGCTGGAAACACAACCCGGCCACAAACATCTCCTACTGCAAACACATCCCGATCACAAGCATCCTTAACGCCTGCTGCAAACATACACCCTGGCCACAGATATTCTTACTGCCTACTACAAACACAACCTGGCCACAAACATCCCTACCGTCTACTGCAAACACTCTCCAGCTACAGACACCCTTACCACCTGCTAGAAACACACACTGGCCAAAGACATCTCTACTGCCTGCTGCAAACACACCCCAGCCACAGACATCTCCTACCTCCTACCACCTACCGCAAACAGCCTGGCTACAAACATGCCTACCGCAAACAACCTGGCCACAAACATCCCTACTGCCTGCTGGAAACACAATCCGGCCACTGACATCCTTACCTCCTACTTTAAACACAACCCGGGCACAGACATCCCTACCGCCTACTACAAACACACCCAGGCCACAGTCATCCCTATGACCTACCACAAACACAACCCGGCCACAGGCATGCCTACTGCCTACCAAAAACACTCCCCAACCACAGACATCCCTACCGCCTACTGCAAACACAACCGGGCCACAGACATCGATACCACCTTCTACAAACACAACCCAAACACAAACATCCCTACTTCTTGCTGCAAACACAAACCGACCACAGACATGCCTACAGCAAACACCCTGCCAACAGACATCTTTACTGCCTACTTCAAACATTCCCCAGCCACAGACATCCTTACCGCTTAAGGCAAATGCACCGTAGTCACAGACATCCCTATCGCCTACTACAAACACACAGAGCTACAGATGTCCCCCTACTGCTAACAGCCGAACCACAGACATCCCTACCACTAACTCCAAACAACTTGGGCACAGGCATCCCTACCACCTACTGCAAACACACAGAGCTATAGATGTCCACACAGCAAACACACACAAGCCACAGACATCCTTACCACCTACTGCAAACAACTTGGGCACAGGCATCCCTACCACCTACTGCAAACACACAGAGCTACAGATGTCCAAACAGCAAGCACACAAGCCACAGACATCCCTCCTGCCTGCTGGAAATGCATATCAGTCCCAGATATCCCTACCACCTTCTAAAAACATACCCTGGCCGCAGAAATCCAAACCGCCTGTCGCAAACACTCCCCGACCATAGACATCCCTATTGCCTGCTTCAAACGCACCCAAGCCACAGATGTCCCTACTACCTACTATAAACTCACCCCAGCGATAGACATCCCTATGGCAAACACACCTCCTGTAAACACACCCGGCCACAGATACCCCTACCACAAAAACACCCCGGCCACAGACATCCCTACCACAAAAACATCCTGTCCACACACAACCCTACCGCAAACACATCCCTACTGCAAACGCACCCCTGGCACTGACATCTTTACCGCAAAAACATCCTGTCCACAGACAACCCCATCACAAAATCACCCCAGCCACAGACATCCTTGCCACAAAAACACCCCGGCCACATACATTCCTACCACAAAATCTTCCTGTCCACAGACAACCCTACTGCAAACACATCCCTACTGCAAACGCACCACGGCCACTGACTTCCCTACCGCAAACACAGCCAGGCCACAGACATCCTTACCACATAAACACCCTGCTATAAACACACACCCAGCCACAGATATCCTTACCACAAAAATACACCGGCCACAAACATCCCTACCACAAAATCACCCCAGCCACAGACATCCCTGCCACAAAATCTTCCTGTCCACAGACAACCCTACTGCAAACACATCCCTACTGCAAACGCACCACGGCCACTGACATCCCTACCGCAAATACAGCCAGGCCACAGACATCCCTAGAGCCTTCTGCAAACACACTCCAGCCACAGACAACAACTACCATAAACACACCACAGCAACAGATATCTCTACCGCCTACTGCGAACATACCCTGGCCACAGACATCCCTACCGCCTACTGCAAAGGCACCCTGACCATAGGTTGAGGTTCTAGGGATGTGTTATCAATGCACCATGACAGTATCCTGCAACACCACACGCACAGGCCAGTCGGTAAGCATTCACTGTGCTACAACAGTACACAAACAAATCACTAAACGAGCATTCAATGCACCTAGTTTTCAACAGCCAGCAATGAGACAGCAGGTGAGTATTCACTGCGTAATGAGCATATCACACAATCTGCACACACCAAAGGTAGCCAGTGTGCATTCAACGTGCATTATAAGGATAGTGACAACAATCACTGATCAGGCAGTCTGTGCGCATAATCGGTGTCATGGGGTAAAAGCTCAAATCCACAACAAATAAAGGAGCCTGTGATAACTCACTTTGCTTTACAACATCTTGCAACACATATTGGTAAGTAAGACTGAGAGCATTCTCTGTGCTATGACGGTGTCCTATAATGGCCACAAATGTTGGAGCTTGAACATTCAGTACAAAATGGGAGAATAGCCATGACTGACACAAGTAACCTGCGATTCCTCTATGCGTCAGGACAGCGTCCAACAACATGCAGTAATAAGGCAGGAGGGCACATCAGTACAAAATGGGAAAATAGCCATGACTAACACAAATAGCCTTCGAGTCCTCTATGCGTCAGGACAGCATCCAACAACACGCAGTAATAAGGAGGGAGGGCATGCGTTGTGCTATGTCTATTACAGCGCACATAGATAAGGCAGAGTAAGTGCATTCACTGTGGCGAGACAGTGAACAAGTTATTTACCTTTGGTAACGATATATCTGTAAGAAACATTAGTTAGTGAAATATTCTATGTCAGGACCGGAGGCTCCGATTATGGTATTCTTTCCTCACTTTATTACAACCTTTTCTCCACAGCAGCGAAACATTTCTTAACAACTGACATTTTTCTTTCAATAGAAAAACACAAAAATAAACAAAACATCCAGATCAACAGGTCCCAACTCGTTGAATGGACTACCACTCCCATGAGTCCATCTGAACACTGTCACATAGTCCTTTCACCATGTCCGCACTCCCTAGAAAGGTCCCACACATGGGCAGTCCTTCCTCTTTCTTCGCTGCTCCACAGCAACAGAAGAGTCTCTTTTTGGTTCTTTTATGTTACGCTGTTTGATGCCTTGTGTATTGTCGTGCTACGTTTTAGGCAGGTCTCTACCTTGCCTTAGGGGTTTCTGGTCCCTCCACTTATTGCTTCCAGATTCCCCGGCTCCTTTCGCGGCTCTCCAGCGGGTGCGGCGCTTCAAACAGGCCGCTAGGAGGCGCTCGTAGCTCTCGCTGGTCTTCGCGACGCGTCTCCTCAAAGAGAGCGAGACGTGTCGCGGGAGTCCCAGCGAGGGGCCTTGTCCCCAACGGCCGCTAAACCCGAACGCCCCCGAGGGGCTCCGTATTGCCTCTCTACGCCCCGGCGGGGGTCTGTATCGCGTCCTTGCGATCGCCTTCGGGCAGGTAGCCCGTTAGTTGTGTCGCGCGCCGGGTGGCGGCTCTGCCTGGGGACGCGCGCACTTGGGGCCTGGGCAGCCCACCCGCTGGGGTTTCACCCCGCATTAAAGACTTTGCAGACTACCAGTCTGCCATTATTTGTCAAAGGTTTTCTGACCCTTGGGTCCTGTGTCTAGTCAGTGTTTTCAGGGCCTGTTTGTTGTTAGAGTGGAAGCTCAGTTGGCGCTAGAGGGTATTCTGAGGTGTGTGTGAGCCAACCTTGGGTGGCAGTTAGTGGGAAGGCCTGGTTAGGTCCGCGTGTGCCTTTAGGCTGCCTTCCTGTGAATAGTGGCATAATGAGTACGTACGAATATAATGAGGAGGAACAGCAATATATTCCTCTGGATGCCCACTTCTTTCAGGCAGTGGACGAGTCCATTTTTAAGTGCGTCAATGATGTTGTCACGCCCATGGAGGAGCGTTTGACAAACCGCATAATTGCGGAGTGTGCCAATTTGGCCCAGGGCCGCTTGGATCCCCCTAATCCCGTCCCGACCTTACCACAGGGGGAGGGTCCCCCGGTTCCTAAAGGGCGTGTGGAGGAGGGTTCGGTCGGGTCCCCGGGGGTGGATCGGGACGCTTTCGACGCCTCAGGGAGGCTTTTGTCGCAAAACTGTCCAATCTGCCCTCGGGTCCTTCCCCGACCCCGACTCCCGCGGAGTCCGTTGGGCCAGCTTCGCCCTCTGTGGACGGCGGTGCCCCTGCAGACTCGGACGACGAGGAAGGGTCTTCACGGTCCTGGCAGCCGTCCACTTCTGCGGTTGCCTTGCCTCAGGACAACTCAGGCATGCTTAACCCGGATGATATTGTCCACCCGCGGTCCACGGCCTGGGCTCCTGGGAATAGGGTAGCTACAGTTGTGGCAGGCCGTCTCCGCAAGCCCTTGGAGAAGGAGGCAAGAGGTTGCTTGCAGGCCGAGTGTCCCAGACCCACTTTGGAGGGGAAGGTGGCCTGTACGCCGGAGCTCGACTCCAAGATGGCCACCTTCCTGGCCATATGCATGAAGGACCCCCGCAAGGGCATAAATCGATCCTGGCGCTCCTGTCAGGACAAGCTCTGTGACGCGGTGGGGCCCATGACAAAGATTTTGGATTTGGCAGAGGAGGCTAAGGTAACTGGTGCTGCCATCTCCCCTGACGTTCTCTCAAATTGGGTACAGCGGGCGATTATCTTTTTAGGTTACGCCAATTGTGCCCTTTCGACCGAACGGCGGCGCTCGCTCCTTATCAAGTTGGACCCCAAGTTGGGTGACCTAGCTTCGTCGGAGGCGGGCCCGGTTGCGCAAGGGGGCCTCTTCGGAGACCCCTTTGTTAAAGAGTTCAGCAAATTTGTGGCCACTTTCACAAGCTTGGATAAGGCCCAATCAAACATTACGAGGGTGTTTCAGAACCGTTTTTCCAAATGGGCCTGTCGTGGTAGGGGCCGAGCGACCGGCCGCGGCCAACAATCCAATCCCGGCAGGGAACAAGGCTCCGGGCGGGGGCAGTATAACACGTCCGCCAATTTCACCAACTTCTATCCAACGAGGGGACAGAATTTTCGTGGCTGTGGAGGATACTGCAACAACGCAGGTGGACCTGCCGCCGGTGGTAAGCTTGATACCTCATTCTCAGGTCTCTATTGGGGGTCGGCTGGCGTTGTTTCAGGGAGCCTGGCGGGTGATCACGTCCGATGCATGGGTGCTGCAAACAATCAAGGGTTTTCATATCGAGCTCTACGATACCCCATACCAGCGAGGGCCCCCGCGGCCTATCTCATTCTCAGAGGCCGATGCCAGTCTGGTAGACGAGGAGGTCTTTGAGCTGTTGCGCAAAGGGGCATCTGTCAGGCGGTTCTACACCCCCGGGGCTTTATATGCAATATCTTCCTCGTGGACAAGACCGACGGGGGCGGCGCCCGGTGATCAACCTGAAAGAATTCAACGGTTGGTTGGTGTACCGGCATTTCAAAACGGAGGTTATTCATCTCCTCCAAGATGTGCTCCTACCGGGCGACTGGATGGCACGGTTAGACCTCAAGGATGCGTATCTGGTCATTCCTATTCACCCGCCTCACCGTCGGTTTCTGCAATTCTGCTGGCGGGCGCAGGTTTACGAATTCACCGCCCTTCCCTTCAGGCTGCCCTCAGCACCTTGGTGCTTCACATAGGTCCTCCATCCTGTGGTGGAATTTTTGCGGGGCCAGGGAATTCAGATGATCGTTTATTTGGACGACATCCTCCTGATGGCTCAGTCTCCTCGGGTTTTGTCCGATTAGGTGCACCAGACAGTCTCCCTGCTGCAGGACCTGGAGTTTGTTGTCAACAGGGACAAGTCGGTCCTCTCCCCGACACAGTCTCTGGTTTTCCTAGGCTTTGTGGTGGACTCGGTCGGTGAGTCCTTGAGCCTTCCCCCGTGCAAACTGTCCAGAATCCGTCACCTGCTGCGTCAGACGATAGCCAGGACTCACATTTCCCTCAGGCAGATTGCCCGGATAGTAGGACTGTTATCGTCATCCATTCAGGCAATCTTCCCGGGACCCCTGTACTACCGGGCCCTATAGCGCTTGAAGGCGCATCATCTTCGGAAGGGGTTGTCTTACGACCAGTTGGTTCCCTTATCCCCCGAGGTCAAGGAGGAGATGTCCTGGTGGCTCGCCCACATGGACGCATGGAACGGCAGGGCCAACTTTGGGGCAGCCCCAGACATCGTCATAGAATCGGATGCCAGCAGGTCGGGTTGGGGGGCCCGCTGCGGCGATTTCTCTACTGGAGGCGCGTGGTCTTTGGCCGAACAAGAGCTACACATCAATTGCTGGGAGTTATTGGCAGGTTCCTTTGCGGTCCGTTGTTGGACCAGGGACAGGGTTCGCTCATGCGTCCTGCTGAGAATGGACAACGTGTCCGCGGTGCGTTATATCAACCACCTGGGGGGATCTCGGTCCGAAGCGCTGGCGGACTTAGTGAAAGAGTTCTGGGAGTAGTGTTTGGCCCACCATGTGTCGGTGACGGCGGAATACTTGCCGGGTCAGGACAATCAGGTGGCAGACTGGCATTCCCGGTTCCTGAGGGATTCCAGTCAGTGGAAGCTGGATGCCCGGGTTTTTTGATGGTTGTTCAACCTCTGGGGTCCTTTTTCGGTGGATCTCTTCGCGACGCGCCTGGATCATCAGCTCCCGAGATTTTACAGTTGGAGGCCAGATCCGCTGGTGCAAGCGACGGACACGTTTCTCCAAGACTGGAGTCAGGAGCAGAGTTACGTGTTTCCGCCGTTTTCCATGATTTTCCGCTTGGCGGCCCAGGTCCGTCGTCAGATGGTGGAGATGGTCTTAGTGACACAGCTGTGGAGGTACCAAGTTTGGTTTTGAGTTCTTCTGGAACTTTCTTGCGATTCTCCAATCCTACTCCCCCTGTTTCCACTTCTTCAGAATCCGGAAGGAGACCTGCATCACCTTGTGGTTCAGGGCTCTCTGTGTCTCATGGCATGGCGCCTTTCCGGCAACGTTGGTCGCTCCCAGGCCTTTGGGGATCGGCTTAATCTCTTATCAAAAGCATGGGCAGCCAGCACCTCAAAACGTTACCAGTCCGCCTGGACGAAATGGTTACGTTGGTGTCTTCAGCGGGACTTGGATCCCGTGGTCGCGGGAGTTGTTCCCATCTTGAACTTCTTGGCTGAACTGGCCACGTCTGGACGAGCATATCGCACGATCAACGCTATGCGTTCGGCTATTTCGGCCGGCCATGAGCCGGTGGATGGCTCTCCAGTTGGGGAACATCCTTTTGTATGCCGGCTGTTGAGGGGTATTCATTTGTCCTTGCCCCCGGAGTCGAGGTACTCAGTCCTGTGGGACGTGAATGTGGTTCTCAATCTGTTCTTATCGTGGCAGCCTAACAGGCATCTCTCCTTGAAGGAGTTGTCGGCTAAACTGGCTATGTTGCTGTGTCTGGTTTCTTGTCAGAGTGTCGGATGTCCGTGCTCTTGACGTGTCGGCACGCGTTTTTTCCCCGGAAGGAGTGACCTTTACCATTTGTCGTCGGACGAAGTGTGCTTCTAGGACAGTTTCCTATCAGACCTTTCAAGAAATACCCAAACTCTGTGTGGTGCAGTGTCTCAAGACTTATGAGGACTTAACTCTAGATCTCCGCCCTCCGGGAGACAACTTTTGATTGCTCTGAAAAAACCGCATAAGGCAGTCTCTTCCCCTACCATTGCAAGGTGGGTGTGTTGGGTCATGCAGGAGGAGGGCATTGATGTAAAAAAGTTTGGAGCTCATTCTGCCAGAGGTGCCATGGCATCAAAGGCTTTTTCTCTGGGTGCTCGCCTGGAAGATCTGATGCGAGCGGCCGACTTGTCTTCAGAGTCTACCTTTAAACAATTTTATTTTAAACCAGTGTTGGATGTTGCTCATTTGGTGGTGAGTAAGCTTTAAACTAGCATAATCATAATCGGAGCCTCTGGTCCTGACATAGAATCGAAATTATCCTAGCTATGTAACGGAAAGTTTCAATTCTATTAAGGACGCGGAGGCGAGGATTATCCCTCCCGTGGCACTGTGTGCGAACCCGCCCGTATGGCGGTAAGTAAAAGATTTTCCGTTTACTGTTTTGTAGATGTCATGGTATGCCTTCTTGTTGCCTTGAAGAATGGTTTGGGTCTTTCGGGAGCTTTACACTGATATCTTGTGTTTCAGATCATGACGGGGCCAAGCAAAATCAGTAATTCCTAGGCGTTCGTGCGAAGAAAGAGGAAGGACTGCCGATGTGTGGGACCTTTCTAGGGAGTGCGGACATGGTGAAAGGACTATGTGACGGTGTTCAGATGGACTCATGTGAGTGGTAGTTCATTCAACGAGTTGGGACCTGCTGATCTGGATGTTCTGTGCATTTTTTGGTTTTTCTATGGAAAGAAAAATGTCAGTTGTTAAAAAATGTTTCGCTGCTGTGGAGAAAAGGTTGTAATAAAGTGAGGAAAGAATAGCATAATCCTCGCCTCCACGTCCTTAATAGAATTTAAACTTACCGTTACATAGCTAAGCAAATTTCAATTCCTTACCTCAGAATTACCCCCAGACGTCAGACTGGATCCGGAAAGTTTTTGTTAGCAGCACCCCTGCGCGTCGGTAAGCGTCGTCGTGCGGCTCCGCGTACATCCCTGGTGTCGTAGTAGCCGAGATGACGTCGCTGGAGCTACTTAGACGTGCCCATGCGCGCTGACGTCAGCTCTGTACACTACTTTCCGCGCCAGGAATGCAGAGCCATGCAATATATATTCACTGGGGCATTAAAACTAGGACCCTGAAAGGGAGGACATTAACCCTAGAAATCAGTTCGCAGAACGGGGAGGATCGGTGGGGCGGTAAGGAATCAATCACTAACTAATGTTTCTTACAGATACATCGTTACCGAAGGTAAGTAACTTGTTCATCTGGAAGAAACACGTCAGTGATAGATTCCTTACCTTAGAATAGATACCCCAGCAATACCAACCCCCGGTGGTGGGTCTGCGAACCAAGCTCACATCAGAAAGTCACGGAGAACAGAGCGGCCAAAGAAGCGGTCTCTCCGGACTGAACTGTCAAAGCAATAAGGCTTAGTAAAAGTGTGCGCGAGGCCCACGTGGCTGCCTGACAGATGTCTTGCAGGGGGACACAATGTCCCAATGCCGCAGTAGCTGCTGTCGCCCTGGTAGAATGGGCGTGCAACCCCACCGGAGGTTCCTTTTTAGCCAGAGAATAACAGGACTTGATACACAAGACAACCCAGCGGGAGATAGTCCTCTTGTGTACAGCCCGACCTTTCTTGGCGCCTACGTAGCCAACAAAGAGTTGGTCATCCACCCGGAACTGTTGTGTGCGCTTGAGGTAAAATAAGCGGTACAAAAAGAAATGGTGCGGGGGGGGCGGGGTGATGGACGGAGCATCTGATTCAAGCAAGCCTGGCTGAAGACGGCTGTAATGCCAGAAACCAGTCCTAAAAAGCTTGTTTCCGGTCCAGGGAAGGCAAGGCTTGGCAGTTCGGGCTGGAATGTTCCCATGAGGCACAGGAACATGGTCAGACTGATTTGCATATGGCCATGTCTGAACTGGGGTGGCAGAGTGGGCTAAGGAACAGTGATGGATTAAACCCAGATCTGTTGACTGGGTGTGAGTGTTTGATTGGTTCAGATGCTCCGTCCATCACCACTCCCTTTTGTACCGCTTTGTTCGCCATAAGTTGGCAGGGTATGCTCAGACGTGAATCCCTTGCTCACTTTGCCACTGGATTCAAGCAAGCCTGGCTGAAGACGGCTGTAATACCAGAAACCGGTCCTAGGAAGCTTGTTTCCGGTCCAGGGAAGGAATGGCTTGGCAGTTCGGGCTGGACTGTTCCCATGAGGCACAGGGTCAGACTGATTTGCATATGGCCATGTCTGAACTGGGGTGGCAGAGTGGGCTAAAGAACGGTGAGGGATTAAACCCAGATCTGTTGACTAGGTGTGAGTGTTTGATTGGTTCAGATGCTCCATCCATCACCACCCCCTTTTGTACCATCAGGTAAAATAAGAGCGCAGGTTTTGGGTCCAGATGGTGGCGCCTCTCTTCCTCTCTGGAAGGGTGCGGAGGCAGAAAGAAAGTGGGAAGGCAGTGACAACCTTTGGCAAGAAGGAAGGACAAGTGCGAAGCACAACTTTGTCCGTATGGACGACAGAAAAGCAGGCTTACAGGAAAGAGCCTGGAGCTCAATCACGCGCCTAGCGGAGGAGATGGCGACCAGGAAAGCAGTCCTCAAAGTCAATAAACGAAGAGGACAGTTGTGAAGAGGCTCAAAGGGAGAGCACATCAAATAGGTAAGAAGCAGATTCAAGTCCCACTGCGGTATCACAAACGGAATAGGAGGAAAAAGGTGTGTAATGCTTTTGAGAAATCTATACACAACAGTGGACTTGAAAAGAGAGGGCTGATCAGGGAGCCTGAGAAAGGCCGAAATTGCAGAACAATAATAGTGCCCAGAGCAGAGCCCTGCTGGGCAAGAGAAAGAAGGTACAAAAGGACTTCCGAAAGAGTGGCAGAAAGGGGATCCACAGCTTTTGCTGTGCACCATGCCACAAATTTGTTCCACCTGCAGGCGTATACCGATTTATAGGAGGGACGCCTGGCTGCCAGAATGATATCACAGACTACAGGAGGCAAGTCAAAAGTAATTTATTTATTTACTGACATTTATAGAGCGCGAACGAATACCCTTGGGTGTCTCGGCACTAGACTGCAGTAATGTCTCTCCTCAGAGGTGAATTCATTCGGACTGGTATACTGTATTATTGGTTGAATAACCACGTCTTCAATCTTTTCCTAAACTGTAAGAGTGAGGGGCTGGTTTTGACGTGGTATGGCAAGGTATTCCAGATTTTGGGGGCCGCAACTAGGAAGCGGCGGTCGCCCCATGTGACTGTTCTGCTACGAGGAACCACTAGTTGATTAAGTGATGAGGATCGGAGCTTTCTGGCTGGGTTGTAAGGTATTAATTGATCTTTTAGAAAGCAAGGCCCTTGATCCTGCATTACTTTGTAGACTGTACACATTGATTTAAACTTTATCCTGTTTTGGATAGATAACCAGTGGTAGGTCCTCAGAGTATCCGAAATGGGTGCGAATTTAGGTTTTTTGGACAGCAAGCGTGCGGCCGCGTTCTGTTCCGTCTGCAGCTTTGTGACTCTAGTTTGTGCATTCAAAAAGAGTCCATTACAGTAATCTAATGAAGTTAAAACCAATGACGTGACCAGGGTCTTGGCGGCCGTGTCAAGCAGAAAAGGCAGGATTTTCCTTATCATTCTGAGTTTAAAATGGGCCGTGGACGCTACCTTATTGGCATGTGCCATAAAGTTGAGCTGGTCGTCAAAGGTAACTTCTAAATTTCTAACCTTGGAGGTAGGACAAGGTGGGGTGCCGAATGCTGATGGCCACCAAGTTGCAGGCCAGGATGGAGAGAGATTGCCGAAGATGACCACCTCCGTTTTCTCGGAATTGAGCTTCAGGCAGTTTCCTGCCATCCACTCACCGATAGCTGTCATGCCTCTTTGGAACCGTTCTGCCACCTCCTGTCCGTCACTCTTAATGGCCAGCACCAACTGCGTGTCATCTGCGTATGAGGTTAGGCTCATCCCATGTGCTTTGATGACACTAGCAAGGTCCGACACATAAATGTTAAATAGTGTCGGACTTAGGGATGAGCCTTGAGGAACCCCACACGGTAACGACAGATTGGAATGGTCCCAATGTGACCGCCTGAGTTCTGTTAGCCAAGAAGGAGGCAAGCAGGTTTCTCGCAGCGGACTGGATACCCATTTTTCCGACACGGTCGATCAATGTCTTGTGGTCACCCGTGTCGAAAGCTGCCGAGAGATCTAAAAGTACCAGCAGAGCTGTCCCTCCTTGGTCCCGGATGAGTCTGATATCATCCGCTGCTTTGATGAGCGCAGTTTCCGTCCCATGGTATTTACGGAACCCAAACTGAGTATCATCAAGCAGGTTGTTTCTCTCTATGTGTTCCGACAGCTGCTGGTTCATGGCCTTCTCCGTCACTTTGGCTAAAAAAGGGAGACTTGCTATAGGCCGGTAGTTTTTCAGATCTTGTCTGCCGAGATTAGGTTTTTTAAGCAGAGGTTTAATCAGCGTATTTTTTAAGGAGTCCGGATAAGTCCCAGAACTCAATATTGTGTTGCAGACGTGAGTGATAATAGGAATAATTGTGTCTGAAACCATGGCTAACACCGACGTGGGGCAGGGGTCCAAGGCTGAGCCTGATTTGATGGAACTCAGTATGATCTTTGTTTGATCGGTCGTTAAGGGTTTAAAACTCGTCATGGTGTTGCTCAGGACAGTCTGGGAGGAGGAGGCAAAACTGATATTTGGTTCTGAGGTAAAAGCTTGGTATATATTATTTACCTTCGCGAAGAAGAACTCAGACAAGGCATCACATAGCGTTTGAGATGGAGGGTGGTTTAAGTCCGGTATATTACCCGATAGGGTTTTGGCTATGTTGTACAGTTGTTTGCTGGAATTTTTGGCTTGTTCTATATGTAGTGAGAAAAAGTGCTTCTTTGCTGCCGTTATCATAGTTTTGTAGGTGGCTAGGGCTTCTTTATATTTGTTCTTACTTTCGCTGTCATAGGTTCGTCGCCAGTACCTTTCCCTGTTTCTCGTTAATTGTTTTTGCATTTTTAACTCTTCTGTGTACCACTGAGCAGTCGGCGTGCTCCTATTTCTTGAATGGGACTTGGTGGGTGCCAACTGCGACGTGGCATCACCCAGCCATTCATGGAATTGGTGGGTAGAAATACAGGGATCGTTAGATAGATCAGGTCTAGTGTTCTTTAAAAGTATATTTAAATTATTGTAGTTTATGTCCTTCCATGCTTTAAACGTGCCTAGCTTTGGGTAGGGGATCTTCTTCCTCAACGATTCTTTAATGGTCAGACTACTGAATATGGCCGAGGGATCAGTCCAGGTCATAGGGAGAATTTCGGTTACATGTAGGTCCTCAACGTTAGTGAACATGCCATCTAGCGTGTGTCCTGCCTGGTGGGTTGGAGCCGTGACCAATTGCCTCAGGCCTATTATTTCTAGGTCTGATGTGAGGGTAATAGTATCTTTATCATTATTTTGTTCGAGATAAAAATTAAAGTCGCCCATAACAGTGGTGGACTCATCTGTGGCTATTGATTCTGTTATGGTACTCAGATTCGTTAGGAACGCTGCTCTGGACCCAGGAGGTCGATAGAGGAGCACTCCCTTGAAGCTAAAAGAAGGTGTGAATTTTATGTTAAAATGTATAGCTTCGCATGACGTGGCAGGAATAGGTGATATGCGGGCCTCAAATTGGTCTGTTACTATGATGGCCAGGCCTCCGCCTCTGTTTCTCGCCCTATCCTGCCGATAGGCACTGTAGCCAGGTGGAACTGCCGTGACCAAGTCGGGGGCGGATGCCTCGTCCGTCCACGTTTCTGTGATATAAAGAGCATCTAAATTGTGATCGATGATTAGGTCCGCTATCTCTTGGCAGCGTTTGCCCAAGGATCGCGCGTTGATGAGGGCCATAGTGATGTGCTTCTCCTTAACATGCTTTGGGACCTGAGTGGGGGTAGTGCAGTTGTGAAAGGGAATTATGGTATCACAGTGAGAGCATTTTGCGTTGGCGCCCATAGGAGTATGCGCCAGGTCAAATTTAGTGCAGCGG
The DNA here is from genome assembly GCF_964263255.1 of Lissotriton vulgaris. Taxonomy (NCBI): domain Eukaryota; kingdom Metazoa; phylum Chordata; class Amphibia; order Caudata; family Salamandridae; genus Lissotriton; species Lissotriton vulgaris. The sequence goes on along the minus strand of NC_141693.1, from coordinate 1,999,999,401 downwards.
GAGGCGTGGGTTGGGCGAAGCCCCAGCAAAGTACTCCGTTTGTACGGGAAGGACCGAGCAGGGGTCATGGCCCTAGGCCCGGCGCGGACGGGCGCAGACGGGCTTGCCTTTGGCGCACCTTCGGCGCGCCGCCGGCGCGCCCGCTGCGCGGACGGGAAAGCATCTCCTTATATCCGGTGTGAGGAGGGTGGGAAGCGTCCTGCATCTACAGCGCTACCCCTCCCTCACCCAAGATGGCCGAACCCTTCTCTCCAGGCGCCCCGGATGGAAATGCGCTCTGGGAGTCGGTTCGAGGGGGCAGGGGCCCGTGGTAGTTATTAATCAACTAATCTGCCAAGTACAGTTATTTTAAAAGATATTCCGACACGTGCGGCAATTTTAGTAAAATCAAATCACCAACACAGTAAAATAGAAGATAGAAAGTGCAAAGTGCAATATTTAAAATACAGAGCACAGCACCCCCGGCTTCCGCCTCAGGGGAAAGACATCAGTCGAGTCAGCGAGGCAGCGCTGCTTACCGATTTAAATCCATGGGAGGGCGGGAAGCGTCCTGCATCTACAGCGCTACCCCTCCCTCACCCAAGATGGCCGAACTCTTCTCTCCAGGCACCCCGGATGGAAATGCGCTCTGGGAGTCGGTTCGAGGGGGCAGGGGCCCGTGATAGTTATTAATCAACTAATCTGCCAAGTACAGTTATTTTAAAAGATATTCTGACACGTGCGGCAATTTTAGTAAAATCAAATCACCAACACAGTAAAATAGAAGAAAGAAAGTGCGAAGTGCAATATTTAAAATACAGAGCACAGCGCCCCCGGCTTCCGTCTCAGGGGAAAGACATCAGTCGAGTGCTGTCAACTGTTGCCGCTCAATCTCCACGCATGTAGGTGGAGGCTGGACAGGTGCGGGTGGAGGACCGCCCCCCGCTGCTGCAACAGAAGATCCTCCCGAAGAGGCAGTTGGATAGGGGGATCCACGCTCATACTGAGTAGTTCGGGATACCAAACTCTTCGAGCCCAGTCCGGAGCCACAAGAATTACTTTGGCCCAGTCGCGCCTGATCTTCTTCAGCACTCTGGGTAGAAGTGATAGGCGGAAAGGCGTACAAAAGACCGTAGCTTCACTCGTGACGAAAAGCATTGCAGAGGGAGTGCAACCTTGGAAATTCCAACAAGCAGAACCGATGACATTGCGCGTTCTCTTCAAGGCGAATAGATGTAATCAAGGCTCTTCCCACTGTTGAAAGAGACCTTGCGCCACCTCTGAGTGAAGATGCCATTCGTGATCCATCATGCACCTGTGGCTGAGTTCGTCCGCCCGGGCGTTGAAAGAACCTGCCAGGTGTTGATCCGTCAAGGAAATGCCTTGACGTTCCAGCCATGTCCAGAGACGCAGAGCCTCCTGACATAGGGTCCACGACCCCACCCCGCCTTGTTTGTTGCAATATCACATGGCGGTGGTGTTTTCTGTGAACACCTGCACGACTCTCCCTTTGACAGAGGGAAGGAATGCTTTCAGTGCAAGTAGGATCGCCCGGAGCTCCAGAAGGTTGATATGGAGCCTGGACTCCGCCGGAGACCAGAGGCCTCTGATATCCGCCCCTCCTTTGTGGCCGCCCCATCCCAGGAGGGACGCATCCGTCACCAATGTGTGCTACGGTTGGGGAAGGGAGAGGGATCTGCCGCTGACCCAGCGCTGGTTCGTGAGCCACCACTGCAACTGTTGTGCAGTGCCCTCTGAGATCTGGGCGTACTTGGACAGGTCCCCTTGATGCTGCGCCCACTGGAACTTCAGGTCCCACTGCAGAGCCCGCATATGCCATCTGGCATGATAGGTCAGCAGGATGCAGGAGGCCATGAGGTCCAGCAGCCTCAAGGTCATCCTCACTGAAACCAAGGACAAGGGCCAAAAGATCGGAATCATAGTCCGAATGTCCCGGACTCGCTGTTCGGGAGGATAAAACCGAAACTGCGCCGTGTCCAGAAATGGCCCGATGAAGAGGAGCTTCTGAGAGGGAATCAGGTGCGACTTCGGCACGTTGATGGAGAACCCCAGCAAATGCAAGAGGTTCTCCACTCTCATCAATCGACTACAACGCATCCAAAACGCCTCAGCACGACTGATCCTCGATGTACCACGACACGGCCATATCACCCCACACCTGAGAATCCTGTACTGGCTCCCCGTCAACAAGAGGATATCCTTCAAGCTCCTCATCCACGCACACAAGGCACTCCACAAGTCCGGCCCAGCCTACCTCAACAGACGCTCTCCTTCTATACACCCAACCGCCAGCTACGCTCCGCCAACCTCTCACTTGCCACCGTCCCGCGCATCCGAAGAACAACCACCGGCGGGAGATCCTTCTCCTACCTCGCCTCCAAGACATGGAACACCCTCCCACTGAGCCTACGACAGATCCAATACCTGCTGACCTTCAGGAGGATACTGAAGACATGGCTGTTTGATCAGTAGCGGCCTCCTCCCCCACCCAGCACCTTGAGACCCTCGCGGGTATGTAGTGAGCTTAGCAAATGACTGATTGATTGATTGGCCGTAGTCTGGAGGTGGGAGACAACTGCCTGGGGCTAGCCTGCCTTCAACAATCAGTCGTCGAGATAGGGGGAAGACTGAAACCCCTGATCTGCGCTGATGAGCTGCGACCACCGTCATCACTTTCGTGACCACCCGAGGGGCGCTGGTAAGGCCAAAAGGGAGCACGGTGAACTGAAAGTGCTCGTGACCTACCGTGAACTGCAGGTAACGCTGGTGGGCCGGCAGGACAGGGATATGAAAATATGCGTCCTGCAAGTCCAATGCTACCACCCAGTCTTGCGGGTCGAGGGCAGAGAAGACCTGAGCAAGTGTGAGCACCTTGAACGTCTCCTTCCGGAGAAAGCAATTGACATTCCGAAGGTCTAAGATAGGACGCAGGCCCTTGTCCTTCTTTGGAACCAAGAAGTTGTGGGAGTAGCAACCACAACCTACTTCTGGCGTCGGAACGCGCTCAATGGCCCCCTTGGCCAAGAGGGCTGCAACTTCCTGTTGGAGAAGTGCCAAGTGATCCCCTGACATGCAGTGGTACTGAGGTGGCATGGCTGGATGGTTAATCTCGAAAGGGAGGGAGTAGCCCCGTCGGACTATCTGCAGAACCCACCTGTCTGAAGTGATGGTGCGTCAGTGAGGGAGGTGATGGCGAATCCTGCCACCCACTGGCATGTGGTGGCCTGAAACACCGGACTAGGAAGGTTTTGAGGCAGTGGCAGCAGGGGAGGTGGTGGACTGACCCGCCCGCTGGCCCCGCATTCCACCTCTGTGGGTCACACATCCACGGCTGCGCTGAGACTGTTGCTGCCCAGGCCTGTGGTTCTGGAACACCCTTCCTTGGCCACGAAAAGAGTGAAAAGCAGAAGAGGAAGGAGTGCTGGTGGGCAAAAGGCCTAAGGACTTGGCCGTAGCCCGCGAGTGCTTAAAACGCTGAAACGCACTGTCTGCCTCGTCACCAAGAAGGCTAATGCCATCAAAGGGTATGTCCATCAGAGTGTTCTGGACATCCCAAGAAAAAACAGTCGTCCTCAGCCAGGCGTGGCACCTCTGTCGTGGAAACCACACTGCCCAGCGAGTCTGCGGTGTTAAGGCCACAACGAATCGTAAACTTGGCTGCGTCTCTTCCCTCAGCAATAGCTTGTGAGAGCACCGTCTGGGCCTCTCCCGGACACTGAGGCAGCACCTGCGCAACCGTGTCCCATACAGAATGGGAATAACGGTCCAAGAGGTATGCAGTGTTCACAGACCCTAGGCCTGAACTGACGGAAGTAAAAATGTTCTTCCCATGTTGTTCCAGTTTCTTGGAATCCCTATCCGGAAGTGCGGAAGGGAATGCGCTGGGGGACGCAGAAGCTTGGACAACCAAGCTCTCCGGGGTAGGGTTTTGGGAGAGGAACATGGGGTCGTCCATGGCCAGGCGATGGCGTCCGGCCACGTTCTTATCCACAGGAACCCCTGTGTTGGGCTTGGACCAGGTGCCCAAAAGAACGTCCGAAAGTGTCATTAAAGGGCAGCAGCGGCTCCGTAGAGGAAGATGCCGGCTGAAGCACTTCTATCAGGAGGTTAGTCCTGACGGTAACTGTAGTGTGCTCAAGGTGGAGAGCTTCGGCCGCCCCACGCAACACTACAGAATATGTACCACCCTCCTCCATAGCCACCGTAGGAGGAGAGAGTGTGCCAGGTTCTGGAGTAAAATCCAGGGCACCTGCATCCTCCAATTCCTCTTCCCAGTCCGGGTCTAACTCACAGTGGGCTGCGAGAGGGTCCTCAGACTCCTCCCGGTCCTCCCCTTCCTCCACAACCTGCCGGGCAGGGGGAAAAGAAGGACGTGGATGGAGAAAGGGATAGAAATTACCCATCGGCGTTGGAATCGATCGAAGCTGGGGACGGCGTAGGTCGGGGAGCCGCCCAGCGGAAGTGGCGCCGTCGAGGTCGGTCGTACTAGGCCAACCGACATCGGCTGGGATCTATGCATGGATCCATGGGGGTCTTTCGCCGTCGAGACCGGAGTCGTCGCCGATGTCAGGCCAGAGCCGCCGACATAGAAGAGCGAGGGCCCCCCGAAGGCGTGGCGAAAGGGCCCGATGGCCCAAAGACGCTTGCCATGGGTAACAGGAACTCCTGCAGCTTGGCCGAAGTCCACAATGGACCTGGAAAGGGCGGTTAGGCCATCGGCAACTGCGTAGGCTTCACCGAAAGCGACAGGCTAGGGGAAGGCGAAGCGCAACGTTGATTCTTCGACTTCTTGAACTTCGCCTTACCTGACTCGGAGAGTGCGAAGACTTTGTCGAACGATGGTTATTGCGGCTCCATGACCTGTCCCTCGACCTCCCATGGGACCGGGACCTTGAAAGGCGCGGAGCCGACTTCTGGGCCTCCAGCAACTTCCGGGACAGCTCCCGCAAAGTTTTCGGAGCCAGGGCCCAGCATTCTGGGCACGACTCGGAGTCAGGAGTCGTGGTTATGCCCCAGACAGTAGACACACGGTGCGGATCCGTCACCCACATTGTGCGGGGAAAAGCAGCGCAAGATTTAAAACCGGGCATCCCTACACACCAGGAGTCAAAGACTCAAAAAAAAAAAAAGACAAAAGTCCAAAAAACTCAGTTAAAATATGACTGGGGGTACCGCTCTCTCCGGGTCTGCGCTTGCTGGCGCAGAAAAAGAAAGAACTGACCTCAGCACGCGTGGGCGCGTCTAAGTAGCTCCAGCTACGTCATCTCGGTGACTACGATGCCAGCGACGTATGCGGAGCCGCACAACGATGCCTACTGACGCGCAGGAGTACTGCTGACAGAAACTTTCCGGATCCAGCCTGATACCTGGGGGTAATTGTAAGGTAAGAAATCTATCTCTAACATGTTTCTTTCAGATATTGTGCAGAGATAAAGCAGTCAGGTGACAATTCCCGAGTAGCAGAATAATTGCAATAAGCATACACACGTCAGACTAGCCATTCTCCCCCTGTAGTGAATACGTGGACTGCTCTGGCACAGTGATTGATCACAGGCTGACTTATGTATGGCTATTGTAATTATTCCGCTACTCACTACAATGAGCAGTATAGGCCTTCACTGTGCTATGGTAGTATCTCGCTACAATGGGAGAGTAGTTGGTACACACAAACAGTATACAGCGTGAGCAGTATAGGCTTTCACTGTGCTATGGTAGTATCTCGCTACAATGGGAGAGTAGTTGGTACACACAAACAGTATACAGCGTGAGCAGTATAGGCCTTCACTGTGCTATGGTAGTGTATCACTACAATGGGAGAGTATCTGGTACACACAAACAGTATACAGTGTGAGCAGTACAGGACTTCACTGCGCTATGGTAGTATCCCAGCCAAACACAAGAATCTGGCAATCATCATTACATTTGAACAGAATAAAACATTGAGATTTTTCTGCAAGGCTGTACATAAAGCAACAGCTTCATTCTCCGAAGAGACACACACGAAGGACCTTCTTAAAGGTATGGCATACTATATGCGTCTTCATTTCAGTTAGGATCTCCCCCTGATTTAAAACATGCAATGCAACATTCCTTGGCGAAGCCATGAACAAGGGTTGCAGCAAACAAAGCTAGAGAGAAGAGGAGTAACACCAGAACCAAGCGGAGACACCAGCACAGGGGAGCGCCCATCCACTGAGCGGAGACAGCAGGCTTAGGTGAGCGCCCATTCACTGAGCTGAGACACCAGGCACAGGGGAGCGCCCATCCACTGAGCTGAGACAGCAGGCACAAGGGAGCGCCCATTCGCTGTGCTGAGACAGCAGGCACCGGGAGCGCCCATCCGCTGAGCTGAGACACCAGGCACAGGGGATCGCCCATCCACCAAGTTGAGACAGCAGGCACAGGGGAGCGCCCATCCACTGGGCTGAGACACCATGCACAGGGGAGCGCCCATCCACTGAGCTGAGACACCAGGCACAGGGGAGCGCCCACAGGCACAGGGGAGCGCCCATCCACTGAGCTGAGACACCAGGTACATGGGAGCGCCAATCCACTGGGCAGGAGGACATGAAATGTTCACTTGCTGAAGATGGGGCGGCACCAAGAGGCTGGACCTCCAGGGATGACGAGGGACACAGACTGGGGCTGGCAGCCCCTGGCCGGATACTCACCGAGGGTCTCGCAGCTTGTATTGCGAGAGCACTGCCCGCTGTCTCGGTCCAGCGAGGACAGCTGCTCATCAGATTTGCTGAGTTTGCCTATGCTGCTGCACGGGGACAGTCGGGGGGACTCTCCCCCGTATGAGTGGCTGCCCCCCGAGAGCCGTCGTGGTGTGTAGCAGTCCACGTCAAAATCCTGGGACAAGAAGAACAAGAAGTCAGTGAGAAACAAGGAAGCAGAATAGACTGTGCAGCTGGAAGCGCTTTTGACGGAATGGCTGCATAGAGCTAATGGGGATGCTTAGCTGTGCATACAAAGAAGCCATTAATTAAATGGGGTAACCCAAAAGGTCTAGGACCTGGGTATCAAACAGTATTATAAAACAATGGTCCAAAGATTATTACTTCCCAGTATCGCGAATAGTCAGTACTTCATGAATTAACTTTTTAGAGTATTGGAGCCTACTCAATCAATAAATGCAACAATTTCACAAAACGCAACAGCAAAACATATAATCAAAGGCAATTTATTAATTTCTAACCACATTATTGAAAAATGTAAAAAACTAACTAACAGTACCTAAGGGTCATATTGGTTGCCCCGAGGGGAGCGTGCAAATTAGAAAGATGTGATTCAGATAGTGTTGGGTGTTGAAGAAAGGAAAAGAATAGCAGAAATTGGTGACATAAAAGAGCCTTGTTTGTTATATTGCACAAAGGATCAACAAGCATCCATGTTATAAGACCTGGCCTTAAATCAATTCATCCATAGTATTAATACATTTGGAAACCTATATATTTGGTAGAATTAATGCACAAAGGAGGTTGTAACATGTAGGTCCAGAAGATATCTAGTTCACACTGGAATCGGATAATGTCTCCATCAATTTCCTCGACATCCAGATTAAGGCAGAGGCTGGCATTTTATACACGAGTCTGTACAGAAAGACCAGTGAAAGGAATACACTCCTAAGATATATGAGTCATCATCCCCGTAACCTCCGAGATAATTTGCCATTTGGCCAATTTCTGAGGTTACGGAGGAACTGTACGAAAAAGGAGGATTACTTTGAAGAATCTTCTCTTTTGATTGGCAGGTTAGCTGAACGGGGCTATCCATTTCGACTCTTAAAAAAGGCACGTCCCCTTGGGAGAATTGTTAATATTCATACCTGCATGGAGGATCCTATAATACCTTACTCTACAACGTATCATTGTGCCCGCAATTTTGAATGTTTTGTAAATATCCGGGCTTTAGTAGTACCTTATGGATTGTGCAGAGTTATATACATCTTCTTAATTCCTTATAGAAGATTACCAATGTCCATCTGCTATAACCGTTATTACGATTTGAGAGTTGAGCGCTGATCATTGAGTGATATCATATGCAATTGTTTGGCTCCATTTGGGAATAGCCGGCCGTTTCCCTATCCCATTGGCGTTGGGCCAAATAATCTTTTACATCATATTGGGAGACAATCATTATACCCATCTTAATTTTTAGTATAGAGTCACAATTCTACTAATACCATCTTTTTACTTATTCAAGAGGGCTATTTCTTGATTTAGCAAGAACCGGTCAGCTTCCCAATCTAAAACGGCGCTGTGTCGAGTACTCTTACACGTCGCAATGGGAGATTGTTACATGTATCTCGACCCTTTAGAAAAAAGTCATAATCTCTGTTACCATCAGGAGGTGTTTCAATTTTTAAACACCAGCCCCTCACAAATGTTATACATTCAAGAAGGACACAACAGGTTAGTCCCCTTTCTATGTTTGTCCAGAAACAGACGAACGGTTCCGCATTACAGGCTGTTCGCGTACCAGCTAGGACGCGAGACATTGATTGAATTGCTGGAAGGCTGCATGAGCTAAGTAAGCTCTCTTGCTAACTGTATGGTGGGTTAGGGGCACAACTTTTCGTGTCAGAATCTCGAGGCCAATACTATAATCAATCCACGTTTTTTGTTATAGCGGTCCGATTTGGAGAGGACCTCTGAGGCACGATGCTAATTTAGCATCAATACGCCGTTTACAGCTGAAGGGACATGCATAATTAATTCATCCCTCGCAACTGATTGAACAGGTAATACCACTCAAGATACTCTTGTTTTTCTTTGGTGAACCCCCATTGAATTAGTTTACAGTAGGTCTTCTATTCAATTTGTAAGGATCCCACGGAATATTATAGAAGAATCCCAGAGTGATCCCTCCTTGTGGGCGACACCATCACGTAAGAGATAAGGTACTTCTAGTTTCATTCATCTCCAACTCTCAGGTTACTAGACTTGTTTTTATTTGTTTCAGGTCCTCAAAAACTTTATTGTTTTTTAGGAGGAGGACTCATTAAGTGACCAAGAAAAAGGAATAAATACATTAGAATCACCCCCGTCGCCAGGGTAAGCCACCGACACCGGGCACTTTTCTATTCAGCACATAATTGTTTTTCATTAGCAACAGCTCTCTTAGACTTATTTTCTTGTCTTATAGGGTCATTCACAAAGTTAAGGTGGCCCAAATTTAGTCCTGATGAAGACTCGCATGGCCCAGGCTTAATTCACCGTCAGGCCCGAAGTCGAGTCGAAACCCTTTTGTTTCTTGATCTGGACTTACATGTTACAACCTCCTTTGTGCATTAATTCTACCAAATATATAGGTTTCCAAATGTATTAATACTATGGATGAATTGATTTAAGGACAGGTCTTATAACATGGATGATTGTTGATCCTTTGTGCAATACAACAAACAAAGCTCTTTTATGTCACCAATTTCTGTTATTCTTTTCCTTTCTTCAACACCCAACACTATCTGAATCACATCTTTCTAATTTGCACGCTCCCCTCGGGGCAACCAATATGACCCTTATGCAATGTTAGTTAGTTTTTTTACATTTTTCAATAATGTGGCGATAAATGAATGAATTGCCTTTGATTATATGTTTTGCTGTTGCGTTTTGTGAAATTGTTGCATTTATTGATTCAGAGTAGACTCCAATACTCTAAAAAGTTAATTCATGAAGTACTGACTATTTGCGATACTGGGAAGTAATAGTCTGTGGACCATTGTTTTATAATACTGTGCATACAAAGAATGCACACGAACATGCAATTTCAGAAAGCAGTTAAGTTCATGGATAAAATGTAATCTCAAATGTTTGTTTTTATCACTCTTTTTATTCAACAAAACTTAACTTGAATCCATTCACTTATGAGAAAGTGACCTAGACTCATAAAATTAGCTATGTGTTTCAGAACAAAAACACTTGAAAACGTAAAAGGACTTGCAAAAACTTTAAATCCCAAAACCACATTAATTACAAATTGTTCCGAGTTCATTCTCAATGCTTCACTTGTTATTTAAAAACAGCAATAATAAAGTTATATCAAAGGCGCACCTCAAATATGATATAACTGGCCAGCTTTGTTCAAAATCATTATTGCCTCCACATCGTTTCTCTCATCTTTAAGCCTTTACTTAGTGCACACATCATATACAGATCCTCTCCTCAAGCATATCAGTGTTACACATTTTTTTTGTACGATCATTAACATGTAACACAATCGTATCTCCTTTATTCGGGATAAATTGTTATAAGCCTACCCCTGTCTTCCTTTGTTAGAAACATTTTTTTCAAACACCATGCCTATTAATGATGGAACTAGTTCACATTAAGACTTCCATTGGTTCCTGTTGTGTCCATTTGTAGCATAATTCACCGCTAGCGGCAGTATTAATGTTGCTTGTTTAATATAGGTTTGTTTTTTTAGTCCCGGTTTCCCCATTCGAAGGTCTCCACAGAGACATTTCGAGCTGTTGATACAAAAGGTAGAACTTCACAACCTCCCCTATGTGGGTTTGTCATAGTACATACCTGAGTTTATAGTTACTGGCAACCCAAAACAGGGAATGTACTTGATAGTGTCTAGTAGGCGGGCGTATAACACATTTGACTGGTGTATAAGATGTAATTAAGTGTTATTTTAAATTTGTGTTATGCTGACATTCATATAAAGTGGTTCATAGTTGAACATATTTAGGCTGTGGGGTTTTAGGTTTAAACCTATTTTAACTGATAAAACCCCACTGAAAGAAAAATAGCCCTCACAGGTGAAAACATATAAACACTGAAAAAACACCTGCACAACCACAAACTAAATGCCATTCAAAGAAAGGAAAAAGAAAGTGAAAGAGTCATTTTGTTCTTACTGAAGGAGTCAATAAAATGTAACTTTGCTTTACAAGCTAGCAGTAAGAAAGACTGGCTAACAATATTCTGCTTGAGTTTTGTTCTTTAATGATGCCACAAAAATATTGTTTTTTCTTCCTTTTACTTTTTTCAGTTTTATGGCCTTTGGTCTAAAGATGCAGGGTTTAGTTTTACGTTTAGTTTAATTATTATATAATCTGTAGAGAATCAGGACATATCAAACTCACATTTGATATTTTGGCTGCATTTGATTCTTTCACTGGTAGGTAAAATGGCTAGTTTCATAAAAATCTTTCCTAATATGTGTCATCACATTTGCCCACAGAGAATGGGTAAAAACCCTTAATATATCAGACCATAGTTTCTAGTGGGTCAGTATTGATAGTAGGGTAATTGCCAACACCTCAGGCTTTAAACATTAAATGCAAGTGACAAGTATATATATCACTAAGCATCTGGGATAGTGGTGAAAACGTGACACCAGACTTCTGGAAAATATGTAACACAGTGTCACTTGTTATGCTCTGCAAAAAAGGATCTTTCCAAGTTCAACAAAGATTGGAGTGATATTGTCTGTATTTGTAGTGATTCCGCTACGTAAATAAAAAATGTGTGTGATGACTTGTCAAAATTGATACCCGAGCTGAAGTGATTCCCTGTAGGAGATCCTTGCCACTTCTTAGATGGTATGCTGAAAGCATCTTTACAATCTTCAGAGTTAATGAGGGATGCTATTGACTTTTTAGTCCATTCTGGTGCACTGTTTTCTTATGACCAGGAACTAAAATGCAAATATTTATCATTTCGTGCTTTATGTGGCATCAAAGAAAGAGTCATCACAAATGTGCCCCTTAGCTGACGGTTCTCAGCCCAAGTGGCTATGAATGCTGAGAGGGCCTTTTCTCAGAAGTTTACATGAGAAGGAAAGCGCAAGCGCACATGACCAAAGACTCATTGAAGAAGTATTGTATGGTGTGCTACAATAAGATTAATTTGCAAAAATCTCTTTGGACCTCATATACACTATACGTACACTGTCTATATACCATGTTCTTTCAGTGCAAAAAGCAAGCAATGATGAAAGCAAAACGTTCCATAAACACCGGAAAAACACTTTTTCTGTTGTTTTTAGTGGCGTGAAAATGTGTAACCACTGATAACTGATTTTTAAGATATTGAAAACACTGAAAAAACCCCACCAGAATTTACCAAAAATAGAAACTGAAAACAGGACAGCCTAAACATATTGCAGGACTCTCCAACTGCCCTTATCCTCCAGTTTTTAAAATGAGCATTCTTAGCAGATCATTTTTACCCAAACACGGTTCCTACTGTAGTATTTCATGATTTTGTGAATCGAATATGCTACTTACCAGTATGCATCTGTTCTTGGCATGTAGAGCTGCTGACATTCATATCTGTGCATAGATCGCCGCCTAGTGTTGGGTCCGGATGATTGCACATTGTTGTCCTGGAACAGTCTTCAAAGTATCACGAGATAGGAGGCTCCTCCCCTGGACTACAGTGCGCATGGGCATCCACTCCATCCTCAGATTGTTTTTCGCCATTGTGGCAAAGATGGAGTGTAACACCGTAAGTGATGACCATGCTAAGAGTAATTCTGAGTGCTGCAGCCGCTACAGGCGCCGGGGAGGAGGGCGGGCGATATGAATGTCAGCAGCCTTACATGCCAAGAACAGATGCATACTGGTAAGTAGCATATTCGGTTCGAGGCATGTGGGCTGCTGAATTCATATCTGTGCATAGAATACATAGCAGTCCCTCCATTAGCGGTGGCCGCCTGTGCCAGCTGCAGCAGTTTGAAAAAGTGTTTTTAGAACAGCCTGCCCTACAGCTGCCTGCTGTTTGGAGTGCACATCTACGCAGTAGCGTTTTCTAAATGTGTGTGTGGTAGACCATGTGGCTGCTCTACATATGTCTTCTAAAGGAATATTTCCAAGGAAAGCCATGGAGAACCCCAACTTTCGCGTGGAGTGGGCCCTTGGGGGAACCGTTTATGTGCGCTTGGCCTTTTGATAGCAAATCTGAATGCACTTAACGATCCACCTGGCTATACCGGCTTTGGAAATGGGGTTGCCTTTGTGCTGTGGCGAAAAGGCAACAAACAGTTGATTTGTTTTCCGAAAATCTTTGGTCCTATCTATGTAGTACATTAGAGCTCTTTTGACGTCTAGTGTGTGGAGCATTCTCTCTGCCACTAACTCAGGATTCTGGAAGAACACTGGCAGTTCTATAGTTTGATTGATATGGAACTGTGAAACCACTTTAGGCAGAAACTTAGGGTTAGTACGGAGTACCACCCTGTTGGAGTGAATCTGTATGAATGGCTCCTGGATAGTTAGTGGCTGAAGTTCACTAACTCGTCGTAGCGATGTGATTGCTATTAGGAAAGCCACTTTCCACGTCAAGAATTGAATCTCGCATGAGTGTAAAGGCTCTAAAGGTGGACCCATCAGTCTGGTGAGGACCACATTTAGGTTCCATTCAGGAGCTGGTGGGTGTCGGGGAGGAATAACTCGTTTGAGTCCCTCCAGAAAGGCTTTAATGACAGGCACTCTGAAAAGCAAGAGATGCTGCCTGTTTTGGAGATAAGCTGCTATTGTGGACAAATGTATATGAATGGAAGCATAGGCCAGATTGCATTTGTATAGATGTAACAAATAACAAATGATGTTGTGAGTAGATGCATCTAGCGGGTTGATGTTGTGGTCGGCACAATAAATGACAAACCGCTTCCATTTTGCCGCATAACATGCTCTGGTGGTGGGCTTTCTTGCCTCCCTTATGATATCCATACAGTCAGGAGGCAAGTTGAGGTAGCCAAATTCTAAGACCTCAGGAGCCAGATCGCCAGGTTGAGCTGTTGCGGATGTGGATGCTGAATGTCGCCATGGCTCTGCGTCAAAAGCCTGGGTGTGAGGTGCAGCCTTTGATGCGGAACCACGCATAGTTCTAGAAACGTGGTGTACCATGGTTGGCGTGACCACGTCGGAGCAACTACGATGAGTGTCATCGAGTGTTGCTTCAGCTTGCGTGCCACCAGCGGTATTAGAGGTGCTGGGGGAAAAGCGTACGCAAATATGCCTGACCAGTTCATCCATATCGCATTGCCCTGCGACTGTGGGTGTGGGAACCTGGCGGCAAAGCTTTGGCATTTGGCGTTTTCCTTTGTGGCGAACAGGTCTATCTCTGGATGACCCCACTGCTGGAAGTACAGCTGGAATACTGATGGATGTATCTCCCACTCGTGCATTTGGTGGCTGTACCTGCTGAGCAGGTCCGCCATCTGATTGTCCTTGCCCGGGAGGTGCTCCGCCATGAGGAAGATGTTCCTCTGAATGGCCCACTTTCACATGCTCTGAGCCAGATGAGACAACTGTGGAGAGTGTGTACCTCCCTGCTTCTGTATGTAGTACAGGGCCGTCATGTTGTCCGTCCGGATCAACACAACCTTGTTGCACAGATGTACTTTGAATGCTTTCATCGTCATGAAGATAGCCATCAGTTCTAGAAGGTTGATGTGCATCTTCCTCTGCTGCGCTGTCCATAGTCCCTGCACTGTGTAGTGGAGTACATGAGCTCCCCATCCCCGGAGAGATGCATCTGTCGTCAGAATAATATGTGGCACAGGCTCCTGGAACGGTCGGCCCATGCAAAGGATTTGTGGATTCCACCAATGCAGAGAGTTGTATGTACGACCGGTCACCAACACTAGGTCTTTCAACTGTCCGTGAGCCTGATTCCACTGACGTGCTAAGCACTCCTGAAGCGGACGCATGTGTAGTCTCGCGTGCGGGACTATGAAGATGCAGGAGGCCATCATGCCTATCAACTGCATGAACACCCGTGCCGGAAGCGAGTGTTGTGGCTTGAATTGTCGTATCAGCAATTGCATGCTGTTGATCCTCACTGAATTTGGCTGTGCTCTGGCTGCCAGAGTATCTATTGGCGTGCCCAGATACTGCCGTACGTGGGCGGGCTGAAGGTGGGACTTTGGATAATTCAGTGAAAACCCCAGATCGTAAAGAAGGTGAATGGTGTGGGACATGTGGGCGGCACACTGCTGAGCCGACTTTGCCTGGATAAGCCAGTCGTCCAGATAAGGGTAGACGTGAACTTTCTGTCTCCGTAGGTGTGCAGCCACTGTCGCCAGGCACTTGGTAAACACCCTGGGTGCCGTCGTCACTCCGAAAGGGAGGACCTTGAACTGATAATGCTGATCCTGAATGGTGAACCTGAGGTATTTTCTGTGTGACGGGTGTAGCGGAATATGGAAATATGCATCCTTCAGATCTAATGTTGCGAGGAAATCTCCCTGACTGAGTAACGGTAGAACCTGCTGTAATGTGAGCATGTGAAAGTGTTCTGATAGAATGTACTGGTTTAGGGGCCTGAGGTCCAGTATGGGTCTGAGGGACCCGTCCTTTTTTGGGATCAAGAAGTACAGCAAGTACACCCCTGTACCTTTTTCTTCCACAGGCACAAGCTCTATGGCTGCTTTTTGCAGCATGACGACTACCTCCTGCTGCAATAATTGCAAATGCTCTGTGGACATAGGACGGTGTCTTGGGGGTATGTTAGGTGGAGTGGATGTTAACTCCAGACAATAACCGTACTGGATAAGTTGCCTCACCCACCTGTCTGTAGTGATGGATTTCCAGACAGGCAGGAACTGTTGTAGTCTCCCCCCGACCGGAGTGGAATGGTCGGGGTGCAGTGACAAGACGTCACTGTTTGTTAGTGGAGAATGATGGGGAGCTGTTGTTACCACGACCTCTGCCTTTGGTGCTGTTTCCACGATAGCCACCTCTACTCTGTTTGGTGTAGGTGGTCTGCGTGCCTCCTTTACTGTATTGCGTCTGCTGGGACAGCTGGCCTCTGGAAGCTCCTCTATTGTTGGAGCGACGAAAGGAACCACCCCTGAACTGCTGCGACTGTAGAGCCCCCATAGACTTTGCAGTCTCAGTGTCCTTTTTGATTTTTTCCAAGGTGGTGTCCACCTCTGGGCCAAATAAGTGATAAGGGTTAACAGGCTGATTTAGTATGGTGGTTTGTATCTCGGGCTTGAAACCGGAGATTCTCAGCCAGGCATGTCGCCGTAACATCACACTTGTGTTAATTGCCCTGGCCGCGGTGTCTGCTGCGTCCAGCGCACACTTGATCGATGCGTTTGATATAAGCTTCCCTTCCTGTATTAGCATCTCTGCTGCCTCCTTATATTCATCTGGCAAGTGTTGTAACAGGGTTTCAAGTGTATCGTAATGAGCCCTGTCATATCTGGCTAAGAGTGCCTGTGTGTTGGAGATGCGCCAGATATTGGCCGCTTGAGCTGCCACCCTTTTCCCTGATGCTTCTAGCACTTTAGATTCTTTGTCAGGGGGAGGAGCATCACCCGTTGTTTGCGAGTTCGCCCTCTTCTGAGCATTGGAAACAACCAGAGAGTCCAACGGCAACTGTCCCTTGATATAGGTAGGGTCCCCAGGTGCCGGTTTGTATTTTATCTCAATTCTGGGGTTTATCACCCTTGCCCTTGTGGTCTCCTTAAAAATGTCTCCAGCATGTTTTAGGACACCCTTCAGCATTGGTAGAGTCTTGACAGTTCTCTCTGAGGTTGAGAAGGTGTCAAACAAAAAAATCCTTTTCAATAGGGTCAGCAGGGAGCTGGACATCATGATTTTTGGCAGCCCTTTCAATAAGTGCATTAAACGCTGCCGTGTCTTCAGTAGGCGAGGTTTTCACAGCATAGACATGACTGTCCGGGGCCATAATTTAAAGTGAGACAACGGTTTGAGGTTACGAACTATTTGGGGGGGCTCACTGACCCTTTGGTCCATTGATCCTTCCTATGGAGTACTTTCATTCATATTTTAAATCCCCTTTAGCTATTTAGCATATTTTAAGCACTCTTTTGACACTCCACTTCCCAGAGTTAGTGGTATCATCCTTATAGGGTTATATGGATGGTGATAACTTTAGTGTTTATCTGCTGACACTATTTTGCCACAGTTTGGAGCACTCTGGACAAACGATTGGACTTATACCTATCATTGATTACGTGTTTGTCTTTTATGTTTGTCTGTGTTTCTTTCCTTTACAGGTGCAGAAACACTCCTAAATCAGGAGTGATGGGAACGGGCTATTAGCTCTCCCCCCCTTTCTCTTTTTGCACTTTATCACTATTTTTACTTTTTCACTTTCACGTCCCCAGGTTAGGGTGGACGATTAGAGAGTCCATACCGCCGGGGTTCACACTAGTCCTGATGAATGCCTAGGTAAATTAAGACCACTTAAAAGGCTGAAACATGTTGACTGACTTAACTTGATTTCTGAATTAAACCAAACCATTACTTTTGGCTGTAAATTCAGACACATATAACTATTTTTAACCATGTCATAGAGATCTACTAATAAACATTTTTTTGAGATACTCTTTAGACACTTTTATAGATATTCCTCACTGCACGCCCTATCACACAACCAGCTCCGCAGTCTTCTGGCGTTGTAGCACACCAAAGAGGCACGCGGCCTCTGAGGTGGGGCCCTATGATGAAGCATGACACTGACTAGGTCGGTGTGTGAGGGCTCTCCTATTCATCCAAATTGGGTGTGTAAATTCGTTCTTAACATGGCTCCGTCTCTGTGGCTTCTGAGACACATGTAACCTCTCTTCTTTTGTTTATATTTAGCTAGAGATTCCTCATCTTTTAAATATTCTCCAAACATCAGACTGGATCTGGAAACTTTTTCACAGTACCTCTGTGTGCCAGCTTGATGCTGTTCCGGTCTGGACGTGACATGCAGGGCCTATATATGTGGCACTCCAGAGGACTGAAGTGCTTTCCTTTTGACTCTGTTCGGGCCCCTTGACATAGAGCTCCAAAAGCAAACCTATAGACTAGTGTTCAGATTCTTAAACTTGTGATCTTATAAATGGGTAGAGTTCAATCAAAGAGGTAGGGCGGGTCAGTGAGAAATCTGCAGCTAGATAGAGTCTCTACTAGAACGAGCGTTACCGAAGGTAGGTAATTCTTTTGATAGAAACTTCTAGCCACAGATTCCTCATCTAGATACTAATTGATACCAAAGCAGTACCTAATTGGAGTTGGGCTGTGAATTCACTCAAACCAGAAAGTCCTGCAGACCGAGCAGGCAAACTGGCCTTCTCTACGTACTTTGCTGTCCAGGCAATAGTGCTTCATGAACGTATGGAGGAACGTCCCCCTAGTTACCTGGAATACGTATAGAGAACAGTGATCCCAAGACAATAGATATCACAATCAATGTGCGAATACACCAAATGATCAATTTATTCAATTATTTATATCAAAAATTAAAAACGATGAGATTGCGTAGTGTGTGGTGAGAAATACGCTTAGTGCTCTCATACAAGTGATACCCTAGTGTGACAATACGTGATCAAGAGTGTGTATCAAGTATGAACAGCAACAACTTTGATTGTTATGTACAATCAATTTGGGTCCGTAGAACTAGTTGACCATGTTTTGTTCCTTCAGACAGATAGAAGGATCACCATCAGGACTCTAAGAATACATGAGCCCAATACAAATAGAGGACTAAAAGAGAGTACAACAAATATAGTGTTAGAGTAGAGAAGGCCACAGTATGGGATTCCAAAGTCTACAATGAGTGGATACTTACTGGGCACTAGTCAAACATTGCTGAATGCCCAAATGGGCTCAATACTACATCTATAGATTCAAAATACACAAGACATCAGCCAAAATGGTGGGAAAAAGGGAGGTGGAAGGGAGACATAGTGAATGAGATTAAAGTAAATCTCAATAGCGTCAAAATTACCTATGCAAGGATTGTGTAGATGCTCAAAGTCAGTAAACATTACCGTTGTAGTTTGGATGGGGTCCAGGGGATCTAAAGTGTGGTGCCAGAAAGTAATGTCAGTATAAAAAGAACATTGGTCAGTACAGACATTATGTAGGAATGAATACCCTTTCATAATGGCACATACCTGGTAATGTGAGCGGGGCAGAGTGGGCCGCGTCTACAATGTACAAGTGCCTCCAGAGGAGTACCGCAAGATCTTTCTGGACAACAGACAATATAGCTTGAAAGGAGAACTGAGTGAAGATAGCTGGATGTGCTCCAGAAGATGGCTACTTATCCTGGGTAACAGAAATGAAGGAAGGACTGTCCTAAATATGGACACCTAGGTCATAAAGATAGAAGGACAGCCCACAGTATACAAAAGGAGATTGTGTGTCTAGTGGCTGCCATCTTGGAAAAGTGGCTGAAAGGAAGGAAGATAATTGGACACCATACAGATAAATGGAGAAAGAAAAAGGTATTATGAAAAATAAAAGATAGAAGAATCACAAATGTCAGGAAAGAAAAATGCTACTTACCAGTATGCATCTGTTCTTGGCATGTAGAGCTGCAGATTATTACACTGTGCATTAGATCGCCACCTGGTGTTGGGCTCGGATGATTGCATGTTTTTGTCGTCTTGAAAGAAGTCTTTTGTAGTCACGAGATAGGTGTCTGCTCCCTTGGACGATAGTGCGCTTGGGCATCGGCTTCATTCTTAGATTGTTTTTCGCCATGACGGGAAATGATGGAGTTAGTAGAAGTAAAGAGAAAGATGTCCATGCGTGTGCATCTAAGTAAGATGAAAACTGGAACAGATACAGGTCCCGGGGAGGCGGGACGGCGTGTAGTAATCTGCAGCTCTACATGCCAAGAACAGATGCATACTGGTAAGTAGCATTTTCCGTTCGAGGCATATGAGCTGCAGATACTACACTGTGCATCAATTGTGCAGCAGTGTCTCCCCTAGCGGTGGCCACCTGTATCTGTTGCTGTAGTTTGAAAGAGAGGACAGCTTGGCCTACTGCAGCTTGCTGCTTGGCTTGCACATCAACACAGTAGTGTTTAGTGAATGTGTGTGTTGTAGACCATGTTGCTGCCTTGCATATGTCTTCTAGGGGGATGTTCCCTAAGAAAGCCATAGATGCTCCTATTTTGCGTGCAAAGTGCGCTCTAGGAGGAATTGCTAATGTACGTTTTGCTTTCTGATAGCATATTTGTACACATTTGACAATCCACCTTGCAATTCCACCCTTAGAGATGGGGTAGCCTTTATGAGGTGGAGAGAAAGATACAAACAATTGTTTTGTTTTTCGAAAAGATTTAGTCCTATCTATATAGTAGAGAAGAGCTCATTTAACATCTAGTGTGTGTAGAGCTCTTTTTGCTACAGAGTCAGGGTTTTGGTAAAACACAAGTAACTCTACAGATTGGTTTAAATGAAAAGGAGTAATGACTTTTGGAAGGAATTTAGGATTAGTTCTTAGAACCACTTTGTTACAATGTAGCTGTAAAAATGGTTCTTGTATTGTGAAAGCTTGTATCTCACTAACCCTTCTAAGAGAGGTAATAGCCATAAGGAAAGCTGTTTTCCATGTGAGGAATTGCAGTTCACATTTGTGTAAAGGTTCAAAAGGTGGTCCCATGAGGGAACATTTAGGTTCCACACTGGAGAAGGAGGTAACCAGGGTGGGGGGGGAATGATTCTTTTTAATCCTTCCATAAATGCTTTAATAGCAGGTACTCTAAAAAGAGACAGATGTCGTCTGTTTTGTAAATATGCTGCAATTGCTGCAAGGTGCAGGCGTATGGATGATTATGCCAAGTTACATCTTTGTAAATGTAAAAGGTAGCAAATGATATTCTGGATAGAAGCATCCAGGGGATCTATTTGGCTATTCTTGCAATAAATGGCAAATCTCTTTCATTTAGCAGCATAACAAGCTCTTGTAGTAGCTCTCCTGGCCTCTTAAATAATGTTCATACAGTCTTGAGGTAGGTTAAGATAACCAAACTCTAAGACTTCAGGAGCCATATCGCCAGATTCAGTTGATTTGGGTCTGGATGTCTGATGTCTCCATGGTTCTGCGTTAGTAGAGA
The DNA here is from genome assembly GCF_964263255.1 of Lissotriton vulgaris. Taxonomy (NCBI): domain Eukaryota; kingdom Metazoa; phylum Chordata; class Amphibia; order Caudata; family Salamandridae; genus Lissotriton; species Lissotriton vulgaris. The sequence goes on along the minus strand of NC_141693.1, from coordinate 1,999,978,570 downwards.
TGGTGTTAGGCGTAACTTTTGGTGTGGAACTAGAGAGAGTTCTAGCAGTGTGGTGAACCATGGTTAGCGTGCCCATGTGGTGGCTACCAGGATTAATTTGAGAGAATGTTGTCTGAGCTTGCGTACTACTAGTGGTATTAGTGGTATTGGCGGAAAAGCGTACGCAAATCTGCCTGACCAGTTCATCCATATCGCATTGCCCTTGGACAGCGGGTGTGGAAACCTGGCGGCGAAGGTTGGGCATTTTACGTTTTCGTGTGTGGCGAACAGATCTATGTCTGGATACCCCCACTTGTGAAAGAATGGTTGAAGAACCTGCGGATGTAGTTCCCATTCGTGAATTTGTTGTGTCTGCCGACTCAACAGATCTGCTATCTGATTGTGAACTCCTGGAAGGTGCTCAGCTGACAGATATGTTTTGTGGAATGGCCCAACTCCAAATGTTCTGTGTGAGCTGGGACAGTTGTAGAGAGTGTCCCCCCCCCTGTTTTTGTATAGAATACATAGCTGTCATGTTGTCCGTCCAGATTAGGACAGCTTTGTTTTATACTTGTAGTTGGAATGTTTTGTGTGCTAAGAATATTGCTAGCAGCTCTAGATGGTTGATATGGAGCAGTTTTTGTTGAGTGGTCCATTGCCCTTGAGTTGTATGATGTAGGAGATGGGCTCCCCATCCTGTGAGACAAGTCTGCTGTGAGTACTATTTGTGGAACCGGTTCGAGGAACGGCCGCCCCCTGGTCAAGTGTTTGGTGTTCCACCACTGCAGAGAGCGATGTGTGCAGCTGTCTACCAACACCAGGTCTGTTAGTTGTCCTTAAGCTTGTTCCATTGTTGTGCTAGACATTTCTGTAACGAACGCATCTGCAGTCTTGCATATGGTACTATGAAAATGCAAGATGCCATCATGCCGATCAGTCTCATGAACACTCTGGCTTGCAGAGATTGTTGAGGTTGGAAGACTGGACTAAGGACTGAATGCTCTGTATCCTTGCTGGACTGGGATACGCTAGATCTGTAGACGTGTTTTTTGTAGCCCCTAGATACTGATGTATATGAGAGGGTCGCAGGTGCGACTTGGTGTAGTTGATTGTGAACCCCAAGTCGTGCAATATTTGAATTGTTCGATGTGTATGTTGAATACACTGATTGAATGATTTGGCTTTTATGAGCCAAACGTCTAGATAAGGGAAGACATGCATTTGTCATCTCCTGAGATGTGCTGCTGCTATTGCTAGGCACTTTGTAAATACTCTTGGTACTGTTGTAACTCCGAATGGAAGGACTTTGAATTGATAATGTTGTCCTTCCAGTACAAACCTTAGATACTTCCTGTGAGTAGGATGCATAGGAATGTGAAAGTAGGCGTCCTTTAGATCTAGTTTTGTAAGGAAATCGCCTTGTCGCAGCAGTGGGAGCACTTGTTGTAAAGTGATCATATGAAAATGATTTGATTTTATGTAATGATTGAGGGGCCTGAGGTCGAGATTTGGTCTTAGCGTCCCATCCTTATCGGGTATTGGAAAATACAGCGAGTAAACCCCTGTTCCTTGGTGTTGTAAAGGAACTATTTCTATTGCGTCCTTTTGAAGAAGTGACAGGACTTCTTGTTTGAGCAGAGTGAGGTGTTCTGCAGACATTGGACGCTGCCTGGGTGGTATGTGTGGAGGGGTTGCTTTAAGTTCCAGGCAGTAGCCATACTGGATAATTTGTCTTACCCGCTTGTCTGTTGTGATGGAATTCCAGACAGGTAGGAACTGTGTTAATCTGCCCCCCACAGGAGTGGAATGCTGTTGGGGGAGCAGAGGAAAGTCACTGTTTTGTGGTGGAGGAAGTTCGAATATGGTTGTTACCTCGACCTCTTCCTTTGTTGTTGCTCCTCTATATCCTCCTCTAAAATATCCTTTGTTAGAGGATGTCTGCGTGTTAGATTTGAAAGATGTTGTATTGTCAGCTCCAGTCTGTTTGGAGCCTCCTCTGTAGAAGGAGCGACAATAGGAACCTCTAGTTTGTGTGGACTGTAAAGCCCCTTTAGATTTGGCAGTGTCTGTATCCCTCTTTATCTTTTCAAGTGCTGTGTCTACCTCTGGTCCAAACAATTGTTTTTGATTAAATGGTGGATTTAAAACGGTAGTTTGCACTTCCTGTTTAAATCCTGAAATGCGTAGCCACACTTGTCTTCCAGGGAGGACACTAGTGTTGACAGCTCTGGATGCAGTGTCTGCCCCATCAAGTGCACACTTGATTGAGGCAATGGAAATAGCTTGCCTTCTTGTATAAGGTTGTTTGCCTGCGCCTTATATTGGTCAGGTAGATGTTGTAGCAGTTTCTCTAACTGATCATAGTGAGCCCTATCATATCTTGAAAGGAGGGCTTGTGTGTTAGCTATACGCCATATGTTGGTAGCTTGTGCAGCTATTCTTTTGCCTGAAGCATCTATCACCTTAGATTCTTTGTCAGGTGGGGGTGCCTCACCTGACGTTTGTGAATTCGCCCTTTTCCTAGCATTTGATACAACTAGTGAATCTAATGGTAGTTGTGCTTTAATGTAGGCTGGATCTGCAGGTGCAGGCCTGTATTTGTTCACAATTCTAGGGCTCAGGATCCTAGCACATACAGGATCTTTAAATATCTCTGGAGCATGTTTGATGACCCCTTTAATCATAGGAAGAATTTGAACAGACCTTTGGGATTGTTCAAATGTGAATAAAAGAAAATCCTCATCTGCCTCATCAGAATGCATAGTGACTTCATGGTAAATGGCAGCTATGTTCAGCAGGTGTCCAAAACAAATGTTATCTTCTGGGGGAAAATGTTTTGATGGGTATGACTGTGGGTCAGGAATATCTGGTGCATCCTGTGGGTTTGGGTACTCCCAGTCTGGATCATCCATAGGGTATGGGAAAGGCTCATCTGGGTCTATCCCTCCCCCTAAACTATACTTATCATTTTGAGGTGAGTGTGAAGACAGAAGAGGAGAATGTGGAGGAGAAATCTGTGATGAACTGTTAAGAGGAACAGGGGATGAAGGAGAAGGAAGTACAGGAGAAGAAGGGTGCATAGGAGATGTGGCAGAGTTCTTCTTCTTGGCCGGCACTACAGGTGTGGGTGTTGTATCTGCCTTCCTCTTCTTGTGTGGTATAGTGGATACAGCACCTGTTTTTGGGTCAATGTAGATCTTCTTTTGCAGAATATCAGGTTGGAAAAGTTCTCCTCTTTGTGGAACCTTTGTTGGCGCCGATTTTCTCAGATCCGAACGAGGTTGCTGCTTGTCTTTAGCCTTAGGAGGTGTTACAGTGTCCTTTGGCGTAGTTTTCGGCACCGAAGGCGTTGTTTTCGGTGTGGTAGGCTGTTTCGAGGGCTTGGGCGCATCGGAATCAGGCCTTGTCGGTTTCGATACCGAAGACAATGGCTTCGGAGTGGAAGCTGGTCTCGTTGGCTTCGAGGCGTCAGACGCTGGCTTCGCACCTTTGTCTTTAGAAGTCGACTGTTTCGGAGCCGAGAATTCTTTCGGTTTCGGTGCCGATGGAGCTGGTGGGATCGGCACGCGCGGCTTGCTCAGTAAAGAGCTGCCGGAAGGCTTACTTATTTTCTTCGGAGCCGGGCTCGATGGGGGGGGGGGGGGGCTTTCGAGGTGATTTTTTGGTAGCGACTGGGCCCAGGAGGCGGAGTGTTGACCTTTGCCTTCGGTTTGGGTGCTGTGTGTGGTGCAGGGGCAGCAGTACTCACGTGCTGACCCGATGGTATGGAGTTGTCTGCCTCGGATACATTGGCTTTACATTCAGACATGTTTGCCAGCACCATTCATGTAATGGCGCCTCATGCCTGGGGTTAGTGAGAAGCGTGTGTTTACTTCTAGAACATGAAACAAGGCAGATCAAGAATAAAAACATAGGCATCGACAACCAGTGTTATGTGAGGCGCCCAATAGAGGTTTTATTCAAAGGTGACGTTCGAGTCAGCAATTGCAGCCCCCTGCCTAGAGTGTGCTGTCAGTTATCATGAATACATATATTTATTTTAACCTGCAATGTTTGTGATTAAAAGTTGGGATGCATTTGTGAACATAAAGCTTAATGTTGTCACCTGATGAGTAAATGGAGAGGGGCAGAATGTTTGTATCTAGTCTTTATGTGCCAAGACATTGGCATGGAGCATGGTGGTGGTGCCCTGTTCCACTCACTCTCCCTAATCCTAATAACGGTGACCACACTTATTTGTTTGGTAGAGTAAAGGCTGATGTTTAATGGTTACTTTCACGTGCAGGTGATTTGTCATAGTTTCACATTGTGCTGTACATTCAAAGCAATCGTTTTTATCGGTCCCCCATCCCAGTGAACGTTCAGTGGTATCTCCTTCAGATAATCAGGCATACCAGGTGCCTGTCCATTTATGGTAGCTGTTGCTCAGCCAGTCAGGCACACAGGGTGCCCTTCACTTTCGTCGGCCGTGCTTCAATAGTCACCTTCTTACAGCAGCCATGTTTAATTCACCTTCAGGCAATCATCCATGCCGTGTCTTCTTCCAGTGGCAGTTCTTCAATCAGTCAAGCGCTCAGCGTGGATCTGCACTTCCTGTGGCCATGCTTCAATCAGTCAAGCAATCAGGGTGGACCTGCACTTCCTGTGGCCGAGCTTCAGTCACCTTCACTTTGAGCAGGCTAACCACATGACCATACCTCTCCTTAATCATACATTCCAGCTGACCATTCGCTGGTCAAATGGATCCCTTCCCCATCATTTCTGTTTTTTCTCTGTGGCCTGGATTCCTGTGTGCCACCTCTTCCACCGGGCTGGTGGTTGACCTTACAGATGTTGTGGATTTGTTTGTAAGTTGTGTGTAGCAGCTGCCCAGACAACAAGCATTTGCAATGCAATAGGTCTCGTATTTACAAGAGTTTGAGCTATAAATTATTATTAGGAAGATTTGTAAAGCGCCTGGTTACGCGCACCAGCGTGTCCCCGCGCTATGGTAAGTAGAGTAAACAGTCCAAGCAGCCATCACAGTCGACTACCTCCCGTATCGGTGAGTCTTAAGTTTTCTTCTAAAAATGGACTCTGAAGGCTCCAAACGTAGCTCTGTAGGCAGGGCGCTTCACTGCTTAGCGGCCAGATATCTAAAAGACCTGCCCCCCCATTCAAGCCTTCTTTATTTTTGGAGTTTTCAATAGCCCTGTACAGGAGGAACGCAGGTCCCGTATAGGCTCATAACGAGTGACCAGACTCTGTAGCGGGACAGGGGCTTTACCGCTCAGGATACGGTGACACGTGGAGAGAGCCTTGAACTCCACCCTGCTCCTGACAGGAAGCCAATGTAAGGCCTGGAGCGCTGCTTTAGAAGGAGATATCCTAGGGAGCCTCAGAACTAAACGAGCAGCTGCATTTTGCAGCACCTGAAGGCGGTTGATGGCCCTTCCCGTGGCCCCCAGATACAGCAAATTTCCATAATCTAAGCGCGAGGTGACGAGGGCATGCACCAGTGTCCGACGAGCTGTGATAGGCAGAAGGTCCAAGACCTTCCTCAGAGTTTTCAGAACTCCGAAGCATAATCCCACCACCCGGCCAATCTGGGGGCCAAAGGCAAGGTCAACATCAAGCCACACTCCGAGATCCCTTGCTTCCTGGCAGGGGACAGGGGTTTCTCCCAGACAGGGTGGCCACCATGCCGACGACCAGACAGATGGCCCTCCCCCCACCACGAGTACCTCGGTCTTGCTACTGTTTAGTTTTAAACAGTTGGAATGCGTGAGAGGGAGATGACCAACTGCGTGTCGTCAGCATAAGACACAAGGCGCAGGCCATGACTTTCAACAATCGCCGCCAGCGGGGAGACATATAGATTGAACAGAGTTTGGCTCAGGGACGAGCCCTGTGGCACGCCCTGGCCCAAACTAATCTCCCTAGAATAGCATTCTCCCAGACGGACTTGAAAGCATCTGCTTGTCAGGAAGGACTGGATCCATCTAAGCGCTGCTCCCGATACCCCTCCATCATTCAGACAATGTAGCAAGATGGGGTGAGCTACAGTGTCGAATGCTGCGCTTAGGTCCAGAAGGATCAGGGCCATAGTCTGGCCCTCATCCACACCCTGCCATATAGCCTCTACTGCCATAAGTAGTGCTGACTCCGTCGAGTGCCGTGGACGGAAGCCAAACTGAGAATCGTGAAGCAGGGAAGCCTCTTCCACAAAATTCATCAGCTAGAGGTTCACAGTTTTCTCCGCAACCTTCGCCATATATGGCGGGAGAGAAATAGGTCAAAGATTTTCTAACCTATCATAGCTGATATTGGGCTTTTTTTGCAGAGGGAGGACCACTGCCCGTTTCCAGGCAATTGGTACAGTATGGGTCCCAAAGGAGATATCAAGGAGATGACGGATGTACGGCTCTAATACATGCAAACTGCCCATCAGACGTTTGGGCGTAGTAGGGTCCCTAGGAGAGCCTGACTTTATTGATCCGCAGAGTTGGATGAGTGCCTCAGTAGGCAGGGTAGTGAATGTGGTCAGCACCCGCTGATCCCCCCTCACCCTAGTTTTCTCCTCGAACTCAGGGCCTTTGCTAACTTGGCTTGGAAAGGCTGAATAGATATTTGCTACCTTATTAGCAAAAAACTCTGCTATTCGTTTGCAGATGTCCACCGAGCAAAATTCTTCAGGAACTGCCGCAGGCTTCCCAGCCGAAAGCGATTTATATATTAAAAACAATTCCTTCATGGAGTTTTCTGCTTCCCTAATCCTGGTGTCATAATGCGCGTTTTAGCCTTTCTAATTAGTCTGTGATAGATGCGTCTGCTAGCAGCAAAGTCAGCTTTAGCTTGAGTGGCGAAGGCTGTCCTCCACTGTCTTTCTGCGCGTTTACACGCGACCTTGGCCGCCCGCACCTCCTCACTATACCATGGTGCGTTCTCTGAGCACGACCACCCATTTTGGCCAGGACAAGCGGAGCAACACGGTCCAAGGCCTCAGTGATACGCTGATCCAGATTAGTGTTGGCTTTCTCCACATCCCCCCCCCGGGTTACCCCCTACAACAAGTGCCTCATTGAACCTGGCTTGGGAGAAGGTAGCCCATCTCCGACTCGGACGATTTGGTACAGACTGCTCCAGTGACCTGGCTCCCTGAATGTGTATCAAAAAGGGCACCAGATGATGGTCTGACCAAGGGATGGGTACGGGGGTCAGAGCCTCCACCGGTCCCGAGTTGGCGAATATAGGGTCCAGTAAGTGGCCCCGCTGATGGGTGGGATCATTAACTTTCTTCTCAAGCTGAAGTGCACTCATCTCTTGACAGAGGTCCCCGGCCGCCTTGTCCGCAGGGTCATCTAGGTGTAGGTTGAGATTACCCAACACCAGAAACGTATCCGCACGCAAAGCGGCCTCTGTGATACCTTCTACCAGTCTCTCGCCAAATCTCACGACCGGGCCAGGCAGCCTATATATCTAGAGGCCCTTCACTGTATAGCCTCCATTCACCAGAATGGAAAAAGCGCCCGCCTCGCTATCCTTGATCATAATCTGCTCCATATGGCAGTGAAGCCCCTGCTTAGCAACAATGGCTATCCCTCCACCTCTACCTATCAATCTGTCTTGCCTCAGCAGGGTGTGGCCCTCCGGAATAGCTTCAATGGCCTCTGGAGTAGAGTCAGAGTCTAGCCATGTTTCCGTGAGGAAGACTAGATCCCATTGCTTCTCACTGAGGAGATCGTACATATCTAGTTTGTGCTTACGTAGGGACCGAACATTCAGCAAGCCACAAACTAGATCGTGATACTCACTATTTGCCGCATTGGCCAGGTTATAGGTGAATTGGCAATGCCTGCAGCCAGTGTTCTCCTCAACACTCATGCCATGCAGACACGAGCTGCTACAGCTCATATTGCAGAGGGACAGCAAGTCAGCTCTGCTCCAGCGTAAATGTATTCTCGGAGGGGCAGGGGGCAGGGCCCTGGCCCGCACCCGGCCGCGGACGGGCTTAACTTAGGCGCAACTACTTAGGTACAACTTCGGCGTGCCTTCGTCGCGCCCTGCTGCGCTCGTCCGCTGTGCTGCCGATTACACATCCACCTTATATCCCCCCCAGCATCCAAACAACAAGAGCGCTGCCGTGGAAACCGGAAGTAGCTGGCCCGGACCTTCCATGCCCTCTGCTCGAAAGGTGCTAGTCACCGGCGTCAGAACGAGGCGGGAAGGAGGGACGAGACCAGCGCTTCTCCGTACCGTAGCTGCAACTGCCTGCCTTCAGGTAAGAGCCTCAGCAGTGCAGAATGCAGAATGCCCCCAAAACAGTGAGCAACAGTGAAAACTAAAATAAAACAGCACACGGGGGGAGCGTACACGCTCTCGCTCACACAATGCCCCAGACTGAGTTAAAATGAGCTCACACGCTATAGCAATTTAAAAGTTAGCAGAATCACCAATGCGCCGGTAAACGCGCCGTAAAAAGCGGCAGGGACACTGCCACTGTCCACTTACCACCACTTACGACAATGCCTTTTCTTTGTGTGTTGTTTTTAAAAAAGATGCGCTATAACATTTTTTTTAAAAGCATTAGGAGAGAGAGTGTCCGAAAAAGCAATTTGAGAAAATAGTGCTCAGAGGCTGTAATTACAGCCTACTGAGTAACACATGTAATAGGGGGTGTCGCCATAGGAGGTTACAAATTGAGACAAGGCGGGACTAAGAGCGACTACTAAGCCTATGGGCCAATGAACTGCCAAGGTTTACAGTGGACAATGACACAAGCCAATGAAAAACATGGGTAGAGAGTGGGTAGAGCTTCCAGTCTCTACCTAAATACGGCATGCCTCGCAGAGCAGCGCATGCACTGCCGAGGCTTGATCTAAAAAGAAAGAAAGAATAACTCCAATGTAGGCAACTACATCATGGGCCATTGCCTGCTTAATACCGGTGACCACACTTATTTGTTTGGAAGAGTAAAGGCGGATGTTTAATGGTTACTTTCACGTGCAGGTGATTTGTCGTAGTTTCACTTTGTGCTGTACATTCAAAGCAATCGTTTTTATCGGTCCCCCATCCCAGTGAACGTTCAGTGGTATCTCCTTCAGATAATGAGGCCACTATTCACAAAATGGAAGCAATCACATAGGAATAGCTGTCACAACTACACCACAGAGGCAGACATTGCTAGGTATTCAGTGGTTTGTGACCAGATGTATGGTGGCATACCACTGATGTTACGAATCACAAAGAGGAGGGGGGTCCATACACACTGCATTATCCGTGAAGTATGGAATAGTCGCTCAAGACATTTTGGGGCATATTATCAAGAGATATATCGCCGCTTTTTAGGCACATAGCGCAGAAAAAGCGGTGATATTTAATCTCAGTATCATCAAGGACACGTTAACAAGCGTTAGCTCGTATTTCCTTACGATTTTGCATATCAGCGATCAATATTGCTAATGACATGCAAAGTAGGCGTTCCTGAGCTAAACAACATGGGAATGTTCGCCAACATGGCTTCGCAATATTAGCAAGCCATGCAGCAGACCCGCGAAGCGATAATAAAAGTCGTGCTAACCGGGGTTATCGCTGGTATTTAACGCCTGATTAAAACCAGTCTTAGCCATCTTGACAATGGGAGGTGGATTGTCAGGCTGATGCCCACACCTGCCTAAAAGCAAGCTGTACATTAGCGCTGTGAAATCATCGCTGGATTTCACGCGCTATTCCTGAGAATCGCCCTTTATCACTAGAATTACATTGCCTGTTAGCAAAACGTTGTTAATACATCGCTAACACAGTGATGTAATCCAGCAATGGAGTAAATCGTGTTAAGAGTGATTTGCGATAATTATCGTATCTCCTTGTTAACATGCCGCACCATGAGATGGAAATACTTTTCTCACTAAAAAAGCATTTTTAGTACATTGGGACTCCTGTCTGTTTTTGCGGTAGCAAATGCTTTCATTTTGTGAATTGCTGGCTTTGTGACTGTGAAAACACTTTTTAGATGAGGTCCTAAATCATTTTAAGGATGGCTTTAGGTCTGATTCTTGTTGCCACTTGTCTAAAGGATGCCCCTTTTTAGGTCTCGCCTGTCGATGCGCATGCGCATCGAGCAAGCGAGACTATGGGGGCTTATCCACTCTTTATCCACTGCAAGGAATCGTGGCGATTCCTTGCAGTGCCCGTGACTTTTAAGCTCAATGCGCATGCGCATTGAGCTTAAACGCGCGTGCACGTCCGTCTTGTTTTACCCGCTCCGCCCCCTCCCCTTCCCGCCGTGTCGCATTTCTCCTCCCCCCCTCCCCTCTCTTCCCTCCGTCTTGTTTATTTTACCCGCTCCGCCCCCTCCCCTTCCCGCCGTGTCGCATTTCTCCTCCCCCCTCCCCTCTCTTCCCTCCGTCTTGTTTATTTTACCCGCTCCGCCCCCTCCCCTTCCCGCCGTGTCGCATTTCTCCTCCCCCCTCCCCTCTCTTCCCTCCGTCTACACGTTTATTCAGCATATGAGGAGGAGCGCAAGTAACAGGTCATCACTTCAAGGAGTTCACTTTCGACTGTCACTACATACTTGCATAGTGGAACTAGGACTATATCCCAGTCAGAGTCCATGACTTTGTTACTAGGTATCTCCAAACACCCCCACCCCACCACCACAGTTTTATATAAAGCAAACTCAACCCGAAAGTATTGGAGGGCTGTAAATGACCACATTACACAATGGCACGTTCATGTATAGGTCCGGGGAATTTAAGATATTTGCGCAGCAGCAGGGTGTTCAGCCGAGACTCGAACTTGAGTTCCCCTTCCCCGCTCTCCATTTCTTATCCTGGACGACGAGCAGCATCTTTCTAACCAGCCAGACACTAAACAGGTAGTCGCCGCCCGGGCCCATGATGATAACTCACCTCAGGCTAGAGACGAGACTCCGACCGACTAACTAAACATCGTTCCCTATCAGATGGGCGTTACTCTGTGAGACAGTAAGAGGCTGAAACGAACAAACGCAATTCTCCAAAGCCAATCAGCACTTCCGAATTTGAAAGCCGCACTAGGATTGGTTAAAGTATCTCCAATAAACCAATCCCATTTCAACTCAAATGTTATACCGCGCACTCCCGGGCTATGTTAAACCGTCCGATTAGACGTTTTGCGACCCGGAAGTACTACAAGTACGCACAAATGAAACCAGTTAAAAGATCAACTGCAGACGATGGACACAAGACTAGAGTCACCGGCAGTCCGCGTAAGTAGCGGGCAGGTGTTTACCATACCATCTCTTTCGATTGGAGAGCACTTACAACATTACCGCCCTCCCCCAACTGGTCTCCTTATCTCTTTTCGTTAGGGACTGTCATAACCATTCTGGTCCCGCCATCATTACTGATAAGGCACCATATATACTACGTTCCTTCTATACCTTCTAAGTTTTCAGACTGCTCATTTGCGGCATTTGAATGCTTTCATCGTACGTATGTGTGCACTTGATAGAGAAATTTGTCTAGAGCCCATGCTCTAGAATCGGCAAGAAAAACCGACTGATAACTTTGTAGTACCTGCGTGGAGTTGAAATACACACATACCCTTCAAATGTCATATATTCACATACTTAAACTACTGGAAATGAGGCATCATGTTACAAGGGTACATACATTTTTTGGTAGGGGGAGATTAAATGATTTGCCCAGAATCACAGGCTGTTAAGCCAACACTTAACACCAAGACTGGAACTTGGTTCCCTATGGCCAAAGTGGGTAGCTCTGACTGTTATGCCACATCCTCCTTTTGAAATGACTTGTAGCTTAGGCGCAAGAGCTGTCTACTTGGGAATGGGAAAGGCTCAAATTGTCAAGCCTGCAGGCTCGGAACCCTCTCACCCTCACACCCCCTCACCCTCACACACCCTCACCCTCACCCTCAACCCCTCAAACTCACCCTCACTCACCCTCAACCCCTCACCCACCCTCACTCACCCTGACCATCACTCACCCTCAACCCCTCACTCACCCTCAACCCCTCACTCACCCTCACCCTCAACCCCTCACCCTCAACCCCTCACTCACCCTCAACCCCTCACTCACCCTCACCCTCAACCCCTCACTCACCCTCAACCCCTCACCCTCACTCACCCTCACTCTCAACCCCTCACCCTCACTCACTCACCCTCAACCCCTCACCATCAACCCCTCACTCACCCTCACTCTCACTCAGCCTCAACTACTCCCCCTCACCCTCACTCACCCAAAACCCCTCACCCTCACCCTCACTCACCCTCAACACCTCACTCACCCTCACCCTCACCCTCACTCACCTTCACTCACCCTCAACACCTCACCCTCAACCTCAACCCCTCACCCTCACTCACCCTCAACACCTCACCCTCAACACCTCACCCTCACTCACCCTCACCCTCACACAGTGCAATAGTTCTCAGACCATTTCAGTTAGAGCTTTTAGAAATGTTTATGGCTTTTTTTATTTGTAATACTTTAGCATTGGCTACAGGAAACAAAAATGCTAAACATTTACAAAAAAACCCATAAACAATTCTAAAAGCACTAACTCTAATGGTGCGAGACCTATTGCATTTCCAATGCTTGTTTGTAAGTCTTCCCCTGTTGCAGAGTTAATTGATTAGCTTGAGCCTTCTTTTACCATCATGCGAGCGTGCAGCCACTCCAATGCTTACAATTGATAGCTGTAAATTCATTGCTTAATTTGAACTGGTGCTTGCAGGTAGAGCCTACCAACACTCATTTTTACTAACCAGCACTTACTTTTCCTCATAAGACTTTTACCCAGAGCAAGAGACAGAAAAACACGAAATGGGGAAAGGAGGAGGAAGACAAAGTTGGAAAAACAGTGACAAATTGAGAAAGCAAGGACGAAAGTGGGCTTCTGAGAAAAAATACTTTTTGCACTGGAACTTGTTATTTTACAAATTAAGTACTTTGTTTATTCATGTATTCTAGTAATTGTTTGAAAGAAGCTAAAGCACATGCAAAGAGTAGGTAAGGCCTTATTAAGGCACATAGAATAGGCATTATTTGTCACTGAATGTAACATTTTTGTGTGTGTCAGATAGTTAAAAATCAAATTGTAATTCCACTGTTACAAATGGATTCTACTATTTCTTGTCATGTGAGGTTTTGGACATATGACTATGTAAGTAAGTAAGATAGCTCAGTGGACAAATGCATCCATATAATGCTGCATGTGCAACCTAATGCCATTGGCAGCTCCACACAATCTTTCACTGAAATGTGAAATGTTTAACGCCAGTAATGAAAGCCTAGAGATGTGGTACTTCTCAAAGGGTGCTCTATATGCTTCCTGTTTATTTAAAAGACCGGGTGGGGACAGCAAACCCCCTACGACTTAAGTAAAAATATCACATGAAACCAATAGACCACTTTAGATACTAGATATGTGCGCCAAGTTACAAAAGGACGTTTCTAAATAGCATTCCAAAAGGTGTTCAAGAAATCTTAAGCAAGGAACCGGATCAACTAGAACCATTTGCAACTGGTGAACTCTATCTTCCACCAGGCACATTATGATAAAGAACGTCAGCAGCACTTCTGCTAGAATTGAACTGGCCAGCATATAAAACAAGCATTGGCATAGCCAATAGGTCTCACCTTTGTGACCTTATAAGTGTTTAGCGAGGCAACAGTTGATGTTGTTGCACCAAGGATATTGTGCTGGATAACTAAACACTTAGAAGGTCCCAAAGGCGAGACCTATTGGCTATGCCAATGCTTGTTTTAGGTGCCGATGTGTCTCAGCTGCGACATGTTGCATCAATTCCGTACATTTGCTCGGCTCCAATAGTTTGGTCGGCCCCATGAGGGGCAATGGACGTAGCAATGGCAGTTTTGATGTCATAATTGCTGCACAGGAATTGATGGCTTTGATGGCTGTGTGTCCCCTCCAGGTCTACCTTTATAGCCTAGAGCCCAACTGACTCGGTCAGAGTTTCATCGTGTCTGAGCTCGAGGCACACTCTCAGTGTTGGCCAGGACCTGCAGGTTGTGGCGCACCAAGATGGAGTGGAGAGGGCAGCAGTATAAGGGTTTTATGTACATGAGGGTCTGCGGACCTTGTGAAATCACAGCCCTTCGAGGGGTCTTCGTCCTTGGACCGGATAATGTTGCTGTGGGTTCTTTGAGGAGTTTAGCGGCCTGCACCGATAGTTCATCTTAGTCCTGCTCCTCGCGTTGGTCACCGCCATCGGATGTGAAGTAGTGCAGACTGCACAACATGAACCCACCCTCACCTGCAAAATAATTTTCTTTCTTGTCGCTGAAATGGACTTGCTGTTCCTCATCTGCTGAGAATTCTGCGTCTGCCACCATCTCTATGTTATGAGCTAGGCGCCGGTGGCGTCAAGATCATAGTTTTCTTCTTTATGAACAGGCTGCAGGCAGTTCAGTCATTTGTTGTGCTCCCGCGACCGGCAGAGGTTGCAGGTGTCATGTGGATTGGAGCATGCGCACTTTGCCCCGTACTGAGGGCTCTTTCTGAACTTTTTTTTTTTTAATCTTCCATTACCGGGAGCTGAGCATACTTAACGGTACAGAGGAAGGGATATACGAGATAAAGCTGCTTCAATTGCTGAAGCAATGATGCTCGCCAGACAAAAAGCCAACGTCTGACTAAGTAGAGGCAGAGTAGGATTCGTGGAACGTTGATTAGGAACTGCTATGAGTCCTTATCGCATCAAAAGGCCGCGAGTGCTGGACGTTGCACAGAGGTCCAGCGCAAACCGTCCAAACCCAATGGAGGCGTTGAACATGGGAATTCTGGAAGAGGAGGAGTCTCAAAGTCATGCCAGCAATAAAAAAATACTTCTTTGAGAAAAACAGTTTGTAGAGTCTGAGCCCAAAACTAGATGGCAGGTGCGTGCACAGCATGCGTTTGTCGCCAACACATGCTATGAATATCAGCATTTTAGTGAGTATCTTGAAATCGCTTACCAGCACCCTGTGTTTCAGGCAATGGTGCGGGCAAGAAAAGTATTCAAAACCTATATGCATGTTAACCCTAGACCCAGAGACCCTACTAATCCCATATCAAGGGGATTTACTTTCCTCACAGACATGGTTCTTTGAGACAAAGGTAAAAGAGAAATTTCATAACCTTGGACATTGTGCGACAAGTCTGAACACTGACAATTTATAAGAACTCCTGCGCAGCCAAGTAGGTCTCAGAGGGCAAGTAATAAAATTTCTTTTGACATGAAGAAAGTCGAAATATGCTTTCTTTTGGTTTCTTGAGGGTCAGTGTCGTGTGCAGTGCCCCCAGCATCTGCCACGTTTGCAACGCCCTCCACATATTCCACGCACACAGTGCCTTCATTACCATGTGCCACGCATGCAATGCTCTCGGCTTGCACAGCCCAGCTGTGCTTGGAACCTTCCTGGTACATTAGCCATACCTGTTTGCTGAATCCAATAGGTAAACTGGAGCCACTGGTCGCCCGGCTCATGGGTGCCACAACTGCCACCCTGGTGGGGGATGGTGCAGACTGCCTCTTTTTTGGTGGTAATGCAGGTGGAGGACTGAGGAAAAAAACAAAAAGAAATGTTAAGTAAATTAAACAAAAAAAGATGCACAAATATAGGTAAAACAGACCCTTAAGTAAAGCATCAACAGAACTTTGTCAACTTTGCTGTGGTTGAACTCACCCAGGTTCTCTCTTTGGCCTTCTCTGTCAATGTGTCATGGGTCTGAAGCTGCTTTTACACGTGGGTATAATAAAGTAATCCCTGCCTATCCTGGGGGAGTAATAGAAAACCCCACCTCTCCAAACTCGAGGGTGGTTTCTAGGATAATACAAAAATAACTTTTTTAACTCCCATCAGTCATCCAGGGTCTGTCATCCAGGGTTAACCTAACAGAGTCGCTAAGTTGATTATCGGGTATGATTCCTCTGTCTTTGTCAAGGAGAAGGAACAAAACAGACAAGCTCACCAATATCTGACCAGGCCTACTGGTGGGCGTGCCGTACTGCCTCAGCCTGACTCCCTTCTTTTGGCGTGGACCTCCACCTACAGACCAAAACCCCCTTCTTCTGGCGTGGACCCCCACCTACAGACCATGACGCCCTTCTTTTGGCAATGACCTCCACCTACAGACCTTGACCCTCTTCTTCTGGCGTGGACCTCCACCTTCAGACCATGAACCCCTTCTTCTGGCGTGGACCTCCACCTACAGACCATGACCCGCTTCTTTTGGCATGGACCTCCACCTACAGACCACAACACTCTTCTTCTGGCGTGGACCTCCACCTACAGACCAGGACCCCCTTCTTTTGGTATTGACTCCACCTACAGACCATGACCCTCTTGTTCTGGCGTGGACCTCCACCTACAGCTCCATGAACCCCTTATTTTGGTATTGACCTCCACCTACAGACCATGACCCTCTTCTTCTGGCGTGGACCACCACCTATAGACCATGACCCCCTTCTTTTGGGGTGGACCTCCACCTACAGACCATGACCCTCTTCTTCTGGCGTGGACCTCCACCTACAGACCATGACCCTCTTCTTCTGGCGTGGACCTCCACCTACAGACCATGAACCCCTTCTTTTGGGGTGGACCTCCACCTACAGACTAGGACCCCCTTCTTTTGGAATTGACCTCCACCTACAGACCATGACCCTCTTCTTCTGGCGTGGACCTCCACCTACAGACCATGACCCCCTTCTTTTGGTATTGACCTCCACCTACAGACCATGAACCCCTTCTTTTGGCATGGACCTCCACCTACAGACCATGACCCCCTTCTTTTGGTATTGACCTCCACCTACAGACCATGACCCTCTTCTTCTGGCGTAGACCACCACCTACAGACCATGAACCCCTTCTTTTGGCATGGACCTCCACCTACAGACCATGACCCCCTTCTTTTGGTATTGACCTCCACCTACAGACCATGACCCTCTTCTTCTGCCATGGACCTCCACCTACAGACACTAAACTCATACAGCGGCAAGGCACTGCACTGCTGCGTTACAATCAGGATGGAAATTATATGAGTTTGATCTATGACAAACTTCTTCAAAGCAATCCAAAAAGCCAAATAAACGACATTTTTTTGGGAGAAAAGTCGATGGTTTTTAAACAAAGGAGAAACCCGGAATAAGTCCTCCACTTGCCACAGCTAACCAAAAAAAAACAAATGTGTGGGCAAGCTTTTTGGGCAGGTGCATTTTATGCCATACCCAAAAATTGGCAGTGAACCCAACAGTTAACTAATTTAACAGCAATAACATGCACCCTGCTCATGACCAAAGGGCGCCTTCGGAATCATTTGACTGCCTAGGGTGTTTGTACTCAAGCCGCCTTCGGAATCATGCCTTCAACACACCCAATACCGCCTTTGGAGAGCTCACTCAACATACAAATAAGAATGAATTCTAAAGAGCTGAAGAAGCCATGGAGTGGCTAGAGATCTAGACCTGTTTTCAACCACTCGGATCCCAGGGAGTGGGGGCTTTGGGGGGGCCTCCTCATCCTCATCCGCAGCAGGTAGCTCTTCGACGGGTGGTGCGGCTGGGCTGGACTTGTTCAGAATTTCCATCTCTCGCTCAGTCAGAGGCAGATCCGTTGTGCTGCAGATACTGAAGGAGAAGAGAGGATTCATGTTCAAGCACGCCAAGACATCTGCATAGGCAAACAGGCAGCTGCACAAAGAATGGGGTTCATCCACTGAGCCCATGCTAGAGGCTGGAGAACAGAACCACTGAAGGCAAAGAGGCTCTGAATTAAGAACTGCATTGACACCGCTCCTTGCCATCCGGCCTGTGGCTTACACCAGGCTTAGAGAAGCAGAAAAAGAAGAAATCATCGGTTTCTAAAATGCAGTCAAAATGGCTTGCAATCCTTGTATGTAAATCTATCTCCAATTGTCTTACTACAGTCGAGCTGTGATCTCATTGGTCACATGCAAGACGAAAATGACATTTCGACTCTAATGTAATAGCTATTCAGTAGTTAAACGTAAAGCCTGCTGGTAGAAGTCACCAGACCGTGTCTAAGCCCGGTCCCAGAGAAGAATTAAAAGTGCTCTAAACAGTGAAATGCGGAGCTAGCTTTTCAGTTATTATCGATTTACCCTCTGAAAAGGAAGTTATCCGTTCATAAATTTACTTCTAAGGTAATATGCTTATTTATTGCAAAGGCTGGATTTCATCAGAAGAACTCAGAAATTAATATATATGTTACTGCACATTCAAAGTGTTTAAACTATATTTTGCAACCAATAACAGGCAGCACATCACGTTACTTCTTTTGACAGTACAGATTTCACGTTTGTTCAATGTATCTGCAATTACAGCTATAGTTCATAAAAAAGCATGCAAAACAGGGTTGGGAAATGATGGATAGAGTGACCATATATTATGAGGAAATAAATGCCCACCACCACAGCTTACACAAGGACATTCCTAGTCAACATTTTGTTCTGTGATTTTATAGGGAGCTCAGTTTTTGGACTCTTTCCTCTATGTGGTCAAGGAAATCCCCAGTGACTTGTCGTAGCCTTTAACAAATGGTCAGGACTCATCTCATATCCAGCATTAAAGCTTTCACCGGGAAAAGGACTCTAGCGGAAACCATCACTCACAGATATCAAGGTGAAGACACACAGACAGGACTATCCCACACAGATATCAAGGTGAAGACACACAGACAGGACTATCCCACACAGATATCAAGGTGAAGGCACACAGACAGGACTATCCCACACAGATATCAAGGTGAAGACACACAGACAGGACTATGTCAAATGTCAAATAATTTATATAGCGCGCTACATACCCAGAGGGTCTCAAGGCGCTTGAGGAAGGGTGGGGAATTACTTGTCGAATATCCAAGTTTTAAGTTGCTTTCTGAATGCTAGGTGGTTCTGAGTGAGGCGAAGGTGAGTGGGAATTGAGTTCCAGGTTTTAGCTGCCAAGTAGGAGAAGGATCTTCCTCCCATGGTGGTTTTGTTGATGCGAGGTACAGCAGCAAGGGCTTGGTTGGAGGAGCGTAGTTGGCGGGAGGGGGTGTAGAAGGAAAGTCGTGTGTTGAGGCATTCGGGTCCAAGTTCGTAGAGTGCTTTGTGTGCGTGGGTTAGGAGGCGGAATGTTATCCTCTTATTGACGGGGAGCCAGTGGAGGTTTTTCAGGTGACTAGAAATGTGGTCTTTACGCGGGATGTCTAGTATGAGTCTGGCTGATGCGTTCTGGATGCGTTGGAGTTTTTTCTGAAGTTTTGCGATGGTACCGGCGTATAGGGTGTTACCGTAGTCCAGGCGGCTCGTGACCAATGCGTGGGTGACCGTTTTTCTAGTTTCGGTGGGGATCCAGCGAAATGTTTTTTGAGCATGCGAAGGATGTTGAAGCAAGATGATGAGACGGCGTTGACTTGTCTGTTCATCGAGAGTGAGGAGTCCAGGATGATGCCCAGGTTCCGTGCGTGGTCCGTCGGGATGGGTGCTTTTCCAAGGGCCTCTGGCCACCAAGAGTCATCCCAGGCGGAGGGGGAGGTACCTAAGATAAGGACTTCTGTTTTGTCCGAGTTCAGTTTCAGACGGCTGTGCTTCATCCAATCGGCTACTTCTTTCATTCCTTCATGTAGGTTGGTTTTGGCGGTGTTCGGGTCTTTGGTGAGTGAGAGGATCAGTTGAGTGTCATCAGCGTAGGAGATGATGTTGAAGTTGTGTTGGTGTGCGATGGTTGCGAGGGGGCTCATGTATACGTTAAAGAGAGTGGGGCCGAGTGAAGATCCTTGTGGCACGCCGCAAATGAGTTCAGTGGCCTCTGATTTGAATGGTGGGAGGCGGACTCTCTGAGTTCTTCCGGTAAGGAACGAGGTGATCCATTCCAGTGCTTTTCCTTGGATTCCGATGTTTCTGAGGCGTTGTAGGAGGGTGCTGTGACAGACTGTGTCGAAGGCTGCGGAGAGGTCAAGGAGGATGAGGGCGACTGTCTCCATTGTCCAGTAGAGTTCGAATGTCGTCTGTTGCTGCGATGAGTGCGGTCTCAGTGCTGTGTTTTGCTCGGAAGCCGGACTGTGAGGGGTCGAGGGATTTGTTGGTTTCGAGAAAGGCGGCGAGCTGGTTGTTGACAGCTTTCTCGATGACTTTGGCCGGGAATGGTAGGAGTGAGATGGGGCGGTAGTTTTTGAGTTCGGTGGGGTCAGCTGTGGGTTTTTTCAGAAGGGCGCTGAGTTCGGCGTGTTTCCAGCTTTCCGGGAAGGTGGCGGAGTTGAGGGAGCAGTTGATGACGTCTCAGAGATGTGGTGCTACGATGGAGTCTGCTTTGTTGAAGATGTGGTGAGGGCATGGGTCTGTGGGGGATCCTGAGTGAATGGAGTTCATCAAGCGGATGGTGTCCTCAGTGGAGATAGGGTTCCAGTCATTAAGGATGTTCAAGGGGGGTGAGGGTACGGCAGAAGGTTGGGAGGGTTGGTCTCCGGGTTGGTTGTCGAAACTGTTGTGGATGTCTGCGATTTTGTTGTGGAAGAACGAAGCTAGGGAGTCGCAAAGGGTTTGAGAGGGAGTGATGTCGTTGGAGTTGGCTGAGGGGTTGGTAAATTCTTTGACGATGTTGAATAATTCCTTGCTGTTGCGGGCATTGTTGTCTAGTCGGTCTTTGAATGCGGCTTTTTTGGCAGTCCGGATCAGTTGGTGGTGTGTGCGGGTGGCGTTTTTGAAGGTGTACTTGGTGCTGGTGTTTGGGTCTTTTTTCCATGCCTTCTCAAGGGAGCGACAGTTTCTTGGATTTCTTAAGATCATCGTTGAACCAGGGGGCGTTTTTGCTGCCTAGTTTGATTTGATGTTTTTTCAAAGGTGCTAGGTTGTCGGCGCTGTTGGTGAGCCATTGAGTGAGGTTAATGGCTGCTTGGTTGGGGTTCGAAGAGTGGGCAGGGGGGTTTTGAAGAAGCGATGAGGAGATCTGGTCGATGGTGATTTTGTTCCAGTTTCTTCGCAGGGTAGGTTGAGGATGGTTGTGGGTTGTGGTCTTTTTGTAGACAAAGTGAACGCAGCTGTGGTCTGTCCAATGGAGAACTGTGGTGTGACTGAAGGAGATATGTTTGCTGGATGTGAAGATGGGGTCGAGTGTGTGACCTGCGTAGTGAGTGGAGGTGTTAACAAGTTGTTTGAGTCCAAGGTTGGCGAGATTGTCCAGAAGGGTGGTGGCGTTGCTGTCGTTGCTCTTCTCCAGGTGAAAATTGAGGTCTCCCAGTAGAATGTAGTCCTTGGAGGGGAGGGCGTGTGGGGTGATAAAGTCAGTGATGTCATCACTGAATTGTGCACGGGGTCCAGGTGGCCTGTAGAGGAGGGTGCCTCTGAGTGTGGTCTTGGGGTCGGTGTGGATCTGGAAGTGAAGGTGTTCGGCGCTAGCGAGGTTGACGTCTGAGCTGGTTGAGATGCGGATGGAATTCTTGTGGACGATAGCGATGCCTCCTCCTGTTTGCTTGGTGCGGTCCTTACGGATGATCTTGTAGCCTTCCGGGATGGCAATGGTGATGTCTGGGGCTGAGGAGGCGTTCATCCATGTTTCTGTTAGGAAGGCGACGTCCGGAGCGATGGTGTCTAGTAGATTCCAAAGGTCGATGGCGTGTTTGTGGACCGAGCGGGTGTTGAGCAGGATACATTTTAGGTGGCTGGCGTCAGATCTCTGTTTGGTGTTCGTGGATGTGGGGTTGGACTTGGTGCTGTCATACTTGCAGGAGTTGCATGAGAAGGGTCCATGGGTGTGTCCAGGAGCGGTTTGGGCGCAGTTGGGGAGTCGGCCGGGGTTTAGAGCTAAGAGGGTGGAGGTGTCGTATGTAATGCGGGCGGGGTGGGTGGTACGGGGGCCAGGGGGTCTGGCGCTGGGCGCGGTCCAGGCGCAGACGGGCTTACCTTTGGCGCACCTTCGGCGCGACCGCTGCGCGTGACCGCTGCGCGGATGTGCATCTGTCATAAGTGGATAGTGGATAGGGGAGGGGCGAGGGAGGGTCAGCAGGGAAGGCGGGAGCGGGGTGGAGACCCGGGCAGGGCGAGACAATAACAACAAACAACAAAATGGCCGGCGGCCTTACACGGAGTTGTACTATAGTTAAGCAATGGCACAGTGCAGAACGACTATTATTATAATGCAAGCCAGCAGTACAAATGTCCAATTACAGTGAGAGCAGCGGGGGTGCGCTATCGAGATACAAAGCAATTATGCAAATTCGGCAATATCGGTAACTCCAGCGGGGGTGCGCTATTAATATGCTAATAAACAGCACAAATACGGCAATATCGGTCAGCTATCTCAATGAGAGCAGCGAGGGTGCGCTGAGATACCAGGCTGTGAGGTGAGGCGAGGCATGTCAGGGAGCAGCGTGCTGGAGCAACCGCGTCAGCAGATAGCAGGTGAAGGCACACAGACAGGACTAT
Source organism: Lissotriton vulgaris (assembly GCF_964263255.1). Taxonomy (NCBI): domain Eukaryota; kingdom Metazoa; phylum Chordata; class Amphibia; order Caudata; family Salamandridae; genus Lissotriton; species Lissotriton vulgaris. The sequence goes on along the minus strand of NC_141693.1, from coordinate 1,999,956,184 downwards.
CCCACACAGATATCAAGGTGAAGGCACACAGACAGGACTATCCCACATAGACATCAAGGTGAAGACACAAAGACATGAGTATCCCACACATATATAAAGGTGAAGGCAAACAGACAGGACTATCCCACACAGACATCAAGGTGAAGACACACAGACAGGACTATCCCACACAGATATCAAGGTGAAGGCACACAGATATCAAGGTGAAGGCACACAGACCGGACTATCCCACACAGACATCAAGGTGAAGACACACAGACAGGACTATCCCACACAGACATCAAGGTGAAGACACACAGACAGGACTATCCCACAAAGACATCAAGGTGAAGACACACAGACAGGACTATCCCACACAGACATCAAGGTGAAGGCACACAGACAGAACTGGTTCCCTTCAAGAAAGAACATGCAGAATGTCCTCAGTCACCCACCTGTCAGCTTTGCACGCAGGTAGACTGGGTTTGGTGGCACTTGTTGGTGATGGGTGTTCTTGTTTTTCTATCATCAGCCTGACCAGCTCCTAATAAGAAAAAGAGGAAAAGAAGCTGGTAAAACAAATGCCCGTTGACTGCCCGCAGCTTTACACCAAATGTGGGACAGGTTCTCGGTCCCGTCCCTGCTCAGTGACCATCCAACAGCCCCCCTTCCAGGCAGCTCCAGCTGTTGGTGAGGGCTTTACTTGGTAGGCGTAGTGCGGCCAGTGTTTGCGTTGTTCACACTGGGTGTGGATACAGAAGAATCCATGGGTACCTACGTGTCTTTAAAGCCCCTTCTCTTTGCAGTCTCAAAGGGAAGGCTCCAATCGGAGTTATCGGTCATAAAAGCAGTTTTACCACATCATCGGTATGAGCTGGTGCGGTGCAAAACCGACAAAGAACATCGCTTGGAGTCTCTCTGATGCACTGAAACCTGCAAAATATATACGTTTCTGAAGCTGGCGACTGGTAGAGCTGCAGCAGGAGAAAAATCAACAGAATGTGATACCCCTGGCTCAATTTATATCAGTGTCCTTTTCATCTGCACTTTGAAGATATCAGTGGCAAAAAAAGGTAAAATAAAACAAATGTTTAATTTCACTCTTTCCTGTGTGTAAGGAACGTCAGACTAAAAGGAACAGAGCTTGAAAGACGGGGAATTGTCAGTGCTCTGCACTTGCTTGAACACACAAGTCCATGGACAAGTTTCTGTGAGGCTCCCGGTGTCCCCCTGGGATACTAGACCGTACCCATAATCATCACACGCGTCAACAATCCTCCTAGTATGAGATTCCTATGACCTTCTTGGACACTGGAACCCGCACCTTACGATAAATAAGTCAAGCCGTCTGTGTGCGTGGCTTCAGGTGTCCACCTGGGATACTAGAACTTACACATGATCATCACACACGTCAACGGTCCTCCTTGCATGAGATTCCCATGTCCTTCTTGGACACTGGAACCTGCACCTTGTGACAAACAAGTCAAGCCGTCTGTTTGTGGGGCTTCCAGTGTCCACCTGGGATACACCCCTTTTTTAAATAACAGTATTGCATGTGATGAGTGGTGTTTATTTTGTTCTTTCGCCATTGCACTGGTGAAGCCCACTCAACTAGTCCATGCTTCAGTGACGCCCACTCCCGAATCCCTGCTTCAGTGACGCCCACTCCCGAATCCCTGCTTCAGTGACGCCCACTCCCAAGTCCATGCTTCAGTGAAGTCCATTCTTGTGTCTGTGCTTCAGTGACGCCCACTCCCGAGTCGGTGCTTCAGTGACGCCCACTCCCGAGTCCGTGCTTCAGTGACGCCCACTCCCGAGTCCGTGCTTCAGTGACGCCCACTCCCAAGTCCATGCTTCAGTGAAGTCAATTCTTGTGTCTGTGCTTCAGTGACGCCCACTCCCGAGTCGGTGCTTCAGTGACGCCCACTCCCGAGTCCGTGCTTCAGTGACGCCCACTCCCGAGTCCGTGCTTCAGTGACGCCCACTCCAGAGTCCGTGCTTCAGTGACGCCCACTCCCGAGTCCGTGCTTCAGTGAAGTCCATTCTTGTGTCTGTGCTTCAGTGACGCCCACTCCCGAGTCGGTGCTTCAGTGACGCCCACTCCCGAGTCCGTGCTTCAGTGACGCCCACTCCCGAGTCCGTGCTTCAGTGACGCCCACTCCCAAGTCCATGCTTCAGTGAAGTCCATTCTTGTGTCTGTGCTTCAGTGACGCCCACTCCCGAGTCGGTGCTTCAGTGACGCCCACTCCCGAGTCCGTGCTTCAGTGACGCCCACTCCCGAGTCCGTGCTTCAGTGACGCCCACTCCCGAGTCCGTGCTTCAGTGACGCCCACTCCCGAGTCCGTGCTTCAGTGAAGTCCATTCTTGTGTCTGTGCTTCAGTGACGCCCACTCCCGAGTCCGTGCTTCAGTGACGCCCACTCCCGAGTCGGTGCTTCAGTGACGCCCACTCCCGAGTCGGTGCTTCAGTGACGCCCACTCCAGAGTCGGTGCTTCAGTGACGCCCACTCCCGAGTCGGTGCTTCAGTGACGCCCACTCCCGAGTCGGTACTTCAGTGACGCCCACTCCTGAGTCGGTGCTTCAGTGACGCCCACTCCAGAGTCGGTGCTTCAGTGACGCCCACTCCCGAGTCCGTGCTTCAGTGACGCCCACTCCCGAGTCGGTGCTTCAGTGACGCCCACTCCCGAGTCCGTGCTTCAGTGACGCCCACTCCCGAGTCCGTGCTTCAGTGACGCCCACTCCCGAGTCCGTGCTTAAGCGAAGCCCACTCCCGAGTCCGTGCTTCAGTGACGCCCACTCCTGAGTCCGTGCTTTAGTGAAGTAAAATCAGGAATAACTATGTCCACAGTGCATTTTCGAGGCTAGCCTCGACAGGCTTTGAAGGAGAAGGAGCGAGTCAATCCGCAGGACCTTGGAGTTAATTATGAAAATCGAAAACCTTTGATGTAAAGTTGCTTCGTTCATCTACGGGATGGAACAGTAAGCTGCAGAATCACAACAGAAATGAGTCAAGGTACTCCAGTGCTTTTAACGCCACAACGTCCGAGCAGGATCTAGAGCATGAGCCGATGGCGGAAGAAAACAATCTGAGATTGAGCTGTTGTGCTGATGCACTCCGGAACAAGGGAGGAGTCACAACAGGCCTTCAATGGGTCCAGTGACGCCCACTCCCGAGTCCGTGCTTCAGTGACGCCCACTCCCGAGTCCGTGCTTCAGTGACGCCCACTCCCGAGTCCGTGCTTCAGTGAAGTCCATTCTTGTGTCTGTGCTTCAGTGACGCCCACTCCCGAGTCGGTGCTTCAGTGACGCCCACTCCCGAGTCGGTGCTTCAGTGACGCCCACTCCCGAGTCCGTGCTTCAGTGACGCCCACTCCCGAGTCCGTGCTTCAGTGACGCCCACTCCCGAGTCCGTGCTTCAGTGACGCCCACTCCCGAGTCCGTGCTTCAGTGACGCCCACTCCCGAGTCCGTGCTTAAGCGAAGCCCACTCCCGAGTCCGTGCTTCAGTGACGCCCACTCCTGAGTCCGTGCTTTAGTGAAGTAAAATCAGGAATAACTATGTCCACAGTGCATTTTCGAGGCTAGCCTCGACAGGCTTTGAAGGAGAAGGAGCGAGTCAATCCGCAGGACCTTGGAGTTAATTATGAAAATCGAAAACCTTTGATGTAAAGTTGCTTCGTTCATCTACGGGATGGAACAGTAAGCTGCAGAATCACAACAGAAATGAGTCAAGGTACTCCAGTGCTTTTAACGCCACAACGTCCGAGCAGGATCTAGAGCATGAGCCGATGGCGGAAGAAAACAATCTGAGATTGAGCTGTTGTGCTGATGCACTCCGGAACAAGGGAGGAGTCACAACAGGCCTTCAATGGGTCCAGTGACGCCCACTCCCGAGTCCGTGCTTCAGTGACGCCCACTCCCGAGTCCGTGCCTCAGTGACGCCCACTCCCGAGTCCGTGCTTCAGTGAAGTCCATTCTTGTGTCTGTGCTTCAGTGACGCCCACTCCCGAGTCGGTGCTTCAGTGACGCCCACTCCCGAGTCCGTGCTTCAGTGACGCCCACTCCCGAGTCCGTGCTTCAGTGACGCCCACTCCCGAGTCGGTGCTTCAGTGACGCCCACTCCCGAGTCCGTGCTTCAGTGACGCCCACTCCCGAGTCCGTGCTTCAGTGACGCCCACTCCCGAGTCCGTGCTTAAGCGAAGCCCACTCCCGAGTCCGTGCTTCAGTGACGCCCACTCCTGAGTCCGTGCTTTAGTGAAGTAAAATCAGGAATAACTATGTCCACAGTGCATTTTCGAGGCTAGCCTCGACAGGCTTTGAAGGAGAAGGAGCGAGTCAATCCGCAGGACCTTGGAGTTAATTATGAAAATCGAAAACCTTTGATGTAAAGTTGCTTCGTTCATCTACGGGATGGAACAGTAAGCTGCAGAATCACAACAGAAATGAGTCAAGGTACTCCAGTGCTTTTAACGCCACAACGTCCGAGCAGGATCTAGAGCATGAGCCGATGGCGGAAGAAAACAATCTGAGATTGAGCTGTTGTGCTGATGCACTCCGGAACAAGGGAGGAGTCACAACAGGCCTTCAATGGGTCTTCTAATTAGGCCCGGCAGTAGGCAAGACCTTGTAAACAAAAAAACACAACAACAACAAAATATATATATATATATATATATATATATATATATATATATATATATATATATATATATATGGTACTAACAATATGGTTATGGAAACGAATACCATTGAAACTAATAAGGAATTTAGGATCATTGTCCAATACAGTAAACATAAAAATACTGAATCCATCACCAAGAAGAACTGGTCCTTAGTCTTAAGTGCTCCCATTATAGGTTCAAAACTACCTGAAAGACCATCAATAACATACAGTAGAGGACAATCAATGAAAGACGAGCTAGTTAAAACCAGCCCAGACGTTATTGAGTCATCAAATTGGCTGCAAACACATACTGGCTTTTTTAACTGCAAGTCGTGCAAAGCCTGCCAACAGGGTGAAAACAAAACTACATATTTTTCACCATTTGATCACAGGGAGCATTAGATTGGCAGATTGCTCACATGTAAAACCGAATATGCGATTTATGTCGTGTCTTACTCTTGCACTCTACTTTACTTTACGTAGGGAGCACTAAGCTCCAAGTCCACAAGAGAATATTACAACATCTCAGGGCAATAAATAACCAGGACAACACCTACCCTGTGGCGAGACATTTTAAATCTAAACCTGAATCTAAAAGCCGCGACTTGAAATATTTTGTCATTGATTGTGTCCCTGCAAGTAGAAGAGGCGGAAATAGAGAGGAAAAACCACGCCGTCTTGAGACCAGATATATTTTGGAACTAAATACAAAACAACCGACAGGTCTCAAAGTCACAGAAGATCTGTTTACATGCCTCTAGAATATGAAAATCTAAACAAGAATGAAGTAATTAATCTGCATTTTTAGTACGATCCTTTATACACGAGTACTAAGTAGCAATAGGTTTTAACACAGTGGAAAGTTTTGTAATCAGGGGTTTTATAGTCTATTTATATAATATTTAATGATTATTTATGAGGATCAAGTAACATGTTTTTGTGTACAAATTTTAGATCAGAACAATTATATATGATAATAGTTTTAAGCTGATAATATATCCAATATAGGATTTTTTCATAGCTTATTTATATTTATTGTGTAACAATTAAGATGTATAGCTGATTATACATAGGTTTCTTAAGATACAACTTTGACTGATAGGGGACCCTTTCATGTCAGCCAATAATAATCAAATTCCTATAGCAAACATTATGATTCCCTTTCTTACTATATCAGGGTATTTAAACCGATATATCCATTAAAAGTCCTACAAACTGTGAGATCCAGTCAACTGAGTTGTTGATCATAATTATGGATCGACCAAGCACTTGCACTTCACCTTGTATTAGTGAAGCTATTCACAGGAATTGAACAACATCGGGGCTCCAATGTTGTTTTCACAATACTGATATCCGTCTTGGCCCTATACAGCTACTTGGATGTATTTAGACAGTTATTGGGCTTAACTATTTGCCAATGAATTAATGTACTGTAAAACTACTGCTGCTAGTTCGAAAACGTATTTTATCCAATTTTGCACTGTGTTCTGCACTGCTTTTCTCATTTAATGTTTTTTTTCCGAGAAATTGTTTTTTTTATATTGCCGAATAATTATATTGTGACTTGATTTTATGTTGAGTGAACTGTGATATAATCTGCATTTATTAATCGTATTTGTTGCAAATAACTTAATCAGATGAAACACGATTGAAGACATACTTGTAGTTTTTATGCGCGTAGAGTTTTCTCTAGTTCATTTTAACTTGTATGCTATCTCATGTCACTTGCAAACGTCAGCAACTTGCAGTATATTTAAACCAATGTGAAATCTTTCACTGTGTCATGTGATCAAGCGCTCCTTGTAGCGCAAAACGCGTCATGGCGACTTACTGCATCAAATAAACGAAACTGCACCGATTCTGTGGTCCATATCTGCTTCTTTGCCTGTGAGATTACTTCATCAGGAAATCGGAGCTCTCTGGATATAGATATATATATATATATATATACTAGCAGCCCGCCCCGGCGTTGCCTGGGGGCAGAAGGGGGCTGGGGGCAGCATTTTGTGCTTTTGTTTAGTCCCCGCCGGGCCCCCGCCCGCCCTGACATTGCTTATACCGGCCCCCGCCCGCCCGCCCCGACATTGCCTATACCGGCCCCCGCCCCGACATTGCCTATACCGCCCCCCGGCCCGCCTGCCAGCCTGCCTGCCTCCCGCCCGCCTCCCTCCTCTGCCTTACCTCAGCCACGCTCACCGCGACTCCCGGGCCCACGCCCACCCCGACATTGCCCGGACCGCCTTCCGCCTCCCCTTACCTGAGCCGCCGCACCACTCCTCGCCACTCGTCGCCGCTCGTCACCGCTCCTCCCCGCCTGTCGTCATCACTCAGGTGTAGGTCGCGGTCAGCGCTACGTTGCGGCCGGCACTAGTTTTGGGGACTACTTTGTTTTTAAAGTTTAATTTTTTTAATTTACGTTTTTTTTTTATTTTATGCAGCCTATGTCCATCTACACACCCTGAGGATTACAACAATGTATTGGGTGTGTGGATTGGCGCTGTGGTTCCCGAGTTTACCTTGCCAAAAGGTTTCTGTTCTCTCTTTATAATAGTAGTATAGATATATATATATATACACACACACACATATATACACAAACACGTATATATTTAGATAAATACATATACACTTGATTACTTATAGGGCCTTTCAACCAACCCTCTTCAACCAATGCTATTGTTGTGTTCTTCATGCTTTAATTCCACCCGCTACAGCATGTGGCAATGGATCAGCCCACTTCAGACAACGAAGGACTGATGGCATTTTGCTCTTTCACAAGGCATACATGCCCACACAAATTAGTTCCCCTCAGTGCCAAGGACTACTATGGCAATATGTGTATTTGTAAAACAAAAACATTTTTGCTTTCACTTTTTTTTTTTTTTTTAACACTGTCAAGCCTAGCATCATCCACAACAATGCGAGAACTGATAAAGCCAAAAGGCTGGCAGCCAAGGCCAGATCGACTGGCATTGCTAATGCTAATTTATTTTGGGTCCCCTGCCGGACGTAGGGAAAGGGCTCTTTCAAAGGAATCATCTCAGCACCATACCTTGACTCCATCCAAGACCGCCTTTATGACTTCTCGGACCGTGCTGACCACTTCCTTATCTTCAGAGTTTACGCCCTCAAGCATCACCTGATCCGACCATCGAATGAGATTGGCAAGGCTCTGGTACACTCGACTGTAACAGGAGGAAACAGCTGAGCTGTGGATGAAAGAAGACAAAGGATCAAGCAATAAGAATAGGGCTTTATTAGCGACAATCACAGCTCAACTCTTAACTCCCCCTGCCAAGTGACTGAACTATGTCTAAGGACAGAACCACAAGACAATTTACATAAATGGTACCATCTGTTTTTAATTTAACAGAAATGCAAACTCTTATTACACAAATATAGGACTAGTAAAGTCATCAACAGTCCCCAGACACAAAATTCTCGCTGACCGACAAGAGCACTCCAAGCCCCAGGTTGGCAGAATAAATTGTTACTGAATACGCCAACAAGTGTTCCTTGCCTTTGGTGACACCGTTTTTGGGGATACTCCAATGGAAGATTCCTTCTGAATTCCGCCAAGCACGAGACTGGACCTGGAACATTTTTTTAGAAGTTGCTCCAGTGTGCCTATCGAGTGGCAGCACTAAACTTCTGCCTTGTCTCACCACCAGAAGTGACAGTGTGGAGCAGTATACAGGTGCCACCCCTGCACTTCAATGTCAGTTTACAAGAAGGAATTGTTCACCTTTGGGACGGAGCGTCAGTAATAGATTAAAAACCAGGACAGTGTGCACAATAGAACATGGGACCCTATTAATATCTAGAAGCTCACTTCACAGAATAGGGAGGAAGGTGGGTCGGCGAACAAGCAGCGCTTAGAGTATCCACCACAGATATCCCAGTAACTTGTCCTTCTGACCATAATTCTAACTGTATATTCCTCACTTTTTGAATAGATATCAAGGCAGTACCTCCCAAAAGATGACAGGTGTGAGGAGTGGACTTAAGAGCAGGAAATCCTGCAGGACCAAGCAGACAAAATGGCCTTCTGACGGACATTGTAATCAAGGCAGTGATGCCTGGTGCAGTCGTGGATGGACACCTATGTAGCCAACTGGGAGATGTCCAGCACCGGAACACTCCTGGCCAAAGTATTGAAGGTGGCCTTAGCGCTGGTAGAATGAGTAGTCTGAACGCTTTCAGGAGGCTCATTTTTGGATAAGGCATAATACATTTTATTGAAGAGAACGATCTATAAGAACAAAGTCTGTTTCTGGACTGCCCTTCCGACTCCGCAGCAGAAGAAAAGGCTCTACCCCCCCTTTCTTACTTTCTTAACTTTGGGATTACCAGCAGATTCTTACTGGCAGATCTTAACTGCTTGGTTGGAACATATCTGCGAAAGAGTCTTTCAATGCCTTCTGACCCAATATTATAAAAAGCCTTGTGAGTGAGGCTAAGGGCTTTAAACAGGATTCTTCGGCCAGAAGGGAGTCAGTGCAGCTTACTGATTGTAGACGAAACCGAACGGTATTTGGGAAGGCCCATCACCAGCCTAGCAGCAGCATTCTGCATCAGTTGTAGTCGATGCACAAGTTCCTTGTTGATACCCAAGTAGAGAGCATTATAATAGTCCAATCGGGACAACACGAGGGCAACAACAGCCAGTTTTCGGGAGTAAAAGGATAGAAATTGAGAAATCTTCCTGAGAGTCCTAATAATCCCAAAACAGGTGGATACCGCTCTACTAATCTGGGGGCTCAGGGAAAGGGAGTCAGCAACTAAAATGCCACGTTTTTTTGCGATGGACTCGGGGCAGGGGCGTATCCGGCCTCTGACCAGATGTCCTGTTGGTTTCCAAAGACTAAAACCTCAGTTTTGTCCACATTCAGTCTGAGATAATTCTCAACCATCCAGGAGGTCACTGCCTGCATGCAATTTTTAAAATTAGTTGCCAATGCTTCTATGTTGTTGGTAATAGACGCCGTAATTTGGGTGTCATCAGCATAAGATAGCACCTCCAGCCCAAAGGATCTTACGACCCTGGCTAGAGGGGCAACATAAATGTTAAAAAGGGTCGGGCTCAACGAGGAGCCCTGAGGGACTCCACAGAACTGATTGGAACTGGAGTAAAATTGACCCATCTTAACTATTTGTGACCGGCCCGTAATGAATGAGGTAAGCAAGTTCAGGGAACTCAGATAAAAATTAAGGTGTTTCTCCAAATTTTTTGCTGTGACCGGTAATAGGGCGATGGGACGATAATTTTTTAACTCAGCGGAGTCCAAACAGGGGTTTTGTGAAGGGGGTTTACCCAACGCATTTTTCCAGGACCTGCACCCTAAGGACTTGAGCAGAAACAGGTTATTCACATCACTGGAAGTGCACAGTAGGACCCCAAGAGGACCCACATCCCTGTTCCAATCCAGCACCCTAGGGAACAGTCCCCGGCGAGCCACATCAGGAAAGGAGAAGGACTGCACTACTGTGCACTCGAACCTAGTCCCATGTGTGCATGCAGGATGTTCTTTGAAACTTCTTCTGATGCAAAGTCTCTGCAGGGAACCGTCTCTGCAGTGCTCCAACTCAGATGTCATGCAGGAACCCTTGCACCCTTCAAAGGCCTTGCCCCAGAAAACACCCTGAACGTCATTCCTGCAGGGAAAATCGCAGAGGGTCCAGCTGCTAGATCTGGTCTCTACATCAGCGGCTATAACCTGTGGAGTTCCCCAGGGATCTGCCCTTTCACCGCTCCTTTTTAACATATACTTACAGCCACTGATCTCTCCCCTTAATCAGATGGAGTGTCAGATTTACAACTATGCAGACGAAAGAGATTGTCATACAAATTGAGGATTCACCTGGAGTCCAAGCCAGGCTGCATAACATTTTAAAGTTTACGAGCAATTAGATGTCCACCAACTCCTTGAAGATCAACCCAGAGAAGACCGAAGTGTTGCCCAATACCATCTCGGGCAACCCATGGAACGATCTCCTCGGGCCTCAGGAGTTGGGTCGGACCCCGACACCAGCTAGGGTGGTGAAAAGCCTGGGCATCCACATTGATGGTAATCTATCGATGAAAAATCAAGTGTCGTCGGTGGTTGGCACATGCGTTGGCCTCCTAAGGCAACTCTGGAAAATCGCTCCAATGCTGTCTTTCTCCACTTTAAGGACGGTGGTGTCCGCAATGATTTTAGGACGTCTGGACTATCGGAACGCCCTTCATGTTGGGCTCCCTCAGCAACAACTCTCAAGACTGCAAATAGTGATGAACGATGCAGCTAGACTGATTTTTGGAAAACCCAGAAGCACGTATGCATCTCCTCTTTTATGCCAATTACATTGGCTTCCTATTAGGCAGAGAATTTTATTCAAAGGACTGTGCATCGCACATAAGGCACTCTATGGTAATGCTCCTAGCTACATTAAAGCCAGACTGGTGCAGTACATCCCTAGAAGGACCCTGCGCTCGTCTGAGGACACTCTTTTGGTTAGCCCGCGCTACCGCATGGCCACCTCTGGTGGACGTGCTTTCTCGACTACCCTACCGGCAGCTTGGAATAAGTTACCACTCGGCTTACGGAAGGAACCGAATCTACTGCCTTTTAGGCGAATGTTAAAAACGGTACTCTTCCGAGAAGCCTGGGGTCTGATATAATTTGGTTGCCTGTTCTCTGTAATGATCAGTTTTCTAGTACAAGCGCTTAGAGACCAATCGGTGATAACGCGCTATATAAATGGAATAAATAAATAAATATAAATGGAATAAATAAATAAATTTTCAAAAGTCACATATTATCTGCAACACCCTCATTAGAAGAATAGTTCAAGCAGAAGCAATTTCTCTGGAAACTACTCGTCTAGCAGTTTCTCCCTGGGATGAAAAGCAGTTACAGCATCGAACATGCAGGGAGGCAAGTTTGTAGCTGCTGAAAACTGGAATTTTGTCAGCAATTCAATAGTGTTTACTGGAAATTCAATAAAGGTCCAGGGAGGAGTGCTCAGGCGGGATCAATAGCTGCCTGCTCTGTCACTGAACACAGCACGCTTGCTTGCTTCATCTGTTTTAAGCTCAATTTTAGATCTGTCTAGAGAGAGCTTTATCTAGCTCACCAGCATCAAATTAAAAATAAAGGTTTTAAAAGATCACTACATGTACACACATATACAGACACACACACAGGCTTTCTTTCAACCCTCTTCACATACTGGACAGCTGAAATCATTCACATTTTGCTTCTGCCCAGCCCTGCAGAGATAATGTATTAGACCTAAGTCACTGGCTTTCTTTGATGTGAGGAATGCCACTGTACTTGTGCTCATCCGCCTAAAAACTAGTTAAAGTGCCAAGGCTAGTGGGGTTGTGTGGTTTCTTTTCATGATTTTTTCGATTAGTCCGGTTTTACTTACTTTTTTGCAAATTGCAAATGCTACTTACCAGTATGCATCTGTTCTTGGCATGTACGGCTGCTGACATTCATATCTGTGCATAGATCGCCGCCTAGTGTTGGGTCCGGATGATTGCACATTGTTGTCCTGGAAGAGTCTTCGAAGTATCACGAGATAGGTGGCTCCTCCCCTGGACTACAGTGCGCATGGGCATCGACTCCATCCCCAGATTGTTTTTAGCCATTGTGGCCGAGATGGAGTGAACCATGTGAGTGATGACCATGGCATGAAATGCATGTAAACACTGCAGCTGCTACAGGCGCCGGGGAGGAGGGCGGGCGATATGAATGTCAGCAGCCATACATGCCAAGAACAGATGCATACTGGTAAGTAGCATTTGCAGTTCGAGGCATGTGGGCTGCTGAATTCATATCTGTGCATTGAATACATAGCAGTCCCTCCATTAGCGGCGGCCGCCCGTGCCAGCTGCAGCAGTTTGGAAAAGTGTCTTGAGAACAGCCTGCCCTACAGCTGCCTGCTGTTTGGAGTGCACGTCTACGCAGTAATGCTTAGTAAATGTGTGTGTGGTAGACCATGTGGCTGCTCTACATATGTCCTCTAAGGGAATGTTTCCAAGGAAGGCCATAGAGGCCCCCAACTTTCTGGTGGAGTGGGCTCTTGGTGGAATTGTAAGAGTGCGTTTAGCTTTTGCATAACAGATTTGAATACATTTCACGATCCACCTAGCAATACCAGCCTTGGAAATAGCGTTACCTTTGTGGTGTGACGCAAAGGCAATGAAAAGCTGCTTAGTTTTTCTAAAATCCTTGGTCCTGTCAATGTAATACATTAGGGCCCTCTTGACGTCAAGGGTGTGGAGCATTCGCTCCGCCAGTTACTCAGGATTTTGAAAAAACACTGGCAACTCAATTGTTTGGTTTATGTGGAATTGAGACACAACCTTGGGTAGAAATTTAGGGTTAGTGCGGAGCACTACCCTATTAGCATGAACCTGGAAGAATGGCTCCTGGATTGTGAGGGCTTGCAGCTCACTAACTCTCCGTAGCGATGTAATTGCTACTAAGAAAGCCACTTTCCAAGTCAAGAACTGAAGTTCGCAGGAATGTAGTGGCTCAAAGGGAGGACCCATCAGTCTTGTAAGAACCACATTGAGGTTCCATTCTGGAGCTGGTGGGGTCCGTGGTGGAATGACCCTTTTGAGTCCTTCCAGAAAAGCTTTGATAGCAGGCACTTTGAAAAGTGAAAGGTGCTGTCTATTCTGGAGGTATGCGGCCATCGCAGACAGGTGAATGCGGATGGAAGTATATGCCAAATTACACTGGTACAGATGAAACAGGTAACAAATGATGTTCTGAATGGAAGCATCTAGTGGATTGATGTTGTGGTTTGCGCAATAAATGACAAACCACTTCCATTTGGCCGCATAACAGGCTCTAGTAGTGGGCTTTCTTGCCTCCCGAATGATGTCCATGCAATTTGGAGGAAGGTTAAGGTAGCCAAACTCTAGGACCTCAGGAGCCAGATCGCCAGGTTGAGCTGTTGCGGATCTGGGTGCTGAATGTCGCCATGGCTCTGCGTCAGAAGGCTGGGTGTGAGACGAAGCCTTTGATGCGGTACCACGGACAGTTCCAGAAACGTGGTGTACCATGGTTGGCGAGCCCACTTTGGAGCAACCAGGATGAGAGTCATCGAGTGCTGCCTGAGCTTGCGTGCCACCAGCGGTATCAGGGGTGCTGGGGGAAAAGCATACGCAAATTTGCCTGACCAGTTCATCCATATCGCATTGCCCTGCGATTGCGGGTGTGGGAACCTGGCGGCGAAGCTTTGGCATTTTGCGTTCTCCCTTGTGGCGAACAGGTCTATTTCTGGATGACCCCATGTTTGAAAGTACGGCTGGAGTACTGATGGATGTATCTCCCACTCGTGCATCTGGTGGCTGTGCCTGCTGAGCAGGTCCACCATCTGATTGTCCTTCCTGGGAGGTGTTCTGCCATGAGGAAGATGTTCCTCTGAATGGCCCACTTCCACATGCTCGGAGCCAGATGAGACAGCTGCGGAGAGTGTGTTCCTCCCTGTTTCTGAATGTAGTACATTGCCGTCATGTTGTCCGTCCGGATCAACACGACCTTGTTGCACAGACGTACTTTGAACGCCTTTAAGGCCATGAAGATTGCCATCAGTTCCAACACATTGATGTGCATCTTCTTCTGCTGTAGTGTCCATAGTCCCTGCACTGTGTATTGGAGTACATGCGCTCCCCAACCCTGGAGAGAAGCGTCCGTCGTCAGGATAATCTGTGGCACAGGCTCCTGGAACGGTCGGCCCTTGCAAAGGTTTTGTGGATTCCACCAATGCAGAGAGTTGTATGCCCGACCGCTCACCAACACTAGGTCTTTCAAGAGAAAAGATTTGGAGGACTCACCTCTGCTGGACACGCACGTCCACCTGCACCAGGGGTAGGATGGCCTCCAGCACTTTGCTGGCAGATCCCGGAAGCATCTCCAGGACTTTGCTGTCGATGGCCATCTTGTCCACAATGGTCTTGAAGTATCGCAGGGCGCTGACCACGTCTTTCTCTTGCTCCTCCAAACGACTCAAACTCTGAAGAGAGAAGGAGAGAAACTGTTAGAGGGCCATGGACTCAGGGTCAGCAATCCCTGGGGTTGTCAGATCCTCTCCACCCGCCCTGCAGGCCGCCCACATCCTCCAGACATCTGCGCAGGATAAATGGTCAATACACGAAGAGAGAAGGAGAGAAGCTGCTAGAGGGCCATGGACTCAGGGTCAGCAATCCCTGGGGATGTCAAAGAGAAGGAGAGAAGCTGCTAGAGGGCCATGGACTGAGGGTCAGCAATCCCTGGGGATGTCAAAGAGAAGGAGAGAAGCAGCTAGAGGGCCATGGACTCAGGGTCAGCAATCCCTGGGGATGTCAGAGAGAAGGAGAGAGGCAGCTAGAGGGCCATGGACTCAGGGTCAGCAATCCCTGGGGATGTCAGAGAGAAGGAGAGAGGCAGCTAGAGGGCCATGGACTCAGGGTCAGCAATCCCTGGGGATGTCAGAGAGAAGGAGAGAAGCAGCTAGAGGGCCATGGACTCAGGGTCAGCAATCCCTGGGGATGTCAGAGAGAAGGAGAGAAGCTGCTAGAGGGCCATGGACTCAGGGTCAGCAATCCCTGGGGATGTCAGAGAGAAGGAGAGAAGCTGCTAGAGGGCCATGGACTCAGGGTCAGCAATCCCTGGGGATGTCAGAGAGAAGGAGAGAAGCTGCTAGAGGGCCATGGACTCAGGGTCAGCAATCCCTGGGGATGTCAGAGAGAAGGAGAGAAGCTGCTAGAGGGCCATGGACTCCGGGTCAGCAATCTCCGGGGATGTCAGAGAGAAGGAGAGAAGCTGCTAGAGGGCCATGGACTCCGGGTCAGCAATCTCCGGGGATGTCAGAGAGAAGGAGAGAAGCAGCTAGAGGGCCATGGACTCAGGGTCAGCAATCCCTGGGGATGTCAGAGAGAAGGAGAGACGCTGCTAGAGGGCCATGGACTCAGGGTCTGCAATCCCTGGGGATGTCAGAGAGAAGGAGAGAAGCTGCTAGAGGGCCATGGACTCAGGGTCAGCAATCCCTGGGGATGTCAGAGAGAAGGAGAGAAGCAGCGAGAGGGCCATGGACTCAGGGTCTGCAATCCCTGGGGATGTCAGAGAGAAGGAGAGAAGCTGCTAGAGGGCCATGGACTCAGGGTCAGCAATCCCTGGGGATGTCAGAGAGAAGGAGAGAAGCTGCTAGAGGGCCATGGACTCAGGGTCAGCAATCCCTGGGGTTGTCAGATCCTCTCGATCCGCCCTGCAGGCCGCCCACACCATTCAGACGTCTGCGCAGGATAAAGGGTCAATACACGAAGAGAGAAGGAAAGAAGCTGCTAGAGGTCCATGGACTCAGTCAGTGATCCCCGGGGTTGTCAGATCCTCTCCACCTGCCCTGCAGGCCGCCCCGCACCCTCCAGACATCTGGGCAGATTAAAGGCTCAATCCACAGCATTGCTCCACTCACCTTGTTCACCGGTTTCTCCACTGGCTTCACAGTCAGGTCAACCGACTTCCCTTTCTTGGAGTTTGTGCGCCTGATTTTGGGGGAGTGGAACTTGTCTTTCAGCTTCATGGTGAAGGAAGATAGGTGGGACCGCTGGGAGTCTGAAAAAGACAAGAGAAGAATGATAAGCCTCAGATGGACACCACCGTCCGACCCTAAACATTACTAGCAGCACAGATACACCAAAATAGAATGAATGGCTCCATTGCTTTCTCTCTTTGGAATTTAAATGCGAAACTGACATTATTACAGTGCGCTGCAGCCATTCCTGTGTCCTGAAAGCAGTACACACCGCCTCGTATGCCACCAGACAGGAGACTAAAACTTGGTTCTGATCGTGTCCAGGCAAGCTTCTCCCTTCTACAGCAACCCAAGACCGACCCACGATGTGAAGACATGTATGTCAGGTCTATCTCAGAGAAGCCTCTCCACGCATGTGATGGATAATACGCTACCCAAGACATCCAGGGGGACACATGTGGGTCCTTCAGCCAGGCCTCTTTTTTGGTCAAAGTACGGAGCCTTTTGAGACTTGCCGCTTTACTGTTAAACATATTAAGAATAGGTCGATAAGCCTGAAGTAGCAGTTAAGATGGCACTTGAAGGCTATGCTTGTATTTACATTTCAGCCTGATATGCATTATTCCCATTAATTAATTTTCCAAAACAGTATTGTCAGGACTGGGTAAGCTGTGCGGATCACTACAGGCATCTGTGCTAAATAAACAGCGATGGAGTAACTTGGCGCGGACATGGCTTCCACCATTAGCCTCTGCACCAAACAGTAATTAAGGATATTAGCACTGAGCACAGACCGGCCATCACTCTTGAAGCATGTCTTAAAATGCTTCAGTGTGCTTTGTCGCTCTGTCCTGAAAGCAATAACTAGTCAGAAGAGGGCCCCTAAAACACAAGTTACGGAGAAGGCAAAACCAGGGGAATGAGCAATATCAAAAGAACAAAATTGCCAGCTTCACACAAATAGATTGGGTATAATTCCAATTAGTCTACTAGGGGATAACTCCACTTAACTGATAGACATAGGTTCATAAATCAGACATTCTCAAAGAATCTTATTATGACAATGTTCTTACATTTGGCTTATATTATTTATTTTTAAAGTTTAGCAAAAATGTGTCATAACATACTACATATCGTACATGCCTTAACTTACTACATACCGTACATGCCTTAACATTTCCCAATTCAGAACATCAAAGGACGATGTAGGCCTACAGACTGTTCGTATCCTAGACAATAGTGAAAATGAATTAAATAAACATCTATAAAGCTACAGGCACGCTTCTTTGTAAGACCTTCATGTAATTATGGATTCCACAAATTCTCTTTATATATATATATATATATATATATGGATCTATATCTAAAGATGATATGTTGAATCTATAATTACATGAATATCTTACAAATAAGCATGTCTATAGTTGTATATTTATTATTTGATTCATTAGGCCAATTTGATGTTCATTCTTAACCATGATTTGGTGGGTTACTATGTCATGTTTTTAGTAGGTTTAGGTAAGAGTGTGACGGAGTGCATGTAGTATGGCAAACGCTAGCGTGGATGGGATTTTTAGGTTTCACCTAGGCAACGCTTGCACAGTCTCTTCGAGACATGCTGATTTCAGGTATGGACTTTAAGCTCTGCCTATCTTTTCAATTGGCTTTTCTTACTGTCCTTTGTAAATGATGGCTTTTGATTCGTGAATAGGCTTAGTAGTCCCTCCTTAGTACCTCCCTCTCCTGTTACTTTCCATGAGGACAGCCCCTTTTTAGGCAATGAATGTCTTGCCGAAGCAGGCAAGACATGCTGCACGGGCGGCCACCGCATTTCTTTTCCATGTATTTACTTTTGCAGCAATGGCAGTGCATCACGCCTTCGTTTTAAATATCTTAAGCTAAAGTGCGACATGCCATAATTTCTACAAAAGTAAATAGAAAAAATACGGCGGCCAAACAACTTTTTTTTTCTATTTATTTAATTATGCAGCAATAGCTGCACGACGTGCTCTAGCTTTAAACATGTGAAGCTAAAGCACTGTGTTAGGCGAATGGCTTTCTGCAGTCTTCTTGTGCCTATGTAGTGTTACACCTTCCTCCATCCTGCACACTTGAATTTCAGTGTGTGCATCATGGATCTGAGCAAGTGGGAGCAAGACAAGAGCAGCAGTCTAAGCTCTACCATGCTTCCTATGTGCGTCAGCGAGCACCGTTGCTTGGGAATAAATAAGGCGGCCTGACCTAGGTCCTGGGGATGGGTTGTCTCCTTCATTATTGCAGGGTGAAATACCTTATGTGGCTTATAGAGTCCTTTCTGTGCTTCATGGATATTCTTTTATTAGTTATGCTACTGCCAAGATATTTTTTTAGAAAAAAAATTCTAGCAAACATTCTCGTTTGCAATGCCAATAGTGCTAAATTTAACATAATGCAAGACCTTTGCATTGCGAATGCTCGTTTCATTTTTAGGTTTCGGCCTGCGTAGGCTGCGCTTGCGCAGTCTCGCCGGCAAGATTTTATGTTTTCCAGAGTGGGGGCTTGAACCCGCCCCTCTTCTCCATTGGCTGGCTTCCTAAACGGAGGCCAGCCACTGGAGAAGAGGGACGTCTGTCCATTTAAGCCCCGTCTTTCGGATTGAGGGGCGTGTTTTTTTAGGTTCTTTCTCTCCTCTTCCCTTTGGCTGGAATTTTACATTCCAGCCAATGGGAAGAGAAGAGAAAGAAAAACACACCCCCCAGTCGGAAAATGACAGCAAGTTTCTCCGAAGCATTTCTGCTGGACCTCGGAGAAACATGGTGGCGTTCAACTGCCCTCCTGACGGCTTGTTTACTTTTCTCTATCACGGGGGCTGTCGGTCAGCTAGAAAGCCTCATCCTTCGAGCCTATTGCCCCCTTGCTTTGTAAGTGTGCAGTAAAGGCATGCAGGGAGCCTCCCCGACTATGCAAGAAAAAGGAGTGACATGGTAAGCACTGCGGGTTGTTCGGAGCAGCTACCCCAGTCCGGCTAATATCGGACACGGCGCTGTAAGTGTAAACTCTGTGTGCTCCTGCCACAGACCATGCCTCGCACATGCCAGCTCGCAACTGGCACAGACCACGCCTGCCCCCTGGCACCCTTGCACCCGAGCCCCAGCAGCTTACCTGGTCGCGCTTGGTGGAGTGGATCATTTCCGCGGGTGAAACAGGCGCCTCCCGGACCGCCGGAAGCGCGGTCAGGACCCTGTGGGCCTCCCGCAGAGGAGGGCAGATCAGGAGCCATGCTCCGTCAGTCCCAGGCCAGAGCTGTCGCAGTTGTCACTGTGCAGCACTCAGGACCTGCACACGCGGCCATCCCTTCTCGAGACACTCAGTCGGAAGTGACAGGAGAGCGCTCTGCTCCCACAACCTTGGCGCAGGATGCCAGGGCTGGGAAAACAGGTTCAAAGCCTACCAGAAACCAGTGTGCCCGTTCATGTGCACGTTGCCAGGGTGAATGAGGCCTTCCTTAAACAAACATAGGTCTTTGCCTGCTGACACGATTGTTTCATATCACTCCGTGCGGTCCAGCTAAACTTGACCCGCGCCCATCAATTATTAACGCTCCTCTCCTGGTACCTTCAAAGTTCGAAAGGTTTATTTATCTGCCAAAGACATATTTCATTGACAGAGTGAACATTCTTAATTTAAGCAGTAGCCACGATGACCTAATCCTAATCAATGGCGCAGTTCTTTTCCTGGTCCTTTTTGCACATGCATACTGCACTTCTTAAAAGTTTATTTGGGAATGTTTTTTTATGGTTCTGTTCCCCAGCGGCTCACCCGTGTTCACGTGACAACGATAAAGTCTTCAAGGGAGGAGGTCAGGAGCCCACCCCGCCTGGAGTGCTGCTAGGAATAGTCCCGGGTCCCAGGAGGGGGCCCGAGTGAAGGCAGAAAAGCAGTGTGCTTGTTCCGGGGCCTCCCATGCGCTGGAGGGAGCGATGGAAGAGAGCCCCGCCGCCTATTGCTGCGGAGGGGGCGCGATGCCCACTGCCGGTGCCTGCCTGAAGAGGGAGCCGACCAGCGAGGAAGGGAGACCGGCCACACTACAGAGAGAAACTCCCTCGCCTGAGCCAGTAAGTGAAGCTTTGTGTGTGTGTGTGTGTGTGTGCGTGGCTGTGTGTGTGTGTGTGTGTGTGTGTGGCTGTGTGTGTGTGTGTGTGTGTGTGTGTGTGTGTGTGTGTGGCTGTGGGTGTGTGTGAGGCTCTGTGTGTGTGTGAGGCTCTGTGTGTGTGTGAGGCTCTGTGTGTGTGTGTGAGGCTCTGTGTGTGTGTGAGGCTCTGTGTGTGTGTGAGGCTCTGTGTGTGTGTGAGGCTCTGTGTGTGCGTGTGAGGCTCTGTGTGTGCGTGTGAGGCTCTGTGTGTGCGTGTGAGGCTCTGTGTGTGTGTGTGTGAGGCTCTGTGTGTGTGTGTGTGAGGCTCTGTGTGTGTGTGTGAGGCTGTGTGTGTGAGGCTCTGTGTGTGTGTGAGGCTCTGTGTGTGTGTGAGGCTCTGTATGTGTGTGTGAGGCTCTGTATGTGTGTGAGGCTCGGTTTGTGTGTGTGAGGCTGTGTGTGTGTGTGTGTGTGTGTGTGTGTGTGTGTGTGGTGGGCTCTGTGTGTGTGTGGTGGCTGTGTGTGTGTGGTGGGCTCTGTGTGTGTGTGTGGTGGGCTCTGTGTGTGTGTGTGGTGGGCTCTGTGTGTGTGTGTGGTGGGCTCTGTGTGTGTGTGTGGTGGGCTCTGTGTGTGTGTGTGTGTGTGTGTGTGTGTGGTGGGCTCTTTGTGTGTGTGTGGTGGGCTCTGTGTGTGTGTGTGATGTGCTCTGTGTGTGTGTGGTGGGCAGTGTGTGTGGTGGGCTGTGTGTGTGGTGGGCTGTGTGTGTGTTGGGCTCTGTGTGTGTGTTGGGCTCTGTGTGTGTGTTGGGCTCTGTGTGTGTGTATGTCTGTGTGTGTGTGTTGGGCTCTGTGTGTGTGTGTTGGGTCTGTGTGTGTGTGTGTGTGTGTGTGTGTTGGGCTCTGTGTGTGTGTTGCGCTCTGTGTGTGTGTTGGGCTCTATTTATTTATTTATTTTGAAAGTTTTATATAGCGCGGACAAGATCTTTGCAGATATCAGAGCGCTTTACAAAGAATGGGTACATGAGGGAGCATAGTCAAACAGGTAAGTCAATGAAGCTAACAGTACAATAGGTGGGGGCAAAGCCAATCATGTAAATCAATAATACAAGTAATACAAATAAGCAATGGGGTCAAACAAGTAGTACAGATCGGTGCAGAGTCTTTAAATAGTCCGAAATAATAGTTCAGGTGTATTTAGCCATGAGGATAGCTTTTACTTCTTTCTTAAAAAGAGTGTTGTGGAAGAGATGAGCCTGGTTTCGAGAGGGAGTGAGTTCCAGATCCTGGGTGCCATTCCTGAGAAGGAGCGTTTATAGGTTTTTTCCTTCCGGAATCTTCGAGGTTTCAGCAGCAGATTGTTTGTGCCTCTAGTGTTTCTGGTGCCGTTTCTGTGTGTGTGTGTGTTGGGCTCTGTGTGTGTGTTGGGCTCTGTGTGTGTGTTGGGCTGTATGTGTGTTGGGCTGTGTGTGTGTTGGGCTGTGTGTGTGTGTTGGGCTGTGTGTGTGTTGGGCTGTGTGTGTGTTGGGCTGTGTGTGTGTGTGTGTGTGTGTGTGTGTCTGTGTTGAGATCTGTGTGTGTGTGTTGAGATCTGTGTGTGTGTGTTGAGATCTGTGTGTGTTGAGATCTGTGTGTGTGTGTGTGTGTGTGTTGAGATCTGTGTGTGTGTGTTGAGATCTGTGTGTGTGTTGAGATCTGTGTGTGTGTGTGTGTTGAGCTCTGTGTGTGTGTGTGGCTCTGTGTGTGTGTGTGGCTCTGTGTGTGTGGGTGCGTGTGGCTCTGTGCATGTGGCTGTGTTTGTGTGGGTGGCTCTGTGTGTGTGTGGGTGCGTGTGGCTCTGTGCATGTGGCTGTGTTTGTGTGGGTGGGTGTGTTGAGGTCTGTGTATGTGTGGGTTGGGCTCTGTGTGTGTGTTGGGCTCTGTGTGTGTGTGTGTGTGTTGGGCTCTGTGTGTGTGTTGGGCTCTGTGTGTGTGTGTGTCTCTGTGTGTGTGTGTTGGGCTCTGTGTGTGTGTGTTGGGCTCTGTGTGTGTGTGTTGGGCTGTGTGTGTGTGTGTGTGTGTGTGTGTGTGTGTGTGTGTGTGTGTGTGTGTGTGTGTGTGTGTGTGTGTGTGTGTGTGTGTGTGTGTGTGTGTGTTGGGCTCTGTGTGTGTGTGTTGGGCTCTCTGTGTGTGTGTGTGTTGGGCTCTGTGTGTATTTGTGTTTGTAGGGCTCTGTGTGTATTTGTGTTTGTAGGGCTCTGTGTGTATTTGTGTGTGTTGGGCTCTGTGTGTATGTGTGTGTGTTGGGCTCTGTGTGTATGTGTTGGGCTCTGTGTGTTGAGCTGTGTGTGTGTGTGTGTGTGTGTGTGGTGTGTGTGTGTGTGTGTGTGGGGTGTGTGTGTGGGGTGTGTGTGTGTGTGTGTGTGTGTGTGTGTGTGTGTGTTGGGGTGTGTGTGTGTGTGTGGGGGGGTGTGTGTGTGTGTGTGTGGGGGGTGTGTGTGTGTGTGTGTTGGGGTGTGTGTGTGTGTTGGGGTGTGTGTGTGTGTGTTGGGGTGTGTGTGTTGAGGTGTGTGTATGTGTTGGGGTGTGTGTGTGTGTGTTGGGGTGTGTGTGTGTTGAGGTGCGTGTATGTGTTGGGGTGTGTGTATGTGTTGGGGGGTGTGTATGTGTTGGGGGGTGTGTGGGTGTGTGTGTGTGTGTTGGGGTGTGTGTGTGTTGTTGGGGTGTGTGTGTTGGGGTGTGTGTGTTGGAGTGTGTGTGTGTTGGGGTGTGTGTGTTGGGGTGTGTGTGTGTTGGGGTGTGTGTGTGTTGGGGGGGGGGGTGTGTGTTGGGCTGTGTGTGTGTGTTGGGCTGTGTGTGTGTGTTGGGCTGTGTGTGTGTGTTGGGCTGTGTGTGTGTGTTGGGCTGTGTGTGTGTGTGTGTTGGGCTGTGTGTGTGTGTGTGTTGGGCTGTGTGTGTGTGTGTTGGGCTGTGTGTGTGTGTGTTGGGCTGTGTGTGTGTGTGTGTGTGTTGGGCTGTGTGTGTGAGTGTTGGGCTCTGTGTGTGTGTGGCTGTGTGTGACTCTGTGTGACTCTGTGTGTGTGGCTCTGTGTGTGTGGCTCTGTGTGTGTGACTGTGTGTGTGGCTCTGTGTGTGTGGCTGTGTGTGTGTGTGTCTGTGTGTGTGTGTGTGTGTGTGTGTGTGGCTCTGTGTGTGGGGGTGGGTGCGTGTGGCTCTGTGTGTGTGGGTGGGTGTGTGGGTGGGTCGGTGGGTGTGTGTGGGTGCGTGTGGCTGTGTGTGTGGGTGTGTGTGGGTGTGTGTGGCTCTGTGTGTGTGGGTGCGTGTAGCTGGGTGGGTGCGTGTGTGCGTGCAAATGCAATAGGTCTCGCATTTGCGAGAGATTAAGCTATTGGCATTGTAAATGACAATGCCATTATGTGTTTTAAAGACAAAAATAATGTCATGAGCAATGCCAATAGCTCTAACTTTAACAAAGACGAGACCATTGCATTGTAAGTGCTTGTTTTCTGAATGGGCTGGGTTGGCAGCACCCTTCAGAACAGCCCGCGGGGCATGCGTTCTGGCATCAGGGCAGCCTCACGCTGCAGACCCCCGGCTGGCCGCTAGATGTCGTTGCCTGCACGCTCCTGCTAGCTGCGGGTGATAGACAGGGTAAGCAAACACTATTTCTAATGGATGGGCCGGCGCATTCCTCGGCTGCAGGGATGGTTTGTTTCCGGTTATTTACAGCCCCTCGGAGCTTTAAAAAGCAGGATATCAACACATGCTGCAAGAATCGGGGGAGGAGAGACCGCCACCCCAACACTCCCCAGCGTGTGGAACGGGTGCCACTGTGGTCTGGTATGTGGTGGCTACCGAGACGCAGGCTGTGACCCATACCCCGCGCCCACGCACATCTGAGAGGCAGGCCGAGGCGCACACATCTGGAGGAGCCTTCGTCTGAGTGAGCAAATACATCTCAAGTGAAGTCCGACAGACACCTCCCTACAGCCGACTGACAGCTCCTGTACCAATCTAGTATTCACTAATACATTTATTAGCAGGGGTGTTACACCGCCTCTCCCCCCCCCCCCCCCCACCAATAAACATTTTCTAATAAATGGTTGGGTAAGGTGCTTTTAGTAGGCGAGATGTCCGTCGTATTTCACCAAGAAGGTTTACACACAGACACAAACGCACGCACACTCACTCGGTTTTGAAAGTCCAAGAAAATGTTGGTTATTTCCGTAAAATATTGCGTTTTCTCTCAGAGTGCTCCTACCATTCCACGTGCCTCTCCCTTCTCACCGCTCCTTTGGCCTCTCCTGCACCCAGCTTCAACTCCCCCACCCACCAACCTTACTGACCAACCTATGCCCCTCTTTATTAGGGGAGGTCCCCTGAAGCTGCGCCCCTACAGTGTGGTGATGCGCCCCAAATCTCAGTGTGCCCAGAAGGGACGGTTCACTTGTGGCATCGAGAACACCCGGGGGAGGCCAGGGAGCGCTTAGAAGGCCGGCCTGAAGGGCGCCCCCGCACGGTGAGACGGCGTCCACTCCTGCCCTCCATCACAACCAGCTCTGCCCACGAGGTGCTGCGGTGGGGCCACCCACAGCTGACGCGTCTGGAGGGCCACGGTGGCACCCAAAGTGACGCACAGTACGTAAAACAAGCACTCACGCAACCCTTCCCTTCTGGGCGTTCAAGGACGTCATGAAGAGGCCCCAAAGCAGAAGAGTGCACTCAGAGGGGCTGCAGGGGAGGCGGAAACGGCCTCACAGGGCATGGGCCAATCCGCAGAGGCATCAAGATGGCGCACATGGACACGCCTACAAGTTTATTTATTTATTTATTTATGCATTTTTATATAGCGCGGACTTTACCCGAAGGTGTCAGAGCGCTTCACATAAGGAACAGAAATGAAACATAATGAGAAACATTACAAAACAGATTTCAAACGCATACGTTACAGTACATAAGGTAATAGTGACATTTGTGAGCAAACAAAATACATGAGGTAGTAAAAATTGTGAGCAGTCAAAAATACATGAGGTAGTAAAGGTAATAGTGACAATTGAGAGCAAACAAAATACATGAGGTAGTAAAAATTGTGCGCATCCAAAAATACATGAGGTAGTAAAAAGTGCACAGGAGGAAAAAAAGTGACAAGTGTGCAGTTACAAGAGAAGACAAAGTATCATTTGGGGTATAATACTGCAAAAGGTGCTAGACACTCCGGTACAAGAACAAGTGTTATGTAGGCAGAGGTGGCACTTGTGCCAGTATCAAAGGTAAAAACATGTGAAAGGTCGCAAATCGTATGTTACAAGGGCAAAGTGGTGTGTGCATGTTACAAAAGGGCACAAAACACAGGTACATGGAAAATACTCCAAAGAGGCAGACACTCCAACCCCAGGGATACACTGGGAAGGCACTTCCATGGTAGTGGAAATTATCAGTAGTGGGAAGCCTTCCTCCAAATAACAAGAGGACGTGAATTACTTTTGGAGGTGTCTCTGGAGGAGGAGAACTTTGAGGTCCCTTTTGAAGGCCTGGGAGGAGGCGGTGGTCCGGAGCTGAGGCGGAAGGGAGTTCCAGATTCTCACTGCGTTGCCTGAAAAGGATTGGGCCATTGTTCTCTCCTTCTTGAAAGTGGGAGGTTCAAGTAGTAGATTCTCCGCATTGCGTGAAGGTCTAGAGCCTCCAGAGAGTTTCAGTTTATTCGCCAGGTAGCGAGGAGAGGAGGAGTGCAAGGCTTTGTGGGTGATACAAGCGGTCTTGTAGATAGCTCTAGACTCGAAGGGAAGCCAGCGGAGGGTGGATAACATTGGTGTGATGTGATCGCTTCTTTTGGCCCCATAAATGAAGCGAGCTGCAGAATGGAAAACAGACTTAAGTGGGGACAGGTGAGATTTGGGGAGGCCAGTAAGAAGAGAATTGCAGTAGTCAAGTCTGGAGAGGACCAGCGATTGCACCAGGGTGATGAGGTCCTGCTCCGGGAAGAAGCGTCGGATTCCCCAAAGAAGGCGCAGTTGGTAACGAGCAGATTTAGCAATAGAATTGATGTGGGGAGTTAGGTTGAGTTTTTTGTCTAGAATGACTCCAAGGGATTTGGCGCTGTCGACAATGCTGGGTTTATTGTTTAGTAGATTCATCTGATCCATCCATGATTGGACCGGGGGAGGAGAGAGTGAGGAGGAGAAGAGGAGGAGGAATTCAGTTTTGGAGGGATTCAGAATCAGTTGATGAGTTGACATCCAGTTTTGGATGGAGTCCAGAGTACAGCTTAGGAAGGAGAGATCATGAGTGGAGGCAACCTTGAGGTAGAGTTGAGTATCGTCTGCATAGAGATGATAGTGAATCCCGGATTTGCTAAGGAGGTTTCCCAGTGGTTCTAAGTAGAGATTGAACAAAGTGGGTGCAAGTATAGAACCTTGAGGAACACCCTGACCTACCGCCACAGGAGGAGAAAGACTGTTCGCTATTTTGATCATTTGGGATCTGTCAGAGAGGAAGGATGCAAACCATTTAAGCACAGTGCCCTCCATGCCCATTCTCTGTTGAAGGATATTGAGGAGGGTTTTGTGATTGACAGTGTCAAAGGCTGCGGAGAGGTCAAGGAGAATTAGAAGACAGGACCCCCCCGAATCGAGTATCCTCAGTGCGTCATCAACCACTTGCAGTAGGGCTGTTTCAGTGCTGCAGTTTTGGATGAAGCCAGACTGGCAACTGTCAAGAAGATCATTGTCCTTGATATGACGAGAGAGTTGTTTTGCTACACATCTTTCTGTGATCTTCGCAAGGAAAGGAAGGTTAGTGATTGGGCGGAAGTTGTTGAGGTCCTTCGCATCAGCAGTGGGCTTTTTAAGCAGAGGGGTGACCTGCCCAGTTTTGAAGGAGACAGGAAGGGAGCCTTGCCAGAGGGAGAGGTTGATCAGAGTGGTCCAATAGGAAAGGGAATGGGTATAGAAGTCCAAGGCAATGGCACTGGGGATAGGGTCAAGAGAATGGTTGGAGGGCTTTGTTTCGCGTATCCACTTGAGAAGGGCATCTTCAGAGATGGGGTCAAAGCTCTGCCAAATGGCTAAGGATTTGCGCTCCTCTGGAGGTGTAGGATGAGCGACCTGATCCACAAGTGATTTCACTTTTTCATCGAAGAAAATAGCGAAGTCCGCTGCTCTTTTAGTAGAATCCTCCACCTCGGAGGATGGGGGAGAGCAGCTCGGAATCTTGATGAGATCGAATAGTTTTTTGGGTCTATTTTTGGCGGAGTCAAGGAGGGTTTTGAAGTGCGCCGCTTTCTCAAGGAAGATATGCTTGTGGTACTTGGATCTTGCTGTGCGAGGCATGGCTAAATTGTCTGTGGAGGGCACTTGTCTCCATTGCTTCTCCAGAAATCTTAGCTGCTTCCTTTCCTCATAAAGGGATTTGTTGAACCAAGGTGCTGAGGGAGTGGGCCTTATCCTTTTGCTTTTGAGTGGAGCGACGTCATTAATTTCAGCTGCAAGCACTGTGAGGCATTGGGAGGTGAGATCGTCAACAGCTATGTTTGGGTCTAGCCTTGGAAGTGAAAGCAAAGCTGATTCACAGAGGGGGCCGACATCAATATTTTTGGCATCACGGAACCAGGAGATGGCCCTCTTGGGTTGGCCAAGAGTTATCGAGTGTGAGAGTTGAAGAGAGAATGGGATGAGGTGATGGTCAGACCAATCTACATGGATTGGGGTAGAGGTAGAAAGCATGCCTGCTTTAGAAATAACAAGGTCCAGGATTGCGCCCTTAGAGTGGGTTGGTTCAATGCAGTGTTGGATAAGATCGTTTGTAGAGAGGAAGGTGGCCAGAGAGTTCGCAGAGGAGTCTTGCAGTACGCCCCAGTGGAGATTAAAGTCACCCACGAAGGTCTGATTGTCACTTTGTGTGTATTGGTCGCTGATGAAGTCAGTGAGATCTTCTATAAACGAAGGGCCACTACGAGGCGGGCGGTAAATGATATGGAATCTGAGCGGTGGACGATGTTTCAATTGAAGCTCAAGAGAAAGGCATTCAAAGGTGAGGGAGGAACCGATTGGAGAAGCCTTAAGTTGGAGGGCGTTTCTAAAGATGACTGCAACACCTCCCCCGGTGTTGTCAGTTCTGTCATTCCTAAATATGGAGTAACCTGTGGGTAATAGGAGGTCAAAAATAGAGTGAGAGGTATCTTTGAACCAGGTCTCTGTGAGGAAGAGCATGTCAAGTTTGTGAAGGGTGATGGTATCGGAGATTTCAAGTTTGTGTTTTACTGCAGATCTGCAGTTGTGAAGCATACAGCGCAGCTCTGTCAAGACTGTTTTGGTGACGGGGGCACTTGGGCTCTGAAGGGTGATCGGGATATTGTACTTATGTGGGGGTGCTCGGGAAGGTTTAGGTGGATGCTTTGTTCTGACAGAGGTGATGGTCTGAATAGTGTAGATAGTGGGGTTGCTAGGGTCTGTCTGTTGAAGCAGGGTGGCGTTCAAGGGCTTGTGTGAGTTAAAGACGTTAGCCGACGAGAGGTTGGGCTTGGCTGTATTGGGGTGAAGGGGCGGGGTACATCTCATGGGAGGTTGGGAGGGAGTAGAGGTGCATGGATGGGTGGAGATCTTAGAGCATAGAAGTGAAATGGCAGCTGTAAGCTGGGAGATGGAGGTGATCAGAGAGCCTAGCGTATTTTCCAGTGAGAATGAGGCAGAGCATGGAAGGTTGGGTGGCTCGATTGAGACAAGGGGTGGTGGTAATGGTGGTGGAAGGCAGGGAGAGGTGGGGGGACAGGAGGTAAGTTGGGGAGAGGTGGGGGGACAGGAGGTAAGTTGGGGTGAGGGGTTCACAGGAGGAGGAAGTGAATTGGGCGTTAAGGGAGAGTTGTCATTGTTGGTGTTGCAGGCGGGAGAGGAGTTAAGGACAAATTTAGAGGGAGAAAGGTGCGGAACACGGCGGTAGGGAAGTAGGAGGGGAGATGCCTGAGTGGCGTCATGGGAATGTAGGAGGTTTGGGAGGAAGCGAGGTGCAGTGGTTGTGGAAGTCCTGTCAGTTAGGAGAGGTGGAAGTGAGGGAACGGTCATCTGGCAGTGTGAGGGGGGTTGAGAGAGAGGGAAGTTGTGGAAGGGAAGTGGTCCTGCTGGGCCCGAGGGTTGGAGATGGGATGGGTTACTAGGAGGGGAAAGGGGGTAGTGCAGCAGTACTGGAGGAGTAGGAGGGAGGAGAGAGATGCAGTGGGAATGTGGCGACAACGGGATGAATGGCGAGGGGATGCAGGGGTGGAGAGGAGGGATGAAAGGAGGGATAAGGGGAGCATAGGGAACGTTAATCGGGGGAGAGGGTTGGAGGAGAGGTGGACTAAGAAGGGGGGTGAAAGGGAGAAGTATGGGGGAGGAGAAGAGATTTGAGTATCGCGATAGTACAGATGGGACGAGGAGCGTATTAGCTAGTGGTAAGGCTGAAGTAATGTGGGAGGGGACATACTGTGAGGGGGGAGGAATAGGAGAAGAGGTAAGCTGGGGCGGGGAGGGAAGAGGGCCGACCTGTGCTTCTCGAGAGTGCAGCCGATTGGAGTGGGGTGGGGTCGGCAGGGGAGAAAGGGAGTAATGGGTGGAGCTGGAAGGAGAGACAGGGGGAAATCCGGTTGCAGAGGAGGGGAGCAAGGAGGGGAAGAGTTGGTCAAAAAGCGAGAGGCAGGTGTCTTTGCCTTGGATCATGACAGTACCGTTATTATAGAGTGAGATAGTGAGGTAGCCATTGAAGCACTGCGAGGGGGAGATTTTTAGTTGTTTCCCATAAGGGATAGAGGAGGAGGAGGTGACGTTGAGGGAATTGTAAAAACTGTTGGACCAAGAGGGGGTGTTGCGAGTGAAGAAAATGAAATCGCTTTTGAGCCTCCCAAGACAACCATTGTAAAATTGATCAACAAAAAGGGAGTCCGGGAAACGTTCAATAGTGTTATGCTTCAGTCGTTTTATTGTAGCCTTAGACTGATCGGAAGGATAAATGATTTTGTAGCAATTGGCTCCAGACTTAACTCGAGAGGTGGCCATGTTGGGAGGATGAGGCGAGGAAGGGTGGGGGAGGGATGAGAGGGGTGTTATTGGGAAAGCGGTGGTCAGGAGAAATAAAAGGGCAGAAAGGGGGCGCATAATCCAGGCGTTTATGGTGAGATAACCGAATTAATGTGCCGTCAGGGAAGTGAGGTAGGAATTTGTTGGGCCCTTCATCTAGGAGTATGAGGTGCCGTCAGGGAAGTGAGGTAGGAATTTGTTGGGCCCTTCATCTAGGAGTATGAGGTGCCACCTGGCACTAGATAAAGGTTACAGGGGAAATATTTGCAAATAGCAGGGACCCATCACAGAGCAGATACAGACAAAGTAGGACAGAATAGAAATGACCATCCAGTGACCATTAGAGAGCACTGAACTTAGTGCCAGCCTGCTAATAGACCCAAATTCGGTACCAGCCGCCATGTATGCCCAAGTTCTCACCAGACTACTATATGACCTAAAGCTCCTGTGAGACACTAACGTTAGGGCAAAGAGCATAGGGTGGATCACAAGTTGATTAACAATGTCTAGAGAATGCACAGCAACCTCGTCATCTTCAGACCACCTCTGATGCCGCAGGAGTCATGACTCAATTTGAACTGACCCCACAGATAAAGTTGCTTAATAGGTGCAGCAGGCACTACTGGATGTGCACCTGTGAAAAGGACTAAACAATGCAGCTGGTAAAACTTGCTGTACATCTAATTGATGGCCTAAACGGTGCAGCTGGCACTACTTGCTGCTGTAAAAGACCTAAACGGTGCAGCTGGCACTAATTGCTGCGCAGCTGATTCAAGTGTAAAACATAAATACCACACAGTTAAAGAGTTAAGCGGATGGCGATTATGATGGAGGAATGCATTTCTCGCAGATGCCCGCAGGGCTGACCGGTTGTTGCAGGAAGCACTGGCCGTGAAGAGGACACATCTGGAAGACAGGCTGTGAGCTCACTTAATACAACTCAGTAATAGGGAAAAAGTAATCTGGAAGACACTGCAGGGTGAACTCCCTTGATACAGCCCAGTAATATGGCGCGAAGGTGCGCACTGTGCGCGGCAACGAAGCGCTCACCTGCTACTGGGTCTGCCCCCAGCTCTCCACTGTGTTGAAGGACAGGCTTGTGTCCATGAAAGATCACATAGAGACAAAATGGTGTATCAGCAGAGGACTTGCTGCGCTGAAGAAGAAAGTGAGAGTCTTCCCGCCCTGTAGTGCTCAGCAGTAATCGGGCTCAATCACCGCACCCCTCTGTTCTCGCCTCTACTCTTGCTACTTGAACTGAGACCGGTGCCTCGATGCATCCAAAGCCAGCAATGGGGGGAGGGGACAGGGCGAGGCCCTTAGCACCCTGCAGAACTTCGTTTCACGTGAGAGAGCTCACCGGGGCATCTCCTGTCCGACCCCATTCGAGGGCCTCCCTCAGGGCACCCAATGTCTCCAGCACCGGTAGGGGAGAAGCAAGGAGAGGGATCCAAAGCCAGCAATGGGGGGAGGGGACGGGGCGAGGCCCTTAGCACCCTGCAGAACTTAGTTTCATGTGTGGCCGGGGCATCGCTTGACCGACCCCATTCGAAGGCCTCCACAGGGCACCCAATGACACTAGCGCCGGTAGGGGAGAAGCAAAGAGAGGTCCTCAGGTCGCCACAGCGTTTCGCGGAGTCACCGCGGCCGCCAAGTGGCAGATGATGCATTCTAGACTTGGTGTGTCTTGGGCTCAAAATTCCACGGACCTGATAATTCTCGCCTCGGTGCCTATACCAATCATGGAGTCCCACTCTGGGCTTAATCTCCACAACGGCCCCCACAACGCTAAGGATGCCTTGCCTCCACCTTGGGGGTGCCCAGGAGTGGACGCCTCACAGGGAAAGCCAGGATGGGTTCCACAGCGGTATTCGTGCAGGCGCCTTGAGACCCTTGCGGGTGAGTAGTGCGCTATGCAAGTATCAATTTACATTTACGTCCTAGACTGAGAAAGCCAGACAGTGACTGAAAGGTGAGGCCGAGGTGTACAGGAGGCGGAACGGGAGGCGGAGCGAGAGAGCCGCACGTCGCACTATCAAGCTACGGTTTCCATTTCAGGGCAGGTAGGACACAGCAGCTCTCGGTGTAGGGAGATCATAGAAGTCTCGTTGTCGTATCTTTGTCCCAGAGGCGAGAGGCAGTTCTAGAAACGCTGCCGCCTGTTGTGGGGGCGCAGCCTGCGAAGGCCCAGGAACATCAGACTGTGAATGTGTCCAGAAGAAAGCTCGGAGACTGCCCTTTCAGCGGAGGCGTGGCCTCCAGGACGCCTGTACTGCTGATCACTGCCTTCATCCTCCAGAAGCCGTGTGCTCGCAGGGCTCAGACAAGAAAGCACTTTGCAAACTGCTCAGTGGTACCGGGCACACTAAAGCGTGGGACAGGATCAGTGCAGGAGTACCTGCCACTCCCGGGGTGGGCACAGGACAGCCTCAGTACATCGTGGGACAGGATCAGAGCAGGAGTACCTGCCACTCCCGGGGTGGGCACAGGACAGCCTCAGTACATCACAGGATCAGTGCAGGAGTACCTGCCACTCCCGGGGTGGGCACCGCCAGCCTGCGGTATTATACATCACCAGGGACAGGATCAGAGCAGGAGTACCTGCCACTCCCGGGGTGGGCACCGCCAGCCTGCGGTATTATACATCACCAGGGACAGGATCAG